>NC_056623.2:212589445-213893612 GCF_002870075.4 Lactuca sativa | reverse complement strand
GCCCTGCATGAAGCGGGATGTCGCCTGGTATGTGGAGAGGTGCCTGTCCTGCAGGAAGGTCAAGGCAGAGCACCAGAGGCCTCATGGCAAGATACAGTTGTTAGACATTCCAGTGTGGAAATGGGAGGACATCACCATGGATTTCATCACTAAGCTTCCCAGGACCGCACGTGGAGTGGATTCGATTTGGGTTATTGTGGATCGGCTAACGAAGAGTGTTCATTTTATACCGATCCAGGAGAGTATATCGGCTGAGAAGCTAGCCGATATTTATGTGCGAGAGGTTGTGGCACGGCATGGAGTGCCTGTTTTAGTGGTGTCAGACCGAGACGTCCGTTTTACTTCCAGATTCTGGAAGCGATTTCACGACGAGATGGGTACTCGTCTCCATTTCAGCACCACTTTCCACCCTCAGACGGACAGGCGGAGCAAGAGGACGATTCAGACTCTCGAGGACATGCTTCGATCATGTGTTTTAGACTTCGGTGGCAGTTGGGATACGTATCTTCCGTTAGCGGAATTCTCATATAACAACAGTTACCATGCAAGTATTGACCGCCCTCCCTTCGAGATGCTTTATGGGAGGAAGTGTAGGACCCCAATTTGCTGGGGCGAGGTTGGTTAGCGAGTCATCGGGAGCACCGAAGTGGTGCTCAAGACCACGTAGTTGATCCAGCAGGCTCGTAGTAGACTGTAGACAGCGCAAAGTCGACAGAAGGGTTACGCCGATAGGAGGCGTTCAGACTTGGAGTTTCAGGTGGGCGATATGGTCCTCCTGAAGGTGTTACCCTGGAAAGGTGTTATCAGGTTCCATAAGAGAGGCAAGCTGGGCCCCAGGTTCATTGGTCCTTTTAGGGTTTTGGCCCAGGTGGGTCGGCTCGCTTATCGGTTGGATCTTCCGGCACAGCATAGCCAGATCCACAACGCTTTCCATGTTTCCCAGTTGAGGAAGTGTTTAGTGGACGAGTCAGTAGCTGTACCCTTGGAGGATATTCAGGTTGATAGCAACCTGAATTATATTGAGAGACCGGTTACGATCATGGATCAAAAGACGAAGACCTTGAGGAATAAGGTGGTTCAGTAGGTAAAGCTGCAGTGGCAACACCGGAAGGGGTCTGAGTGGACATGGGAGGCAGAGGAGGAGATGAGGGAGCACTACCCAGAGTTGTTTCCAGATGAGGCAGCAACAGACTTTGAGGACGAAGTTTAAGACAAGTGGGGGAGAGCTGTAACGCCCATTCCTGGTACGTATTAATTCATTAAATTTCTTTTATAAAGAGCTACTCGGCGAGTAGTAGCCCTAACTCGTGGAGTAGATGCCAAGTTGGACGCGGGTTTTAAGTGATCTACTTGGTGAGTCTGCACCTGGACTCGACGAGTAGGCCAGTCTGGAGGAAACCCTAATCTTTTGGGTTTGTACCCTATTTAAACATCCTTATAGCCCCCATCCCAGCCTCCAACACCCTTAGAGTGTTTCCCTCTCAAAACCCTAGCCCTCCATTAGTGAGCTTGAGTGATTCCTTCTTAATTTTGAGTGTTTTGGTGTATTCTTGGAAGTATAGAAGAGAAGAAGAGAGAGAAGGTGAAAAGGAGAAGAAGGAGATCCAGAAGCTAGCTTCCATTTGCTACTTCATTTGGTAATAAAGCCTCTACCTTGTTCATTTTCCTAGTAGATCTTCATATATGCTTGTTTTGCCACTTTTGGGACATTTCAAGGTCCAAACTCGAGATTGGAGCTCTCTTAGGGTAGTGAGCTATAGATCTTGACATCATTAAGCCCCAGGAGCTCAAAGTAGCTACCTTTATGCAAAGCAAGTCCTTGTTCCAAACCTTAGGTTCCCATTTCTAGCTTATTTTGGTGTTTTAGCTTCATACCTCAATGCATGTACGTAAAGTTGGCAACTTTATGATGGGTTTTAGCCATATGAACATTTCTATGTGCACATACAAACCCTAATGCTTGGATCTAGGTTTCTCTAATTGAACATGCATTGAATCCAAAACTTTTGAACAATAGATCTAGGTAATAACATAAGAAAACAGATCTAGAAGAATACCTTAAGTTGCTTGCTTGAATCTTCTTGTCCTTGGAGCTTAGAGTCACAATTGTCACTCCTCTAATGGCTTACAAACACCAACTTAGCAAGAGGATGATTAGAGAGAGAGGGGAGAGGGCAAGAAGTTGGCCAGGGTTCTTCCAAAGCCAAGAGTACCGATTTCCTTGACCCCTTGGGTCTATTTATACTTGTAAGGCTCCTAGGGTTTCACCCTTAAACCCTAATTGGATAACTTAGGCCCTAAGCAATCCAATCCCCCTTATGATAAGCCTTGGACGATTTCTAGGTCTATCTAAAGCCCTAAAACCGTCCACCCCTTATCCTTAAGGGATTACAGCCCAAAGTACAACTATCATACAATTGACAGTTTATGCCCTTTTATTTAATTAATCTCTTTAAGTCACCAAATTAATTCCTAATTAATTTATGACTTATATTAATCAAATAAAAATATTATTATTCCTTTATATTATTCTCATAATATATTAATAATATTTCTTCTCTCATTATAAATCATCCTGTCAAGTTGCTATGGTGAAGGCAACCCAAAAGGACCATGCACAATCGGGTCAAATACTTGCCTAATATAGTTGCTGCCTTAGACACTATTCCAACACTTTACGTGTTATATCGGCCCTAGAAGTTCAAATCTATGAATTAGATGCACTGGAATCGATTAGAATCAACTGTTTAGTGAGGAAATGCATAGGACTCGACGAGTTGTTCTTGGACTCGGCGAGTCGGAGCGCAAACCCTCCTGATTTCTCCGATTTTAGAGTTGTGAGTTGAATAAGTGGGTGGAAGAAGACTCAGTGAGTTAGAACAAGGATCCGAAAGTAGAGGGACTCGGCGAGTCTACGTCCTGACTCTGCGAGTCGAGTCACGAGCTAGAGAGGTGTGAGTCCGGGAACTCGGCGAGTTCATAGTAGTACTCGACGAGTAGAGTCAACCAGGAAGTTGACTTTGACCAGTAAGTTGACTTTGACCAAGGGTAAAATAGTCATTTTACCATGAGATTAGTTATCAGTATTTGATTTAGTGTTTATGATATTTATAGTCGGGGAGTTCCAGAGCAGCAGTCAGACAGTCTCAAATTTAGCACCTCAGCAGCCAGCGTTACGAGGTGAGTTTCCTTCCAGTAGGAACGGGTCTACGGCCACAATGCCATCCCGTTTAGTTAGCAGTAGTTTCGAACCTCGGTCCGATGCAGTATTTAGATTTCTTGATGTTGTTATGATTCAAGCATGTTTTGTGTTATGTGTTCCGGACTTCGGTCACTAAGCTTCGTGCTTACAGTTTCAGTTTTGGTTTCAGGTACTTCCACAAGTAAAAGGAAGAGTTCGGGATGATGGCATCGCATACACCACCGCTTCAGTTTTTGTCCTGGGAGTCGATTCAGCTTTTCGTAGATATGGTTTGATACAGTCTTGATACAGTTTTCTCATGATACTTTATTATGGTTTTGAGATATTAACATATGGGTTTTTATTTTATGATATTGATATAATTATTTAGTCATGATTAAACAAAAAAATTTGGGTCGTATTTTGGGATGTTACAATCCTTGAGTCCCAACGCACATAAAGCATTAGCTTGGGGTGGGTGTTAATATAGTTAACGCCCCTCCGATGCTTAAGTCAGTAATGGTATTCGAAGGGAGTAAATAGTAATAAAAATAAAGGGTAAAAGGTAAATAGCATGTGTACCTTGAGTCTGTTGGAAAATGACTAATCTTATTTACATGAAATAAGCTTTAAGATGTATAACATTCCAGGATCTTGACAGGATCTTTCCATCAAGGGTATCCAACCAATATGCCCCCTTTCCTTCTTCAGCATCTATGAGATATGGTCCTTCCCATTTTGGTGCTAGTTTACCTGCATTAGGATCTTTGGTGTTTTGGAATGTTTTCCTTAGTACCAAGTCTCCTATTTGGGACATTCTGACTTTTATATTTTTTTTGTATGTCGTAGTAATCCTCTGTTGATGAGCAGCGATGCAAATCTTGGCAAGATCCATGAGTTCATCTACATTATCAAGATCCTATGCTAGTATCATGTCGTTGCTTTCTTGGTTTTGAAGTAGGTATCTTGCTGTTGGGATCACCACTTCGGTAGGAATCATTGCTTCTGTTCCAAACACTAAGGAGTATGGGGTTTGGCCCGTAGCTACCTCGTAAATAGTCCTATCTACCCATAATAAGAAAGGAACTTCTTCTACCCATCTTCCTTTTTTCTCGTCCAACCTTTTCTTTAAGCTGTTGACTATGATTTTGTTGTTGGATTCAGCTTAACCATTGTCTTGAGGGTGGACAGGAGTGTACATTACTATCTTGAGTCCCCAACTTGTGAAAAAAATTTCTTGTCCTTTTGCTTTGGAACTGGGATCTATTGTCGCATATAATTTCGGTAGGGATCCCAAACTTGGTCAAGATATTATGTTTAATGAAGAAAACTACCTCTTTGTCTCTTAACTGGATGAAAGCTTCGACTTCTATCCATTTTGAAAAGTAGTTAGTCATCTGTAGCATGAAGACCTTTCCTCCAGGAGCTACTAGAAATTTACCCACTATATCCATTCCCCATTTCATGAATGGCCAAAAGGAGATGATAGGATGTAGAGATTCTTCTAGTTGATGCAGGATGCTGCTATGTCTTTGACAAGCATCACATTTATGAGAATATAGGAAGGAATCTTTCTTCATGGTTGGAAAGTAGTATCACGTTCTCAACACTTTGGAGCATAAGGATCTTCCCTCGGTGTAGTTGTCGTAGTCTCTTTCATGTATATCCTTCAAGACTTCTGTAGCTTCATGATCTTTTAAGAATCTGAGATACAATCTGAGATACATGCCTACCACAAATTTCTTTTTTATAAGTTACCTTGGATTATAACAAATCTTGAGATCCTTGTTCTGAATGCCCTTTTGTTTTTTTTTCTTCTTTAGGGATCGTGCCATTATGGAGGTATTCCATAATGGGTTGGATCAAAGATCCTAAGGTTGAAGAGGGATCCTTAATGTTAGGATCCTTATATGGAAGTGTCAAATCGGAATCTTTGATTGTAGCGACATTAGTAGTTTCCATTTGATCGTCGGGATCCTTCAATCTCTAGGCAAGTTCCTTGATTGTTCGGATCAAAATGTAGATGATGGGGATCCTGGTTTCTGTTGGGATCCTTCGATAAGATCCTACATTGGCTAATGCATGTGCTTCAGTGTTATCTTCTCTAGGAACCTGGTTCAGGCTAAATGCTTCGAATTCTGAGGCTAAATTTTTGAAGATATGGAGATGTGGTGCTAACTTCTCTCCTTTTACTATATAGGATTCATTAAAATGGTTAGTCACAAGTAAAGAACTGAAGAATACCTAAAGATCCTTCATTTGAAGATCTTTGGCGAGTTGTCGTCCCATGATTAGTGCCTCATATTCTGCTTCGTTGTTAGCTGCATTGAAATCACAACTGATTGTTTGGGGTAAGATGTCCCCTTGTGGCAATTTTAGTATTATCCTCAAGCCAGTTCCTCATTGGTTTGATGCTCCATCCGTGAATAGTGTCCATCTTCCCATGTTCTCTTCTTCTAGAAATTATTTGGCTTCTATTTCTACTTCAGCCCTTAGATCATCACTAAAGTCAGCCACAAAATTGCCAATGCCTGAGACTTTATCGTGAATCTTGCCTCATAATTTATGTCATATGCGTTTAACTTCACGGACCACTTTTCCATCCTTCTTGACATTTCTGGTTTCTCATAACACTCTTAATGGGATAGTTAGTTCTTACAGTTATAGGGAGTGTTTCAAATAATGTCTTAATTTGGTAGAAGCTTTTACTAATGCAAGTATAAGTTTTTCAAGGTTGTAGTACCTGGTCTCAAGACCCAAGAGACTTTTACTTACATAGTAGATGGGATGTTGTTCCCCATTAAGATCATTAGCTAATACCGCACTCACCGCGCTGGTGGATATTGAGAGGTAAAGAAGAATTGGTTCTTTGTCTAATGGTTTTACCAATAGTGGTGGTTAACTTAAATATCTTTTAAGTTCCTGGAAAGCATCTTCATGTTCCTGGGTCTACCCAAATATTTTGTTCTTTTTCAAGGTTTCGTAGAAAGGCTTGCATCTTTCTGAGGATCTTGAGATGAACCTATTTAGGGCCGCCACTCTTCCTGTTAGTCTATGAATATCTTTTGTTTTAAAATACCATTATACTTTCATTTCTTTGACAATTTTACCAGTATGCATCTAATTTTCTAGGACAAACTCAGAACAATATTGTATGAATAGTGGAAAAAAGAAGTTACCGGCCTATGCATACATAGAAAACAAACAAAAGGTAACCTTGCATATCAGTTTGATGTGAGCCCTTTCTTATGTCAGAAGTAAACCAACACTATATTTCTTGTCCATTTTATTAGTTTAATTAAAATACATAATTGATAATTAGATACCTTATTAAAAGAAAACATTGTAAATAAACATTTCTTACAGAACAATAATCACTGCCACTAAAATATACTTTTTAGAAAAATGCCTTTATCTTGCTTTTAATCTCGAACTTGTTACAGAATAATAGAATCAAAGTAAACATGAAATCAACAGATTTAGCAAACCATGAACATTTTTTTTAACCTGGATCACAAAACAATAGGAACAAACATGTTTTCCTTCAAACCTTGATGTAGATTTTTACTGACCTTCCATTGCCAACCAAACAAAACCTTTACACAAAAACAAAAATCTAAAAACAAAAAGCAAAAAAAAAAAAAAAAAGTAAAACCATAAATTTGAAGTTTTCATGTTCCAACTTTTCATTAAATCCATAAAAGGTGCATAATACGCTTTTATAATCTTATCAAACCATTACTTCATTTCTTGTAGCAACCACGTGGATGAAAGTGAAAATACATATGTAGTAACAAAGTAAAAAAAAAAGTGAAAATAACTTACTTGGGCTCTTCAGTTACCAAATCTTCAAGTTATCTCAATTTAACACCTACCCTTAAATATACAATATGAGAAAAGAATAACGAAAGTCATGTTGACGATTACCTTTCAATTTGTATTGGGGTATCATGATGAATATGTTTTTAGACTATTGAGATAAGAGTAAAAGTAGGTTGCTTCTTTAGTTTAGTTATTTTATATAAATTTCGGACTTACACTTTCATAACAGCATTTAGGTACCCTGCAATTGCAAATAATAATAATAATAATAATAATAATAATAATAATAAAAATAAATGAGAAATTAATGAACAATAAAATATTATAAAAGCAATCATTAGATAAAATTACTACACCTGCAATAACTTGAGATTGTAAACGCCAATGATATGAAGGAATTTCTAACCATTGAATTGCAATCATCATAAAGATCCTAAAAAGGACCAAGTTACAAAAAATATTTTAAGGAAAAACATGATAACTACCAACTAAATCAGAACTCAAAACTCATAAACATGTTACACAAAACAAAATGCCATTTTGATATTTGGAAGCTTTCTTAAAATAAATTCAACCAAATTAACACAAGTTGAATATGCTATGATAAATAATCTCAAAGTAATTTTAGAAACCCCAAGAAAAGCATATTAGAACCTTAATTTCACCATAGAAAAATTAATAAGATTGCTTTTGTTTTTTGACTTTCTTTTGATAAAATTTAACAAAAGAAAAACACACACTTCTAAATAAGCATCAACATAGTTTGAAAGATTCAAAGGTAGAAAAATGTGAATTTTACATGTTATTTGGTCTGGTGAATACAACAACTTCAATTCCTTTGTCAAACTCTAGGAGAATAACCCATCCATCCTTCACCCTTCATCCTATTATAGCTACAAAATAAACAATACCTTAATACCATAATCAATATACAAAGGTTAACCAAAAAACTAAACCAAACAATCATTGAGAAAAGTAAACAATAAACACATACAAGGTTTCAAATAATAGTTCATCAACACCAAATCAGATTGAATTGTAACTTAAAATTGAGAATTTTATAAAAAAGAACCCAAAGGTACCCTAATCGCTAAATATATACAGAGATGGTCTGGTTGTGGCAGAAGGAGAAGAGTAAATGCATTCATAGAGAGAGAGAGAAAGAAAGAGAGCAAGTGTTTTCACTTAATTTGTGTAGTTGGTAAGCTAAAAAATAAGTTTAGATAGAAACGTAGGGTAGAATGAAGCAGCAACGTTCATGGTGGGCTTCATTCCGGAGACATGGGGGACAGCAGTTTAGTTGTGGCCCGGTAATGATGGTGGTCGTGGCAAGTACGATGGTGACGATGGTGTTAGGTTGTTAGCTGGTGGTCAAGGGGTGTTTCAGCTTGATTAAACCATGGTTGCACATGCACATTTGAGACATTTAAAAATAATTACTCCAAAACACACCAAACAGCCGAGCAGAATGACTCTCTTTAACATAATAAAAATAAGAACAAAAGTGAGGGAGAAAATTGACATATGGGAGAGTCAAATAGAGATCTTCATCATTTTTTAAAGGGGATATATTTTTTTAAACCTGGTTGTGAAGAAGACGACGCACAACCAAATCATCAAAAAACCATAATGTCTTCCCAAGAACACCAAATATGCGAACTAAGAGAGAGAATTTTATCTTATTGAATTTAATTGGAATTTTGAAATCTGATATGTTACTAAATCGATTGAGAGATACCATGGCTATGGTGGGAAACGACTTTATGCATTTGTGTTTGTTCACGTGCATTTGTATTCACTGCCATCCGTTGGAGGATTCAGATATTGGGGAAAGAAGATGAGGAGATGAGTGTTTGTATCTATAAACAATGTTAGGGTTAGGTTTTCAGAGAGAATGATAAGAGAGAATGATGAGGGACTGTGGTGGGTTTCAGGGATGATGGAAAAAGGTGGTGGTGATATTTTAGAGGGAGATGAAGCGGGCGTTATTTAAAAGGGGGTTATGTGAGGTGGTGCAATTTGTGGTAAAACGTGGCAACGGTGTGGTTTTTTAGAGAGGGGAAAGGGAGTGCAAGGGATATCAAGAAAGGAATCAACATGAGTGGTGGTAGTTATTCAGTTTACTATGGTTAGAATTTGTGGTTAAATACAATGAAGATGATAATGACATTTATGGTTGAAGGAAGCGATGATGGTGGTGGAGCTTGGTGGTGCGTTGGCTCAAACTTTGAATCATGGGTAAGAAAGGGTGAGAGAAGATGAGAGGGATGTTATAAACATGTAAGTGTGGAGTTAGGCTGATTAAGTTGGTTGAAGAAGATGAATACCTGGTCAATTTTGACCGATTCAAATTGCTAAAAATAGGGAATATGGGGTCACATTTGACCAAATTATTTTCCTTAATTTTTTGTAACATTATTAATGTATAAAAGGTTAGTACATGATGTTTTAAGGGTTATACCTCTTAAAATTCAGCATTTGAGGCTAAATGCTTATTAAGGTACTAGCCGTTTACCCGCGCCAAGCTATGGGTGCGAATAGTTTTTTCAGAAATTAGTTTTTAGAGACGATTAATTTTTTTTGTGCAAATAATTTTAATAAAAAATGTTGTTATGGATTAAAACTAAATGTGCATTGCTGTTACTTATATAAAAGAACATTGTTGATTACAAACCCGATTAAATCTTTAGTTTTACAGTATACTGATGATTTATGTTGCCTTTTTTGTCAAAACATATGGGTAACAGATAAATCAACTCCTAGATGGAGACCCTTAATTGATCTAGGCGGTGGACTGAGGTCAATTGAATAATCGATGCCTATAAGGAGATACTTTGTTTCGACATTTTTTTTTGAAAGAAAACTATGTGGATCATATATGTAGCGAAAAAAATTTGGAATGAAAACCAAGAATTTTGGAAACCACTTGGACCATTTATATAATTATGTCTAAAACTTATTAAGAATTTCAATAACTTTGTGAACCTTTATCATCATATTAGAATAACTAAAATAACAAATTCAAAACAAAATGCATGTAATTACTAATGGTTGACCGTGCGACATTAATCATATCATACTTATTTATACACAACATTTGATATACATACAATATAGTTATACAATATAGTGGGGTATACATTTTTATTGTTCGAGAATGCGAAATTAATTCAAACATTTAGCCATTAACAAAATAAAAGAACAGATGTTAAAAAATTAGTTCTTTTGTTTTCCTTTTCTAAAAATTAAAATATTTGACCTTATTCAGTATTTTGTTTTCAATCCAATATATATATATATATATATATATATATATATATATATATATATATATATATATATATATATATATATATATATATATATATATATATATATTATTTTACCGTTTTTATTATAAAATAAACTACACTAAAATTCTAAAAATGAGTTAGACGATGTTTTGTTCTCTTACCAATAATTTTCATGTTTTTAATATATTAAATTTGTTAAAATTTTAGATATTTATTGAATTTTTCTAACATTTTTGGTAATTAGTGTAATAATTGATAGGATTAAACCGAAAGCTTGAGACGACTTTTGCTTGTTATATGTTTGATTTTTATTTGGAATGAGTTGTGAAGAAAAAAACAACTTTGTCCCACATATTTGATCTATTACTGATAAAACATAACTTAAATTACCAGTTTTTATATAAAAAAATGTTACAAACACGTCATACAAAAAATCACACTTTCATGTTACTTATTATTTAAATAAACTTCCATTTTACTCATACCAACCTATTCCATATGAAACCCCATAACATAAAAACAAATCACAAGTACTTGGTGTCACACCTCCGAACCAGACGGCGGAAACGTCCGGGGGCTTGGCGTGACTTTCAACATTTTAGTATCGTTACAAAGTATATAATTGAAACATAACAGCATCATCATCACACATGTAATATAACAACATTTATAGTACATCGAGTATTCTAATTGAATATTACATGTCAAATAG
Source organism: Lactuca sativa (assembly GCF_002870075.4). Lineage (NCBI taxonomy): Eukaryota > Viridiplantae > Streptophyta > Magnoliopsida > Asterales > Asteraceae > Lactuca > Lactuca sativa. The sequence goes on along the minus strand of NC_056623.2, from coordinate 213,882,604 downwards.
TTAAAGTATGATGAAACAAAATAATACTAAACATCCGATAGTTCGTTCAGTTCAGCCTGCTTCAACAGTTTCCTAAGAATACAAGTGTAGCATCTGATTCTTGGTACGTATTCTTGTATTTAATCCTTTTATTGATTTGCAATTTTGGCCTTGGACTCGTCGAGTCGAAGGACTGACTCGCCGAGTAGAAGCGGGATGAGACGCGGAGTTTAAGTTGCGGACTCGGCGAGTCGGGTCCTGGACTCGGCGAGTAGCTGTTGTCTGGACAAAAACCCTAATCCAGGGGTTTGCACCCTATTTAAACACTCTAACTCGGCCTCCCTTGTCCTTAACACTTCCAGAGAGCTGTTGAGTGAAACCATAGCCCCCCATTGTTCTTGTGAGTGATTTTTGGCTTTGTGAAGGAAGTTTGGAGCTTAGAAGAAGTAGGAGGAGGTTGAAGAGTGTAAGGAGGGGAAGTAGATCCGAAATCTACACTGTGAGAAGCTTCCATTCAGGTAGAAAAGTTCCTACCTTGATCACTAGTTCATTACATCCCCTTTTTGTCCCTAATTGATGGTTTTCAAGCCCTAAAACCTCAAACTCCATGTGGTTATGCTCTATGTTCTGAAAGGACTTCAAATCAGGGCCTTATGGACACCTTAGAAGTGTAAAGTCTCTATGGTTGAAGTGATTGAGGTCCCTATTGAGTGTATGACCTCATAAAGAGCTTGGAATTGCCTTTTGGAGCTCATAGGGCCATGCATGCACGTAAGGTTTGAAACTTTACGTGATAAGCATACGCTAGGATCTTAGATCTGTGGTTTGGAACCGTTGCATGTATCAGATTTGGTCTGTATAGGAGGAGGGTTGAAGGGACTCGGCGAGTTCCAAAGTGGACTCGGCGAGTTCTATGAAGATGGTCTTAGACTCGACGAGATGGATGAACAACTCGGCGAGTCCTTTGAAGATTGCCTGGAACTCGACGAGTTTTTCTTCAAACTCGGCGAGTCATATGAACTGTTACTGAGTTAAGAGGGTTTGACTTACATCCCTATGATGCAGTCCTACTACTGTGTGCAAGTGAGTTCGTAGAATGGTCTCAAGACGTTTGTCGTTCAAGCCGAGGTATCGTTGGTTGGTGAATAACATGATCCAACCACCAAAAGAGACTTGGAAATGTCTCTGGAGCTAAATTGCTATAGTCCAATGACTTGAATAACGCATGTTTTAGGTATACTCAAATGAAAGTATGATGAGAGTATTTGAATAAAGAATGACACAGAAGTTAGCCGACTGTCAATATCTTAGATATTCATGACGTAAAAGTTCGGGAGAATGACCTTGTAAAAGGCCTTACATCATATCCAGAAAAGATAGTCATTGACAGCATAAAGACCTAACCAAAAGTACTTGCAGTACAAGATAGTTTCATAGAAAATGCCACATCGGGCATAGACAGAAAAAACAATTCCTTTTAACAAGGAAACTAACGTAAAACATCTATTACTGGCGACGGTCATCCCTTTGGTGAACTCTCAGTTCATCCAGTTGGCATTCCATACCAAGTAGGTGTCTTTCGTACACCCTTTGGCGTACTCGGAGTTCTATGACTTCGGCTCGTGACTCAGCCAGTGCTTGAAGCAGGGCTTCATGGTTTCTCTCAGATCTCTCACGAGCATCTTCTAGACGAATGATGTGCATTCTCGCATTGTTGACAACTTCTGTGATCTGATGTAGGGCTGTCCTGCCTTGAGCCTCATTTCGGGCCACTCTGCGGACCAAGATTGGCAAGATTCTGTCTGTTGAGCCCCCATTGCTCAGGTCATAAAAGCTTCGGTCACCATTAAATGGCATGGGCTGATCTTGTCCTTGGCTCCATGTTTCTAAGCATTCCACCTACTGAGGCGTCGGGCCATGAAAAGTCGAACGAGGGTTAGGAATTAGAACGGGAGCTGCCTGGGGTAGGTTCTCAACCTCGGGTTCGGAGTTAGCACCGTCCGAAAGGTCTTCATCATGGTGATCATTCAAAAGGATGGGATGATCATGATGGGTTTTGAGCATTCTAACACTTCCTAAGTATACATGCAACCCTAATAACCTTGAATCTATGTTTTCTCTATATACATGCAAATTTCTTTTTCAAGGTTATATCCTAACTAGCATGACATGGGGATTACATAAAACATAAAACTAGTAGAAATACATACCTTGTTGTTGCTTGGATTCCTTCAAGACTTTGTGAGCCTAGCACCCCAAATGTTGTGCCTCAAATGCTTCACACAACACCACAAAACTTGGAATAACTTGAGAGAATACTTGTAGCACTCAAAATCGGTTATGCCCTCTCTAGTAACCTTACTAGCTCCGATTTTACTAGCCAAAGGGTTCCTTTTATAGTGGTGTCACAATTAGGGTTTCATTAAGAAAACCCATAATTGTCATGACTCTTCATTTCTCATGACCCATGGGTTTGTAACTCCCATGGACTATCCATGGAGCTCCAAATGGTTACATCCATAACCCATAAACCATGGATCATTAATCCACCATAAAAGAATTGATGATTGTCATAATCAACCCTTATATATTTAATTAGTCTCACTTTGATCACCAAATTAATACTAGATTAATACATGATCAAATACTAATTAAATAATACTATTATTAATATATTAGAACTTATAATATATTAATAATCATAAGTGCCATATTCTCTCATTTAGTCTATCCAAGTATTGCAATGCCATGCAACCCAAATGGACCATGTCGAGTCGGATCAAGTACATACCAAATAAAGTTATGGACTTAGACACCATATCCAACAGTTTCCCACTTGGATAAGTCTAATAACTATATTTGCAAATATGACTTCAAAATCTGACTAGCAATCGTAGCTCTTTCAAAGTCTCTCGGAACTGAGATGATGATGATACGCCATTTAAGATAAGTGATCATATAATCCTCTGCTCTCATGATATCAGCCGGACAAACACATGGAACATGGTCATACTTATTGTCCAGCATTTATTTCTCGATCTTCGATTTGTTTCGACATAGAACTAAATTGAACACATCAATTAGCTTCTGACCGAGCCCGGTACATAGGTCAAAACCAAATCATCGAGGGGCCTAGATATCGCTTCTATTTCTAGAAGGAATAGATAAACTTCGACTGATATGCTTGTACTAACTACTTGTTGAATTACTCACAAAGGCACGTTTTATAACATCGAGTTACCAATGTGTTTTCGTACAATCAATGAATAACCAACTCATAGTTAACAACTCATATCTCTAGGTTTGAAGATTTATATGATATTACCGTCTCACGATCACTCGAGATAAATTCCATGAAGTGATGCAAGTGAGCGTGGGTTGAATCCAATACTTAGCCCTTATGAGTACTCATGAATGTTGTAGCAACCAGTGCATTGTCTAAAACACTTTAGACAAATCATACAAGCCAAATTCATGACAGTCTTAAATCAATACTTACTTCCAAAGTTTGACTGACTGTGGATGGTTTGAATAATATGATATATACCATAACATAATTATTCTGGAAGTAAAAATATGCAAAACTGAAACATAGTAAACAATCAACACAAGATAGTAACACCTTACTCATAAATAAATAACAACTTTTATTTATCATCAAATGTCAATTACATTTTACAAGTTTCAGGAATCTAATTATTGAAACTAATATCATCCTTCAGCCCAATGCGCCTTGCATGTTGTAAATGCTTAACCCTGCTCAGTCCCTTCGTGAGGGGATCTGCCGGGTTCTCATCCGATGATACCCTCTTTGCCACGAGGAGTCCTTCTTCTATTCTATGTCTGATGAAATGGTATTTTCTGTCAATGTGCCTAGATCTCCCGTGATCTCTTGGTTCTTTCGCCAAAGCAACCGCACTTTCACTGTCACAGAAAATTTCCATTGGCTCCTTTATAGCTGGTACAACTCCAAGGTCTTCGATGAAGTTCTTCATCCATATCGCCTCTTTTGCTGCCTCGCTTGCTGCTATGTACTCTGATTTACAAGTCGAATCAGCTACTGTCTCCTGCTTGGAACTTTTCCAAGTAATTGCTCCTCCATTTAGGATAAAGATCCAGCCTGACTGAGAGCGGAAATTATCCCTATCAGTTTGAAAGCTAGCATCACTATATCCTTCCACTCTCAAGTCATCACTGCCTCCGAGGGTAAGGACCCAGTCCTTAGTTCTCCGGAAATACTTGAGGATGTTCTTTACCGCTGTCCAGTGTGCCTTGCCAGGGTTCCCTTGTTATCTGCTGACCATGCTCAAAGCAAAGGCCACATCAGGACGAGTACAGGTCATAGCATACATGATCGATCCCACAGCGGAAGCATATGGTATCTGACTCATTTCAGCTATCTCAGCCTCTGTACTCGGACTCTGAGTCTTACTTAGGTTGGCATTACTCTGGATTGGTAACTCTCCTTTCTAAGAATCTTGCATACTGAACCTCTTCAATATCTTATCCACATAAGTACTTTAACTAAGTCCAATTAGTCTCTTACTCCTATCTCTCAATATCCTTATCCCTAGGATATTGGCAGCTTCCCCAAGGTCCTTCATAGCAAAACACTTCCCAAGCCAGGCCTTAACCTCCTGCAAAGTTGGGATGTCGTTTCCTATGAGATGTATGTCATCCACATACAACACCAAGAAGCTAACTATGCTCCCACTAGCCTTGACATACACACAAGACTCATCCTCACTCCTAGAAAATCCAAACTCTTTGACTTTCACATCAAAGCAAAGATTCCACCTGCGAGATGCTTGTTTCAATCCATAAATGGATTTTTCAAGCTTACACACTCTATTAGGGTATTTTGGATCGACAAAACCCTCTGGTTGAGCCATGTAAACATCCTCAGCCAACTTCCCATTAAGGAAAGCGGTTTTGACATCCATTTGCCATATTTCATAGTCATGAAATGCAGCTATGGCTAACAACACACTAATAGACTTAATCTTAGCTACTGGTGAGAAGGTCTCATCATAGTCAACTCCCGGAGTTTGAGTAAAGCCCTTCGCAACCAGTCGCGCTTTATAAGTGTGTACTTTCCCATCCATGTCGGTCTTGTTCTTGAAGATCCATCTGTACCCAACTGTCTTATGATCTGATACATTGTCAACCAAGTTCCAAACTTGATTGTCATACATGGACTGAATCTCGCTGTCCATAGCCTCCTTCCATTTCGCAGACTCAGGGCCTGCCATGGCTTCCTTATAATTATTAGGTTCATCCAAATCTATCAGTGTACTATCACTGATAAATGTATCACCTTCAGTGGTGATGTAATAACCATAATAAAATTCAGGTGTGTTCCTCACCCTAGTGGAACGTCTTGGAGGTACAGACTCATCTATCGGCTCAACATGAGTGTCCTCCTCAGGTTGGCTGATAGCATTTGAGGTTCCTTCACCACTTGACTCTTGAAGCTCTTCAAGTTCAATTTGCCTCGCACTGTCCCCTTGGCTTATGAATGCTCTCTCACGAAAGACTCCTCTTCTTGCTACAAAAACCACATTGTCAATGGGTCTGTAGAAGAGGTAACCAAAGGATCTCTGTGGGTAGCCGATGAAAATACACCTCTCGCTTCGGGGCTCAAGCTTGTCATGAGTCTCACGCCTCACAAAAGCTTCACAACCCCAAATCTTGATGTGGACCAAATTGGGAAATTTCCCAGTCCACATCTCGTGAGGTGTTTTGGCAACCTTTTTAGTAGGGACTAGATTAAGGATATGGGCGGCAGTCTCTAAGGCATACCCCCAAAAAGAGATTGGCAACGAAGCTCGACTCATCATGGAACGAACCATATCTAACAAGGTTCGATTGCGCCTCTCAGCCACACCATTCAGCTGTGGTGTTATGGGAGGTGTCAATTGTGAGACAATCCTACATTCCTTAAGATAGTTAAGGAACTCAGTGCTAAGATACTCTCCTCCTCGATTGGATCAGAGCATCTTGATGTTCCTGCCCAATTGATTCTCAACTTCCTGCTTAAACTCTTTGAACTTTTCAAAGGTTTCTGACTTATGCTTGATTAAGTAAATGTATCCATATCTACTGTAATCATCAGTAAAAGTCACATAATAATGATTAGCAACCCTTGTAGCAACTTTGAAGGGCCCACACACATCCGTGTGTACAAGGTCCAACAAACCTTCACCCCTATCACAAGTACCTGTGAAGGGAGACTTTGTCATTTTTTCAAGTAAACAAGACTCGCAACTATCATCTGACTTGATGTCAAATGATTCCAAGACTCCAGCCTTTTGGAGTTGGCCTATGCGCTTCTTGCTAACATGTCCAAGACGACAATGCCACAAGGATGCTTTATCCAAGCTATCAGAAGAATCAATATACAACACATTATTTCCTAGATTGTCTACAACATTCACGGCTTCATATACACCATCACAAGGTATTGCTTTAAAGTAAAATACATCATTGTAATAAACATTAATATCACCATTTTTATTATCAAATGAAAATGTAAAACCTTGTTTGTACAAGCCATGAAAAGAAATAATATTTCTCGCCATTTCAGGCGAGTAACAACACTTATTCAAATCTAACATTAACCCATTATTAAGCAACAAAGAATAAGCTCCTATCTTGGTAACAGGTGATGCTTTCCTGTTGCCCATGACTAAGGTTATCTTCCCGTGCTCCACTTGCTCACTTCTTCTTAGTGTCTACAAATCAGTACAAATGTGAATACCACACCCTGTATCAAGCACCCAAGAATTATCATTAGATGAGTTGTTAGACAATATTGTGTAAATACCTGCATGGGTGGGTTTAACCTTCCCATCCTTTACATCTTGCAGATATTTGGCGCAGCTTCACTTGAAGTGTCCCTTATCTTGGCAATAGAAGCACTGTGCTTCCTTTGGGTTCGAAGAAGGAGTAATGGGACCTTTCTTTGTCCCACTTGATAGAGTCTTACCCTTGGTACCCTTTGAAGGGTTTTTCCTCTTCTTACCCTTCCCTTGCCCAATTGCAAGAACAGGGGCTGTTAAAGGAGTAGAAGTAGCAACCGCTTTACCCTTAAGGCCATTTTCAGCTGTCCTTAAGAGTCCTTGAAGTTTGCTAAGTGTGACTTCCTCCTTGTTCATATGATAAGTCATACGAAACTGATCATAACTTGGAGGTAAGGAATGGAGAATGATGTCAATCGCCAATTCCTCAGGGAAGTCAACATTGAGCTTTAGCAACCGGTCAACAAACCTCTGCATCTTCTGCAAGTGACCGGTGATGGGTTCACCATCCTTCATCCTTGCGGTTATCATGGAGGAAATGATTTCATACCTCTCTTGACGGGCGCTCTGATGGTACCTTTCCATCAGATCTAGGTGCATCTCATAGGGGTAGAAATCTTCATAAGATTTTTGGAGTTCCGGAGTCATTGTGGCCATCATGATGCAGGACACCTTGGTGGCATCCTTCTCATGCACAATGAACTCCGCAAGCTCTTCTGGAGTAGCAGTGGCTTCGTTAACAACTTTAAGCTCCCTATCAAGGACATATTCTTTGTCCTCATAGCGGGTAATCATCCTGATGTTTCTGATCCACTCATTAAAGTTGGATCCATCAAAGATGACCTTACCACACAAGTTCATAAGGGAAAAGGAGCCTATAGGGTTTGAGCCAGCAACGTTATTGGAAGACATCTGGAATAGAAGGAAGATAAGTTTCATTAGAATAAGAGTCCTTAATAAGTCACCCAAATGAAATATTAAGGCTAGGATCCAACAAACTATTTATAGGTGGAAGAGGGATGTCGTAATCCACACTATAAAATATTTGAAGGTAGGTAAAATGACGATTTACCAATTTCCACCATAAGACGAAATATTTTATTATTAGGTTTTATTGGTTTTGAAACTCCTAGATCTTTTGAGATACATTGAACTTTTCAATGGCATGTTTGAATCTCGAATGTGCCCTCTCAAGTTTGTGACTGGGATGCCGAGGATCACAAACAAGGTGTGAATAACCATACAAATTGACTTGGTACCCTTAACAATATTACCTAATCGATGTGCCGGTTAACCACACACGCTCCACCGATCTATAATAAAGTCAAGTTACCCTTTGCCACTCTTACTAGTCCATGTTAGTGTGTCGGTTAACCACACACACTCCACTAACGACTTGGTAAGGTACAAAGTGTAATTTTATGGGCTAGCACCAAATTCACATTTTCCTAAAGTAACTATGATTGGGAATTTATAATGTATAGTTACTTTATAATTCATTATACTTTTAATGAGAATTTAAAGTCATATCCTACCCATTCGGCTAACGACCCTCCACCGATCAAGGAAGCGGTGGGTGAGAGTGGACAACCATTAAGTCACCATTTTATAGGCAACAACCTTATACCCCCCTTATAGACCGGCTTTGTGAATGAGGCATACTAACGGTAAGAACGACATATTCTTATACATATCTATATAATAAAATTATAATAATATTATAAGTTATGATTTTTAAACTTTTTTAAAAATCTTAGGTTTAATTTGGAATTAAAGTATTAAAGTGTAAGACTTTTCAAATTCCAAAACTTGAGGGCAAGAATTGAAACTATTCCAAGTCTCTTCAATTTGTAACTTATGAGTTTTAATGGTTCATAAAAATGAAGACTCTTCATTTTATGAAACCTCTTTAGTTCTTTAATCATAATTTAAAGAAGTGACTTTTGGTTATCCATAACTTGAGGACAAGTTATGGACACCATCAATACAATTAAGATCAAGAATTAAACACACATGGTGGTTACACATAATTCCTATGATCTTCTAAAAACTCATAAGAACACAAATTCATGTCAAGCAATTTCAAGAAATCATATAAGCATATATAATACTTTGAAATTGTTAAAAGTCATGTAAAATGGATTAACATAATCATTATCATTTTGAAAAATAGATTTTACAAGTCCAAAACAGATTGGGATAATGATTCTAATCCATTTCCAGCAATAAAACACGAAAAGACTGCCCAACACGCACCTACTCGTCGAGTGCATGATCCTACTCGACGAGTAGGATGAATTTGTACATGGACTTGGCGAGTCCTCCCCATGAACTCGGCGAGTCCAGTCGACAGTGAGCAGTTTTTTCGATTTTCAAGCAGTTTTGCATCAAGTATACAGAAAACAATCCTAGGCTCTGATACCACTAATGGGTTTTGAGCATTCTAACACTTCCTAAGTGTACATGCAACCCTAATAACCTTGAATCTATGTTTTCTCTATATACATGCAAATTTCTTTTTCAAGGTTATATCCTAACTAGCATGACATGGGGATTACATAAAACATAAAACTAGTAGAAATACATACCTTGTTGTTGCTTGGATTCCTTCAAGACTTTGTGAGCCTAGCACCCCAAATGTTGTGCCTCAAATGCTTCACACAACACCACAAAACTTGGAATAACTTGAGAGAATACTTGTAGCACTCAAAATCGGTTATGCCCTCTCTAGTAACCTTACTAGCTCCGATTTTACTAGCCAAAGGGTTCCTTTTATAGTGGTGTCACAATTAGGGTTTCATTAAGAAAACCCATAATTGTCATGACTCTTCATTTCTCATGACCCATGGGTTTGTAACTCCCATGGACTATCCATGGAGCTCCAAATGGTTACATCCATAACCCATAAACCATGGATCATTAATCCACCATAAAAGAATTGATGATTGTCATAATCAACCATTATATATTTAATTAGTCTCACTTTGATCACCAAATTAATACTAGATTAATACATGATCAAATACTAATTAAATAATACTATTATTAATATATTAGAACTTATAATATATTAATAATCATAAGTGCCATATTCTCTCATTTAGTCTATCCAAGTATTGCAATCCATGCAACCCAAATGGACCATGCCGGGTCGGATCAAGTACATACCAAATAAAGTTATGGACGTAGACACTATATCCAACAGATCATTCTCTGGTTCTTCTCCAAACCAACCAGCAATGACTTCGTTCGGAAGGTACTGGTTGCCGTGGGGATGGAGTCCAGCCATGTTATCTATGTGAGAATTGGGGTAAGAAAATAATTATTAGACGAACTATCTAGATAATTATTTAGAAAATCTTTATTAGTTACATCACTATTTGTGAAGTGCATACCAGTTATATGTAATCGTAACAGGATAGGCCTTCGAATAAGTGACCTTAACTCCAAATTCACAAAGAATAGGGGTAAAGCAAAATTTTCACAGATTATAAGTCTATTACCTCCTAGTTACATATAACTTTAGTGTATCCACTTAGCAACTATCAACTTAGTAATGAAGATCCTTTTTTAGTTCTCAAGTATAAAGTACTTATAGTAACACCAAATACTCCTATAGTATTTTAAGTTTAATGCTATGTTCTACTGTTCTCATTGTGGTATTGTCGGTAAGATTTTAGACTTGTTTCAACCACACAACTACACTTAGGCACATGCTAGTCAACCCTCGGATAATATAGTTGACCAGGCTATATCTTCCCAGTTTTGACTATATGTCTCTAAGTCCACCTGTGTTGCCCAACAATTGTAATTCTTTTGTACTGTCCTAGTGACACTGATTTTAGTATGAATGCAGGCACGTATACTAAATTAAATATTTTACTATTTAAAGTATAAACTCTTGGTCAGAGTATTTTTAATCCCTATGTATTTATAGTTAGTATATCTTTTATGGGTTGATATACTTAATTCACTATAAACAATGCTCTGATACCAATCTGTCAAACCCCAAAACCATGAACGGTGGAAACGTTCTGGGGCGGAGGACGTCATGTACAGTATCACAACAATGAAAAGTAGTAAACAAGCAACAACATCATCCATTGCATTAATAATATAATTTTAATACAAGTGTGTTCTATCAAATTATAATAGACACTAAAGTATAATCAAAACGAAAGATGAGTCTTGAACGAGCTCCATCTTCTCTAAACCTTGCATCGGTACCTGACTATGGTTGACCTAAGGATACAAGTTATTTTGAAAGAGAGTATCAGCTTTAAAGCTGGTGAGATCATAAGTATTAATGTGTCTTAATTTCTAAAACTTGTAATGAAAGACTTGAAATTGTTCTGAAAGAAAGCTCATATAAGTATGAAAATGTTTGTAGAACAACTGTAAACGTTTGAAAAACCCTAGAAATCCCTATGATTCCTACTATTATAAAAGGGAGTCTTCTACCAACACCTAACTGTTCTGAATGTAGCCTTCTACCAAGACCTAACTGCTCTGAATGTAGCCTTCTACCAAGACCTAACTGCTTTGAATGTAGCCTTCTACCAAGACCTAACTGTGCTACTATTATTATTATTATAAGAAATTGTATCCTTTGGTACTAGGATACTCAAATATAATTCACCTCATCGGTTATGTGAATGAGTCACAAGATAAAGGTAATAATATAAATAACCTATTATTATCCTTTGGAAATAGGGTAACTAACAGTGTTAACTGGAGACATCTGTAGATGTACATTTACCTCTGTTGCTAACAGCTGGGTATAGGAATAGTTAGTCCCTTAAAGTATACCTGTAATGGTATCAACCGTAGACATCCGTGGATGTGATTTTACCTCTGTAGCTAACAGAGATTCTAGGAATGGTTAATCTCGCAACGTATCCTTTGGTACTAGGATATTAAATCCAATCTATCTCATCGATTATGTGATTGTATCATAAAGTAAAGATAAGAATGAGGGTTATATAACAGAATCTATACATATAAAATGTAATAGTAACTCATTATATATTATCTATGTAAACATACTCATGTAAACATATCTATTTAATAGTATAGTAATGTACTGTAATGTTCTATGTGTGATAGCTGTAACATGTGTTCTCTCTCTATCTAGCATGTATAGTAATGTACTGTGATGTTCTGCGTGTGCTAGATGTAACGTGTGTTCTCTAACTATCTAGCACGTATAGTAATGTACTATGTGTACTAGCTGTAACGTGTGTTATCTCTCTATCTAGCAAGTATTGACTCATGAATGAACTGACTCATTGTATGATATCGGGTTCTAGTAATAGTTCTAGTATCTTCCTAAACTACCCATATGGTAGCTTACTAGTAATATAACTGGTACGTATGAACATGGAAGTATACCCTTGCTACCCAAGGGTATTGAATGAACTGGAAGAACCTTTATGACTATATATGTACACATGATATATAACTAATATTTAAACGACCTTCGGACGGATAGCCGATACCCCAACAGACCACATCTCAACGGCTAAAAGGAAATAGGGCGGGCAGACCTTCCTAAGCCTTTTAAACATTGCTTATATAACTATACATACTTAGACATGCAATTGATAATATAATCGACTAAAATAAGTTTTGTAAAACCTTTGAACATGGTTTCTATCTAAGAAAAGATCGACTTGATGTCAATCTACAAAACGGGTTGAGAGTATTTGTCTGACAAAACAATTTTAAGTACAATGAAACATTTGTTTGAAACACAATTGTAAATGAGTTTGAAATGAAACATAAAGTGTAAAATGAACAGTTTAATAAGGAGTTTTAAACATATAACACTTTTATGAAAATCATTTGAAGAAAATTGCTTGGTAAAACGGCTAATGAGTAGTAAATCATTTGAATGCTGCTTATTAATCACATGTGATTGATATAATAACTAGCATGATTCTTCTTGTATCCCCCCATAAAACATTTAAAAACACTAAAAACATTGATTAAGGGGTATGAACTCACCTGTAGTGAGTGGTACGGATGAATTGAAGAGGTAGGATTGCTAGGTGTCAAGTGAAGTCTTGAACACACTCTATGATCCTAGTTAACATATAATATCACATATATGTATAAAATTAGTCTATGAACAACTAATAAACAAAATCATGACACCCTAGACATGCTAAACACCTTTATAAAGTGTTATTAGCCTCAAGGATTGCATCTAAGTGTTGTAGGGACAAGCTAGTGTGTGTAGGGTTCAAGGAAAACTCCCTAATGGAGTTCACGGCCCTAATGTCATCAACAAAGGATTTTACGGTCGTAAACTCATGGTTTTATGGTCGTAAGCTCCTACTTACTTGATATTTTGATGTTTTGAGGCTTTACAAGACCCTAAGAAGCATTCCTACTTAATGGCAAGGTCTTTGGAAGAGTTTAGGGCATCCTTTAACTCCTTTGAGGAGTTCACGGCCCTGGGACCAAACCCCATGGATATTAAAGCCGTAATCTCCCATGGAAGGGTGTTTTTGGTGATTTCAAGTCCCTAATTTTACTAAGAACTAATCTAGGCTAGTGTCCAAGGCTTTAGGAGAGTTTAAAGCACACTTTGGCCCTTTTGTTTGGAGTTCACGGTCGAAGAACTTCTTGGGCCGTGAACACCTTACTCTTGGTGTTCTAGGGGTGTTTTCTAGTCCTAAATACATTAGGGTACATGTCTAAACTAGTTTCATTGCAAGAGGAAGGGACTAGGGTACTCTTTGCCCCTTAAATAAGGGTTTACGGTCCAAGATGTTCTTGGGCCGTAAACTCTTAAATCTTGATGGTTTCCTATGATTTCTAGTGTATTAGACACATATCAAGCCTTATAACACACTTAGATAGAAGTACTCACATTTTGGGACGAATGTCCAAAGATCCTTGAGAGAGAATTCGGCTTTTCTCTAGTTGTAAATGTAACAAATGAACAAATATGGCTTAGAATCCTATATATACTCCTGGGGTTTTGGCAGAAAATATTTTATTCAGGCATTGAACTCTAATATCATAGAGTTTTGGAATAATCGAGTTACACAATACCCTAGTGCATCCTCTCTCCTGATATCTCTTCAAGTGTAAATCCTGAAATACTCAAACTTATACCAAAAGTCTGAAAATTTACTGCAACTGTTCTAACTTCTATTAACTTGATATGTTATACAGAATGGAAATTTCGGGTTGTCACAGATAGTAAGAGAGGGACTCAGCGAGTCTGTGCCATGACTCGGCGAGTCCAGTCAACTAGAAGTTGACTTTGACGAAGGAGTTGACTTGGACCAGGGGTAGGTCAGTCATTTGACCTAAGGGTATTTAGGAGTGACTAATCTATGTTTATGGATTTATAGCCGGAGGATTTCCAGTGCATCAGTCAGTCGTCTAGCAAGCAAACTTTCAGCAGCTACTTTTCGAGGTGAGTTACCTTCCAGTAGCGGTGGGTCTACGTCCACAATGTCGGCCCACCAGTAGGAGTTATATGTTAGATGATTGTCTTTGTGATATTCATCTAGGTTTGCTACTACTTGATATTTTATGTGCTAGTATGTTATGATGTTATGTGATAGTGGTAGTAGGGGTGAAATAGTCCCCGATTACCGGTCGAAAGTACCGAAGGGGAGGCCAGCACCCAGATATGCTAGCCAGTATGCGGTCGAAAGGACTGCAGGGGAGGTCAGCACCCAGATATGCTAGGTAGTATCCGGTCGAAAGGACCGAAGGGGTAGGTCAGGCACCCAGATATGCCTGACAGTATTTGTATGTTATGTGGTACAATGGAGGAACTCACTAAGCTCCGTACTTACAGTTTACAGTTTTGTTTTCAGGTACCTCTTCTTCGAAGGGGAAGGAGCTGGCGCAGTAGCGGCACATCATACACGCACATTGTTTTCCGCACCATGAGTTATTCTAGGATTTTGTACTCTAACATTATGGTTGTTTTTATGTTTTGGTTTTCAGACACGAAATATGTTTATGAAATGATAGGATCAAACGATGTTATTTCACAAATGTTTTCCAAGGTATTGATTTAAAAAAAAAAAGAAAAAAAAAGATGAAATTTTTGGACGTGAAAATTGGGTCGTTACAAGTTGGTATCAGAGCCATGGTTTGAGGGATTCGGACACGTCTTTGGGGGTGTCTGAACTCAAATTGAGGGATTAAAGGATTTCCAAAAAAAAGGGTTTTCCGAAAGATTAAGTAAAGGACTTTAAGAAAGAACAAAGTGTGTGATGTGCGCGACCAGCCGAGCTCAAGTAAGTATTCCCAAAGTACCCATACAATGTTATGCACTGTTTATCAGTTCAGTAGAATAGCATGCTAGTATAGGACTAAGGGTCTAGGAGTGATGCCTTATGTGACTGATTTATGTGCTTCAGCTTATGTGAATTGCATGCTAGTATTGAGTAGACAGCAGTTGGATAGCCTGTTTAGGTTATGTCTGATAGTATGAGCTTAGCATTGTATACTAGTAAAGTTTCTCTTCATAAGAACAGACTTGCTTGAGTAGTTACCTGCATCTGAATGCTGCTTGATTTGTGCTTTGTGGGACTATGAGTGATGGGAGTTAGCCATTAGGTGAATACGCCACGTCACATGTGGTCAGGGTTGAATAATCTCATAGTGTTGGATTTGGCCCTATTGTACAGCTCTTGTCTGAGTCTAACCGTTGTAGGGATGAGTCTGTTACTCGAAGGATTATCTGAGCCTCATCACATCTGATGGTATTCAGGTGATGGGTAATTGGCATTACAAGGAGGCCTTCAGCAGCTGAGGACCGGTTTGGGTAGGGCCAGAGATTTTCCTAGGGTAAGCCTAGGATGAGGATAGCAATGATCAGCAGTGGTCAAAGGGATCTGGTGGAGTCAAGGCAGTCCTTGACGAATGTACGGATAGATGTGGAAGGTAGTATGGGCATGCACTACTGAAAGCAGAGGGTCCGTACCCGAACTAAGGAAGGCTGAGACAAGACCAGGGCACTTGTAGTAGATGTGATCCCTCAAGAGGTATCAGTATCACTAACGGTTGGTATTATGTATTGCAGAATGGTGGTACTACATCCGAGGCCAGCAGTTGGCATTTCAAGAGAGAGATCGGGTTTGGGATCATGTTCCGAGCTAGTAAACGAGGGGCTATGCGAGTTCATCGCGTCAGAGATCACCATAGGCATCCTTGAGTTGACCCCCATCAATTTCGAGTCGATCAAGGAAGGGATAGTTGAGTTGATGGAGGACCGCCTCAGGGCATTTAGGAGTGACATGGCATATGGCCAATCAAGATCTCGCACACTGTCCTTTAAGGACTTCAGGGGCAATGGTGCACCGAATTTCCATGGGGCGAAGGACTCCATTGCTGCTAGACGATGGATTGTAGACATTGAGTCCGCACAGCTGACCAGCTTCTGCCCCAAGGCGTCGAAGGTGAGATATGCAGCAGGGTGTTTGAGAGATGGAGCAAGAGACTGGTGGGAGTCTATTAGTGACTCATTGGGAGCCTCGGTTGTTGACGCTATGACATGTTCAAATTTTGTGACCCGGTTCCGAGCAGAGTTTGCGCCAGCGGTAGAGCTTCAGCAGCTGGCCAGAGAGTTTTTGGACATGAGGCAGACTACGGAGACTATGGCGGAGATCACCGCCAAGTTCCGGGAGAGGGCATTGCTGGTACCCCAGTATGCGGGAGATGAGGATATGAGGAGGACCCGCTATCATGACATGTTACGAGCTGACATCCGGGAGCATGTTATTTTTTCAGCTTGCCCTACCCTGGATTCCATGGTTGCTAGGGCTAGGGAGAGGGAGATTGATCTGGAGCATATCCGGAAGAGGAAGGCAGAGGAGGGACAACTTACAGGGGCTTCGAGGAAGAATCCCAAGGGACCAGACACAGGGTCGAAAGGCCAACAAGGGCGAAATAAGAACTTACCAAAGTTGATGATCTCTAAGAAGAATCTCTTGAAGCATACTCTAATTCTCGAAAATTTAGAGGAGAATGTAGGAGTGTTCTTGTGAGATTTCCTTAAGAAATTTGTAAGTAAAATAAGTGTGTGGGGAAGGCCCTAATGGCCGTGAGTAATAAAGAGGAGAGGGGAAGAGGAATTTTTGCATGGAGGGTAAAGATCTCATGGATGTTTGTGATTATCTAGAAGTATGTTAGACAATTATTTGTTGTCATCACTTCCTAAATCCTCCCTTGATCTTTTCTTTTCCCCTTTTTTATATCATGGGTCGAGAATTGGGCCTAAGATAAATTGAGTTGAATTTGCTTGGCCCACTCTTGGTTGTGCTCTTGTTTGTGAATCCCAATAAATAGTTTTCGGTCGATTGGGCCTTTAGGTGTGTTCATGGCCCAATAAAAGTCCATTAGGTAGTCTTATTGCACTTTAGGGTGATTGGAGTTGTTATGGCCCAATAAGGCCTATTAGGGCTAGAATGAGTCATTCAAGCCCCAAATGGTCCAAAATATTACAGATTTATGAATGTGGCTCCTTTTAGAGCCCATTTAAGGGTCTTAGGCCCAAAATAGTCAGTTTGGATACTTATTGGCGCATTAGGCCCAATAAGAATGTCCTAGCCCATAATAGACTTGAACCAGAATATTTAGGGCTTCAAACTCTTTGTTGAACATGAGAGATGTATTTGAATGAGAATTGAGTATAGTATTCACTTAGAGTACATACTTTTACAATGGATGATGTTTATGTGGGAAATAGAATTTCCTAGCAAAATGCCAGTTATGACATCATCCCCCCATTAGAGGGAATTTCGTCCCGAAATTCTTTTGAAAGGTAGGATCATGAATGAGAGAATAGGTGAGGGCACTTCTGCTTCACCTGGTCCTTGTGTTACCATGTGAATTCTGGTCCATGTTTAGCGTTGCATTGAACCTTCACAATTGGAATGCGGCTCTACTTCGCACACTTCACTTCTCTATCTATGATTTCGACTGGTTCTTCGGTGAATAGGAGATTCTCGTTTACTCTGATCTCTTCTAAATGAATGACGAGAGTTTCATCAGATAAGCACTTCTTCAAACTCGGGGCGTGGAACATGGGGTGTACATTGCTGAGTTCCAAAGGTAGTTGTAGTTTATAAGCTACTGGACTAGTTCGGGCAAGAATCTCGAACGGTCCGACGTATCGTGGGTTCAGTTTTCCCCATTTCCTAAAGCGAACCATTCCTTTCCATGGAAAGACTTTCAATAGTACTTGTCCTTCGACATGGAATTCTAGAGGTTTTTCGTCCTTTGTCAGCATAACTCTTCTGTCTATCTCGTGATGCTTGAAGTCAAGTTCTGATTTTGGATTATCTTCTATGTCGTTTCGCGAATAGTTTCTGCTCATGTGAGACTACTGGCAAGTGATCTGCATTTATGACCATAAAGAGCATCGAAATGAGCTACCTTGATGCTCGTGTGATAGCTGTTGTTGTATGAGAATTCAATCAAGGGAAAATGGGTATCCCATGACTTGACGAAATCAATCACACGGTCTCGGAGCATGTCTTCGAGTGTTTGAATGGTCTGTTCTCTTTGACTATTGGTTTAAGGGTGGTAAGCAGTGCTCATGTCTAGTTGTGCTCCCATAGCCTTCTAGAGTGACTGTCAAAATCGTGAGGTAAATCTACTATCCCGATCCGAGATTATAGACAATGGCACTCCATGGAGTCTCACGATCTCTTTGATACAGATACATGTTAATCTTTCCATCTTGTACGATTCTTTTATTGGCAGAAAATGAGCAGATTTGATTAACCTATTGACGATCACCCAGTTAGTGTTCGATCCAACTATTTTAATAATAAGCTTCGTCCTTTTGACTTTGAGAGTTTTATCCAATCCACGCAGTGCTTCTTTCGCAATATTCTCCGGCTTTGATGCCTCCAAAGCCGATCATAAGTGTTGACGATGTTTGTTCTTGTTTTGTGAGTAGACGAGTATGTCATGGATGAAAATAATAAAAGTCTGACTAGGAATTGTTGGGAAAACTTGGTTCGTGGGGTCCATGAATACCAATGGGGCATTCGTTAGATTGAAGGGAATCACGAAAAATTCAAAATGACCGTATTGAGTTCGGAAAGCAATTTTTTTAATGTCCTCTTCTTGGACTCGGAGCTGGTGATAACCGGATCTTAGATCTATTTTGGAGAAGTAACTAACTCCTTGGACTTTGTCAAACAGGTCGTTAAACTGAGGGAGTGAGTATCGGTTTTTGATAGTGAGCTTATTTAATTCCCTACAATCGATGCACATTCTGAAGGATCCGTCTTCTTGATGAACAAGACTGGAGCTCCCCAGAGCGAGAAGCTTGGTCTGATGAATCCTTTGCTCAACAATTCTCTAAATTGACTGGATAAATCCTGAATTTCGGCAGGAGCTAACTTGTAGGGTGAATTGGCAATTGATGTGGCTCTTGGTATTAGGTCGATTCAAAATTCGACCTATCTTTCTCGAGGTATTCCCGGAAAGTATTCAGGAAATGCATCCGGAAATCGCATGCTACTGGAACACCTTGTATGCTTGCTTCTTCTTTGGCCTTATCCACAACTTGAGCAAGGAAAACGTAGTTCTTCTTGTGCAGGCACTTCTGTGCGTTAATGCACGAGATAGTACGAGGATTGGTGCCAAGTTTATGGCCATAGATTTTTAGAGTTTCGTGATTAGGGTTGAAGGCAAACGGCCTTCTTGCGACACATAGTATCAGCATGGTGGGGGCTTAACCCAACCATGCCAATTATCATATCAAAACTCCTAATATTTACTGGCATTAAATCTATTTGAAGTGAATGGTTGTTTAGTGTTAAGGTATACTCTACATAAATATCATTAGTTGATTTAGTTTTTCCCATCAGCCATCTTCACCATAAAGGCTTCGTTTAGCTTTTGGGATTGTTGTTTTAGTAAGTGCTCGAATTTTTTACTAACGAAGCTTCGCTCAGCTCCACTATTGAATAAGACATAAGCGAAAGAGTTTCTAAGTGAGAACGTCCCGGTAACAACCGTCGGGTCTTGGACTGCTTCGCCTTGACCCAAGGTAAGGACCCTTCCTGATCCTTCTGAAGTGACCAGTTCCTCCACACCCATAGCAGGTGTGATTGGTCCCAAAATTGGTGTTGTTGTTAAGGATGTTGTGATTGTTGTTGTTTTTGTTTGGCTGTTGATTCTGTCATGGATAAGTTCTACAGCATTTGGTGGTGTGACTCTTTTGGTTGCATCTCTTACAATGTTGCTCCGGGAAAGCTCCTTATGATGGAAATTGCATTAGTTGCATTTTGGAAGGCTTCCATCATATGATTTCGCAGGTGTTGATTTAGTAGGGGTCATGGTTGCATGGACAGCAACAACATGTTGCTTCTTCGAGAACCCTTGAGTGGGCTGTCCCTTTCTCTTACTTCCATTCTTCTGCTCTTAAGATTGGGGTTTGGAGTGCCTTGATAAGCTATCACTTGTTGGTTTCCATGCTCGTTCCTTCGGCTGGATATTTCGATGCTATTTCCACCTCCATTGTTGTTGTTTGCATTGATTTGTGCTATAGCAGCGGTTACTGCCGTTGTTACAGCAGCTTGGAATGTAGCAGAGTCCATCTACAGGATTGGTGTCTCACGGGTGCGCTTGTTATTTCTGTGGGGTGCCATTTTCTGATGCATGATGATGAGCAAGATCGTCAGTGGCGATGGTCATTTCTAATCATACCCTATAAATTTCGCGTTTTCTCGTATGATTCTAAATGTTCTAATCTACATCCCTATGATGTATATATGGTGGTGAGTAATAGTAAATCCAACATGAATATTAAGTCTATCCCTAGAGTACATGGATTATTTTGGTTTAGAGATCCTTGAGAATCTAGTGGTTTCAGGGGTTCGGTTGCGCATATAAGTGAATTCGTGCAATAACATGAAACAAGGAAAACACATAATTACTTCATTAGTAAATACCATCTTAGCACGCAAAAGAGAATCATAACAAATAGTAGTGGGGGAAAAGCTGATCCTAATCATGGCGGAAAGTGCCTGGTGGTGGTTCTGATGAAGTGGATGTCCCCAGAAATGAGCTACTTATCGCTCGGTGTCTTGTAGTCGCGCCTCCCGAATTAGCTGTCTTGCATGGGATTCCTCATTCACTTCCTGTGTTTGTCTCTCAGCTCTCTCCGCAGTATTCCACCTTTGGTCCATTTGATTGGGGTGGGGGTGCCATGAGCTTGGTTGCCAATGTCTCGGGTGCACCGTACCATGACTAGGAGGGCCCGGTCAGCTGGTCCTCAATGACTGAGATCGAAGAAACCTCGGTTCTGTTGGATATAGTGTCTAAGTCCATAACTATATTTGGTATGTACTTGACCCGACTCGGCATGGTCCATTTGGGTTGCACTTCACCCGAACAATTTATGGATAATCATTTAAGAATAGTACAAGTTATGATTTATTAATATATTATAAGTTCTAATATATTAATATAAGATCATATTATTTAATTAGTATTGATCTATAATTAATCTAGGATTAATTTATAGATCAAAGATATTACTAATTAAATATTGGCTTCTATATTTATATAGTGTGGGCTAATGCTTATTTGGAATGGGCTAGGCTTGCATGGAAAGTCCATGGATACACCATGGAGCTTTAACCCATGGATCTCATGGAAATGAAGAGACATGGGTATTAGGGTTTACATGGATGTAACCCTAATCCACCACACTATATAAAGGAGGCTTTGGTTCTTGAAATCACACTAGTTGAAAGTGAGTAAAGCAAGAGGGTCGATTTCAAGATAGTAGTGACTATTCTCTCAAAGTTCCAAGTTTGTGGTGATTTGTGATTTCCATTTGAGGCATCCACACTATTGGTGCTAGGCTCTAAAACTCCAAGCAATCAACTACTACTACAAGGTAAGTATTTCTACTAGCTTTATTTGATTCATGCTCCCCATGCCATGCTAGTTAGGATATGAACCTTGGAAATTTAATTATTTGCATGTATCTTAGACAAACATAGATCTAAGGTTTATTAGGGTTGCATGTACACTTAGGAAGAGTTAAAATGCTCAAAACCCATCAGTGGTATCAGAGCCTAGGCTTGTTTGTATGATACTTGATGCAAAATATTGGAAAAAGTCGAAAAACTTGTTGTCTGCCTGATGAACTCGCCGAGTCCATGGGGGTACTCGCCGAGTTCATGTGTATCTTCATCCTACTCGGCGAGTAGGTTCATGAAAACCTGTTTTGGTACTTGAAAACCTGTTTTAGATGGTCTAATGTCTTTACTAATCCATTTACAACAACAAGTTATCAAAATTACAAGTTTTTAAGTGTAATTTTTTGATTCATGAAAGTGTTCATATTCATGTTCTTGATCTTATGATGTTTAGATGATCATAGGAATTATTTGTAACCTATGTGGTAGATTAATTCATGATCATTATGTGTTTTAATGGAGTCCATAACTTGTCCTCAAGTTATGGAAAACGAAGAGTCACACTTGAATTAAAACCATTAAAAGAACACAAGAGTTAGAAAAATGAAGAGTCTTCATTTTTATTACTCTATTTAACTCATAAGTTACAAGAAATGAGAAGTTTTGAAAGTTTAAAAAACTTTCCCTCAAGTTTTGGAACAAGTAAAGTCATATTAAAAACATTAGTTCCAATCCTTAGAATTTTAAAAGTTAAAATTCAACCCTTATACTTATAATATTATAAGTTTATAATAATATATATGTATAAGATTAAAGTCGTCTTACCGCTAGTACGCCTCATTCACGAAGCCGGTCTATAAGGTTGTTGCCTATAAAATGGCAACTTAATGGGTGTCCACTCTCACCCACTGCTTGCTTGACTGGTGGAGGGTCGTTAGCCGAACGGGTAGGACAAGGTCTTATAAATTCTCATTAAAAGTATGATGAATATTATAAAGTAACTAAATGTTTTATTAAATTCCCAATCTTAGTTTCTTTAGGAAAAATGTGAATAAGGTGCTAATCCATGAAATTACACTTTACACTTTGTCTAAGTCGTTAGTGGAGCGTGTGTGGTTAACCGGCACACTAACTTGGACTTAACAAGGTAGGTAAAGGGTGACTTAATATTTATCATAGCATCGATGGAGCGTGTGTGGTTAACCGGCACATCGATTGAAGGGTAAACATTAAGGGTACCAAGTGATTTGCATGGTTACTTCACACCTCATTTTGTGATCCTCGGCATCCCAGTCACAAAACTTGGAGGGCACACTCGAGATTGAAACATGTCTTTGAAAAGTTCATTGAATCTCAAAAGAATCTAGGAGTTTCTAAAACCCAAATTAAATAGTTTTAATATTACGTCTTTGGTGGAAATTGGTGAATCGTCATTCACCTACCTTTCAAATATGTTATTACTTAGATTACGGCATACCTCTTCTAAGTATAATATATTGTGATTGGGTCCTAGCCTTAATACTACATTTGGGTGTTTTATTAAGGACTATCTCTATATCTAAACTAATCCTTTCTTTCTTCTCTTACAAGATGTCTGCAAACAACGCTGCTTCTGGCTCTAATCCTAGTGGCTCCTTTTCTCTTATGAACTTGTGTGGGAAAGTCACTTTTGATGGATCCAACTTTAATGAATGGATCAGAAACATCATAATGATTACTTGCTACGAGGACAAGGAATATGTCCTCGATAAGGAGCTTAAGGAGATTGATGAGACAGTTGCTACTCCTTAAGAGACCACTGAGTTTAGGGCACATGAAAGGGATGCCACCAAAGTGGCATGCATCATGATGGCCACTATGACCACGGATATCCAAAAATCCTATGAAGATTTCTATCCCTATGAGATGCACCAAGACTTGATGGAAAGATACCATCAAAGTGCTCGTCAAGAGAGGTATGAAATCATCTTCTCCATGATAACAACTCGCATGAAGGATGGTGAACCCATCACGGGCCACATGCATAAAATGCAATGATTTGTGGACCGGTTGCTGAAGCTTAATGTGAACTTCCCCGAGGAGCTTGCAATAGATATCATTTTGCACTCCTTACCTTCATGTTATGATCAATTCCGCATGACATACTACATGAACAAGGAAGAGGTCACACTCAGCAAACTTCAAGGACTCTTAAAGACCGTGGAAAGTGGTCTTAAGGGTAATGCGATTGTTACTCCTACTCCTACAAACTCCGCCCCTGTCTTGGCAATCGGGAAAGGACGAGGGAAGAAGAGAAAGAGTTCTTCGAAGGGTACCAAGGTTAGGACCCTTGATGGCTCTTCTTCAAGTGGAACCAAGAAAGGTTTCATCACTCCTTTGTCTGACCCAAAAGAGGCTGAATGCTTCTATTGTCATGAAAAGGCACATTGGAAGCGGAACTGCCCAAAGTACCAGCAAGATGTGAAGGATGGGAAAGTTAAACCCAACCATGCAGGTATTTACACTATCATTTCTAACAACTCACCCAATTCTAACTCTTGGGTCCTTGATACCGGTTGTGGTATTCATATTTGTTGTGACTTACAAGGACTAAGAAGAAATGAGAATGTGGAGCAAGGAAGGATAAACTTAATCATGGGGAATAGGAAAGTTACACCTGTCACCAAGATTGGAGTTTATACTTTATCGCTAAGTAGTGGGTTTAATTTAGATTTGAATAAATTTTGTTACTCGCCAGAAATGGCAAGAAATATTATTTCCTTTCATGCATTGTATAAACAAGGGTTTACCTTTTCATTTAATAATGAAGTTGGTTCTATTGATGCTTTCTTTAATAATGTTCTTTATTTTAAAGCATTACCTTGTGATGGTGTGTATGAAGTTGTGTCTGTTGTAGATAACTTAGGAAATAATGTGATGTGTATTGATTCTATTAATAATAATAATAACTTGGATAAAGCATCATTATGGCATTGTCGTCTTGGACATATAAGCAAGAAACGCGTAGGCCAACTCCAAAAGGATGGAGTCTTGGAGTCATTTGACCTAAAGTCAAATGATAGTTGCGAATCATGCTTACTTGAAAAAATGACAAAGTCACCATTTACATGTTCTTGTGAGAGGGGTGAAGGTTTGTTGGACATTGTACACACAGATGTGTGTGGACCATTCAAACATGCCACAAGGGATGTTAATCGTTATTATTTGACTTTTAATGATGATTACAGTAGATATGGATATGTCTACCTAATCAAGCATAAGTCAGAGACTTTCGAAAGGTTTAAGGAATTTAAATAGGAAGTCGAGAATCAATTGGGCAGGAACATTAAGATGCTTCGATCCAATCGAGGTGGTGAGTATCTTAGTTCAGAGTTCCTCGACTATCTTAGGGAATGTGGGATTGTCTCACAATTGACACCTCCCAGGACACCACAGTTGAATGGTGTAGCTGAGAGGCATAATCGAACCTTGTTGGATATGGTTCGTTCCATGATGAGTCGAGCTTCGCTACCAATCTCATTTTGGGGGTATGCCTTAGAGACTGCCGCCCATATCCTTAATTTATTCCTTACAAAGAAAGTTGCCAAAACTCCTCACGAGATGTGGACCGGTAAAATACCCAAACTAGACCACATCAAGATTTGGGGTTGCGAGGCTTTTGTGAGGCGCGAGACCTCATGATAAGCTAGAACCCCGAAGCGAGAGGTGTATTTTCATCGGCTACCCACAAAGATCCTTTGGTTACCTCTTCTACAGACCTAGTGATAATGTGATATTTGTAGCAAGAAGAGGAGTCTTTCGAGAGAGAGAGTTTATAAGCCAAGGAGACAGTGGGAGGCAAATTGATCTTGAAGAACTTCAAGAGTCAAGTGGTGAAGGAACTTCAAACTCTAGCCCTCAACTTGAGGAGGAAACTCCTGTTGAGCCAATTGACGGGTCTGTACCTCTGAGACGTTCCACGAGAGTTAGGAATGCACCTGAGCATTACTATGGTTTCCATATTACTACGGAAGGTGAGACACTTATTAGTGATGAGACACTAGTAGGTCTGGATGAACCTAACAGTTACGCGGAAGCCATGGCAGGCCCCGAGTCTGCTAAATGGAAAGAGGCTATGGATAGCGAGATACAGTCCATGTATGACAATCAAGTTTGGAACTTGGTTGACCATGTACCTGATCGTAAGGTAGTTGGGTGCAAATAGACCTTCAAGAAGAAGACCGACATGGATGGTAATGTACACACTTATAAGGCACGACTGGTTGCAAAGGGTTATTCTCAAACTCCGGGAGTTGATTATGATGAGACCTTTTCACTAGTGGCCAAGATAAAGTCTATTAGGGTTCTGTTAGCTATTGCTGCATTTCATGACTATGAAATATGGAAAATGGATGTCAAAACCGCTTTCCTTAATGGAAAGTTGGCTGAAGATGTTTACATGGTTCAGCCAGAGGGTTTTTTCAGTACAGAGTACCCCAATAGAGTGTGTAAACTCGAGAAATCCATTTATGGATTGAAACAGGCACCTCGCAGATGGAATCTTTGCTTTGATGAGAAAGTCAAGGAATTTGGCTTTTCAAGGAGTGAAGATGAATCGTGTGTCTATATCAAGGCTAGTGGGAGCATAGTCAGCTTTTTGGTACTATATGTGGATGACATACTACTCATAGGAAATGACATCCCAACCCTGCAGGAAGTAAAGTCCTGGATTGGGAAGTGTTTCGCTATGAAGGACCTTGGTGAAGCTGCCTATATCCTAGGGATAAGAATTTTGAGAAACAGGAGTAAAAGACTAATTGGACTTAGTCAAAGCACATATGTGGACAAAGTGTTGAAAAGATTCAACATGCATAACTCCAAGAAAGGTGAGTTACCCATTCAGAGTAACGCCAAATTGAGTAAGACACAAAGCCCTAGTACTGAGGCTGAGATAGCAGAAATGAGTCGAAAACCTTATGCTTCGGCAGTAGGATCGATCATGTATGCTATGACGTGTACTCGACCTGATGTAGCCTTTGCCTTGAGCATGGTTAGCAGGTATCAGGGGAACCCTGGCAAGGCACATTGGACTGCGGTAAAGAATATCCTCAAGTACCTGCGAAGGACTAAGGACTGGGTCCTTACCCTTGGTGGGAGTGATAGCTTGAGAGTTGTAGAGTACAGTGATGCTAGCTTTCAGACTGACAGGGATAATTTCCGCTCTCCGGGCTGGGTCTTTACCCTAAACGGAGGGGCAATTACTTGGAAAGGTTCCAAGCAGGAGACAGTGGCTGATTCCACTTGTGAATCAGAGTATATAGCAGCAAGCGAGGCAGCAAAGGAGGCTATATGGCTAAAGAACTTCATCGGAGACCTTGGAGTTGTACCAGCTATAAAGGAGCCAATGGAGATTTTCTGTGACAGCAATAGTGCGATTCCCTTAGCCAAGGAACCAAGAGATCATGGGAGATCCAAACACACTGACAGAAAATATCACTTCATCAGACATCGAATACAAGAAGGAATCCTTGTGGCAAAGAGGGTATCATCGGATGAGAACCCAACAGATCCCCTCACGAAGGGACTGACTCGGGCTAAGCATCTCCAGCATGCTCGGACCATAGGGCTAAAGGATGATATTAGTTTTAGTAGTTAGATAATATTGAAGTTTGTAAAATGTAATTGACATTTGATGATAAATAAAAGTTGTTATTTATGAGTAAAGTGTTGCTATCACTTGTCAATTGTTTACTATATTTCTTTTGCATGTTTTGACTTCCAGAATAATTATGTTTGGTATATCATATTATTCGAATCTCCACAGTCGGTCATACATTGGAAGTAGGTATGAATCAAGACTGTCATGATTTGTTGTAGAGGTCTAAGGTGTTGGACATAGGCTACAACAATCATGAGTGCTCATAAGTTCTGAGCATTGGACTCAACCCACGCTCACTGGAATCACTTCATGGAATTTATCTCGAGTGATCGTGAGACAGTAATATCATATAAGTCTTCAAACCTAGAGATATGATTTGTTACTTACAAGTTGGTTATGCATTGATTGTACGAAAACGCATTGGTAACTCGATGTTATAAAACGTGCTTTTGTGTATAATTCAATGAGTGGTAGAACAAACATATGAGTCGAAGTTTATCTGTTCCTTCTAGGATTAGAAGCGATATCTAGGCCCCTCGATGATTTTGTTTTGACCTATGTACCGGGCCCGATCAGAACTAAATTGATGTGTTTAGTTAAGTTCTATGTCAAACAAATCGGAAATCGGGAAACAAATGTTGGTCCATAAGTAAGACCAAGTTCCATGTATTTGTCCGGCTGATATCTAGAACAGAGGATTATATGATCACTTATCTAAAATGGCGCGTTCTAGTTCAACAGAGTTTAAAGAGCTATGATTGCTGATCGGTTCCTGAAGTCATACTTGTAACTATAGTTATTAGACTTATCCAAGTGGGAGACTGTTGGATATAGTGTCTAAGTCCATAACTATATTTGGTATGTACTTGACCCGACTCGGCATGGTCCATTTGGGTTGCACTTCACCCGAACAATTTATGGATAATCATTTGAGAATAGTACAAGTTATGATTTATTAATATATTATAAGTTTTAATATATTAATATAAGATCATATTATTTAATTAGTATTGATCTATAATTAATCTAGGATTAATTTAGAGATCAGAGATATTACTAATTAAATATGGGTTTCTATATTTATATAGTGTGGGCTAATGCTTATTTGGAATGGGCTAGGCTTGCATGGAAAGTCCATGGATACTCCATGGAGCTTTAACCCATGGATCTCATGGAAATGAAGAGACATGGGTATTAGGGTTTACATGGATGTAACCCTAATCCACCACACTATATAAAGGAGGCTTTGGTTCTTGAAATCACACTAGTTGAAAGTGAGTAAAGCAAGAGGGCCGATTTCAAGATAGTAGTGACTATTCTCTCAAAGTTCCAAGTTTGTGGTGATTTGTGATTTCCATTTGAGGCATCCACACTATTTGTGCTAGGCTCTAAAACTCCAAGAAATCAACTACTACTACAAGGTAAGTATTTCTACTAGCTTTATTTGATTCATGTTCCCCATGCCATGCTAGTTAGGATATGAACCTTGGAAAATTAATTATTTGCATGTATCTTAGACAAACATAGATCCAAGGTTTATTAGGGTTGCATGTACACTTAGGAAGTGTTAGAATGCTCAAAACCCATCAGGTTCATATCGTAGGGTGGTCGTATCCCCTGATGGCGACTCCATCTCCTAACATCGTGTGCCCATGGGGCATGGGGCCATCGGGGCCCTTACGATAATCCGGTACTTTGGCCATGTATGGAGGATTGATATCCTCAGACTTCTGCATCCGAGTCATCATCGTCATTGCCCTCGAGCTCTTCCTCTTCGAGGTCCACCATTGGCTCGGTCGGTCCATCTGCAAGTTTTACTTCATGTTCATACTCTGGTTCTTCCTCCGAGTCTCCTTCTGGGTCTTCCTCTGGGTCAACCACTCTACCTTCCCTTGACTAAGGAGATAGGGGTCTCCTGGATAATGGTACGTGGCCATAGTGTCTGCACGAAGTTGTATAAAAACTAGAAACAAATAGCACACCAAATACTCCTATACTATTTTAATTTTGTTTAGGTTTGGTTCTATAAGCCCTTTGGATAATTAGGTGGTAAGTTTTTGATTCATTGTCCATCTCGATTACTCCCGAACACATGTTGGTCGTATTTTGAATGAATGTAGTTGATCAAGCTACATTCACCCCCAATACGAATACATAACTGCCCGTGTTTAATAGCGACGTTCAAATCCTCCAAATACTTTTACTGTTCTTGTTGTGTTATTATTCTAAAATGCATACATAGGTATGTATTTTAATTATTATGTTCATAATAGTTTAGTCCCATTGTATTTATAGTTGCATATCCTGTATGATTAGATATGCTAGTTCACTATAAACAATGCTCTGATACCAATCCGTCACACCCCCGAACCAGACGGCGGAAACGTCCGGGGGCTTGGTGTGACTTTCAACATTTTAGTATCATTACAGAGTATATAATTGAAACATAACATCATCATCATCACACATGTAATATAACAACATTCATATTACATTGAGTATTGTAATTGAATATTACATGCCAAATAGTTAAAGTATGATGAAACAAAACAATACTAAACATCCGATAGTTTGTTCAGCTCAACCTGCTTCAACGGTTTCCTGAGAATACAAGTTAATTTAAAAAGGTCAAAATAAAAAAATGTTGGTGAGTTCGTAAGCATGTTTGTGAAAATGATTTGTATAACTTTCAAACCACCAGAAAATCCTATATTTTCTTAAAACAGTTTAGTATGTTTGTGTCAAATCTTGTATTAATCCATGTGTGCTATGGTTTATTAGAATGTATCAAGATATTACTGAAATTATAAGGATAATGCACCCGGACAACCCGATGTTGTCCGTAAATGAGAATGTTGTCGTACCAACCCTCGAGGTTTAGTACCAGTACAAGTATGTTTCTGAGTAATCCAAGAGAAAAGAGAATGTCCCCAGACAACCCGATGTTGTCTGTAATAGAGAATGTTGTCGTACCAACCCTCGAGGTTGAGTACCAGTACATATATGAAGTTAATTTCCCATGATTGATAAAATGGCAATGGATCTCTATGTGAGTCGTTATAACCATGAATGATAATGACTATTTTGCCTGTCTTGGCATTTTTACAAATGCCGGTCTTGATTAAGATTTTGTCACCCTAGACTGGCCGAGTCTAACTATAGCGAACAACACAGGTGTGGGGGAGTCAACCCCGTATAGATCTATACACAAACTCTCGCTCTCCCTCCAGGAGACTCTGGTTACAACTTACAGACTTCGGCCGACACTTATTCGTGCCAACCGATATTTTCTCACTAACTCCCCAATATTACCCATGAATTTGAATGACATTGATTACAACCCGTTTGATGTTTACATAGTATAGAGTAAAGCCTAACAAACAAAAAAAAGGACGTTGTGGCCCACTAATTATGTGTGTCATTTATAGGCTGTCGAGTATGCTTATGGAGACATTAGTCCATCAAGCATATGTTTGATTTGGACAATACTAGCAATGCAAATGGACCACTAAGGTCCAATAGCATGTAAAAGCCATAGAGGGTCCCGTAGGAATGTAATTGGGTCACCGGAAGCTTAATAAACATGTTTTGATTATATTGGGCCTAATAATTGTGAAATTGGACCATGAAGGCCCAATGCACACAATGAGTAACATTAAGCCCAATCATTGTATCATGTAATTGTTAATCAGTATAAATTATAGTATAGGACTTATTTTACGATTGGTGTTTACTTCCGATGTTAAAACACTTGACGTTGGATTTGTAACGACACTTTGGTTATAAAAATATATTATAAACTTAATATCTTTGGCCCAATTGTTTTAATATTAACATATTTGACCCTAAAATATTTATTTGACCATTTCAGCCTATTTTTCATAAAAATGACATTCTTGGCCCAATAAGCCAAAAACTTCCCATTAAGGCCCATTCTTAGTAAAAATAAACTTTAGTCCCCATTTTTGTTCAAAACTTACATTTATGGCTAATTTTTGGTAAAAATAACATTTTTAACCCATTTTTTCAAAAATATCATTTTTAGCTTGATTTTTGTG
The DNA here is from genome assembly GCF_002870075.4 of Lactuca sativa. Taxonomy (NCBI): domain Eukaryota; kingdom Viridiplantae; phylum Streptophyta; class Magnoliopsida; order Asterales; family Asteraceae; genus Lactuca; species Lactuca sativa. The sequence goes on along the minus strand of NC_056623.2, from coordinate 213,851,205 downwards.
AAAATACACATTTTCTTGGTTTTACACTTTTCTGACCCGGTTGTTGGAAAATTTATAGAAAAATTATAGTAAGTCGAAATTTGGATACGTAACTCTGGAAGTTTGGAAAATTTGTCTACTTTGTTCACAATTTTTCTCATAATTTTTAATGGCCTCAAACTAGTGTGAAATTTTCTCACCTTCACAGGTTGGTACGAAATTATTTCAAATGTGATAGGCAGTTTTGTAAAATGCACCAAAAATTGTAGAAAAATCGTATGGAAATGTGAGAGTAGTCATTTTAAAGGTATAGATCTGAACATTTTGCATGTAAAACAGTTTTGAAACATATTATCATTAAGTTGGTGAAAACAGTCCAAGATTGGACCAAAACATTTCTGCCAAGGGCTTATTTATGAGTTTAGTTTATAGATCTTTGAACTCACTTTGGGGTTTGGATTTGGTTTGATGAAGAGATTGGAGAAGATCTCGACTTTAGCTAGCCTCTTAGAGAGGTTTTTGAACTGGATGGTTCTAATAAACATGATCCACAAAAAATATGGTGGTAAGAGGAGATTTTTGAATAGATCAAGAAGTTATATTCTAGATCTAAGTAGGAACTTACCAAAGTTGATCTCTAAGAAGAATCTCTTGAAGCATACTCTAATTCTCGAAAATTTAGAGGAGAATGTAGGAGTGTTCTTGTGAGCTTTCCTTAAGAGATTTGTAAGTAAAATAAGTGTGTGGGGAAGGCCCTAATGGCCGTGAGTAATAAATAGGAGAGGGGAAGAGGAATTTTTGCATGGAGGGTAAAGATCTCACGGATGTTTGTGATTATCTAGAAGTATGTTAGACAATTATTTGTTGTCATCACTTCCTAAATCCTCCCTTGATCTTTTCTTTTCCCCTTTTTTATATCATGGGCTGAGAATTGGGCCTAAGATAAATGGAGTTGAATTTGCTTGGCCCACTCTTGGTTTCGCTTGAGTTTGTGAAGCCCAATAAATAGTTTTTGGCCCATTGAGCCTTTAGGTGTGTTCATGGCCCAATAAAAATCCATTAGGTAGTCTTATGGCTCTTTAGGGTGATTGGAGTTGTTATAGCCCAATAAGGCCCATTGGGGCTAGAATGAGTCATTCAAGCCCCAAATGGTCCAAAATGTTATAGATTTATGAATGTGGGTCCATTTAGAGCCCATTTAAGGGTCCTAGGCCTAAAATAGTCGGTTTGGATACTTATTGGCCCATTAGGCCCAATAAGAATGTCCTAGCCCATAATAGACTTGAAACAAAATATTTAGAGCTTCAAACTCTTTGTTGAACGTGAGAGATATATTTGAACGAGAATAGAGTATAGTATTCACTTAGAGTACAAGCTTTTACAATGGATGATGTTTATGTGGGAAATAGAAGTTCGTAGAAAAATGCTAGTTGTGACACTTGGCTTTTTTGTCTTAAAGTTTATGATAAGCGTATACCAAACCCCAAGGATCATTAGAAATATCGTGAGTTCTCAAGGCCCCTAAAAAGTAAATTTTATTAAGTTATTTTTAAGAAATGGAAAAAAAAGTTATGATGAAGTGGGATCAAGTGGAAATCATATAAAATAATAACAATAAAGGACAATCATCTATCCATCACTGTTGGCTATTTATGTTTGTAGATGAACATAAAAAATTTACTTTTTTGTGATGTCATTTTTTTTCTCATCATAACACTATTTGCCCATTTAAAATTCTTTTGATTCAATAGTTCACTGCTATAAAAGACTTTTTAACAAACATAGAAGAAAGTACAATGATGTAACATTGAAAAATATTAGAAACTATATTAGTATTTCTTGAGCAATCTTTGATGGATTTAAGACAGAAAATGTTAAGTAACTTCACGGGGGAGTGCTTGCATGATAGTGAGTGTTGGCATGTCAATAACCAAGACTAAAGATATCAAAAATGTTAAGTAAACCAAGCATAAGGTACATTAATGTTTTACATCAATTTAACTAAGTACCGGCTAAAGTGGATTCTTATTGTGTACCTCTTTTACCATATCATGGAAAGGAACAACATCACTAATAGCATAACACACGAATATCAGCCACAACCCTGCAAAAAAAAAAAAAAAAAAAAAAAAAAAAGACTATCAATATCTGTGCAAAAGTTCTTCATGGATAAATCAAGAAAAACTATTAAATAAATAAATAAAGTAAACCCCTATTATAGCATGTTTACACATGCCATTATAGCAGTTGAAGCTATAGATATATAAGAACTAATACCCTCGTGTAGATGACCTTCATATTCTTGCTCTCAATTTCCACCATTTTATAAACACTCTACATCATTACCTAAATATTTTTTTAATTTAAAAGACTATAAAGTGATTGAGAAGGCACAGAATCACTTGGTCATTATGAGATGTATACTACTCTTTTAATGTCACCGTCTATGCTCCTAGTAACTCTTTAGTATTTTGTATCGACGTTTCTAGTACCACCCAATGATTTGCCTAATTTCATCTTTCGTCCTGAAAAATATAATAAAATAAATGAATTAGACCAAGTATTCATAGAAAAAATAGTTTTATTTGCCAAGGTAGGATATATATACAAGAATAAAAGAAGAAAAAAACATGGACGGTCTATTGCATCTCTTCTGTAGAGGGTAGATTCATTTCAAAGCGGTTACCTGGAAGATTTATCCTTTTCTTTTAGTTTGGGACCTTTACAAAATCAGTTCAACTATTGAACTAAATGAACACATATTCTTGACAAAATTGGTCCTAACTGAGATATTTCATATATGGAATAATAAATCCAAATAGTTGTCAAAATAAATTTTATGTTTGAAAAGCAAATATGAATGCAAAAGCATACCTGATGATATCAATTGGTGTATATGCTAGAGATGTAACCAAGGAAAAATCTAAACTAATATCCCCATAATAGTTGTCAATTCCTATACGCACGCTTTAGCTGATTTCAACATGATGAAGAGGATTAATTGAAAAGTAAAAAACCAATTATCTGCTTGATCGAGTATGGAAGATGAAGAAGAGGATGAGGAGCTACAAAGTTGGATTTTTAAGGAGAATCAATAGGTTCATAAATCAAGGAAGACATTAATGAAATTGATTTATTGGTTTGACCGACTCCAACATCGGCAACTGATATTGCTCTGGCAGTGGGTTTTAGGGCAGCTTAGGGTTTCTAACAAAGAAGATAGAGGTGATCAACCAGTGGGTTTTTGAAGGTTGAACAAATAATGATGGTGGTTTTTCTATAGTGGTGGTGGTGGCAGTGAAGCAATGGCAGATCTGAGGTCCTGGTTGTTGGTGGTTCAGAGGGGGCGGCGACTGGGTCTTGAGCTTGTTAGCCAGAGGTAGATTACCAGTGGAGAGGGAAGTGTGTGGTGTGAAGGTTGGTGGTTAGGGAAGATAGAATAAGGAGAGTGGTTGTGGTTTCCTTTAAATGATTATAGATATTGTTTTGATTATGGGACAATGGTTGATGAAGGTGATGATTAAATACCTAAATCACCGTTTGTATGATCCAACCAATCTAAGATCGAGACTAACAAATCGATAGGATAAAGAGGAGTATGGTTTGAGTCTCAGAGAAAGAATACGGAGGAAGTGGTGAAGGAAGCATCTGGTTGAAGGCAGAAGGTAGTCAACAGTGAATGAGAGAAGGGGAGGGTTATAAAAATGGAGAAGAAGATGAACAGTCACCGAGCAAAAGAAATGGTGATATAATGGAGAGGTTGTTCGACAGGATAGGGAATGAGGACATAGTCAAGAGCAATAAAGGCCATATATAAGTGAAGGCGCACAAGACAAATTTTAGGCGAGATCGGAGGATAAGAGACGTGAATAAAGTTTAATATTTTCAACCCTTGACCGGATAACATTTACTTGCTTTGCAATGCATAAATTCATTATATATTGCATAAGGTCTTGTACCTCTTAAAATTCAGCAAAACATGTTAAATGCTTATTAAGTTACTAGCTGTTTACCCGCGCCAAGCGACGGGTGCGAATAATTTTTTTAGGTAATTATTTCTAGTCATAATCATGTATAACTGGACACCCAACTTTGACAAGAAGGTAATGAAAATGTAAACTACTAACAATAAAATCTAATTTGCTTCGGAGGATGATAATATGTCACTTGGAAACTAACCTGTGTTCCTTAAATCAAGATAAAAAAAAAAAAGGAAAATAATAAGATATCTCATCTTCATGAGGATTGTTATTAAATGAATAGATATACTAAATAAAAACGTATTTATATATAATCATATCTACACATTTTTTTTATCTTTATTATACAACCCTTTAATAATATAATATTTTTATATATATTAATGCAATTCTTTAATAATATAATATTTTTATATATATTAATGCAATTCTTTAATAATATAATATTTTTATATATATTAATGCAATTGATTCTATTTGGTTATTATCATTTAAAAATATAGTGATATTTCTTTTCACTATTAATATAAGTCATTGGACCGTTTTTAATGAATTATATATTTTAATTAATTTACATGGATTGGAAATAATTGATTTTTTTAAAAAATGACGTATGTGATCTCTTGTTCTTGACATCTTAATTTTTTATGTTTTTTCATATTGTTGCGACTATGTTGATTTATTTCAATAAAAATCAATGACACTTTTCACATGAACCATTTTTACACAATTTCATACTTTTATGATTGTTAAAAGATGAAAAAAAATACACATTTTTTGTTTAAAACACTATCAAACCACCATTAAATTTAAACACAATGATTCTTTACTTTTATACAGATACAACAATTTACGTATTGAACAATGGCTTCAAATCTGTCCATAATTTTGATACATATGATTATAGAATTGCAAGATTTTTCTATTTTCATCTTCCAATTTATGTGAATTATAAAAAAACAAACCATGCAATTAAAGAAGTATAACGTATTAATTTACCCAAACACATCAACTCAGTCATCTTGTTATTATAAAAGAATATATAAATAAATTTCAAACAAATTTGAACTTATAAACATAGAAACTGAAGTTGGGACCTTTCTTCTCAAAATTTATCTTGTTTCTTTCTTGTCTTCTCATCGTCTTCAATTCCTAGTAGAATAGTGGCAAATTTAGGTATTTTGGAGCCGGCTTTAGTTCTACTGGTCTTTTTCGTTAGTTTTTTTTGTTCAAATTTAGATATTTTGGAATCTGTTTCAGTTCTATCGTTTTAGTTTCACTTTACTTGATTTTGATGTTCATGTTTTCATTTGAGCTGACCCGCTCAATGATATTAGTTAGTTTTAGGCAAATCATCAAATTACAAGTTTATCAAAAAAATCTCTGGTAGGCTCTTTCGGGAATGGCTTATTTCCTGCATTTAGTTTTGCTTTAAGTAGACGGTGGATAATTTTTTCGAAAAGTAGTTTATTCTCAACGATTAGTTTCTTTTTCCAAAATATTATTCGCTTTATCAATAGACTTTGAGGTTTCTAATTTTTCTTATAGATGTTCTAGTTTTTAATTTTTCTAGAAATATTTATTTTCAGCAATTACTTTTACTTTCACGAGGATAGATCCAAATTAAACAAATCATTTTTAAAATAGATGTTGCGGTTTCTAGATTTTCTTAACCGGGTATATATGGTTTTGCTTTTGCATGTTATGTGAAGCCTACACAACACCAAATGAATAATTTTTTTTTTCAGGTTATTATTTCATTTCAACAAATTGTTTCATTTCACCAAATAGTTTTGTTTCAATGATTAGGGTTTAGTTTTAACGGTTTTGCGCAAAACCCCGACGCTAATTAAAGTTTGGTCTATTCAGTTGGTCTTAATCATTTTTTCATTCGATATTTTGTTAACATATGATTTGAAATCTTATAGTTGTCTTTTGGTCAATATCCCTAAAACCTTTGATTTGTTTAATGACATTTCTAAACAGCCCCGTTAGATCACAAACAAATGAAACAAATATTATATAAGCATAAGAAGAAAACAGAAAAAAAAATGTTTAGAATTGAATTCAGTGGTTTACAGAGCCAAATCATCTAAGCAATGCTTTTATTGCATTCTCTAGGATACCTGAATACATATTTTGTTTTGTTTTGTTTTTTTTTTTTACCAAAACAACGATAAGTTGAAAAATAATACCAAACAGTCTATAGATACATTTTTTTACCAAAAGAACCCGATTTTTTCGGTTCTATAACCTAACCTGGTTCTCTTTGGTTCTATTGGTCAACGTGTAAAAGCAGCAAGGCATTTATCCGAACCAGTCAAAAATAACAATGTACTTTTGCCATTGCTAGAGCAATCACAAATAACAGCAGGGACATAAATGTCTAAAACAAAACTACTACAATGAATTTATACAAACAATAATATATAGTTGATTAGAATCTAGGAACAACAATAGAGTTTCACTAAGAAACCAATTATGGCATCGAACTTTGGAATTGCAAACCTTCAAAGAAAAATAGGAAGCAGAAACCAGTTGTGTGCATTGCATATATTGCAGATAGAGTGATCAGCTAGCAACCGAGTGTATTAATGCAAAAAAACAAAAAAACAAAAAAAAACAAAAAAAAACTTAGAATACAACCCAATGAGTGTAGTTCCAGTGTGATCTGATTTATCAATGCATGGGTAAAGCATTGAAAAATAAAATACTTAACAAAACAAACATATGTTTTGTTACGTTTTTAGGATTAAACAATTATCAAATTTATAAAAGGCAACATTAACCTCATGTTCAAGTGTCCATCCTTCCCATTTTGGACAATTATACCCTTGTCATCCAAAAGTTCTAAAATCTCAATCTAAGCTAATCATAAAGATGTTACTTCTGCCTCGTTAACACCTAGCTCTTGTTTGTTTCTAGCAGCTTGTTAGCAACAATCTTCTGCTAAAGATAAAGAAAAAAATATAATTAAAGCTTCTTAAATCGAACTATTAAGTATATATGTAAAGCAATAAAATATTACAAAATGAAGAACATATTTAAAATAAGCATTCACAATTCAAAAACTAAAAGGAACCGGTCTAATTTAATTTAGTGGAATCTTCGTGGATCATGGTTCATCTATATGTCCTGTTACAGAGAAAATGATAAGGATCAGTAAAGCTTTTCCTAGCAAAAGGCATCTGTATTTGAGTTCCAATTTAGATCTGTAATATCTAGAGTCATTTGAAAATCACAATGTATATGGAAAAACCTTTATAGCATGAGTTGTTTGTCACACCCCAAAACCGGAACGGCGGAAACGTTCGGGGGTGGAGGACATCATGTTTAGTATCACAAGACATGGATTATAGTAAGCGAAGAAATAAACAACCATTTATTAGAAAGAAAGTATTTACAAAGTATGTGTTCACATACATAGAGTACATAAACAAATAACAAAACAAGACTTGAAGCTATACTGCTCCATCTTCTGAATTCCCAACGCGAGTATCTGTCTACTAGTTTCCTGAGAATACAAGTTATTTAAAAGAGTTTTTCAGCAATTAAGCTGGTGAGTTCATAAGATTTTAGTGATGTATGCAAGTTGTAAAAAGTTGTTGAAAAATGTAGTAGGACATGAAATAAGTTATAAGTTCTGTTTTTAGAGAAGTTCGTATGTTCCTCTAGAAAATCCTATATTTCCTACTTAGATGAAAGATACATAAAAATGATTCTACAATCCTTTCTATGAGTACTAAATGAATACGAGTTGTATACAACTTGGATTAAACAAACAATCGATTGTGCGCATCTGCCCTAAATCCACAACCCAACAAGGAACAGGAAGTAAAGCAGATAGTACACATCCCATTGTTTGTTAGGTCCTTGATGTATATAACCTTGGTGTATTCATTTGTTACTCATGGATTTAATTGTAATAGTTCCTTTATAATTTATGAAAATATTCTTTAAGAAAACCCTTATTTCTTATAGTAAAATAGTGACCACAGTAATTACTTCTATAATCACTTAGTTTATACTGGCTATACATAATTTAATATCGAATAGATAGTTAATTGGGTGTATCTGCCCTAAGCCCACAACCCAATAAGGAACAGGAAGTAAAGCGGAAGGCACACATCCAACGACCTATTGGGTATTAATGATGTATAACGATGACGCATAAACCAAGGTATTATAGAGTGAATCACCTAAAGTCCTTTAAGTCTACACTGGTTTAATAAAATGGATTAAACCCTTTATACTCGAAAATTGTGCATTGAGTTTGTGTCCTATGACCTGACCCATACCTGGTACCCCTTATGATGACTTAGTGTGTACAGAACATATATATAACTAAAATCGAAATGATAATAAGTTGGGTGAATATGCTCTAAGCCCACAACCGAACGAGGAATAGGAAATAAAGCAGAAGGCAGACATCCTATTATCTGTTGGATACCATTTATATATATCCCTTAATGTATACATTAAGGAATCATAAAGTTAGCATTATGGTCCCTTTCTACTGTATGTACTAGACCCGACTGTTCCGTTTGTCGTTTGTAAAATATAAGTATTGTAGTATTGTATAAAGTGACTATTATTGTACTAATTGCCTTAAATTGAGTATTAAGGTATAATGTGATGGCTAGATCCCATACTAAACGCTCTCCCTGTCAAAAAGATTATGGGAACCAAACGCGACCCATGCAATGATTGCAAGTCGTGAACATCCACATTATGATTATATGATCACGTATACCCAATATAACTATCACCTTTTCTTTAGAACAATGCGTTAGTGGTTCATTGGTATAGTTAGATCCTGTAATTGTTCCATGCTATAGCACCTTATTATGTTTGTTTCTGTTATCGTGTATTGTATCTAGTATAAACTGACTCTCTAAACTATACCTATTATAGCTTACTTAGTATTCTACTTGAACTGTTATTGAAAAGACTCGTTTTACTAACAAGTTATGTTTATACTTTAAAAACGAAATTTTGCTAAACTATAAAGCAACATAACTGTAAAATAGTTTTGAAATGTTTTGACCACTTATAGAAGACATAAGCAAAATTTTGAACAATGTTTATAACAAATAATTACACAATTATCATTGTGTTTAGCTTGTATTCCCCCGCCTTCCCCCCCTAAAAGCATTTAAAAAAAGTTAAAAGATTCATTACGGGGAATGAACTCACCTGATGTGGGTGATTCAAACGGTTATGCGTGTAAGGATGAGAAGTTCCACGAATGAATTCCCGAGACACAACAAGTTCTAAATGATATATAATGACACATATTGTCATGAATATAGTGTTTATAAGCAACTATATGAAAGGAAACACCTTCCGGGACTAGGAAACACTTTGGGCAAGTGTTGGAATCATGTGTGATTCAACAAAGGAAGGTAGATGAAACCAACATGAGTTTACTACCATGGGTTTACGGCCCAAGGGATTTTACAATCGTAAACTCATGGTCAAACATGGCTAAGAGTGAGTTTGAAGCCTAGGGGTGCTTTAGGGACTTTTGTTCTATTCTTGTATGAGAAAGACCACCTTAAATGAGGCTTTTGATGAGTTTACGGCCCCAAGGGGTTTATCGCCGTAAACTCATTGTCATGATGGGTTTGAGTGAAGTATAAGGTCCTTCAATCGTCAAGGAAGAGTTATGGGTCACTTGCCTTGCATCCTAGAGGTTTTATGGTCCAAATGGTCACTAAAAAGGGGGTTTACGGCCTTGGGAGATGGTCTGGCCGTAAACTCCATTTGATCTTGTGTTCTTGATGATTTTAAGTGTCTACACATTAGTCCTAACTAGATATGAAGTATAGGGAAGAGCACTTATGATCTACAAGCTTTAAATGGTTGATATTGGCCATGAACACTAGTGTGTGCTCTTGGTGTTCTTGGTGAAACTTGAAGATCTAAACAAACATGATTTCCATGGATGAAATCAATGTATGTAGTGTAACAACCCAAAAAAAATAGTTTTAAAAGACATTCAAACTTTCCAAAAACCATTTTTACATAATTAAAAGTTATTCAAACATCAACAAGTTCTAACTGTTTTCAAAATGTTTTCATATCAGAGTTCCCAGAAATCCAGAATCATAAAAGAATGGGGATGTGTACGTCACGCCTTCGCATTGCCATGGTCAACTGATGTACATGAAACAATAAACGATAAAATGTAAGCTCGAAGGATTAGTGAGTTAACCCCAAAATGCCAACCTCTAGCATCCAATACACAAAGAATAATAATTAACAGCATGCATATTGAGCCTTCAACATGACTGGACCACCTCCTATGGGCCTACAGCCTATCTGGACCGCTCTCGAGCCTGCGGCATGACTGGACCGCCTCCTACGGACCTATAGCCTATCTGGACCGCTCCGGGTATGTTGGTCTCAACCGCAAAAAGCAGGACACCGCCTCAACCCAACCCATCCATATATGTCGACATATAAATAGCACATAATCATACAATAAACACAGATCATACTAACTGCTAAACATAGTAACATACTATCCATCAAGATACCAATCCAACTGATCATCAATATGGAACACATACTAACTCTGGGAATAAATCCCAAGGGACCGGCCTAGTGTCGTAGACCCTGTTGGTATAGTGAGGAGAACTCACCTAGAAATAGTGCAGAACAGAACTGAGAGTCTTCAACTGCTATGCCCGACACTCGCGACTGAGAGATAAAAGAATACGAATTACTCAACTAGACCCAAATTGTCCAAATCTATTATTGTCCCAATTTATTAAATTAGGCCCATCACTCTATTGGGCCTACACGAACCTACAAGTATAACATGGCCCAAACAGCATTGTATCCATAGCCCATTAAGGGATTAACTCAAATGACCCATAACCGGCCCAAAGCATAAAACCCACAAGCCAAAAGTCCAACAGGGAGCATACGCGGGGCGTACCTCCCAGTTACGGTGGGCGTAGCGTAGTTCCTCGTTGACCATCATCGGGACTGCTGACCACGTACGTTGGGCGTACAGATATTACGTGGGGCGTACACGCGGATTTACCAAAGTCTTAATAAGTTCTTAATGGGTAGAGCTCTTGAACTCATATTCCAGATCCATCGATCAAATATTCCATAGAATCATAAAGTTTCGGACTTTATCACTTTGGACGTCTAAAAAGTCCTTAACTCATAGTCTTAATCCATTAAGACCTTCTTATCACATGCATGGACCAAGTTTAGCTAAAAAGAACTGATTTTTATCACTTAAGGCCTCTCAAAACATTTGGAATGAACTCTTATTTCGTGTATAACTTCATATGCATCAACTTGGGAAATCTAGGGACCAAAAGACCTTCATAAAGCTAAAAAGTCTAGATCTAAGGTAAATAAGCATAAAGGTTCAATCTTTTTACCTTCTAGAGCTCTAATGGTGCAACCCAACTTCAGATCCAAGGCCTTGCTTTCCTCTTCTAGCTTCTTGGTGCAATACTCGACCCTCCAAAGCTCAAGATGCACACTAACTCACTCTTCACACACAAACTAGGGTTTTAGGGCGTTCTCTGAGGTAGGGAGGCTGAGATGAGGGTAAAGAATGAGCCATAAGGGTGTTTATATAGTCCCAACTCCGAATATTAGGGTTTTTAGCTGACGCGAGTACGCCCAACGTATATAGGCTTACGCCCAGCGTACTAGGGCGCGCCTAGTACACCCAGTGTACACTTATGTACGCTTAGCGTACCCCTTTTTGGCCCAAAGTTTCAACTTTAGGCCCCTAACTCCCCGGGACTTGACATAACTTCTTTGAGGTCTATAAAAGACAATAATCAAAAGAAGGCGGGTTTCGAAGTATACCTGCTCGGTTCGGGGCATTACAACTATCCCCCACTTGATCTAAACTTCGTCCCCAAAGTCGGATGCTGCAAAAAGATATGGGTAGTGCTCCCTCATTTCAGACTCTGGCTCCCAAGTCCACTTGGATCCCTTACGGTGCCGCCACTGCACCTTAACCAGCGGTATTTCCTTGGTACGCAAAATTTTCATTTTCCTTTCCAAAATAGCCACTGGCTACTCCACGTAGTTCAGGTGCTCGTCAACCTGAACATCATCTAGAGATACCACCACATCCTCATCCAAAATGCACTTCCGCAACTGGGAAACGTGAAAAGTGTTGTGTATCTGACTGAGCTCTTCCGGAAGGTCCAACCTATAGGCTACCTTGCCAACTCTATCTATCACCCGAAAGGGTCCAATAAACCGAGGACCCAGTTTTTGTTGGATTAATGTCTAAGTCCATAACTATATTTGGTAAGACTAGACTCGACCCGGCATGGTCCATAGACTCTAATGAGAGAAATAACACTTAAGGTTGATTAATATATTATAAGTTCTAATATATTAATAGGATTATTTAATTAGTATTGATCAAGAATTAATCTAGAATTAATTAAGTGATCAAAAGAAGACTAATTAAATATATGGGTTGATTATGTAAATCATCCATACTTGTATAGTGGGCTAATGCTCCATGGATAATCAAGTTGGGCTAAAACCCATAGGATGGTCATTGGATGCTCCATGGTGTATTTGAACCCATGGATCCAAGGAAATGGAAGGCCATGACAATTAGGGTTTACCCTAATTGTGACAACTATATAAGATCATATTCTTTGGGAAAAGTCGGCGACTATGAAGAATAAGAAAGGGCTAGCCGATTTTAGGAGTGTTCAAGTTTCTCTCAAGTTATTCCAAGTGTATTTGGTGTTGTGTGAACCATTTAAGGTGTCATACTTGAGGCACAAGGCACTCAAGCTTCATGAAGACATTCTACATCAAAGAGGTATGTATTCTATCTTGTTATATTCATTATGTTGTATGCTAGATTAGGATAATACCTTGGATGTTCATAATTGCTTGTCTAATAGAGAAAACATAGATCCAAGGTATTTAGGGTTGCATGTACACTTAGGAGTGTTAGAATGCTCAAAACCCAACAGTGGTATCAAAGCCTAGGCTTGTTTTCTTGTTATACTTGTAAAAGTAGCTGAAAAATCGAGTTTTGATGCTGTCTGCCCAGCAGACTCGCCGAGTCCATGAATGGACTCTCCGAGTCCAAGGCAAAATGCATCCAACTCGCCGAGTTGGTTCGTGCACTCGACGAGTTGGACCCCCAGACAGCATAAATTCGACTTTCTTGGCTGGAATTGGACTAGGAACATTACCCTAAGATGTTTTTGGACTTATAAACTTGTTTGTGATGTGGTGATGTTCATGCTAATCTAATTTGAAAGATAATTATCAACAGATTCATGTTTTGTATTAGTTTAAGGTTTAGACTAAGTACATGAAAAAGTTTGATTTGAATTGTCTTGTTCTTATAAGTTGCTTAGATTAATAGGAAGTTATGTGAAATTATTGTTTTCAATCCATTTTAATAAAAGAGTTGATTCTAAAATGTGTTTTTGTAACTTGTCCTCAAGTTATATGAAAATTTACATTTAAGTTTCATAAAACTCATAAAAGTTGGCAATGGTTACAAAAGATGAAGAGTCTTGTCCTCAAGTTATGGAGGTTCAAGAGTCACTTCATTAAGTAATAAAATAGGTAACCTTAATTAATTCCATAACTTACAAAATAAAGGAAAAGTTACATTATGTAATAATTTAAAGTCTTCCATAACTTGTCCTCAAGTTATGGAACTTGAAGAGTTTTTTAATTAAAACTACTTTAAACACATAAGTTATGGAATTAATTAGTTTGGAATAGTTTCAAAACTTGCCCTCAAGTTTTGGAATTTGAAAAGTTTTCTCTTATGAATACTTTAATTCCAAGTTAGCCCTTAGAATTTAAAAGTTAAAATTCAACCCTTATACTTTATAATATTATAAGTTAATAATAGTTATATATATGTATAAGAGTAAAGTCAGTCTTACCGTTAGTAGGCCTCATTCACGAAGCCGGTCTATAAGGGGGTATAAGGTTACTGCCTATAAAATGGCAGTTTAATGGGTGTCCACTCTCACCCACCGCTTCCTTGACCGGTGGGGGGTCGTTAGCCGAACGGGTTTGATAGGACTATGATTCTCCCTTCATTAAAAGTATTAATGATAAATACTAAGTAACTAAACTCTTAATAATACCCAATCTTAGTTACTTAGGAAAATGTGAATAAGGTGCTAATCCATGAAATTACACTTTGCAGTTTGTTTAAGTCGGTTAGTGGAGCGTGTGTGGTTAACCGGCACACTAACTCGTATATAACAAGGTAGGCAAAGGGTAACTTAATGTTTATCATAGTATCGATGGAGCGTGTGTGGTTAACCGGCACATCGATTGAGGGGTAAACACTTAAGGGTACCAAGTAATTTGCATGGTTACTTCACACCTTGTTTTGTGATCCTCGGCATCCCAGTCACAAAACTTGAAGGGCACACTCGAGATTGAAACATGCCATTGAACAGTTCAATGAATCTCAGAAGATCTAGGAGTTTCAAATCCAATTAAAACCTAATAATACATTTTGTTTATCTTGGTGGAAATTGGTGAATCGTCATTCACCTACCTTCAAATATTTTATAGCTTGGATTACGGCATCCCTCTTCTAAATTATAAAATAGTATGTTGGGTCCTAGCCTTAATATTTCATATAGGGTGTTATATTAAGACTTTAAATCAACTATCTTGAATATCTCCCAAAAAGATGTCTGGTTTAGACATTTATGATCTTCCCAAATCTCTTGAAACAAGCTTTCCTAAATGAAGATGATGTCCCATGGAAATCATACTTCTTTCACTTCCTCCAATTATTCTCCCTAACCCACAATTTCTTGAAAAGTTTAAGGTCACTCAAGCCCTATTGGCAAGCAAAGGTCTATGTGTGATCATATCTTGGAGATGTAGTCACATGCTGACAACCCGGGAGAGTTGGGTGTCAAAGTCTTGAGAAAGTTGGTGGCTCAACTACTTTCTAAGTCACATAGTGAGTTCCTTTGGGACTCCTATGAAACAGATTATGACAAGACCCTTAATGATCTTATCTATTTGCTAAGGTCAACTTCCTAAAACCTGTGGACAATGACAATGATAAAATTGGATATCCCGTAAAGCTCTCTTTTCCCAGTGGAAAGGGATCGACCATAGTCAACTCGGTTGACCAAATGGTAAAGAGACAGGATAAATCTGAGATAGTCTCATTATCAAGGGTCCATTGCCAAAGAAAGGGGAATTAGTTGCAAAGCTGCCAAATTTTCCTAAGAATGTTAAAGTCAATAAGTTTGACTCTACTTCAGGTAAAAAAAATTCCACTATCTAACTCTGCTAAGTTTCTACTCTGAGATTCTTGATACATGATGTGACTGGGTCACATGGTGATGTTTTAAGAATCAAAGAAAAGTGAAGAAACTTAAAGAAAAAATATGTTGAATCTGATCGTGTAGATGGATTTCTATCGTGTAGTTTGAAGATCGGATTTTTGAGCTACTTCTTAGGAGTTATGAGATATTGCTTAGGAATAGATAACAACAAGTTTTCATATGGACTGTAAGGACAAGTTTTTCCACAAAGTTTTAAAATAAAAGGAAAATTTCAGATTTTATTTATTTTAAAATATCCTTACAATGGCATCTGTGAAAATTTTTGTTGCTTATAAGACTCCATATAGCAAGAGTGGAAATATGAAATTGATTCTTTCATTTGTGGTAATGTCTAAATTTACCAAATTAGGATTCTCATCACCCGAGTTTCAATTGGACCAGAACTTGGAATCATGTGTGAGTCATGTAAAGGACTAAGGGATCGAGTACACATTCTTGTGCACTGGCTAAGTCCACCACAAAAGATAAATAAGACTATTCGTCATAATTTACTATAGCTCAGTAAATATGGTTATACTTACAAGCTTAAGTGTAATTCTGAGACTTTGGAAAAAGGTTCCAATGTATGACAAAGCGAATAAGAAAAATCAAATTAGGTAGAAGGATAAAAGTTTCTCAAATCTAGAAAGATGGGAGAGTACTTTAGTATCAGTTTTGTGACCATCTTAATGATTTTAAGACCTTATCACAATTCATCCTCTAAGTGCATTCTGATAGTTAAGAAGAGGAGTTATGAATTGTTGAAGTGGTTAAATCAAGAAGATGATTCATACTTCGTTCCAAAAACAATTCTTAGAGTTATACTCTAAGATTGTAACTTGAGTGACATGTCTTAAAGAAGGTTTGAAACACTTATCAAATGTAAGAGTAAAAGTTTTCTACTCTTGTACATTTGAAATTGGGAAGTTGTGATGTTTTGGATAAAACAAAGACCAACTAAGGCCAATTGTGTGAAGTGTTTATCTTGATTAGTATCCGCACTATCTCTTGGATGTTTGACAAGGGTGTCTTATATGTCAAGAGGATAGTGGGAGTATTAAAGGTCTTGAAAGTCTCAAGAACTAATCAAGAATAAAAACTTGAAGTTCTTCACTAGCACACGACTTGAGGTTCATAACCTATCGTGTTGACATATTCTGTGCCTATTCCAGTTAAAGCTGGTTTTGCATATGAGTTCTTAGAGTTCTCAATTGGTTGCACAACAACTTGGAAGCAATGGCAGACCCTTGAGCTGCTAGGTGGCAAGAAATTAAGATTGATTTCAGTCCATATGAGTTTGGATTTGTCATTATCCTTGTCTTGTGACTATGGTTTTGACAATTCACATGGATAAGAACACATACACCATTAAATCTAAGGGTCATAAGGTTTCTCTCCGATTCATGAAAATGATGGTGAGGAAACACTTCCACCAAGTAGATTTGAAGTAGATAGCAATTGTGATATTTGCATTCTCAAATTCATTAGTGGAGCTGTGTGGTTAATCGGCACACTAACATGGACTTGTGAGAAGTGGCAAAAAGGTCTAAACAATTGAGACTATGATTACGACATCCCTTTTCATAGTTCTAAAATTGTTTAGGCACACATGTGAGCTATCTAAAAGAGGTGTATGATTTTGATAAAGTTTTATCAAAACAATCTAGTATCAGAAATCTGAACTTTGATAAGAAACTCAGCTAATTTTTGAATACATGTCAAAGCTAGTGGGAGCATAAGTGTTATGCTAATAATCATCATGTAAGTGGGAGCATGATAATTATGATAAAGGTTGCAAGTTAGCAAGGTTAATTATAGAAAAAAAAAGTTTCAATTGGGAAAGAGTTGTTTTCCAATAATTAAGGGAGAGGAAATTATACTTTATCTCAAATCTATAAGCTTAGATCGTGAGGTTTTAATCATTTAGTCAAGGATATATATATATATATATATATATATATATATATATATATATATATATATATATATATATATATATGAATTTCATGTTGGAATGGATCAACATAAGGAAATTCTGTATATGGGTCCATTATTTGTGTTCTAAAATTCGATTATGATTACGGCATCCCTTTTCATAATCTGAATTATGAGAACTTGGCAAATAGAAATGGAAATGGTATAGCAAAAGACTGGTTTAGTCTTTATGTGAGACATAATGAATCGTATCCCATATGCTTTGGATATAGGATCGATTACATGTGCTATATTCATCATTTCTAATATTTTCAAAATGCCTGGGGCATTAAGAAGGGAAAAGGTCTAGAATTGGATATGACTAAAAAGGATTAAACAATTGTCGAGGACAATCTAAGGCTTACCAAAGATTGGTTGCTCAAGGACAGTTGGAAGTACAGTGATAATTCTGGAAGGACCATATTGACATAATCTGTAAGGAGGCAACTCTTGTTCAGAAGCGATAGTCAAAATGGAATCAGGAAATGTTTCAAAGTTAGAAATTATTCAATCTGTTTAGGATAAGGAAACTTAATGCAAGAAGGATGTTTCCAAGGACCTGATCTCCCTTGGGATACTCTATAAATATTGTTTCCAAGACTTTATGAGTTTGTGCATAATCATTACAAGAGGATCAATGCATATAAGTTTAGAATCTAACAGATTTCAGCAAATGGCATGAATTTGGAATTCTTGCATTTACAGTAAGGGTTTGGGAGTGTGAAAAGAGAATTGTTGAAGTTATGTTCAATCGATCTAATTCACAAAGTAAAGATCATAAACCAACATAGTATGCATACTTGGTGTATGGCATGACTAGTGCTTAGAAAACATAGTGTACATGCTTGGAGCATGGGACAACTATTGTTTTAAATTCAAGAATAAAGTTGATAGCTGAAACAGTATACAATGAATAATGTGTAATCATATGGTGATAAATAAAAGTTGTTTATTTATGTTCATAGGTTTTGATACCATATTGGATTCAATTATTATTGTGTTTCATTTTGAATGTTTTGACTTCCAGAATAAACTAGGTTATTCTCCCGGAATGACTAAGTTATTCAAACCATCCACAGTCGGTCATATGTTGGAAGTAGATATGAATCAAGATTGTCATGGGTTGGCTTGTAGAGGTCTAAGATGTTGGACAAAGGGCTACAACACTCATGAGTGCTCATAAGTTCTGAGTATTGGATTCAACCCACGCTCACTGGAATCACTTCTTGGATTTTATCACGAGTGATCATGAGACGATAATTTCTAATATTCTTCAAACCTAGAGATATGAGTTGTTACTATGAGTTGGTTGTACATTGATTGCACGAAAACGCATTCGGTAACTCGGTGTTATAAAACGTGCCTTTGTGTATGATTCAACAAGTAGTAGAACAAGCCATATGAGTCGAAGTTTATCCATTCCTTTTACCTTCGGGATAACAGTGATATATGTGGGCCCCTCGATGATTTGATGATGACAAATGGAAGAGCTCGGTCGGGCCAGGACTGATTTGATTTGTTCAATTAGTCAATCGTCATAAATCGGAAATCAGGAAACAACAAATGGACAGAGAGAATGATTATAATCCATGTCTCAGTCCATAAGATATCTAGAATGGAGGAATATATGATCCCTTATCTAATGGACAAGTCATTGACAAAGGTCAGAGTTCATCTACAAGGTCAGAGTTCGACAAAAGATTTTGAGAGCTACGATTGCCGGTCGGTTCTTGAAGTCATTCGTAATAATAGCTTTAGACTTATCCAAGTGGGAGACTGTTGGATTAATGTCTAAGTCCATAACTATAATTGGTAAGACTTGACCCGACCCGACATGGTCCATTTGGGTTGCATGGCATCATGCACTTGGATAGACTATAATGAGAGAAATATCACTTAAGGTTGATTAATATATTATAAGTTCTAATATATTAATAGGATTATTTAATTAGTATTGATCAAGAATTAATCTAGAATTAATTAAGTGATCAAAAGAAGAGTAATTAAATATATGGGTTGATTGTGTAAATCATCCATACTTGTATAGTGGGCTAATGCACCATGGATAATCAAGTTGGGCTAAAACCCATAGGATGGTCCATGGATGCTCCATGGTGTATTTGAACCCATGGATCCAAGGAAATGGAAGGCCATGACAATTAGGGTTTACCCTAATTGTGACAACTTTATAAGATCATATTCTTTGGGAAAAATCGGCGACTATGAAGAATAAGAAAGGGCTAGCCGATTTTAGGAGTGTTCAAGTTTCTCTCAAGTTATTCCAAGTGTATTTGGTGTTGTGTGAACCATTTGAGGTGTCACACTTGAGGCACAAGGCACTCAAGCTTCATGAAGACATTCTACATCAAAGAGGTATGTATTCTATCTTGTTATATTCATTATGTGGTATGCTAGATTAGGATAATACCTTGGATGTTCATAATTGCTTGTATAATAGAGAAAACATAGATCCAAGGTATTTAGGGTTGCATGTACACTTAGGAGTGTTAGAATGCTCAAAACCCAACAGTTTTCCCCTCTTCCTGAAATGGATCACACCCTTCCATGGTGAGACCTTCAGGAGCACCATGTCTCCGACCTGGAACTCCAGCTCCGATCGACGTCGGTCAGCGTAACTCTTTTGCCGACTCTGAGCAGTCTGAAGTCTCTGTCTGATCTGTTAAAACCTCTCGGTAGTTTGCATAACTAACTCGGTCTGACCCATAACCTTATGACCCACTTCACCCCAACAAACTGGGTGCGACATCTCCTACCATACAAGAGCTCATAAGATGGGGCACCTATACTGGAATGAAAGTTGTTATTGTATGAGAATTCCGCGAGAGGTAGGTAGGAGTCCCAATTCCCACCAAAATCGATAACATAGGCCCTCAGCATGTCCTTAAGTGTCTGTATGGTCCGCTCACTCTGGCCATCTGTCTGTGGATGATAAGATGTACTAAGATGTAGTCGTGTGCCCAGTTCCTCATCGAAATTCTGCCAAAATCGAGAGGTGAAGCGAACATCATGATCCGAGACAATAGAGACCGGAACTACATGTCACGCGACAATCTCACGGACGTATATCTCAGCTAACTTCTCGGTTGAGGATCCCTCCCGAATGGCGAGAAAGTGAGCACTCTTGGTCAATCGGTCTACGATGACCCATATAGTGTCGAAACCCCTTGCCGTCCTCGGCAGCTTGGTGATAAAATCCATCGCGATCTGCTCCCATTTCTACATAGGAACCTCAAGAGGCTGCAACTTCCCGTGGGGCCTCTGATGCTCAGCCTGATGGATTTGAGCAACAAGAACTTTCCTATGTGCACATGCAAACCCTAATTGCTTGGATCTAGGTTTCTCTAATTGAACATGCATTGAATCCAAGACTTACATTACTAGATCTAATATAAACAAGCGATTCTAATCATATGAATTAGGATCTAGAGCAATACCTTGGATTGCTTGCTTGATACTTCTTCTTCTTAGAGCTTAGAGTCACAATTGCCACTCCTTTAATGGCTTATAAACACCAACTAGCAAGAAGATGATTTGAGAAAGAGAGGGGAGGGTGAGAAATCAGCCCTAGGGTTTCTTGCCTTGCATGAGTGCCGATTTACCTCACCCTAGAGTCCTATTTATACTATGAGCTACTAGAGTTTCACCTTAAACACTAATTGAATAACTTAGGCCCTAAGCAATCCAAGATCCTCCTAGATATTAGGCTTGGACGATTTTAAGGTTCCCAAACCCTAAATTTCGTCCACCCTCTTATCCATAAGGATACATAGCCCAAAACACAACTATCACACATTTGACAGTTTATGCCCCTTTATTCAATTAACCTCTTTAAGTCACTAAATTAATTCTCAATTAATATATGACTTACATTAATAAAATAACAATATTATTCCTTTAATATATTATTCTCATAATATATAAACAGTAATATCTCTTCTCTCTTAACAAATCATCTTGTCAAGTTGCTATGGTGAAGGCAACCCAAAAGGACCATGCACAACCGGGTCAAGTACTTACCAAATATAGTTACAACCTTAGACACTAATCCAACAGTCTCCCACTTGGATAATTCTAGTAACTATATATGCAAACACAAACTGATTAGCAATCGTAGCTCTCAAAGACGCGGTCAACTCTGATCTTATCATTCTCCTGTCCTTTAGATAAGGGATCGTACAGTCCTCTGTTTAGATATTATGCGGACAATTTTATGGAATTTATTGTCCAGCATTTTGGTTTCTCGATCTCAGATTCATTTGACATAGAACTTAATTGAACACATCAATTCAGTCCTGACCGGGCCCGACACATAAGTCAAATCAAATCATCGAGCGGCCATGATATCGCTTTTATTCTCTTAGGATAAAAGTAACAGATAAACTTCAACTTATATGCATTTACTATTTACTAATCAACTATACACAACAATGCGTTTTATGACATCAATTTACTGATGCGGTTTCGCATTGTCAATGCAGAACCAATTAATAAACAATAAACCATATATCTTGGTTTTAAGACCATATGATATTATCGTCTTGCGATCACTTGTGTCACATTCCAAAAAGTGATTCTAGCAATCGCGGGTTTATTCCAATGCTCAAAACTTGTTCATAAGCACTCATGAACGTTGTAGCAAGCCTTTGCTATGTCTAATACCCTTTTAGACAATCTACACACTAATTCATGACAATCTTCATTCATACCTACTTCCAACATATGAACGATTGTGGACCATTCAAATAATTCAATCATTCTTAATAACTTAATTATTCAGGAAGTCAAAACATGCAAAGTGAAACAATAGTTAAACAATTAACATAAGACAATAGCTTTACTTATAAATAATACTCCTTTATTTAATCATCAAATGTCAATTACATTTATCTATTACATGTTTCCAAAACTATCTAATCTAAACTAATATCGTCTTTCAGCCCAATGCTCCTAGCGTGCTGCAAATGCTTAACCCTGCTCAGTCCCTTCGTAAGCGGATATGCTGGGTTATCCTCCGATCATACCCTCTTTACTACGAGGTGTCCTTCTTCTACTCGATGTCTAATAAAGTTATATTTTCTTTCGATATGTCGAGATCTACCATGATCCCTCGGTTCCTTGGTCAAGGCAACCGCTCCCTCATTATCACATAAAATTTCCACAGGCTCCTTTATGGTAGGCACAACTCCAAGATCACCAATGATGTTCTTCAACCACATCGCCTCCTTTGACGCTTCGCTCACTGCAATGTACTTTGATTCGCACGTTGAATCAGCTACGGTTTCTTGTTTGGAACTTTTCCAAGTCACTGCTCCTCCATTAAGGGTAAAGACCCAGCCCAACTGCGAACGATAGTTGTCCCTGTCGGTCTGGAAGCTGGCGTCACTATACCCTCGCATCTTTAAGTCATCACTCCCTCCGAGGACTAAGAACCATTCTTTGGTCCTTCGAAGGTACTTAAGTATATTCTTGACCGCAATCCAATTAGCTTTGCCAAGCTTCCCTTGATATCTACTGACCATGCTCAAATCAAAGGCCACACCAGGGCGAGTACAAGTCATAGCGTACATGATTGAGCCAACTGCGGAAGCGTAGGGTACTCAGCTCATCTCAACTATCCCGGCTTCGGTACTCGGACTTTGAGTCTTACTCAACTTGGCATTTCTTTGTATCGGTAGTTCTCCCTCCTTCGAGTTTTCCATACTAAAACATTTTAGTACCTTATCCAAGTAAGTATTCTGACTAAGTCCTATTAGTCTCTTACTTCTTTCTCTCACTATCCTTATTCCCAAAATATAGGAAGCCTCTCCGTGGTCCTTCATAGCGAAGCCCTTCCCGAGCCAGGACTTAACCTCCTACAAAGTCGGAACGTCGTTTCCTATGAGTTGTATGTAATCGACATACAAAACGAGGAAGCTAACTATACTCCCACTGGCCTTGACATATACACATGATTCATCTTTACTTCGTACAAATACAAACTCTTTGACTTTCTCATCGAAGCCAAGATTCCATCTGCGAGACGCTTTCTTAAGTCCATAAATGGACTTCCTAAGCTTGCACACTCTATTAGGATGCTTCGGATCGACGAAACCCTCTGGCTGAGCCATGTAAACATCCTCAGCCAACTTCCCATTAAGGAAAGCGGTATTGACATCCATCTGCCATATCTCATAATCATGAAATGCAGCAATGGCTAGCATTACCCTAACAGATTTTATCTTAGCAACTGATGAGAAGGTCTCATCATAGTCAACTCCGGGATTTTGAGTAAAGCCCTTCGCCACTAGTCATGCCTTATACGTGTGCACATTCCCATCCACGTCGGTCTTCTTCTTGAAGATCCATTTGCACCCAACCCTCTTATGTCCGGGCACATTGTCAACCAAATTCCAAACTTGGTTGTCATACATGGACCGAATCTCGTTGTCCATCGCCTCTTTCCATTTTAAAAGACTATGGACCTGCCATAGCTTCCTTATAGCTATTAGGTTCATCTAGATTTATTAGTGTACCATCACTAATATACGTATCCCCTTCGGTAGTAATATGAAAACCATAAAACTGGGGTTGAACTCTAACTCTTTCGGAACATCTAAGAGGTAAGGACTCGTCAATTGGTTCAACCGGAGTTTCCTCTTCGGGTTGAGCGCCAGCGTTAGAGGTTCCTTCATCGCTCGATTCTTGAATCTCTTCAAGATCAATTTGCCTCCCATTTTCTCCTTGGCTTATGAGTTCTCGCTGTCGGAAAACCCCTCTCCTCGCAACGAAGACAACATTTTCACTCGGTCTATAGAAGATATATCCAAAGGATTTCTGCGAGTAGCTGATGAAAATACAACGCTCACTACAAGGTTCGAGCTTTTTGTGAGTCTCTAGTCTTACGAAAACCTCACAGCCCCAAACCTTTATATGTGCTAACGAGGGGGCTTTCCCTGTCCACATCTTGTTAGGTGTTTTGGCAACCTTCTTTGTAGGGACTCGGTTAAGGATATAGGAGGCAGTCTCTAAGGCATACCCCCAGAATGAGATAGGTAGTGAAGCATGACTCATCATAGAACGAACCATGTCTAACAGGGTTCGATTGCGCCTTTCTGCCACACCATTCAACTGTGGTGTCCTAGGTGGCGTCAATTGCGAAACTATTCCGCATTCCTTGAGATAGTCGTGGAATTCAAGACTTAGGTACTCTCCTCCTCGATCGGATCGAAGCATCTTGATTTTCCTGCCCAATTGATTCTCCACTTCATGTTAGAATTCATTGAACTTTTCAAACGTTTCTGACTTGTGTTTGATTAAGTAGATATATATGATGGGTTTTAGCCATATGAACATCCTATGTGCTCATGCAAACCCTAATGCTTGGATCTAGGTTTCTCTATTGTACATGCAATTCATCCAAGACTATAAACCCTAGATCTAATATATGATAATCAATATAACATATGAATTAGGGTTTAGATCATACCTTGATTGTTATGTAGCAATAACAATCTCAAATCCTTCTTGTATTGACTTTAGAAAGCTTAGAGTCACAAATGTCACTCCTCTAATGGTTCACAAACACCAAGAGCAAGAGGATGAAGAAGAGAAGAGAAGGAAGCTGCCCAAAACATGTGGAAACCCTAGAGAACAAGTTCACCACGTTTTGGGGGGATAAGGGTTCTTTAAATAGTGATGCTATTAGGGTTATCTAACAAGGAAACCCTAATTTGGATGCTTAAGCCCTAAGCAACCCATGGGCTCCTTCCTTAAAGGACTTTGGACGATTTCTAATGGGTTTCCCCATAGAATTCGTCCACCCCTTTAATATGGAGTCCATTAGCTCAATATTCAACTATCACACAATTGACAGTTCTAGTCCCTTAAGTTTAATTAATGTCTTTTAGCCACAAACTTAATTCCTATTAATTCTTGACTAATATTAATTAAAAAATATGATTTCTCCTTCAATATAGTATTCTCATAATATATTAATAAATCATATTTAATCATTTCTCTCCATAATTTATCATATCAAGTTGCTTTGGTGAAGGCAACCCAAAAGGACCATGCACCATCGGGTCAAGTACATACCAAAATAGTTATGGACTTAGACACTAATCCAACAGTCTCCCACTTGGATAAGTCTAATAACTATTCTGCATATGACTTCAGATCCTAATCTGCAATCGTAGCTTTCTAAAGCCGCTGTCAACTCTGATCTTATCAGATACGCGTGTCCTTTAGATAAGGGATCATATATTCCTCCATTCTAGATATCGTATAAACTGAGACATGGATCTAAATCATTCTCTCTATCTATGTGTTGTTTCTCGAATTCAGATTTATGAAGACTGACAACAGACTACAATTTGAACACATCAAATTAGTCCCGGCTTGGCCAAGCACTTAGGTGCCATCACTAAATCATCGAGGGGCCCACAGATATCGCTTTTATCCTACTTTGAATCAAAGGAAAGGATAAACATTGACTCAATGCTCGCTTGCACTCACTCACCGAATCACACACAACAACATCTTTTATAACACCAAGTTACCGGTGCGTTTACATATTATCAATGTGCAACCGATTCGTAAGATACAACTCACACATCTCGGTTTCAAGAATATAAGATGTTATCGTCTCACCAATCACTCGTGATAAAATCCATGAAGTGATCCAAGTGAGTGTGGGTTTAATCCAATGCTCAAATCATATTCATAAGCACTCATGAACGTTGCAGCAAACATTTGCTTATGTCTAATGCTCTTTAGACAATCCACACACCAATTCACGACAGTCTTCATTCATATCTACTTCCAACATATGAATGACTGTGGCCCGTTTGAATAATTTGACTGTTCTCAACCAATTAAATTATTCAGGAATTCAAGACATGCAAAGTGAAACACAAGAATAATAGTAATCCCATATGGCCTCAAACCTTTGAGTATAAATAAAACACCTTTTATTTATCACCATAACGATTACTCATTATTTGTCGTTTCCAGTAAGCAACTTCTTACTTGAATTATTACTACACTTGTCCCATGCTCTTAGCATGCACACAATGCTTACCTACGGTTCTAACGTTGTGAAATAGATCAAATGAACACATTTCCAATCATACACATTTCACAATTCCTAATCCTTTTCACAAGTGAAAGAATATAAAATTCTTGCCACTTATAGAATATTCTAGATTCTAACATTTTATGCAATGATCCTTTAGTAATGTCATAGCACGAAAGTCACAATGACTATTGCCAATGGAATTACAAAGTCCTCTATCGGAGATTGTTACAATACAATTCCTTAGATGTGATGTCTCTCACTCAAAGTACATTCCTTTGAATATCCTTTTGCATAAAAGTTTCTAATCTAAACATTGATTCTCAATATCTAACTCCCAATATGGAAACCTTTCCATACTTACCATATGACAACTCATTCTCAATAGAATCTTATCTATTCATAGTAATGTCAATATGGTCCATCCAATACTATACTTCCAACTACTTACAAGCGACCAATCCTCGGCGAACTTTGGATTGTCCTTTGATAGTTGTCTAATTATCTTAGTCAAAACCGATTCTTGTCCTTTTCCCTCTAAATGCGCTAGACATTTGGAAACTTTTAGAATGGTCAAATATTATAGCATTTGCAATCGATCCTATACCCGAAGCGTATGCGACACGATGCATAATCTCTTACATAAAGATTCGATACTTTATCAATCTTCTGCCATAATATTTTATGTGCTACATTCTCTCAATTCAAAATATGAAGAGGAATGCCATAATCATAATCGAATTTTAAGAACGCACTATGTTTCATTGACCAAATTTATTAACATTCCATAACCTAAGCCTTTAGATTTGAAATGAAGCATAGTATTCTCTCCCTTAATTATATCAAAACAACTTTACAACCATTGCGACTTTGCAAAGTATAACTCTTGTTTTCTATAATTAATATTGCTAACTTGCAATACTTGCCTTAATAATCATGCAATCATAACATTTACGCTCCCACTATCACGATGATTATTATAAACATAACACTTATGCTCCCATTAGTTTTGACATGTATTCAGAAGCAACTTAACTTTCAGAAAAACAATGCCTATTGAATTTCTTTAAGTTCATATTTCTAATACCCAATGCTTTGATAATCTTTTATCAAGGCTTCTTAAACTTATACACCTTTGCCTTAGATAGTTTATATGTGTGTCTTAAACAATTTAGACTAATTGACAAATCTCATAATTCGAATAATGGAAAGGGATACCGTAACCATAATCGAATTCGAGAATACAATTTTCACAATCACTATCTTCTTAAAATCTTCCTTAGTGAAAGCATTTCCTCACAGTCATTTTCATGAAGGAAGGAATCTTATGACACTTAGATTTTAATGGTGTATGTGTTCCTATCCATGTAAATTTGTCAAAACCAAAGTTTACGACAAATTCAAACTCATATGGACCGAACTTTCTTAATCTTGATTTCTTGCCTTATGGTAATACAACTGCCCACCATGTCTTCCAAGTAGTTATGCAGCTTACCCTTTCCTATCAATGTACCTTTCATTGATCAAGGTCCTTGCCTTTTATGCATTCAAATGAGAAATCATAGGACCCACATGCATAATTAACTCAATTGGAGCGGAATAGAAACAAGATAGTGTCAACACGATAGGTTGTGAACCTCAACTCGTGTGCCAGTGATGATCGATAAGGTTTATTTTGATTTGTTCTTGAAACCTTTTCAAGACCATTGAGACTCCCACTTACTCCTTGACATATAAGATCCTCTTGTCAATAAACATTTCTTGAAAAACAACTATTCAAGAGTTAGTGTAGCCTTTATCAAAACATTTCATAAATTGGTCCTAGTTGGTCTTTGTCTTATTCAAGTCATCACAACCTACCAATTTCAAATGTGCAAGAATAAGAAAACCTTTTTCCAAATTCTACATTTGATGAATGTTATAAACCTTCTTAAGACTTGTCACTCAATATCACAATCTTAACTCTAAGACTTGTTTTGGAATGAAGTATGATTAACTTCTTGATTTAACCATTTCTTTAATTCTTAATTCCTCTTCTTAGACATACAATTGTACTAAGATTTACTTAGAGGATCAATTGAGATATGGTTCTTAATCATTAAGACATATCATAAAGCATAAAAGGTACTCTCCCTTCTTCTTAGAATAGAGAAACTTTTATCTTTCTGCCTACTTGATTCTTCTTTTTTCGTTCTGCTATTGATTTAAACTTTTTTCAATCAATTCAAAATTACACTTAATCTTATAAGTATAATTATATTTACTAAACCTTTAGTAAATCATGACGAATATCTTTGTTACTCTTGTGGTGGACTTGATCAACACGCAACTTTGTGTACTCGATCTCCTAGTCCTTCACTTGACACTTTGTCAACGAATTAGTCTAATTTCCAAATATGAAATTTCTCATTCATCATGTAACCAAGTTGCATGATTCCAAGTTTCTGTCCACTTGAAACTTGGACAATGAGAAACTTTCCCTATTTGGTAAATTCTTGACATTTCCACTATTAACATAATTAAGAATCACATCCATTTTAGAAATATGCAAACATCAATTTTTCATAACGATTTCATTGCAAGGAAATAAATAAATAAATGAGTCAAAATTTATTTTATTCATAAAAGCAGCGGAAAACATTTGTCCTGACAATGTAAAATCAACTAAAAACTATGTAGTCAAATGGAAAATTTTCTAACAACTCTATCATAACTTTCTAAGCTCAAAATATAATCTTCAAATCCATGCGATCAAGATCCATTTCTTTGTGATTAGATTCATCTTGCTTTTCCATCAAGCTTCCTCTCTTTTCATTGATCCTGCAAAACATTCAAATGCAATCTTATCACATTATGTATTAAGAATCAACGAATATGAACTTAATGGAGTTAGATAGTGGATTTTGCCTGAAGCACAGCCATACTCTTTGACTCTCCCATCTTCTAGACTCTTCAGGCTCTTAGGGCAGACTTGTATCCAATGCCCTTTCTCTTGGCAACAAACGCAGGTCGATTCTCCTAGAACGTCCTTGGAAGCATGGTTGGTTGATTTTCCCAACAAATATGCTCCATTGCTTTGCCAAATCATTTCTGATTCAGCAGCAATGAGCATGTAAGTTAGGTCAATGAGCTTAATGGAGTTAGATAGTGGATTCAAATGCAATCTTATCGCATTATGTATTAAGAATCAACGAATATGAAATTAATGGAGTTAGATAGTGGATTTTGCCTGAAGCACAACCATACTCTTTGACTCTCCCATCTTCTAGACTCTTCAGGCTCTTAGGGCAGACTTGTATCCAACGCCCTTTCTCTTGGCAACAAACGTAGGTCGATTCTTCTAGAACGTCCTCGGAAGCATGGTTGGTTGATTTTCCCAACAAATATGCTCAATTGCTTTGCCAAATCATTTCTGATTCAGCAGCAATGAGCATGTAAGTTAGGTCAATGAGGTTTTCGTCATGATCCATCATATAATACTTTCTTTTGAACTCATTATATGATTCAGGAAGTGACTGCAGAACCCAGTTCACATCCAACTTATCAGTGAATGACACACCCAACATTATCAACCTATCGATGTGTGATTTCATTCCTAGAACGTGGGCACACACGGGTTTACCATCTTCATGTTTCATTTCCAATAGGGCTTTAGTGACATTGAACCTTTCAATTCTTCGATCTTGTGGGTTAGGGAGAATAATTGGAGGAGGTGGAGGAAGTGAAGCATGATTTCTTGTTCCTCGATCGAATCGTGGAATATCATCTTCATGTGGAATGCTTGTTCCACGGGATTTGGGAAGACCATAGTTGTTGTACATTGACATCTACAAAACGGGAGAAAAATAAATTCAAGTTAGTTGATAGATTGAGTCCTTAATAAATCACCCAAATGAGATATTAAGGCTAGGACCCAAAACAATATTCTGCAACTCGGGAGAGGGATGTCGTAACCCAAATTTCAGAACATTTGAAGGTAAGTGAATGACGATTCACTAATTTTCCACCATGAAAAACGAAAAACTAATTAAGTTTTAAATGCTTTGAAAACTCCTAGATACTTTGAGATTCATTGAACTTTTCAATGGCATGTTTAAATCTCGATATGCCCCTCTAGTTTGTGACTGGGATGCCGAGGATCACAAAGCAGGTGTGAATAACCATGCAAACTTACCTGATGCCCCCACATGTTACAGTCACCTATTTGATGTGCCGGTAAACCACACACGCTCCACCGAACTATGACAAACATTGAGTCACCCTTTGCTACCTTTGCTTAGAACCATTTAGTGTGCCGGTAAACCACACACGCTCCACTAACGTCTTCGCAAGGGTACAAAGTGTAATTTCATGGAATTGCATCAATTCACTTTTGCTTAAAGTAACTAAGATTGGGAATTTGTGAAACATTTAGTTACTTTTGTACTTCACTATACTTATAATGGAAAGTTTCTGTCCTATCCTACCCGTTCGGCTAACGACCCTCCACTAGTCAAGAGTGCGGTGGGTAAGAGTGGATACCCATTCAATCGCCATTTTATAGGCAATTTCCTTAAACACCCCTTATAGACCAGCTTCGTGAATGAGGCCTACTATCGGTAAGAATAATTTTTACTCATACATATATATAATGTTAGACTTTTAATGTTATATATAGTATAGGGTGTATTTTACACTTTTAAAATACTATGTGGTCAAAATTAACAATTATACTTTTAATCCAACTAAATTGTGAACCAAAACTTTATGGATTTATTAAACCTCTTTTAATTATACACCTTAATTAATTAATAAAACCATAAGGGTGTGATTTGAACTTTTCAAAATAATACTAGGGTTTTAGAATTTAACATTCCTAAATTAAACCTTTAATCAACTTTTAAATTCCAAAACTTGAGGGCAAGTTTTGGAACATTTCAAAACATTAGGGTTTTGAATTTAAATGTACATCAAAATTAAACTTTTAATCAAAATTTAAATTCCAAAACTTGAGGGCATGTTTTGAAACCTTTTTCAAAATATTAGGGTTTCAACTATTTAAATTTCAAAACTAAACTTTTGAGTTCAAATTTAAACTATAAAACCTAAAGGGGAAAATTGAAACTTTTCATAACACAAGGATCAAATAACAAATAATATAAATTAAACAATTAATTTCATCATTATCTATTTTTGACCTAATTTCAATTTCTTGCAAAATAAGTTACCCAATTAATACAAATAATCAAACTTAATCATATAAGGAAGTTATTATCTAATCAATTGGTAATTATCTTTTGTTTAATCAAGAATATACTCATAAATATGTATAAAATCGGATTTTAATGACCTGAAACAGATAAGGCATGTATCCATGAGAAAAACAGCAAGAAATCCCGAAGTCCCCTCTTTCTGACGCTCGAACTCGCCGAGTACCCCTATGGACTCGCTGAGTAGGGGCCTACTCGCCGAGTCCACAATGGGACTCGCCGAGTTCATCAGGCAGACTCACCAAAAACGATTTTTTCAAGCATGAACAAGTTAACAAGGCATCAATACAATAGAAACCAATCAAGGCTCTGATACCACTGATGGGTTTTAGCCACAAGAACATCCTATGTGCTCATGCAAACCCTAATGCTTGGATGTAGGTTTCTCTATTGTACATGCAATTCATCCAAGACTATAAACCCTAGATCTAATATATGATAATCAATATAACATATGAATTAGGGTTTAGATCATACCTTGATTGTTATGTAGCAATAACAATCTCAAATCCTTCTTGTATTGACTTTAGAAAGCTTAGAGTCACAAATGTCACTCCTCTAATGGTTCACAAACACCAAGAGCAAGAGGATGAAGAAGAGAAGAGAAGGAGGCTGCCCAAAATGTGTGGAAACCCTAGAGAACAAGTTCACCACGTTTTTGGGGCATAAGGGTTCTTTAAATAGTGAGGCTATTAGGGTTATCTAACAAGGAAACCCTAATTTGGATGCTTAAGCCCTAAGCAACCCATGGGCTCCTTCCTTAAAGGCCTTTGGACGATTTCTAATGGGTTTCCCCATAGAATTCGTCCACCCCTTTAATATGGAGTCCATTAGCTCAATATTCAACTATCACACAATTGACAGTTCTAGTCCCTTAAGTTTAATTAATGTCTTTTAGCCACAAACTTAATTCTTATTAATTCTTGACTAATATTAATTAAACAATATGATTTCTCCTTCAGTATATTATTCTCATAATATATTAATAAATCATATTTAATCCTTTCTCTCCATAATTCATCCTATCAAGTTGCTTTAGTGAAGGCAACCCAAAAGGACCATGCACCATCGGGTCAAGTACATACAAAAATAGTTATGGACTTAGACACTAATCCAACAATATACCCATATATACTATAATCATCGGTGAAGGTCACATAGAAGCGGTTCCTATCCTTTGTGGTGGATCTTAAGGGCCCACATACATCAGTATGTATGAGATCCAATAAACCCTCACCCCTCTCACAAGTGCCGGTAAAGGGTGACTTGGTCATCTTTCCAAGCAAACAAGATTCGCACGTGTCATCTTCCCTAAGGTCGAATGACTCGAAAACTCCATCCTTTTGGAGTTTGGCTATGCGCTTCTTGTTGACATTTCCAAGACGACAATGCCACAAGGATGTTTTATCCATACTATTGGAAGAATCCATACGCAACACATCGTTTCCTAGGTTATCTACAACCATAACAATTTCATAAATTCCATTACAAGGCATTGCTTCAAAATATAAAACACCATTTAGATAAGCATAAATCAAACCATTCTCATTATTAAACGAATATCTAAATCCTTGTTTAAACAAACCATGAAAATAAATGATGTTTCTTGCCATATCTGGCGAGTAGCAATAATTATTAAAATCTAAATTCAATCCATTACTAAGCAATAAAGAATACACTCTAATCTTGGTAATAGGCGACGATCTTCTGTTCCCCTTGATTAGATTTATTCTTCCAAGCTCCACATCCCTATTTCTTCCTAGTCCCTGCAAATTAGAACAAATGTGGTAACCACACCCTGTATCAAGAACCCAAGAAATAGAATGGGATGAATCATTAGATTTAATTGTGTATATACCTGCAAAAGACGGCTTGATCTTTCCATCCTTGATGGCTTGCAGATATTTCAGGCAGCTTCTTTTCCAATGCCCTATTTTGTGGCAATGATGGCACTCTGCCTCTTTTGGGTTAGGTTTGGGCTTAGCAGGATCAACCTTGGTCCCACTAGAAGAGGAACCATCTTGGGACTTTCCCTTGCGGTGGTTCTTTGAAGAAGCCTTCCTCTTCTTGCCCCTTCCCTGGCCAATAGCCAAAACAGGAGCAGCAGACGGATTGGGAGTTGGTGCAACAGACTTGTCCTTTAGGTTGCTCTCAGCAGTCCTTAGGAGACCTTGGAGTTTGCTTAGGGTGACCTCTTCCTTGTTCATGTGGTAGGTCATCCTAAATTGATTGTAGCATGAGGGAAAGGAGTGAAGAACAATGTCGATAGCTAAATCTTCCCCAAATTTGACACTCAACTTGCGAAGACGATCGACATACCTTTGCATCTTTTCCAAATGCACGGTAAGTGATTCTCCACTTCCCATTTTAGCAGTGATCATATTCGTTATGATCTCATAGCGCTCTTGCCTCGCGCTTTGGTGGTATCGCTCCATCAAGTCTAGATGTATCTCATAAGGATACGTGTCCTCATAGGACTTTCGGAATTCGGAGTTCATAGTGGCTATCATGATGTAATGGACTTTCGTTGCATCACGCTCATGTGTTTCAAACACAACCATTTCTTCGGGAGTAGCAGTTTCTGGATTGATCTTTTCGAGCTTCTCATCGAGAACATACTCTTTGTCCTCGTAACGAGCGATCGTGCGAATGTATCTTATCCATTCGCTAAAGTTCGATCCATCGAAAGTCACTTTTTGACAAAGGCTCATTAGTGTGAATGAGCTCGCAGCTGCGTTGTTTGCGTCAGACATCTACAAATAGAAAGGAACAAAGTTGATTAGAGTTGAGTCCCTAATTAACACCCAAAATGGAAATTTAGGGCTAGGACCCAACAACATTATTTACAAATTAGAAAAGGGATACCGTAATCCAACATGCAAATAATTTGCACGTAAGTGAATGACGATTCACTAATTCTTCACCACGAAAAACATAATCTTTAGGTCTTAAATGTATTGAGAATTCCTAGATTTTGAGATTCATTGAACTTTTCAATGGCATGTTTAAATCTCGATATGCCCCTCTAATGGGATTGCATCAATTCACTTTTCCTAAAGTAACTAAGATTGGGAATTTTATAAAATAGTTTAGTTACTTTAAATAGATTCATTATACTTATTAATGAGAGGAGGTTTGCCCTATCCTACCCGTTCGGCTAACGACCCTCCACCAGTCAAGAAAGCGGTGGGTGTGAGTGTATACCCATTAAGCGCCATTTTATAGGCAGCAACCTTATACCCACCTTATAGACTGACTTCGTGAATGAGGCCTACTAACGGTAAGACTAGCATCTTTAATCATACATATATATTAAGCTTCTAATAATATATTAGTATAGGTTGAATTTTAAACTTGTAAAATTCTAGGGTTTGAAATTTGAAATTTAAATTATTTAAACTTTTAATCACAAAACTAAATTTCAAAACTTGAGAACAAGTTTTAAATTTTTCAAAATATTTGGATCAAATATCAAATAATGTAAATCAACAATTAGATTATCTCAATTTGATCTTATTCAATATTACTTGCAAAACAATTCACCAATTCAATTCAAATAATTAATTATTATCACATAAGGAAATTATTATTCAACTAATTGGTAATTATCTTTTGTTTGGTCAGGAATATACTCATATATATGGTTAAAATCGGATTTTAATGACCCAAAACAGTTAAGGCAAGTTTCCTCAAGTAAAACAGCAAGAAATCCCGAAACTCCCTCTTTCTGACGCTCGAACTCGCCGAGTTCCCACTATGGACTCACTGAGTTGGAGCTACTCGTCGAGTCCACAGTGGAACTCGTTGAGTTCATCAGGCGGAGGACCAAAAATCGAATTTTTTAAGCAACAAGCAATTAACCAATGCATCAATTCAATAGAAATCAATCAAAGCTCTGATACCACTGATGGATTTGAGCAACAAGAACTTTCCTATGTGCACATGCAAACCCTAATTGCTTGGATCTAGGTTTCTCTAATTGAACATGCATTGAATCCAAGACTTACATTACTAGATCTAATATAAACAAGTGATTCTAATCATATGAATTAGGATCTAGAGCAATACCTTGGATTGCTTGCTTGATACTTCTTCTTCTTAGAGCTTAGAGTCACAATTGTCACTCCTCTAATGGCTTATAAACACCAACTAGCAAGAAGATGATTTGAGAGAGAGAGAGAGAGGAGGGTGAGAAATTAGCCCTAGGATTTCTTGCCTTGCATGAGTGCCGATTTACCTCACCCTAGAGTCCTATTTATACTATGAGCTACTAGAGTTTCACCTTAAACCCTAATTGAATAACTTAGGCCCTAAGCAATCCAAGATCCTCCTAGATATTAGGCTTGGACGATTTTAAGGTTCCCAAACCCTAAATTTCGTCCACCCTCTTATCCATAAGGATACATAGCCCAAAACACAACTATCACACATTTGACAGTTTATGCCCCTTTATTCAATTAACCTCTTTAAGTCACTAAATTAATTCTCAATTAATATATGACTTACATTAATAAAATAACAATATTATTCCTTCCTTTAATATATTTTTCTCATGATATATAAACAGTAATATCTCTTCTCTCTTAACAAATCATCCTGTCAAGTTGCTATGGTGAAGGCAACCCAAAAGGACCATGCACAACCGGGTCAAGTACTTACCAAATATAGTTACAGCCTTAGACACTAATCCAACACAACCTTGACCATCCTGTAGGTCAGGAATCTCTCTACGTACTCAATGATTTCTCGCTGCATGCACGGCCACCAATAGCTCAAACCTAAATCCCGGTACATCTCTGTTGCTCCCGGGTGAATGGAGAACCGAGACATATGAGCCTCCTCCAATATATTCTGCCCGACTCCACCAATCATCGGAACCCAGACCCGACCATAACGGGTCATCAATCCCCGGCTATCCTACTCAAACCAGGATTTTTCACCCTTTATCCTCTCTAGTTTCCAGTTCTCTCTACGTATACCCTCTGACTATGCTCCTTGGAGCAAACTCACAAGTGTGGAATCCACTGATATCCTCAAGCATGATACTGGGCAGATGGTCCGACCACCTTGCGGCTCAAGGCGTCTGCAACCACATTCGCTTTACCAGGATGGTAAAGGATCTCACAGTCGTAATCCTTGACTACATCCAGCCACATGCGTTGCCGCATATTCAGGTTCAGCTGATCCATGATATACCTCAAGCTCTTGTGGTCCGTGTAGATGGTACAGAGGACCCCATAGAGGTAGTGTCTCCAAATCTTGAGAGCGAACACCACCGCTCCCAATTCCAGATCATGTGTGGGGTCTCTCGACTCATGCGACTTCAACTGCCGCGATGCAAAGGCGATAACCCTACCCCTCTGCATGAGAACTGCACCCAAACGCATGATGGATGCATCACAATACACCACAAAATCCTCCACCCCTTCGGGGAGGGTCAAGATTGGAGCTTCACACAACCGTTGCCTGAGACTCGCAAATGCCCTTTGCTGCTCAGGGCCCCACTGGAAATCCACCCCCTTCCTCGTCAGACGAGTGAGGGGTACTGCAATCTTAGAGAAATCCTGAATGAATCTCCGGTAGTACCCCGCCAAACCCAAAAAGCTCCTGATGTCGGAGGGGGACCTCGGGACCTCCCACCGCATAACGGCCTCGATCTTGGCCGGATTGACCAATATCCCATCCTGGTTAACAAGATGCCCCAGGAACTGAACCTCTCGTAACCAAAACTCGCACTTCGAGAACTTAGCATAAATTCGTTCTCTCCTCAAAAGCCCCAATAACTCTCGTAGATGCTCCTCGTCTTGCTCCCGGGTCTTGGAATATAGCAAGATGTCATCAATGAACACTATGACCGAGCGATCAAGCATCGGTCTACAAACCCGATTCATCAGGTCCATGAAAATTGTTGGCGCATTGGTGAGCCCAAATGGCATCACCAAAAACTCGTAATGCCCATACCTAGTTCTGAACGCCATCTTCTCCACATCCTCCTCCCTTACTCTGACCTGATGGTACACGGACCTCAAATCAATCTTGGAAAATCAAGATGCCCCTTGTAACTGATCAAACAGGTCGTCTATCCTTGGGAGTGGGAAACAGTTCTTCACCGTTAACTTGTTCAACTCCCTATAGTCTATGCACATCCGATGAGATCCATCCTTCTTCTTTACGAAGAGTATCAGGGCTCCCCATGTAGAACTTCTCGGACGAATGAACTGCTTCCCTAGCAGCTCCTGCAGCTGTGACGATAGCTCCTGCGTCTCTGGTGGTGCCAGTTGGTATGAGGCCTTAGCTACAGTGGCCGTACCCGACACCAGGTCGATCCTGAACTCGACCTGCCTCTCCAGAGTTATTCCGGCTAACTCCTCCGGAAACACGTCGGCGAACTCCCTGACTACTGGGACATCTGAAACTAGAGAGGGGTTGCCGACCCGTGTATCCTTGACGTACGCAAGATAACCCGCACACCCGTGCTGAATATACTGTCGAACCCTTGCAGTTCAACAAAATC
The DNA here is from genome assembly GCF_002870075.4 of Lactuca sativa. Lineage (NCBI taxonomy): Eukaryota > Viridiplantae > Streptophyta > Magnoliopsida > Asterales > Asteraceae > Lactuca > Lactuca sativa. The sequence continues at coordinate 213,813,094 of NC_056623.2, read as the reverse complement.
CAAAACTCGATCTGGTGCCTTCACCATAAACCACCAGTTCTCCCCCACTTAGGGTTCGAACTGTAACCCGCTGACCTTCACAGTCAATCATCGCACTGAACCGACTCAACCACTCCATCCCCACAATCACGCAGACATCCCTCATGGGGATGGGAATCAGGTCAATCGAAAAAGGTATCCCAAATATCTCCAATGTGCAATCCCGATAAACTGAAGAAGCAGAAACCCCAAGCTCACTGGCAATAGAGACTAATAACGAACGCTCGAGCTCTCATAAAGGCAGACCGAGTCTGCTACCGAGAGTCGGGGAAATGAACAAACGACTCGCACCCGAGTCGAACAATACCAAGGCAGGCAATGAATTCACTAAAAACGTACCTAATATAGGTACCCACAATAATTTAGAATAAAAAATCATATATATTTAGCAAGAAAGAGTATAGAAACATACCGGCCACCACATCTGGTGCTGCTCTGGCCTCCTCGGCAGTGAGCTGAAAAGTGCATGCACGAGCCTTCGAAGGCTCTGCACCACCCTGCTTCCCATCCATGATCCTCAATGTAGCCGGCGCTGGAGCCTACACCGGTCTGGTGGCTAACTGCGGACAGTGGGTCTTCACATGACCCACCTGATGACAATGATAACAAATCCTCATGTCAGGAGCAGGGGCTGGCTGGCGGCACTCCCGTGCGTAATGTCCCTCCTTGCTACATTTGTGGCATCCAGTACTCAGTCGACATACTCTCGAATGAACCTTCCCGCACTTCCCACAAGTGCAGGCCTGCTGCCCTCCCGACCTAGAATATGCGGCCTTGAAGCGCTTCGACGCCGACTGCGCCTGACCTGGGGCCTGCCTCGCCTCATGTAACTGCAACTCACTCTCCATCTCGCGCCTCCTTGTGGCCTCTTGGAGCTCCAATAACGCGCTACACCTCTGAGTCGCGACACACTGTCTGATATTCGTCTTGAGCATACACAGATAGTGAGTCATCTGCGCCTGTTCTGACGTGAACTCTGGGCAAAACGTCGCCCTCTCAGTAAACAGTCTCGTAATATCTGCCACCGACTCCTTGTCATGTCGCAGGTCTAAGAACTCCTGCGCCAGTCTCTCTCTCTCCACCCGTGGAACATAACAGGTATTGAACATATCTCTGAACTGACCCCCAAGAAATCTCAGCTCGCTGCTCCTCAGTATATGATCCAGTAACCAATCTCCACCAATCCTTTGCTCCAGACTGCAAGAGGTTCAGAGCACACCTCACCCTCTGATTATCAGGGCACAAACACGTGAAGAAAAATCCCTCCACGTAGGACAACCATATCATAGCAATAATCAGATCCTAAGTCCCATCAAAAGTCGGGGGCTTCGTATTGTCGAAGTTCCAATACTGAAAGGCTCGAACAGCTCCTCCTCTCGCTGTTGTTACAGCCGAAGTAGCTGCAGCAGCGGCCGTCTCAGCCAAAGCCGCATAACACTCGTCAAAGTACTCCACCATGGCGGTCTTAATAGACTCGAACATCTCTGGTAACTGTGCCTGAAACAGAGTGGCAACCTCATCATGCAAGATCTCCCGAATCCTGGCATCCAACTCATCCGTCCCCAACTGAACAACAACCTCGAGTTGTACTAGTTCCCCCTTCCCGTCAACTCTTGTCCTTGATCCCGATCCGGATGTGGCTCCAAAGCGCCTTGTCATCACCATGCTGAAAACATACCAATAAACACATCAGAAAGATCTAAAATAACCCATATGCTAACAGGGAACCAAATCCCAACCAACCCTAGGGGTTGTGACTTCCTTGCTACGCGTATGGGTCATGTGCTTTCAGTAGTACGGGCACATACTACCTTCCACACCTACCCATATTTGTCTCAAGTATCACCACAACACCCCAACTGTATACATAATCTTGCAAACGCTCGATCCTCACTGTTAAAAGAAGGCTAAATATCTCATAACCGGCCTCCCGACCTCATACAACCCACCTATCCATGAAACTTCCACCAACCCTGCAGCACTACTGTATGCTAGCCATCCATAACGTTGGACCCCATAGACTTTCGAATATCCAATCCTACCCTAAGCTCCCAATCAAACAAGAACATAACATAAGGTCAATCAAACATTCTCAGGCTATAAGATCTTAATTATGTACAGCCATGATGCATACACTGAGCAACTACAGTATTGATGTCAATTTCATATAAGGAAAACCCTAGGCTAGCAGGCATCAAATAATCAGGCAATTCTATCATGCAATTCCTGAAGATCCCTAGCCTATCTCTAGCATGCGGTTCTAACACATCATAACATCAAATAACAGTATGGTATTTTGGGGTCTACTTACTGTCTCTGGCTGATGGTACACACATGATCCCCTTCGTTTAAATTACCTTTTTATTTCGAAAATCATTTTTTTAATATCTCCTTGATTTGAGACTGGATTTACATGTATGTTCCTCCAATTCACTCAAACCAAGGCTCTGATACCAACTTGTAACAACCCAAAAAAAAATTATAGAAATTCAAACTTTCCAAAAACCATTTTTAAACAAATAAAAGTTATTCAAACATCAACAAGTTCTAACTTTTTTCAAAATGTTTTCATATCAGAGTTCCCAGAAATCCAGAATCATAAAAGAACGGGGATGTGTACGTCACGCATTCGCCTTGCCATGGTCAACTGATGTACCTGAAACAATAAACGATAAAATGTAAGCTCGAAGGCTTAGAGAGTTACCCCCAAAATACCAACATCTAGCATCCAGTACACAAAGAATAATAATTAACAGCATGCATATTGAGCCTTCAGCATGACTGGAACGCCTCCTACGGGCCTACAGCTTATCTGGACCGCTCTCGAGCCTTCGGCATGACTGGACCACCTCCTACGGGCCTACAGCGTATCTAGACCGCTCCGGGTATGTTGGCCTCAACCGCAAAAAGCAGGACACCACCTCAACCCAACCCATCCATATATGTCGACATATAAATAACACATAATCATACAATAAACACAGATTATACTAACTGCCAAACATAGTAACATACTATCCATCAAGATACCAATCCAACTGATCATGAATATGGAACACATACTAACTCCGGGAATAAATCCCAAGGGAACGACCTAGTGTCGTAGACCCTGTTGGTATAGTGAGGAGAACTCACCTAGCAATAGTGCATAATAGAACTGAGAGTCTTCAACTACTATGCCTGACACCCGCGACTGAGAGATAAAAGAATACGAATTACTTAACTAGACCCAAATTTTCCAAATCTATTATTGGCCCAATTTATTAAATTAGGCCCATCACTCTATTGGGCCTACACGAACCTACAAGTCTAACATGGCCCAAATAGCATTGTATCCATAGCCCATTAAGGGATTAACCCAAATGACCCATAACCGGCCCAAAGCATAAAACCCACAAGCCAAAAGTCCAACAGGGAGCGTACGCGGGGCGTACCTCCCAGTTACATTGGGCGTAGCGTAGTTCCTCGTTGACCATCATTGGGACTGCTGACCACATACGCTGAGCGTACAGATATTACGTGAGGCGTACACGCGGATTTACCAAAGTCTTAATAAGTGCTTAATGGGTTGAGCTCTTGAACCCATATTCCAGATACATCGATCAAATATGCCATAGAATCATAAAGTTTCGGACTTTATCACTTTGGGCGTCCAAAAAGTCCTTAAATCATAGTCTTAATCCATTAAGACCTTCTTATCACATGCATGGACCAAGTTTAGCGAAAAAGAACTTATTTTTATCACTTAAGGCCTCTCAAAACATCTGGAAGGACAACTTATTTCGTCTATAACTTCACATGCATCAACTTGGGAAATCTAGGGACCAAAAGACCTTCATAAAGCTAAAAAGTATATATCTAAGGTAAATAATCGTAAATGTTCAATCTTTTTACCTTCTGGAGCTCTAATGGTGCAACCCAACTTCAGATCCAAGGCCTTGCTTTCCTCCTCTAGCTTCTTGGTGCAATACTCTACCCTCCGAAGCTCAAGATGCACACCAACTCACTCTTCACACACAAACTAGGGTTTTGGGGCGTTCTCTGAGGTAGGAAGGCTGAGGTGAGGGTAAAGAATGAGCCATAAGGGTGTTTATATAGTCCCAACTCCGAATATTAGGGTTTTTAGCTGACGTGATTACGCCCAATGTACATAGGCTTACGCCCAGCATACTAGGGCATGCCTAGTACGCCCATCGTACTCTTATGCACGCTTAGCGTACCCCCTTTTGGCCCAAAGTTTCAACTTTAGGCCCCTAACTCCCCGGGACTCAACATAACTTCTCCGTGGGCTATAAAAGACAATAATCAAAAGAAGGCGGGTTTCGAAGTATACCTGCTCGGTTCGGGGCGTTACATGTAGCTAGTTAATAAGATGTATCAACTAATCAAGGGATAGAATACTTACTCTTTTGAAGATCTAAGGAAGAAGGTTGGATGATAGTTGAGAGAGAATGAGGAAAATCTAGTCAAGGAATGAAGAAATGAGAAGAAATGATTGAATGCCATATATATATATATATATATATATATATATATATATATATATATATATATATATATATATATATATATATATATATATATATATATATATGGGTGAGAGTTTGCGGCCAACATGAGTTTACGGCCGTAAACTCCATATTTACGGTCGTAAAATCCATCTTATGGAGTTTAGGGCATGCATTTGGTACTGTGGCTTTAGCAGATACTTTCTAACACTTATTCCTTAAGTCTATTAGGCTCAAAACTCCATAGAATGACCTTTAACGGGGCTAGAACTTCGTACTAATGAGTTTGACACTCAGTTGAGTTGATTGACTGTGTCTATAAAGCAAAAAAAAATCGGGTTGTCACATCATCCTCTTGTTAGAGGGAATTTCGTCCCGAAATTAGCTTTCTTACAGTACTACCGAGGTTGTGCTCCTTTGATTTGCAGAATAGTCACTCGTAGACCTAGCAATTTTTGCTCTAGTGTTCATCATAGGATTTCATACTTGGTCCATCTACCATTATCTCGTGTACACAAGTCGTATATGATTAGGGTTAGTAATACGGTCGTATGTGCGACTTTGCCCCAGGTCCACAACCCAACGAGGAACAGGAGATAGGGCGGAAACACACATACTAGATCTGCGTAATCCTAATCATATACCACCCTCGTGTATACACTGAATAGTGATAGGTGAGTTGTATTCATCTATAGCCTCTATGCTCGAACTTGGTCTACTGGAAGAGTGGTATTTCATGACGGTCTAAGGTCATCTGACGATAGGGCTTCGGAGGACAAAGTACTCTTCGCATAAGTACCTCAGGTTTTGAATATGAAAGATAAAACTGTGGTTTAGGTCGGACTGTCGATACTAATGACGAAGGTTTCGAGAACTTGACGGTCGAGGTGATAGAAACATATGAACTTAGTATGGTGAGGACCACGCCAATTCATAATGAGTGAGACTAACGGACTCTTTACTAAACAAAGTTTTGGCCAAATGAAAGAAACGTCTGTTATACGGTGTTGTATCCCTAGTGTGTTCGATAATGTACTCCTAGTGTGTTCGATAATGTACTCCTTGCAAATGTTGTTGTGCTTTCTGTTTTCCCTTTGATGCTAACACTCCTATGTATCGTACCGCTATGTGCGCATACATACAAAAGAAAGTGCTTTGATAACTGGTGATGATACTTAATATCATGATCCTCCTTGGTACCACTACGATTGCCTGTCATATACAATTTATGAATAATTAAGATGAATAAGACGGTCGACTGAGTAACTCTACCTCAAATCCACAACCCAACGAGGAACAGGAATTATGACGGAATCACTCACTCTAATTCTGCAACATCTTAGTTATGCATAACCCTGATGCATATGCTAAACCATCATAGCTTCTCTAAAACGGATATTGTAGTTCTCTTGAAAACCGTGACCTATTTCTATATGTGAGTGATTAAGATTACTTTTAAGTGTATTTCCCTTAGTTTTAATCTTATATAAATATAATATAAATTAATTTTTAAAGTAACTACTAGATCGAAGACGTACCACTGCTCGTTGACGACCATGGGGTTGATTCTCCTACGGTGATCATCAGGATTCGTCCGTCTGCGCTTGAGTTCTTTGTTATTGGGCAGTCTCTCTGGTTGTGTCCAGCTTCACCACAGCCATAGCAGGCTTGGTTTTCTTCAACACCGGGGACTTAGGAGATCGGTTGAGTCAGTGCCCTGCAGAAATGGACTGTGTGTCCCTTTCTGTGGCAGTTTAGACACTGCATTTCCCGGCAGACTTCGGTGTGGTGGTAGTTGCACTTTCCACACTTCGGGAGGGTTCCAGCATATCGACTGGCAGGTGCTGGGGCAGTAGGCATTGTGGCGGCGTACATAGTACTTGCTTGTTGTTCTTGCGGGGTTTCTTGGGTTGTTCACTTCTTCTTCTTCTTGTTCCCCGTCTTCTGATTATAGTCCTCTCCTTTTTATTGCTCAGGAACAAGGACTTCTACACCATGGCGGACTCCATGGTCAATTAGTTTTTGGGCCAGGCGTTTGGCGCTATTGAATGTGGATGGGTTAGAAGACAGTACATCTCCTTGGGTTGGGGCAGCTAGACCCCAGATGTACCATTCTGTCTTCTTACTCTCTGGACTAACCATTTCAGGACATAGTGCTGCTAGGTCGCAAAACCTGTCAGTGTAGGTCACTATGTCTGAGCCAACCATGTTATGTTCCTACAGCTCTTGTTCCAGCTTTTGTACCTCGCCTCGTAGGCAGTACTCTTCCAGCATTAACTCCTTCAGGCTTTCCCAACCTATTGATTTAGCCACGGATAGGGTCAGTGACTTAACATGGCTGTTCCACCATGTCAGGACTTTATTGGAGAAGGTGCAGACAGCAAACTTCACTTTGATCCCTTCTGGGCATGAACAGATTTTGAAGACCGAATCTGTTTTCTCGAACCATCGCATCAGAGCGATGACTCCACCATTTTCGTTAAAGTAAAGGGTTTGCAGTTGGTGAAGACCTTATAGGAGCACTCCTTAGAGCGCATAGGGACCTCACTGAGAGTAGAATGAACAGGTGTTCCACCTCCGTTGGAACTGGCAGGATGATACTGAGCCATGGTTGTTGCCACAGCCGCAGCTACTGCATCATTTAGAGTTGCCGCATCGATTTGTGGAGAAGGTATTGGAGTTATCGGAGTGGTGTGTCTAGCTGATCTTTGTGGAGGCATCTTGCTAAAAAGGATACAAGATGAAAGGAAATGAGTCTATAGTAGTGGATAAAAGACGAAAGCTGAAAGACTGGATGTATTGAGTCCTGATTTCCACAGGGTTCTAGAAACAATTCACAAAAGAGTCTATACCTAATAAACTCTATGAATTTGAAATAACTATCCTCGAATGAATATTTGTTGCCTACATAACTGTTACCAGTTGCATGAGAGAAAATAATCCTAACACATAGTGTGAGTAGTGTCTCCACTCGCTCATTAAATTAACAAGATTATTATTTATTAGTGTGACGTGTCCGAAGTTATGAACTTGCTCTTGTTCCTCCTTGAATCTTCTGTTGTCTGGGTTTGTTGTGCGAGAATGAATCTGACTAAAGAATCTATGAGATTTAGGGTAACTTTATGCGATGATCCTTATAGAGTCATGCTTATGATTGTACAATGTATATAAGTTGTATATAATTTAAGATTAGATAGGCCTTTGAATAAATGATCCTACTCCAAAACCGCAACCTAATGGGGAATGGTAGTGAAGCATAGATCACAAATTCTAAGTCTATAAGATCTAAATTATATAAAACCTTGGGAGTATACATTGCAAGATTATAGGCCTATCCATAAGGGTCTTGTAAGTTATCATGTAAGTTGTTTATATAGCGCCTAAAATACTCCTATAGTATTTTAACGTAATGTACTTGTTCTAGAATATTCTTGACTGGCGCGAGGTAAGTTTTAAGAATGTTGCAACACCATATCACTCTCAAACACATGTTGGTCACATCTCAAATGAATATAATTGATCAAGCTATATTGACCCTAGCTATGACTACATAACTGCTCAGGTTTGATGACAGTGTTCAACCTTTAAATACTTTAGTTCTGTTCTCCTTGTGATACTCGTTCTAGTATGTATACATGTATAAGAAAGTAGGTATATTTTTATAACTTATCATTATACTCTTAGAATATATCATTATCCAGAGCACTTAATCCCCATTGTATTTATAGTTGTATATCTTTTATTGGTTGATATACTTAGTTCACTATAAACAATGCTCTGATACCAATCTGTCACACCCAAAACCAGAACGGCAGAAACGTTCGGGGGTGGAGGACATCATGTTTAGTATCACAATACATGCATTATAGTAAGCGAAGAAATAAACAACCATTTATTAGAAATAAAGTGTTTACAAAGTATGTGTTCACAAACATAGAGTACATAAACAAATAACAAAACAAGACTTGAAGCTATACTGCTCCATCTTCTGAATTCCCAGCGCGAGTACCTGTCTACTAGTTTCCTAAGAATACAAGTTATTTAAAAGAGTTTGTCAGCAATTAAGCTGGTGAGTTCATAAGATTTTAGTGATGTATGCAAGTTGTAAAAAGTTGTTGAAAAATGTAGTAGGACATGAAATAAGTTATAAGTTCTGTTTTTAGAAAAGGTCACCTGTTCCTCTAGAAAATCCTATATTTCCTACTTAGATGAAAGATACGTAAAAATTATTCTACAATCCTTTCTATGAGTACTAAATGAATACGAGTTATATACAACTTGGAGTAAACAAACAATCGACTGTGCGCATCTACCCTAAATCCACAAACCAACAAGGAACAGGAAGTAAAGCGGATAGCACACATCCCATTGTTTGTTAGGTCCTTGATGTATATAATCTTGGTGTATTCATTTGTTACTCATGGAGTTAATTGTAATAGTTCCTTTATAATTTATGAAAATATTCTTTAAGAAAACCCTTATTTCTTATAGTAAAATAGTGACCACAGTAATTACTTCTATAATCACTTAGTTTATACTGGCTATACATAATTTAATATCGAATAGATAGTTAATTGGGTGTATCTGCCCTAAGCCCACAACCCAATGAGGAACAGGAAGTAAAGCGGAAGGCACAGATCCAATGACCTATTGGGTATTAATGATGTATAACCATGACGCATAAACCAATTTATTATAGAGTCAATCACCTAAAGTCCTTTAAGTCTACACTGGTTTAATAAAATGGATTAAACCCTTTACTGGGAAGTTTCTAGTTTTGTGTACTGAAAGATATGATTTGAAAAGTATGCTTTGTACTAGAAAACTGTGCATTGAATTTGTGTCCTATGACCTGACCCATACCTGGTACCCCTTATGATGACTTAATGTGTACAAAACATATATATAACTAAAATCGAATAGATAATAGGTTGGGTGAATATGCTCTAAGCCCACAACCCAACGAGGAATAGGAAGTAAAGCAGAAGGCACACATCCTATTATCTGTTGGATACCATTTATATATATCCCTTAATGTATACATTAAGGAATCATAAAGTTAGCATTTTGGTCCCTTTCTACTGTATGTACAAGACCTGACTATTTCGTTTGTAGTTTGTAAAATATAAGTATTGTAGTATTGTATAAAGTGACTACTATTGTACTAATTGCCTTAAATTGAGTATTAAGGTATAATGTGCTGGCTAGATCCCATACTAAATGCTCTCCCTGTCAAAAGATTCTGGGAACCAAACGCGACCCATGCAATGATTGCAAGTCGTGAACATCCACATTATGATTATATGATCATGTATACCTAATATAACTATCACCTTTTGTTTAGAACAATGCGTTAGTGATTCATTGGTATAGTTAGATCCTGTAATTGTTCCATGCTATAGCACCTTATTATGTTTATTATGTTATCGTGTATTGTATCTAGTATGAACTGACTCTCTAAACTATACCCATTATAGTTTACTTAGTATTCTACTTCAACTGTTATTGAAAAGACTCGTTTTACTAACAAGTTATGTTTATACTTTAAAAACGGATTTTGCTTTACGGGGTATGAACTCACCTGATGTGGGTGATTCAAACGGTTATGCGTGTAAGGATGAGAAGTTCCACGAATGAAGTCCCGAGACACAACAAGTCCTAAATGATATATAATGACACATATTGGCATGAATATAGTGTTTATAAGCAACTATATGAAAGGAAACACCTTCCGGGACTAGGAAACACTTTGGCCAAGTGTTGGAATCACATGTGATTCAGCAAAGGAAGGTAGATAACACCAACATGAGTTTACTAGAATGGATTTATGGCCGAAGGGAGTTTACAGTCGTAAACTCATGGTCAAACATGGCTAAGAGTATTTTGAAGGCTAGGGATGCTTTAGGGACTTCTGATATATACTTGTATGAGAAAGACCACCTCAAATGAGGCTTTTGATGAGTTTACGGCCCCAAGGGGTTTACGGTCGTAATATAATTGTCATGATGGGTTTGAGTGAAGTTTAAGGTCCTTCAATCATCAAGGAAGAGTTCTGGGTCACTTACCTTGCATCCTATAGGGTTTATGGTCCAAATGGCCACTAAAAAGGGGTTTACGACCTTGGGAGATGGCTTGGCCGTAAACTCCATTCGATCTTGTGTTCTTGATGATTTTAAGTGTCTACACATTATTTCTAACTAGATATGAAGTATAGGGAAGAAAACTTACGATCTAGAAGCTTAAAATGGTTGATATTGGCCAAGAACACTAGTGTGTATTCTTGGTGTTCTTGGTGAAACTTCAAGATCTAAACAAACCTGATTTCCATGGATCAAATCAATGTATGTAGATAGTTAATAAGATGTATCAACTAATCAAGGGATAGAATGCTTACTCTTTTGAATATCTAAGGAAGTATGTTGGATGATAGTTGAGAGAGAATGAGGAAAATCCGGCCAAGGAATGAAGAAATGAGAAGAAATGACCAAATGCCATATATATGGGTGAGAGTTTGCGGCCTACATGAGTTTACGGCCGTAAACTCCATGTTTACGGCCGTAAACTCCATCTCATGGAGTTTAGGGCATGCATTTGGTACTGTGGCTTTAGCATATACTTTCTAACACTTATTCCTTAAGTGTATTAGGCTCAAAACTCCTTAGAATGACCTTTAACCGGGCTAGCACTCCGTACTAATGAGTTTGACACTCAGTTGAGTTGGTTGACTGTATCTATAAAGCAAAAAAAGTTCGGGTTGTCACATTGTTCAACCCTTATTTCATTAAAATATCAAAGCACTCTATTGAACCACCTGGAATACACAAAAGAACCCCAAAACATTAGATTGAAAAAAGGTAAAGTGAAGCTATTACCTAAAGGACTATGCGATGAAGCTGACACGGAAAATTTCCTGTCTTTAGGATAACTTGTTGGTCTTGATTTATCTTTGGGTGAAAATCGTAGGACTCATGTACTTTTGGACCGAAAATTTTCGGTAGCTCATCCTCCATTGGATAAGAAGAAGGAGAACCCCACACAAAATGAACCCAACAGTTTGTAGTTTCCACAAAAAAAAGAGTAAGAAAGAATCACTCATTCTCACAGGTGTAAAACATAAATCTACACTATTTTTTTGTACCCATAAGAAGAAGAACACACACACTTAACAAAATTGTTGGAATTCGATGAGCCGAAGCTTAAGAGGAAAGCATTTGACCAAAATTATAAATGGTTGTCATACTTTTGCACTGGTTTTCTTCTTATCTTTGTAGTTCAGTTCATAATATAACCTATTAAGATTCAAGAATTTTAAAAACATTAGTAATAGGAATAATAAAAATCAGGAACATAATAGCAAGAGCTAAAATAGGTACAGGCTTATCTCTTGGTCTCGTCTTCGTCTTTGGATTCAAAGAAAACAATATATATATATATATATATATATATATATATATATATATATATATATATATATATATATATATATATATATATATATGAAACTGTAAAATTTGTTAAAAAAATAGAAATTTGGTTATTACCTTAGATCTGAGAGGATAAGGATAGAATACCAAAAACTATAAACACTCTTTTTAGACACCATCCTTCCAGAGATGGAAGGATTCTTGGTTCCATGCTAAAAAAAGAAGAGCTTTAGATGTGTGACGGAGACAGGGAAAAGAAATAGCGGTAAGCAAAATCTTTATAGATCTCAAAAAAAAAAAAACGATCTTGCTTTACTCCATATGATTATCTAAGACAGCTACATATTTCCCAGCTATGGATTGCTAAAAACCAACATCCATAGAAATATCATACAAAAATTAAGTCGGGAAAACGTTGTACAAGAGAATAGATATGTTGGAGACTCTTGCCAGGAAAATCATAAAGAAGGTGCTTGGTGTTGAATCAATGCCCTTGGTTATGGATCTAGATCCAGATCCTTGAAATCGACATGGTGAAACAAATGCAATAGACAATGGGGTGAGAAAATGCTTCAAAAAACATCTCACATAACATTTGAAGAAGAATTGAAGTAATAAAATGCCAGCGGATTATAAAATTCAGAAAACCCCAGACGCATACACATGACATAGGATATAAGAATGATTTAAGATGTAAATTTGGATAAAGAATTTATGTAACCCTGGATGTACACATACCAGGTCTTTATTTTTTTAGTAGCTAAAAGAGTACAGGCCTAACTCTTCTTCTCCCACCTTAATCAATATATGCGTATTTTTCTAGGTTCTCGAAGAACAGATAAAACAATTTTGAAGGTGGGTAAGAAAAATAAAGAGAACATGAACATAAAGCTGAGATAAAGACCAAGCACAATGTTAGAATACTTGATTGAGTTTTAAACCTTAAAATCCCCATTCATCATTATCAAATAACAATTTCTGTAAACAAATTACCCAAACTGAGGTTATCTATAGGGTGGAGAGGGAAAAGTAAAAAAGAAGCCCAAACCTGAGCTACTTCTTCTTCAAAATGTGGCCTTAAAGAACAGAAATTCGGAAACCTCCAAAATAATCAATAGTTGAATGAGAAAAGCAAAAATGGAAAGTTTTGGGTTTAAATCTTGAAGCATAGTAACAATTTTTTTTTACCTGGAGACTTTAAGAGATTAGTGGTTCATGGCTTTTCCCATCGGTGAGGGTAAGCAAATATGGTGATCGCGATGAGAGTGTGGCATTAGGTATTTAGGGTGAAAGTTTTGGGTGAAAGCAGTGATGTAGTAGATGGAAGAGATTGTGAGGATGACAGTGTATAAAGGGCGATGGGCGATGATAGATGGTGAACTGGTAGAGATGATGGAGGTGGCATTTAATGGGAAGATTGGAGATAAAGGTCGACGGCTAGGGTTTCTAGAGAGACCCATGCCAGATTAATGTGAAGAGGAAGTGACGGGGAGCTTCTATATGATTGTATGATTGTGTATTTATATCAACAAGAACAAATTACACGAATCGTCCTTTAGGTTTCGTATTTTTCCCTAATGTAGTCCCTACGGTACTTTTTTCCCTCAAATAGTACCTACAGACCATAAGTTGCACGCGTTTGGTCCCCGAGTTGGATGTTCGTCCATTCCAACGTTAAGTTGCTCCATTTGACTTGCACATGAGGGTATTTATCTCAATTTAGCCTAAAGGACCTTTTCTGAACATATAAATTAATAGCTATATCCATTAAGGTGGCGGGGTTTAGTTTCAAACATTGACTTTACACTCTATCTCTTTCCCCAAGAAAACCTTTTGATCATACCATCTTCTTTAATCGTGAGTTCTTATCTTCGTCCAACAAAACAATTCAACCGATTGAAGGGTGTATCGAGGAAAATGGTGCTCACATTGTGGTCTTTACGTCCACGCTACACCCAACCACCTGACCTACATAAAGAATATGGTAAGCACGGACCTTGTAATGCTAGGTTTTGACGAAATGTAATTTTTCTTTCCTCCATCATTAACATTTTATTGTTCTTGAATGTTCACATCATGTTCTATTTCAAGCTTTTGCACATTCAAGATAAATCATGGGGGTTCGTTCACAAATACAGTATCTGGAAGGTCATACATAGATGGGCTTGTGGATCACTTTGATTTTGTGGACATGGATGTGTTTTTAGTCCACGAGTTAGATGATATGATGGCAGTTTTAGGGTACAATGATGGAGGTATAATGTTTTACCACTTCATGATCCCAGAGGCAGACTTGGATAGTGGATTGTTACCCCTCGGCACCGATCAGAAAGTCATTCAGCTGGCAAGGTATGTGCTTAATCATAAGAAAATTAATTTGTACATCGAGCATGGAAATACTAGAGTAGTCCCTTACTTTAAGTCCCCATTGAAGGTTCGTATTGAGGAAGTTGAAGGGAATCATTCTCCTGAAATGAATAGGGTTAGAATGAAAAGGAAATCAGTTGGGTCATGTAGTAAAAAGTTGGATTTGAATGAGTCCACTGATTTGTCAAAGTTAATTGTACCCTATGAACCTGTGATCAACAAAAAACACTCAGTTGATCGAGAGAGTGATCCCCTTAGGGGGGTACAGTTTAAGGATAACCATGGTAAAAAAGATGTTGAGTTTTTTGAGGAGGAATACAGAGGAAGTAAGGAAAGTGTTAGTGAGGGTCCTTAGAGTGAGTGTAGTATGAGTGAGGGTAATATGACAGATGATGAGAGTGAGGACGAAGACTTCTTTGTGGATTTAGAAAATATTGTAGATTATGTGTATGTTGATATGAAAGAATTTCATATACATGTTGATGAAGATGTTGAGTAGGTTCAAAAAACCACCAAAGAAGCAAGTGGTAGTGGTGTTGACTTTACTGAAGGTGAAGATTTGGAGGTCATAGACCTAGAACCGTTTGAGTCACCTATTGTAGATGAAGATAACAATAGAGAGAGGATGTTGAGAGACATAACAAAGGAAAAAGTTGTTCTGAGGGTGTAGTTCATCAAAAGGCTTTCACATTAGGACAGATGTTCAAAACAAAGAAAGATGTGAAAGAATATATAAACAAACATGTAGTAGAAACCAAAAGGGATTTACATTTTGAAAAAAATGACAAAACAAGGATTAGGGCTAAGTGTAGAGGGATGGTCCCCGATATGAGTGGTGGGCCATGGACAAAGTCAAGGATCGGATTGAAGGACAAAACAGTAAATATGAAAGAGGGTAAATGTTCTTGGGTTGTACTAGTGTCTACACCTAAAGAGACAGATGATTGGGTGGTAAACACCCTAGTTAGTGAACATTAGTGTGTGAAATAAAGAACCATTAAAGCTTGCAACTACAAATTCATTGCAACAAACATTGTGAAGAAAATTGAGAGTAATCCAACCATTCCAGTCAATGCACTTCAAGAAGATCTCATCCAAAAATTCAAGATGAACATGTCAAGAATGAAGGTACATCGGGCAAAGGAATTGACTCAGAAGCATGTTTTTGGGGATTTTCAGAAACAATATGCTATTTTGAGGGACTATGGACTAGAGTTGATGGAAAGAAACCCAGGTACTAATGTGAAGATCGATTGTTACACTGAGCCAAATTTAAATTTTGATACAAGGACATTTAGGAAAATTTACATTTGTTTAGGAGCATTAAAGGATTTAAGGCTAATCTAAGGGATTTCATAGGGTTGGATGGTACTTTCTGTTGGGTTTTGAGCATTCTAACACTCCTAAGTGTAAATGCAACCCTAAATACCTTGGATCTATGTTTTCTCTATTATACATGTGAATATGAACATCCAAGGTATTATCCTAATCTAGCATACAAAACAACGAATATAACAAGATAGAATACATACCTCTTTGATGTAGAAAGTCTTCATGAAGCTTGAGTGCCAAGTGCCTCAAGTGTGACACCTCAAATGGTTCACACAACACCAAATACACTTGGAATAACTTGAGAGAAACTTGAACACTCCATGAAATCATTTAGCCCGTGCACGATTTCTTGAGCTATGGGATTCTTTTATATGGTGGCTATTAGGGTTACACAATGTAACTCATGACTTTACCCATTCCATATGCTCCATGGATTTTAACCTCCA
The DNA here is from genome assembly GCF_002870075.4 of Lactuca sativa. Classification (NCBI taxonomy): domain Eukaryota; kingdom Viridiplantae; phylum Streptophyta; class Magnoliopsida; order Asterales; family Asteraceae; genus Lactuca; species Lactuca sativa. The sequence continues at coordinate 213,796,978 of NC_056623.2, read as the reverse complement.
TGGAGTATCCATGGGTCACCCCATGTGTAACACCGTGAATTTCAAAACAATTTTTCGCATAATTTAAAAACATATTCATTTAATTTTCATAAACATCAGTGTTTGAAACTCCAATCAATGTCATACAACGAATCCCAAGATCACATATCATAAAAAAAATCTCATGTGTGTGTACGGATCAAGCCGGCGCCTTCCCACGGTCATCAATAGTACCTGAAACAATAAACACCAACACTGTAAGAATGAATGATTTTCACAATGGACTTAGTCCAACATAAGGAATCTTGGATCACAAGCCCACATATATAAGAATGAATGATTTTCACAATCAACCCATATATTTAATTAGTCTCCTTTTGATCACTTAATTAATTCCAAATTAATTCTTGATCAATACTAATTAAATAACCTTATTAATATATTAGAACTTATAATATATTAACAAACTTTAAGTGTTATTTCTCTCATTATAGTCTATCCAAATGCATGATGCCATGCAAATCAAATGGACCATGCCAGGTTGGGTCAAGTCTTACCAATTATAGTTATGAACTTAGACATTAATCCAACAGTCTCCCACTTGGATAAGTCTAAAACTATTATTGCGTATGACTTCAGGAATCGATCAGCAATCGTAGCTCTCAAAAGCTTCTGTCGAACTCTGACCTTGTAGATGAACTTGTCCATTAGATAAGGGATCATATATTCCTCCATTCTAGATATCATATGGACTGAGACATGGATTATAATCATTCTCTCTGTCCATTTGTTGTTTCCCGATTTCTGATTTATGACGACTGACTAAGTGAACAAATCAAATTAGTCCTGGCCCGGCCGAGAACTTCCATTTGTCATCATCAAATCATCGAGGGGCCCACAGATATTGCTTTTATCCCGAAGGTAAAAGGAATGGATAAACTTTGACTCATATGGCTTGTTCTACTACTTGTTGAATCATACACAAAGGCACGTTTTATAACATCGAGTTACCAATGCGTTTTCGTGCAATCAATGTACTATCAACTCATAGTAACAACTCTTATCTCTAGGTTTGAAGAATATAAGATATTATCGTCTCATGATCACTTGTGATAAAATCCATGAAGTGATTCCAATGAGCACGGGTTGAATCCAATACTCAGAACTTATGAGCACTCATGAGTGTTGTAGCCCTTTGTCTAACACCTTAGACCTCTACAAGCCAACATATGACCGACTGTGGATGGTTTGAATAACTTAGTCATTCCGGAAGAATAACCTAGTTTATTCGGGAAGTCAAAACATGCAAAATGAAACACAGGAATAATTGAATCCAATATGGTATCAAAACCTATGAACATAAATAAAACACCTTTTATTTATCACCATATGATTACACATTATTCATTGTATACTGTTTCAGCTATCAACTTTATTCTTGAATTTAAAACAATAGTTGTCCCATGCTCCAAGCATGTACACTATGTTTTCTAAACACTAGTCATGTCATACACCAAGTATGCATACTATGTTTGTCTATGATCTTTACTTTGTGAATTAGATCAATTGAACATAACTCCAATGATCCTCTTTTCACAGTCCCAAATCCTTAATGCAAAAACAAAAATTCCAAATTCATGCGATTTACTGAAATCTGTTAGATTCTAAACTTATATGCATTGATCCTCTTGTAATGATTATGCACAAAGTCACAAGGACTTGACAACAAACATTACAAAGTATTCCAAAGGAGATCAATTCCTTGGAAACATCCTTCTTGCATTAAGTTTCCTTAATCTTACATAGATTGAAAATTCTAACTTTGAAACATTTCCATATTCATTTTGACTATCACTTCTGAACAAGAGTTGGCTCCTTATAGATTATGTCAATATGGTCCTTCCAGAATTATCACTATACTTCCAACTGTCCTTGAGCACCCAATCTTTGGTAAACCTTAGATTGTCATCGACAATTGATTAATCCTTTTACTCATATCCAATTCTAGACCTTTTCCCTTCTTAATGCCCCAGACATTTGGAAAATTTTAGAAAGGATGAATATAGCACATGTAATCGATCCTATATCCGAAGCATATGGGACACGATTCATGATGTCTCACATAAAGGCTAAACCAATCTTTTGCTATAACATTTCCATTTCTATTTGCCAAGTTCTCAAAATTCAGATTATGAAAAGGGATGGCGTAATCATAATTGAATTTTAGAACGCAAATAATGGACCCATATACAAAATTTTCTTATGTTGAGCCATTCCAACGTGAAATTCATATATATATATATATATATATATATATATATATATATATATATATATATATATATCCTTGACTAAATACGATTAAAACCTCAATCTAAGCTTTTAGATTTGAGATGAAGTATAATTTCCTCTCCCTTAATTATAGCAAAACAACTCTTTCCCAATTGAAACTTTTGTTTTATATAATTAACATTGCTAACTTGCAATACTTATCATAATTATCATGCTCCCACTAACATGATGATTATTAGCATGACACTTATGCTCCCACTAGCTTTGACATGTACTCAGAAATCAGCTGACCTTCTTACCGAAGTTCAGATTTCTGATACTAGATTGTTTTGATAAAACTTTATCAAAATCATACACCTTCCCTTAGATAGCTTATAGGTGTGTCTAAACAATTATGAAGAGGGATGCCGTAATCATAATGGTTAGACCTTTTTGCCACTTCTCACAAGTCCAGGTTAGTGTGCCGGTAAACCAGACACGCTCCACTAACGACTTTGAGAATGCAAATATCGTAATTGCTATCTAGCTAAAATCTACTTAGTGAAAGTTTTTCCTCACCATCATTTTTATGAATCGGAGAGAAACCTTATGAAACATAGATTTTTATGGTGTATGAGTTCCTACCCATATGAATTTGTCAAAACCATAATCACAAGACAAGGATAATGTCAAATCCAAACTCATATTGATTGAACTCAATCTTAATTTCTTGCCACCTGGCAGCTCAAGGGCCTACCATTGCTTCCAAGTTGTTGTGCAACCAATTGAGAACTCTAAAAACTCATATGAAAAGCCAACTTTAATTGGAATGGGCACAGAATATGTCAACATGATAGGTTATAAACCTCAAGTCGTGTGTTAGTGAAGAACTTCATGTTTTATTCTTGATTAGTTCTTGAGACTTTCAAGACCTTTAAGACTCCCACTGTCCTCTTGACCTATAAGACTCCCTTGTCAAACATCCAAGAGATAGTGTGGATTCTAATCAAGACAAACACTTCACATAATTGGCCTTAGTTGGTCTTTGTTTTATCCAAAACATCACAACTTACCAATTTCAAATGTACAAGAGTAGGAAACTTTTACTCTTACATTTGACAAGTGTTTTAAACCTTCTTTAAGACATGTCACTCAAATTACAATCTTGGAGTATGACTCTAAGACTTGTATTGGAATGAAGTATGACTCATCTTCTTGATTTAACCATTTCAGCAATTCAAGATTCCTCGTCTTAGTCATAAGAATGCACTAAGATTTCCTTAGAGAACTAATTGTGCTATGGTTTCTTAATCATTAACATGATCACAAAACTGATACTAAAGTACTCTCCCATCTTTTCAGATTTGAGAAAATTTTATCCTTCTGCCTAATTTGATTCTTCTTATTCGCTCTGCCATACATTGGAACATTTTCCAATGTCACAGAGATGCACTTAAGCTTGTAAGTATAATCATATTTACTGAGCTTTAGTAAACCATGAAGAATAGTCTTATCGATCTTTTGTGGTGGACTTGACCAGTGGACAAGAATGTGTACTCGATTCCTTAGTCCTTCACTTGACTCACACATCCATATGAACAAGTAGTTAGTCTTAATTTTTTTCAATGCTTGAAAGTTCTCATTCATCATGCTATACAACTTGCATGATTCCAAGTTTTTATCCAACTGAAACTTGGGTGATGAGAATCTTTCCTTATTTGGTAAATTTAGACACTACCACAAATGAAAGAATCAAATTCACTTTCCAATATTGCTATCAGTGGAATCTTATAAGCAATAACTTTTCAAAAATGCCATTGTAAGGATACTTAAAATAAATAAAATCAAAACCTTTTTCTTTTATTTTAAAACTTTGCGGAAAACTTATCCTTACAATCCATATGAAAACCTTGTTGTTATCTATTCCTAAGCAATATAAATATCATAACTCTTAAGTAATAGCCCAAAATTCTGATCACCGAACCATGCGATTGAAATCCACCTTCGCGATCAGAATCAGCATGCACTTAATACAGTTAGACAATGGAATTTACCTTGAGTAGAGCCAAACTTATTGACTTTAACATCCTTAGGTAAATTTTGGCAGCTTCGCAACCAATGCCCCTTCCTTTTGCAATAGTTACCTATGGACCTTTGATAATGGGACTATCTCAGACTTAGTCTCTCTCTTTACCATTTGGTCAACCGAGTTGACTATGGCCGATCCCTTTCCATTGGAAAAAGAGAGCTTTACTGGATATCCAATGTCATTATTGTCAAGGTCCACGAGTTTTAGGAAGTTGATCTTAGCAAATTGATAAGATCATTAAGGGTCTTGTCATAGTCTATTTCATAGGTGTCCCAAAGGAACTCACTACGTGACTTAGAAAGTGATTGAGTCACCAACTTTCTCAAGACTTTGACACCCAACTCTCCCGGCTTGTCAATATGTGACTACATCTTCAAGATGTGACCACACCTAGACCTTGCCTTTCCAATAGGGCTTGAGTGACCTTAAACTTTTCAAGAACTTGTGGGTTAGGGAGAATAATTGGAGGAAGTGAAAGAAGTATGATTTCCATGGGATATCATCTTCATTTAGGAAAGCTTGTTTCAAGAGATTTGGGAAGATCATAAATGTCTAAACCAGACATCTTTTGGGAGATATTCAAGATAGTTGATCTTAAGTCCTTAATATGACACCCAATATGAAATATTAAGGCTGGGACCCTACAAACTATTTTATAACTTAGAAGAGGGATGCCGTAATCCAAGCTATAAAATATTTGAAGGTAGGTGAATGACGATTCACCAATTTCCACCAAGATAAACGAAATGTATTATTAGGTTTTAATTGGTTTTGAAACTCCTAGATCTTTGAGATTCATTGAACTGTTCAATGGCATGTTTCAATCTCGAGTGTGCCCTTCAGGTTTTGTGATTGGGATGCCGAGGATCACAAAACAAGGTGTGAAGTAACCATGCAAATTACTTGGTACCCTTAAGTGTTTACCCCTCAATCGATGTGCCGGTTAACCACACATGCTCCATCGATACTATGATAAACATTAAGTTACCCTTTGCCTACCTCGTTAAATACGAGTTAGTGTGTCGGTTAACCACACACGCTCCACTAACCGACTTAAACAAGGTGCAAAGTGTAATTTCATGGATTAGCACCTTATTCACATTTTCCTAAGTAACTAAGATTGGGTATTATTAAAAGTTAGTTACTTAGTATTTATCATTAATACTTTTAATGAAGGGAGAATTACAGTCCTGTCAAACCCGTTCGGCTAATGACCCTCCACCGGTTAAGGAAGCGGTGGGTGAGAGTGGACACCCATTAAACTGTCATTTTATAGGCAGTAACCTTATACCCCCTTATAGACCAGCTTTGTGAATGAGGCCTACTAATGGTAAGACTGACTTTACTCTTACACATATATATAAATATTATTAACTTATAATATTATAAAGTATAAGGGTTGAATTTTAACTTTTAAAATTCTAAGGGCTAACTTGGAATTAAAGTATTCATGGGGAAAGCTTTACAAATTCCAAAACTTGAGGGCAAGTTTTGAAACTATTCAAAACTCTTGGATTTTCATAACTTATGAGTTTAATTAAAGTTTTAAAAACTTTAATGAAGTGACTCTTGAACATCCATAACTTGAGGACAAGTTATGGAGTCATAAAACAATTTAATGAGGAAAAAGACTCTTCATTTTGTAACCTATGGCAACTTTTATGAGTTTTAAGATTCATAAATGTGACTTATAAGTTACATAAACACATTTTATGAACTTCTTTTAGATTAATTTGGATTAAAACCAACTATCACATAATTTTATTCATTAATCTAAATTCACTCATAAAACAAGGTAACACAAAAAACTTTTGGTGATCCATAACTTATTCTTAAGTTATGGAATCCTTTAAAACACCAACACCAAATTTTGTAACTCCATAAAAACTTTGAATCAATTTTTTATTAAACCTTTTCATATCCATAACTTATGGAGGTTTCAAAAAATAAAACTCTTTAGATCAAACTTTTAAAACTAAAAAAATAATCATATCATTTTATCTTTTATTAAATTTGACATAATTCAACTCATAAAGCAAATTATTCAAATTTTACAAATAATTAGTTTTTCACAAGAACAAGTAAGTATCTTAAAATTTGACAAACTTCATGTTTTCTTTTCCTTTTTTTTCAACTTTGAAAATAAAATATTTGCATCAATATAACAGAAAACAACCCGTGGCTCTGATACCATTGTTGGGTTTTGAGCATTCTAACACTCCTAAGTGTACATGCAACCCTAAATACCTTGGATCTATGTTTTCTCTATTATACATGTGAATATGAACATCCAAGGTATTATCCTAATCTAGCATACAAAACAACGAATATAACAAGATAGAATACATACCTCTTTGATGTAGAAAGTCTTCATGAAGCTTGAGTGCCAAGTGCCTCAAGTGTGACACCTCAAATGGTTCACACAACACCAAATACACTTGGAATAACTTGAGAGAAACTTGAACACTCCATGAAATCGTTTAGCCCTCACACACACGCTAGTGCACGATTTCTTGAGCTATGGGATTCTTTTATATGGTGGCTATTAGGGTTACACAATGTAACTCATGACTTTACCCATTCCATATGCTCCATGGATTTTAACCTCCATGGAGTATCCATGGGTCACCCCATGTGTAACACCGTGAATTTCAAAACAATTTTTCGCATAATTTAAAAACATATTCATTTAATTTTCATAAACATCAGTGTTTGAAACTCCAATCAATGTCATACAACGAATCCCAAGATCACATATCATAAAAAAAATCCCATGTGTGTGTACGGATCAAGCCGGCGCCTTCCCACGGTCATCACTAGTACCTGAAACAATAAACACCAACACTGTAAGCACAAAGCTTAGTGAGTTCCCCAAAATACCACATATAACACATATTAGCCACTCGAGGCTATAACTCTGTGGGTCCGTAGACCCTACTCTGTGAACCCTCTAGTTCTAACTCTGGGAACCTTCCGGTTCCAACTCTATAAGCATGCACAGCATAAATCACATAGATATAATGCATTACAACACATAACATACATATAGCATACAAATACTTTGTTACATAACTCTGGTTACCTACTCAAGATAAAGTATAGTGAGAAGACTCACCTCGTGTATCTCGATAACTCGCGAATCCCGGAAATCACTCGCGCTCGATCCTCCGAGCTATAATCCTCCTATAACATCATATACCTCTAATTAACACTTTCACAACTAAAGTTCACTACCCCTATCAAGTCAACACTGGTCAACTCTGGTCAACGATCAATGGTCAACTTTGACCGGACTCGGCGAGTGCACTAGAGTGACTCGGCAAGTCTATACGTGTTCACTGACTCCCTAGGAACCTCTCTTCACACGTCGAGTACTTCCCTGACTAGACAAGTTCCACCTGGCATGAATCGCGGGGCCACCACGACTCAACTCGCCGAGTCACAAGAACAACCCGGCGAGTTCCAGCTTGACTCAGTCCACCTGTCAACCCTCTCTGACTCTCCCTGACTCACTGAGTCAACCCATAACTCGGTAAGACCACTCGCTGAGTGGTTAAAGGCAATCTTCAAGCTACTCGCCGAGTCTATTCTTCGGACTCGGCGAGTCTAAGCCATGCATGAACTCAAACTCACTCCTGAGGTTAGATCCGTTCCAGTAACTCATAGATCCAGTCCTTCCAAGCACATTTATCACGTAAAGTTACAATCTTGGCTACCATGCAACGCTTACACGGCTTCTTTTCGTGAAATGACATCTAAAATGGTAACCTAAGTCCCCAACTCAAAAGGATAGGCATAAAGCAGGGCATTTGGGACTCTCTGGACCTACTAAGATCCAGATCTAGGTACCAATTCCCAAAGGGACCTCTCACACTCAAATTACAAGGCATACAAGGCATGAAGAAACCCTAGATTTGACCATATACATAAAAACACGAGAATAAGCTCTGAATAATACCTCAAATAGCTTCCTCTGCCAAAATGGAAGTAGATCCAAGCTCCCCAACCCTCCTAGTTTGGCCTTCCTCTTCCCTTCTTGCTAACACACACAAATATGAAGAATAATGGCCACTTTTCTCACTCACAAGGACTCACAGGTGCTCTGGTGCTCTCAAGGTCGAAGGTAGCCGCAATGAAGGGTTATAAGGCCCTTTAAATAGGGCTCAGGGCCGGGAAATTAGGGTTTCATTAAACAGCGTGGACTCGCTGAGTCCACTCTTGGACTCGCCGAGTCCGGACGCGAACCCGCGTCCAAATCCGCGATCCTACTCGGCGAGTCTAGGCTCCAACTCGCCGAGTCTCCTCACAATTTACCAAAAATAAATAAATGAATAATACCTGGGAATCCGGGTTGTTACAATTCTCCCCCACTAGAACTAGACTTTGCCCTCGAAGTCTCGCTCTGCAAATAACTTTGGATGCTGTTCACGCATCTCATGCTCCGGTTCCCAAGTCATCTCGGACCCTTTCCGATGCTTCCATTGAACCAAAACCAGGGGTAACTCCTTGTTCCTCAGAACCTTGATTTTCCGATCTCTGATTTCCACTGGTCTCTCAGCATAATTCAGGCTCGCATCCACCTGAATATCCTCTAATGGAACCACTGCCGACTCATCGGCTATACACTTCCTCAGCTGCGACACATGAAAAGTGTCGTGAATCTGCCCCAACTCTGCTGGCAAATCCAAACGATAGGCTACCCGGCCTACCCTCGCGATCACTCGGAAAGGACCAATATATCGGGGCCCCAACTTTCCCCTCTTCCTGAATCGAATCACTCCTTTCCAAGGAGAGACCTTCAGGAGCACAAGGTCGCCGACCTGAAACTCAAGCTCGGACCGGCGTCTGTCTGCATAGCTCTTCTGACGACTCTGAGCGGTCAACAACCTCTGTCTGACCTACTGGATCTGCTCTGTCGTCTAAAGCATGATCTCTGTACTGCCCATCACACGCTGACCAACCTCTCCCCAACAAATGGGGGTCCGACACCTCCTCCCATACAACAGCTCAAAGGGCGGCATACCAATGCTCGAATGATGGTTGTTGTTGTAGGAAAACTCTGCCAAGGGCAAGTATGCATCCCAACTACCCCCGAAATCCAATAACATGCCCGGAGCATGTCCTCGAGCGTCTGAATCCTCCGCTCACTCTGACCGTCTGTCTGGGGATGATATGCGGTACTAAAATGCAGCCTAGTACCCAACTCCTCATGAAACTTCTTCCAGAACCTGGAATTGAAACGCACATCTCGGTCTGAAACAATCGAGATCGACACCCCATGCCGAGATACCACTTCCCTCACGTACACCTCTGACAATTTCTCTGCTGAAGAACTCACGCTGATAGCAAGAAAGTGAGCTCTCTTCGTCAACCTGTCCACAATCACCCAAATTGCATCAACTCCCCTGGCAGTCCTTGGAAATTTGGTGATAAAATCTATGGTGATCTATTCCCACTTCCATTCGGGAACCTCCAACGGCTGCAACTTACCATGCGGCCTCTGGTGCTCGGCCTTAACCCTACGGCAGGTCAAGCACATCTCAACAAACCACGCAACATCCCTCTTCATACAGGGCCACCAATACTCCTTCCTCAGGTCCAAATACATCTTAGTGGCCCCAGGATGGATCGAAAATTTCGACCGATGAGCCTCTTCCATCAAAATTGTACGCGTTCCTCCCACAAACGGCACCCAGATACGCCCCTGAAATGTCATAAGCCCCCGACCATCGGTAACGAACTCTGAAACCAAACCAACAACCCGCTCTATCTTCTGCATCTCAGGTTTCACAGCCTCGGCTTGTGCCCCACAAATGGCGTCCAACACTGGAGCTACCATGGTCAATCTCAAACATACATCCCGCAGCGGGGTGCTTTCCGCCCTGCAGCTCAGTGCATCGGCTACAACATTAGCCTTGCCTGGGTGGTACAGGATCTCACAATCATAATCCTTGACCACATCCAACCACCTTCTCTGTCGCATATTTAGGTTGGGCTGATCCATCAAATATTTCAAACTCTTATGGTCCGTGTATATCGTACACCGAACCCCATACAGGTAGTGACGCCAAATCTTGAGGGCGAATACCACTGCCCCCAACTCTAGATCATGGATGGGATATCTCATCTCATGAGGCTTCAACTGCCTCGATGCATATGCTATCACATGCCCTCTCTGCATCAGCACCGCCTCCAACACCCAAAATCGATGCGTCACAGTATACCACAAAGTCCTCCATCCCTTCCGGGAGGGCTAACACCGGGGTTTCGCATAACCTTTGGCGAAGTGTCTCAAAGGAGGCCTGCTGCTCGGGGCCCCATGAAAAAACAACACCCTTCCGGGTCAACCTGGTGAGTGGCACTGCGATTTTAGAGAAATCCTTGATAAATCTCCGATAATACCCTGCCAACCCTAGGAAACTCCTGATCTCGGAGGGTGACCTCGGCACCTCCCAACTCATCACCGCCTCAACTTTGGCCGGGTCGACCAATATCCCTTTCTGGTTAACGAGATGTCCTAAGAACTGGACCTCCCGCAACCAGAAATCACACTTGGAGAATTTGGCATACAGCCTCTCCGATCTCAGAACTCCGAGAACCTCTCTCAAATGCTCCTCATGCTGCTCCCTAGATCTCGAATATACCAGAATGTCGTCGATAAATACAATCACCGACCGATCCAGCATCGGCCTGCACACTCGGTTCATGAGATCCATGAACATTGCCGGGGCATTGGTGAGCCTAAAAGGCATCACCACAAACTCGTAATGCCCATAACGCGTCCTGAACGTTGTCTTCTGGATGTCCTCATCTCGCACCCTCACCTGATGATATCCAGACCTCAAATCGATCTTGGAGGACCAAGACGCTCCCTGCAACTGATCGAACAAATCGTCGATCCTTGGCAACGGGTAACGATTCTTGACCGTCAGCTTGTTCAACTCCCGGTAATCAATGCACATCTGGTGTGAACCATCCTTCTTCTTGACAAACAGGATAGGCGCTCCCCACGGCGAGCTGCTCGGTCGAATAAACCCCTTCCCCAGCAGCTCCTGAAGCTGCGAGGATAACTCTTGCATCTCTGGAGGTGCAAGACGATAAGGCACCTTAGTGATAGGCGCGGCCCCCGGAACCAAATTGATACTGAACTCCACTTGCCTCACAGGAGGCACACCCGGCAACTCCCCAGGAAATACATCAGGGAACTCACGCACTACCGGAACCTCCTCAACAGACCTCGGTCTTCTGGAATCCACTCGCGTATCCATCACATACGCCACAAAACCCTTACAGCCCTGCTGTAGACACTGCCTTGCCCTAGCGGCCGAACAAAACGCTGATCCCGAACATGTACCATCGCCATACACCATAAGAACTCGCCCACTAGGGTCTCGTATGGTCACCAGTTGTCGCTCGCAGTCGATAACCGCACCGAATCTGCTCAACCAGTCCATGCCCACAATGACACAGACATCACCCATCGCAATAGGAACTAGATCAATCGGGAACTTAACACCGAAAATCTCGACTACGCACCCTCGGATAACCTCCGTGGCATATATCACCCTCTCTTCAGCTATGGAAACTCTTAGAGGCCGACTCAACGCCTCACGATTAACACTGATATGCTGACTAAAAGCCAAAGATACAAAAGTCCAACTCGCACCCGAGTCAAATAACACCAAGGCAGGTACAGAATTCACAAGAAAAGTACCTATGCATAACATAATATAAGCATAATATCACAACATCAAAATAAATACACGAAAGAATACATACCAACCACGACATCGGGTGCTGCGCGGACCTCCTCCGCGGTCAGCTGAAAAGCTCTCCCTCGTGCTCTCGGCGCCTCGGCCTTCATTGGCCGACTCTCGGTAGCTCTGATGGCGGCAGGGGCAGATCCCTGAGGTGCTCCCTGAGATGACCCTCGCAATTGCAGACACTATGCCTTCCGGTGTCCGGTCTGGTTGCAGTGAAAGCACACCGCAAACCCCTTGGGGCAGTCCTTGGCCATGTGCCCCTCCTTGCCACACTTGTAGCAAGATCTCGCTCTATAGACTCCATCATGACCCTTGCCACACTTCCCACAAGTGCGGCCCTTCTGGCTCCCTGGTTTGGGATCAGCGGGCTTGGCCCGCTTGGCTGCCGGCTGAGAGTGTGCCGGTCGTCGATCCCTCCCGTGAGACTCCGCCTCTTCCCTGGCCTAAGTCTCTAGCTCAATCTCCCTCTTCCGGGCATTTTCCTGAAGCTCGGAAAATGTCCGGTACGAGGAGTTCGCCGCGAACTCTCGAATGTCTCGCCTCAAGATACTCAAATATCGGCTCATACGTACCTGCTCCGTGGACACGTGCTCAGGGCAGAACACCGCCCTCTCATGTAGCATCCTGGTAATCACCGTAACAGAATCAGTACCCTACTTGAGGGTCAGAAACTCTTGGGCCAAACGCTCCCTCTCCACCTGGGGAACGTACTCATCTCAGAACATGGCAGTGAACCTCTCCCAGGTCACTGCCACAAGCTCAGCAGGCGTAAAGTATGTTGTCACAAACTTCCACCAGTCCTTCGCTCCCAAGCGAAGCTGGTTCAGCGCGAACCGAACCTTCAAATGCTCAAGAGTTGAGCAACTAAATAAACACCCCTCTACATCATAAATCCATCTCATAGCCGCCATCGGGTCCTGGGTCCCATCAAACTCTGGTGGTTTTGTGTTGCTGAACTCTCGGAACAGCAACGCATCACCACCCTGCGGCCTCGCGGCAGCAATAGCTGCGGTAGCCGCTGCAACAGCAGCCTCAGAAAGAGCAGCATAACGCTCATCGAAGGTCTCAATCAACGTGGTCTTAATAGACCCGAACATCTCTGGTATCTCTGCCCTGATGGCCGTAGCCACCTCCTCATGGATGATCCAGCGGATCTCTTCATCAGCGGTCTCACTGCTCTCAGGCATCAGACGTGTCCTCACCATGATCTACCTCTGAAATACAACATACGATAAATTAGAATCCATTCGAGCATACTCACACTCGACAACTCTTCCCTCCTTGATCCTTGGTATTCCAAAGATTCCTACTTTGGCTGTACACCGCTCCGATGCTTTCAGTAGTACGGGCCCAATACTACTGTCCGCATCGTATCAGAATACACCCCAAGTCCTCCTCTTCGGATCCCAAATTCCAAGTACTCTAACATGCATAATCCATTCTCTAACAGATCTCTCATAAGCCCCTCGCTGCTACCTACTCACTCTCAAGCATCTCATAGTAGCTCACCTCTCCCTAGGCTAAGGCATCATAAATCAGGCCACTCTAGTCCTAATAGGAGTACCTAGCCTACTCTAGCATGAGAATACATCATATCAATATCAATATCACATAACATGAGGGTATTTTGGGAAATCACCGTTCGGGCGCGGACTGATCGTACACACAACTCTGCTCTACGTTCTTCCAAAAAACTTTTATTCTTTTTGAAAATACTTCTCAAATCCTCAGTTTGATTTCAAATACGCCCGAAGGTGTACTCGAATCCCTAAAACCAAGGCTCTGATACCAACTTGTAACACCGTGAATTTCAAAACAATTTTTCGCATAATTTAAAAACATATTCATTTAATTTTCATAAACATCAGTGTTTGAAACTCCAATCAATCTCATACAACAAATCCCAAGATCACATATCATAAAAAAATCCCATGTGTGTGTACAGATCAAGTCGGCGCCTTCCCACGATCATCACTAGTACCTGAAATGATAAACACCAACACTGTAAGCACAAAGCTTAGTGAGTTCCCCAAAATATCCGTAGACCCTACTCTGTGAACCCTCTGGTTCTAACTCTGGGAACCTTCCGGTTCCAACTCTATAAGCATGCACAGCATAAATCACATAGAAATAATGCAGTACAACACATAACATACATATAGCATACAAATACTCTGTCACATAACTCTGGTTACCTACTCAAGGTAAAGTATAGTGAGAAGACTCACCTCGTGTATCTCGATAACTCGCGACTCTCGGAAATCACTCGCGCTCGATCCTCCGAGCTATAATCCTCCTATAACATCATATACCTCTAATTAACACTTTCACAACTAAAGTTGACTACCCCTATCAAGTCAACACTGGTCAACTCTGGTCAACGGTCAACGGTCAACTTTGACCGGACTCGGCGAGTGCACTAGAGCGACTCGGCGAGTCTATACGTGTTCACTGACTCCCTAGGATCCTCTCTTGACACATCGAGTACTTCCCTGACTCGACGAGTTCCACCTGGCATGAATCGCGGGGCCACCACAACTCAACTCGACGAGTCTCAAGAACAACTCTGCGAGTTCCATCTTGACTCAGTCCACCTGTCAACCCTCTCTGACTCTCCCTGGCTCACTGAGTCAACCTATAACTCGGTAAGACCACTCGCTGAGTGGTTAAAGGCAATCTTCAAGCTACTCGCCGAGTCTATTCTTCGGACTCGGCAAGTCTAAGCCATGCATGAACTCAAACTCACTCTTGAGGTCAGATCTGTTCCAGTAACTCATAGATCCAGTCCTTCCAAGCACATTTATCACGTAAAGTTACAATCTTGGCTACCATGCAACGCTTACACGGCTTCTTTTGGTGAAATGACATCTAAAATGGTAACCTAAGTCCCCAAATCAAAAGGATAGGCATAAAGCAAGGCATTTGGGACTCTCTGGACCTACTAAGATCTAGATCTAGGTACCAATTCACAAAGGGACCTCTCACACTCAAATTACAAGGCATACAAGGCATGAAGAAACCCTAGATTTGACCATATACATAAAAACACGAGAATAAGCTATGAATAATACCTCAAATAGCTTCCTCTGCCAAAACGAAAGTAGATCCAAGCTCCCCAACCCTCCTAGTTTGGCCTTCCTCTTCCCTTCTTGCTAACACACACAAAGATGAAGAATAATGGCCTCTTTTCTCACTCACAAGGACTCACAGGTGCTCTGGTGCTCTCAAGGTCGAAGGTAGCCGCAATGAAGGGTTATAAGGCCCTTTAAATAGGGCTCAGGGCCGGGAAATTAGGGTTTCATTAAACAGCGTGGACTCGCCGAGTCCGGACGCGAACCCGCGTCCAAATCCGCGATCCTACTCGGCGAGTCTAGGCTCTAACTCGCCGAGTCTCCTCACAATTTACCAAAAATAAATAAATGAATAATACCTGGGAATCCGGGTTGTTACACCATGGACTTAGTCCAACATAAGGAATCTTGGATCACAAGCCCACATATATAAGAATGAATGATTTACACAATCAACCCATATATTTAATTAGTCTCCATTTGATCACCTAATTAATTCCAAATTAATTCTTGATCAATACTAATTAAATAACCTTATTAATATATTAGAAATTATAATATATTAACAAACATTAAGTGTTATTTCTCTCATTATAGTCTATCCAAATGCATGATGCCATGCAACCCAAATGGACCATGTCGGGTCGGGTCAAGTGTAACAATTATAGTTATGGACTTAGACATTAATCCAACACTTTCATGAAAGGTCCCTATCCTGGTCAAATTTTGACTGCCATAGGGGTAGATTCCAATAATGGGATATATCCTCTTGCATATGCTCTTGTTGAGAATGAAACCACAAATTCATGGACATGGTTTTTGGAACAACTTGGTGATGATCTGAAACTTTATGCTAATTCAAACTTCACTTTCATCTCAGATAGGAAAAAGGTACATATACTTCAATTTAATTTGATATTGTTATTATTTAGTGAACTAAGTATTGAAATATTTAAATAGGGTATCATTCCTGCAATTACCAAACTTTTCCCTCAAGCTGAGCATAGGTTCTGTCTGAGGCATATTTATGAAAATATGAAAAGACAATGTAAGGATAAAGAGCTCAAAGATTTGGTATGGGCATGTGCAACTACTACTACTGTAAGGCATTTTGAGAAAGCATTAGAAGAGCTAAAGAAATTCAAAGCTGAAGCTCATGATTGGCTAATACAGATCCCTCCAGCTCATTGGGCAAGATCTCATTTCTCAGGTTAGTACTTCATCTTTCTTTTATGTTAACATTTACTGGTCATTATTAGGATTTGTTCTCATTTTGTATTATATGACTAAACAGGGAGGGCACATACTAACATCTTGTTGAATAACCTGTGTGAGATTCTGAATGGAAAAATACAAGGTGGTAGGGACAAACCTATCATTTATTGTTTGGAGTATATTAGAGAGTATTTGATGAAGAGAATTTGCAATGTCCAAAGAGAGATTGATAGATGTCATGGTCCTCTCACACCAACTGCCACTAGTCTTCTTGATCAAATGAAAAGACAAGCACAAAAGCACAAGTGTATTTTCAATGGGGTTAAAACTCAAGTCACTACTCATTGGGGTGATCAGTTTATTGTGAATTTGGATGAAAAAACATGCACATGTAGACATTGGGAAATTACAGGTATGTTATGCTCACATGCAATAAGTGTAATATGGGACAAGATTAAACATGGAGCAAAGAATGTTCTTGAGTTGGAGCATTAGGTCCACCGATGCTACTGGCTAGTTACATGGGCATAAGTGTACAAACACAAAATTGAACCTATAAATGGTAGATTGATGTGGCCCAAATCACAATTCCCAACCAAGTTGCTTCCACCCAAACATGTTGTTCAACTATGTCTTCATATATCAATATAACTGCAGTTTTTTAAGATCAACAATTTAATCTTATGTACATTTGTAGATAAGTAGGCCCAAGAAGAAAAGGAAGAGGGCATATGAGGAACCTGCTACATAGGGGCATAAACTGTCCAAAAGGTGGACCACTGTCACATGTGGAAAGTGCAACAACAAAGGGCTTAATTCAAGAACTTGTAAAGGTCAAGGTGGCCCTAACGACAAAAGAACTAAAGAAACAGAAGGAGAGAAGTGAGGATGGGGGTGTTGTTTAGAACCATTAGGTCTTTTGATGTAATTTGCACTTTACTTTTATGGTTATGTTAACACCTATGTTTATGTACCAAACAATACTTACTTTGGGCTCCTTATTTTGTATGGTCATGCATGTTGACCTTGAATCATTGTACACATAGATAAACTATGCAACAATGTCAACTGTTGTTGTGATTTACATTAGCATTTTTGTTATATTCTTGTTCTCGTCAACTAGTATTTGTGATATTCAAAATGTATGGTCATGCATGTTGAATTGGTGTTCTTGTCAATAATATTTGATTGCATAAAGCCATGACACAATAACCTTGTTCTGAAATTAAACCATTTGATTACAAAAAGACGATAACATTAAGACAACATTAACCAGAACATAATTTCCTGCAGTCAAACTCAAAAAAGGCACAAACATTACATAAACCATGCTACAATTTCCTGTCTTCAGACTCAAAATAAGACCACCAGTACATTAACCCTATGACTACGACACTACTTCTTGCATTTAGACACCACATTCAGAGGCAACTTCAACTATGCTTCAAGTAATGAATTGCAAAAAGACCCCAACTGAAGAGAATGATTAACTTATACATCCTAGCTTGTAGTGTAGCTTGTTGAAGAGATTCTTGGAGCTTGTTCATAGACCTGATTAACCCAGGTATCACTTCTACCGATCTAGGGCACATGGGCTCATCAAAACCACCCAATCCAACCACACTTTCTCTCATTACGAATACAAGACCAAAATCGCCTTCCAGGGTTGCGATCTGACCAGGAAGTGATGATGGCTAGATCACGATTTCCACAAGCACATATCGGCATTTTCCAAAGCTTTCTTTCTCTAACAGTAGTAGTGATCGATTGAATTAGGGGGAAGAACAAGAAGAAGTAATATAGGCGTTAATTTATATGTTCAGAAAAGGTCCTTTAGGCTAAAATGACATAAATACCCTCATGTGCAAGTCACATGGGGGCAGCTTAACGTTAGAATGGACGGACATCTAACTCGGGGACCAAACGCGTGCAAGTTATGGTTTGTAGGTACTATTTGAGGGGAAAAAGTACCGTAGGGACTACATTAGGGAAAAATCCAAAACCTAAAGGATCATTCGCGTAATTTGTTCTATGAACAATGAACAAAACTACCGACATATGGGGAAACGTTGGGATAAGAGAATGAGTCAGGTCAAAACAATAAAGCGGTCGTATAAGAGCTTTCTTGACTTTGTCAAACGTTTGACCGGATATTTCTTGGTGCATCAAATGATTGTAAATATGTAGTAAAGATTTGTACCTCTTCAAATTCAGCAAAACATGCTAAGTGCTTACTAAGGTATAAAGATAAAGATAAAGATATATATATATATATATATATATATATATATATATATATATATATATATATATATATATATATATATACTTGCCATATACCTACGCAAAGTTGCAGTAGCAAATAATTTCTTTTGGCAATTAGTTCCATTCGACAACAAATTGTTTTTTTTTTTTTTGCGTAATATTTTTAGGCGACAATTTTTTTTGGCACCCTATTTCAGGTTAATAGTTTCCTTTCCACGGATATTTTCTTTTTAAGAAACATGTCTTCGAGTTTTTAATTTCATTCGGAAATCAAACCTTCAAGTTCACTCCAAAAGCATAAATTAAAAACCAAACTTTATGAGTAACCTAAGTATTAGACGGGTGGGGAGAGGGATGGGAGGATAAGTTATCTTTCGATTTTGGTTCTTGTTTTTCGTCACAATCATTTTATCTTTCGATGGGTGGTGAATAGCTATATTTCGATTAATATGTTATCTAATTATCATCAACATTTACTATGAATTAGAACCTGACATTCAACCCATAGCTTCTTAATGTTTTAAAATTTACAAATGTTTGTTTTATATTTTGATGACCGTAATGTTGTTGAATATTATAACATTGAGTACAAATCAATGCGTTATTTGAAGAAATAAATTAGAAATGGAATAAAAAAATATATCACCAAATACAATGCATATATTTTAACAAATTGTAGTAATTCATGTACTTACATATATATATTAAATTATTAAATTTTCAAAGTTTATTTTTAATTATAAGAAAATGTTTTCTTGGTTTACTTTTGATTACAATACACAAACCGTAAAAAGAACCAATATGGCCTTAACCATTAGTCAACTTAAGAAAAATGTTTAAACCATAAATGGTATAGAAGATTTCCATTAGGGAATACTTTATTTCTGTAAAAAGTACATACATTAAAAAAAATGAGCAACAAAAGGTTCATAAAATGGACATTGTTCTTCATTTAGCAGCCCATTTAGAGCATATATTGTAACCCACATCAAGCAATTTAATAAGCCACAACGTTGATTATTAGAGCCCAAATTCTTTCTCTTATTCCAGCAAAAGTCATCATTAAACAACAACATAAACCCTAAACCTCAAATTTCAAATCTAAAATATCAAAACTTAAAACAAAAATGATTCACCATAGGAAAGCATTCAGTGTCCATACAATTAAACAATACATCAATGGTTTATTTATGATGAATAGTTTTTGGACGATGCTAAGTTACCTTTCCGTTGGTTGTTTTTTATTTAAAATATTATGTTGCTGATATTTGTTGCAAATAATAGTATGGGGTCATTTTGGGATACAAATAAAAATATATTGGTGTTTTTTTATTAAAAACAAAAGTAAATTGTTTTTGGCTAAAAATAAATTTGCCTTCTTGTTCTAGGTAAAAATAAAAGTTTTCTTTCCTTTGACTAAAAAATAAAAATACATTTTTGTTTTCGGACTAAAAAAATATATTTAAACAAATACCCATAGGTCAAATAAATATTAAAGCAAATATCTAGAATTAATTTATTATTCGATTATTCGTTGACATAGGAAACTATAATTTTTAAAGATTCGCATACAAAGTAAACTTCAAAAAAATCTGATCTTGCATTTAACATTTTAGCAACAATGAATGACAAAAAATCCATGATTAGCATAATCATGCAAACCAAAAGGTACAAGGCACGTAATATTAAACTTGTGTTTAGAAAGTGCATTGCAATTTCATGCATTCAAAAGAACAAATTAATACTTGGGTTGTTATAGCATCGGATAAAACTCTCTTAATAGTTTTGTATTCATATTTAGTATATGTTAGAATAACAAAATAGTATCAACAATACCCCAAATCAGAACCATTAACCAATATATTCTTTCATTGGCTGTTTTTATGTTCAAAGAAAGAGACATTGAATATGGAAAGAACCTCTGGTTTAACTTTTATTCCATTTCAATCCACAAAAACGAACTCATGGTACAAAACCTACAACATTACATGAGAAATTGATGTTTTTATGAAATAAAAAGATTATTAGGAAACAAATAAATCCAAATAATAGAAAATTTTACTATTTTCCGATTCATTAGAACACCCACAAAATCACAAAATAAATCAGTTAGAGGCACAAATTCTAAATCCCAAAAAGGAGAGCATAAACCGTACAATAACTATATGTGCAACAATACAAAATCCAAAGCACATTAAAGATCCTATTAATCTTTAAAACATGATCTTTTTATATAGAAATAGTAACCAACACATATGTGAAATGATAGTTATTTTCCAGCTTATCTTGTAGCTATCAAGACTACAAACCAAATAATTACCAAATAACGTTTCCTTGGTTAGTAAATGACTTACATTTTGCTTACTTCTTTTCTTTTGTATTTTGTTCTTTGTCCACGACCTTAACTTTCTATAAACTAATAAATTTTCAGAAACCAAAAGAGAAATAACCATAGAGAAGTATCCATATCGGATTTCAATGTTGCTTCAAAACCCAATCAGATAAATCTGCCATAAATAATATTTTTCTCATTTCGTTAGGTATTCAGGAAATAAAATAACATATGAAATACATAAAAAGCTTACCTAATTTAATAGTTTAAGATTCCATTGAGAGAGATAGTGAAAGGAAACGATTTGTTAACCTAAGAGACAGATGATGAGTCGATTTTTGGTCATCATCTTCACTATTAACCCCCTTTTTCTCCAAACACATATCTTATCTTCAAACCAAAATGGACAAATAAACCCAAACCAATCCCAAAGCAAAACAAAACCCATATCTAACCTTCAATCACAATTTCAGTGAAACCCACCTGTAGTGTATTGGGTTTAATCAATAATCAGTTCAAAATGAAACCCAAAATCTCAAACTATTATAGAAAATGTACCTGGTGCCAATGGATATACCTTTAAATTTCGAGGAAGTCACATTGGCTATAAGGATGCAAATCGTAGCAAGAGAAAACAATCATTGGGAAAGAGCTTTTTCGAAGTGGGCTAGGGAAAAGAAGAAGGCGGATTCTATTTGATAGAAAAAGCAGCAACGCCGTTTAGATAGAATATGGTGAGTGTTGATGGTTGTTACATTAACTATTGACGGAAATGACGGGTTCGGCAGCTTCGTTTTTTTAGAGAATAAAATGAGAGAGTTTCTAGCGGTCATTATATAAGGAGATGGGGGGAGAAATATTTGGGAATTTTGGTTTCGGTACGATTTTTGCCGAGATATTTGGATTCGAGAGGATTCATACGATTCGATCAAGGGCTAGAAATAAGGAAACTTATGCATTAAGTGATTGTATTTTGGCAAAATACCATCCAAAGACAAAAAGTCGGGGCCAATTTCAAAATTTGATCATAAAAACTGACTTCGTCAGGCATAGACATGCATTCCGTTGAGGACCCTTTGCGGACCTCCGCGGTGTTGGATTAGTGTCTAAGCCCGTAACCATATTTGCTAAGTACTTCACCCGGTTGTGCATGTGCCTTTTGGGTTGCCTTCACCAAAGCAACTTGACTGGAGAAATAATAGAGAAAGAGGTTATTATGATTTATTAATATATTATAGGAATAATATATTAATAGGAGAAATCATATTTGTTTAATTAATATTGGTCGATAATTAATTAAGAATTAATTTTGTGATCAAATGTAATTAATTAAACTGCAGGGACTGAATTGTAATTATGTGATAGTTGCAAATTAGGGCAATGGATGCCCTATGGGAGAGGTGGATGAATTCAAGGGAGATAAGGCCCTTGAAATCATCCAAGGATAAGGGCTTTCAAGGCTTATCTTTTGGTTACTTGGTAGGCAAGCAACTAGATAAGGATAAGGATTGAAACCCTAATCTCTACCCTATATAAAGACCCTAAGCCTTAAGAAATCGGCCACTTGATTCCCTAGGGTTCCTAGAGCCGATTTCATCCTCTCTCCTCTCTCTCTCTCTCTCTTGCCTCTCCATTTGCTTGTGGTGTTTGTGTGTAACAGCCCGGAATCTCAGGTATTATTAAATTATGTTTTTGGGGGTGATTTAAGAGGGGACTCGGCGAGTTGGAGCCTAGACTCGCCGAGTAGGATCGCAGACTTGGTCGCGGGTTCGCGACTGGACTCGACGAGTCCAGATATGGACTCGGCGAGTCGACGCCGTTCAGCAGAAACCCTAACCGTTCGGTTTTGGATCGTATATAACGCCTCTTAGGCCGTCATTTTCCGTCTTTTGGTCGATTGAGAAGAACCCTAATCGTTGTGGACGTCCAGAGCAGGAGAGAAAGCCATTGGAACTTGGAGGAACTTGTTAGGCAAGAAGAAGAGGAATTTGGCCAAAGGAATATCAAGGAGGATCGAGTCCTGAGGTTTGGGGGACACAGAGAGTGCGTTTTCAGGTAATACTCGGACCAATTCTGTTATTTTGATGTGTATGCGAAATTAGGGTTTATGAAACCCAATTAGTGATTAGATGGGTTATTATGTTATTACCCAAACGTTTATACCCCAGTAATAAGATGTTTAGAAGTCCAGAAAGTCCCATGATTGTATATCTCGGGACCATACGTAATTTAGAAAGCAGTTGCTCGTCTGCATGGCATGGACTCGCCGAGTTGTTCTTCAGACTCGGCGAGTAGCTTGAAGATTTACTGGGACTCGCCGAGTTGTTCTTCAGACTCGACGAGTGGAGTCGGGGTGGCCCCGCGATTCTTCCAGGAGTAACTCGTCGGGTCGAGGAGGATACTCAACGAGTAGATAGGGAATCTCAGAGAGTTGGAGGACGTCTAGACTCGCCGAGTCGCCATGGCACTCGCCGAGTCCGGTCGAGTTGACCGTTGACCAGAGTTGACCTAAGTCTGACTTCTTAGGGATAGTCACACTTAGAAGATATAAGTGTTAATGAGATATGTGATGTTATAGGGAGGTTGTAGCTCGTCGGATTGTGCACGAGTCATTTCAGGATTTACTAGCTTTCAGCTTTTACGAGGTGAGTCTTCTCACTATACTGTACCCGGAAGGGTTTGACTGTATGACCGGAAGGTCAGATATGATATGTGATATGTATGATATATGTGATAAGTTATTTGTTATCTGTGAGCTATGTATGTTATGTGGGCCGGAAGGCAATATGTTATGGGCCGGAAGGCGGTTATGTTATGGGCCGGAAGGCGTTGTGTTGAGGACCGGAAGGTCAGGGCCTGGAAAGGCGTATGTGTGTAATTGTATATTGGGGAACTCACTAAGCATTTATGCTTACAGTTGTTGCGCATGTATTTCAGGTACTAGCGAGGACCGTGGGAAGGCGCCGACGTGATCGATACACACTGAAGACTGCTTTTATGATCTTGGGGTTTTGATTAATTGTATTTGACAGAACACTTAAATTATTTATGCCTTGTTTTGAATGGAAATACTTTATTTTTAAAATGAAAAATTTGTTTGAAAATTTGCGTTGTTACAATTGGTATCAGAGCCTTGGTTTGAGGGATTCGGGTGCACCTTCGGGAGTAACTGAACTCAAACCGAGGATTTGAGGAAAACTTTTTAAATAAAGGCATAAACTTTTGTAAATGGTTTTGTGGTAAGCAAGAAAGAAGCAGTGTGTACGATCAGTCAGCGCCCGAACAGTAAAGATCCCCAAAATACCTTACAATATTATATGATATGAATTGTTATGCATGCTAGAAGACTAGGTATCCATGATAGGACTAGGGTGGCCTGATTGGTGATGCCTTAGTCTAAGGAAGTTTGCCGATATGAGATGCTTGCTAGTATGCGGGTAGATAATGCATATCAAAAGTAGAGTACTCACTATCCGGGGTTTGGGGAGGAAGACTTGGGATGAATGCTGATGCGGTGTGGTCGGTAGTATTGGGCCCGTACTACCGAAGACACCGGGTCAGTGGGAGACCCAAGTAAGAATCCCTGGATATCGGGGACTGAGTAGGGTTGCGTATCGAGTACAATTATACTCGGTGGAGTCTCTGATAGTTTTATGTTGTATTTCAGAGACATCATGGTTAGACCACGCCACGGAGCGAGTACGAGCGGTGTGAGTGACGAGGATATTCGTCAGATGATTCACGAGGAGGTGGCGGCAGCGATCCGGGCTGAGATCCCGGAGATGTTTGGGTCTATTAAGACCACCCTGATGGAGACATTCGATGAGCGGTACGCCGCGTTGACTGAGGCTGCAACCGCTGCAGCTACCGCAACTGTGGCCGCTGCTAGGCCACAGGGAGGTGACTCGTTGCTGTTCCGAGAGTTCAGCAACACGAAGCCACCGGAGTTCGATGGGACGTAGGATCCGATTGCTGCGATGAGGTGGATCGCGGACATAGAGGGGTGCTTCTACACGTGTTCATGCCCGGAGCACCTGAGGGTACGGTTCGCTTTGAACCAGCTCCGTCTGGGAGCGAAGGACTGGTGGAAGTTCGTGACAGCGAACTTCACTATGGCAGAGACTACAGCGGTGACATGGGAGGGGTTTACTACCATGTTCAGGGATGAGTACGTTCCCCCGGTGGAACGGGAACGATTGGTTCAGGAATTCTTAACCCTCAAGCAGGGTACTGATTCGGTGGCGGCGATCACGCGGAAGTTTCATGAGAGGGCAATGTTTTGCCCCGAGCTGGTGTCCACAGAGCAGGCTCGGATGAGCCGGTACTTGGGTGTCCTGAGGAGGGAGATCCGGGAGTTTGTGTCAAACTCCACTTACCATACTTTTACTGAGCTTCAGGCGAATGCCAGGAAGCGTGAGATCGAGTTGGAGACTCAGGCCAGGGAGGAGGCCGAGTCTCAGCAGGCAGACCGGCGGCCGGCTCAGTCTCAGCCGGCAGCCAAGCGGATCAAGTCCGCCGATTCAAGGACGGGAGGTTCGAAGAGCCGCACTTGCGGAAAGTGCGGCAAGGGTCACGATGGGGCGTGTCGAGCCGGTGCTTGCTACAAGTGCGGCAAGGAGGGGCACATTGCTAGGGAGTGCCCCAAGGGGTTTATGGTTTGCTTTCATTGCAACCAGACCGACCATCGGAAGGCCGAGTGCCCTCAGCTTCGTCAGGGATCTGCACCTACTGCCAGGACTACTGAGACTCGACCGGTGAAGGTCGAGGCCCCGAGGGCTCGTGGGAGAGCCTTTCAGCTGACTGCGGAGGAGGTCCGCGCTGCGCCCGATGTCGTGGCAGGTATGATGTAATTCATGTATTTATTTTAAATGTCGAGATGTTATGCTTATGTTATTATATGCGTAGGTACTTTCCTTGTGAACTCTGTGCCTGCCTTAGTGTTATTTGACTCGGGTGCGAGTAGGTCCTTTGTGTCCTTAGCATTTAGTCAGCATATCAGCGTTAGTCGTGAGTCGTTGAGTCGACCTTTGAGAGTTTCTATAGCTGACGAGAAAGTGATTTGTGCTACGGAGGTTCTTCGGGATGTGTACTAGAGATTTTCGGGGTTGAATTCCCGATTGACCTGATTCCTATTGCGATGGGTGATGTCTGTGTCATCGTGGGCATGGACTGGTTGAGCCGATTCGGCGTTGTCATCGACTGTGAGCGTCAGCTGGTGACTATACGAGACCATAGTGGGGGAGTTCTTTCGGTGTACGGCGAGGGTACCCGTTCGGGATCAACTTTTTGTTCGGCCGCTAGGGCGAGGCAGTGTCTACAGCAGGGCTGTAAGGGTTTTGTGGCGTATGTGATGGATACGCGGGAGGTTTCCGAGAGACCGAAGTCAGTTGAGGAGGTCCCTGTGGTGCGTGAGTTTCCAGATGTCTTCCCCGAGGAGCTGCCGGGAGTACCTCCTGTGAGGCAAGTAGAGTTTGGTATCGATCTGGTTCCGGGGGCCGCGCCTATTGTTAAGGTGCCTTATCGTCTTGCACCTCCAGAGATGCAAGAGTTGTCCTCGCAGCTCCAGGAGTTGCTGGGGAAGGGATTCATTCGGCCGAGCAGCTCGCCGTGGGGAGCACCTATTCTGTTCGTCAAGAAGAAGGATGGTTCACACCGGATGTGCATTGATTACCGGGATTTGAACAAGTTGACGGTAAAGAACCGTTACCCGTTGCCGAGGATCGATGATTTATTCGATCAGTTGCAGTGAGCATCTTGGTTTTCCAAGATCGATCTGAGGTCAGGGTACCATCAGGTGAGAGTGCGGGACGAGGATGTCCAGAAGACAGCGTTTAGAACGCGATATGGGCATTATGAGTTTGTGGTGATGCCTTTCGGTCTCACCAATGCCCCGGCTGTGTTCATGGATCTCATGAACAGGGTATGCAGGCCGATGTTGGATCGGTCAGTGATTATATTTATCGACGACATTCTGGTGTATTCGAGATCTAGAGAGCAGCATGAGGAGCATTTGAGGGAGGTCCTTGAGGTATTGAGGTCGGAGAAACTTTATGCAAAGTTCTCCAAATGTGACTTCTGGTTGCGGGAGGTCCAATTTCTAGGACATGTTGTTAATCAGAAAGGGATATTGGTCGATCCGGCCAAGGTTGAGGCGGTGATGAGTTGGGAGGTGCCGAAGTCACCCTCTGAGATCAGGAGCTTCCTCGGGTTGGCAGGGTATTATCGGAGATTCATTAAGGATTTCTCCAAGATCGCAGTGCCGCTCACCAGATTGACCCGGAAGGGTGTTGCATTCTCATGGGGGCCCGAGCAGCAGACCTCCTTTGAGACACTTCGCCAGAGGTTGTGCGAAGCCCCGGTATTAGCTCTCCCGGAAGGGATGGAAGATTTTGTAGTATATTGCGACGCATCGATTTCGGGACTGGGTGCAGTGTTGATGCAGAGGGGCCATGTGATAGCATATGCGTCGAGGCAGCTAAAGCCTCATGAGGCGAGATATCCCACGCATGACTTGGAGTTGGGGGCAGTAGTGTTCGCTCTCAAGATTTGGCGTCACTACCTGTATGGGGTTCGTTGTACTATATACACGGACCATAAGAGTTTGAAGTATTTGATGGATCAACCCAATCTAAATATGCGTCAGAGGAGATGGTTGGACGTGGTTAAGGATTATGACTGTGAGATCCTATACCACCCAGGCAAGGCTAATGTGGTAGCCGATGCATTGAGTCGTAGGGCGGAGAACACTCCATTGCGAGATGTATGTCTGAGACTGACAGTGATGACTCCGGTATTGGATGCTATTCGTGGGGCGCAGGCCGAGGTTGTGAGATCCGAGATGCAGAAGAAAGAGCGGGTCGTTGGGTTAATTTCAGAGTTCGTTAAGGATGGACGAGGACTTCTGACGTTTCAAGGTCGGATTTGGGTACCGTTTGTGGGCGGTACGCGTATTACATTGATGGAAGAGGCTCATAGATCGAAATTCTCGATCCATCCCGGTGCTACGAAGATGTATTTGGACCTGAGGAAAGAGTATTGGTGGCCCTGTATGAAGAGGGACGTTGCATGGTTCGTCGAGCGGTGCTTGACCTGCCGTAGGGTTAAGGCTGAGCACCAGAGACCGCATGGCAAGTTACAGCCATTGGAGATCCCCGAGTGGAAGTGGGAGCAGATCACTATGGATTTCATCACCAAATTGCCGAGAACTGCCAGGGGAGTTGATGCAATTTGGGTGATTGTGGATAGATTGACGAAGAGTGCACACTTCCTTGCCATCAGCGAGAGTTCTTCAGCGGAGAAGTTGGCAGAGATATATGTGAGAGAAGTGGTATCTCGGCATGGGGTGCCGATCTCGATTGTGTCAGACCGTGATGTGTGCTTCACTTCCAGGTTCTGGAAGAAATTCCATGAGGAGCTGGGTACTAAATTGCATTTTAGTACCGCATACCATCCCCAGACAGACGGTCAGAGCGAGCGGACGATTCAGACGCTGGAGGACATGCTCCGAGCGTGTGTGTTAGACTTCGGGGGTAGTTGGGATGCGTATTTACCATTGGCAGAGTTTTCCTACAACAACAGCCATCATTCGAGCATTGGTATGCCACCTTTTGAGCTGTTGTATGGTAGGAGGTGTCGGACCCCCATTTGCTGGGGAGAGGTGGGAGAGAGAGTGATGGGCAGCACGGAGATCGTGCTCCAGATGACAGAGCAGATTCAGCAAGTGAGACAAAGGTTATTGACTGCCCAGAGCCGACAGAAGAGTTATGCAGACAGGCGCCGATCCGAGCTTGAATTTCAGGTCAGCGACTTCGTTCTCCTGAAGGTCTCTCCTTGGAAAGGAGTGATTCGATTCAGGAAGAGGGGCAAATTGGGGCCCCGGTATATTGGGCCATTTCGTGTGATTGCAAGGATAGGCCGGGTAGCCTATCGGTTGGAGTTGCCAGCGGAGTTGGGTCAGATCCACGACACCTTTCATGTGTCGCAATTGAGGAAGTGCATAGCCGATGAGTCGGCGGTGGTTCCATTAGAGGATATTCAGGTGGATGCGAGCCTGAATTATGCTGAGAGACCAGTGGCTATCAGGGATCGGAAGATCAAGGTTCTGAGGAACAAGGAGGTACCCCTGGTGTTAGTACAATGGCAACACCGTAAGGGATCGGAAATGACTTGGGAGCCGGAACGTGAGATGCGGGAGCAGCATCCGGAACTATTTTCAGAATGAGACTTCGAGGGCGAAGTCTAATCCTAGCGGGGGAGAGTTGTAACAGCCCGGAATCTCAGGTATTATTAAATTATGTTTTTGGGGGTGATTTAAGAGGGGACTCGGCGAGTTGGAGCCTAGACTCGCCGAGTAGGATCGCAGACTTGGTCGCGGGTTCGCGACTGGACTCGACGAGTCCAGATATGGACTCGGCGAGTTGACGCCGTTCAGCAGAAACCCTAACCGTTCGGTTTTGGATCGTATATAACGCCTCTTAGGCCATCATTTTCCGTCTTTTGGTCGATTGAGAAGAACCCTAATCGTTGTGGACGTCCAGAGCAGGAGAGAAAGCCATTGGAACTTGGAGGAACTTGTTAGGCAAGAAGAAGAGGAATTTGGCCAAAGGAATATCAAGGAGGATCGAGTCCTGAGGTTTAGGGGACACAGAGAGTGCGTTTTCAGGTAATACTCGGACCAATTCTGTTATTTTGATGTGTATGCGAAATTAGGGTTTATGAAACCCAATTAGTGATTAGATGGGTTATTATGTTATTACCCAAACGTTTATACCCCAGTAATAAGATGTTTAGAAGTCCAGAAAGTCCCATGATTGTATATCTCGGGACCATACGTAATTTAGAAAGCAGTTGCTCGTCTGCATGGCATGGACTCGCCGAGTTGTTCTTCAGACTCGGCGAGTAGCTTGAAGATTTACTGGGACTCGCCGAGTTGTTCTTCAGACTCGACGAGTGGAGTCGGGGTGGCCCCGCGATTCTTCCAGGAGTAACTCGTCGGGTCGAGGAGGATACTCGACGAGTAGATAGGGAATCTCAGAGAGTTGGAGGACGTCTAGACTCGCCGAGTCGCCATGGCACTCGCCGAGTCCGGTCGAGTTAACCGTTGACCAGAGTTGACCTAAGTCTGACTTCTTAGGGATAGTCACACTTAGAAGATATAAGTGTTAATGAGATATGTGATGTTATAGGGAGGTTGTAGCTCGTCGGATTGTGCACGAGTCATTTCAGGATTTACTAGCTTTCAGCTTTTACGAGGTGAGTCTTCTCACTATACTGTACCCGGAAGGGTTTGACTGTATGACCGGAAGGTCAGATATGATATGTGATATGTATGATATATGTGATAAGTTATTTGTTATCTGTGAGCTATGTATGTTATGTGGGCCGGAAGGCAATATGTTATGGGCCGGAAGGCGATTATGTTATGGGCCGGAAGGCGTTGTGTTGAGGACCGGAAGGTCAGGGCCTGGAAAGGCGTATGTGTGTAATTGTATATTGGGGAACTCACTAAGCATTTATGCTTACAGTTGTTGCGCATGTATTTCAGGTACTAGCGAGGACCGTGGGAAGGCGCCGGCGTGATCGATACACACTGAAGACTGCTTTTATGATCTTGGGGTTTTGATTAATTGTATTTGACAGAACACTTAAATTATTTATGCCTTGTTTTGAATGGAAATACTTTATTTTTAAAATGAAAAATTTGTTTGAAAATTTGCGTTGTTACATTGTGAGCCATTATAGGTACTACACTTGTGGTACTTGCTTTCAAGACTAAGAGATTGAAGATTAGTGTTATTATTGCAATATAACAACAAGAGGTATGTGATCTACTCTTCTATATAAATTTCGAAATATATACCTACTAGCTAGGGTTCTTATTGTGTTCATAAAGTTGTGTATCTAATAGAGAAAACATAGATCTAAATCTAGGGTTGCATGCACACATAGGATTGTTTGTACAAAACCCATCATGCGGAACAATGAAATCTTTGCGTAGAGGGGGTAATTTCGTAATTTCAATCCATCCTTTTTGAGAAAAATGACGTCTCCTCTTATTGTCCTCACCGGTCCCCCGGTTTTCTTCGTCACTCCGCATCGGTGTTGATCGACTTCTTTTTCCGGCGACGACTTCAAATCCGGCGAAATACGCCCTCAAACGACACAAGGTGGGTAAAGAAGAAGAAGACGAGCACAAAGGCATTAGTGAAGCGTCTACTAGGCATTATGGCTGACTCAACTTCTAAAGTAGATCATGTATTACAGAAAAAAGATGAACCAGAGAAAAATTTTGAACCAGACAGAGGGTTTCGAGAGGAGGAGGAGGAGATGATAAATGAAAAGGAGGAAGAAAAATATTATCATGATACACATTTGCATTATGATGATATAGGTACTCATGGTTTCGAGGGGGAATTTGGGCCTACACCTACACATGTTGAGTCGTCATCGAACATGGGTGAACATCACACAAAAGAAATGCCTCCTATTGTTAGGCCGCAATGAAAGAGGGATGTTCCATGGTATCAGCGAACTCCGTTCATAGTGGTACAAAACTCATATTTTAAATTTGGTATATTTTTAAAATATTAACGTATTGATAATTATTTAACATGTTAATTTTTTAGTTGCAATCTACACCAATATTGAAGAAAATCACCAAAGCAAAGAAAAAAAGTAGTGGAGAGTCCTGAAAAAGCAAATGAAGACATTGTGAATAAAGAGAGTAATGATGTTTAAAATCATCTCCTGTTCGACAGTATTGAAGCTGCTAGTACGTTGAGTTTTTGGAGAGAATGGAATATGATATCTTCCAACCTAAACACTAAACATAGGCTACATATGCTCACACTGGATGTGGAGTTTTGATCGAGGTTACTTGCAGTTACTGACGCAGGGTGGTTAATTTCTTCGGTAACATTTGTTAAATATAATTTGCAACTACATTTTTAGACGATAATTTATATAAAAAATTGTAACATTTTTGTCTTAAAATGTACAGAATATTGCGATATGGAGTGCCTTGCTCATGGAAAGACGGTCGGCGAACATAAGGTGGACAATATTCCCTCAAGAACTCAATTTGCAAAACGGAAAATGATTTTTTCTTAGGAATATAGAATATTGTGTTGGAGGTCATCCTAAATGGAAAGATGTGGATATGGTTGGTTAAGTCTATTAATTATTTTTTTATTTAGGAACTGAATTTATGACTATTTTTTTTTGTTTGCAGGTTATGTTTCCCATAAATGTTCCTCATATCCATTGCTTTTTGGCAGTGCTACATTTAGATATTTGGAAAGTATACATATATGATTCAGCATGAACTATGAATTTCTTCACACAATACTTGACTGGTGGAGAATTCAAAAGTTTTGAGGATAGTATTATCTCAGAGCTAGATGTCATTGACTACTAGAACGATTTCCCCGATAGACACAAAGACAATGCAGTTGTGGAGTTTATTGATATTGTAGACGCGCCACAACAGGAATATATTATTAATAGAGGGGCTTGTGGAGTACTCATAAGCATGTATATGGAAATGATTGCTTTGGGAGTACCGGTGAAGAGTGATAAGCCATGTAGAGATGCGGGATTTCTCTACAGAAATAGGATGACAAGTATTATTTGGGATACTAAATAACTTGATGTTTGGAAGTTTGAATACATTATTATGAAATACTTGTTTTTAGTAGTTTTGTTTAATATAAAAATGTGTTTTATCTTATATATTTTGAAACATAATTCACCAACATATATTATGATACATTCAAACAAAATAAACATTAGAAATAATATAATAACATTACACAAAACATTACAAATAAAAGATGAACGACTAACAAACATTACATAGAACATTACGAATAAAAGATGTACGAGTAACAAACATTACATAAAACATTACGAATAAAAGAGTCGCCTACATGAAAAGGGTTTATTTTTAACCAGATTTCAAACGTCTGTATACTCGAAATCAGTTTCATCAAACTGGCACAGGTAATATCCGATCACGTATTCAAGAAGTTCTTCATCATCAGCATCAGAGCATCGCATTGTCTCGTAATTGTAGCATCGATTGAACCATGTGATGTTTGTCTTTAAATCCATCCATCCTCCTTAATAAATGAAAGTGCTTTTGCCACATGTCAATCTCTCATGAGTTTTGACACTTTCATTTTATGATATTTTTGAAATAAATATTATCCACTTGTCAATTTTTGGTTGTTTCAATTTTTAAAATTAAAGTCATATACTTATACATGTAAAGTATTTAAATATCATATATATGATATTAAATTGCAATAAATACGTTTCTTCCTTTTTTATTTTAAAGTTATACATTAAAAAATATTTTTTGTTTACACTTTAATATTTAATCGTTTTTTAAATCAACTCATGTAATATACGGGTCTCACACTTAGTTTACTAACAATATCAGGTTTTAGTCGTTCTTGTCCTTGTCCCACCTCATAATTGAACAAAGCTACTAAGCGGGACCATTCATCACCAACAAGGCAATTAAGGGGAGCCATTACCGGTAGACCCTGGTAAATGATAATCCAACATCGTGTTAGGTGATGTGTGTGAAACAAACTAGTTTTAAACCTACTTTTAATTATAAAATAAACACACAAAGGCAGTGGACCTATCAATTGTGGTATAGTTGAATAAGTAGGATATCGAACACAGGGAACGGTAAATTAAAACTAAAAACTAATTCTATCTAAATTAATTAATAAGAAATGGGTTTTCTCTAGTTTTACAAGACTAGAAACTTATTTAATCTAAGACTAGGGAAGCAAAGAATTAACTAGATTCAATAATGGGAATGAACTTCTGTTTAGTTCAACTCAATTGATCCTATGGTTCATTTTATGGTAATAGTGCAATGGATTAACTCAATTATTGGCTACCGACTCAAGTGATTAATTTCGCATTCGCTACACTAACCCTTAGTGAATAAACTAACTCAAACAGTGGCCAATTGTCTAATTTAATTAAATTAGATAAACCTTTATTGGTTAAAGATAAAACTTTTCCTGGATACATTTCTGGTACACGATGCTAAACATATTGCATCCCTCAGGCTGAGCGAGGTCGTGTTTTTGTCCCATGATTTCACTAGAATAAGGAAGCCACAAATGCACTAGAACGTATATAGGCTCAACTAAACATTTGGGTCTTCATAAAATCATCAAATATAATACTAGCATGATCCCTAATTGCTTTACCAAAATTTTCTAAATTAGCCCTAGCAATTTTAATGCAAAAATTTCAAAATTAACTAAAATTTCAAGATTTTTGAAATTTAACTAATTTAACCAACCCCCTACCCCACACTTAATTTATGCAATGTCCCCATTGCATATTATGCATGATAAAGAACAATAAAATAAAGAGAGATTTGGACCAAACTCCCTTGAGATAGTAGTGGCGAGGTTGATATGTCTTTTCTTCAGCTCCATCTTCAATTGACTTTAGACATGGGAACAACTCATCCATGTCTTGGGTTTCAAAATGTCGTGTGGTACGGTCTTTATAAAAGGTCCAAATATAAGGGAAAAACTTTTGGAAATGCTCGGAAAATGATCTTCAAAGAATAGAACCAATGCCCATATCGAATGTCATCAAATCTTCAGCTCAAAAGTAAGAAGAATGAGTGACTCGTCGAGTAAGTATGTAGACTCGCCGAGTTGAAGCGTAAATGGCAGAAGAATCGTGAATTTTCACATGGACTCGACGAGTCCATAAGATGCACTCGGCGAGTAGACCACTGTGTGACAAAAATTTTATTCTGCCCAAGTCCGTTTCTGATGTATGGAGCTTATATAAACTAATAATTTCCCTCATTTTTCTTCAGGGAATAAACACTCTATAACCCTTCTATCAATTGGACTCATAGCTTGACTCAAAACTTCGTTTCCTCTCTCGCCTAGACTTGATTTCTCGCTTCATCAGCCTTGACTCTAGACCCTCACATGCAATCCTAAGCTTCAAACTGAAAAGATCAAAACAACACACTAGTAATAGAAAAAGGAAAACAAACATCAAAATTAAATTCCTAAATTACCCTAATAAACTAGAAGTTTAAAAAGAAAAAGAAAAGCAAACTCTAATGACGGGTTGCCTCCCGCAAGCGCTTCTTTTTGTGCGAGTCTTGAGCTGGACTCCCAACTTAATAAACTTCCAATAAAATCAATGTCATTCCATCCATTGCATTAAATATTTTCTTTGGACCAATTTGTAAAATTTGGCTCTTTTCTTCTAAAATTGGCCAAACGAGCTTGAATTCATAAAACCCAAGAATATTGACAAGGGTTGGAATCGGTTGGATACTAATTAGAAATGGATCGCACTTCAGAACTTTCTCCAAAGTTGGAATCGTCACCCCATACTTCGAAACACAAACCGGAAGAACAGGGGAACATGTCGTGGGAATGGTCAAACCACAACTTGGTTCCTGCAATTCTGCTTCTTCTTGTTCTTCGTCCGACCTCTCTGCTAACAACCTTTCCGGCTCCTCCAAATCTTTTTCTGGATTAAATTCTTCATCTTGTAACTTTAGCTCTTCTGTGTTGGGCAAGATGTTATCTAACCATCTTCCAAATTTCTTCAAATCTTTATCTGAGTCATACTCCTCATCTTCATGCTCAATTTCCTGTACTACATCCTCAAGAAAAGCATCAAAAGCATCGAGATTTGGAAAATACATAATAAATAAAAATTAAACTATATAAAAAAATTAATCAATAAAATAAAAACGATAACAATTAGCAAATAAAATTAAATATTTGAACCGTTCCCCGGCAACGGCGCCAAAAACTTGATGTGTGTGAAACAAACTAGTTTTAAACCTACTTTTAATTATAAAATAAACACACAAAGGCGGTGGACCTATCAATTGTGGTATAGTTGAATAAGTAGGGTATCGAACATAGGGAACGGTAAATTAAAACTAAAAACTAATTCTATCTAAATTAATTAATAAGAAATGGGTTTTCTCTAGTTTTACAAGACTAGAAACTTATTTAATCTAAGACTAGGGAAGCAAAGAATTAACTAGATTCAATAATGGGAAGGAACTTCTGTTTAGTTCAACTCAATTGATCCTATGGTTGATTTTATGGTAATAGTGCAATGGATTAACTCAATTATTGGCTACCGACTCAAGTGATTAATTTCGCATTCGCTACACTAACCCTTAGTGAATAAACTAACTCAAACAGTGGCCAATTGTCTAATTTAATTAAATTCACTAGATTAATTATTCGGATTAATTTAGACTTGCAAATGTCAACTAATTTGGTCCTTTAGTTAACTTCTTGTTGATGGTCATCATACAAGCTCACACATGAATTTATTTAATTTTCTTATTAATTCTAGTTTCATATTCATTAATCCTAGACATATGATGAAGTGGTCACATAAACATATGAGGTTGGTAATCAAAAGATGTTCATGCTATTTAATAACCTTCCTATTAACAGAAAATTAATTATCATTCACACACAAGGTTCTTTAGCAAGCTAAAATAACAAAAATCACCAATATTAAATTAATCCTACCATTAATCAAACCATAGTTTCAACATTGTCTCCCCAAACAGAAGCTAAAAGGTTTTAGCTCATGATTAAGGCAGTAAAACACTCAAAAACGAAATCAATTGGTAAAAACATAGTTCAAACAAGAGATTAGGTAAAGAGTAAACTTGATTTTGACTTGATTCTCCTTAAAATTGAATATAGGGTTGATTCCTTTGCTTCCCACGCTCCAGCAGCACCTTTAGTCGACAATTGGCCTCCAAGGGTTTCTCTATATGCTATGATATCGATCTGAAAGTCCCTTTATATAGATTTTCACAAAACAGAGGCTACTCGGCGAGTCCAGTGACCTACTCGGCGAGTCCGTCACTTAGAACCCGTGTACGGCAAGTCAGCGCGCCTAGAATCGCGAAAGTTCGATACGACTCGCCGAGTAGTCGACCCTACTTGCTGAGTACGTTTCGAATCAGCATCGTCCGAAATCGTGTCTAATTTTCAGAGCATTTTGAATCTCGTCAATCGGAGTTACGGTTCATGAGATATGGCCAAAACACTGACGGGGGGTCAATCTAGCCAGCAACATCCTTCTTTCTTCAAAATCCAAGATCCAAGCGTCCAATCGCCAATTCCGCTTCCTTTTCCATCCGAGCATGTAATTGTTGCTGAAAAATGAAATTATAAACTAATTAAGCACCTTTTGTTCATTAAATGAGATAAAATCAACATAAAGTATTAAGATAATGCATGAATTTTATAACTAGATATGCTCATATCATTAGGACCAACACCTCTGTTGTCGTCCATGGAGATGTACTATTTGTTGGAGCAGATGCATTAGACGGATTAGCTGCATTTGAAGAAGTTGGTACATTGGATGCGATTTTGTGAAATGATCTCTTACCTCTAATGCACACGTATAGATACATGCTCTGCGGACTGACATACAGCTCTGCGGACTGACAAACAACTATGCGGACTGACAAGTTAGTAATTCGGACTGACAAACAGCTCTGCGGACTAATCATTCACTATGTAAACTAACAAACAGTTATGCGAACTGACAAGTCAGTAACGCAGACTGACAAACAGCTCTCTGAGGAGTTGAAGGGTCTATATATTGTCATGGATGATCCTTGGATATTTGCGGACTGTTATGTCTATATAAAATGACAAAAAACTGTGTATCACTTCATCTAATCTATTTTAGTTCATCTACTTTGTATGTTTTACAATGGGTTCAAAACCATGGACCGCTAACGAGTATTTGATTCTAACTCGTGCATATATTAATGTCTACGAGAATGGTAGATTGGATGATAGAATGTTTTGTCTCCTATTAACCAATACCTTCAACACTGATACTGAAACCACCATAGAAAACCATCGCAGCACGCTTGATATAGTAGCAAAATGGTATGAATTGATATAGAAGTTATGTTATTCAACGATCTTTATAAGAAGATTGAAGACGGTCGTGTGGATGATACTGAGGAAGACATCTTGGAGGCGGCTAAAGAAGAATACAAATCCATTAGCAATGGAGAGAGTTTCGAGTATGAAGCCCCTTGGAATCTTTTGAAAAATGTCCCATTTTTTTAACTAGTACTGCGTTTTGTATTGTGCTTGTATTGCTCTATTTATGTGTAATATGGTATTTATCCTTTATTTGTTAAAACATAATTCACCAACAAATGTTACGAAACCATACATTCAAACAAAATAAACATTACAAATAATATAAAAACATTACTGTCGTCCATATTGTTAGTAAACATTACAAATAACATAAAAACATTGTTGTCAATTAAAGATGTTAATTACATATAGATACTACGTTCTGCGGACTGACTAACAGTTCTGCGGACTGACAAACAGTTTTGCGTCCCACTCGTTCAACGCGTCTCTTGTGTCCCATGCGTCTCTCGAGACAAACAGCTATGAAAAACAAGTTATGCGGACTGACAAACAGCTCTGACAAACAGGTTCCGCGGACTGACAAATAAGTTATGTGTACTGACAAGTCATTTATACGGACTGACAAACAGCTCTGTGTCCCACTCGTCCAGTGCGTCTCTTGTGTCCCATGCGTCTCTAGTGACAAACAACTCTGACAAACAGGTTACGCGGACTGACAAACAGCTCTAACAAACAGGTTACGTGGACTGACAAATAAGTTACGCGTAGTGACAAGTCATTTACACGGACTGACAAGTAAGTTCTGCGGAATAATGTATACTGATTCCTTTAAATTGGACAAGCATTTTCATTTTTACAAGGTGTAGAAAGTTGTGAAAATGAGTTCAATCAATAAGGTATTAAGAAACATTTTCTCCAACCTACCGACTTTTTTCCATAATATGCACAGGACCAATCCTAACACCTTCTCGTACATTACGAAATATCAGTACAATAGTTTCCAAATTTGTTTTATGGCATTGGGATGCGTGGTATGTAATCCCTTATAGTAAATAAATATTTACTTATTTGAAGTTGTTATATGGCTAATATTCTTATTTTGACTTGTAGATTCGTACGTTTTCTCACGTCTATGATACCAATCATATTCGTTGGTCAAATACCTCTAATTGGGCGTATGTAACATCTATGTACATTGCGGTTACTTTAGATGGAAATCATGAACCCCTTCTCATAGTGTTCGCTTTGGGAACCATAAAGTGTGACAATTCATGGTTATGGTTCATGAGGAGGCTTAAAGAATGTTTAGGTGACAATACGGAAGTTGGTTTCATAAGCCATATGTCTGATTCCATAGACTTTGTAGTTCAAATAGTCTACCCTGATTCATATCATGGCTATTGTTGTAAACATATAGCTGAGAAAATACGCGCTTCCACCTGAAGCAATACAGTTATAGAGCAATTGTTCTGAAAGACTTGTAAAGCGTATAATATGTCTGATTTTTATGCATGTTTTAACAACTTACAACATGAGGTCAATGGGAATGATCTTGATTGGCTTGACAATATTCCCATTGCAAAATGGGTATGGGCTTTTTTCCCTAGTGTACGTTTCAATGTTAAATTCATTGACATTCCTGATGTTGTCAATTGGATAAAAACAAACAGCCATGAGTTTCCAATAACAACAATCATTGAAATGGTGCATGACTCGATGCAAGCAGTGTATGTTCAACTTGTTGCATTCGGAGGTAGTTAAAAGTTATGACATAAATCAAATGTTCAATTGATATGTTATTATACATTATGACATAATAAATTTTGTTTTATCATTCAGTTCATTTCTTAGGGGATTTTCATGGTATTCTAACCCCTTATGCACTAAAGGTGCTTCAGAAAAGATTTATCCACTCCGATGGTTGTAGGATAAGGCATATTGTTGGTGACACATATGAAATGCGTAAGTATTCAACCACCGAAACTATGCAATTAGACCGTGGTATTTGTAGTTATGGAAAAAATGACAAAAATGCGGTATACCTTGTGAGCATGCCATAGCTTCACTATATAGGCTTGAAATTGTAGAAATCCAGCAAATTGCAAATTTAAAGTTAACTACCGTGGTGTATCGAAATGGTTTTTAAATTGAGACGGTCAATCCTATTCCAACCGTTAGGCATTGGGAAATACCAGTTGAAAGTGTTGTCGTCTTACCTCCACGTCAATTGACTTGAACTGAAATGTATGGATGACAACGAATATTAGTTTCTATTCAGCTCTATGTGAACCTTACTTTTCGTCCGTTGGCGTTGTTTAGTTTTTAATAAATAATGTTTACATTTTAATAAATAATGTTTACATTTTAATAAATAATGTTTACCTTTTAATAAATAATTGTATTCCCATAATTGTAATGTAAGGATGACAACGACTTGACACACAGCTATGCCAACTGGCAAACAGCTCTGCGGACTAACATACAGTTTTGCGGACTGACAAACACCTCTCTTCGGAGTTGAAGGGTCTACATATGGTCCCTCTATATATTGTCATGACCACGGAGTTGAAATTTTGGAAAAGAGTTACAAATTATTTTGAAATTTAATATGAGTTTATCTTCAAATTTGTATATTTGCTCGTACAACGAAGTTGATTGTTTCTATTATGATCCAATCAAGCCTTTTCTTGCCCCATCACCAAACATAAGAGAGTCATATATGTCTGATGAAACTTTGTAACAATTACAATGGGCTAAAGAACAACAAAGAAAAGATAAAGAGTTATCTTGGGCTCTCACTGAACGTCGTGACCTCATTGCAGCAGAGCGCAGAGAGGTTGAGGAAAGGATGCAAATTGAAAAAAAAAATCAAAGACCGTGAGGAATGGATAAAAAAGACTAAGAAGAATATCAAACTGACTGAAAAATGGCTTGCTGAGAAGGATGCAGAAATGATCGATCTTGGACGGGAAAAGGGCCGTTTTGAAGATAAAATAAGAATTAAGGACGACCATATAACAATGGATAAAGAAAAGTATCCATTGCAATTCCCTTAAGTCTTTAATTATTATTGTTGTACGTTTATTATGTATTCTTGTTTTGTTCTCTGTATTATCGTCTAGTTTTAGTTATTATTGTACTAGTAATGATGCACTAATATGACCATAATATTACCCATACTCTTTAAAGTAACCACACCATTTGAAAGTACACAATCAACAACTTACAAAACATGACATAATTACATATACATACAACATCAATCATTCAAACCAAATGTTGAACAATAGTCTTCTCTTTGGGTCCCTTGCGTCCTACGCGTCTCTTGTGTCCCGTCCGTGTCTAGCGTCTCGTGAGTCCCTTGTGTCCCTTTCCCTTTCCTTTTTGTGTTACTACCTAATGTCGAGTTACTTTTTCTAGACTTATTTTGCTTCATTGGGACCAATGTCGGACAAGTCGCTGCATTATGTGTTGTACTATCACATTTACTACACCTTCTTACTATAGGTTCCTCACCTTGTGACGGGATACGATTTATGTTTTTCGGTCTACCAGCTTGATGTGTATCCATTATCGGGGGTTTAACAACCATCATCTCAGCAGAAATCTCCTAATCACACGTTTCAGGAAGGGGGTAAACCGCCTCCTGATACGTACTTCGGTACGTTTCCAATTTGTACACATCTATAGCCAGATGTCCAAAGTTAGTTTTTTTCAAGTGCTTTAAGACCATTATGACATGACCGCAAGGCAACCTAGTTCCTTCCCAATATTTTCATGTACAAGTTTTTTGCCTCAAATCAATTATGCCACCATGTTTGAAATCATGCACTCGATATATTGCATCTGAAACACCAGAAATGGACCATCCTGTCGTACACTCTTCATTTTTTCTAACTACTTTTTTAGCCCACTCCGTTAATATTGTTGAACGTTGCCCTGTAAAGAATATATATATATATATATATATATATATATATATATATATATATATATATATATATATATATATATATATATATATATATATATATAATGAACTTATTATTCCTTTTCTGGTTGTGGACTTGGGGCAGAGTCCCCTATCCAACTATCTTTCCAACCTTAAGTACATACGGCCTATACACGCAAGTTAATGATAGATGGGCCAGGTGCGAGTCCTGCCATGAACTTCGGGACCAGGTTACCCAGGAGTGCAAGTGAATGCCCTATCATCCGAATAAGTCTAGTCGTGTAACCGAACCCATATGTTCCCTACCGATCTAATCAAACGAGAAACACTAAAGCAGTCCCATGCAGCGCTCCGAGGAGAAGCTATCACTTATGACTTAGTACAAATTCGAGAAAGGCCGAAAGCATCTCGAGAACACGACAAAACTTGAAAAGTCTTATCGTCTATATAAAAACGCAGGGTTTTTACTAGTTAATCTATGATGGCTAGTGTAAACATTATGGCCGTGTATCATTAAGTTTCTATGGACTTAGAATGTGTGATTTCGCCTCATTCCCTGTTCCTTGTTTGGTTGTGGGCTTAAGGCAGAGTCACTCATTTGGATGCCCTTTCAATTTTAATGATATACGACTAGGTTACACCAAGCGATTATAGAAGATCTGGTAGGACTTATAATGCTAATTTCGGGACGAAATTCCCTCTAACGGGGGGGGGGGGGGGGGGGGTGGGGGTGATGTGACAACCGTCAATTTCCAATCAATTCAAATTCAACTAAAGTCAACAAGTCGAACCGGTCGACTCAATTAACCCATGTGTACTAGGGCTTACGTTAGATAATTACTATACAACTCACTATTCTAATGAGAAATTATCAATTGAAAACTACGTATATCTAGATTTCCTTAACCTAAAA
The DNA here is from genome assembly GCF_002870075.4 of Lactuca sativa. NCBI lineage: Eukaryota > Viridiplantae > Streptophyta > Magnoliopsida > Asterales > Asteraceae > Lactuca > Lactuca sativa. The sequence goes on along the minus strand of NC_056623.2, from coordinate 213,754,167 downwards.
CTGTGGTAAGTAATGAACCAAACAGATAAAACAATGTTGCATACTCATCAGGAGTGTGTAAGATCCTTAAACAAGGCTTAACGGGGTCTACAAACCTTGTGTTACGAAACGAAACACTCAAAAAGGTCACGAAAGAAGTCTTTCCCAATCTCTTTCACTCTAACTCTCCCAAATCTCTCTCTTTATGAGAAATCTCTCCAATAATGTGAAATCTCTCCCAAATCTCTCTCTGTATGAGAAATCTCTCTAAGTATGTGAAATCTCTCCTAAATCTCTCTCGAAATCTCTCTCAATTTCTTAAATTCACTCGGGGCATCCCGACCCTCGAATTTGACAAAAACAGCTCGAAAACGGAAGTCTACGTGAAAAACAGCCTTAAGGAGCCGAAACCCCTCTTAGGAGCCGGAACTCCTCTTAGAAGCCGAACCTCCTGAGAACCGAAACCTTGCATCAGAACCAAACCCCCCCCCCCCCACCCTCAACCGAAATAGACTGAGGACTCGGTCTATTTCGGTCCCCTGACAATTCTGAACCGAGGCCTGACTTTCGGCTCTCCCCTTCCCACTTTCGGTCCTAGAGGCGACCCTGCGCAGCCGAACCCCCACTCTTGGTTCCTCTTCTACCTTCGGTTCTAGTGCTGCTAAGATCGAGCCTTCGCGACCTTCGGCCCCAATTTCGGAATTTCGCCTTTTTGTCCGGTTTTCGACCACGACTCCATTTTAAGCCCATTTTTAATTATTTTAACGTGGGATTTTCACCCAAACTTGTATTTTAACATAATAAACACTAAATATTCATGTTTTAACCACATTTTGGGGAAAATCCTTTCCTAAGAATAGAATCTATTTGATGAGATATTTAGGTGGAGTGTTGACTTATCCTTTGGACAAGGACACAAGCAACCTCCCCATACCTTCATAGTACAACCCTTAGTCACTATTCACCCATACGTAGTCATTTCATAGTACTTTTCCCACCATTTTTCAGCCACACACTTGGTCAAGAGCTGGGAAGCCCTCCTCTCTCCTCACATTTCTCTCATTTTCCACCAAAGAACAAACTTCATTCTCTCTCACTTCCTCTCTCTAAAAATTCGAGATTCAAAGGTTCGTCTTGGGTTTTTCCTATACATTTGGTAAGTATCTTCCTCCTACACTTTGATATTCTACTATCCTTCATCCAAATCATAGATTGCTTACACAAATATCGTCACATTTGTTGTTAGATCTTCAAATCTTCAAGCATCTCCCAAGTGTTCTTGAGTTGAACACTTATTTTCTCCATCATCCATCTACTGAAATCACTTAAGGTTAGTTCATACCCCTATCTTTTCATGGTTTTCTTAAATTTTAAGGGGGGAATACAAGTTAAAACACCAAGAACACCACTAAGTTCTTCTAACAGCTTTCAACAGAAAAGTTAATGTTCATTCACGGACTGTTTTGGTCAACTTAAACATTTTAGTTTTCAAAACTATTTTACATGAAAATCGTTCAGGTTTATACCTTTAAAATGACTACTTGCACATCTCCATACGATTTTTCTACAATTTATGGTGATTTTTACAAAACTGCCTATCATTTCAAGAGCAATTTCGGACCAGTCTGTGATGTTAGACCTTTTCACACAAGTTGGAGGACATTAAAAATCATAATAAAATTTATGAACAAACTAAACTCATTTCCCAAACTCTGAGAATTTACAGATTCTGATTTGGACCTTTGATGATTTTTCTATAAATTTTCTAAGAACAATAATAGAAATGTTGACACTATAAAAATGCTATCAACTTCATTTGCACCTTGTAACTTGTTGAGCAAGGTGTGTATCATTATGTGAATATATTTTTTTACATTACATGTTATTTCGTCTTAGTGTATTAACATACATTAGAAAACAAATGGATTTTTACATAAGTATGGTAATTAATTAGTTGTTATATTACATGTTATTTCACCTTAGTAAAGGGTATATATATATATATATATATATATATATATATATTGGTAAACCAAAAGGGTTTTTACCTTCACAAATATAGTAGTTATACATAATAAACAAAGTTAAAACTATTACATTTAAATGTTTTGATAAACTATAATAGGTATAGTTTATGATCCATTTACTTTTTGAACTCGTTACAAAAGGTTTATTCGTTAAGTGGGGTACAACTATAAAGTGTCAGATTATTCATTAAGTGGGGTACAACTATAAAGTGTCGAATTATTCATATTAATGGGGTACGAATACAAAGTACCAGGTTTTCACGTTAAGTGAGGTACGGCCATACGGTACCAGGTTATACATTAAGCGAGATACGGCCATACAGTACTGCGTTTTTCTTTCAACTAAACGAGTTTATGTCAATTTGAACTTGCATGTCTTATTTTAAGCATGGAAAATACTTGTACATTCTAGTTTTGACATTTAAGGCTACATTTTGCGTATTAAGGAAAATATTGGATTCTTCTTGGTAACACACAACTCATTATAAAGATCGGTTTCCAAACTTTTTATCTAAAAAGCTTATGAACTCACCAACTTAATTGTTGACACTTTTTCAAAACTACTTGTATTCTCAGGAAATCAACGAAACCAAGTAACCACAAGCTTTTGAGGATGGAACGCTACGGCGTTGAACAACTATTTTTATATCATGTCGTGATAGACCTTGAAATACGTAATACTTGAAACCATGTAATTCTTTTCTGATTATATTTATGATTGGTTGTATTTACTTTGAGCACTAGTATACTTGTTGTTGTGATACTATACATGAGGTCCTCCACCCCCAGATGTTTCCGCCATCCTTAGTTTGGGGGTATGACAGATTGGTATCAGAGCATTGTTTATAGTGAACTAAGTATATCGAACCACATAAAATATACAAACTATAAATACATTGGGACTAAAGTCTCTGATTTAAAGTTTTCCAAACAACTATACTTTTAGAAATAAATAGTTTTTATTAAAAGTATACATGCATGCATACATACTAAGGTCATCATCATTCTAGAACAAAACAAAAGTAATGATTGTTGAATGGCACAAGTAGGCTTGGGGATGTATAGTCAGGTCTGGGAAGGACATAGCCTGATCAACTATGTCTAACCCAGAGGTGATTAGCATATGCCCGGGAATGGTTGTGGCGTTGCAACAAGTCTAAAAACTTACCAATTCTATCTACAAACAAACATTGAAAAGCATAAGTCAAACATTAAAATACTATAGGAGTATTTTGTTATACTATAACCAACTTATGTGAAAACTAAAGACCCCTATTAGTAGGTCTTTAACGACTAAATGCATACGCCAAAGTTATACATAATTAAAGATATTATAGACTCAGAATCTATGACTATTGCTCTACTTCCTGTTCCTTGTTTGGTTGTGGACTTAGAGTAGAGTCATTTATTCGAAGGTCTATTCTATCTCAGACTATGTATAACTGGTATGCACTATGTGATTATAGACGTGACTGATAAGGATCACCCCTATAAGTAATTATAGGATTGGACACCTATTAATTATCTCGTCGACTCCTATTCCTGCACGTATAACATAGCAAGATCCTACTTACCAAGCGACCCCTACTTTCCTGACCAGGGAAATGGTGGATGGTTATGAGAAGAATCAGAAGCGGAACCGGAGGTAATCAACCCTCCATGCATAGCCAGGGTTTCCGCAAACCGTTTCAACTACATCGGACTTGTGCCCTGTTGGGCAACTGTGATCGAGGGTTGGAATCGACGGCAATGACAGCAATCACCATGTGGAAACCAACGAGGGTGTTATGACCTCAACCACGGAGGACCGACTGACAAAGCCCTCCCAGCAAAGACCCAATGGATCGCGAACATCGGTGATTAAAACAGGGAGACTTCAAATTGAGTTCGAAAATTGCGAGCTACTACAGACCCTACCGTCTCATGTACCCGAGACTCAGAAAGAGACTACTATTTCAGAGACCAGCTTTCTTTTAAGACCTTATCGCCGCTCAGGCAGACGCAAAAGAGTAGCAGGGTAGGCACACGACATTTAAAGAGAGGATGATTGCAGCCAAGCGTCGATTGGCAAATCTGCAAGATGCATCGACTTTGCCTCAGGCATCAAGAGACGGATCGTCGTGAGTAGAGTTCATACCACTCACAAGACTTGGTAAATTAAGTTCATGAGTATGCGTTGGTGCTACTCTATTCTAGGTGTAAGCATGACACTGCGATTTAAGCGGTTATACTAATCAAGGGATCTAGTTGATATCAAAACTTTTCCTTACAACAGTCTGGTGTAGACCTATATCTAGGTCAAAATTTTCTCTGAAACCAAAATTTCTAGAATTATGTTAACAAAATGGGCTTACGGCATACCCATCAGACTCAAAGGTCTATTAAGTTTTAATCATACCACTAAGCATACATCAAATGGTCGTAAGAAAGACCTAGCTTGGATCAAATTTCAAGGTTTCACTTGGATACAGAACTACAAAATACATGAGTTTATTATATATAGGCTCTCGTTATGAATTGTTTTTAGAACACCATAACCAACCGAATTACGTTACAAGTTGAACTAAGATAAACTTAGTTAGAAAACTCGCGACATCTAGCCATTCAAAAAACTCATTATCGTCTCACCGTTAAACATTTTAGTGGAAAGGTGCCTTCTTCGTAGACCTATAGGGTGCGATCATACCAGCACTAATGCACCAGACTCTATCAAAACTCCCCAGTTAAGTGTGCTTGGGCAAACATGATCCTAAGATGAGTAAAGCTTAACGCCCGTACGGAACCTACTTCTACCCACTGCCATAACTCCGTCCCCAGGAACGTTAGCAGAAACACTAAGAATAGTACAACAATGTGCAAAAAAAAATTATATTTGTGAATATGAATCGTAAGAATGCACTTGAGATAATTATCCCCACTCACGAAGTCATTTTTCATCATAAGAGCTATGTCTTCACCAAGAGGCAACCAACCAACTAGCAAGGCGCCAACTCTGTAGATAGACTCTGCTACCTTTCAAGCTACAGCCACGGCAGCCGTGGCAGCCGTCATGGCGCAGCTCAATGCTAACCACGCCAGCAGGCGCGTAGACGGTGTCAAAAATACTAACTAAAATAACAATCAAGAACACCAGCGGGCGTCTACCAACAAAAATGCCTCAGGCCACAAACCTACGAACAAGAAGCGAAAGTTTTGGAACAAAAAGGAGCGCAACCAATCTCAAAGATTCGCTAAAAGACAACAACCCATGGCCACCCCTACAATCACGACAGCAGTCACAACACATGCCTCGACATCAGCCACAACATCTATCGTTCAAGCACCATATAGGCAATATATGGGAACACTTCCTAAGTGTAACAAGTGTAACTACCATCACACAGGAGCCTGCCGGATTCCACGCTGTATCAATTGCAACAAGAAAGGGCATACTGTCCACTTCTGCAGGACCCCGACCCAACGCATCGCCTCAACCACTAATACTAATGTAAGTCCAATATGCTCCCTATGTGGTGAAACAGGACACTTCAAGAGAGACTGTCCAACCGAGAAGAATGACGGAGGAGCAGGAGGAATGTAACCACTGAACCAGCGGAAGCCTATTAGGACTTTTGTACCTGCAATATATGAAAATGGAACACATAAACACTATAAATTTTTTTACAATTAATTATATATTAAATAGCAAGTTTTTGTATTTACTGTGCTCCTAATGACATAAAAACAACACTCGAAACAATCTTCTAAATCTGTTTGTATATAGGCCACCATATCGAGATTATGCCACTTCAAATTGTGAAAATAAATAGGAAGTTTGGAAAAACATTATTTGGAGGATTCCAACAATAGCTCCATAGCATATTGTTTTGCATGTCAAGCTTGTTTGTAATTTACATTTATTTCCAGCAAAGCATTCAAATCCCTTGATATTTCATTAGGCCTCCAAACTTTGGAACGAGTTTTTCCCATAATCTCATGCAATATAGTACCCATGAATTTTTTATTTGCATGTTTATGATTTGGGTGTCTCTGTAATGACGAACATGTGTGCACGTTGTTGAATGTCCTGAATTCAAATTCATCAGTGGGATCAAGACAGTTTGCATATAGACGCCTACTATAGTTCTCAATTTCACAATATACCTCATAACGATTTTTGTTAGAATGTTTGGTCTTAAACTGAAACTTTTCTCTGGTTTCTTTAAGACTCAAAGCAAATATTAGTTGTTGTTTGTTATCATATGTTTGACGAACAAACATATTGTTGGGTCGTATTTTGTGTTGCGTCTATTGGGCTCGTTAGCTAGTCCAATATGTATCTCCGGTATGGGCCTGTCCATCCGTGAGTTTTGTAGGGTTTAGTATATATAGATGCTTGCATGCATTCTAGAAAAAAAGGACGATTAGTAACGATTAGAGTTTTATTGTTCAGCAGATTTATCGTTCTTGTTTTGTAACCCTAGAATCCTCTACAGTGGAAGTTCTTAGTCGAGCTCTGTTGAGGATCGAGTAATCTAATCATTCGACACATCTTGATTCATACTTGTGTTTTGTTTACTGTTTTTACGTTCTTCGCATACCTGTTACAAAGATCTAATCGATCAAAGAGTTAATTTATAACTCATCAATTGGTATCAAAGCAGGAGGCTGTGTAATTCATACACATCTTTTCTGTGAAAGAGTTTGCGATTAGGGTTATTCCGCATTAACTAATAATTATTGAGCCGTCATTCCATTATTGACGTAACTCAGCATTTATTTGTTTGCCCTAATATTAAATATTACAAGTCTGATCTTTCAAATAGGTTAAAAACGATCAAGCATGGACGAGTCACAATCTAATCCCATCAACATCTCTAACAGCATTGGATCGACGACGAAGATTCCTATCCTTTACACCCAGGATTACGAAGTCTGGGCACATCACTTTGAGGATTATGTCATCGGATTGGAAGACAATGGATACCTTATTTGGGAAGCAATCGTTTCTGGACCATTTGCTCACTCCGGAACGTCAAAAATCATTAAAACTCAGAAGGAGTACAATGATCTATTAAAGGACGTAAAGGATATTGCTCAAGACGAAAAGGAAAAGTTTCAATGCAACATTAAAGCTTTGAGACTGATTCGATTCGCTCTGCAATCAGATACATTCAGGCTGGTGAGTTCATGCAGCACTGCTAAAGAAATATGGGATAGGCTGCGAGAGCTATATTCCACAGATGAAGATTTGGAGCATTCTATTCAGACCTTGCTTTTGTCTGAGTTTGGTGAATTTAAGCAGAATTCGGATGAAACTGTTACTCAGACGTTCGATCGCTTCAATCATCTTCTTAGCAAGATGATCAAACACGATATAGAAAGGAAGCTGATTGAGCAAAAAGTAACCTTTTTGAATGGCCTTAGATCCGAGTGGAGAGCGGTTGTGTCCACTGTTAAAGCTCATGAGCAATTTAAATCTTATTCGTTGGCAAAGCTGGTGGTGATTTTGAAATCCCAAGAAAAGATTGTTTTACAAGAGAAAAATGTTGTCTCCAGTTTAGGGTCCTTGGCACTCTTGTCCAAAAGCAAAAGTGTAGTAGAAGATGAAGATCTCAATTTAGAAGACTATGATCTTACTTCTGAAGACTATGCAATGATGGTGTCGAATCCAAAAAGGTTCATCAAGAAAAGGTTCCCTACCAATAAGAACCGAAATTGGCAGGGAAGCTACAGTTCTGAAAAGGTCAGGGAGGAACCGAAGACAGAGGAACCAAAGAAAGAGGCGAAAGTTGAAGGAGATTCAGGTGTGAACTGCTACTACTGTGGAGGAAAGAACCACTATGTCAAAGACTGCGTTCTAAAGAAAATGGTAGAGAAAGATGAGGAAAAGGATGAAGAGGCCTTGTTGATGAAAAAGCTGGAAGAGATCAAGAGAAAGAAAGCTACTGTTAACCCTTCAATGAATGTTTTAATTGTGTAGGGTTCGGCAGCGGATGATGAGTTCGGTGGCGTGCAGGTCTGGTCAACCGACTCGGAGGATGATGAGGTCAGGAAGCCAACTCATGGAAAGGCATACGTTGCAAGAGGTGAAGAAAGCGGTGGGAAGTGCTTGATGGTGACAAATGTATCTCAAATGAGGGGATACAATACGGATGGTGGGAATGAAGACACCAAGGAGCGAGAGGACCTATGCTTCACAGCAAAACCTCTCAGCATGCAGTTCAATGAGCTTGATGAATTGATCAAGAAGGTACAATCCATTTTTGTTTCATTCAAAGTCCCACAAAATTCATATGAAAAAGAATTAAAAAGCTTAAACTCAAGAATCTCAAATCTAGATAGCAGTTTAACTCAAACACGGGTCACCAATTCTAACCTAACTGACCAAATAAGCAGGGTGTCTTCCAAGAGTGAGGAATGGAGGATGTGGATAGAGTTGAAGGAGTCGGAGCTGATTAAAACCAAAGATGAAAACATTTATTTGCAAAGAGACAATTTAAAACTTTTGAAACAAAGAAATGTCTTTTGTTTAATTGCTAAACGTCTTTATGCTAACATCACTCAACTTCACTTGAACTGTGAAATAGGGCAGAAAATTCATCGTATGGTTTTACCCTTCCTTGAATTTAAGGAAGATGAAATCGACACTGAAGCATACAATTGTGAAAGTGTAGTTTCGTCTGATGATGTGAATCCGACGTATATGTATGGCCTGGACAAAATCGAATCTTTTATAAAGTCCAAGGACCATAAGGACATGTTGAAAAACCTTTTGGATGAAAACGATAAACTGAAACTAAAGACCGAAACCATACAAAAGTTTGACTCATTGAATGCCAACTTAAGCTCAGAAAATAAAATTGATGTTGAAAACGCATCTGAGCTCAATGAGGATGATGATATGAGTGAAATTTCTGTAGAGGATGAAGTCGACTGTTCTGAGTTTGTCAAGAGCGAACCAGAAAACCACAAAAATCTTATTTCTGAAAATTCTGTGGAGTTTGCTCGTTTGTCCCAAAATAAGTCCCTGATTCTAGAAGAAAAAGGTTGTTATGTATCAAAAGGTGAGAACAACACCAAATCAGGTGTATAAGGTCACAGGAGTAACCGAACATCAGACAGTCGAACTCACCGCCATTTTAAACGAAGATAATGCAGATGGTTGTGATAATTTTTCTGGTCTGCTCCTATAGATAATGCTGACGAAACCGTTGCTTTGTCTGAGCGAACTTCCTGGAAGACCAAAGGCAGATATGTGCCAGAGCCACTAAACAAGCCTAACAACTTCGATGTGCCAAGTACCAGTGGTGCAAAAGAAGTTCGTGTAGAAGAAGTCACTCCTTCAAGCGAAACATCATCAGTTCAAAGTGAACCGGCTGACAGGAAGCAAAAGCAAAAAAGCCAACATCCACAGACAGCTGAAGCAAGTGAAGGATCAAAAGAAGCAAAGGAATCTGAGATACAAAAAGAATCTCTCAGAGCGGAAACAGTTCTGGCGATCTCAAAACGCCCATTTTTCTGATCATGACAGAAATTCAGAGAAAAGAGCAGTCAGACCGCAAGAAAGGAATAACAACCAAAGGGAAAGGTTCGGTTCAGAGAACACCAGCTACCGAAAGCATAGTTTCGGTTCCGAGAGCAAAGGCTGCCAAGGCTCAAGGTTCGGTCCCACTAATGACCAAAAACAAAAGGGCCACCTTGAACTTCAAGTCAAGAAAACTTCTCAGTCTAAATTCTCTCATTCTAATTCTTCTCAACCCCATTCTAAATCCAATTCTATTCAAACTCAAAATCCAAAATCTTCAACAGATTTGAAAGGAAAATCGAAGGTTTCCTCAGTCAAGAATGATCAAAAGCATTCCAAGGCCCAAACGCCTGAACCTGAATCCAAACCGACTGTAACAAATCCCAACAAAATTAAAGTTTTCACCATTAAGAAGAAAGATGAAACAACTTTAATAAAAAGAACATATCTTGTTGACATTTCTCTTACTATTCCTGTTCCTGTGAAAGGCTCACGTGGACCCAAGAAACTTTAGGTTCCAAAATCTGCTTGATTTTTGCAGGTTATCAGTGACGAGCAGTTCGATGAAGAATGGTATATTGACAGTGGCTGCTCACGTCACATGACAGGAAGGAAGGAAGAGCTGAGGGAATTCAGATCTCTTCCAAACGGCGGAAATGTCAAGTTCGGGAACAACTCATACGGCACGATCAAAGGTTATGGGATGATAACAAATGGAGACTTCACGATTAGAAAAGTTGCATACGTTGAAGGACTACAGCATAACCTCATCAGTGTATCTCAGTTTGTTGGAGGTACCGGTCTTAAAGTTTCATTTGATGATGAGGGTTCGGAAATAATAGAGAAGAAAACAAAAAGAGTGATTCTCAAATCAGATCGCAAAGGCGAAATGTTTCCTCTCAATCTCAAACCTATCAAAGCAAATCCAGCTATCTGTCTGTTATCCAAAGCACATTCTGACGAAAGCTGGTTGTGGCACCGAAGGCTCTCCCATCTTAATTTCAAGGATATCAAAAAACTTGTCACGGGAGGTCATGTTCGGGGTCTTCCATTGCTCAAGTTTGATCGAGAACATTTGTGCACTGCATGTGAAATGGGGAAGCAGAGTCGACAAAGTCATCCATCCATAATCAACACTAAAGTCGTTGAACCACTTGAGTTAATTCATATTGACTTATGTGGTCCATCTTCTATCGAAAGCATTGGCGGTAGCAAGTATATTCTTGTTATTGTTGATGACTTTTCACGTTTTACATGGGTGTTCTTTCTGAAGCACAAATCTGAGGCAACTCTCAAGCTAAAGATGTTTATCAAGCAGGTTGAAGTGCAGCTGAGGAAAGTCGTTCGCAACATCAGAAGTGACAATGGGCTGGAGTTCAAGAATAAAGAATTTGAAGACTTTTTAGCAGAAAAAGGAACCAGTCACAACTTCTCAGCTCCCTACACCCCTCAACAAAACGGAATTGTCGAAAGACGAAACCGATCTTTGTGTGAGGCGGCCCGAACCATGCTAAGTTTCGCTTCTCTACCTCTATATGTCTGGGCTGATGCTATTGCTGCAACATGTTTTACGCAGAACATGTCCTATCTCAATAAGCGTTTCACTCTTACTCCTTATAAGATCATCAACAACAGAAAGCCAAAAGTCAAATTCTTCCACGTATTCGGCTCTCGATGCTTTATCTTCAATTCTAAAGAACATCGTAATAAGTTCGATGTTAAAGCCGATGAAGGAATTTTTCTGGGATACTCTCTTACTTCGAAAGCATACAGGGTTTTAAACAAGCATTCGAGGAAGATTGAAGAAACGTATTATGTGACTTTCGATGACAACTATGTCAAGAAGCTGAAGGCCACGGAAGAATCAGGTTGAGAAATCTTTTCTCAAACAGGCCAAGTCACAGCCTCGATTGCAAATTTGTTTGAGCAATCTGTGGAGTTATTCGATGAACCGGAGAAGGCTACTCTCTCAGAAGCCAATGCAGCAGACAACAAAGTTGACAATCTGAAGCAAATCGTTGATGACGCTGCCAAACGACTGGGTGAAGGAGAATCAGTTCTAAATGAACCTTCTCAGCACGGTGCTTTAGTTGAGGGGGAGAATCCATCTTCATCAAAACTGTCGAGTTCACAAGTTAAGGGGGAGAACTCTTCTCCAGCTGCACCCGAAAGCTCTACTGCACCCGAAGGTACTGTTGCTACCGAAAGCTCAAATGCTCCCGAAACTCCTGTAGCATCAGAAAGTCAAGACACACCTGAAAGCTCATCAGTCGAGGGGGAGAATGCCGATATGTTTTATGATGATGACAGTCAATCTGAATTAGAAGAGATGGTAAACGCTGAATTGGATCCATCCTATGATCCAAATTACCCTCCTCTTGTCAAATGGACCAGAGATCATCCTGTTTCACAGGTAGTGGGTAATGTCTCTGAAAAGGTCCTGACCCGATCTCAACTGAAGGCAAAGCAAGCATCTCTGTTCTCAAAAGTAGAGTTCTGCATGTTTAACTCTTTCGTCTCAAAAGTTGAACCAAAGACAGTAAATACTGCTTTTGATCACTATGATTGGGTTCAAGCTATGCAAGACGAACTTAATGAGTTCGAAAGAAATAAAGTTTGGTGCCTCATTCCAACTCCTCAAAATGCCTCGGTTGTTGGTCTCAAATGGGTCTTTAGAAATAAAATGGACAAGGAAGGCAATGTAATAAGAAACAAAGCTCGTCTGGTTGTGAAAGGATACTGCCAGGAGGAAGGAATCGATTATGAGGAAACATTTGCTCCTATAGCTAGGCTGGAATCTGTTCGAATATTTCTTGCCTATGCTGCACACAAGAACTTTGAGGTCTACCAGATGGACGTGAAGTGTGCATTTCTAAATGGAGAACTGGAAGAAACGGTGTACGTGGAGCAACCTTCGGGATTCGTGAATGAAAAGTACCCCAATCACTGCTATATTCTGGACAAAGCGGTATATGGACTGAAACAAGCACCTAGAGCCTGGTATGAAACGCTAACTAAGTTTTTAAAGATGTCCAAATTCAAACAAGGTTCGGTTGACCCAACCTTCTTTCATAAGAAGGAAGGTAACCACCTTATGATTGTTCAAATTTATGTCGATGATATCATCTTCGGCTCAACGAATCCTAGCTTAACGGCTGAATTCAGAAAGCTGATGGAGACTAAATTTGAAATGAGCTCAATGGGTCCTATTAACTTTTTCCTTGGCTTAAATATTAGACAGGGACCCGAAGGAATCTTTATTAACCAGGAAGCCTACACCAAGACTCTCCTTGCTAAATTCGGCATGATGGGAGACTCAAAGGTTAAAGTTCCAATGGCGTTCGGCACCAAGCTCACTCCATCCTTGGACAAGCTAGCAGTTGATATTACGTTATATCGCCAGATGATTGGTTCTCTAATGTACCTTACTGCTAGCAGGCCTAATATAATGTTTTCTGTTTGCTACTGTGTTAGATTTCAGGCGAATCCTCGTGAACCTCATATGCTTGCAGTGAAGAACATTCTCTGGTATCTGAAACGAACTACCTCTCTCGGCTTATGGTATCCATCAAACTCAGGTTTCTTCGTTCAAGCCTATTCAGATGCAGACCTTGGAGGTTGTGGACTAGACAGGAAAAGCACCACTGGAGGCTGCCAATTCCTTGACGGGAAGTTGGTTAGCTGGCAATCAAAGAAACAGACTTGTGTATCTTTGTCTACAGCTGAAGCAGAATACATCGCAGCTGCCTCCTGTACATCTCAAGTGATTTGGATCCAAAGCCAACTCCGGGACTATGGACTCAATATGAAAAAGATTCCACTATATTGCGACTCTGAAAGTGCAATTAGGATCTGTCATAACCCAGTGCAACACTCCAAGACCAAGCACATAGCACTGAGGTATCACTTCATTAAGGATCATGTGGAAGATGAGAACGTCAAAATTCATTTTGTTAGAACCACTGATCAACTGGCTAACATCTTCACCAAAGCTCTTCCTGAAGCTTCTTTCAACAAAATTCTACAAGGGCTTGGAATGATGGAATCAGAGTCAGTACCAAAAATTACCTCTCAAGATCAATCGTAAGAAGCAAAATAGACCGAACGTTCGAGTTCGGGTCTTGATCTGGTGTACCGAAATAGACCAAACGCTCGGGTTCGGTTGTATCATCTGATCTTCGCCTATCACTCAAAGGTAGTTTCTTTGGTTGTAAATCTTCTGTATTATTTTTCCTAATTCATTTTCCTTATTGTCAAAGTTCTTCTCTTTTTCAATCTTTTTTTTTTGGCAACTGAAATAGACCGAACGCTCGGGTTCGGTTACAAAATTTTTCTCACCCGAAATAAATCGAACGCTCGGGTTCGGTTCCAATATTTTTTTTGTTTGTATAAATTTTTTCTATGTCTTATTTATTTCGATCAAAAATTCCAAAAATATTTTTTTCTTTTTCGTAAATTCAAAAACTCCAAAAATATTTTTTTTATTTTGGCTTTTATTTTTTTTATTTTTTTTATTTCATTGTGGGTAACTTATTTCACTAGCTAAGTGTCCCTAGAAGCATGTTGCTGTATGTGACCAAAGCCTCATCTGATTCTGAATAAAAGCCTTACTGACTTGGTACAAACAAACCTTGTCTTCCCGATTAGGCTCTCATATTTATTCTAATCATGAGCTACCTAACTCTCTTCTCACATGAGATAAGAGTTTTCTGCTTAGTCCTATTTTTCATAGCAGAGGTACTTTGGGTTTCTTTACACCATCTACAACATTTTTCTCCATCTCATTCGTTTCACAAACGTAACCCTTGAGACTCTCAGACATTACCACTGAGGTTTATGGTTGCACAATTTCTATGTTCATGATCTTAGCTTCGTATCACTACGTGCTAAGTGAAACCCACAATTCAACACCTATTATGCATTGACGGTGAACAATTAACTTGCTCTAGCTTTCACTAATGAATTGACGGACTTATCCATGGGGGTACAACATGAAATCTCTATTTTTCTTTTTGAGTGATTCCTATGAAATTGTTAAATTCAATAACATTTCTTCCCTTGGGATCTAGTTTTAATTTTTTTTTGAGATTTCACATACATTAATTTACCTTGCCACTTAAATTATCTCCAACCTACTTGTTCAACAGACTACACTGGTCTCACAAGTACTTCGTTCGATTTCTATCTTATATCAAGATCAGGAATTATGAATCGAAGCGAAAGCCACCTCATAAGTCTAATTAAAAGAAGCCTTTCAACACTTCTTAATAAGTGTATGATTGTTATTCAACGGGAAACCACACAAACACTTTAAAGTCTCTCTTGACTTTGAAGGAAGAGATTCGTGCCCGGGATCCACTGTTTCGTGTCTTTATTGACATCACATAATCCCTCAAAAGTGTTGCTTTATTTCTTTTTCTTTTACACACTCAGCACGAAAATCTTTTTGATTTTCCAAAATTCTGGTTTCATTAATTCTAAGGAATTTTAATTGGGTTGGCCGTTATAAAAAGTTGTGGTTAATATTTATCCACGTGGCGATTTTATTTTAAAGATGTCGTTTCACTCTAAAGGGATAAGATGACGAAATGATGACTCAGGCGGGAGTCCGATCGCTTTAATTTCAAACGGCGCAACAGGGAAAAGCGTGAGAATAGGAACCGTTTCATCTCCAAACGGCGCCTGATGGGAAGGCGTGTAATTAGGGACTGACACTCTCTCTCCTGCGTGATCATCGTCAAACACAACTGTCATGCGTCAGTCATCTCCGAAAAACCCTTCGTTTTTCAATTGAAGATTTGGGAAAGATTTTTCTCTCTCCTTTACCCACAGTATAAAAGGCAATGTGATCCGCCTTTTACCTCTTTCCTGCACCTACATTCCCAGAGAGCAAGAAATTCCTCTAAACCTCTATTGTTCATCATCTCTCCCACTTTCATCTCAATAATGGCGGATTCTTCATCTGTTCACGCGACCTCTCACATCTTGCCCATTCGTCCCCAACAGAGTTTAATCATTGATCTCACTCCTCAGGTGTACGACACTTTCATGTTTCCCATCATCGAATGCCTGAAGTTCTCGCCAATCGCTCCTGCTCTTACCAGGGCTGAAGCTGTTCCAATGGAGTTCCTGTCACAAATCTTTGCCACGGCTCACTACGACAAGGTTGTCGATAGGATTTTCTTCGATGTCTTTGAGCACAAGGCGTCGATTTCCAAACAAAGGTTCTGTACGCTGTTAGGTTTTGCCCCTGATTCTTCGAAGGTTAATCCGGAAACCATTCCAATGGGTCATCTGTTCAACATGTTCTACAACATGGGGTATACTGAGGGGCTCACTACTGTCACAAAATTCAAGAAGTCGTGCCTGCCCCCTCAGTGGAATGGGATGTTCACTGTTCTTTTCAAGGGCTTATCTGAACGAAGTGCTGGATCCGATGGGGCAAGTCGTTTATTTCTCTCCATCATGTACGGGATCTACAATGGCATCAATATGGACTACGGGTCGGTCCTATGGCAACAACTCATTCAGAGTCTCTCTTCTACTTCTCGACACTCAGAGATTTCTTATGCCCGATTCTGGACTATTGTCACGAAATGGGTGATGGACAAGTACAACGCCCCCATTGTCGCTGGTGCTCCAATGTCTTCGATTGGTACTTTCCATACCACGAAGATCATTGTGTCGGATGCTTCGAAATTTCCCTTCAACGGGTCTATCCCGGAAATGATGTATGGTGACATTCCTGCTGACAGCCAGATCATTCAAACGTATAAGGAGTTCAGACATTCTGGTCCGAGGGATCTTACTCCAGAGATGCTGAAATCAATTCATGACGCTGACAAGCCTGCTCCTAGAGGCAAGAAGGCTGATAAGGGAAAACAAGTGGCAAAGGGAGCAAAATGCCCATCTCCCAAGAAAAGGAAACCCACTAAGGCTGCTTAGTCTCCACCGCAGAAGAGGAGAAAAACCCAACCGCGACAAAAGTTGATTATCGCTTCATCCTCAAGCGAATCTGAGGACGAGGGTTCTGATTCGGATGGATCTCAACGTGGCAACACTCCACCACGTTCGCCTACCCCAGAAATACATCTTTCTACTTCTCCTATCTCTTCTCCACCCGTTACAATTCCTATTTCTATTCCCCCCATAACCTCCACCACTCAAATACCACCTACTTCCATCCCCATACCACCACCAATCTTTACCGAAGCAACAACCACCACCACTGCAGATGTTAGAACCAACGTATCTGATACGGGGGTTCATACTGACGCACCCAAATCCACCTCAGTACCCGAACCCACGCCAACAACCGAACACACCACCCAACCCGAAACTACTACTACTACCGAGCCTACAGTTTCACCACCACCATCTTCTCCTGCTCATGCTTCAGAGGATGAAGAACCACTCCTTGGTGGGGAGAATATGACTTTTGATTCGGTCTATTATAGTCCGTTTCAAGTTCAAAGTGACGACGATGACGATGCTCCTGTCACAAAGAGGCATCTCAAGGAGCTACATGACAAAATCGATTCGCTCATCGCTTCGTCTTCCACATCTCAGTCCTCCATATCTGAAGCTGCAATTCAGAAAATTGTTGACGCTTTTTCCAAATCTCATCAAGTTTCCATTGATTCCGCCACTGAAGCCATAGATGCCTCAACCAAAGCTTGTGAGGCAGCGACCGAAAAAGTCGATAAACTATTCACTAATGCTTCTTTCTTGTTGAAATCTTTACAAGAAAGTACTGAAGCCACCAAGACTACGCTGGAACCTATTATCAACCAGTTGGCTACATCAATCACTTCTGAGCTGAAGTCGTTTGCTCTTAGACAATCTATTTCTGAAGACAACTCAGCTTTCAGAACCACCATTGAGGAGCGTCTCTCCAAGCTTCAAGAAGACTTAGCTGCCGAGAACTCTCTCATAGATGCTCTTGCAAGGAAGACTACCGCTCTGAAGGTCAAAAGTACTCAACTCTCCAACTGTCAACAGGAGATTGACTCTCTTCGATCTGAAAGAGAGGTGGTTAAATCCTGTGTTTCGGATGTCCACTCTGCTATCTCCAACATCCTTGAAGCACATGATCCTATCATCAATTATTCAATACGTCGTACCTTTGCAGAGAATCTCGCTCCCGCCCTTTCTCTACTCAGCAAAATTAAGGGGCTCCTTGATTTCGTGTCCATTCCGAAACAAGGGGGAGAAAAAGAACAAGTGTCTCAACCACCTCCTACTTCAGCAACTCACACAACCGAACCTCCTCCAGTAGGCCAAGCCTCAGGTTCTGGTGTGAAAGAAAAAGGCAAAAACATTGCTGAGGAGAGTAATGATGATGATAAAGAGAAAATTGCCGACCTTCTGAAGCGTCAAGGTCGAGATAAAGAGGCTGACATCAGTGCTCGTGTGGCTAGAGAGGCTGAAGAAGCCGAAAGAAGACAGAAAGAAGCCTACGACCTTCTTGAGAGCAGGAAAACTCTTTTTCCTCCGTGGACTCTTGAGAGGCTGATTAAAGAAGCCATTGACACACCAAGTATCTTGTGGCTAGAACCTGTGATCTCTTTAGATCGTTCTAACACTGTCGACTCACAGTTCGACATGTCACTGACCCGAAAGGCGTTTGTTTTTCATGCCTTTGACAACATTGCAGAGTTCCCTCATCCTCATCCACAGGTTGATCGGGACTTGATCGAATTTTATCTGAAGGCCGCTCAACCCCAATACTAGACTTGGAGCGCTCAGAAAATTGTCAATGTTCGGGTCCTAAAGCCGTACAGGGAAGGCAATTTCACCAACGTTCGGTTCAAGGTACTAAGGGGATCTGCCAAAGCCGAACATGCCATCTCACTTGCAGATCTTCCCAACCTTAATCCCCATGATTGGATTATCTTGCACAACATCCTTCTTAGAAACGAAGCTGAATATGGTCCGATCCTCGACCATTTTAAGAGGATGCTTGTTTGCTATATCATGGAAGTTGCTTTGATGGATCAGGAGATTGCGAGTGTATTTAAGAAGAAGCCTACAATATCTCCTGTTGGCTTTGCCAGTGATCTCAACATGATGCAGATGGGGAAGATTGACCCAAAGAGAAACTCTGTCATGTTTACCAGGAACGAAGGACAGAAATGCCTTTTTGCCTTGGCGGACAAACATCTCTACACTACTACATGTTTGGAACATGTTTTGGGGATCATCCATCGATGCAAGCAGAACACAGCCGATGATATCAAGTACTTTGATGATATGATTCAATGGTACATTCGGTTCAGACAGACTATCCTTGCTCTTATCACACGTCTGTTTGATACAATAAAGAAAGCTCCCGTTTCTGGCCCAAGCAAGAAGAAGAAGTAGTCTCGCTCCAATTTGACGCAAAGGGGGAGATTGTCGGGTCGTATTTTGTGTTGCGTCTATTGGGCTCGTTAGCTAGTCCAATATGTATCTCCGGTATGGGCCTGTCCATCCGTGAGTTTTGTAGGGTTTAGTATATATAGATGCTTGCATGCATTCTAGAAAAAAAGGACGATTAGTAACGATTAGAGTTTTATTGTTCAGCAGATTTATCGTTCTTGTTTTGTAACCCTAGAATCCTCTACAGTGGAAGTTCTTAGTCGAGCTCTGTTGAGGATCGAGTAATCTAATCATTCGACACATCTTGATTCATACTTGTGTTTTGTTTACTGTTTTTACGTTCTTCGCATACCTGTTACAAAGATCTAATCGATCAAAGAGTTAATTTATAACTCATCACATATCATTTAGACCTAAACTGTGAAATGGTCCGGGTTCACCAATAGGATCAGGACAATCAGGTATGGGAGGCATACCGTAAAATATGTCTGAAGCTTTTTTCTCGTGTGTGAACTCATCTTCTGACCATCCTTCATTTGACTCTTCACCGTCTGACAAAGTTTTCTCATCCAATCTTCCAAACTCATATAAAATTTCTTCTTCCACTGTATTCACTGCCACAGTTTCTTCTTGTGGACACTCTTCAAAATTATCAGATACAATGTTTTCAACATTGTATGGTACAATCTTGTCAACTACTTCTGTCTTTTCGACCCATCCCTCAAACACCTCCAATACAAATGCACAATCTCCTTCGTTTCGAAATTACATTTCTAAGTTGATGAACATCTGCTCCGTCTACAATATTCATAACGTAACCATGAACCGGGTGTTGAAATGACAATGATATATTACTATTGAGCACATTAGACTTACTTTTGACCAAATCAAACAATATTCGACGATCAAAATTTGGCGGAAGCAGTAAACCTAAGTTGTTAAACTTTGGTCTAACGTAGGTGTTAATCCCATTACTTATCTGCCAAAAACCCTCAGTACATAAAGTAACAAAACTCATAATTTTTTTCAAAACAAATTTGTAACACTAAAATTGATCTAATATGCAAATGGAGCTAAAAATGAAAAAAAAAACACTTTATATAAAAAAAACGTCGCAAATACGTTGCAACCACCCATTCCGCGGAGACATTACTCTCTCCGCGGAGCTCCTCGTCAGCTCCTCTGCAGAGGGATTTATGAACTGCCAAACAACTCACTCTACGGAGGGGTTAATGTATCCGCAAAGGACCCCGCGGAAGAATATTTTAAACAATAAAAAATCACACTTTTTTTGATTTCGCGGACATGACGTCATTTCGCGGATGTTCGCAGAGGGTCCTTGGGTCCTCTGCGGAATGCATGTCTATACCTGGCAAAGTCAATTTTTATGATCAAAATTTGAAATTGCCCCCAATTTTTTGTCTATTAGCAGTATTTTCCCCTGTATTTTATGCTTACATATGTGAACGACTTAATTTATAATATTATTATATTGATGGTTTGTTGCACATTAAGCTTAACAATTTGAATGTCTTAAAAAAATAATATTATTATATTCAATCTATTTTTGGAAATAGTAAGATTCCTTTTATAAGATAGTATATATATATATATATATATATATATATATATATATATATATATATATATATATATATATAACACTAGCCGTTTACCCGCGCCAAGCGACGGGTGTGACAATGGTGGTTGAATGTTGAAAGATGAATTAAACCCTAGAAATGGAAACCTCAGTGATATATATCCAAGATTTGCGAACATAAATTGTGAGATTTGGGGAAATACGGAGATAAGGAATGAACCGGGTCAAAATAGCCTAAGAATAGGGGATAAGAGATTTGACCTTTTCAACTGTTGATCATATGTACTCTACTCTTTTTGCAATGCAAAAATTGATTGTACAAATGCATTGTATATTTGTACGACTTAAAATTCAGCATTTGACCAAAAATGTTTTATAAGGTAATTAAGATATATATATATATATATATATATATATATATATATATATATATATATATATATATATATATATTATCCCCTAATATAATATATAAAAGCATTTTCGCTACGTGGCAGCCAATTAGCCCTCCCCTGTATTTTATGCTTACACATGTGAACGACTTAATTTATAATATTATTATATTGATGGTTTGTTGTACATTAAGCTTAACAATTTGAATGTTTTAAAAAAATATATTATTATATTCAATCTATTTTTAGAAATAGTAAGATTTCTTTTATAAGATAGTATATATATATATATATATATATATATATATATATATATATATATATATATATATATATATATATATATATCCCCTAATATAATAAATAAAAGCATTTTCGCCACGTGGCAGTCAATTAGCCCTCCCTTATCGAATTATCCCGCCTATTTCATGCAAGTGAATTTCCACTTATGCCCCTGCTGTTGAATACGTATATGGTTTTGAATTCCTCTAATCCCAATTGTTGATCTCCTTAGATCTCGCCGATTTCTAATTGATACGATCATCTCAAATGCCTTTAATTTAGGAACCTGGTTGTATTTCCAAATGAATCTCGTAACTTACTTTTCCTCTGTTCTTCAATATCAATTAATTTATACGCAATCTCCATCCCCGATTTCAGTTGTATCGTCAATTTTTCTTCAACCTCTCCTCAAATCGGAGACGTAAAATGTATATATCATTTTTTTCTTTTGTATATCATTTTGTTTCCATCATTATTTTAATTATCAAACTTACATTGTCTTACATAAAATCTCGATTCAGATGGATCCATTGAAAATTAGTTAAATCGACCGGAGGTTGTGTGAAGGTCGGAGCTCTCATAGATACATACACACTTAAGACGAAATAGGGTTTGAGCATATTCATGATTGAGGTGAATTTACCCATTCTTGATTTTTCTGTTTCCTTTGTTTTAGATTAAATAGTAATATAAGATTAAGGGATGGAGTTATTTCAAATCAGAGAACTTTAGGATGTACCGAGAATTAACCGGAAAAAAGAAGGTATTTTTCATCCGATTACACAAAAGTTGGCCCAATCAACTTCTTATTTCATCCATTTAGATGCACATTGATTAAATCTCTTCCTTATACTCGATTTTTTTACTTTTGATTTGTTGGATTCCATTTTTGTAGATAGAAGTGGATAAAGAACCAGTACAAATGGTGGTGCCTCATGTTGATTGTCTCTGAAAGGATTTCACTGATGGTGGAACTGATGATCTAGAAAATATCACAAAGTTGTGTTGTAATTTGTATGTTTTCCCTTGCATTTTTTTAGTTGTAAAATGAATGAAAATGAATTTGATTCCATTAACGTTGTTTGTTGCGTCTTCAGACTGATCGAGAAATGTTGATTAGCCCTAAAAATGCAAGTTTGGGGTTTGCTACTTTGACAAACATACTTGGATTGGCTAACACGTCAATTACTGATTAGTTTTCTTTCAAAATCTCATCTATGGTTTCTTTTAGGCTTAAAAAACAGTTTTCATAACTACATGAAGATCAACAAAAAAGGAATGAAAAGAAGTTTGAATAAGGGCAATCAAATTCTATTAGGTAGAAGTTATTGCGTATCCATCCTTGCATATATTGTTTCTAGAGTTTTTGGTTTATAGTGATGAAATCGGTTTTAACAAATTTGTTTCAATTTATAATTCTTCTTTTGGATCTTTTTGTGAAATTTGTCCATAAAGTGACATTAATATGCAATAATACTTGGTGATAGGACATATATTTGGGATGAAGATTCCTTTGATTTTTAGTTGTTAGTTTCACTTTGTAGTGGTTCATATTTTCTTTCAGTTTTATATAATAAGGACCTGCACAGATGAGTACAAATTTTTTTCTTCCTTTTCTTTATTAGAATGGTGTACATATGGGAAGTTTTTGGAAACAAAAGAAGCACCATATATGTTTTTGACTTTTTGTCCCTTCCATATTCCCTGTTTATCTGCTTATCCTCATTATCTATTTCTTGATAAATGTTGCAATAATAACATTTTTTTAGTTGTCTGGAAAGCTTGTAGCCGACACCAATCGAGTCAAGGGTGAGTGGGTCTTTTGTTCACTTCTTCCCTCTCTGTTTCTTATAGATAATAGAAATAGATTTAATGTAAAAAATGATTTTGTGTGAATTTAACAACTTTTATTTAAAATAAACAAATAAAACAAGTAATTTTTTTTCAAATTACTTTTATTTAATATTAACAAATTATTATTGTTATAAAAATGTAAGTCCCTAATTTGCATGTGTATCAATCGGGTCCGTTTGATGGTGCGGAATCCCAATCAAACGGATGATGTCAGATCAAATAGAAGAGAAGGAGAAGGAGCATAATATGAATCTTCAATGTATTGAATAGATTGGAATGATGCTCCTTTACATGAGATTCACACACACACACACATAAGATCCCGTTTCTCTCTATTCAGTTCATCAATCTGTTCCTCACACCCTAACACCGATATTTATACAAGGGGAACATGGGCTAACTAAACATGGGCCATAAATGGGTTTACGGTCGTAAGGTGTTTACGGCCGTAAACCAATCGTAAACATGACCATAAACTCCAAAAATATTATAGAAAAATACAATTGCCCAGAAAAGCAATGTATAAACCATATTTTGATCCAACAATCTCCCCCTTGGTTTATAGCTTTCTTTTCTTAATTGACCCAACAAGCTCCCCCTAAAAAGTAGCTGGCTTTTCTTGTTAATCTTCAGTTGGAGATTGGCTTCAGCGTTTATCTTCGATGACTTCACAACTTCAAGATGTACTTGATGAATCTTCAATGAATCACTTCATCTTGAGCACTTGAGCTTTTCTTCAAGATTTGACTCTAAACGCACATTGGGTGAGGAGGCTTCTTGTACTAATTCTTGAAAGATGGCGCTTTCAGCTTGAGAATCTTCAGAGAGAACATCAGAGAGAACAAATCTTATGGATCACTTTAGCAGGTACAACGATAGCAGCAGACTGATTGAGGAGGCTTCAATGCAATCCGTCACACAATCTTCAATTTCTGCTTCACCTTGCTTTTGGGGTTGAATGTTAATTATGAAAGAATAATCTTCATTTCTTGCTCCTTCGAATGAGAATTCTTCGATGATCACGGATGAAGCATTGGCTTAGAAATCTTCAACACAAACTCCATGAGTCTTATCTATACCTGAAATCACTTTTCAAGACAAAACAAAACTAAAAGAAAACTTAAAACAGAAATAACACTATTTTTGGATTTTTTAATTTTCTGATTTTTGTTTGGTTTTTAAATTTTTTAATTCCCCCCTAATATTTAAATTAGAAGAACACTATGAACAAACTTAACAAAAATAAAATGATATCTAACTTTAAGAGTGATTTGGGATCAAAGTTGTTGGACAGCCTTATTCCACTTGTCGGTACCCTTATCTTCACATCTTCATCTTATTTATCGCCAGTATTGTGGTCCACTTAAACACGGAAAATTTGTGACAGTTTTGGACAGTTTACCAATGACATGACTTATGCATATACCTAATAGTAACTTTATTATCATGATTGGCCCTAATTCTTAAATAACTTTTTCTTAAGACCATTTAACTGACTGCAACTAGGGATATTGTTGTCCACCTAAATCGAGCAGCGAGATCTACAGACAATCTGTATGTGTTCAATTTTAAGTGTACTAGAACGCGTTTCCCGCTTCCTGATATGCCCTAGCCATCAAGAACTTCAAGAGTACTCCTTACACCGGGTGAGCAGACAATCATTCAGAGAGAGGACAGATTCAGATTGCTACTACTTATTGTTTCAGAGGGGTTGAGAAGTAGAAGGTTGCATATGTTGTGTACCAGGTCGGATTGGAAGTCACGCAAAGGAGACGACATATGGCTAACAGATAAGAGGAATTTCACATATATATATATATATATATATATATATATATATATATATATATATATATATATATATATATATATAACATGCAGAGAAATAGAGTTGCATATGTTGTGTACCAGGTCGGATTGGAGGTCACGCAAAGGACACAACATATGACTAACAGACAGAAAGAAAGAAAACGATTTTCTATAGACCTAATTTATCGGAATTTACCAGTCGCCCCATCCAACCAGAATTAAGGACAGAATCCGCACATCGAGGAAAAGTGAAACCACAGTTCTAGATACGGGTTATTTAATGTGACCGGTAGATTCCCATGTATATCTCCCTGCTCAACCTATCCAAGCGTCGTGAAATCAGGTTAAACAGATCTAACTAGGTCAATGTTTGTCAAGTCCTTAAATTCATTAGGTTCAACTTTCCCTAGTCAAGTCCATTTAAAATCTTTCGTGCCTACCAGCGCATCGAACACAGAGCGTAGACGATTCAACTTAGGTATGTTACGCCGATTCAGATTGCCCGTTATCACTTGCTAATTTCATTTCCCAAAACATCTCCCTCAAGCACATTTCATTTACACCATATTTTTTGAATTATCTGATTTTGTAATGTTTTTGGATTTTTTTAAAATTTTAAAATTTTTGTTTTGTTTTATTTCTCCCCCTAAATTTATGCATAGGAGAGAAACGAAAATAAATGCGCAAATTTAAACTATCCTAAAACAAAAATTAGTCTTTAAAGCGAATCAGCTTAAGAAAAATTCAGGAGTATAGAGAAGAAAACACAAACCGTAATTCACCGATTGAATCTGCATTCAGAAGGTCTGAGAATAGCAAGCATAATCTCAGAACAGATCCGAAAATTCTTCATATCATTAAGCACTAACCCCATTTGTGATCTCTTCCTTTCTTCTTTTCCCGCAAAAGGACACATACTCTCAACAAAGGTCTGAATGTTCTATAGTTGAGAGATGTCCCCAATCATATTCCAGGAGCAGCCACTACCAACAAACCGAAGTCTGATGATATGCCTCCATAGCTGCTCCGACACAAAGCGGGATTAGTTGGTCTTTGGAACCCATACCATTTTGAAACTGGGTCGACCTTTGTCATCAATACAGGGTACTCTCTCCCATGACATATCCTGCTTATCACAAACAGAAGACGATGAAATATTAGAGTCATTAGAAGAGTTGGGAGTTTTCACCTTTGGAACCCATCTATATTCGGGTTTAACCCATTTCTTGTTCGATCCGATGGGTGCCTCGACACTTGATTTGGAACTTGAAGCCGGCTACCGAGATGACTTTGACCTAACCGGTCTTGGCTTCACAGGAGCATCTCTTGAACTAGACTTCTGGGCCATCATTCCCTTCTTGTTCTTGGGAGTTGGATGCTTGGCCTTGGGAGTTGGATGCTTGGCCTTGGGAGTTGAATTCTTGGCCTTCATGGCATTCCAGTCGGCATTGTCTGAACGTGACCTTGAGGGGTTTCTTTTGAAAAATCTCCCTCTTCGCGCGTTCTGCCAGCCTTGTGCATAGTAAGGAACGTATACGCGATTAGGACAATTTCTGGCAATGTGTCCAGGTGTTCCACGGTGAAAACAAGTCTTTTTCGTCACTGTGAAGTTATTTCTTCCTGCCCTTGGTGGCGTATCCTTGCCTTGTCTCTTACTGATCCCAGATGCACACTTGCAATAGGCACTCTTTTGCGCTGGAATTGGAGGCCTATATTTCTCAACGACAGGTTTGTTAGGAGTAACAGAATTCGAAGTAACAGATTCTGAGTTCAAAGAGTCATTGGTTTGTTCAGTAGTGCTCTCCTTGTTCTCATCTTCTGCTACTTTACCTGCACATGAAGTAGAAACATTAGTATTCTCAACATTAATAACTCTTCCTGACACAAATCCAGCTCGTTTGCCATATTGAAGATGTGCCTCCCTGGCAATTTCTTCCTGTGTCATAGGGATGGATGTGTAGTTATGATTGAAAGGTGGAGGAACACTATCATAACCTAGACCCTTGTTTTGATTATCTTTGAATTTTAATTGGGTTTCAAATAATGACTCGACTGTCTGACTTGATGCGGTATAATTTTTGAAACTAACGTCTGTTTTTCCACACTTAATTTTCAATGTTTCAACTTCTTCAATTACAGCAGCAAGATGTCTCTTAATATAGTCATAATTTTCACACTTGTTGCTATACTCTTCGTGAAGTTTCCTAAAGTCCTTGGTTTTTGCTTCTAATTCAGCCTTCAGGGGTTTCGGTCCTTTCCTGAGTTGATATCCTTCATATCTCAGGTCCTCAACTTCTCTTTTTAATAAATCAATTTGTTCCCGAAGAAATTTAATCGTAGCTTCACAAGCTGGAGTACATGTAACTTCAGTGACCGGAATGTTTCAGAACTCATTGTTTCTCTACACTTCAAAGCATCAAGTTCTACAATTACATCAGCAAGACTAAGATGATTGAGATCTTTTGTCTTCTTGATGATAGCCACGTTCATATCCTACGATTTCGGAAGTGAATTCAGTAGCTTTTTGTTTATCTTGGACTTAGTTAAGAAGATCCTAGCTATATTCATCTAAGTAGTAAGTGTAATAAATCGCTACAACTGAGTTTCGAGGGTTTCTCCAGGGATATAATCGAAAATGTTGAAATTTTGTCTTAACATATCCTGACGACTCTCTTTCATGTTTTCAACTCCCTCATAGACTTAAAATCAATTAAAAGCACAACTAGAAGCTAAAATAAAACTTAAAAGTCAAACCCTTTGATTATAAATCTCAAAAGTCAACCTTAAAAGTCAAATTTAAAAAGATAAACTCAAAAGTCAAACTTGAAAAAGTCAAACCGAAAAAGCTAAATTTGAAAATTTAAAAGTCAAACGAGAAAGTCAAAATTTAAAGTCAAAGGTCAAACTTGGAAGTCAAAGTCAAAATTTAAGGTTAAAAGTTACAAAAAATAAAAGTAAAAAATTAAAATATAATTTTATTTATTAATTTTAATTTAATTTAATTTTATTTATTTATTATTATTATTATGAAAAAGGAATTTAAAATTAAAAAAATTTATTTTTGGGCTAAAAATGACAATTTTGCGAAACTAGGTTCGAAAATGAGAGTTTTTCATTAAATTCGGGAAGATTGAATCATCTATCAACTTAGATGAGCTGGTAAGGCGGATTGAATGATTGTGCAAAGCACCCAGGTTCGAATCCTAGCAGGTGCAACAACTCTTCCTTAATTTTTTTAAATAAGTGCTGAATGAAGAATGTTGCCGAGCCGCAAGCCGCCTAGCCGCAAACGTCCGAGTTGCAACCGCCGCCGTAAGCTGTTTTCGGCCGTGAACTCCGATCGGCCGTAAACTCCGGTGAACCCTAGCCGTAAACGCCAACGCCGCCGCCGGCCGTGAACAGTTTCCGACCGTAAGCTTCGGCCGTAAACCCTTCCCAGATTACGTGAAAAACAGCGTTTTCACCTCTTTTTGCTCCAAAACTCGATCAAAAACCTTTTTTTATGAAAAACACGAAGAACAAACCCCCTTATTTTTCAGAGATCTATCCAAAAGCGCAAGAATATTTCAAAAATAAGATCAAATAATGCTTCAAATCTGACAAAGTTAACTGATACAACTTGGCTCTGATACCAATTGTAAGTCCCTAATTTGCCTGTGTATCAATCAGATCCGTTTGATAGTGTAGAATCCCAATCAAACAGATGATGTCAGATCAAATAGAAGAGAAGGAGAAGGAGAATAATATGAATCTTCAATGTATCGAATAGATTGGAATGATGCTCCTTTACATGAGATTCACACACACACATAAGATCCCGTTTCTCTCTATTCAGTTCATCAATCTGTTCCTCACACCCTAACACCTATATTTATACAAGGGGAACATGAGCTAACTAAACATGGTCCGTAAATGGGTTTACAGCCGTAAACTCAACCGTAAACTCCAAAAATATTATAGGAAAATACAATTGCCCGGAAAAGCAAAGTATAAACCATATTTTGACTCAACAAAAAAGCAATTTGTTAATTACAAAATATTTAGTTTTCCAAAAAACACTTCTGTTCCAAAAAAACATTGTTGTTGGAAAACTATAACAAGTAATTTGTTAATTATATTCGAGTTTAACGCTAAAAAAGTATCTTAATATAGTAAGTTATTCTTCGGTACATTATCGGTATGTATAGTAAATATAATCACCATCTGAAGTTTTACTTTAATTTATTCCTATTTCTGGATGAAATATTTTATTTCTATTTATTTGCTTCTTTTTCTATAATAAACTGCATTTTCAAGTTTATAGAGCTGTTATAGGGCATAGTTTTGTTATAAATGATCTTGCTTATTTGTTAGGTCTATAATCATTATAAGTTTCACTTTATTGCTCTTCATTTGTGTTGATTAATAGTTCTTATTAGGCAGGAGGTAAACCAAAGCATAAATTATCAAGTATGTATTATTATTAGCTGTTAATGTCCAATATAATATTTTTTTCTTAAGTTGAACGGAAATTTTGCTATTAGCTGTTAATGTCCAATATAATTTTATTCTTCTTGGTTTTTGTGTTCTTATAAGCAGTGTTTACAACTTATTCTGGCAAGCATGCAACTACTCAAATGAAGTCTAAACTATTGTTTTGGATAAACAAAATTGATGGGCGTTATATGGGTCTAACTCTGAAAGCTTTATCCAGGTGATCATCTTCTTCCTTGATGTTATCAGCCAATATTAACATTTGAAATCTATTCGTTATATGGGTCTATATTTGTGGAAATTAGATCTACGTTTTTAACATTTTTAACTCATCCAAATGACAAAAAAGAACAAAAATGGTCAAATTTACTAAAAAGTCCAAAATGGCTATTTTTTGTATATTTACTTAACCAGGGAACATATATGTTAACTTATTTAACGATGGACATCATTAGTAACATTTTTACCCTATACCATAATAATAATAATAATAATAATAATAATAATAATAATAAGTAGAATGCTATTAATGCAAAAAGAACATTCAAAACTGGTCGAAAATCACTAAATGACCATTTTTGAAGAATCTATTTTGGTTTTTTCTTATGATTAATATATATATATATATATATATATATATATATATATATATATATATATATATATATATATATTAAAGAAATGAAATTTAGGAATAGTAAATTTGGAAGTTTTTTGGCAACTTTGCTCCTCATTCTTTAGCCATTTGACACTTTTGGTCCTTGCAATCAGTATTTTAACATTTTTTAGGAACCGTTTAATATTTAAAGTTTGGCCACAAAACTTTAACGGTTTGACAACTTTGATCCCTTTTCTAAAAAGTTGTTAATTCCTACCCCTTTAATTCTTTAGCCATTTTGACATTTCTAGTCCTTACAGTCAAAACTTTTATATTTTTTCATAAAGACATGAAAAAAACGGTCCGGGGCAAAGCCCGGACTTTTTATCATTCCACTTTCTACGTTTGTCATATTTATCGATTCGGAAACAACATTGAAAGCTTCTGGCCCCCACATAGCGGGGCTAACCTTTCTAGTTATAATTAATGTTTTTTTGTTTGGTTTAAAGTGACACAAATGAACAAAATTAAAGAATTTGTAATTAGCAAAAATGGTCAAAGTGACCATAAAGATAAAAATGGTCGTTTTCACTGATAAAATTACTTTCGATTTTGATTAATTCAATAAAATATATTGCTATTTAGTGCATTTAAAGAATGAATCCGCCAAATGCGATAAATACCAATATACTTTTACACACATAATCAAATTTGCCAAAAATACCCTTTCATTGTCAATCATGCTTTTTAATTAATGAATTTCCTATAATACCCTTGCCTAAGATGTGCCTAAAATCAAAATCTTCCATATCGGCTCAACTTTATAAGATCGCATATTATTTTGTATGAATTTTTTTTTAACTTAACTTTTGTGTGTGTTAGGTAAGAGGGTAAAAAGAAACCCCAATGTTATTTAATGCATTTAAGCCGTGTATCGGGCAAATACAACAAATACCAATATAATTTATAATAATCAATTATTATTATTATTATTATTATTATTATTATTATTATTATTATTAATGCATTTGGGCCCTATATATGTTTTTCTGTCTAAGAAGTTGTTTATAAGAATGTATGTTTTTTTTTACTTTCCTATATTGCCCTTACCTAACATGTGTTTTTCCTTGTGATGTTTGTGAAAATTGGATCTATGTTCTATGATTTATAACTATATCTCTTAGATTTAAGACATGAGTTTAGGTGAAGATATATATTTTTTTGATAGATCTAATTTTTTCGGTCACAATAGCTTTGAACATTGATTTATGTGGAGTGTGGCTTAAGTGGAACTGAGAAATCATTTTTTGTATTTTTTTTCCCTCCTTTCTGATGCAAGGGTAAGGGTTACTAATTATGCAATATAAACATGGAATGAAATCATTCCGGTTTTGTTAACTTTACTCTTTCTGTTTTGTATTATCCGCTAAAAGTATTTCTTCTTTATTGGAGCTGGATGTTTGTGAAATTTGATTGTGCTTTGATTCATTCAATAACATGAATAACATGAATGTTCAATTTAGATAATATAATTGACAACTGCAACTTTTACTTATCTCTCATGGCTATCTCCTAAAAAGCGCACACTTTTGCTGTTAGTTATCCAATAAGTATGTTTTCCTGGTATGTTATGTCTCTATGTAGTTTATTTGCATGGGAACCGATTTAAACAATATAATTTGAACATAATTATGTTGATTGTTGTAGTTGCATATTTTTGGTTGTTTATCTTAATAACATCTTGAAACATTTGGATTGTTTCTCTTATTTTGAAAACTACTTAGCCATTGGTATTATATGTTTATATATGAATATTTTTTACTTTGTTTTTTGCCCGTATTAGTAATGTACTTCCATTATGTTACCCGTGTAACATTGTACTTTAGCTCGTGAGTAAATATTATAAATTGTAAATATTTATTATATCTTTCTTATGTATAAATATACTAATTATTTAATAAAAATGTGTATGAAGGGTGAACATCTATAATAACTCGGTGATAAGATTTGCTTGATGCATATGGAAATGATTGTTTTATCAACTATCTAATATTTATGTTTATCCCATTTATTGTACTTCCTTTCAAACAGATTGAATTTTTTAATATAAGTTTGGTAACAACTTTTGCACCTATTTATTTTTCATTCTGGTCGTATCCAAATGCAAAATATTATTTTACAAATCATTTAAATACAAATTTGTTTAGGACAGTTCTTTTATGTTGTGATTTTGTCATCATATACTAAAAAGAATTTGATTTTTAGGGTAAGTTTGAAAATAACAAGCTCTTTTTGAGTGTTTAGGTGGTTTTTGGTGTATACTTAATATGAATTTTGTTGCTCATAACTCATAAGTGTGCAAATGAAAAAAATAAATAAATAAATAAACGTATTGTGTTGTGGTAGATCTCTAATGGAATGAAAAGCAAACTATAATTTTTTATTTATAGAAATACACCATTAACCGTAAAGCTTCACTTAGAAAAACCTATATAAAGAATACTTTAAAATTTATTATTACACTTACAAAGAAGCGTACAATTTATGATAAAACATCGTATTTTTGCACTAAAATTTCATTCATTTTAGTAATCAAATTTTGCAAAATGAAATACTTTGTTAAAAGGTCTTAAGTCATGATTTTCTTAATTATTTTTTACTTATACGACTCCAAAATAACTTACTTTTTAACATTAATATTTTACAAAAGAACATTTTCATTTTGCAATATACTAGCAAATTTACAATATAATTACAAAATATTGTTTTTTTTCTTACTTTTATGTTTTTGGTTGTATGAAAATTTAAAAAATCTACAATTATCTGTATTTGTTGAGTATATCTCTAATTGTAATGTACATTTTATGTTTAAAAAATTATAAGACCCAACAAGTTGTTTTATAATGCACCATTTATATTTTCTAATTCATGCGTTAACTGCATCATTGTTTAGGTTTATTTTGTTTTTTGTTTTGCTACGCCATTAATTGTGGGTATCAATATTATTTTTCTTTCTTACCCGTGATTTCCACGGGTTATAACATAGTATATATAAATATAGGGTTTAGGTTATTTTTTGTTACTTAACTTTTGGTTTTGAGCTCATTTGGTCACTTAACTCCTTTTCAGTTTTAGAAGGTCATCAAACTTTTGGCTTTGTGCTTATTTAGTCACTTAACTTTTGGCTTGGTCACATTTATTCACCTAACTTTTAAAATTGTGTTCATTTGGTCACTAAACTTTTAAATTTTTTCAAAAGTGTAGTGAATAAATGAGCACAATTTTAAAAGTTAGGTGACTAAATGAGCACAAATCTAAAAGTTAAGTGACCAAAACAAAAGTTAAGTGACTAAATGAGCACAAAGTCAAAAGTTTGAAGACCTTTTAAAACTTGAAAATAGTTAAGAGACCAAATGAGCATAAAACCAAAAGTTAAGTGACCAAAAATGACCTAAACTCATATATATATATATATATATATATATATATATATATATATATATATATTCGAATCATTTTGATGTTAATTGCACGCATTAAAAGATAAAATACTTATTGTAGACAATCTTTTTAGTTATTAAGAATCTGGTGTGAATAATCATTTTTTTATGTTCTAATCATTTTGATGTTAATTGCACACATGCTCTAGTTTATTTTGTTAAAGTGATGCATTATATTTTAAATTTAAAAGGGAGGCTAGAACATGTATTTTTTATAATACATTGGGGTACCATAAAATGAAATAAAGATTTTGTTATGAATTGTTGTAAACCTGATAAGATACCCAAAACCTGACGGGAAAACTCGCAACCCGATGGGGAGCCCCGATAAGATACCAGGAAGATATCATGGTGGGTTTGGGAAACCACACCCTGCCTCGAACCCGCCCCATTGTCATTCCTAGTATTGTATTGTTTATGCAGGTAATACTAGGCGGGGTAGAGTCTAGTGGTTTGCCTCGTATATTGAGGACTATGCATGATAGGACTTGACGCACCCGGGTGGGGATTAGGGGTAGTCAATGTGTCCCAAAGGCTCGACGAACTAAGCAAGGGGGATCGGGCATGGCCAATGGTGTCCTAATGGGTTCGGGTATGAGGGACCAGGCTTAGCCAATGTGTCCTAAGGGCTCGATGTACTGAGCTAGGGGGATCGAGCTTAGCTAAGGTGTCTCATTAGGAGTATGTTTGTTATTGATGTGTTCTTTGACATGCATGCATTTGTTATGTGTTTGATACCGTTTGTATTTGTGAATAGGGGTAAAGTTGATATGATATGATACTGTGTACCCCTTTTCCCTTAAAAATATTATTACATGTACACATGATGGTTAGACATTAGGGGTGAGAATATTAACCGAAAAACCGAACTGTAACCAAATTAACCAATATAACTAAAACATTACTAAAAGATACGGTGCAATTTTAAATTTTGATTAACCGAATACATATGGTTTGGTTATGGTTTTCATTTAAAACCGAACCACTATAAATTGAACTGAACCAATAATATTAATAAATGTTTTTAATATAATATAATATAATATTAATTATATGGTATGTAATTATATTAGGAATTGAAAATCTAAACAATAATTATTTGGAATTAGATATGATAAGTAATCTTCTATCAATATCATTATATATATATATATATATATATATATATATATATATATATATATATATATATATATATAATTTTTATTGAAAAATATTTTTATTTTTATGTCATCTTGGAACATTATGATTAACCGATATTAACCACCAATCATTCATAACCATTAATCGACTAAAGCTGTTAGCCAAAACCAATATTAACCGCTACCAAATGGTTATCGAAATACATTAACCAATTGTAATGGTTATGATTCGGTTTTAACAAATAACCAAACCAAACCTCCCTATACATACTCCTACCAGGCATGATTGTACACGTTGGCTTGAGGCGGGATGCTAGGTTTTTCTTGGAACTTGAATAATAGTGTTTTCATAAATATTTTGGAATATTAATTAATCATGATTTTAAAATTGGATTTGGTCTTGGGTTTGGAATGTTGAATTTATCCTATTAATAATGTTTAATTAATAAATCGTTTTAAAAAGTTCAGTTTTCTGAAATTTTGGGATGTTACACGGCACATATTTTAAATATGCCCCATACACATAGTAATCATATTATATAATAAATTTAAATATTTCAAATTGAGTGATTATTAAATATTCAAATGTAATTTTCTATTAAATAATATATAAAATTTCAAATTAAATATTCAAATTTAAATAATATTTAAAATTATAAATTAAATATTCAAATTTAAATCTTATTTGAATAATATTTAAAATTAAGGGACTTATCAATTAAGATTTATCTTAAATATTTAAATTAATTTTCTATTAAATAATATTTGAAATTCGATTTAATTTAAATATTCAGATTTAAATCTTGTTTAAATAATATGTTAAATTAATGTGTTTATCCAAATCCAAAAAAATCCAGCAAATTCTCGAAAGGGAGCGTCGCACCAAATAAGGCACATCGTGTCTTTTGAAGTTTCATATTTTTTTCGTTTTTATTAGGAATTCATATAACTAAAACAGTCTCTGATACCACTAATGAGATTTATTGCATTTTATACATATTAGTTAGCGCAGCGGAAAACCAAAAAACCACTGTGTGTACATGCATCCTATGGATCTAGATATTACTATTATAGCAACCTACTTTAGACCTTGAAAAAAAATACTAACCTCTTGATATTCTTGATCCCTTGATTGATTATATCTTGCCACAACCACTTTGCAAGGATGAAAAGGACCTAAACCATGAATCCCTCTTTTGCTTTACACCCAAGACACCAACTATCAAATATGAACTCTAAGATAAAGGAGACTCTTATGAAAAAATTATATAACCCTAGAAAGGGGTTATAATTTTCGTCCAAAGGGAAAGGAAGGGGAGCTTGGATGAAATTTATGAGAGGCAAGGATTGTCAGGGGATCATCCTATTTGTAGTCTCCAACTTAATTCAAATTTCTAAAGATAATCCATATTCTTATCTAAAATCATCCCCTATTATTATTTTGGAGGGTTTTGAAATATTCTAATTGATTATTAATAAAATAATTAATATTCAACCAATTTAATTAACTAAAACTATTTAATTAATTCCAAAATAATTTCCAATTAATTTCTTAATTCATAATAAATTAACAACCTTATTTTCTCCTAATTCCTTATTGCTTAATTAGGTCACGAGAACAACCCAAATTGGTCATGCTATTATTAGAAATATTACCAATTAGTTAATGACATTTGACATTTTTTTCAACAACATATTTTTTGTTCCATCATCTAGTATGTCCTTAAAGAAGCGACCCAACACTTTCTTGTTGACTTGTCGATGATGGGTATGTAACTATGTATTTGAGCAAGTGTGACTTTTAGATAATTTATGGACTTGATATGTATTTATAACCTTAACATTTATAGCCCTTATCTGCCATTTACATTTTTCACAAAGAAATCTGCTTCAAACCTATTGTAGATTTGTTGACTTTAATTTGAAATCCGTCATTAACACATTTCAATCCCAAAGGTA
The DNA here is from genome assembly GCF_002870075.4 of Lactuca sativa. NCBI lineage: Eukaryota > Viridiplantae > Streptophyta > Magnoliopsida > Asterales > Asteraceae > Lactuca > Lactuca sativa. The sequence continues at coordinate 213,717,685 of NC_056623.2, read as the reverse complement.
GATTAAGCTCTCTCTCTCTCTCTCTCTCTCTCTCTCTCTCTCCCTCTTTTTTCTTTTTTTGAACCGTTATAACAATTTCACATGTGAAAAAGGATGGTAGGATACATAAGTTTTATGTCTTTTGAGTTGAAAATCCGGGCAACAGTAAGGAATCAAACATCTTCCAATGAGTAGTTTTTTTCTTCATAATATGAAAATAATAAGTGTATTTTTCCTTTTGGGGTTGTCGGGCGCTCAATTTCCTCATCGTTAGATTCAGTTTCTGTGTGTAGGTATATTACGATCATCAATTTTACCTAATCAATTGATGATTTATCACCCTCAAATGTTGGACCATCATCAACAACAACCTTACATTTATACATAACATCACCCTTGTATACATGTCCATTGTAAGAAGGAACCTTATTCATTGTCATATATAATAAATTATATATTTGGTTGCTTCTAATACCGGAAGACTCATTCGATTGGAATGATTTTCCTCTACATATTGATTGCCACTTTCCAAACATATCATCAACAACAAACAATTATACTACGTTAGGATCCATACTACTAACAAAATTGAGAAATATCTAACATCATTATCGTCAATAATCTTTATAACTGTGCTTGATCTAGGATATTCAAAAGACAAATAAATTTGATTATATATAATTTGAACTTCGAACAACTAACCTAGTGAACCTATAAAAGTTTATATCGTCGATAAATCTATATCATATTATGTGTAGTTTAGAACAATATACTACATAGATACGTCGATTTACTCACATTGTCGTGTACCGCAAACAAGTACGGTGTTAGATTCTTCTTAATATCATATCCCACCAACCACTGACTCCGGAATGACCTAATATGAAATAGAAATGATTGTTATATTGCAAATTTCAAAAAAAGTAACAATTACTTTTATTAATACTCTAGTTTATGTGGATTACTTTAGTTAATTTGATTACTTGAAAAAAAACACAAACACAAGTTTCAAACCTTAATTAAGAAAAAAACCTCTTGAAACAAACACAAGTTTAGCAAGAAAAATAATTACTTCGACTCTACCGCGGGGCGAGGATTCACACGAATAGGCTTTCGCAAGATCTCGCTCAAATCAAACAAAATTTCACTGCCATCTCAATCGCGACTGATGCCTACAACCACCTCCGCCTCCGCTGCGGCGGCTGGTAAATCCCCAATTGCCTCCGACTCCGACGAGTACGAGTACGAATATGAGTACGAGGAAATAGAAGTAGAAGAAGAGGTAGAAGTAGAAGTAGAAGAAGAAGTCTCCGACGAAGAAGTCAATGAAGAAGAAGACGAGGAAGAAGTAGAAGAAAAGGGAGAAGATATATTGCCGACAATAATCGATGGTGAAGATCACAAGAAAAGTGCGCATCATTCTGTTGTCAAAATTGACGAAGAGGAAGAGGAAGAGGAAGAGGAGGAAGAAGAAGAGGAAGAAGAAGAAGAAGAAGAAGAAGAAGAAGAAGAAGAACCGGAAGAACAAGAAGAAGTAGAAGAAAAGCGGGAAGATATATCGCCACCAATCGACGATGGAGATCACGAGAAAGGTGCGCATCATTCTATTGTTAAAATACTACTTTTGCCATTTTCACATCTTAACTAGGCTTCGAGCTATGCCCATGATTTAGTTTCTCAGTTATTATCAGTGCTGCTTAGATTGGCGTATTTTAATTCTAAATTTATATGATCATGCAAGCAATTCCCCAATTCGCTTCATTCTAGGGTTTTACGCTTTTGTCAATGGACGAAGACTGAGGGCTCATCTAGTTCTTTATCCTCATGTACTTGTAGATTGGGACAAAGTTCTATACCTTATTCATCAAACATCCTCATTGTCTTGAGGATTAAATTACCAATTTTATAATATTATAGGGCATACCTACATTTACAGACTAGCCAAATAACCATAGGCAGACTAGTATCCCTAGACATTACATACTTTCATCTTTCTTGTTGATTCCATCACCCATGCACTCTGATTCTGCATTTCTGTGTAAAATTTTCTGTTTGCATAATGAAGATATTCATACTCATAAGTTCCCTACTTCCCTTACATTCCTTTCACTGTTTCAATTGCTCGATTTCCAGATACAATGTCAATTGTTCTTGGGATCCTTATATGCCTAAAGGATTTAGTTCTATCCCTGATGCATTTAATGTGATCAATGATCATCTCTAGTTTTCCTTCCCTTTAGCTTCATCAACTAACCTGTAGCTTCACCAAATTTCCAATTTTCAAGTAAAACTTCTTGTGAGCTTTACCATGAGCTTCATTTACAACTTTCTTTGCTCTCTTTGGCTAGTTAATGTTCTTGTTCGATGAAGCGTCTTTATCTACTGTCTACATTTGATTGTTGTAAACTTGTAATCACCTTATTTGCTACCTTATAAATGCACATCGTCATCTTTCTCCCCCTCATATTTGCTCCTCCTCTTATACCTACTTTAATCATTCAATGTGGATCTTCTTTTAGGTTTCATCATCTAGTTCTATGATATTTACTTCCTTAGTTGGGCTTATATCGTGCCTAATATGGGTCTCATCCCTTAAAAACCTATATGGGTTGCAAACTATGCATGACATTGCCACACTTGATCTTCTGTCCTCATCTATCAAGAATCTTGACAACTATTGAAGGTTACTCATGTGTCATAAACTAAATTTACTTCTACATTTAGATATCTATGACTACAAAAAAGCTCCGATATTTTAATCATCTCCAACTTGACAAGACACTCGAAATTCAGAGAACAAGAAGAAACTAGCAACTTTCACATGCTTTGGAAAGTCTCCTTTATTCTCCAAAAATGAAGTTATCTTTAACATGGAAGACCACTCAACCATATCTTCGACTTAAAAGTGTTGAAAAACACTCTTTAACACCAAAATCATCATTTTGTTGTTTCTATTCTCATGGAACAACCGAAATGATTATACTAGTTTCCTTTGCAATAAGATAGAGACACAATGTTGGTTTAGAAACAAAAACTATGGTAGTGTTAGTGTAGGGAATTAGGGATAGAACTGATTTCATGACTCAAATAACCAAACATACAACCATGGAAACAACACTATATGCTGTTACAAACTAGTTGTTGTTCAATGGAAAAGGAGGTGCTTTAGAGCATCAAAGGAAAATTTTGGATAGAGGGTGTATGTTCTCTTCTTTACCCTTTTGCTTGAGTTTGCAAGGATACACAGTTGGAGTTCTTTGTGTGTATCATATGTTACTTTAAATGGCATTCTGAAGGGTTCTAAGGCTGTTACACTAGAAAGGACTCGACGAGTTTTTGTAGGGCTGTTTTTGAGGATGATAAGGGTATTCACGTCTTTCACACTATGACTATTGGTTGCTTAGGGTTATGAACTTGGAATCTGATTGCTGACTATAGACATGCTGTGGACCCTTGCAGGGAAAACAACAACTGTAGATGATGGTGGCATGCTTTACACTGACAATGATAATAAACCTTCTCAATCTGATCATGGTGGAATTACAACTTCTTCTGTCAATACTAGCAATCCTGTTGGTGTATCAGTATCAGCTGAAGTAGTGAAAGTGAGTGGAGAATCAGTGATTCAAGTTCCCAATGATGATGATGATAAATTCCCTCCTGAAAAAGGATCTAAGGAGTCAAATGAAGTTATTCAATCCCCTCTTTCTGAGAAAGAAACTAAAGAAACAAATGAAGGTAATAGTAATTTCCCACCTTCTTCTGAGAAAGAAACTAAGGGGACAAATGATCAAGATATGGATGATAAACACCAAAAACAACCAGTTAGGTACTTTTTCTAAAACATTACTAACTTCCTTTCTTTAGATTTTCTGAACCCTAGAAGCCTGATATGTATTAATATCCTGATTTTCCAGATTGGATGTGCCTTTGAGAAGGCCTAGAAGTTCATCACCTGTGACAAAAACCAAAGAAGGAAACAAAAGACAAGTTCTTGTATGCGAGTTTTTTGCCAAAGGTTGGTGTATTAAAGGAAAGTCTTGTAGGTTTCTTCATATAAAAGAGTCAAAGGAGGACAAGCAATGTAATTCTCAAAACACCCCCTCGATTTCTGCTCAAATGACGAAAATACCCCCGTTAAACCATAGCTCTGTTTGGACTAGTAATTCATTGTTGTTTAGTTCCTCTTCCTCATCTTGGAATAATCCTGATTCCTTTCCAACCATGAATGATTACAAATCTGGTTCTGAAACAAAACATTTGTATCAGAATCAGAATCAGAATCAGGATAAGGTTTTATCTGGTGATTCTCATTCAACAAGGTTTTATAAATATGATTGGGAGCCTTCAAAACCTTTTAGATCAATGTTTCTTCTCTCACAAGGTCTTTCTCCATCTACTCTATATGATCCAATCCGTGATAGCATTGATCCACCGGATTATGGAGTTGGGGTTTCTAAATTTTCTTCCTCATGTCAAGGGCCTTCAACCTCAACCACACATTCACCAAAAAACATCAATCCACCTGTAAAAGGGACACCACATGACATTGATATTGATAATGCCAGTGAAAGACATTCGGTTGCTAGTCATGACAAGGATACGAGTTCAAATAAAGTAAATGTAGAAAAAGGAAACGAGCATATGCATACGAGCCATGTTTATAATGGAGATATGACGGAAGCAAGTGAAGCAAATGATGGGCCCACAAAAAGGGAAATTAAAGAAACTAGTGAAGCGAAAGGGGATGAGGTTGTTATGCAAAGGGAATCAAAAGCACTTAGACATTTTCGTGGTGCTCTTATAGAATTTGTTAAGGAAATTGTGAAGCCAGCATGGCGTGAGGGTAACCTTAGCAAGGATGCTCACAAAGTGGTTGTTAAGAAGGTTGTTGATAAGGTCCTTAGCACATTGTCTTCTGAGAATATTCCAAGCACCGAAGATGCTACCGATTTCTATCTTTCTTCGTGTCAACAAAAACTTGTGAAACTTGTTGAGGTGCGTGTTCTCTATGAGGTGAATTATAGAATGGAAGACATTTTCTACTTAATTTGATATTTGGGTATATTTTTACTTGCAGGGATATATTAAGAAGTATGGGAAATCATGACTTGCTTATATTTTTAGAAACTTTCACCAAGGGCGGAGGTTTACATGTATTAGAAGAGACATGGCCTCATTAAGTGCTGCAAGTTTCTATGATTTTGTGGTAGAGTTGTTTCTCCTTTATGACGTGAAATGTTTATGTGGTCTTATGCTAAAAGTATGGATTTTAACATGTTTTTTTTACCCTACCATTATCATTCTAATGGTTGCTATTATGTTGTGGTGAAAATTGGCCGTTGTGAGTGGAAACGACAATAACCTTGGTATAAAATTGACAAATCAATCTATATAGTTGATAAGTTTTGAATGTCACAAGATAGTATAACTTGATAATAATACTAAATTTCACAAAGAATTAAAAGAGTTTTAACATAACTATAACAATAACAACACTTCGGTCACATAAGAATAAGAATGAGGTGTGGTGTTAAGAATGAGGTACGGTGTTGGGAGGTGAATTGTTTCCACATATCACCTCTAGCATAAAAAGAACACAAGCGTGGGTGATTTTTTTGCTAATGAAAGGTCAACTCACAATGCTAAGGAAGCAGATACTAACAACGAAGCAAGAAGCAAGTAGCAGAAGAAGTTGAAACTAAATGGGGGACACTAGTAAAACGGTAAAAACTTAGTACCATGCTCGATTGATGGAAAGAAATCTAATGTCTAAACTACTAATACTACTCCACTACCCTGATTTTAAGCCTTAACACCCTTGTCTTCTGCATGAGCTAACTCTTTAAAGTCTAACCTTACCTCTCTTCTCATTTCCTTCTCAACCGTCCTCTCATTGCACCATTGATAATGACCATCTCTACACTTCTAATCGCAGTCGATGGTTTTCTCCTACGGACATTGTTTGCACCACTGCAATTTTATTTCCCTTAGTTTCTCGATGATCGACACCATTTCCAACAAAAATTTAGTTGTCTTGTTTGGTTCCTTGTCCACCAAAGCTCCTACCATATGTCCACAACTAGATCATTTTTGCGACCTTCATCTTCTCGTTCTTGAGTTTAATCGGCCAACATTCAGAATCATACAACAAAGCAAAGATGGCCTTACAACCACCCTGTAAAATTTTTTCTTAGTTTGAACGAGACCTTGTCACACAAAACTCATTCGACTACCCTCCACTATAACCAACATGCCTTTAAACGACGAGTTATATCATCTTCTAATACCCCTTTTTTATGAACCGTAGACCCTAGGCACTTGAAAATTTTCTTTAGGTGTAGAACTTGCTTTGTACTTCTACTCCTTCACCATTTGATGCCTAGAAAGAGTTTAAAAACAAACTCATTTAAATTTGATGTGGTTGAGTTGAAAGACGATCTATTTACAAGCTCGAGGCATCACACATGTTTCATGAATTAAAGATGCAACTTTAGTTTAGTTAACTTTGACGAATTGAAACTCACTCATTTAATCTATGAACGTAGACACATAATCCCCTAACTATTTTAATCCTTATAGCTCGTAAGTATTTTTCTTTTAGGACGATAAAGACAAATATTAAATGAATAAAATATATAAAATAAAAGGGTCTTTTAAAAAGCTCTGCATCATTCCTCATTGAGCTATCAAGATCCAACTTGTGGAAGACATTTATCACCTTCAATGGGTCTCCATATATTCTCTAAGCTAATGTCTCCTTGAATGCTTTAGCTCATGCTCTTGCAACCGCTATTTGGAACTTAAATGTGATCTTTTGTAGTCATGCCCTATATGAGTCATTTCTTTTCTTTTGAAAATGATTTGTCCTCAAATCGAAATCCACATCAAAATGACTTAAATCGTGAATGGAAAATCAAACCAAGACTATACTTACCAAGAAAATCTAGTTTGTAAGCAGTGTCATTGATGCACTTTAGAACTTGAAAGGAACACCCCTCTTCGAAGCTATTAGGAATGTTGTGTTGGAACTTGTTTTTGAATAGGTAACAAAACTTAATTACCTTGTTAAAAAGTCATCTTATGCTTTTCTTTGTTGGCTTGTTTTTCATGTTACTTTGTTTTCCTCTCTATGTTTAGCCTTGCCTTCGTGTGCATCCGTTTTATGAGGGCAATCTTTTTCTTTTCGTCCAAATTAACATCTTATATCTATTTTCTAATTCATCTTTTTTCTTTCCATCAAAATTAAGTTGTTGAGGAATAAGTAGTGGAATACAAATTCAATGGAGTTAGAGTTTCATGGTGTCAGACTAGTTGAAAAGTTAGTTTTTTCTTGAAAAGCTAAGCTAGCTGGTAGCTAATAAAGTAATAACATTTGGTAAAAACTAGCTTCTAAGCCAAGATGGAAAATATAAAATAACATAAAAGGACATTTAGATATATAAAGGGTATAAGGGTATATTTGGGAAACTTGTAGAAAAAGCCGTATGAGCTTATCTATAAGCTATATCATATTGCTTTCCAAAAAGCTATCTTACAAACTACTTTATTTGTCTCACCAAACATTACGTTGCAATAAGCTCAAATAAGAAGCTAGCTTATAAGACACCTTATTGTTATAGAATTAAATCCGACACTCTTGCTTGTGCGGCGTCCTGAGGTTCACGCTAGAACCATGAGACTAGCCTACCCAGATACACATGCCAACTGGTTTTGCCCTGTCATCGGCTTGGCTCATCACGACATTAGCCCCCGATCGGTTGTGTCTAGCCCCGACAGTCGACTTCACAGTTAAGCTCTCTAAAATTTACGACTCAGCAAAACGGAAGCGACTAGACTAACAATGCCCTCATGGACTAATATGGCCCCGTAGATCTCAACTACAAGCTGACCAATGGCACGAGCTTCTTTCTCTTTGGTCATCACGGTCACACCAACTTTTTGTCGTGACATTCTCCCACCGCCAAACTCTAGCACGTCCTCGTGCGGTAGGAGAAGAACTCTTGTACTTCCAATCTTGATGAACATCATATACAACTGCATTCTGCACTCTTTAATCCCAATCACATAGACATAGGGTCAGGATCCTCTACATGTGGCCATACCCAATCTACTCTTAGACTTACACGAGGAGGTGGAGTAGTCTTCTGTAGATCCCCTCTAGGCAGGTCGACCCTCTAGTCCGCCTCTATATGGACCCCACAAAAGTGTACAACTGGCTTAATGTATGTCCCATTTGCTCGAACGTGGCTCTAATACCACTTGTCACAGACTTAAATTCGACACTCTTCCTTGCTCACGCATCTCGATGTTCCCACTAGAACCAAGAGACCAACCTACCCAGATACCAGCTGGTTTTATCATGTCATGGGCTTATCAGGGAGGCGGCATTAGCCCTCGACCATTGAAGGTAATTGTACATTTCAACACGATCTTGATCCTCTCCATTTCTTTGACATAGTCGTACACTTTTTGCTTTACTTTAGATGCTAAAATTTATTGTGAAAATCATGAAAAAAGCGACTCGGTACAAAACTTGCCTCATGATCTTGATTGCATCCTAGTCTCAATAGGCCTTCCTTATTTCTCCACCTAGTAATCACAAATTCATCCTACCTTGTTAGTGCTTGGAAAACTCAAATTATAGTGAGATTTACCTTCTTACGATTGGTGTATCCATGGTGATCAAAGATGAACTCCATCTTTGTCTCCCTCTCGATGCATGACTCCAGATATGATATGCTTTAAAATGATGGGACTCTCATCATTTATGGAACTCAAGTTGTTGCCTTCGAGTGCTCTCCTTTTAGACTTACTCTTTTCCCCATTCATTGCTTCTAGCTTCATTTTCTTCATCCCCAATGGAAACATGTGATGATATCATGATAATCAAGATAAAAGTTTTTTAATGATTATGTCTTTGATCAATTCTTTCCTATACCCGATTAGATTTAATTTTCATCAAACATTGTCCTCATGTATTTCTTTGTAGAGGTGATTCACTCAACCCTTGTGTATCTCATACACAACTTTTATCCTCACTTAATCTATCCAACCACTATCTTTTGCCACTATTTTATAAAGCTCTAAACAAGCAAAAGAATAAATAACCAAGTTTTATTTGTGGTCTTGAGGAATTCATGTCATTTAATTTATGAGGCAAACACATTGGGTGTCATATTACTATTTTATTTCATTTAATTTACTCTCATTAATGGGGACCTTGCCTTTATTACCTCAACTAATGGTTACAAATAGTTAATCGAATTTGTCAATGACTTCTTTCATGCAACTTGGCTTTTCTTGCTTAATACATTCCATGAAATATTTTATAATTTTCATGATCTTTATGCTTTTGTTACAACCCAAGTTTCATGTATCTGTCTATTATTTATAGCATCCTACTTTCATTTCTTCTTATTATCACTTTACTTTGAAAAATCTACCCAATTATAACAATGCTATCCAAATACAAAACAATTTAAAGTCTGAAAATTAGGTGTTCTAATAAAAAAAATTGAAACTACAATGCTATAAACTCGATATATTTTTCAAAGTACAATGCCTTAATAAGAAAAAGATTAATCTAAAAAGCTATCATTGTCTCTCAAGATTCAAGATAGATACCTTTAAAGACATGAATCTTATTAGAAAAACAAATGCATATTGATATTGTTAACTTGAGTATGGAGTTCATAAAAAGATAAATAGCATCAAGAATCATGTTGACTACTTATAAAGTCATTGCTTCTCTTTATAGATCACCTATGATATTTGTAATAGTGTTAGTTATTGGGAAAAAAAATTGTAATTTTCTTTTTGTGACTCGCTTTCGATCTCACATGTAGGTAAAAGACATGAATGCCCTTTTGATCCTTAGTCCTAGAGGTTGAGGAGGGTATTCACGTCTTTTTAGCAGACGAGAGACTATAGCCAATTGGTTTGAAGATAAATGCTTCTTCACAAGATGCTATCACAATGTAGTAAAGAGCTGGTTATATAAAGGTGACAATTCTATCTTCTTTTGTGTAAGATTATTCATGTTTTTAAGTGCTTTATAATTCATTAAGGAGTATTCATTGATAATTTGATTTGCTTATTATAGCACCACACTTTGATTTTTATAGAAAAGAAAAAAAAAACCAAAGTATAGCAATATCATGATTTCTGTTAAAAATAAAATTTTCTTTTTTCTAAAAATAACTAGAAAATATTTCTTTTATTTTTAATCTTTTGTGTTTTATTGGTCACCCCTACACGTTTAATACGATTTGTATTGATCCAAAAGAAGCTATTATTTATATGTTTGTGATTTAGAATCTACTTTTATTTATTGCATTTTTAACGACTCAAATAATTTTTTTTATTTAAAATTAAAGTTTTTAGTGCTTATTTTTTATGATTACGAGTGCATTCACGTCTTTTCTTTTTTTTTAGAATTACAAAGTAAAATGTCCTAATACGAAATAGTTTGAAGTACAATGCTATAATTAGGTGGACTTTCTAAAATCTAAAGTACCATCGATGTCTTAATAAGAACAAGAATCAAATTCAAAATATAATTTTGTCATAGAAAGAAATGAAAGTCATATGCTATAATAATACACAAATGAATAAAATCGAAATTTCTATATCTTTCATTCATCTCAGAATACCGTGAATTGGTGAAATGCAAGAAATAGCAATGTACTTTCGATAAGCACAACTCTAAAGAAACTCAACATGGTCATGATCCATTTTTTTTTGTCTAGTTAACAATCGCATAATCATAAATTATTCAATTTTAAATCGAAAATAATAATAATAATAATAATAATAATAATAATAATAATAATAATAATAATAATAATAAGAATATGTTTAAATCTGTTGCACAATATTTGTCTTTTTAACAACCGTAGATGGTTCAACCGCACTGCAACTTCTACACGGTGTTGTAATCGACTGCATAATCTTCTTCCCAAATCCACCGTTTTTCTCTTCTTTATTTCCATATTTTCCAATTTCTTTTTTATTATTTTTTTTCGAAGAAACACCTCCACTTTTTCTTGGCTCCAAAATATCTCTCATGGTCACATTTCCATGTACTTGTGATTGCGATTGCGATTGCGATTGGTCATCATCTTTTGGTGATTTTGCAGTGTAACTGAACTCAAAGTTAATATCATTTTCTGATATCTTTGTGGTTTTTCTAGGATGATGACGTGGCGGGTGACGTGGCGGTTGGGGTTTTGAATATTGTTCTTGAGTGCATACGAGACCGGTTAATGAGAGAGAATCGGAAGAACACATGTCGGCTGCTACATTGGATGATGGCATCTTGATCACCATGGAAATTGGAATGGATGCTTTGAAGGGTAATTTGGTAATTTGGTATGAATATGAAGTGAAGGTTCATTACTTTGAGAGTTGTGTATATATAAGCCAAATAGAGTGTCTTCATGCACCGGCTTTGCTATCTTACTCCCATTTGTTTTAGGGAAAAATACAAATAAATTTGTACGTTTACTATTTTATCCATTAATCCATTTAATAAGATGAAAAAACATTTCCTGGATATCAGATTTGATTACTATTTGTTTTTTTAATAATAAATAATAGTTCAGTGGCTAAATGATAAAACGGTGAAAATATGAGTTTTTCCATTTTAAAAGCGAGGTAGTCGGAGAATTTTTTTTAATGGTCAAAAAGTAAAATGCTTTAATGATATGATAAAAAAACAGTTAAATTGGCTAAACTAATAAATTGACAAATATAAAAGAGCTTAATAGACCTCTTTTTCAACAGTAATATATTGATTTAGTAATTAAAGTATTTTCCGTCGTGATTAAAGGATTATGTTTTTTAATTCACCATTCATAAAAGCATCTTTCTCCTCGTTACTATTTTGTGAAGGCAAAATACGGAAATAAAACAACGTGGTTATATAGTTTTTATGAATTTAGTTGTTGCACTATTATTTTCTTAGAAAAGATGCCATGATAGTCATTTTTCAATAAAATAGCAAAAATTCTAGAAAAATGCTCATAATAGCCACAATTGTGCAAGTCACCATCTATGAAAATTTAGATAGCGTGTGAATTTTTTATGAAATTTTAGCAAGTCGGCACATGTGAAAATCTAAGTGGCCTGCTATAATTTTTTTTAATTAAAAAAGGTTATATTTGCATGTCAACACCTATGAAAATCACCTAGGTGGCCTTCAATTTTTTTTTTTTTTTAAATTTTTTTGAAAAGACTTTTGCAGGTCACCTTTTTTGGAGAATCCAAATGGTCCAATTATTATTTTAAAGTTCGTATGCTTAAGTTATAAAGTTTTTTTTTTCATAATATTCATCGAATAATCTATTTTGGAGGTAAAACAAGTTTTCGACATCCTATTTAAGAGTGTAATTTGTGCATATATAAACCTTGTTACAAAGAAAACAATAAAAAAAACCAAAACCGAGTTTGTAAAAAGTTATAAATGATTAAAGATGATTTTTTTTTTCTTTTTATATTTTTCATCGTCTATTTTGGAGATAAAAAAGTATGTCTTCCTAACATTTAAATTTGGAGGGTACTATGTTAATAGAAAACCATTATTACAAACAACACAATAAAAAAAACAATTCAAACAGAGTTTATATGAAAAGAGTTATAAAGGTTTGAAGTTGACAAAATAGTGACATTTTCGTAGGCCACCACTTGTCATCGCTATTTTAGTAAATTTTCCGAAATTTTAGTTATTGTGGAAAAATCTTAGAAAATTTGGCTATTATGGTGATTTCTCTATTTTTTTTATCGAATTAGGCACTAACTATTATTGTAAGAACCATAAGAAAAATATGATAGTTTGGTGGCTACATTCGTGAAAAATGTTTATTGTAAATGGTAAAAGAAAATGTAACAGTGGTTGCTAAATTGGCATACGTTTTTTTTTAAATATATTTCTATATTTCACTTTTGTGCAACTTGAATAGCGATTGTGGTTCATGTCATTCTGGAATTGGAATCTTGGAACACACGTACGTACGATGTTTAAATATAAGGCGGCTGTGGCCGGAATAATGTTGATGTGTTTGTTCGGGTGAGTCTTACGAAGTGTTGTGTTTTTTTGCTACAAAAACTACTCGGACGAGAATTTTGTCGTGTTATCTGAAGGTGGGCCCATCGCCGTCCTCAAGTATCATCCACTACCATTGAAAAATGGCAATGTATTGCTATCCAATTTGTTAAAAAACAGTTTAGAACATGATATAAAAAGATAAAAAAAATTTGGGGTTTTATTTTTCCGTTTGTTAATATATGTTAAAAAAAAAAGTATTTTTAATTGTCGTAAAAATTATATATATAAAAAGGTTTAGAAAGGGTTTAAAAATCTTGCTAATTCTCCTAAAAAGTTGTAAAAAATTGGTACTAAAATTTATTATAAGCTTTATAGAAAAGGAAAATGACTTAATAAAATAATGTATTTTTTATTTTGTATATATTTAGTCACTGAAGTTGTTTTGTCTTATATTTAACCATCTTTTTTTTTTTTTTTTTTTTTTTTTTTTTTTTTTTTTTTCTACATTCAGTCTTTATAACCGACTATTCCAGGTTAAACCGAAAAAAATGACTTAATAAGATCATATAAATTTCATTTTGTATATATTTAGTCCTTATGATTGATTTCTTCATACTTTGCTACAACATTCTATGTGGGACAATCATTAATGAGGTATTCTCATATGTTACTCGTCCTTCACTATATCAGTAACCTAATTCACGAATCGGTCAAATAATGTTGGTGTCATAGTTTTCTCTAAGTAAAATATGTTTCGGCTTCAGTTTCATCTATCTCCATGGCAGACAATGAGATTGTGTGTGATTGCTTTCTCCAAACTTGAATATACACTTCCAAGACAAACTAATTAAGGAAGACGCTAAAAGAATTTACACATCCAAGACAAAAGAACACCATAAAAAAAGTTTCATCTATCTCCATAGCAAACAACTGGATTCTTTATGATTTCTTCCTCCCAACTCAAATTTACACTTCCAAGACAAATAATCTCATCGTTTGCTGTAGAGATATATGAAACCGAAGTCGAAGACATCTTCTGCTTAGAGAAAACTAAGGCACCAACATTATTTGACCGATTCGTTAGTTAGGCTACTGATATACGTGAGGGATGAGCCACACATGAGAACACCTTATTAATGATGTCCCATGTAGGATGCCTATAACAGTCGATTTCAAGTACTTCTTCCTTTTTCCTTTAACTTTGAAAAATTATGTGAAAATAGTCCCTTATACACTGGGTGTACGTTTAAGTACGCTTAGCGTACATGTGCGTGTTGGAGTCGGGGAGTTTAACCACGTATACTGAGCGTATGTGGTGGACGTAGGGCATACGTCAACCCTAATTTTTAGGGCATAAGCCCTATTTAAACATCATTATAGCCTTTGGACCTTTACCTTCATTAACCTCCACTGTTCACTACGTCCCATTAAAAACCTAGTTCATCCTGTGAGTGTTTTTGAGCATTGAAAGTGATTTTGTGGCATTTTTGTGTGTATTCAAGAAGAAGGAACTTGGAGACCAAGCATTTATTGAGGTTGAGCTCTTAGATCCAGAGTCTTCATCAGTTTTGGGAGCTAGAGAAGGTATAAAGTTCTTACCTTGATGATTCATTATGGTAGTTTGATTTTAGGGTTGTTTATGAGCTTTATTTGGTCCTATGGGTTCTCTGTATGAGTTTGAGCAACTCTTGGAGTTAGATATGTTAGATCTCAACCTCTTTGTTGCTCTTGATACATAAAAATGTCATCTTCATGGTTGATATGAGTCCATGCATGAATTTGAGTCCTTAATATGAGTTTTGATGGAAAAAATGGATGTTGGGTTCCATTAAGACATGCTAAGGGTAAAAGTTGCCAACTGTATGTATTAGAACCCTATAATGGACTAGATCTGGAACCTGAACCTTATGGCTGAATGTATTAAGCACTAAATTATTTAGGGTGGCAAACAACCCAGTACGCTGGGGGCACCAAATGGTACGCTTCACGTACTCACGTACTGGTGATCGGTTGTGTAAGCATACAGTGCGTATGCCGAGCGTACGCCTCACAGTGGGATTTTGAACGTTGATTGAGCTTTCGACCTTTGGGCCTTAGTTAGGTTTTGGGCCTTGTCCTGTTTAGAGTATGTGGGCCTCAGGATTCTATTAGTGGGCCTTAAGTTGTATGAGTTAGGCCTTTATGGGCCTTGGGGGCCATTATGGTGTTATTGGGCCAAGTTTGGCTAGGCCTATTATGGGAAGGGTAAAATGGCATTTTATCCTAAGAGTGTGGGTTAGGATTTTAGACCCACGGTTATGGTTTATGACCTAATTTTTTTTATTAGGGTTATTTGTTTATGCTTAGTAGGGGATCTTCCGGTTCTGTAGCCGAGCATCTAGTTATTTATTAGCGGACTGAGGTGAGTTTTCCTCACTATATCAATGGGTCAAAGGCACCAAGTCCGGCCCACTATTTGTGATATTAGATGCCAGCTATATTTGTGATATGTGTATGAAAGAACAGGATGTGGCCCCTAACATCTGTATGAAAGACTAGGATCTGGCTCCTGGCCACTATATAGAAGACCATGATTTGGCCCTCGGTAGGAAATTACTTGTAAGGCTATGGTCTGGCCCATAGCACTAACTTATTTATGTTTAGTATGTCGTACTTGGGTAAATTCATTAAGCTTTTGCTTACAGTTTATATTTATGGTTTCAGGTACATCCGGTACTAAGGGAAAGGTCCCAGCATGATGGCACAACATTCTCCCCTCACCATTTTCCACATTTTTAGATATTGTTACTCTGATGATTTGACAATATTACTATTTAATAGTTTTTGGAACAATTTGATGACTATAGCTCTTGTTTAAAAATGAAAAAAATTATCCTGGTTATTGGGCTGTTACAAGTTGGTATCAGAGGCTTGGTTTGAGAGATTCGGGCACACTCTCGGGTGTGTCAGAACTCAAACTGAGGAAATGATAATCTTTTCAAAAGAAAAAAAGAAATTGAATTTTTGAAAAAGATAATTTTTAAGTAAAAAGGGGAGTGCAATGTGTGCAATCAGCCGAGCTCAAGTAAGTGTTTCCCTAGTTACCCATACTTATGTATTATGATTAGTATGTTTGATGTGTGAAAAGGGCTAAGGATATGTAACGTCTCAAAAATAAAACTATAAAATTTTTCATTTTTAGATTAATAAAACATCAAACCATATTGTAGTCATAAAACCAAGGTTGTCAAATGTATCGATACATCATCAATATCAGAGTAAATCGTAAAATGCAGAAACATATGGTGTGTGCTCTGCAATCATCCCGAGCTCTCTCATTTGAAAACCGAAGTACTTGAAATATAAACTGAAAACCGTAAGCACAAAGCTTAGTGAGTTCCCCAAGATACCACATACCATATATATATATATATATATATATATATATATATATATATATATATATATATATATATATATATATATATATAACAAATAATGGGCCCCGCCCTAACTCGCATAACATGCCCGCTCATTGAGTATAATGGGCCCCGCCTTAACTTGTGTAACGGGCCCCACCCTAACTCGCATAACGGGCCCCGCCCACATACAAATCATATGTACATAATAGGATAATTATATAATATACAAATACATGCGAACATCACAAAGATAATATCGTACCGTATAATCATCATGCCCCACCCATTGAGTATAATGGGTCCCGCCCAAACTTGCATAACGGGCCCCGCCCACATATAAATCATATATACATAGCCAGATACTAGCATACAAATAACCATCGAGCCTCGCCCAGTAAGAATACAAGCACATATACATGCAAGAGTCACGCAAACATCTATCACCTTACATAACAAACCATGGGACAACATTGGTGCCTTTGACCCACTAAACTAAGTGAGGAGACTCACCTCGAACTACTGAATCACAAGAAATAACCTCTGGCTACTGGTCTTACAAATCCCCAAGCTATCAATACCATATAACATCCAATTAAAATTTGATTCCAATCCATAACCATCAGTCCTTAATTAGGGTAAAAAGACCATTTTACCCCTTACCTAGTTCCGTTCAAGACTAAATCCAAAACCTACAACCTAAAACGCCCAAACATGGCCGAAGATATCCCATGGTTAACTTTGATCCAAATTCTGGTCAAAGTCAAAGTCAACAGTCTATGTTGACCAAACACGTCGTGTTGCTCCTTAGCCACGCCGTATTCCGTCAGCATCCAATCAGTCGGGAAAATCCCGACCACACGCCGTGTGGGCTTGCCACTACATCGTGTTTTCTTGAGTTTCAACAGCTTAATACATTAAGTTGTTTTCACCGATTCCAAGAGCTCCAAAGCTCAGATCTAGTCCATAATGTGGCCCAAAAGGATAAAGTTTCAAACTTTATCCATTGGGACTAGCCAAAAAGGTTTAAAACTCAATCCATAAAGCTTAATAATGCAAGAGCTTAACCAACAAGCACTTAATCCTCAAAGTATGAAGTCCATCCTTTTCCAGAAGCGATTCAAACACCAAAACCATCCTAAAGGTTGGTGCTTTGTAGACATACATGTCCAATACATGTCCAATACATGTCTTGAACTCGTATTAGGTCAAAATGGGGATTCATGACCTAATGTCTATGTATGACATCAAAACTTGATTATAATCTAGATCCAAAACACCACTAACTCCTCTTGACCTGGATATTCATAAAGTTGCCAACTTTATGAGGTCTAACCATTCCATCATTCAAGAATAAGAAGCTAAAGGAACAAAACTCAATATCTAACAACTTGGAACGATAAAAATCGAATCTTGTACACTTATAAAGGTCCAAAAGAGGGCCAACATGGAGAATAGGGACTTGCTTGCTTGATCTTTTCTTCCTTCCTCCTCCTTCTTCCTTCTTAGCTTCAAAAAGCACCAAACTAGCTCTAAAAATGGAGGAATATGATTAGGGTTTCTTTCAAGGCTTGAGGGGCTGAGAATGGACAAACCCTAGCCTCCTTATTCCTTTAAATAGGGAGAAAAAACCTGGAGGATTAGGGTTTTCATTCCAGCTGTCAATACGTTGTGTTCTAAGAGGCAACACGTCATGTTGACCTTAATGAAAGTCGCATTTCTTCTTATCTAGACATGTCATGTTGGTTCCTCCAACACGTCATGTCTAATCCTCAAAAGGGGATTTATTCGCAACAATTTTTCCTCAAGATTCTGGTTGTCACAATTCTCCCCCACTTAAATTAGATTTCATCCTCAAAATCATTCCTTATCATCCCAGGCACGCCAGATAGCCTGAAGACACAACCCTGAGCATACAACGGTCTTTCTAAGGCTACCGAACCCAACCATAGCAGAACTCTCCAAACCCGATGATGAACGAATCCTTAATTCCTTGTAGAAAACAACTTCTACCTTGCCCAAAACCCGAAGCCTGAAGTTTCAAATTGGTCTGAATCCCTGAAAGACCACCCATACCGAACCATTGCTAATTCCATTCCACTTATCCCCTAAACTGACTACTCAACTTTTGATAACCTGAGGTTCCCACTAGAAAACAAAATCACAGACCAAACGCTACTGCCGTCAACCTTTCACTTGACCAAAGGGACATATATTCCTTTAAGGGAAAGCTCATCATGATGATAACAATTCTATGAATATAATGAACAACGCGGGACAAACTAGGAGATAAAGTTTCTAATGCTGAACAAGACACTGCTTCCTTTAACTGCCGAACCAACATACTGCAACTGAAATTCCAAAACCCCATACTTGCTTGACCCCCACACATATAGAACCAAAACAAAACATAAGAACATGATCTGCCAACCAAATTGAAACCATCCATTAACCCTGAACCCTTCAACTGATACCCTTGGCATTCATATTCCTTAATTTATATCCTACTAAAGAGAAGGCCTTGCACATAAACACCCGCGATTCCCAATGTGATATGTTAGAACAACATGCTAGTACTAGGCTAGAGATCTTCAGGGATTGCATGGTAGAATTGTCTGATTACATGATGCCTGCTAGCCTAGGTTTCCTTTATATGAGATTGACATCATTACTGTAGTTGCTTAGTGTATGCATCACGGTTATACATAATTAAGATCTTATAGCCTGAGAATGTTTGATTTGGCCTTATGTTCTGTTCTTTTTTGATTGGGAGCTTAGGGTAGGATTGGATATTCAAAAGTCTATAGGGTCCAGCGTTATGTATGGCTAGCATACACTAGTGCTGCAGGGTTGGTGGAAGTTTCATGGATGGATGGATTGTGTGAGACCGGTAGGCCAGTTGTGAGACAGTTAGCCTTCCTCTAGGAGTGAGGATTGAGCACTCGCCAGGTTATGTATACAGTTAGGGCGTTGTGGTGATACTTAAGACAAATATGGGTAGGTGTGGAAGGTCGTATGGGCCCGTACTACTGAAAGCACAGGACCCACACGCGTATCAAGGAAGTCACAACCCCTAGGGTTGGGTAGGGAGTTGGTCCCCTGTCATTATATGGATTATCGGAGATCTTTCTGGTGAATTATTAGAATGGTGGTTACGATACATCTTCAGACGGATCCGGGTTAGGATCGATAGGCCAGTGTTGTCAGAGGATCATGTCAGTGAGACCATCCGGGAGGAGGTGATCGATATTGTTCGAGGACAATTTTTGGAGATGTTTGCGTCTATCAAGACTGCTATAATTGAGCATTTTGATGAGTGTTATGTAGCTAGTGTCGAGACGGTTGCCGTGGCAGCTATAGCAGCTGTAACAACGGCAATGGGAGGAGCTGGTCGAGCTTTCCAGTACCGGAACTTGTTATTAGGACGTATTACGATGAGCAGAGGTCTGCAGTTACTTGGGATCAGGGAGATTTTCCGTACTAGTTACGTTCCATAGGTTGAGCGGGAGAGTCTAGCACATGAGTTTCTAGATTTGAGGTTTCGGGGGTATTGCTCGAGGTCGGAATGCGAATCGCAGGGACTCCAGAAAGGAGTGATAATTATGATCAGCTGGAAGCAGAATGGTTAATTGATAGATTGGAATGTCGTTTTCTAGGGCAAGGATTTTTCCCTTCCAGTTTTGATCTCTGAGGAGTGATCAGGCTTGTGACCCCTGGATCAGGTGATATTCCAGCTCGGGGTCAGTTAGTTGCAGGGGTTGGCGACAATATCTCAACGTTGGTTAGCGCAAGTGGGTCGAGGTGGCATAAGTGTTTTGTGAGGTTCGGTTTGCCTTTGATCACTTGTATCAGGTGGTAAGGATTGATTGTGTGATCTATTGCACTTTTAGGATTGTAGACTACGTCCTGGAAGTAGTTGTAGCCCGATTTATGGTAGAGGCTATTTCAATTATTGCAGTTCAGTTGTGGATGATCGAGCTGGTGAGTGAGTCAGGGTGCGTGACCATAAATGATATGGTTTCTAGAGCCGAGAGCGGGAGATTAGTTAGAGTTCTTTGGGAAGAAGGTTATTATATGGAAGGTCTGCGGACATGATTCCACATGATGGTTATTCAGTAAAGTCAGAATTCAGTGGTTTTAGTAATCGTTATTGATTGGCGTTTGAAAGCACTGAGGGAAATAGCTTGTTGATGAAGTATTAGTAGAGCATCTATCTTTGGACTTGAAGATTTGTGTGTGGGAGTATTTAAGCATCAGGGAATATCGGTTAAGCTATGTTTAGATTTCACACCAGTGGGTGGTAGTTAGTGATCTAAGTGGGGGAGAATTGGGAATTCTAGGTTAAGTGTCACCCATTGAAGGTTTTGTCTGTTGCTGTTCAGATTATGGTTCTAGGAGGGTTGGATAGGCGTTAATCGGTGAACCTCTCAGGAAGCGTGAATTCTCCGAAGGAATTCAATAGGCGACAGTTGAGAAGCGGGAACGCATCACCAATTTCCTTGTGCAGTGTGCTTATATTTCCTAAGTCTTTGGAGTATGTTTCCCCTCAATGGTGAAATAGAATTTTGATTTGTATAAGACTCGTGTTTCGGTAACCTTCGGGATAATTGTAGAAGTCTTCTCGGACTAGTTGGTATTAGTAGAGTCGGATCGGTCTCGATCGGGTATGGGCTTTTTGACAAGTAAGTATGGAGTTAAGGATTCCCAAATATGTGCATGGTAGTGATTCTTCGTGTATATCTATGAGTATTCTAGGTGACAATAGAGTTGGTTCAGATTACGTGTGATCAGGTCTGGGTTATAGTCTGCAAAGTTGAGTCTAGAGTTCATCTATCATTTTATTCAGGGGTCGAGTGCGACCAAGGGTTGTAGGATTTTGCTTGGATAAACAACTTGTTCTATATGTGGATTGGGAATAGTGGGATTTCAACATGGTAACACATGCTGGTGTTGTGAAGAACGTTGGTTAGGCCTTTCTTTTGGATAAGATTGATAGTTATCAGGAGCATTCCAGTCATGAGCTGAGGGCCAGGTAGGGCATACCAGACTCAGGCTGTGGGCTCATAGGCAATCCAGACCTATGTTGTGGGCCTTGTAGGGGTATTCCAGTCATAGGCTATGGGCCTAGTAATCTTGGTGGTCTATTCCTTCTGTTTGAGCATTTTCGGAATGGACATATTGTTGAGATTCGAGTGAGCCGTAATCTGCTAGGAGGAATCAGAAGATTTGTGAAAAACACAAGGGCAGGTCCTTGAAATTAAAGTTATGCGTTTAAAACCGAGTTTCATATATAGTAGTATTATGATCGAGGGTATTCCATCCTGAGGATGATTGGACCTGTCATGGGTATGTCTGGTATTTCAGTCCGAGGCTGATTGGGCCAGATATGAGTGGTTGGATTTATGAGCCGGTTAGCATATATATGTGGTTCAGGAACCAAAGGAAACATTGTCGTGTTGATCCAAAAAAGGGTTCATCTCCCAGTTTACATCTCGTTGTTCATTTTATCGCTAGGAATTGGTTATCAGAACGAATTTCTCTTGAAGGAGTACCTAGTCTCTTGTCGAGTAGAGAATTATAGGAGCAGTGTGGGATTGTGATTCCGTTTCGGGTGGGAAACCCCAAGTTATTAGCAGTTGAGTGCCAGTTGGAAGATAAGTACAATAAAATCGACAATGATTCAGTGTGGGCGGTCTGCGAGGAAGCCATACCATCTCGAGACTCTAGATTTTGAATTGAGTAAAGGTGATCAAATTGTAAGGGATTCGTTTAATTTCTTGGTATTAGAACCCTGTCAGGGTTGGACATGGTTGCCTTGGAGAGGCTAGAGTTCACACAGGATTGTAGCCAAGTAGTTTAAGTTGTTTGGCGTGTAAGGAATGATAAGAAACGATTTCGAGGACGAAATCAAATTAAGTGGAGGAGAATTGTAACATCCTGTTTTAAGAAAAGTAATTAAATAATAAATCAGGAACCCCAGGAAGTAATTAATATGATTATTTTATATTATTAGAGCTCAAATTAATTAATAATTAGTGGGGTGTTGGTTTCAGGGTGCCAAATGTTATACTTTTGATTTCCGAGGATTAAAGTGTAAGTTCGAGACTTAATTTGTAAGGATTCTCATAAGTCAAGGGGTGTTTGGTATTATTTTAATTTAATTTGAATGGAATTATGTGAGCAAGGGTAGGAAATGCAAATTATGGACTTGCCGTGAAAAGAATCCTATGGGGAGGGGCCAATTATGACATTATGGAATGAAGTCTGATTGGAGGCGAGTATATATCTTCATTTCCGTCACCTTCTAAACCCTAAACCTAATTGATGTATCAGCCGCCACCCTTCCCTCACCCCACCTTCCTCCAGCCGTCACCACCTCTCTTCCCCTCCTATCTTCGGTGCCATCACCACTTCTCCTATGATAACCAGCCGAGACCCCAATGACGTCTGCCATGACCGGAGAGACCAAAGGTTAATGGGTGAGCTGGGAACGAAGCCGCTATAGTCTTTTCCGGTGGGGGTTGCGAATGTTGGTCAAGGTTGACCTGGTAATTAGGAAAGAATAAAGCACATGGTAGTCATGACCGTTGGGAAAGTTGACTGTTCCTAGTATTTCGTTTTTTTTGTTTATTTCTAATAGCTTAAATAGCATAGCTTAGTAGTCTCAAATAATCCATCGAAAATTCATTGTACAACAATTCAATCATTTGATTGCTAATCTTCATTCAATAAAGTAAAATCATTCGGCTGCCTAATTCCTGTTTTACCCCTGTATTGTTTTTCCTATTTTACCCCTGTATTGTTTTTGCTGTTTACTCTTCAATGCCCAATGCTAACCTCATCAAATTACAATACCTGGTCAATAAAGATGGAAGCCACCATGGATGCCCATGGGTTATAGGATGCCATTGAACCACTAAGTGAATCAGTTGTGGATGAGAAGAAGAGCAAGCAGGCTCGATCTTTCATCTTCCAGTCTATACCAAACCAGATTCTTTCACAGGCTGCCAAGAAAAAGACAACCAAGGAGGTTTGGGACTCTCTAAAGTCACGGTATGTGGGTGCAGAGAGGGTCCAAAAGGAAAGGTTGCGGATACTGAAGAGTGAGTTTGAAGCACTTCAAATGAAGGAGACAGAAACCATAGATGATTATGCAGGAAAGATATCAGCCATGATTTCAAAGTTTGGGAGTGCAGGGGCAATATTGGAAGATGAAGAATTGGTGAGAAAGTTGTTCGACATAGTCCCGGAGAGGTTTATAAACCTGGTGGCATCAATTGAGCAAAGCCGTGATATGGAATCAATGCCATTTGAAGAAGCAATTGGGCATTTGAAGGCTTATGAGGACAGACTCCGGCTCCGGAAGGCAAGCACACAGGTAGATAATGCCCTATTGCTTTCCAAGGCAAAAGGCTCATCAACCCATCAGAGCCCAAGCAAACAAAACTCGACAGGTGGTCGAGGAAGGGGTGGAAACAAAAACATGGTAGGAAGGGGCAGTTCACGAGGGGGAGGCTCTTTTCGTGGCAGAGGTGGGCGCTGGGGTGGTGACTCAGGAGAAGAAACAAACCATAGCAACAAAAATCCACGTGACAAGAGCAACATAAGATGCTATGAATGCCAAGAGCTTGGTCATTATGCATCAGAGTGCAAGGCAAAGAAACAACAGGACCAAGAAGTGAACTTGGCTGCTGATGAAGAGGAACCAACGCTTTCGTTAACTGTTTGTGGAGAAAAGAATACTAAAATTGTTCTCTTAAATGAAGAAAAAGTCTACCCAAGCCAACTGAAGGAGTTTAATGATGAAAACATATGGTATCTGGACAATGGTGCCAGTAACCATATGACCGGTTGCATGACCTTATTTGCTGAGCTTGACGAGAAAGTAACCGGACAGGTATGATTCGGAGATGGGTCAAAAGTTCCAATTAAAGGGAAGGGTACTCTCCTGTTTAATTGCAAGAATGGTGACCAGTTTATTGTCCCAGTCGTGTATTATATTCCTACCCTGCACAGTAATATAATAAGTCTAGGACAAATGACGGAAGAAGGGTATGACATAGGGATGAAGAATGAATTCTTGAAAATGTATGATGAAGCAGGAAGCTTAGTTATGAAGGTGCAAAGATCTAAGAATAGACTCTATAAGATAAAGCTTACACCTGGAAAGCCTGTATGCTTAGCCATGAGTATAGATGATGACTCATGGTTATGGCATGCACGTATGGGCCACACCAACTTCAAGTTACTTGAAGAAATGACACGTAAGGGAATGGTGACAGGTATGCCCCAGGTGACTCACCCATCACAAGTATGTGAAGGTTGTATGATAAGCAAGCAAACAAGGCAGAGCTTCCCAAAGATGACCTAGTGGAGGGAAAAAGACCCACTCCAGTTGCTGCACGCAGACCTTTATGGGCCAATTACACCTGCAACAAAAGGAGGTAATCAATACTTCCTGCTGATTGTAGATGACTACTCATGCTACATGTGGGTCTATTTGATCAAAACCAAAGACGAGGCATTCAACATGATCCAAAAATTCAAGTCACAGGTCGAAGGAGAGAGTGAGTATAAAATCAAGGTGTTACGAACTGACCAGGGAGGCGAATTTAACTCCACCCAATTTGCGAACTTCTGCGAATAAGTGGGAATTTGTCACATCCCCAAACCAAGGATGGCGGAAACGTCCGGGGGTGGAGGACTTCATGTATAGCATCATAACAACAATTGCAATAGTGACTTGAGCAAACATAACCAATATATATATATATATATATATATATATATATATATATATAATTGAAAGAGTTACATCATTGTATGAATTACATGTTTCCAAATCAATTGCAATATGTTGACAAAATGTGGAATGTTTGACGCCTTAACATCCCATCCTCAAAAGCACTTGGTTACCTGTTTAGTGATTTCCTGAGAATACAAGTTGTTTGAAAAAGTGTCAACACAAAGGTTGGCGAGTTTATAAGTTTTTGTATGCAATTATGAAATCCTTTTCTTTTGAAAGTAGTGTCCATTCCAACAAATCCAATATTTTCCTTAATGTGTAAATGTAGTCTTAAAACCCAAAGACCAGAATGTACAAATAATTTGTCATATTTATAGTAAAACAATGCAAGTTTAAGTTGACATAAACTCATTTGATTTCGGTGAAATCCCCGTAAATTCTATGTTTGTTAATTCTTAATGTGAGTTATCATAACCATGCTATGACCTAGGTGGCCTGAAACGACGTTCTTCAGGCGTCGGAAATGTTATGACATTTGTCACCTCAGACCTGCCGGTCTAGCTGTTGCATGCAGCTTAGGTGTGGGTTTGTCAATCCCAATATATATCTATATACAACTATCACGCTCTCCCTCCAGGAGACTCTGGTTACAATACAGGACTTATTGGTAAAGTGAAGCGAATGTCTCACAAAAGTCATTAACGAATTCACGTGTAATATAATGAAAATCCCTTTTTGTATAAATGTACCCTTTTTGTATGAGTGTGTTATGTGATGTATCATAAACTATACCTATTATAGTTTATCAAAACAAGGGTAGTAGTGGTAATGTACGTAAACTTTACTTAACATAGTTTATTCAAATGTTTGTATGTAATGGATGTACTTTGATTATAACAAATTGTTATTTCTATGCTTTATCTAGAAAACTCCATTTGTTAATTGATTTATGTTTATATAATAAGACAAAAATGTCATATATTGCAATAACATATAATCACACAAAGATATACACCTTGCTCAACATGTTACAAGGTGAATTGAAATTGATAGCATTTTTCTGTTGATAACATTTTCTATCACTGTTATTAGAAAATTTGTAGAAAAATCATCAAAGGTCCAAATCAGAATCCGTAATTTCTAAGAGTTTGTAAAATGAGTCTAGTTTCTCCATAATTTTTTTCATGATTTTTAGTGGCCTCTAACTTGTGTGAACAAGTCCATAATCACAGACTCGTCCGGATTGATGTTTGAAATGATAGGCAGTTTTGTAAAAATCACCATAAATTGTAGAAACATCGTATGGAGGTGTGCAAGTAGCCATTTTAAAGCCAAGGACTTGAACTACTTTCTCCTTGTACAGTTTTGAAAACTAAAATGTTTAGGTTGTCCAAAACAGTTCGTGCATGGAGTTAAACGTTCTTGATGAAAGCTGTTGGAAAAGTTTAGTTGTGTACTTGGTGTTTTAACTTGTATTCCCCCCCTTAAAACTTAAGAAATCTTGAAAATGTAGGGGTATGAACTCACCTTAAATGGTTTCAGTAGATGAGTGTTGGAGATGAGAAGTGTTCAACTCAAGAACACTTGAAGATGCCTAGAAGATTTTCGAGAATCTAACACCAAAGTGATGAAATTTGTGTAAGCAATCTATGATTGGAGTAGAATGAAGTGTAATTACCACAAGGAGGATGAATTATACTTACCAAGAGTGTAAGAAAGCTTGATGATCAGCCTTGGAATCTCGAAATTGAGAGAGAAAGTTAGAGAGAAAAGTTGAGTTTGATCTTTGGTGAAATGAGAGCAAGTGAGTGAGAATGAGGAGAGAGGATGAGTGTCCAGCTCTAAGAACGTAGGAATAACTTGTGAGAGAGGGAAAAAGTACAAGGAAATGACAAGGTATGGTGGGGAGGTGTGTGGGTTGGTCATGGAGTGGGTGTGGTGGTTGCTTGTGTCATAAACCAAGGAAAAGTCAACACTCCATCTTTTTGTACTTCACCCACTAATTTCTTAGATAATATTTGTATTAAAAATGTGAGAATTAATGATTTATGGGTTTTAATTGTTAAAATAAGGTTTTGGGTGAAAATCCCGCGTTAAAACGATGAAAAACGAGCTTAAAATGTAGTCGTAGTTGAAAACCGGGAAAAACTTAGCTTTCTGCGAGACCTCTCGGTCCTGGCCGAGGTTTGGTCCCTTCTGGACATGCAGCGAAGGTTGGGTTCGACCCGAAGGTGGCTTCAGTTCATTGTGCGAGGTTTGGGCCCGAAGGTGTCCTCGGTTCGATCCTCAGCAGTGTTCGGTTCTCAGTAGGGGTTTCGCTTCCTAGGTGCTTTCGGTCCAGGAGGGTTCGGCCCTAAGAGGCTTCGGCCCTATAAAGGGGGTTTCGGGTCTTTTGGGGTATTTTACCTATTCTAACCCCGTTTTAAGCGATTTTTGACCTGGTTAAGGATCGGATGACCCGAATGATTACGAAAAGTTACGGGAACTTTTGAGAGAGATTTGGGAGAGATTTTCCATACTTGGAGAGATTTGGGAGAGATTTGACATACTTGGAGAGATTTCACATACGGAGAGAGATTTGGGAGAGATTCCATATTCTTGGAGAGATTTGGGAGAGATTTGACATACTTGGAGAGATTTCTAATATAGAGAGATAGAGTGAAAGACTAATTCTCTCGATAGCAACAAAGGAGAATTGGCTGGTACATCACCTGGATGTTAAGTCAGCTTTCCTTCATGGCGATCTTAAGGAGCAAGTCTATGTAACTGAGCACCTTAGGTTCACAATCAAAGGGAAGGAAGGTTGGGTGTATCGTCTTCATAAGGCCTTGTTTGGGCTACGACAAGTGCCAAGGGCATGGAACAAAAAGTTCGACCAATCACTCAAGTCACTTGGATTCACCAGATGTGCTCAAGAGCAAGCTGTATACAAGGTACACAAACCCAAATTGATTCTCATAGTTGGAGTATATGTAGATGATCTCATAGTCACCGGGTCAAATGAGAAGGGAATCCAAGAGTTCAAGAGTAGAATGAAATGTTTGTTTGAGATGAGTGATCCGGGATTGCTATCCTATTACCTGGGAATTGAAGTATCACAGGATAAGAATGGTATAGTGCTCACATAGAAGGGGTATGCTGAAAAGATCCTAACGGTTTCAGGTATGGAAGGCTGCAATAGCTCACAGTAACCAATGGAACCAAAACTGCACTTAACCGAAGATGAAGAAGGTGAACCAGTGAATGCAACAATATACATGAAACTTGTGGGGAGCTTAAGATACCTGGTTCACACAAGACCAGATCTTAACTACAACATTGGAGTGGTGAGCAAGTTTATGCAAAATCCAAAACAAAGTCACTATGCTACTATAAAACATATCCTTAGATATGTGAAAAGAACAACTGAGTTTGGGCTGATGTATCACAGGGGAGGTGATGGAAAACTTGTGGGTTACAGTGATAGCAGCTACAACAATGATCGTGAAGATAGAAGAGGAACCACTGGAGTAGCTTTCTACTACTCCAGAAACCTTATAACATGGGCATCACAAAAACAGAAAACTGTGGCACTTAGCGCATGTGAAGCCGAGTATATGGCTGCAAGTGCAGCTGCATGTTAAGGACTGTGGTTAAGGAACCTGTTCAGTGAGCTAATGGGAAGGAAAGCATAGAAAGTGAAACTTTTGATTGACAACCAATCCACTATAGCACTTATAAGAAATCTGGTGTCTCATGGAAGAAGTAAGCACATAGACACAAAGTTCCATTTTATTCGAATGTGTGTTGAAAGGGAACAGATTCAAGTGGAGCATGTGAGTGGAGATCAACAGAAAGCTGATGTCCTAACAAAGGCAATGCCAAGGATAAAGTTTGCTGAGATGAGGACACTAATTGGCATAGAAAATCTAAAGAAGAAAGACCAACCTTGAGGGGGAGAAATGTTGGTCAAGGTTGACCTGGTAATTAGGAAAGAATAAAGCACATGGCAATCATGACCGTTGGGAAAATTGACTATTCCTAGTATTTCGTTTTTTATGTTTATTTCTAATAGCTTAAATAACATAGCTTAGTAGTCTCAAGTAATCAGTTGAAAATTCATTGTACAACAATTGAATCATTTGATTGCTATTCTTCATTCAATAAAGTAAAATCATTCGGCTGCCTAATTCCTGTTTTACCCCTGTATTGTTTTTGCTGTTTACTGCTCCATTGGCTTGATCACCAACAGTGACCACCACAGCCGAAGACCAAAGCTGCCGGATGCGTTGCTGCCCTGTTGAGCGCTACTACCAACAACCACAAAGAATAACCTCCATGATGATTGGGTCCGTGGATCGTCGGACCAAATATCACCGCTGATGTACCCTTTGAAGCCGGAACATCACCCGTTAGGTGCAGCCGCCGTTCCTCCGCCTTGCCATCATAGCATCATCTCAGTTGGTGGCTGAGCGCTACCGACTCACGTCATCTTTTGCGTAGGTGACGGGATATTAGGTTGTGAATCAAGAAGCAAACCGCTGCTACCACCGTGAGGGGTGACCTTCATCGCAACCACCGTTGCTGCCGTTAACGTTGTTACTGTGGTCGCCTTCGTCCCGCCACCGCCGACAGCCGCTTGCTGCCGTGGTTCTGTCGCCACCAGCCACCGTGTGGTGGTTGTGTGTGTCTGTGTGTGTATGTGTTGCTAAGTATCTAGGTGTGTATATGTGGGTTGTGTAATTTTGGAATCAATAGTGGGCCACCACCACCACCGTGAGGTGGCGGCTGCCACCTCCTATCACCGCCTGCCGCCATAGTGCGGCTGTGTGTGTGTGTTAGTTTTATGTGAGTGTGTGTGTTATTTGAGATTTCATTGTTGTAATTGTAATTTTATTGGAATAGTGAAAAGAAGAACCCAAATCACCACCGTAGAGTGGTGGTTGCCGCCACTAGCCACCAGGTCGGGTGGCGGTGTGCTCGCCTTGCTGTGTTAGATCTGTTTGGGAGGCTTGAAACCCTAATGGGCCCAATGAGGCCCAAAGTGACCTAATAGCCCAACTAATCAATTAAATGGGCTAGTATTGGGTAGGAAACCCTAATTAGGGTTTGGAAAACCCTAATGGCTTAAAACCCTAATTTTGGGAATTGATCGTGACACGCACAAGAATTACTAAATAACCTAAAATAATAATTAACAATCATTGCAAATTAACCTTAGATAATATGGGACTTAATGGATTAAGTCCTTAATGGGTTAAGTAGGAAACACTTAACCCTAATCGTCATTTCATTTAGAAACCCTAATCTTACTCGGACCTTGAATTGGGCCTTCCTAGTGGGCTTTGGTAATTGGACTATTAATGGACTTCCAAGAATAAGCAAATGCACTAAATAATTATATAGGTTTTAGGATAAGGCCCATGTGAGAGTCTTGGGCCCAATTTGGAAAATTGGGCCATAGATGGGCCATAAATGGGCCTTTATGATCATGTGATATTGGGCCATGGGAATTGGATTGGGATAATTGGATGGGCCTTAAGGAAAGACCATGTAGAGGTCTAGGCCCAATTTGGAAAGTTGGGCCATATGTTGAGCTTTGGCCCATCATTTGGCTATTGGGATTTTATAGTGTGAGTTGAACCTTGGGATTGTAACTCAATTATTAATTGGGTATTGTTTGATGTTGACAGTGCGGGAATCTATCAACCAGCAACTGGAGTTGTATCTGCGGGACTTCAGCAGTGCCAGGTGAGTTATCCTCACTATACTAAGGGATCTAAGGCACCATGGTCGGCCCATTGGATATGTTATCCTAGCAATGAGAAGTTGAGTATGAGTTAGTATTGCATGTTAGAGGTTATCCCTTTTAGGTAGATCAGTAGGGCTACCTATGATGTTATATGATTATTGCATGCTTAGTAGTTATGTTATATGTTACATGTTATGTGGGATGGGTTGAGGTTGTACTGCTCCGTGCGGTAGCCAACAAACTCTAGGAGCATCCCAGTTACGGGCTAAGGGAGACTCGTACTGTGGGCTCGGGAGCATTCCAGTTACTGGCTGAGGGAGTCTCGTACTATGGGCTCGTGGGTATTACAATATGTAGGGCTGTGGACCCGTTATGTGCTGTTCTGTTCAGTTGTTATGATATGTTATTTGTTCATGTGTTATTGGACTGTATGTGTATCGGTATTTTGGGGGTAACTCACTAAGCCTTCGAGCTTACATTTATTGATTATTGTTTCAGGTGCAGCGGATGATCGCAGGAAGGCAAAGGCTTTATCGTATAGATCCTCATTGTCATGGGTTTTAGGATTTGATTATGAGGATACTCTGATGTTTAAACTATTTTGAAACCAAACTATAATAACTTAACGGTTTTTAAATGAATTAATTTTTTTTAAATTGGCTTGAATTTTATGGGTGTTACAGAAATGAACGCTCCCATGTTATGCAATAATGTACCCTAGAAAGACCCGTAGAATCCTTCAATAATCACCCAGTGTATATAAGTTATATAAAATGTAAGTTAAATAAACCGTCGAATATAATGGGTCTGCCCTAGGTCCACAACTAAACAAGGAACAGGAAATAAGGCGGGCCCACCAATTCTAAATCGATTGCAACTAAATTCATATATAACTCTAACATGTACACTTAGCAATTATAGCTGAAGTCTAACAATTCTAGATGAAACGTAGTTTTAATATCATGAAATCCATTTTGTGTAAACCTGGTACTTTATAATGTATATTTCAAGAAAAATCTTTTATTTTCCTTATAAAAAGTTATGTAGCCTTAAATCCCAAGACCGAGAATATGTGTGTGTTTTGTACTTATAATTTTTATAACAGTAATGTGTTTCCAAAGAAAATCCAATATTTTCCTTATAAAGCTTATGTAGCCTTAAATCCCAAGACCGAGAATATGTGTTTGTTTTGTACTTATATCGTGTTTGTAGTTTTAAATAGATAAGACCCGTTTTTAAAGTAGAATTTCCCCGTAAACTTGAAAGATTGTGAACTCCCTATGTGAGTCGTTATAACCATACTATAACTAGAATTAACCTGCTCCAACGTTTTTCAGATGTCAAGATCCTATGACTTTTGTCACCCATAGACCTGCAGGTCCTGCTATAGCTAGCAAAAAGGTGTAGGGTGTCAAGCACATTATAGATTTATACACAATTATCACGCTCTCCATACAAGAGATTCTGGTTATAACTAAACAAGAATTTTAACCCGTACTCTAAGAGTACAATTGAAGAATTGTATCACAACTTACGTTAACTTGTTTACGTACATGTAACACCCCGAATTCCCAAGTATTATTTTATTCTTTATTTTTGGGTGATTGTGAGGAGACTCGGCGAGTTGGAGTCCAAACTCGCCGAGTAGGATCGCGGTTTTGTACGCGGGTTCGCGTCTGGACTCGGCGAGTCCACGCTGTTTAATGAAACCCTAATTTCCAGGGTTTGAGACCTATTTAAAGGGGCTTATGGCCGTCATTTGCGGCCACCAACCCCAGAGAGAAACCCTAAAGAGATTTTGAGCGTTTTGGGAGAGAGAAGAGGCCATTGTTGACCTTTGAAGCTTTTTTTGGCAAGGCAAAGGAGTTTCTAGCTAAGAGGAGGCAAGGGAGGTGGACATCCTTCGATTTTGGAGCTCAGAGCATCATCTTGGAGGTATATTTTGGCTTCCTTTTCTGTTGTCATGATAAACATGGGGGTTAGGGTTTCTTGACCCCTTTGTTGGTTAGATTTGATGTCCATTTTGTCCCTATTTGTGATGAGGATTGGGATGATATCCATAGAGGTCCAGAGCAACTTTATTCCTTAAGCTTTATGAGGATTCATGGGAGTTTTGACCTAGAGTTATGAGATATGGGGCTAAAACATCATCTAGGAGCAAATAGTTGTTGTTTGAGCACCAAGGTTTGGACTTTACGTGATTATCATGCCTAGGGAGGCTAGATCTATGATTGTATGGAACAGATCTGACCTCAGAAGTGAGTTTGAGTTATGCATGGCATGGATTCGCCGAGTCTGAAGAACAGACTCGGCGAGTAGCATGAAGTTTGCCCGTAACCGCTCAACGAGTGGTCTTGTCGAGTTGAGGGGTCGACTCAGTGAGTCAGGGAGAGTCAGGGGGGGACTGAGTCAAGCCGGAACTCGCCGAGTTGTTCTTGAGACTCGGCGAGTTGAATCGTGGTGGCCCCGCGATTTATGCCAGGTGAAACTCGTCGAGTCAAAGAAATACTCGACGTGTCAAGAGAGGATCCAAGGGAGTCAGTGGACACGTATAGACTCGCCGAGTCGCCCTAGTGCACTCCCCGAGTCTGGTCAAAGTTGACCGTTGACTTTTAGGGTTTGGTCAGCGATGTGGCCTTTGGGCCAAGAGAGGGGTAAAATGGTCTTTTACCCTTAAGAGGGTGCCAAGAGAGGGTTGATTCTAGTCTCGAGAGTTATATTCATGAGAGTATTTGCCTTATGTGTTAGGCGGTGGCGAGTTCGAGATTCAAGTGTGGGGATATCTGCTTTCTGCTTGCCAGGTGAGTCTTCTCACTATACTTTACCTTGAGTAGGTAACTAGAGTTATGTGACAGAGTATTTGTATGCTATGTATGTGATGTGTTGTACTACATTATTTCTATGTGATTTATGTTGTGCATGTTTACAGAGTTAGAGCTGGAAGGTTCAAAAAGTTAGAACCAGAGGGTTCATAGAGTAGGGTCCACGGACCCACAGAGTTATAGTCTCGAGTGGCTAATATGTGTTATGTGTGGTATTTTGGGGAACTCACTAAGCTTCGTGCTTATAGTGTTTTGTGTTATGTGTTTCAGGTTTCTCTCAGGATCACGGGACGGCACCGGCTCGATTGTACACACCAGAGAAAGAGTCATGTTTTGAGGATCCTGGTTTATTAAGCAAGTGAAAATGGAGTTATGTTTTTATAATTCGATTATGACTGGAATTTTGAGAAAAGTGTTTTTAAGAATTAACGATAATTTTTAAATGAAAAATTGTTTTGAAATTTACGGTGTTACAGTATAGTTTAAATATAAAACCTCTTCCGTGGTGGAAGTGAAACAACCATTTATGTAATAAATTCGTGAGGTGAAATCCATAAACTATTACTATTATAGTTTATCATGTAGTATATGAAGAACCCATTTGATTTGAGAGTAAAACCTTTTTCATGTAGTATGCTTTTATTGTAAAATCCATAAACTATACTTATTGTAGTTTATTATATGTGTTTGAAATGAATGAAAAACCTTATCATGAATGGCTAATTTCTTTTTATGATGATAAACTAACAAGAAATACATCCAACATTTAGAAACTTATTGTTATGCACTTTTCTCAACATACTACAAAGTGTTGTTAATATTGTAAGTTATGTAAGTAGTCTTTAACCTTTCTGCACTGTTTTAGAAAAATCATAGAAAAATCATACAAAGTCAAAACAGAATCCGTAAACTCTCAGAGTTTAGAAAATGTGTCTAGTTTGTTCACATATTTTATTATGATTTTTAAAAGTGTCTAACTTGTGTGAAAACGTTCATATTCATAGACTGGTCCGGATTCATTTCTGGAATGATAGACAGTTTTGTAAAAATCACCATAAATTGTGGAAAATTCGTATGGAGATGTGCAAGTATTCATTTTAAAGGTATAAGCCTGAAATACTTGCATATCAAATAGTTTTGACAGATATTAAGTTTAAGATGGTCAAAACAGTCCGTGAATAGGACTTAACTTTTCTGTGAAAAACTGATGTATGAGTTTGAGTTATACTAAGGTGTGTTAACTTGTATTCCCCCCTAAAACTTGAAGAAAACATGAAAATGTAGGGGTATGAACTCACCTTGAGTTATTCCCTGAGATGAAGGTGGAAGAAGAGAGGTTTCCAAGTCAAGAACACTTGGGAGATACTTGAAGATTTGAAGATCTAGTAACAAATATGACGATATTTATGTGAGAAATCCATGACTTGAGTGAAGAAGTGTAAGATAATCAAGTGTAGAATGAAGTTACTTACCAAGAGTGGATGAGAAGTTCAAAACTTCCTGGAGAATCTCGAAATCTTGGAGAGAGAAAAGTGTGTAGCTTAATGTGTGAGTGAAAGAGAGTTAGGAGATGTGAGAAGAATATGGACTCTTTGGTTGTGTGGGGTTTAGTGAAACTTGTTGAGAAAGGTTTAAGGGTACAATGAGTAGATAAGGCTAATGTGAATAGTGACATAAGGATGTCATGGAGTGGGTATGGGAGGATAGCTTGTGTCATAACTTTAAGGCAAAGTCAACACTCCACCTCAATATCTTACCTACTAGATATTATTCTTAGACAAAGATTTCCCTCAAAATGTGCATAAATTATGAATATTTAGGGCCTTATATGTCAAAATATGAGTTTGGGTGAAAATCCTACGTTAAAATCATGAAAAACGGTCTTAAAACGCGAAAAGCATCGAAAACCGGGAGGTGAGGAGCAAACCTGCAAGGGTTCCGGAGTGCTTAGGGGAGTTCCGGAGCTTCTTAGCAAAAATCTAGAGTCAACTGGGACATTCCGAAGCCATTTGCTCAATTCCGAAGGTCCGGACCGGAGGGTTCCGGACCAAGAGGGTTCTGGACTAAGAGAGTTTTCTCCTTTGGTTTTGGGCTGTTTTCGACTGAGGAAGGTACATTGAGAGATTTGGGAGAGGTTTCACATACTTGGAGAGATTGGGGAGAATTTCACATGCCTGGAGAGATTTAGGAGAGATTTCACATGCTTGGAGAGATTTGGGAGAGATTTCGATACAATGGGAGAGATTAAGAGATTTCACATACTTGGAGAAATTTGGGAGAGATTTCACATACTTGGAGAGATTTGGGAGAGATTTCGATAAAATGGGAGAGATTGAGAGATTTCACATACTTGGAGAGATTTGGGAGAGATTTCACATACTTAGAGAGATTTAGGAGAGATTTCACATGCTTGGAGAGATTTGGGAGAGATTTCACATACTTGGAGAGATTTCACATGCTTGGAGAGATTTAGGAGAGATTTCACATACTTGGTGAGATTTGGGAGAGATTTTGATACAATGGGAGAGATTGAGATAGACATTGTCGGGGGCCTTTATTAATGTTTTTCTTCGTAGATCAAAGACCGTAGGCTTAGTTACATCCCATTTCGAGTGTTATACACCCCAAAGGGGCACATAATAGTGTTTTATAGAGTTGTTACTTCCCTCAAACTGATTAGGGTTTAGAATTTTGAACATTTAAAACTTTCAAGTGTTACTTTGCATTAAGAGTTAGAGTTACACATTAATAAACATAAAGAAATTTCCAAACATATTAGCACTAGTTGAGTTGACCAATTTGACTTGTTGACTTTCTTTGACTTTGACTTGACCAGAAAGTGATGGTTGTCACACAATCATGAAATCCTTAGACGATCGTCTACTTTAGCTGGTGAATGCTATGATCCCATCGCAGTCTTACAACACTTATACCCACCCATGGTCTTACCACACCCAAACCATCTCAACCCCAATTATCCTTAAATCGAATCTGCAACCGAATGTACTCCAATCAGGTGTTCGGGTCCTGCTTCGAACCTCAAAGCCTTCATCAAAAAAGAACAAGCAG
Organism: Lactuca sativa; assembly: GCF_002870075.4. Classification (NCBI taxonomy): domain Eukaryota; kingdom Viridiplantae; phylum Streptophyta; class Magnoliopsida; order Asterales; family Asteraceae; genus Lactuca; species Lactuca sativa. The sequence continues at coordinate 213,680,892 of NC_056623.2, read as the reverse complement.
TGAGACTTTAACACAACCCTCAACCTAGATTCATCCACAAGCCTGCTAAAAACAAGACGCCGACCAGCTATTGGAAGTTTCTTGAACTCTCGCTTACACAAACTCAATCCAAATGGCTACTTGGGTCGTCTCTCCTCTTGATCAGGCTGTGAAAATTGCCCTAGTTCCACACCCGATCCAACTCCCAGAATTCTGATCGATTCTACCCCACTTGGATTCAACGAAGCTCTCTCATCCCATAAATCTGATGGATTCCCAACTCGTCAAACCTCATATAGCATGAATCGCCTATGACCTACACTTACCAATACTAGCGTTCCATTACTAGCCAATCTCAATGATCACCTAACTACTGAAATCCAGAAGAATATTCCTTGAAATCTTAGCAAGTTCGATAACTCATATCACCTCCCATGATATAACGGCAAACCCTAAAGTCCTTTAACCGATGACTAAAGATCATACTTCTTGCTTGGAACTGGGGGAATCTTCACGTCAATTCACCATCCACAAAGAATTACTGAATCCTAACCATCTACAACCCATGCGAAAAATAAAATTTTCCCCTGGAACTTCCAATGACCAAACAACTCATGAAACTGTCACCACCATCTTCTTACTACCACTCCTTCCCTAGCAACAATAGTGTTTGAACCCAAAAGTTCTTCCATAGACGACTGCCAATCTCACCAGATCAAAAGATAAAACAACTGAACCTTGACTTCACTCGAGAACTAACCCACTAAGCCTGACCATAGATCCTCCAAAAAATGCCCTTGAATTAATCCCATCAAGCCGAAATGGCAACCGAACACACTAAAACCCGCTCAACAAGATACAACCCACTAATGATTCATGAAGGACCCTTGACATGCAGAGTGGCGTATAAAAATCCTTGATAATATAAGTCAGAACATAGTAGTGAACTAGCCCGAGATATGGCTTACCCCAAACCCTGCAAAATTCCAAAGCAATACAAATTTATGATAGTAACATGGTAAAGAAAACAAAAGATAACATACCCGCAATCGCACCTGAAGTAGTCTTGACCTCTTCTGTCTAACACTACAATCCTTGGCTCCTTCCAGCTGGGGATCTTGTCCTATCCTCACGACCATCAAAGATTCTCTAAGAAACCGACGAAGATGCACTAACTGCTCCACCCCTCAACATCTGACAATCGGCCTTCTAGTGGCCCACTTGATTTCAGTGAAAACATAATGGACTTGCCCCACTGTAATCTCGACCCAAAAGACCCCGAGATAACCATCCAAGAGCTCCAAAATCCCTTCCTTGACTGAGCCAAAAATCATAGGAGTCTGCTCTGAAATACCACGAGTAATCTCCGATGAGATGAGCTCCCGCATGCGCTCATCAATCGGTTCAGTACCTACACATGAGCCTGAATCCGAATCCAAACCTCCTTCTCGAGTGCTCAACACCAAACCGAATCATGCAAAAGACCAGAACATACTCAAGGATCCTCATCTCACAGGTTTCCTAGATTCTCCAAGAATCTCCCCGATTCAAGTATGGATCCTGTGCTTTCAGTAATACGGGCTTAATACTACCTTCCACACCTATCCTTACTTCCCTCAAGAATCATCCGGAATCCTCCAAGTCACCTTCTCAAACTAATACTCCAAGCACTTGCTAAAAAGTGTAACAAAACCTACCAAAGCTTTTCCTAGGTTTCCGACCTCACCTTGTCATCAGCTGCTGAAGAACTCCTCATAATTTCAATTAGCTACCTTATGAACACAATCACATGCAACAAAGATCAGATAATCTTTTGAATAAAAGACTCATCCCTACATCGGTTAAAATCAAGCGAGAGTTGTGAAATAGGGCCAAATCCATCACTATAAGATTATTCAACCTTTATTACATTTGACTTAACATATTCACTTAATAGCTAACTCACATCACTTAAGAGTCCCGCAAATCACAATCCAAGTAGCATTCGTGCAGTAGCACTCTAATCCATAGAATAACTAAAGAACATTCAAACTCATATAATACAACTCATGCAAGGAACTTCCACTCTCGTTGCTGATTGCCTTATGCATGCAAACCATACACAATACAGGATAACATAAACTGTTGAATAAAAGACTCTACCCTGGGACCACAACCAAACGAGGAATAGGAAATAAGGCCAAATCAATCATTATAAGGCTATAAGATCCTAACCGTATATAATTTTTAAAGCATACCCTTAGCAATTACTGATATCAATCGATATTCCCATTCCAGCATAACATCCAATGCCCCTTAGGCTATAGGGCATCACATATCAGGCCAATCTATCACTGATTAATTAGAACTACCATGCAAGACTACAAACTCATCCAATACGCATACAAGGCATCTTTCCTAACATTCTATCATGCAAACACTGAGCATATCCTTAGCCCTAACTAGCATGCGATTCACAGATTCATAAATCAATTCATATTAGATATCATGTATGGGTATTTTGCGAGAAACTTACTTGATCTCGGCTGATTCCACGCACCACACCCTTTCTTATATTAGAAAAATCTTTTCTTAAAAGTAATTTTCTTTTTGAAAACTTTACCAAATCCTCAGTTTGAGTTTAGACACACCCGAGTTTCAGTTTGAGCTAGCTGAAATTTATGTCCGAGAGGTGGTAGTTCGGCACGAGGTGCCATTTTTAGTGGTCTTGGATCAGGATTTTCGCTTCACCTCCAGGTTTTGGAGGAAGTTTCATAAGGAGTTGGGTACTCAGATGCATTTTAGTACATCATACCACCCTCAGGCCGATGACCAGAGCAAGCGAACAATCCAGGCGCTCAAGGATATGCTTCGGGCTTGTGTGTTGGATTTTGGAAGGATTTAGGATACTTACCTTCCACTGGCCAAGTTCTCCTACAACAATAGTTAACATTTTAGTATTGATTGACCAACGTTTGAGATGTTGCATGGGAGGAGGTGCAGGGCCCTGGTTTGTTGGGGCGAGGTTGGTAATTGGGTCATGGGAACACTGAGGTTGTGTTTAAGACCACATAGTTGATTCAGCAAGTGTGCGACAGGTTGCGGGTCGCGCTGAGCTGACAGAAAAGTTATGTTGCTCGGCGACGTTCGAACCTTGAGTTTCAGGTAGGGTAATTAGTGATGCTAAAGGTGTCACCCGGTTTCGGAAGAGGGGCAAGTTGGGCCCCCGATTTATTTGGCCCTTTCAGGATTACTACCTGGATGGGCAGGGTTGCATACCGGATGGATTTTCTTAATGAGCTCAGTTATATCCATAACACTTTCCACATGTCTCAGTTGCGGAAGTGTGTATCCGATGATTCAACAGTGATTTCGTTGGAGGATATTCAGGTGGATGAGCACCTGAATTACGTGGAGAGGTCGATTGTGATTCGTGACAGGAAAACAAAGGCTCCGCACAATAAGGTGGTGAATCTAGTGAAGATGCAATGGCAACACCGAAACGGCTCTGAGTGGATGAAGGAGATGCGAGGCAAAATGAGGGAGCATTACCTAGAATTGTTTGAACCAGCGGACTTCGAGGATGAAGTCTAAATCAAGTGCGGGAGATTTGTAACATTCTATTTTGGGTACTTCTTCTTTGGTCCTTTAAGTTTGAAAAATTATGTAAAAATAGTCCCTCATACACTGGGTGTACGTTTAAGTACGCTTAGCGTACATGTGCATGTTGGAGTCAGGGAGTTTAACCACGCACGCTTTGTGTATGTGGTGTACATAGGGCGTAAGACAACCAAGAATAAACCCTAATTTTTAGGGCATAATCCCTATTTAAACATCATTATATCCTTTCGACATCTACCTTCATCAACCTCCACTGTTCACTACGTCCCATTGAAACCCTAGTTCATCCTGTGAGTGTTTTTGAGCATTGAAAGTGATTTTGTGGCATTTTTGTGTGTATTCAATAAGAAGGAACTTGGAGACCAAGCATTTATTGAGGTTGAGCTCTTAGATCCAGAGTCTTCATTAGTTTTGGGAGCTAGAAAGGGTATAAAGTTCTTACCTTGATGATTTATTAGGGCAGTTTGAGTTTAGGGTTGTTTATGAGCTTTATTTGGTCCCATGGGTTCTCCTCATGAGTTTGAGCAACTCTAGGAGTTAGATATGTTAGATTTCAGCCTATTTGTTGCTCTTGATGCATAAAAATGTCATCTTGATGGTTGAAATGAGTCCATTCATGAATTTTAGTCCTTAATATGATCTTTGATAGACAAAAATGGATGTTGGGTTTCATTAAGACATGTTAAGGGTTAAAGTTGCCAAATTTATGTACTAGAACCCTAAAATAGATTATATCTGGAAGTTGTACCTTTTGGCTGAATGGATTAAGCACTAAATGATTTGGGGTGGTAAGCAGCCTAATATGTTGGGCGTACCAAATGGTAAGCTATGCGTACTGACGATCAGTTGTGTACGCCATGTGTACAATGCGTACGCCGAGCGTACGCATCATATTGGGATTTTGGACAACGGTTGGGCTTTTGACCTTTGGGCCTTTTCCTATTTAGAGTATGTGGTCCTTAGGATTCTGTTAGTGGGCCATTAGTTGTAAGAGTTGGGCCTTTATGGGCCTTGGGGTCCATTATGGTGTTATTGAGCCAAGTTTGGTTGGGCCCATTATGGGTTATCCTAAGAGCGTGGGTTGAGATATTAAACCCACGATTACGGTTTATGACCTAATTTTTTAGTAGGGTTATTTGTCTGTGCTTAGTAGGGGATCTTCCAGTTCTACAGCCGAGCATGTACTTATTTATCAGCAGACTGAGGTGAATTTTCTTCACTTTATCAATGGGTTAAAGGCACCAAGCCTAGCCAATTATTTGTGATATCAGATGCTAGCTATATTTGTGATATGTGTATGAAAGACCAGGATGTGGCCCCTAACATTGGTATGAAAGACCAGGATCTGGCCTCTAGCCATTGTATGGAAGGCCGGGAATTGGCCCTCGACAGGAAATTACTTGTAAGACTATGGTCCGGTCCATAGCACTAACTTATTTATGTTTGGTATGTGGTACTTAGGGAAATTCACTAAGCGTTTGCTTACAGTTTATATGTATGGTGTTAGGTACATCCGGCACTAAGGGAAAGAGCCCAGTGTGATGGCACAACATTATCCCCTCATCATTTTCCGTGCATTTAAATATTGTTACTCTGATGATTTGACATTGTTACTATGTAATGGTTTTTGGAACAATTTGATGACTGTAACTCTTGTTTAAAAATGAAAAAAAATTATCCTAGTTTTTGGGCTGTTACAATGCCGTATGCAAAACCTGAAGACACCGGTCATAAGGACTAAATGTGTAAAAACTGAAAATTATATTACCATATTAAGTCATATTTCATGCTTAACCTGGAGTAGTCGGTTGTAAGGACTGAATGTGGACAATTTTTTTTAGTGATTAAATATGTACAAAATGAAAAATACATTACCCTATTATGTGTGTGTGTGTGTGTGTATATATATATATATATATATATATATATATATATATATATATATATATATTTGTATATATATATATACATTAGTGTTGTAAAACTCTCTATTAGTCGATATGCGCTACCCGACCGATTAGAAGGTGCTAAACGATTAATCCATGGATACAGAATGAATAAGGAAGTAACACACAAAGAAATTTAAACACTTTGCAGAAGTTTTATCTCAATGGAAACTATATGAGGAATGATTAGTGGTTCGTTGATCATATTAACCTATTTTGTTATGATATTAGTAGTATTCATGAACTTTGTTATGATATGAGTCATATTAAATTATTTAAACTCATAATTTAGAGTCCCTATTTAATCACTGCCTAGCCGATTAATCCTGTAATTCTAGATCACTAAGTAGTGAAAACCATCGGTTTTTACAACCTTGGTGTGTATGTGTGTGTGTGTGTGTATATATATATATATATATATATATATATATATATATATATATATATATATATAACATGGGGTAATTAAATGAGATGAGTTATAAATGGAGTGAATGGATAATGATCCATACCCAAACCATTTAATAAGAGGTAAACAGGTAAATGAATCGAAAATTAAAATCTAAACCCGTAAAATTCTTGTGGGTTGGAGTTGAATCACGGTCAAAACCCACCGTATTAACAAGTCTACTAAGAAGCCATTAGATAGGCATAAGTGCACTTCACCATCCTCACCATCTAACTAGGGTTACAAATTTCTTTAAATAAAAAAATGTTAAAGAATATAAGGTGTTTCGAATAATGGATGGAGATATAGTGAAGTTTCAAGCAATTACTCATCAACCTTTAACTTGTGAAGGTAGTCATCTTCCCTAATCCTTCCATTTTATAACCTACGGTTTAATGTGTTGAGCTAATTCCATTTTTTCTGGATTAGAATGAATTTCTATCTTAATTTATAGTTATTTCTATTCATAAATCAATTGTATAAACTTCATTCTTCTTCTAGAATGCTTACATGTGCATCTAAGTGTTATTTTGTTGCTTCCATTCCCATCAATGGTGGAATTCGATCTATAGCTACATTTGATTAGTTATATACTTTAATCATCATTGATTTGAGTTTTTATAATTAATTTGGATTAAACAACCGTTATTTTTGCTAATAGACACTCATTGATCCTATCACTAATGATGAAATTGAGTGTTGGAACCCTAAACTTATGATTTGAGTTATACATCGGCAATGCTGAGTTGGAATCTAACATATACTCATAGAATTAAGTTCCAACTAGATGTAATGAGATTATTGTTAATCTTTATGATAATTTAATGTTTCCATGAAAGATTTGTGAAGTAATTAGTGATTCCAATAAAAATTCTCCGTTGGAATGAAGTAGAATGTATTTAGATTAATGGTTGTGACAAAACCCTTTTATAATTAATTGAAATGGATAAATAATTTAAAACATGAAGTATCTAAAGTATTAAAAGTGATTTGATGACTTAAGATAATTCATAAAGGTTTTACGAGAATGGAATCTCCACAATTTCACAATTAGAATGTGAATAGTGTATTAAGGATCGAATCAGTAACTCTAAGGACTACATACTTATGTTATTGAGTCATTAAGATTTTTTTAATTGTTTGGAAGTTCATTATGAACTTATTAGTTGGTTGGAATATATAGGAACCAATTTAGAAGCTATTAAGAGCTTTTGATCCAAAAGTTGTGTTTGATGCTTACATGAGCTTTTTTTATAGCTCTTGTGGAATTGAATTGACTTACATGGTGATTATATAAATTAATTGAGATGAAATAATGTTATTTGAACTTATTTAAGTCACCAGGACTCGTATATGACATTTGGGTTCATTTGGGACCAAAGTATGATGTCTAAAATTGAAATTTCGGACGTTTTTACCTACTAGGCATGTCACATGCCATGGTAAAATGAATGGTCCATGTCATGGTTTTTGAAATGAAGTACTCCATGGGTTACCCCTATGGTCTTTCCTTGCACTTCCATGGGCTACCCCATAGCTTACACAAAAGTGTCATGGGATAAGCCCATGGTCTTTCATATAAATACCATAGGCTACCCCTAGGGTCTTCCATGCAAGTATTACAAAGACAACTAGCATCCTACATATTATAGTGAGAAGACCCACCTCGCTGACGCAGTCCACAACTAACAGTTCTCACAGCCAACGAATGGGTGCTAAATACCTCCTAAGATCGATACAAGGTAAACCCTTATTATACCTTCTAAAACTAGCAGTTTGACCAAAAGTCAACCCAGATCAAAAATCAACGGTCAAAGTCAAAATTCAATAATTATCATCAGCAAGCCTCCATGTCGTGGCCTCCTTGTGGTCATGTCGTGATCACAAAATGATAAAACAGGCGGGCTGATCCCCAGTCGCCACGTCGTGGCGGCCAAAAGGCCATGTCGTGGGAACTAGGCCTAAACAACTTAATGGATTAAGCTGTTTTCCATCCTTTCCATGAACTCCAAAGCTCAAATTTGATTCTCTCCAAGGCCTTGATGGATAAATTTTCCAACTTTATCCATTAATAGACCCCAATAAGTCAAGATCTTAAAACCTAGGTCCTTAATGGCAACTTAAGGCATAAAGTCAAGCATTAAGCACTTAATCCTAGAGATCTCAAGTCCATAATTTCTAGAAGGGTTTCCTAATCACCATAAAAGTCATGAATTTATGGACATGCATGTCCAATGCATGTCTCGTCCCAAATTAGGTCAAAATCATGAAGAAATTAACTCAAACTAGAGTATGAGACCAAGAAATCCAAGGAACCGTAGATCTAGAACATATAATACCAAAAGGACCTCAAGGATCCATAAAATTTTTCAACTTTATGGGATCCATTCCTCCAAACTGCCACAACATGAAAAGGAGTCAAAGAACTTAGATATTGAAACATGAAACCAAAAATCTTGAATCTTGAACACTTACTAAGGTCTAAAATATGCACAATAGAATGATGACGAAGTTTCCTTGCTGGATCAACACACTATATCACCTTCTTCTTCTTCAAGCTACCAAAAGTACCAAAATGAGCCAAGAATCACCAAGGGGTATTAGGATTTTTCACACCCCCAAACCGAAACGGCAGAAACATTCGGGGGTGGATGACGTCATGTACAGTATCACAACAATTGTAAAATAGTAATCAAAGCCACAACAACAATTGTATTGATAAAATATAGTTTACATTGTGTTCAAAACATAGCCTATTTTACATTAAAGCTATAGAAAAAGATAAGACGTAATACTACTTTGCTCTGTCTTCGTAGCGCTTGAGAGGGTACCTATCTACGAACTTTCCTAAGAATAGTGGTTTCAAAAAGTGTCAACTTTAAAGTTGGTGAGTTCATAAGCATTTTGGTTGTAGAAAGTTGTGACAAAGCGAAATTTCTATTTGTACATACCCTATAGTCAATCAAAGTTGGACTTATTTCTGCTAACTTTTAGCTCTGTTTAGAGTCCGTTTGAGTGTTTTAATCTTAATGCATCAAAAGAACAAATGAAAGGAAGTACCTTCTAGGTTTTTTGTGCATCAATCAAGCATTAAACCCAATAATGAGGTGTTTACGGCCAAACTTTATGAGTTTGGGTCATAAACTCATCTTTGGACATGAACTCATGCTATAAGCATGAGTTTACACCTTTTCTTCATCATTTCCTTCCTTTCAAGTTCATGAACCTCCATTTCTCTCTCAAGTATCATAAGATCTTCATTCCAATCTTCCAAAAATGTAAGTATTTCTTCTCTTGATTTGTTGTTACAACTCCTCATCTAGTGGTTATACATGATTTCATCCATGAAATCCTTTCATTTTTATAGATCTTCAAGTGTTCTTCATTTCACCAAGAACACCAAGAACACACACTCATGTTCTTGAACCTTAAACATCCTATCAAGCTTCTATCTTGTAAGTACACTTTCCTTAGCTTGTTTTAATTCTTGAATCACTTAGTTTACACCTTGAAATCATCAAGAACTCAAGAACATATGGTGTTTACGGCCAAGGCAATCTCCTTGGGCCGTAAACACTCATAAGTGGTGCATTTGTGCCACCACTCCTTCCTAAGGCTTAGAACATGGTCTAGAGCTCTTCAAACATGAGCTAAGGACCTTAAACATTAAAATGGTAAAAGTCACAATGAGTTTACGGCCGTAAACTCACTACGGCCGCAAACCCTAGGCCGTAAACTCATGGAGAGTTTACTCTTGGACCGTAAACTCCAAAATAAAGCCCTACAAACCTTAGATGCAACCCTATGATCTTCTAACACTTGAACCAAAGTGTTTTCCATGTTTTAGGGTGTCTTTACTTGCTTAATTAGTGTTATAATCACTAATTAGATACATATATGTGTCTTTATATGTTAATTAGGATCAGTGTGTGTGTTCAAGTCTTCACTTGACACCTAGCACCTTATCCAGCACTTTCATCCAAACCACTCACTACAGGTGAGTTCATACCCCTTAATCTATCTTTTAAATGATTTTAAATGCTTTTATGGGGGGGATACAAGTTGAAACATTATAGTTATTATATCAATCACATGTGATTAGTAACTATCAAACAAATGGATTTACTATACTTTTAGATGTTTTATCAATCAAACTACTTCAAAATGTTTATCAAACTCTTTTACATGTTAAACTATTTATCAAACTTGTTCTTACATGACAAACCTTTTTCGTTAACTCGTTTACACTTATATATTGTCCAAACCTTGTCTAATGCATATATAGTTATGTAAGTAAGGTTTGAAGGACTTAGGACTGATAACAAACTTTATTTCTTGTTCCTTGTTTGGTTGTGGACTTAGAGTACCATGTTGTTTGTCTGAGTGTCGTTTGATCTTTAGTTATATATTATGTATATATGTATAGACATAAAAGCTTTTATCTCAGTTCAATACATTCAGTTATACAAACAACTTTACTAGTAAACTATAATAGGTATAGTTTAGGAAGACACTACTCATTACTTCTAGTACAATGAATCATACAAAGAGTCAGTTCACACATGAGTCAATACATACTATTATGAGAAACTAAGAGGACATACTATTATAAGAAACTAAGAGAACATACTATTATGAGAAACTACGAGAACATACTATAATGAGAAACAATAGATACTATACACGATACAAGAGAACATACTATGACGAGAAACAAAGAGAACACACTACATACTAGACAGAGAGAGCATACATTACACTAGTACATACAATACATATACAAGAATACTATAATATAAATTTGAACCATTATGTCGGGGCATGGCATCACTGCTATGGCTCATTTTGTAGCCAGAGTCTCCTGGAGGGAGAGCGTGAATTTGTGTATAGATCTATACTGGACTGACTATCCTACACCTTGCTGTTCGCTACACTGGGACTTGCAAGTCTACGGGTGCCAAATGTCATTTCTTCCGACGTCTTTCATCATCGTATTATTAGTCGATAGTATGGTTCAACCATTTCACATTATACCTTAAATAACAATTGGTGTAAGGTAGTTAGTATAACAGTAGTTACTATAATACAACACTACAGTACTATTATTATTTTCCCCATTGCATTCACATTGTGATCTTCTTACATGAATCGATAATGTAAAAACTATATTTTTGGTGAATGATAGTCTCATTTGGGAAAATACACACTCATACAAGAAACAAACATACATAACATTTGACGCCTTGGTAGAAGGCTACGTTTAGTAGAAAATATAGGATTTTCTAGGAGATACAAACATTTAATACAAACATTTACAAACTTGTACATCAGACACTTACAAACATTTTTCATACAAACAATGAAACTAAAATGATTATGAACTTACTAGCTTTAAAGCTGATAAACTCTTTCAAAATAACTTGTATTCTCAGGTCATTAGTAGACAAGTACCAATGCTAGTTTTTGAGAAGATGGAGCTCGTTCAAGACTCATCTTTTATTCTGATTTACATTTTTGGTGTCTTTTAAACTTCATAGAACACACTTGTATTAAATTATATTATTAATGCAATGGATGATGTTGTTGCTTGTTTACTACTATGCTTTGTTGTGATACTATACATGACGTCCTCCACCCCCGAACGTTTCCGCCGTTACGGTTTTGGGGTGTGACAAAAGTATATTCTTTGTCCTTTGAAAATTTTAATGTGTTCTTCAAGAAAATCCAATATTTCCTTTGTAATTAAGTGTTAAATCTTTTGTAAATATGTTCTTAGTTGTACCCACTCTATTGGAAGGTATTGTTTTTGGTAAGTAATCATATTTATTTCTAGAATGTTAAATTATGAACTGTTTGCTTGTAAAATAATGATGTTTATCCCCATAAAATCCCATAATTTCCACGAAACTGGTTGGTAGTCTTAAACTTTCCAAGACCGAAAAGTACAAGTATAATAGATACTTTGCAGGAAGCGGGGCAAGTTGGGCCCGAGATTCATTGGTCCGTTCAGGGTTGTAGCCCGGGTGGGCAAGGTGGCGTATAGGCTGGATCTGCCAGCCGAACTTAGCCAGATCCACAACACCTTCCACGTCTCTTAATTTTGGAAGTTTTTGGTAGACGACTCGGCAGTGGTGCCTTTGGAGGATATTCAGGTCGATGACAACCTGAATTACATCGAGCGACCTGTGGCAATCCTCGACAGGAAGTTGAAGGATCTAAGGAACAAGAGGGTGGAACTTGTAAAGGTGCAATGGCAGCACCGAAAGGGATCAGAGTGGACTTGGGAGCCGGTGGAAGAGATGATGGAGCCCTACCCCGAGCTGTTCCAGGATCGAGCAGCAAACTTCGAGGACGAAGTCTAAAATAAGTGGGGGAGATTTGTAGCACCTGGTTCCTGGTACGTACTCCTTGTGTATAATATTTTGACTTTGTGCATTTTTGCCTTGGACTCGGCGAGTTGAAGGACCAACTCGCCGAGTAGGAGCGGGATAAGGCGCGGGGTTTGAACTTTGGACTCGGCTAGTCGGTCCCCGGACTCGACGAGTAGACCCTGTTTGGACAAAAACCCTAATCCGGGTGTTTGCACCCTATTTAAATGCTCTAACTTGGCCTCCTTCGTCCCTAACACTTCCAGAGAGCTATAGAAAGAAACCCTAGCCCCCATATTGTTCTTGGGAGTGATTTTGGCTTTGTGGAGAAGGTTTGGAGCTTAGAGGAAGGAAGAGGAGGTTGAAGAGTGCAAGGAGGGGAGTAGATCCGAATTCTACACTGATAGTTAGTTTTGTTTACTTCTTTTTATAGTTTATTTTAGCATATTTCATTCATAATTTAGATAATTTCCATGCATATTTTCCCTTTTGTTATTTTTATAACCATTTCGGGGTACTTTCTAGTTTCTTGAGCATTATTGCAGATTTTCTTGGAAACTAGCGGGGCGGCACTCTTGCGAGGCGATTGGGCTTGAAGGGAATTGGAGATTTCATGCTTGATGGCTATGAAGGTGATTCATGGGGTGGACTTGTCAACTGCTTGAAGGCTTGGAAGAATTGAGCTTTAAATTTGAAAGATGCGGGGGAACATTCAAGCGTATGAAAATTATTAATCGGGCGAGTTCACGAGCTTTGGAGGATTTAGAGAGGTCAAATTGGGCTTTAAATGAAGAAAAACTTGAAGAAAATGGGCTAGGAGGTGATTGGATTCGATCTGGGCTAGTGGGATATGCTTTAGAGGCCCAAAATCTCAAAGGAGCCCATGTCAGGTACCACCCGCGCAACCCACCCGCGCAGCAGCACGCGGGTCGCGCAAGGCCCTGCAGGGGCAATTTCGGAAATCCTTATTTTGAGCTATTTGAGGAAGGTTGGTGCCCATCTTTTGCAGACTCTTGGACATCCGATTTTTGGAGATTCTCTCTGGAGTTTTGGAGACTTTTGAAGGCCAAGAACCCTTGAAGAACATCATATTTTTACCTCTTGATTCTTGCTTAATGTTTGGTACAATTTTCTCTAACTTTGTTTCTTTGGGTTTAGCCATGCTTGGCTAAACTAATCTTGGTTGACTTTTGGTTAATCCTTTGAACTTTTGTTGAATGTTGAAGAATCCATGAACATGTTCTTAAATCTTTATGGGAATGTTTTGTGTTTTAACATCTTATCACTACTTGTATGTTTTAGTTCATGAGTTTAAATGTGTTTGTGGTGATTAGTTGGCTAATTTCTTGATTAAGTAAAGGATCCTCAAATTAGCAAGCAACAAATGATTTTTGTGTTGTTTTTGTTTCACACAATCATAAAAACATTTCCTCCAACATGGTGGTGAAAGCATTTGACCCCTCTTGGATTTGGTGACTTTTTGGTTCTTAATGCTAGTTGACTTTCACTAATTACATGCTATTTGGAATTAGTGACTTTGACTAAGGAAATTGTTATGAGCTTCTCTAGCCATTTCAACAATTAAGAAAAGTCTAGGTAATCTCAAGCTCCTTGGATTACTATAGCCAAATTAAGGATTTAAATCAAAGTATTGCACCATTGGATTCTAATGATATGTTCATCAAAAGTCAAAGTGAGGAAACTTTAAGTCAACCATCTCTCCCTTATTGATTTTACATCAAACTCTTATTTTTGTTGCATTTGTCTATTTAAATCATAGTTAATTCTAGTTTGTTTCAAGTATTTCAAAACACCAAAACCCCCCATTTTATTTTTATTGTCATTTTACAAGTATTTTTACAAAGAGATTTTTCATAGAGTTATAAATTGAACCAATCTCCGTGGATTCGATCCCTTTACCACTATACACTATTTTAGTGTGTAATATTTAGGGTTATTATTTGTGTTGGCCTCGACAACCACCATACACTGTGAGAAGCTTCTATTCAGGTAGAAAAGTCCCTACCTTGATCACTAGTTCATTAGATCCCCTTTTTGTCCCTAATTGGTGGTTTTCAAGCCCTAAAACCTCAAACTCCATGTATTTATGCTCTAAGTTCTGAAAGGACTACGGATTGGGATCTTATGGTCATCTTTAAAGTATAAAGTCTCTGTGGTTGGAGTTATTGAGGTCCCTATTGAGTGTATGACCTCTTAAAGAGCTTGGATTTGCCTTCTTGAGTTTATAGGGCCATGCATGCACGTAAAGTTTGCAACTTTACGTGATAAGCATGCCCTAGGAGCATGGATCTATGGTTTTGAAGCGTTGCATGCCTCAGATTTGGTTTGTATGGGAAGTGGGTTGAAGGAACTCGGTGAGTCCCAAAGTGGAACTCGGCGAGTTCTATGAAGATGGTCTTAGACTCGGCGAGTTGGATGAACAACTCGGCGAGTCCTATGAAGATTGCCTGGAACTCGATGAGTTGTTCTTCAAACTCGGCGAGTCGTATGAACTTTCACCGAGAAAGAGGGGTTTAAGTGTTGAAGGTCCAACCCTTCGTATCTACATGCGAAATTAGCAATTTGACGTGTAGCAATAGTCCCAGAACCCCAAATCCTCTTGAGGGATGCTCTGGTGAGGATTTGGAAGCGAGTAGGAGGTCTACTCGTGGGACTCGGCGAGTTGTTCTTGAACTCGGCGAGTCGGACCACGAGTCGGTTCTATAGTCCCGAGTGGTGAGTTAAAAGTGACTCGATGAGTGGGAAGGGAGACCTGGCGAGTAGGACCGGGTTAGTAGGAGAAGGACTCGACGAGTCTGTGCCACGACTCGACGAGTCCAGTCAACTGGAAGTTGACTTTGACCAAAGAGTTGACCTTGGACCTGGGTTGGGTCAGTCAATTGACTAAGGGTAATTATGAGTGGCTAATCTATGTTTATGGATTTGTAGCCGGAGGACTACCGGTGCAGCAGCCAGACGTCTAGCAGTCATACTTTCGGTAGCTACTTTTCGAGGTGAGTTACCTTCCAGTAGTGATGGGTCTACGGCCACAATGCCGGCCCACCAGTAGGATTTGTATGTTAGATGATTGTCTCTGTGATATTCATCTGGGGTTGCTACTATATGTGTTATGTTTATGTTCTAGTATGATATGTTGCTATGAGATATGTGTTATGTGGTAGCAGTAGGTGGTGAAATAGTCCCCAGTATCCGGTCGTAAGGACCGAAGGGGAGGCCAGCACCCAGATATGCTAGGCAGTATCCGGTCGAGAGGACCGAAGGGGTAGGTCGGGCACCCAAATATGCCCGGCGGTATATGTATGTTATGTGATTATATGATATGTGGTTGTAACATCCCGAAATATCAAGAGTAGAGTGGAAGGGCTAAAAGAGTAAATTGGGAAAGAGTGACTCGGCGAGTCCATGGATGGACTCAGCGAGTAGAGTCGCGATTTGGTCGCGTGTTAAGTAGCCGACTCGGCGAGTCAATGAGGTGGACTCGGCGAGTAGGCGCTGAGTGGAGAAAACCCTAATTCTCGGGGTTGAGCCCTATATAAAGAACATTATGTTTCCTTCCCAGCCTCTTTATCACCCCTTGAGTCCCAGAAACCCTAAAATCGTGGAGAAGCACCATTGTTGAGCAAATTAGAGCTTGGATAGGTGGTTACTGAAGAGATCTTAGAGAAGGAGGGGCTTGGAGCAAGGGGCTTCGCTTGGATTCAAGTTTCATTGCAGTTCGGGCGTTCTTTTGAGGTAATATCTCGTCTTTGAGCTGCTATTTCCTTGATGCATCATTTTGGGGGTATTAGAGATTATATATTTGGACGTGTTGGAGTTTAGAGGTTAGATCTGAGGTTGCTACCTCAGATCTGGAATGGAGAAGAGTTGGAATGCATGAAAGTCCCTGTGTTGAGTGTTGGATGAAGCTATCATGTCCCTAACCTTAGCCCTAATGTGCAAAATGCATAGATCTCTTTGGATTCACGTAAAGTTTGCCACTTTACGTGATGGATGAGTTGTAGGAGGCTAGATCTATGTTTTGGAGCAATTGCATGGCCTGGAATGCTTCTGTATGGATTCAAATCGGTGGTACTCGGCGAGTCACATGGGTGTACTCGACGAGTTGTTTGAAGGTGAGTCGGAACTCGACGGGTTGGAAGAACAACTCGGCGAGTTGGATGAAGATGGTCTGGAACTCGGCGAGTTGTATGAACAACTCGGCGAGTAGGTTGAAGATAGCCTTAGACTCGACGAGTCTTGTCGAAGAGTCCCAATATTTTCTGGTCGAGTCGAGAATCAGTGAGTCAAGGGATGACTTGGTGAGTTGTGTGCGAGTGCGCTTAGAGTTGTTGGACTCGGCGAGTCTCGGGGTGACTCGGCGAGTTAGGTTGTGGATTGAGGGAAGTTCTGGGTATGGGGAATCGGCGAGTCATCGGGTTGACTCGGCGAGTAGAGTCAGTCAGGGGTTGACTTTGACCTTGTCTTTGACCAAGGGTTGGCCTGTGGTTTCCAGGGGCATTTTGGTAATTGTTGATTATTGTTTTGAGTTCAGTGCATTGGTGGTTGTCCAGTGGTGGAGATTGTATCAGTGATCGGAGCAGCTTGAGTTATCTATTCAGTCGGCAGTTTCGAGGTGAGTTATCCTCACTATATCAACAGGGTCTAAGGCACCAAGGCCGGCCCTTATCGGATTGAGATCCGGGTAGTTGTTATTATGTTACTGCTTTGATATGTTGCATTCTGTGAGTTAGGATGGTATATGTTAGAGACCTGATTGAGATTGGTATCCTGAGAGATAGGGAGATGCTGTGCTAGTGACCTGTTAGGTCGGTATCCTAGTTAGGATGGTGGTATGTTATGTGATCTGTTTGATCTGCTTGTTGACTATGAATTGCTATATGATTGTATATGTGCACATGGTTGTTTGGACTGGAGTTGGGTTGAGGCGGGTCCTGCTGTGTGCTGTAGGCCAAGATACCCAGGGCAGACCGGTTGTCCCGAAGGCCCAGCGAGCGGTCCAGATAGGCTGTAGGCCCCGAAAGGGCGGACCAGACGTGCCGAAGGCTCGGAGAGTGGACCAGATAGACTGAAGGCCCGGTGGGGGCGGACCAGTCATACTGTAGACTCAGAGAGTGGACCAGGTGGATTGAAGGCCCGGGAGCGGGCGGACCAATCACACTGCAGACTCGATGTATGTGGATAGACTCGGAGGGTGGACCAGGTGGACTGTAGGCCGGTGCGGTGGACCAGTCACACAGTAGACCCGAAGTGCATGCTGTTCTGTGATCGGATATGTTATGGCATGTTATGCGTGTATGGTATTTGTGGTTGGTATTTTGGGGATATCCCACTAGGCTTTCGGGCTTACAGTTGTGGTTTCATGTTTTTCAGGTTCTTCAGGAGACTGTGGCAAGGCGAAGGCGTGATCGTACCGCTCCTCATGATTTCATAGTATTGTGATTCTGGGAACACGTTAAATGTTTTGTATTGAAAACCTTTTTGTAAAGATTTAATGGAATCGAGATGTTTTTGAAAAATTTAAAATTGGTTCTATTTTTCGGTCGATACAGTGGTACAGTGGGGGAACTCACTAAGCTTCGTGCTTACAGTTTTCAGTTTTGGTTTTAGGTACCTCTTCTTCGAAGGGGAAGGAGCTGGCGCGGTAGCGGCCCATCACACACATGCCCAGCATTCTGCACTACGAGACCCTCCTGGGAATTTGTACTCTGACATTATTATGTTTTTATAAAATGTTTTTTTAGACATGCGATAACTTCTATGAAATGATATGATTGGTGAACGTCTTAATTCTAATGTTTGCAAAGTATATGTTTTAAAAATGAAATTTTTGGCTCGTATTTTTGGGATGTTACACTCTGGTTATAAGTCAGGACTTGGTTGGTACTTAGATAAGCACGTGAAGGCGTCTCACAAATTGCTTCAACGAGTTTACGAGTAATAAAGCGAGAAACCTTTCAGTAAATAACATGTAACTTCGTTAAAAATACCATGTTTGTTCCTTGAACTGTACCTGTTATAGTTTATAAATTTGTTTCTGTGTTGTAACCTTATCTTAGTAAAATAGGTTCCTTTGTTCCATAAGTTATACCCATTATAGTCTATAAGTTTGTAAAATAGTTCATTTGTTCCTTTGATGTAAAAACCGTTGCGACTTAAGATATTTTGTAGTTTAAAAAGAAACGATGTTTAGCGTATTTAGTAATTTCACATTCAAATGCATGATAACGGTAAGAAAATATAATAAGCAATTTATATTTGTTTAAACATAAGATTGCTTGTGTTTTACTCATATTCCCCCCTTAAAATAATTTAAAAATCGTGAAAACCTAGGGGTATGAACTCACCTCGATTGTGTGTGCTCGGTTGAGTCGCGAAATGCTAACGATGATCCTCGTATTAGAATACATAAAGGTAGCTGTATCCTAATGATATGTATAAACGATATCGTATCTAAATTAATAAGCTATTAATTTAATTAATAAATTAACTGATGTTTAAATAATAATTAAAGTGTTAGACAACACTTTAATTATGTAAGGAATACTTACAAAAGCCTTAGGAATTAATCGGAATAGATCTACAGCGTTTTCAGTGTGAAAGTGGGTCCAAAACGAGAGTTTTCGGTTCTGACCGAAATCCGTCTTCGATCCGGAAGGGTTCTCGTTCAGGATGGATTTCGGTCAGCTTGAAGATTTGAAGATTGTTCTTGGTGTTCTTGGTGAAAATTATGAAGATTTGAAGGATTTTGCTTAACGTTTTGAAGATTTGTGGATGATACTTGAGAGAAAATGGGTGTGTTTTCGGTTGGAAAAGGGAGAAATGACTTATGTTTTCGAGTTAAATCATATATATAGAGAGGGTTCTCGGTCGGAAGGGAGTTTTCGGCCGAAAAGGGTTTTCGGTCGAAATCTGATTTTGGCCAAGGGGGTGTTCTATTGGATTAGATGTCTAAGCACATAACTATAATTGATATGTAGTTGACCCGAGAGTAGCATGGTCCATTTGGGTTGCATATCACCAGGACAATTTGATAGGATGGACTTTTGAGAAGAGGTTATTTATGATTTGTTAATATATTATAATTTCTAATATATTAATATGAAATCATATTATTTAATTAGTATTGATCAAAAATTAATTTGGAATTAATTTTATGATCAAAAGTGACTAATTAAATATAAGGGGTTGATTTGGTAAATCATTCATTCTTATGGTGTGGGCCAATGATCCATGATTCTTTAGGTTGAGCTAAACCCATGTGACCACCCATGGATGATCCATGGAGGTTTAAACCAATGGAGCCTAAGGAATATGGAAGGTCCTGCACACTAGGGTTTACATGGTGTAACCCTAATCTTGCCACACTATATAAGAAGCCTCTTAGCATCCAAAATTGCCTACTAAACACACTAGTATTATTGGAGATCATTGAGTCAATTTTGGTGCAAGAAATACTCTCTCAAAAGTCTCCTTTGTTCTAGGTGTGTTGTGATTCCATTTGAGGTGCAACACTTGGGGCACTAAGTTCTTAAAGGCCAAACTCAAGAAATTCTACAAGCTACAACAAAGAGGTAATTCTATAACTCTCTTTTATGTTGATTGTGTCATTTCCATGCTAGTTGTAGGCTTAATGCTTTGGAAACAATATTGCATGTATAATTAGAGAAAACATAGATCCAAAGCATTTAGGGTTGTATGTGCTGCATAGGATATTGTAGTATACTAAAACCCATCATGGGTATCAGAGCTTATGATTGTTTTCTATTATATTTGATGCAAATGTAATTTTCAAAGTTAAAAAATTAATTTTCTGCGTTCTGGACAGTGAACTCGCCGAGTCCACTCAGAAAAAGTCCAACTCGACAAGTCTAGTTCATGTACTCGCCGAGTTGGTGCTTCAGTGGGCAGTTTTTCGAGTTTTTTTGGCATGTTTTGGATTAGAATCATTACCATAAAATGTTTTAGTTCATAAAACCTGATTAGTTGATATGGTAATGATGATTCTCATCCAAATAAAAGATAATTGTCAAAGTTTCATGATTTGCATTAGTTTATATTATTATGCTAATTTCTCGAAACTTGTTTGATATGAATTATCTTAACTTATGAGTTTAATTAGATCATAGACAAATTGTTTTTTGTGTTAGTAGGAATTTTTTATCTAATTGTTTTTGGTGAAATCCATAGCTTGTCCTCAAGTTATGAAAAGTGAAAAGTCTCATTCTTAAATGTCATCATAAAATGGTTTTAAGTCTTTCATAACTTGTCCTCAAGTTATGGAACTTGAAGAGTCTTCTACATAAATGTTTTATGAACTCCATAACTTGTCCTCAAGTTATGGAATGTCAAGAGTCTTTTCATAAAACCTATATTAAACTCATAAGTTATGGAAACCAAAAGTTTTTGAATAGTTCAAAACTTTCCCTCAAGTTTTGGAATTTGTAAATGCAAAGTCTTACTTTGAAACACTAAGTTCCAAACCTGAGAATTTTAAAAGTTTAAAATCCAACCCTTATACTATTATAATATTATAGGTTTAATATATATATATATATATATATATATATATATATATATATATATATATATATATATATATATATATATATATAAGAGTAAAGTCAGTCTTATCGTTAGTAGGCCTCATTCACGAAGCCGGTCTATAAGGGGGTATAACATTATTGCCTATAAAATGGCAGTTTAATGGGTGGTCACTCTCACCCACCGCTTCGTTGACTGGTGGAGGGTCGTTAGCTGAACGAGGTTAACAGGACATTTAAATTCTCATTAAAAGTATAATGAAATACTAAGTAACCAAACACTTATAAATTCCCAATCTTAGTTACTTAGTAAAATGTGAATTTGGTGCTAACCCATGAAATTGCACTTCTTGTTAAGTTGTTAGTGGAGCGTGTGTGGTTAACCGACACACTAATCTGGGACTGAAAATGCATGGAAAATGGTAGCTTGATGTTAATCATAGATCAATGGAGCGTGTGGGTTTAACCATCACATTGATTAGGTGGTTGTAACATTGAGTGTACCAAGCTAATTTGCATGGTTATTTACACCTTGTTTGTGATCCTCGACATCCCAGTCACAAACTTGAAGGGCACAATCGAGATTTAAACATGCCATTGAAAAGTTCAATGGATCTTAAAGGATCCAGGAATTTTAATCCATTGAAAACATATTTATCAATTTCGTCTTTCATGGTGGAATTTGGTAAATCGTCATTTACTTACCTTCAAATATTTTGTAATAGGGTTACGACATCCCTCTTCCGAATTGTAAAATATTGTGTTGGTTCCTAGCCTTAATATTTCATTTGGGTGTTATATTAAGGACTTAAATCAACTAACTTGAATTTATCCCATTGTAGATGTCTAGTTCAGACAACTATGGTCTTCCCAAATCTTTTGGAACAAGCTTTCCTCTTGAAGATGATATCCCACGTAGCGATTAAGGTGAAAGATTAATCCATTTGTCGTGCATTAGTGGAAATGGAAATCATACTTCAGTTCTTCCACCTCCTCCGATTATTCTCCCTAACCCACAAGTTCAAGGACTTGAAAAGTTCAAGATCACTTAAGCCCTACTGACAAGTAAACACCAAGATGGAAAGTCTGTGTATGCACGTGTCTTGGATATGAAGTCACACATTGAGAGGCTGAGTGTGACATCCCCAATTTCACGGCCAGAAAAGACCGATTTGTTTATTCTTTGTTTTATAAATCAGAGTGATCGTTTAAAGAAAACGGTTGCGGAATTTGTTCCCAAAATAAGATATGATAAAAACTTATCAAAACATTTCTCAAGGAGAATGTATTTTCATTAAATAATAAAACCTCGGGATGTCATGTTCCGATACAGACCAAAAGCATAAACAATATAAAATACACCTTACAATAGTTATTCAACTACTGATCTATAATCCAAAATCTCTCGTCAAGTCCGCCGACTTATACTCTTGTGTCATTACCTGTAATGAAAAGAAAACTGAGTGGGTCAGGCTTGGGAGCCTGGTGAGCATATAGGGTTTTCAACCCAAAATAATACATTTATTATATTCAATTATCAAACAATCAACCCAAATACCCATCCCCATTATCTTCTTAAGGTTTTACCCTAAGAATCCACTATCCTTCATTCATTCATTCCTAAGGATTTACCTAAGGAATTGGCACGAAGTCCATTGTTGCCAAAGTTTATAGATCAGGTACTAAATCCATAGTTATCAGACGCTAACTCCATAGTCGTCGGGGTTTACTCAAGCGACGCTAACTCCATAGTCACCAAGGTTCACTTAACAGGCACGAAGTCACATCGTCACCAAGGTTTACTCAATAGGTGCTAACTCCATAGTCACCAAGGTTCACTTAACAAGCGCTAACTCCATAGTCGCCAAGGTTTACTCAACAATAGGCGCTAACTCCATAGTCACCAAGGTTTACTCTACAATAGGCGCTAACTCCATAGTCACCAAGGTTTACTCTACAATAGGCGCTAACTCCATAGTCACCAAGGTTTACTCTACAATAGACGCTAACTCCATAGTCACCAAGGTTTACTCTACAATAGGCGCTAACTCCATAGTAACCAAGGTTTACTCTACAATAGGCGCTAACTCCATAGTCACCAAGGTTTACTCTACAATAGGCGCTAACTCCATAGTCACCAAGGTTTACTCTACAATAGGCGCTAACTCCATAGTCACCAAGGTTTACTCTACAATAGGCGCTAACTCCATAGTCACCAAGGTTTACTCTACAATAGGCGCTAACTCCATAGTCACCAAGGTTTACTCTACAAGCGCTAACTCCATAGTCGCCAAGGTTCATCAAATAGGCACGAAGTCACATCGTTGCCAAGGTTTATACAATAGGCGCTAACTCCATAGTCACCAAGGTTTATCTAATAATAGGCGCTAACTCCATAGTCACCAAGGTTTATCTAACAGCAGGCGCTAACTCCATAGTCACCAACTATCCCATCTACCCATGTTCTACCCAACAGTTTTTGTAGATATAAACAGTTACACAGTTTAAATCATTTAACACCTGTATAAAACTCCAAATTCCATGCCCATCTCAAATAGACAAATAACATATAAACACATAGCACGTATTTCATAGCAAATACTTCATATTTATGTGTTAGAAGAAAGTAACTACACACTCGCGCATATAAACAACAATATACTTAATACACTCAAACCATACTTGTATTATTATCGTGTTTATGAAAGGTAGTATACACTCACTTGATCAGAAGATGATCGGACAGCACTACGACTTGCAGAAGTAGTAATCCACAGCAGATCTGGAAGATCTCCACAAAAATCGAACTTCTCGCGGGCAGAGCTTCGGCTCGGGAACCGCACTTCTCGGGATCTTCGGGATCTCGGGACTTGCCTCGGGACTCGAGAACAATACCGGGGCTTCGGGGTATTTCTGGCATGCAAATCGATGCAAAACGGGAGAGAGAAGAGAGAAAATAGCAACCCTAAACGGCTGGCCCTTCAAATCTATTTATAGGGCAAATTTGGCCCTTGCCACGTCGTGGCAACCTTGTTCCACGTCGTGGGCTTGGTCGTCACTGCATGCGTCATCCCAAGTTGCATCTGGGGGCCTTCCGGAGGTGTCAGGACACTTGCCACATCGTGGCAACCTTGTTCCACGTCGTGGGCTCTAACAGTTTTGGGGTTTCGCGCCCCGAACTTCAGAAATTCATAACTTTCGCATATGAACTCCGTTTTCGACGTTCTTTATATCGCCGCGAAGGTGAGATTATGCTCTACAACTCTCGTTTAGACTCCATTGGCTAATTTTGAATTGATTTTTAATATATTATAAGTATATTACTTATATAGTATTTTTAGTAGGCCGGGACAGGAAAACTCTGTTATAAACTCATAACTCCTTCATCTGAACTCCGATTCCGTCCGTCTTTCCTTCGTTGCACTACTATCGATGAGATCTTCAATTCTCATTTATATCACTAAGGATAGATATCTATCTACCTTAAATTCACTATCTACGTCGCGCAGGGTCGTGCCGGTTCTGTCGTGAAACTTCGACAGGTCATAACTTCTTCGTTATAACTCGGATTTTGGCGTTCTTTATATGCACGGAAACCTTGTGACATACACTACAACTTGGTTAAGATTAATCCTTCTAGATAATCTTCCATCAAAAAGTCATTTTTGATACTTAACGTCTCTAAATTGACTAGCCCTGATCTACGGGCGTTACACTAAGAATGTTGGGCGTCGTTGTCTAAAGGAAGTTGGCTATTGACTGGGTTCTTCAGTCACTTCCCGAGTCATATAGTGAGCTCATTAAGTACTACTATGTGACAGACCACGACATGACCCTTATTGATCTTACCTATTTGCTTGTTGCTGCTGAATCAGCAATGATTTGGCGCACTGGAAAAGCAAATTTGATTGAAAGATCTACTTCTCAAACTTCTATGGACATTGACAATGGTAACATTGGAAGTCCAGAAAAGATTTATCTTCCCAATGGAAAGGGATCGGTTATAGTCAACCCGGTTCACCAAATGGTAAAGAGAAAGTCTAAGTTTGTGATTGTCTCATGTTCCAATGCAAAAGAAGGCATTTTTTTCTACTTCCATTTGAAGGGACATTGGAAGCGAAACTGCCCTGACTACCTGAAAGATCTGAGAGAAGGCAGAATCAAAAAGGTTTGACTCTGCTTCAGGTAAGTCTATTGTCTGACTCTATTAAGTTCCTAATTGTTGACTCTTAATACATGATGTGACAAGGTTACATTTTGATGTTTTGTAGGATCATGCAAAAGGAAGGAAGCTTAAGGAAGAGTATGTTGAATTTGGTCGCGAAGATGGATTTCAATCGCATGGTTCGATGATCGGATTTTTGAGCTGCTACTTAAGAGTTATGATAGAATGCTTAGAAATTTGTAATAACACAATTTTCATTTGTAATTACATTTTAAGGAAAAGTTTTTCTGCATTTTATAAATAAATAAAATTTTGTTTTATTTTATTATATCTCCTTCTAATGGCATTTGTGAAAATTGATGTTTGTATGTTTCTATGTTAGCAATATGAATTTGATTCTTTCGTTTATGGTAGTGTCAAAATTTACCAAATAAGGAAAGATTCTCATCACCCAAGTTTTAGTTGGATAGAAACTTGGAATCATGAAACTTGTAGTGTGTGATGAATAAAAACCTTCATCTTTGGTAAATTAAGACTAATTCCTTATTCGCATGTATATGTGAGTCAAGTGAAGGACTAGGGGATCGAGTACACTGGGTGTGCGTTGGTCAGGTTCACCACAAAGAACGATAAGACTATTCGTCGTGATTTACTAAAGTTTAGTAAATATGATTATGCTTACAAGTTTAAGTATAATTCTGAACATTGGAAAAGATTCAATGTATGGCAGAACGAATGAGAAGAATCAAATAAGGCAGAAAGATAAAAGTTTCTCCACTCAGAAAAGATGGGAGAGTACTTTAGTATCGTGTTTTATGATCATCTTAATGATTATGGAAAACCATATCACAATTGATCCTCTAAGGATATCTTAGTGAATTTGTATGGCTAAGAAGAGGAATCGTGAATTGTTGGAATGGTTAAATCAAAAAAAGGTGAATCATACTTCGTTCCAAATTGAATCTTAGAGTCATACTCCAAGATTGTGCCTTGAGTGACATAATCTTAAGAAAGGTTTAAAACACTCACCAAATGTAGAGTAAAATGTTTCTTACTCTTTTACATTTGAAATTGGTAAGTTGTGATTTCTTTGTAAGGACAAAGACAAACTAAGACCAATTGTGTGAAGTGTTAGTCTTCATTAGAATCTGCTCTAACTCTTGAATATTTGTTTGTCAAGTAATGTTACTTGTCAAAGTGAATCTTATATGTCAAGATGTCAGTAGGAGTCTTAAATATCTTGAAAGTTTCAAGAACTAATCAAGAATAAACCTATTGTTAAACACTAGCACATGACTTGAGGTTTGTAACCTATCGTGTTGACATATACTTGTTTCTGTGCCCATTCCAGTTGAGTTGACTATGAATGTGAGTTCTATGAGTTCTTAGGTGGCAAGAAATTAAGATTGAACAATTTCAGTCCATATGAGTTTGGATTTGTCACTAACATTGTCTTATGATTATGGTTTGACAAATTCACATGAATAGGAACACATACATCATAAAATTAAGTGTCGTAAGGTTTCTCTCCAATTCATGAAAATGATTATGATGAAACGCATTCACTAAGTAGATTTAAAATAGTTAGCAATTGTGTTATTTTCATTCTCCAATTCAATTATGATTACGACATCACTCTTCATAATTTGAAATTGTGAGAAATGGCAAAGGGTCTAAACATTTGAGACTTATTGCTATAAGTTCTAAAAAATTTAAGACACGCATGTGAGCTATATAAGGAAAGGTGTTTGAATTTGAGAAGCCTAGATAAAGTCTTATCTAAGCATCTCGTATCAGAAATCTAAACTTTGGTAAGAAAGTCAATAAGTATTGATTTCTAGAAGTCCAGCTGATTTCTGAGTACATGTCAAAGCTAGTGGGAGCATAAGTGTTATGCTAGTAAGATAATCATTATTATGCTAGTGGGAGCAAAATTATTATGGAAAGTGTTGCAAGTTAGCCATGTTAATTATAGAAAACAAAAGTTTCAATTTGCAAAGATGCAGGGCTTGAAAAGTTGTTTTGCTATAATTAAGGGAGAGGAATTCATACTTCATTACAAAATCTAAAAGATTAGATTGAGTTTTTAATCAAATTTAGTCATATATATATATATATATATATATATATATATATATATATATATATATATATGAATGTTAGGTTGGAATGGTTCAACATAAGGAAATTCTATATATGGAAATGTTATTTGGGTTCTCAAAATTTGATTATGATTACGACATCCCTCTTCATAATCAAATTATGAGAACATGGCAAATAAAAATATTGTAGCAAAAGACTGATCAAGTATCATATCTTTATATTAGACATTATGAATCGTATCGCTTATGCTTCGGGTATAGGATCGACTGCATATGCTATAATATTCTTGTGTTCTAATTTTCCAAATGCCTATGGCATTAAGAGGGAAAAAGGAATAGAACCGGATATGACTAAAGTGGTTAAGCTACTATTAAGGACAATCTAAGGTTCGCCAAGGATTGGTCGCTTAACGACAGTTGGAAGTCTAGTATTGGATGGACCATATTGACATTATTATGAATAGACAAGAGTCTATTAATAATGAGTTGTCGTACGCCAAATATGGAATATTTCCATATTGGGAGTTGACGAATAGATGAGAAAGTTAGAAACTTTTATGCAAGAAGGATGTTCAAAGGAATGTACTTTGAATATGAGACTTCATTTTCGTGGAATTGTCTTGTAACAATCTCCAAAGGAATATTTTGTAATATCGTTGGTCAAGTCTCTGTGACTTTTGGTACCTAGAAATTACAAAAGAATCATTTCATGATAGTTTAGAATCTAATAGTTTCTAGAAGTGACAAGAATTTGGAATTCTTACACTTGCAATAAGTATTTGGAATTGTGAAATGAGCATCATTGAAATGTTGTTAACTGATCTATTTTACAAAGTAAGGTCCATAGACAAACATAGTGTACATGCTCGGAGCATGGGACAACTGTTGTTTTAATTCAAGTATTAAGTTGATTATTCGAAACATTATATAGTGAATAATGAGTAATCAATATGGGACTCAAAAGTTTTGGGGCCATATAGGATTAGTATTATTCTTGTGTTTCACTTTGCATGTTTTGACTTCCCGAATAATTAGGTTATTCAAACCATCCATAGTCGATCATACTTTGGAAGTAGGTATTGAGGCAAGACTGTCATGAATGGGTTTGTAGTTTGTCTAGGTGTTTTTGACATAGTTGTAGCGTTCATGAGTAATCCTTGAATAAGATTCGAGTATTGGATTCGACCCACGCTCATTTGAATCACTTCATGGATTTTATCACGAGTGATCATGAGACGATAATATCTTATATTCTTGAAACAGAGACATTTGAGTTGTAGTTGCAAGTCGGTTGCACATTGACATATGTAAATGCACTAGTAACTTGGTGTTATAAAACATATCGTTGTGTGTAATTTGATGAGTAAGTACAAGCAAGCATTTGGGTCGAAGTTTATCCGTTTTTTTACCCCATGTGGATAAACCCTATATATGTGGGGCCCTCGATGATTTAATGATGACCACCCAAAGTGTTTAGCCAAGCCTGGACTGATTTGATCTGTTCAATTAGTCGGTTGTCATAAATCCGAAATTGGGAAACAACAGATGGACAGAGAGAATGATTAAAATCCATGTCTCAGTCCATATGATATCTAGAATGGAGGAATATATGATCCCTTATCTAATGGACGTGTCATTGACTAGGTCAGAGTTCGACAACGACTTTTAAGAGCTACAATTCCTAGTCGAGTTATGGAGTCGTACTTGCAAAAATAGTTATTAGACTTATCCAAGTGGGAGACTGTTGGATTAGGTGTCTAAGCCCATAACTATAATTGGTATGTACTTGACCCGAGAGTAGCATGGTTCATTTGGGTTGCATATCACCAGGACAATTTGATAGGATGGACTTTTGAGAAAAGGTTATTTATGATTTGTTAATATATTATAAGTTCTAATATATTAATATCAAATCATATTATTTAATTAGTATTGATCAAGAATTAATTTGGAATTAATTTTGTGATCAAAAGAGACTAATTAAATATAAGGGGTTGATTTGGTAAATCATTCATTCTTTTGGTGTGGACCAATGATCCATGATTCTTTAGGTTGGGCTAAACCCATGTGACCACCCATGGATGATCCATGGAGGTTTAAACCCATGGATCCTAAGGAATATGGAAGGTCATGCACATTAGGGTTTACATGGTGTAACCCTAATCTTGCCACATTATATAAGAAGCCCCTTTGCATCCAAAATTGGCTACTAGACATACTAGTATTCTTGGAGATCATTGAGCCGATTTTGGTGCAAGAAATCCTCTCTCAAAAGTCTCCTTTTTTCTAGGTGTGTTGTGATTCCATTTGAGGTGCAACACTTGGGGCACTAAGTTCTTAAAGGGCAAACTCAAGAAGTTCTACAAGCTACAACAACGAGGTAATTCTATGTTGATTATGTCATCTACATGCTAGTTGTAGGCTTAATGCTTTAGAAATAATATTGCATGTATAATTAGAGAAAACATATATCCAAAGCATTTAGGGTTGTATGTGCACCATAGGATGTTATAGTATACTAAACCCATCATGTTCTCGGTGGGGTTTTCGGTCCGAAGAGTAGGGCCTTTCATATGTTCTTGGTTCCTAATTTGGTTCCAAAATTGTGTTTTTAGTCTAAGTGTTTATATCCCAAACATTATCTATATATTTTAAATCATATTTAACCCTTATAATCTTAAAATAAATAAACAAAACTCGAATTTAACTAGAGGGTTTGACTTTTATTGACTTGAAAATTAGGCGGTTGTTACATTATCCCCCGTTAGATGGAATTTCGTCCCGAAATTCGAATTCTGAGTGGTTATTCCTTGAACTAGGGGAAAGAGGTAGGTACTTCTATTCCTATGGATCTTTTCGTTCCTATGTGACTTTAGGTCCTCACTTGGCATCCCAACAGACCTTTATTATTAACATGCGACCTTGCTTTGTTTAATCTGACTGCCTGCATAGGGACGGTAAGATGCACTTAAGACGGGGGATGGTGTGGGTTTGGTTTACTTGTCTACGTGTGCTCGAGTGGTAGCATGTCTACTTGCAATGTTGGGAAACTTTGTCCTGGAGTTCATAGTAGACTCATACTTGGTTCATCCATCATCACCTCGTGTATACAAGTCATTTATAATTAAGATTTGAAAAGATGGTCGGATGGGTGGCTCTACACCAAGTCCACAACTAGATAAGGAACAGGAGGTAGGGTGGAATCACACATCCTAAGTTCGTAGAATCTTAATTATATACCACCCTCGTGTATACAATTAGTAGTGATAGGCTAATTGTATGGATCCTTAGTCTCTATTCTTGAACTTGACTTGTTGTACGAGTGGTATTCCTGGGAGGTCTGCTGAGGATGCCTCGGGAGGGTTACGGACTTCCGGAACATCCTCGGTGTTTTTCACTTCATTTTTCTTGCATACCAAGTGAGTTAGGAAGATGTGGTACCCCTCGCATGGGTACTTCTGCATTTTGAAGCGAGAGAAGATACGTAGGTTTATGTCGGGTTTGTCATAATAGGTGGAAAAGATTTTGTTAGGTGGTCGGTTAAGGCGATGTGTTTTTTGTGGCACAGGAAATTGGTATGGTGAGGACCAATCCAATTCATCTCTAATGACGACGTTGGAACTTTTTATCGTGACGGGGGTTAAGTCGATTATGAAGAAGTGTTTGTTAAAGCGATAGTGCATTCTATGTGTACTTTCTAGTGCTCTCAGTTTTATCCTATTTATTACTACTACGAACATTTCATAATATAGTCCCTACAAGGTCCCTCTATAATTTCTTGGTGTATACAAGTCATATATAATGAAGATTGAGAAGATCGTTGACTGAGTAACTCTGCCCTAAATCCACAATCAAACAAGAAACAAGAAATAAGGCGGAATCACTCACTCTAAGCCTGCAGATTCTTAACGATGTATGACCCTAATGTATACACTAAGCCATCATATCTCACCTGTAAGGATTTTTAGTTTTTATATGAATGATGAGTTTTATTCGGACGAGGAAGCGATTTATGATTATGTTTTTAATTGTCAAAAATCTTAATGAAAATTCAATGCTTAATTATTGTTATTTAGAGACGTAACAAAAATCCCAGAAGACTTCCTCGCTGATTCTTCATGTCCTGTTGTTAAACTCCTCCTGCTCCTCCGCCATTCCTCTCTATTGGGCAATATCTCTTAAAGTGCCCCGTTTCAATAGGTGATGTGTTGGGTCGGAGTCCTACATAAGTGAGAGGTGTATCCATTCTTATTGCACCTATTGAAATACAACTCCCAGTAAGCTTCATAATGATGGTAGTTGCACTTGTTGCAGTGTGGGATATTTCCATAGTATGGTGTTATCGGTGTAGAGGTAGCAGGTCCAGTGTGTCACACCCCAAAACCAAGAACGGCAGAAATGTTCTGGGGCGGAGGACGTCATGTAAAGTATCACAACACAGTATAACAGTAAATAAGCAAACAACATCATCCATTGCATTAAATATATATTTTTAATACAAGTGTGTTCTATACAGTTATAGACACCAAAAAGTAAATCAAAATAATTAGATGAGTCTTGAATGCGCTCCATCTTCTCAAAAGCTGGCCTCGGTACCTGTCTACTGTCGACCTGAGAATACAAGTTATTTTGAAAGAGTTTATCAGCATTAAGCTGGTGAATTCATAAGTATTTTAGTGTCGGTGTTTGTTATCAAAACGTTTGAACATGTCTTAAGTATAAGTTTGTAGAATGTATGTAAATGTTTGTAAGTGTTTGTAAAAGTTTGAATCTCTCAGAAAAACCTATATTTTCTATTAATGTAGCCTTCTACCAAGGCTTAACTGTTTCGTATGTTCGTTTGTTGTAAAAGTGTGTAATTCCCCAAGTGTAACTATCATTAACAAAATATAGTTTGTACATTAATGTTTAAGTGAAATAATCACTAAATATATGTAAAGGGTAAATTATTATAGTACTGTAGTGTTGTATTATAGGAACTACTGCTGTACTAACTACCTTAAACCGGATTTATATTAAGGTATCATGTGATTAATTGTACCATACTATCGACTGGATAAACAACGACAAATGTAGGTCGTAAAAAGAAATGATGTTTAGCACCCGCAGACCTGCAGGTCCGGCTGTAGCTAGCAGCAAGGTGTAGGATAGTCAATCCAGTATAGATCTATACGCAAACTCACGCTCTCCCTTCAAGAGACTTTGGCTACAACTCGGGCCATGACATTTAAGTCATGCTCTGATTCATATCACAATAATTAACGTATTCATGTATATGTAATGTAATGAACTCTTTCTAGTATAGTTGTATATGTTCTCCTTTTAGTATAGTTGTATATGTTCTCTTTTTAGTATAGTTGTATATGTTCTCCTTCTAGTATAGTTGTATATGCTCTCTTTCTAGTATAGTTGTATATGTTCTCCTTCTAGTATAGTTGTATATGTTCTCTTTCTAGTATAGTTATATATGTTCTCCTTCTAGTATAGTTGTATATGTTCTCTTTCTAGTATAGTTGTATATGTTCTCCATCTAGTATAGTTGTATATGTTCTCTTTCTAGTATAGTTGTATATGTTCTCCTTCTAGTATAGTTGTATATGTTCTCTCTTAGTAATATGTATTGACTCGTGAATGAACTGACTCATTGATCTAGCAATAGTATAAGTATGATCCTATGCTACCCCGATGGTAGCCTACTAATGATATAACTAGTACGCATGAATATGGAAGCACTTTTATGTCTATATATGTACACATGAGATATAATCAATATTTAAATGACCTTCGGACAAGTACCCGATATCCTATCAGACCACATCCAAATCGAGGAAAAGGAAACAAGGTGGATAGCCTTCCTAAGTCTTTTAAACATTACTTATATAACTATACATATACGGGCATGCAATTTATAATAAGTGTAACAAAGTTTAAGTAAAAGTATTTGATAAGTAAAAGAGTTTGTAAAACAGTTTGATAAGCAGTTTGAACAGAAATAAAATCATTGGTTTTGTAGTTATTAATCACATGTGATTGATGTAATAACCATAAATATTCAACTTGTATTCCCCCCCCCCATAAAAGCATTTAAAACATTTAAAAGTATTTCAAAGGTTAATTAAAGGGGTATGAACTCACTTGTGGTGAGTGGATTGGATTGAAGTGTCGGATACTGTGCTAGGTGGCAAACGGAGACTTGTACACACGCACGAGCCTAGTTATCATATAATGAGCATATATATAACTAATTAGCCAAATAATAACTAATAAATTAAGTTGGGACACTCTATAACATGAAAACACTTTGTATAAGTGTTATAAGTCCTAAGGGTTGCATCTAAGTTGTTGTGGGACAAGGCAAAAGGGGTTTGGGGTTCCAAAAGACCTTATATGTGTGTTTACTCTTCAATAAAATCCACACAAGGAGTTTACGGTCGTAAACCCTTGAGTTTACGGCCGTAAGCTCTCAAACATAATGACATTATTTGTTTTGAAGTGTTACTTGATTTCTAGAAGAAGTTCTACTTGGTGGTTTAATCCTTGGACTAGTTTAGGGCTTTAAGACACTCCTGTTAGGAGTTTATGGCCCTAAGGCCATTTCCTTTTGCGTTTACTGCCGCAAACTCATATGGAAATGGATCTTTTTGTGCTTTCAAGTCCCAAACTCATTTAGGAAAGGTTTTAGACAATTATCTAAGGCTAATGAAGGTATTAGGCACACCTTGGTATCCCTTTTTGATGTTTACGGCCAAAGGACCTTTTCCCTTAGAGATTACGGCCGTAATCTCTCATGGGGATGGGTTTTGATGTTTTAAGGTCCACAAATTAGCTAGGAATAATTCTAGGTTAATGTCCAAGGCTTTAGGAGTGGTTTAGGCACTCTTTAGCCTTTGTTTTTGGAGTTCACGGTCCAAGAACTTCTTGGGCCGTGAACACCCTAATCTTGGTGTTCTTGATTATTTTCTAGTCTTAAATACACTTATATACAAGCCTAAGTTCGTTACTTAACATGGGGAAAAGACTAGGTAGCATTTAAGCCTCATATAGGAGTTTACTCTCCAAGAACGTTCTTGGGCGGTAAACTCCCGAATCTCACAGATTTGCTATGTAATCTAAGTTATTAAGCACATTATAAGCATTATAAGACAACTAGAGAAGTGTACTCACGATTTGGGATGAAAACCCGAAGATCTGAGAGAGAGAAAATGGCTTTTCTCTAGTTGGAAATGTAATTAATGACATAATTTGGTTAAGAATTCTATTTATAGTCCTGGGATTTTTGTCCGAAAATATTATTATTCCGGAAATGAACTCTAATACTATGAAGTTTTGAAATAATCGAGTTTCACAAACCCATGTGCATCCACTCTCCTGATATCTCCTTAAATGTAGACCCTGAAATACTCAAACTTATTCGGAAAAGTCTGAAAATCATTGTAACTGGTCTAGCTTCTATTGACTTGATAATGTTCGTACAGAATGGAAATTTCGGGTTGTCACACATTGGGGGTATGGACTGTTACTGCTTGTTGCCTTTTGGTAGGCCCTTGAGTCGAAATGCCCCCTTTTTTAATCTTGATCTTTCGTTTCATGTTTTAAGGTTTGGGGTTTGGGGTGTCCTTGCAGGCAGGTACTCGTTGGTTTCCTTGGTTGTTACTATGGTTTGAATTGTTGATACTATTTCCATTATCATTAGTGTTATTTGCATTGAGATGTGCCATGACGGCTGTTATGGCGGCTGTGACTGCAGCTTGAAAAGTAGTGAAGTCTATCTGCAGTAATGGCGTTTCGCCGGTTGGCTGGTTCTTCCTTTTGGATGCATAGTTCAGTTGCACGGTGAGAAGAGAGTTCGTAACTATCTATGGTCATTTCTTGTTGTATTCCATCTATTTATATATAAATACAAATCTCACGTTTTGTTGTGCTATTCTCAACATTTCGACCTACATCCCTATGATGTATTTATGGTAGAGAGTAGAAATAGATATTGTATAGATGTTAAGTTTAACAAATTAGAGTATTGATATTGAAATCTTAAGTTGATCGGGTTTCATGGTTTTTGGAAGGGAGTATCTCTCTTGACTTTACTGTTACTAGTTGTGACGAAAGGTACTGTAAACTTAACACATAGTACGAGTAGTGTAGCCACTAACTCACTAAGTAATATTAGTTACATGTAAATGATGGAATTTCCTAGATTTCACATGATCTTGTAACCCAGACTATTGGAGAAACATACTCCATATTGAAGCACAATGCTTCGGTATAGGTTTTGCAAACCCATGTCATGGAAAATATGTTTAATAATCACATTTTATTCTAAAATTTGGGGAAGGGAGGTAGCCTCTAGGAGATGTTGGCCTCGACAAGGGTTTAAGTAGGTAGCTTATTTGGAAATAGCCAGATCATTAGTCCCTTATAATTTGAGTGGCTTACTTGAGAGTAGTAGATTGAGTTGGGATACTTGCATGTGCATTGCATCTTTATGTATAATCATGTCTACCCTTAGACTTATTAATTCCTAATATGAAATGGTTTTGCAAATGACCCGTGAAACAAAAAATGGTTTGGGAATGTATTGTGATTTAAGGAATTGGTTATAAAAATATTTTTCATTTTGAAAAAGGTTTTTCAAATATTTTGGGTATCATGACTTAGGAGTTAGGTTATTGCTCTTACCCAATTCCATTCCAGAGTCGGATTTCGGTAGTACTCACTAGGCTCTTCTAGCCTAACATACCATTTTGAAATGTATTCACATGTGAAAATGAAGCTTATGATAGTAAGCTTGGACATTTAGAAGGCCATGCTATGTATGGTTCCTCTTATCCTTTGTAATGATATTCAATGGAGCACTCTCATATACAATTTAACTTAACCTCATGTATAACATTTTGGGACCAAATTCCATGTTAATATACTCAATTGGGAAAATGATTTTTAAAATATAAACTCTTTTTTTACTACATTTCTTACATAGATGATTTTATCCAGCTTAGAGGAACCATCTTCATTTATACACGATTTGACTTGATCATCGAAGGCTGATCCTTGTCATATGACTTGTGCAGTTCTAACGATCTTCTTTTATGATGGTGTACATTTTGAAACCAAATCAGGAATTCATCTACACCTCAAATATCCAAGATATCCAGTCTAGGTCCAATATAGAAAATAAGATGTCGAGTTCTGGTATGTCACACCCCAAAACCGGAACGAAGGAAACGTTCTGGAGCGGAGGACGGCATGTACAGTATCACAACGCAGAAATATAGTAAACAAGCAAACAACATCATCCATTACATTAATAATGTATTTTAATACAAGCGTGTCCTGTATAGTTTATAAGACACCAAAAATATGAACCAAAATAAAAGATGAATCTTGAACTGTGCTCCATCTTCTCAAAAGTTGGTCTCGGTACCTGTCTACTGATGACCTGAGAATACAAGTTATTTTGAAAGAGTTTACCAGCATTAAAGTTGGTGAGTTCATAAGTATTTTAGTGTTGTTGTTTGCATGAAAATGATTGTCAGTATTGAGTGTGTAAGTTTGTAAAAATATTTGTAGGAATTGTTTGTAACCCTTAGGAAAACCTATATTTTCTATTAAAAGTAGCCTTCTACCAAGGCATCAAGTGCGACATGTTTGTTCATTGTAAAAGTGAGTATTTCTCCCAAATGTGACTATCATTTAATAAAATATAGTTCTTTCATTATTGTTCATGTGAGAAGATCACAAAGTAGATGTAATGGGAAAATAACGAAGTACTGTACTATAATAATGTAGTAACTACTGTTGTACTTATTAACTTAAACCAATTGTTAATTAAGGTATAATGTGATATAATTGTAACCGTACTAATTGACTAGGGAAAATCACAACGCTGTAATACGTCGAACAGTAATGACATTTGTCACCCGAAGATCTGCAGATCCCACTGTAGCTAGCCGTAAGGTGTAGGATTGTCAATCCAGTATAGATCTATACACAAATTCAAGTTCTCCCTCCAAGAGATTTTGGGTACATATCGAGCCATGGCAGGTGGTGCCATGCCACGAAACAGTGGTTCACATTTATGTTATAGTAGGTATGTATTGTATGTATTAGTGTAGTGAATGTCCTCCATGATTGTCATCGTAGTATGTTCTTTAGTATAGTATTTAATGTGTATGAATAGTATGTAATAGTGTATGTTCTCTCTTTCTAGTGTGTAGTATATTCAAGTGTATAGTGTAGAGTATGTATTTTTTACAATATGTATTGACTCATGTATAAATTGACTCTTTGTATGTTTCATAGTATTAGAAATAGTAAGTAAAATACTTCTAAACTATACCTATTATAGTTTACTAGTAATGTTGTATAAATGACTTTGTTTATATATCTTTTCTACCCAAAGTGTTGGAACTGAGGTAAAAGCTTTATATATATATATATATATATATATATATATATATATATATATATATATATATATATACATGATATATAACTAAGGATCAAATGACACTCGGACAAACAACAGGGTACTCTAAGTCCACAACCAAACAAGGAACAGGAAGTAAAGTGAGTTATCAGTCCTAAGTCCTTCAAACCTCACTTATATAACTATATATGCATTAGACATGATTTGGCAATATATAAGTTTAAAGAATTGAAAGTAAAGATTTGGTGACTAAAACTAAGTTTTATAAATCGTTTAACATGTAAAAGTGTTTGATAATCATTTTGAAATAGTTTTGTTGACAAAACAGTTAAAAGTATAGTAAATCCATTTGTTTGCAAGTTATAAATCACATGTGATTGATATTATAACTAGTTTGATTCAACTTGTATCCCCCCACCCCCTAAATGCATTTAAAAACATTTAAAAGGTCAATTAAGGGGCATGAACTCACCTGTAGTGAGTGGTTTGGATGGAAGTGTTGGACAAGGTGCAAGGTGTCAAGTAAAGACTTGAACACACACACAATGATCCTATTTAACATATCAAGACATATATATATATATATATATATATATATATATATATATATATATATATATCTAATTAGTGATTATAACACAATTAAGAAAGTATAAACACCCTAAAACATAGAAAAAACCTTGGTCTAAGTTTAGAGGGTCATAGGGTTGCATCAAAGGAGTGTAAGGCCTTGTTTTAGAGTTTACAACCCAAGGACCAAACCCCATGGAGCTTACGGCCTAGGGTTTACGGTCCCATTGGGTTTACGTCCGTAAACCCATGGTAACTCCTACCATTTCGTAGTTTAAGGTCTATAGCTCAAGTATGAAGGGTTCTAGTCCAATATCCAAGCCTTAGGAGGTAATGGTAGCACATATGCAGCACCTAATGGTGTTTACGGCCCTAGGAGATTGCCTTTGCCGTAAACCCATGTGTTCTTGGGCATTCTCGGAGTTTTTCAAAGGTTTAGCAAGTAATCTAAGCATATAACTAGATAGGAGGAGTGTACTTACTTATAGAAAGCTTGTAAGGGTGTTTAAGGTCCAAGAACACTAGTATGTGTTCTTGGTGTTCTTGGTGTGTTGAAGAACACTTGAAGATCTATGAAAAAGAGAAAATTTCATGGATGAAATCATGTATAACTACCAGATGAAGTGTTATAACAACAAATCAAGAAAAGAAACACTTACATTTTTCGAAGATTGGAAGAAAACTCTTATGATACTTGAGAGAAAAGTTGATGTTCTTGAACTTGGAAGTGAGAAATGAGGAAGGAGGGGAGTAAACTCATGCCTTAAGCATGAGTTCATGGCCTAAGTGGATTTTACGGCCCAAACTCCCAAAGTTTGGCCGTAAACACCATGTTATGGTGTTAAATGCTTAATTGCTCCACATTAATCCTAGAAGGTGCTTCCTTTCATGTGTTCACTTGATAAATTAATGTTAAAAACACCCAAATGGACTTTAAACTGGCTAAAAATTAGCATAAATGAGTTTCACTTTTATTTGTAGTGCTTGACTGTAGGTTTTGTACAAATGAAAATTTCGGGTTGAAACATCATCCCCCCGTTAGAGGGAATTTCGTCCTGAAATTTGAGTTTAAGCAGTAAACTAGTTACAAATAACTAAGCAAAAAGCTGAGGATATTTCAATTTCATTTGATCCTCACGCTCCTAAGTGAATTCCATTCCTCGCTTGGCGTTCCAGCGAACCTTCACTATCGGCATGCGACTTTGCTTCGTCCGCTTAACCTCACGGTCCATGATCTCTACAGGTTCTTCCACGAAGTTGAAGCTCTCGTTGATCTCGATCCCATCGA
This sequence comes from Lactuca sativa, assembly GCF_002870075.4. Lineage (NCBI taxonomy): Eukaryota > Viridiplantae > Streptophyta > Magnoliopsida > Asterales > Asteraceae > Lactuca > Lactuca sativa. Next base: position 213,641,439 of record NC_056623.2, on the reverse strand, counting down.
TTGGGATTACAAGAGTCTCGTCGGACAAACACTTTCACAAGTTTGGGACGTGGAATGTAAAATGTACGTTAATGAGTTCGCGCGGTAGATGGAGTTTGTAGGCTACAGGGCTGATTTTGGCAAGAATCTCGAAAGGCCCTATGTATCTTGGATTTAGCTTTCCACGCTTTCTAAAGCGTATCAAGCCCTTCCAGGGTGAGACTTTCAAAAGAACACGGTCTGCCACCTGGAATTCCAAAGGTTTCCTTCGCTTGTCTTCGTAGCTTTTCTGTCGGTCTCTAGAGGCTTTCAATCGTTCCCGAATTTGAATGATTTTCTCTATCGTTTCCCGGATGATCTTCGGACCTGTGAGAGCGCTGACACAAACTCGTCCTTTAACTAACTGCGTGTCACCTACCTCAGCCCAGCACAGAGGGGATCTACACTTTCGGCCATAGAGGGCTTCAAATGGAGCAGCCTTTATGCTCATGTGATAACTATTGTTATAGGAGAACTCGATAAGGGGAAAATGGGTATCCCATGCTTTCCCAAAGTCGATCACACAAGGTCGCAACATATCCTCCAGTGTTTGGATAGTCCTCTCACTTTTTCCGTCGGTTTGTGGGTGGTAGGCTGTACTCATGTCCAGCCTCGTTCCTAGGGAACTTTGTAGCGACTGCCAGAACCTCGAAGTGAAACTACTATCTCTATCGGAGATAATGGATATAGGGACACCATGCAGTCATACGATTTACCTGATGTAAGTTCTTGTAAGCTTTTCCATCTTGTCAGTCTCTTTGATTGGTAAGAAATGTGCGGATTTGGTCAATCTATCGACGATGACCCAAATACTATCAAGTCCACCCGTGGTCTTGGGCAACTTGGTTAAGAAGTCCATAGTAATCTGCTCCTATTTCCATTCCGGTATCTCTGGTTGTTGAAGTAAACTTGATGGTTTCTGGTATTCGACCTTAACTTTTGCGCAAGTAAGGCATTTACTCATGAAGGTAGCAATCTCTGCTTTCATATTAGGCCACCAATATAGCTTTCTAAGATCCAGATACATCTTATTTGAACCCGAGTGGACAGAATATCTAGTGTTGTGCACCTCGGTCATGACCAAGTCTCTTAATCCACCGTGTTTTGGTGTCCAGATCCGGTCCATGAGAAATAAGGCTCCGCCACCCTTAACTTCCAGATTCTTCTCCATCCCTCGCAGGGATTCACCCACCACATTTTTAGGTTTCAAGGCCTCGAGCTGAGCCTCCTTAACTTGTGTGGATAGATGCGAATGGACAGTCATATTCAGTGATTTGACTCCTTCACCAGAATATTCTTTCTGACTTAGGGCGTCTGCTACTACATTGGCTTTACCCGGATGATAACGAATTTCGCATTCGTAGTCATTGAGTAGCTCGACCCACCACCGTTGGCTCATATTGAGTTCCTTCTGGTCGAATATGTTTTGCAGGCTTTTGTGGTCTGTAAAGATCGTGCTTTTTGTACCATACAGGTAGTGCCTCCAGATCTTCAGAGTAAACACAACTGCTCCTAGCTCAAGATCGTGTGTGGTGTAGTTTACTTCATGTGTCTTCAGCTACCTTAAGGCATAGGCGATGATCTTACCACGTTGCATCAGAACACACCCGAGCCCTTGATTTGACGCATCGTAGTTGACTACGAAGTCTTCTATTCCTTCAGGGAGGGATAGTATCGGCGCGGTGCACAAGGCTCGTTTTAGCATTCGAAATGCTTTCTCTTGTTTCTCTTCCCAATCAAAGGCCACGCCCTTCTGGGTCAATGTTGTAAGAGGTTTTGCAATTCGGGAGAAGTTCTGTATGAATCTGCGGTAGTAGCCAGCAAGGCCTAGAAATTGATGAATTTCAATAGGCGTCTTCGGTGCTAACTAGTTCTCAATGGATTTAATTTTGGAAGGGTCCACGTGGATTCCTTCTTCACTAACCACGTGTCCTAAGAATTCGACCCTTCAGATCCAAAATTCGCATTTAGAGAACTTTGCGTAGAGCTTCTCTATTCGCAGGGTTCTTAGGACTTGCCGCAGATGATCACTATGTTTCTCCTCACTTCGAGAGTAGATAAGTATGTCATCGACGAAGACGATGACAAACTGATCCAAGTAAGGATGGCATACCCGATTCATTAAGTCCATAAACACTGCGGGCGCATTTGTCAATCTGAATGGCATCACTACGAACTCGTAGTGTCCATAACGAGTTTGGAAGGTTGTCTTCGGAACATCCTCCTCTAACACTCGCAACTGGTGATACCCGGACCTTAGATCAATCTTTGAAAAGTAAGACGCCCCTTGGAGTTGGTCAAACAAATCGTCTATGCGAGGCAAAGGGTAACGATTTTTAACCATTAGCTTGTTGAGCTCCGTGTAGTCGATGCACATACAAAATGCTCCGTCTTTCTTCTTGACAAACAAGACCGGTGCTCCCCAAGGTGAGAATTTTGGTCTAATAAAACCCTTGCTGAGCAATTTGTTAAGTTGACCAGATAGTTCCTGCATCTCAGTTGGTGCTAGACGATAGGGCGACTTGGCTACTGGGGTAGCTCCTGGAACTAAGTCGATTCTGAACTCGACTTGTCGTTGCGGAGGTAACCTTGGTAGCTCTTCTGGAAAGATTTCGGGAAAGTCGCATACTACGGGGATGTTTTTCAGGTCTTTGGTTTCTTGGCTCGTATCAACAATGTGTGCAAGGAATGCACGATGTTCCTTGCGTAGGTACTTTTGAGCTTCAATACTTGAGATGATGCTAAGGCTTGTGTCGGGTTTGTCGCCGTAGATAATAATAGTTTCGTTATACTGAAGATTAAGGCGAACAGCCTTTTCATAACACATGATGTCGGCACGGTGCAGACTCAACCAATCCATGCTGATGATGACGTTGAAACTTTTAATTGAGACTGATATGAGGTCGATTGGAAATGAATGGCTATGTAGAGTTAGAGTACATCCTATGTATATACTACTAGTGCTCTCAGTCTTCCCATTAGCCATTTCTACAGTGAATGGTTCGTTAAGTGTGTGTGGTTATTGTTTAAGTAAGCGTGCAAATTACCGGTTCACAAAACTTCTCTCCGCTCCACTATCAAATAGTATGCATGCATAAGAGTTTTCAAGGAGAAGCGTACCAGTCACCACCGTTGGGTCAACAACTGCTTCCTTGTGGCCAATAGCCAAAACTCTTCCCACTCCACCAGCATTTCCTACCTTGGGGCAGTCCCTTTTATAGTGGCCCACGTCGCCACATCCATAACAAGATTGGGTCACACCAGATCCTGTAACCTGGTTGATTGGCCTTGTCGGGGCTCTACAGAAGTGGATAATGTGTCCCTTCTTGTTGCAGTTGGAACACTGCAATTCTCGGTAGGGTCCATTGTAGTGGAAGCTGCATTTGTTGCACTTTGGCAAATTCCCCGCATACTGCTTTATCGGATTAGCAGCAACCGGTGCTATCGCGGCATGAACCGCCACAATCTGCTGCTTTTGGCAGCTTTTTGTTTCTTCTTGTCATCCCAGAACTTCCACTTGTTGTCAGTGGGTTTGGAAGGTTCGGGGATGGCTAGGGTTGTTTTTGTAGACGGGGTACAGACCCCATGGTCGATTAGACGTTGTGCCAATCGCTTGGCACTATCGAAGGTAGTGGGGTTTGAAGCTAAAACATTCCCCTGAACTGGAGGCAAATGCCCCCAGATATACCTCTCTATCTTCTTTCCCTCCATAGGAACCATGTTGGGACAGAGGGCCACCAGCTCGCTGAATCTAGCGGTATAAGAAAGTATGTCGGAGCCCTTCATGGTTAGGCTCCACAGCTCCTGTTCCAACTTTTGGATTTCGCCCCTCGGGCGGTATTCCTCAATCATGACATCTTTCAAAGTTTCCCAGCCCATGTCGTTTGCCACTACAAGAGTTAGTGACTTGACATGGCTATTCCACCATGCCAGGGCTTTTTCTTTGAAGGTACAAGCAGCAAACTTGACCTTGCTCGCTGCAGGACAGGAGCAAATCACGAAGATCAACTCCGTCTTTTCAAACCATTGCGAGAGGACAATGACTCCGCCAGTCTCTTTGAAAGGCTTTGGCTTACAGTTAGTGAAGTCCTTGTATGAGCACTACCTTGAGCGCACAAGGAGTTCACCTTGAGTAGAGTTAAAAAGGGTTCCACTTCCGCTGGCACGAGTAGAGTGATATTGTGCCATGGCTGTTGCCACAGCCGCAGCTACTGCAACATTTAGAGTTGCTGCATCGAATTGTGGGAGAGGTGGTGGTATCAGAGTTGGAGTAATCGGAGGATTACACCTTGCCGACTTTCGAGGAGGCATCTTTCAACTATAAGTTTAAAAAAAATGCACATGATAGTTAGAATCAATTGTAAGCATAGTGAGAGTGATCCATGGGCTAAATCGCCATAGTCCAATAGTTGAATGAGTGTATGCTTTGAAAAAGAAGTACAGTAGAAGAGTATAGAAACACAAGAGTACAGATTTTTCCAACAGATTAGATAAATGTCAATATTACTGGTATTATTGATGTAACAAGTTCAGGGAAAAATGACCTAACAGTAGGTTTTACATCATACCATAAGGGAAAAAGGTTGACAATTTTTAGATTCCTAGTTAAAGTACTTGGAAAGTAGGAATATTTTACACATAAATGCTTCATAGAGCACAGTTAAGAAAGGCTATTCCTTAAGTCAAAAGAAAAGATGTACTAAACATCTTCTACCGGTGATGGCAATTCCTCGGGAGAACCCTCAGATCTGCCAGTTGACGAACCACTTCTTGAAGGTGTCGCTCATGAGCCCTTTGGCGAACTCAAATTTCTAGGACTTCAGCTCGGGAGGCAGCTAGTTGTTGCTGCAGAGTCTCATTGGTTCTCCTGGTCCTTTCCATATCCTCTTCAAGACGGCGAATGCGGACCGTGTTGACACCATAGTTGGCATCAATTTCCATGATTCGGTCGATGGCTGCTCGACCTTGCTCGACATTCCGAGCAACCCTACGGACCATGATGGGCATGACTCGGTCAGCTGAGCCACCCTCGCTTATGTTGTAAAAGCTTCAGTCCCCGTTGTAGGGTAAGGGTTGACCCTGTTCATCGCTCCAACGATTCAAGTTTGTTGCCCACATGGGTGTGGGACCTTGAAACACAGGTCGGGGTTGAGATTTGCAGCTTGACCCTCTTGGGGTAGGTTGTTGACTTCAGGCTCAGAGTCGAAACCATCAGAAAATCCTTCTGCGAGGTGATCATCCAAAGGGATTGGATGGTCATCTTCCGGCTCATAGTCAATCCATCCAGCATTGCCTTGATTTGGGAAGTACAGGTCGCCAGGAGGATGGAATCCAGCCATGATATCTACGCGAGAAAAGGGGTATAAGAATCTTATATATATAGACGTACTGCTTAAGATAATTATAATATGACCTTTGTTAGTTACTTCAATACATGCATAGTGCATACCAGTTATATGTATTCAAAACAGGATAGACCTTCGAATACGTGACCCTAACTCTAAACCCACAACCAAACAAGGAACAGGGAGTATAGCAAAGATCATAGATTCTAAGTCTATGACATCCTAGATACATATAACCTTATCGTATCCACTTAGCAACTATTGACCTACCAATAAAGACCTTTTTAGTTCTCAGACAAGTAATTATAGTAACACAAAATACTCCTATAGTATTTTAGGTTTTGGTTATGTTCAAATGTTATCATTGTAGTAGTGTTGGTAAGTTTTTAGACTTGTTGCCATATCACAACCATTCTTGGGCATATGCTAATCACTTCTCGGACCAACATAGTTGATTAGGCTATGCCATTCCCAGAACTGACCATACATCCCCGAGCTTACTTGTGATATTCAACAATCGTAATACTTTTGTTCTGTCCTAGTGACACTGATTTTAGTATGAATGCAGGTTTGTATACTTAGTTAAATATTTTATTATTTAAAAGTATAAACTCTTGGTAAGAGTATTTTAATCCCATTGTGTTTATAGGTAGTATATCTTTTATGGGTTGATATACTCAATTCACTATAAACGATGCTCTGATACCAATCTGTCACACCCCAAAACCGGAACGGTGGAAACGTTCTGGGGCGGAGGACGTCATGTACAGTATCATAACACATAAATATAGTAAACAAGCAAACAACATCATCCATTGCATTAATATTGTATTTTAATACAAGCGTGTTCTGTACAGTTTATAAGACACCAACAATATGAATCAAAATAAAAGATGAATCTTGAACTATGCTCCATCTTCTCAAAAGTTGGTCTCGGTACCTGTCTACTGATGACCTGAGAATACAAGTTATTTTGAAAGAGTTTATCAGCATTAAAGCTGGTGAGTTCATAAGTATTTTAGTGTCGTTGTTTGCATAAAAATGATTGTAAGTATTGAGTGTGTAAGTTTGTAAAAATATTTGTAGGAATTATTTGTAACCCTTAGAAAAACCTATATTTTCTATTAAAAGTAGCCTTCTACCAAGGCATCAAGTGTTGCATGTTTGTTTATTGTAAAAGTGAGTATTTCTCCCAAATGTGACTATCATTTAATAAAATATAGTTCTTTCATTATTGTTCATGTGAGAAGATCACAAAGTAGATGTAATGGGAAAATAATGAAGTACTGTACTATAATAATGTAGTAACTATTGTTGTACTTATTAACTTAAACCAATTGTTAATTAAGGTATAATTTGATATAATTGTAACCGTACTGATTGACTAGGGAAAATCACGACGTTGTAATACTTCGAACAGTAATGACATTTGTCACCCGAAGATTTGCAGATCCCACTGTAGCTAGCAGTAAGGTGTAGGATTTTCAATCCAGTATAGATCTATACACAAATTCACGTTCTCCGTCCAGGAGATTCTGTGTACATATCGAGCCATGGCAGGTGGTGCCATGCCACGAAAAAGTGGTTCATATTTAAGTTATAGTAGGTATGTATTGTATGTATTAGTCTAATGAATGTCCTCCATGATTCTCATCGTAGTATGTTCTTTAGTATAGTATTTAATGTGTACGAACAGTATGTAATAGTCTATGTTCTCTCTTTCTAGTGTGTAGTATGTTCAAGTGTATAGTGTAGAGTATGTATTGACTCATGTATGAAATGACTCTTTGTATGTTTCATAGTGTTAGAAATAGTAAGTAGAATACTTCTAAACTATAGCTATTATAGTTTACTAGTAATGTTGTATAAATGACTTTGTTTATACATCTTTGCTACCCAAAGTGTTGGAACTGAGGTAAAAGCTTTATATCTATACATATATACATGATATATAACTAAGGATCAAACGACACTCGGACAAACAACAGGGTGCTCTAAGTCTATAACCAAACAAGGAACAGGAAGTAAAGTGAGTTATCAGTCCTAAGTCCTTCATACCTCATTTATATAACTATATATGCATTAGACATGATTTGGCAATATATAAGTTTAAAGAATTGAAAGTAAAGATTTGGTCACTAAAACTAAGTTTTATAAATCCTTTAACATGTAAAAGTGTTTGATAATCATTTTGAAATAGTTTTGTTGACAAAACAGTTAAAAGTATAGTAAATCCATTTGTTTGCAAGTTATAAATCACATGTGATTGATATTATAACTAATTTGATTCAACTTGTATCACCCCCCCCCCCCCCATAAAATCACTTAAAAACATTTAAAAGCATTTAAAAGGTTGATTAAGGGGTATGAACTCACCTGTAGTGAGTGGTTTGGATGGAAGTGTTGGACAAGGTGGTAGGTGTCACGTGAAGTGAACACACACAATGATCCTATTTAACATATCAAGACATATATATATATATATATATATATATATATATATATGTATCTAATTAGTGATTATAACACCAATTAAGCAAGTATAAACACCCTAAAACATAGAAAACACCTTGGTCTAAGTGTTAGAGGGTCATAGGGTTGCATCAAAGGAGTGTATGGCCTTGCTTTAGAGTTTACGGCCCAAGGACCAAACCCCATGGAGTTTACGGCCTAGGGTTTACGGCCCTAGTGGGTTTACGGCCGTAAACCCATGGTAACTCCTACCATTTCGTAGTTTAATATCTATAGCTCAAGTATGAAGGGTTCTAGTCCAATATCCAAGCCTTAGGAGGTAATGGTAGCACATATGCAGCACCTAACGGTGTTTACTGCCCAAGGAGATTGCCTTGGCCATAAACCCATGTGTTCATGGGCATTCTTGGATTTTTTCAAAGTTTTAGCAAGTAATCTAAGCATATAAATAGATAGGAGGAGTGTACTTACTTATAGGAAGCTTGTAAGAGTGTTTAAGGTCCAAGAACACTAGTGTGTGTTCTTGGTGTTTTGAAGAACACTTGAAGATCTATGAAAAAGAGAAGATTTCATGGATAAAATCATGTATAACTACTAGATGAAGTGTTATAACAACAAATCAAGAGAAAAAACACTTACATTTTTGGAAGATTGGAAGAAAAGTCTTATGATACTTGAGAGAAAAGTTGATGTTCTTGAACTTGGAAGTGAGAAATGAGGAAGGAGGGGAGTAAACTCATCCCTTAAGCATGAGTTCATGGCCTAAGTGGACTTTACCGCCCAAACTCCCAAAGTTTGGTCGTAAACACCATGTTATGGTGTTAAATGCTTAATTGCTCCACATTAATCCTAGAAGGTACTTCCTTTCATTTGTTCACTTGATAAATTAATGTTAAAAACACCCAAACGGACTTTAAACCGGCTAAAAATTAGCCAAAATGAGTTTGACTTTTATTTGTAGTGCTTGACTGTAGGGTTTGTATAAATGGAAATTTCGGGTGTCACATGGTAGTGTGTATATATATATATATATATATATATATATATATATATATATATATTCGTTGTAGTCCATCGTAGCTATAGGCCACCTTGGATCACTACACAGTGCACTGCACCCATACTCCATAGTCTCATGTGTATCGAATTATCCTTTATTTGTGAAAGTTTGACCAAACTTCAAAGGACATGACCCTGCTGGTAAAATCCTTCTTAGAAAAATAAAGTGGTTATGAATGTCATTCAGGAATGGCGTCGATTGGAGCTCAAAAAGGAGAACAACATTCTATTGGACTTAAAATCAAAAGTTAGGAACCATGATCTTTAAGCAGAAAGTAGAATTCTTTCTAATCAGGAGAAGCAATAAAAGTTAAATGGATTAATGATGGGGATGAAAACTCCTACTTTTTTCATTGCTCCTTAAAAATTAAAAATAGGATAAGCAGCATTCATGGAATAATGTTGAATGGAAGTTGGGTGACCGATGCTAAGGTTATCAAGGAGGAAGGAAGGAGATTTTTTGGGGACAAATTTTGTTAATCTGTTACGATCATACCTCTTCTCACAAACGACAATTTCAAGAAATTAAGTGCTTCCGATTCAATGCTCTTGGATCAAGACTTTTCTATTGAAGCGATTAAAGAGGCTATTTGGAATTGTGGAACCGATATGGCTCCGGCCCAGACAGTTTCACATTAAATTCATCAAGAGATGTTGGGATATTATGAAGGAATATTTCATGTGTTTTGTTAAATTCTTTGAAGCCATCAGACATATTGCGAGGAGTTGTAGCTCCTTCTTCATCACTCTCATCCCCAAGGTAAAAGACCCACTAACTTTCAACGATTATCACCCCATTAGCCTCATTTTTTGTTTCCAAAAGATCATTTCTAAGGCCTTGGCGTGGAGATTAAAGCGGGTTATCGGTTTTATGTTTGATGAAGTTTAAATTGGTTTTGTCGAGGGCAGAAACATTTTAAACGGTCCCATGATCATTAATGAAATTTGTGGGTGGGCTAAACAAGCTAAATGAATCACTTTTCTATTCAAGGTGGATTTTGACAAAGCACTCAACTCGATTAATTGGCATTTCTTGGAATCGGTGATGAATCAAATGTGTTTTGGAAATAGATGGCGGCTTTGGATTTGTGGTAGCCTTGCGTCTTCGAGAGCTTCTGTTCTTATGAATGGTGTCTCAAAAAAAGAATCTCCTATTACCAGGCCATTCGTCAAGGTGATTCCATTTCTCTATTCCTTTTTATCATTGTCATGGAAGGTCTTAATGTCGCTATGAAGTCATCTATTCAAAACTCTCTATACTCCGGTATTGACATTCCTAATCATGGGCCTTCCGTTTCACATCTTTTTTATGCGGACGACGCAATTTTTATTAGCGATTGGAGTTATTCCAATTTCTCCGATCTTTCTAACATTCTCAAGTGCTCTCATTTTTCTTTAGGGCTTAAAGTTAATTTCCATAAGTCTAAGGTCTTTGGAATTGGAGTCCCTACCTCTGATGTTATCAGTTGTGCACACATAATTGGGTGTGAGGTTGTGATCTTCCCGTTCACTTACCTTGGGGTGCAGTCGGGGCTAACATGAATTTAAAACGTAATTGGAGACCTATAATCGAAAAAGTCCAATGCAGAATCTATTCTTGGAAGTTGGAAACTCTTTCCTTTGGTGGTAGACAAACCCTTGTTAAATCAGTTCTTGACAGCCTTCACTTTTCTACTTCTTGATTTTCAAAGCGCCTTCCTCAGTGGTTAATAATTTAGAGAAGATCCGTCGAAAATTTTTGTGGGGGAGGTAATAAAGATTGTAATAAGATTAGTTGGGTCGCATGGGATCGTGTGTTAGCTAATAAAGATTCGGGTGGCCTTGGTGTGGGATCTCTTAAAAGCCTCAATCTCTCTTTGCTATGCAAATAGTTTTGGAGGCTGAAATCGGAAAACTCTTCAATTTGGAAAAGGGTAATTGGTGGTATTCATAACATGGCAAATTGGCAAGGAAAACCCTTAATAATTTGTCTAAACGGTCATTGTCAGGTACTTAGTGCAATGTGGTCACTGCTCTTGATGCTCTTCAAGGGATGGGAATTGACCTCCCTTCCCTTATCTCTTACAAAATCGGTGAAGGAAACATCACTTTATTTTGGATCAATAGGGGTGGGAATTTTGCCTCTCGTTTTCCTCTCATTTTTTAGCTTGACAAGCGTAAATTTTGTTTTATTTCTAACCAGGTCTCCTTACATGGTGTTGAGTGGGTCTGGAAGATCAAGCCTAATTTTCCAGTTTTCCAGCAGAGCAACAAGAATTGGATCAACTTAGCGGTTGGCTTGACAATTTTACCCTTGCTACGGGTCTATATGAGTGGACATTTAATCTCTCTAGTGATGGAAATTTCCACGCTCATTATTTCAGACACTTTATTGATTCAAAAATTATGATTCATACCCCTTATCCAGTGGTTTGGATACAGTTAATTCCTATCAAAGTCTCCTTATTCATGTGGATAGTTAGCTTAGATCGCATACCCAGAACTATGACTTTATCTCGTAGAGGTGTTAGAATTAATTCCTCAAGTTGTCAATTATGCTCTTCAGGTATTGATACTATTGGTGATTAGGGTTTAGGTGTAACATCCCGAAATTCAGGTAAAGTTATTTAACCCTTCTCCTTTCCCAAGTTGTCAAGTTAAGTCCTTTAAGTATGTGTTAGGCTTGTGAGTACGCTGGGCGTACTGAGGAGTACGTCGCACGTACTCGCGTGCTTATTTTGGACGCGGACTCACCTGGGTACGTTGGTCGTACCCAGGTTACGCCGGGCGTAATGCGTCCAGATGTAAATCCTAATTTGGGGCTTAAGCACTATATAATGAATGCTATGGCTGCAACCTCAGCCTCCATTCCAGAGAGAAAAACCCTTAGAGAGAGAGTCCCTTCGTTTTGAGCAAGAGTGTTGGTGTTCTAATCTCCTATTGTCATTTCAAGGTGGTGGAAGGAAAGAAGAGATCATTTTGGAGGCTAGAAGCTTGAAGGAAGGAATAGATCTAAGCTTTTCATAGGTTGGAGGTTCTTCCTGAGGTAAAAAGCTCAAACCTTGCTTTGTTATTTGAGTTATGTGCTTCTTGGACCATTTTCTAGGGTTTTTGGTCCCAAGATGGAGACTTTATGAGCAAATAGTCTCCGTTGGCCTAGATCTATCATATTTCTGGTCTATAAGTGTTGTATGTTCATAAAAATGCAATCTTGGACGTAAAGATGGAGCCATGCATGAGATCTAGACCTTTGGAGGGAAAAAGAAAAGAGGTTTGAGGGTTTAGGGACCTTTACAGCCATGCAAAGGCTTAAAGGTTCCAACTTTATGGATTAAGAGGTTGTACGAGATTCCGATCTGGAAGTTGAAGGAGTTTCTTAATCGTTTAAGACCAAAATTTAAGAAATGGCTGAACTGGGACTTACGCTGGGCGTAACTCCTAGTACACGCAGCGTAAGGGGTTGAATCCCCGATTGTGGTTCACTGGCATACGCCCCGCGTACAGAGAAGGTATGCGCCACGTACTTCCTTCTGTTGACTTTCGTTGACTTTTAGGGTTTTTGGTCAACCTTTGGACTTTTGGGTTAGGGAGTGGTAAAATGGTCTTTTACCCTTCTGTGGAAGCTATAGAGTGGTTTTGATCTAGCCTTTAAGAGCCATTATTTATGTATGAGTATTGTTATGTGTTTAGGCGAGGGCTAGACCAGTTTGACCGAGTATGAGGCTATCTGAGATACCAAGGTGAGTCTTCTCACTATACTGTACCTGGAAGGGTACCTATGTGCGACCGGAAGGTCTTCTATGATATGAGATGTATGTGTTATATGTTATGTAATATGTATGTGCTATGTATGTTATGTATGGTATGGACCGGAAGGTCAAGATGATATGGACCGGAAGGTCAAGAGGGTACAGACTGGAAGGTTGATACGGGTAGGACCGGAAGGTCTACTGGAGTTCGGGACGGAAGTCCCCTGAAACACTCAGATCGGAAGATCCCATAGAGTTATGGCCTGGAAAGGCGTATGTGTGGGATGTGGTATTTTGGGGAACTCACTAAGCCTTTATGCTTACAATGTTGTGTGATGTGTTTCAGGTACTAGTGACGACCGCGGGAGGGCGCCAGCATGATCTGTACACACACGAGGAGTTTTACATGTTATGGTCTTGGGATGTAATGTTTTGGGTTGTTATGTGATACAATGATGTGTTTACAACTATTATGAATGAAAGTATGTTTTTAAAATGTGAAAAAAATTGTTTCGAAAAATTATGTTGTTACAAGTTGGTATCAGAGCCTTTTTTTGAGGGATTCGGGTGCATCTTTGGATGAATCTGAACTCAAACTGAGGATTTGAGAAAGTTTTCATAAAATAAACAGTTTTTCTAAAAGAGTAAAAGGTTTTGAGAAAGACAGAACGGAGCAATGTGTGTACGATCAGCCAGCGCCCGAACGATGGTTTCCCAAAATACCCTTGCTCTATGTGTTATGAGATATGTTATGATATGTTATGCATGCTAGAGTGGCTAGGTATCCATGTTAGGACTAGAGTGGCCTGATTTTTTGATGCCTTAGCCTAGGAAGGATTGTGCTGCTATGCGATGCTTGAGAGCGAGTAGGAAGCAGTGAGGGGCTGATAAGAGGTCTACTTAAGGGTAGCCTATGCCAGTGAGATGTAGAGTACTTGTGATCTGGGATCCAAGGAGGAGGACTTATGGTGAATACTGATGCGGTGTAGACGGTAGTATAAGGGCCCGTACTACCGAAGACACCGGAGCAGTGCGCACTCTAAGTAAGAATCCTTTGGGTACTAAGGAACAAGTAGGGTCGAGTTATCGAGTGCGAGCACACTCGAGCGAGTCTTTGATATTATTATGTTATATTTCAGAGACATCATGGTTGGGAACACGCCACAGACCTGAGGCGGGCGGTGTGAGTGACGAGGAGCTTCGTCAGATGATCCACGATGAGGTGGCGGCGGCGATCAGGGCCGAGATTCCAGAGATGTTTGGGTCTATCAAGACCACACTGATTGAGACTTTCGATGAGCGGTACGCCGCATTGACTGAGGTTGATGCCATGCCTCAGGGAGGTGACTCGTTGTTGTTTCAGGGGTTCAGCAACACGAAGCCACCTGAGTTTGATGGGACGCAGGATCTGATCGCTGCAATGAGATGGATTGTTGATATTGAGGGATGCTTCTATACCTGTTCATGTCCGGAGCATCTGAGGGTTCGATACGCGTTGAACCATCTTCACTTGGGAGCGAAGGACAGGTGGAAGTTCGTGATGGCAAGCTTCACAGTTGCAGAGATTTCAGAGGTGACCTGGGAGAGGTTCACCACCATGTTCAGAGATGAGTATGTTCCCCCGGTGGAGAGGGAACGGTTGGTTCAGGAGTTCTTGACCCTCAGGCAGGGTACTGATTCGGTTACTATGATTACCAGGAAGTTTCATGAGAGGGCGATGTCTTCCCTGAGCAGGTGTCTACTGAGCAGGCACGTATGAGCCGGTATTTGGGCGTTCTGAGGAGAGACATTCGGGAGTTCGTGTCGAACTCGATGTACCTGACATTTGTTGAGCTCCAAGAAAATGCCCGAAAGAGGGAGATTGAGTTGGAGACTCAAGCCAGGGAGGAGGCCGAGTCTCAGAGGGTGGATCGGCGGTCGGCCCAGTCTCAGCCGGCGGCCAAGCGGAACAAGTCCGCTGATTCGAGGACTAGAGGCCAAAAGGGCCACACTTGTGGGAAGTGCGGCAAGGGACATGATGAGGTATGTCGATCGGGTGCTTGCTACAAATGTGGCAAGGAGGGGCAAATCGCCAAGGATTGCCCCAAGGGATTTATGGTTTGCTTTCATTGCAACCAGACTAGCCATCGGAAGGCCGAGTGTCCACAGTTACATCAGGGGACAGCGTAGGGATCTGCGCCTGCCGCTAGGGTTACTGAGGTTCGGCCAGTGAAGGCTGAGGCACCGAAGGCTCGTGGGAGAGCTTTCCAGTTGACAGCGGAGGAGGTCCGTGCAGCACCCGATGTTGTGGCTGGTATGTATTCTTTATTTATTTTTGTTGAGTTGAGATATTGTGCTTATATGATGATATGTGTAGGTACTTTTCTTGTGAATTTTGTACCTGCTTTGGTGTTATTTGACTTGGGTGCGAGTCGGTCATTTGTTTCCTTGGCTTTTAGTCAGCGCATTAGTATCCGACGAGAGGCGTTGAGTCGACCTCTGCGATTTTCTATAGCTGACCAGCGAGCGGTGTATGCTACGGATGTGATTTGAGGATGTGTACTTGAGATCTTCGGTGTGGATTTCCCGATAGATCTGGTCCCGATTGCGATGGGGGACGTATGTGTTATAGTGGGCATGGATTGGTTGAGCCGATTTGAAGCTGTTATAGACTGCGAGCGTCAGTTGGTGACGATACGAAATCCTAGTAGGGGAGTACTTACGGTGTACGGCGAGGTTACCCAATGTGGGTCAGCGTTTTGTTCGGCTGCCAGGGCACAGAGTTTGCAGCAGGGCTGCAGCGGGTTCGTAGCCTATGTGATGGACACGTGAGTGGCCGTTGGGAGGCCAAGTTCGATTGATGAGGTTCCGATAGTGTGTGAGTTCCCGGATGTTTTTCCTGAGGAATTGTCGGGTGTGCCTCCCGAGAGGCAAGTAGAGTTCCGTATCGATTTGGTTCCGGGAGCGGCGCCTATCGCCTTGCGCCGCCAGAGATGAAGGAGTTATTCTCGCAGCTTCAGGAGCTCCTGGGGAAGGGGTTTATTCGACCGAGTAGCTCGCCATGGGGAGCGCCGATCCTTTTTGTCAATAAAAAGGATGGTTCACACCAGATGTGCATTGATTACCGGGAGTTGAACAAGTTGAGGGTCAAGAACCGTTATCCGTTACCGAGGATCGACGATCTGTTCGATCAGTTGCAGGGGATGTCTTGGTTCTGCAAGATTGACTTGAGGTCGGTTTATCATCAGATGAGGGTTTGGGATGAAGATATCGAGAAGACGACGTTCAGAACTCGTTATGGGCACTACGAGTTCGTGGTGATGCCTTTTGGGCTCACCAATGCACCAGCAGCGTTCATGGATCTCATGAACAGGGTGTGTAGGCCGATGCTGGATCTCGTCAACCAGAATAGGATTTTGGTCGATCCGGCCAAGATTGAGGCGGTTATGAGGTGGGAGGTGTCGAGATCGCCGATCGAGATCAGGAGCTTTCTAGGATTGGCCGGCTATTATCGGAGATTTATCAGGGATTTCTCCAAGATCATCGTGCCACTCACCAGGTTGACCCGGAAAGGTGTTGCTTTTTCATGGGGTCCAGAGCAGCAGACCTTGTTTGAGACACTTCGCCAGAGATTGTGCGAAGCCCCGGTGCTATCCCTCCCAAAAAGGATGGAGGATTCTGTGATGTATTGTGACGCATCGATATCGGGGTTGGGTGCAGTACTTATGTAGAGGCGGCATGTGATAGCGTATGCGTCGAGGCAGCTGAAGCCTCATGAGACGAGGTATCCTACCCACGATTTGGAGTTGGGGGTTGTGGTGTTCACCCTCAAGATTTGGCGTCACTATTTGTATGGGGTTCGGTGTACCATATACACAGACCACAAAAGTTTGAAGTATTTGATGGATCAGCCCAATTTGAATATGCGCCAGAGGAGGTGGCTGGATGTGGTAAAGGATTATGATTGTGAGATCCTGTATCATCCAGACAAGGCTAATGTCGTAGCTGATGCCCTGAGCCTTAGGGCGGAGAGCGCCCCGATTCGTGATATTTGTATGCGGTTAACAGTGATAACTTCGGTGTTGGACACCATTCGGGAGGCCCAGGCGGAGGCTGTGAGACCAGAGAACCGCAAGAGGGAGCGGGTGATTGGGCAGGTTTCGGAATTCGTTACCGATACTCGCGGGCTGATGACCTTCAGGGTCGGATTTGGGTGTCATATGCAGGCGGAGCGCGCACCACTTTGATGGCGGAGGCGCATAGACCGAGATTTTATATCCATCCCGGGGCCACTAATATGTATTTGGATTTCAAGGAGTATTGGTGGCCATGTATGAAGAGGAATGTAACATGGTTTGTTGAGAGGTGCTTAACCTGTCGCAGGGTTAAAGTCAAGCACCAGCGACCGCATGGCATGTTGCAGCCACTGGAGATTCCCCAATGGAAGTGGGAACAGATTTCTATGGATTTCATCACCAAGTTGCCTAGAACCGCGAGGGGTGTCGACGCAATTTGGGTGATCATCGACCGGCTGACGAAGAGCGCTCACTTTCTTGCTATCAGTGAGAGCTTTTCTGTTGAGAGGCTAGCAGAGTTGTACGTGAGGGAGGTGGTATTGCGGCATGGGGTGCCGATCTCAATTGTATCGGATCGGGATGTACGTTTTACTTCCAAGTTCTAGAAGAAGTTCCACGAGGAGTTGGGCACGAGGATGCATTTCAATACCGCTTACCACCCATAGACGGATGGACAGAGTGAGCGGACCATTCAGACGCTCGAAGACATGCTTTGGGCATGTGTGTTGGACTTTGGAGGGAGTTGGGACACGTATCTGCCTTTGGCTGAGTTTTCCTATAATAACAGCCACCGTTCGAGCATCGGTATGCCTCCATTTGAGCTGTTGTATGGGAGGAGGTGCCGGACTCCCATTTGTTGGGGAGAGGTAGGACAGAGAGTAATGGGCAGCACTGAGATAGTGCTTCAGACGATAGAGCAGATACAACAGGTTAGACAGAGATTGTTGACGGCCCAGAGTCGTCAAAAGAGTTACGCGGATAGGCGTCGATCTGAGCTCGAGTTTCAGGTTGGGGATTTTGTTCTTCTGAAAGTATCCCTTCGAAAGGAGTGATTCGTTTCACGAAGAGGGGCAAGTTGGGGCCCTGGTATGTTGGGCCATTTAGGGTGATCGAGAGGGTGGGCAGGGTAACTTATCGTTTGGAGCTACCTGCGGAGTTGAGCCAGATTCATGATACCTTCCACGTGTCTCAGCTAAGGAAGTGTATAGCCGATGAGTCGGCAGTGGTACCATTGGAGGATATCCAGGTGGACGCGAGTCTGAATTATATTGAGAAGCCGATTGCAATCTTGGATCGGAAGATCAAGGTTCTGAGGAACAAGGAAGTGCCCCTGGTTCAGGTCCAGTGGCAACATCGGAAGGGGTCCGAGCTGACTTGGGAGCCGGAGTCGGAGATGCGGGAGCAGCATCCAGAGTTATTTTCGGCATGAGACTTCGAGGGCGAAGTCTGGTTCTAGTAGGGGAGAATTGTAACATCCTGAAATTCAGGTAAAGCTATTTAACCCTTCTCCTTTCCCAAGTTGTCAAGTTAAGTCCTTTAAGTATGTGTTAGGCTTGTGAGTACGTTGGGCGTACTGAGGAGTACGCCGCTCGTACTCGCACGCTTATTTTGGACGCGGACTCGCCTAAGTACGTTGGGCGTACCCAGGTTACGCCGGGGGTAATGCGTCCAGATGTAAACCCTAATTTAGGGCTTGAGCACAATATAAGGAATGCTATGGCTGCAACCTCAGCCTCCATTCCAGAGAGAAAAACCCTTAGAGAAAGAGTCCCTTCGTTTTGAGCAAGAGTTTTGGTGTTCTAAGCTCCTAGTGTCATTTCAAGGTGGTGGAAGGAAAGAAGAGATAATTTTGGAGGCTAGAATCTTGAAGGAAGGAATATATCTGATCTTTTCAGATGTTGGAGGTTCTTCCTGAGGTAAAAAGGTCAAACCTTGCTTTGTTATTTGAGTTATGTGCTTCTTGGACCATTTTCTAGGGTTTTTGGTCCCAAGATGGAGACTTTATGAGCAAATAGTCTCCATTGGCCTAGATCTATCATATTTCTGGTCTATAAGTGTTGTATGTTCATAAAAATGCAAACTTGGACGTAAAGATGGAGCCATGCATGAGATCTAGACCTTTGGAGGGAAAAAAGAAAGAGGTTTGTGGGTTTAGGGACCTTTACAGCCATGCAAAGGCTTAAAGGTTCCGAATTTATGGATTAAGAGGTTGTAAGAGAGTCAGATCTGGAAGTTGAAGGAGTGTCTTAATCGTTTAAGACCAAAATTTAAGAAATGGCTGAACTGGGACTTACGCTGGGCGTAACTCCCAGTACGCGCAGCGTAAGGGGTTGAAGCCCCGATTGTGGTTCACTGGCGTACGCCCCGCGTACAGAGAAGGTACGCGCCGCATACTGCCGTCTATTGACTTTCGTTGACTTTTAGGGTTTTTGGTCAACCTTTGGACTTTTGGGTTAGGGAGGGGTAAAATGGTCTTTTACCCTTCTGTGGAAGTTATAGAGTGGTTTTGATCTAGCCTTTGAGAGCCATTGTTTATGTATGAGTATTGTTATGTGTTTAGGCAAGGGCTAGACCAGTTTGACCGAGTACGAGGCTATCCGAGATACCGAGGTGAGTCTTCTCACTATACTGTACCTGGAAGGGTACCTATGTGCGACCAGAAGGTCTTGTATGATATGAGATGTATGTGTTATATGTTATGTGATATGTATGTTATGTATGGTATGGACCAGAAGGTCAAGATGATATGGACCGGAAGGTCAAGAGGGTATAGACCGGAAGGTCGATACGGGTAGGACCGGAAGGTCTACCGGAGTTCGGGACGGAAGTCCCCTGAAACACTCGGATCGGAAGATCCCATAGAGTTATGGTCTGGAAAGGCGTATGTGTGGTATTTGGTATTTTGGGGAACTCACTAAGCATTTATGCTTACAGTGTTGTGTGATGTGTTTCAGGTACTAGTGACGACCGCGGGAAGGCACCAACATGATCTGTACTCACACGAGGAGTTTTACATGTTAGGGTCTTGGGATGTAATGTTTTGGGTTGTTATGTGATACAATTATGTTTTTACAACTATTATGAATGAAAGTATGTTTTTAAAATGTGAAAAAAAAAATTGTTTCGAAATATTATGTCGTTACATTAGGCCCAATCCCTTTAGGGTTTAGATTAAGTCTCTTATGTATCCCTATTTATATGAGGTTTAACCTTACTATTTATCAATGAATTATTTTATTAGCTACGGCAGACGAAGCCTATTTCAACTGAATCAGAAAATAGATCTTAAGAAGAGGCAAATTAAGGAGAATGCAGAAAGCTTAGAGGCAGGAGCCATCCGACGAAGATACATAAGCAAACGAGGCAGTAGAAGAAGTCGATGTAAGAGTTCTAGTTTGGTGTCGGTGGCCGTTTTATTATTTAGGAGGAGAAAAAAACAAACGAAAGGAATATGAAGCATAATGAAAGCATCTCTTACGACTATGAGAAAATGTCGTCGGAGGTGGAGGGCGGCGGTAGCGGGTTGTTGTCAACAGTATGATTTTAACCTAAAGCTCTGATACAAGGTTATATAATAAAATGCTTCTTTGATAAATAGTGAGGTTGAACCTCATATAAATAGGGATACATAATAGACCTAATCTAAATCATAAAGGGATCGAGCCTAAACCCTAATCACTAAGAGATACACTTGACCATTTGTTCATCAATTCTGATTTTGCAAAGGAGGTTTTATGGTGGATTTTTAAATGGTGTCGTTTTGATCATCCGTTCCCTAGATTTTCTTCGGTTCATGATGCCCTAAATTTTGTTACTGTCTAAGGAAATTGTCCTAAGAAACATGGGATCCTTCTTGCCATTTTGTATGGTTATTTTTGCTGCATCTAGAAGTGTAGGAATGATTCGCTGTTTAAAAAAATATTCATTCATCGTCTACAAAAACGGCAGATAACATAATCTCACTGGTTTTTTTGTTGGGTTAATTACATTGACAATTTTGAAAAGTGTAGTTGGGTTAGTTGTTGTTGCAACCCTTTTAGTGTCATCGGTGTTGGTGTGTCGTTTGTCTTTTTGCTTTGTTGTAATTTTTTTTTTACCTGCCTTGGTCCTCCGCCCCTTCTTGTTTTATATATATTTTTCCAAAAAATTAACATGATATAGAAAGTGGTATTTGACCAAAATGGTACTTACCGTGTCTTTTGACCAAATAGTTTAATTTTGAAAGTCATTGAATATATCCAAAACATATAAATCTACTTACCGTCCAAACAATAGAGGCAAAAAATATCAAGGGTTGAAAATAGCAAGTTTGGAACTTACTATACTTAGAAGGTAATTGTTGGTACGACTTGAAAGGTGGAGACATTTTAGCACCCTCCCTCATCTATTTATGTTGATGTGTTACCAGTTGCCACATACATCATTCACGAAATACATAGTTAAATCTAAACAAAAATCAAATAGACAATGTTTAATAAAATGTGGGATGAGGTTGTAGCTGGTCCACAACCTAGCCATGGGCTTAGCAAACTCCGTAAACTTTCCACCAATGCCCAAGGTGCGCCTTTATGCAACTCTTTCATATTTTCAAATATTTCTAACACTTAGACCATCTGCATGCTTGTTACAAAATGGTTTGTGGTTTATGTGGCCGCTAACCATGATTTTGAACATCACTTCCATATCTTTTTGGTGGTTAGTAGTGAAATATTTTTATGATCAATTGTTATACGGAATACGGACCACCACACTCAATCAATTTGTTTCTCTTTCTATTTCTCTCCTGTCTGTTTCTATCTTTCTCAATTTCTCTCTACATTTTAATTGATTAAAAACTATATATTTTTTATTTTTATTAATAAAAAAAATAAGAGGGATATATACGTGAGTATCCCAACCTTCTAGTGGTTGAATGTGGTGATAAATTGACACTCACCACTATATTGGTTAACGGTGGGTATAATAGACGATCTTATAGATTAGGACACAATATTTGATAGCATCGGCCATTGTATAATTAGAGCATTAATATCTTATATTGTCAAAAAAAAAATGCTATATGACATGCAAATTATCTTACATGACAAAACGTACATAATAAACATGGTAAATGGTGTTTTTAAACGTATCCTATATAATCTGATGTTCAAACTTTAAGCTCTACGTTTTACAATATATTGTAACTTGGATATGCAGAAGAGGGAAGTGGCATTCAACCCCAATCTTCGTCGATGCCATCGAGCCCAACCACTCCAGGGACTCCAAATAATACATCACCCACAGCTGGGGGGCGTAAGGAGAACGTTTGGAGGAGTGTTTTCAACCCTGGAAGTAATAGTGCTACCAGAGATATTGGATCTAATCGCTTTGACAAGCCCAGCAGTCCTGGATCTCCCACTGTTTATGATTGGTAAGATATTTGTCACGTAATTTTACCTTATGTTGTGCATATCTCATTGTTCTTTGTTCTTCTTAGATACATATTTCTAGGACAATAAAAGTTTTTTTTTTCTATGAATTTATTCTGCTTATCAAGAGTATTTGGTCCCATACATAATTAAGCAAGCTTTTGAACCTAATCGGGTCCTCAATCAAGAACCAGTTCTACCTAAAAAAAGTTTTACATTTCCGTTTTTCTTTAATGACTTTTAACTGAAAATTATAATTCTTCTTGATAAAAATATGTAACCACTTTTAATTTAAATTTCTTCTGAGTTATAAATTTACTTTGTTGTAATTATCAATTATATGCGCATTTATATATGTTTTCATCACTGTCAGCATCGTATTTAAATATTCAACTTACTATTTAACTATTAATTAAAGATGCCTGTTAATTTTAGGATTTTCTAACTAAAATTTAAAGTTTTACATAGACGTAGCGGGTAAACGAGCAACAAGTTGAATCGCAACCCCTTTTTGGATGGCAAAACTAATTCTTTTAAAAACAACATCTATAGATCTTGGGATCATAACTCACTATAAATCTTTATACCATTGTGCATGGTTTTTGTAAATATTTTAGGTTTTCCCCAATGCTAGTTGTTGCCAATTTTTTTACATTAAATTTCATTTTATTGTATTTGACGAATTGAAACTTTCAGATTACTGCAATTTTTGTTTCATTGTGATTTTTAAAAACTAGTTACAGGATGTTTTTTTAATTGATTATAAGCTAGCTTTGCACACCAATTAAACTTTGTAATACAAAATATTTTTTTAATATATACTAACGATAGTTATATAAAAATAGGAGACATGTTTATAAATATAAATTTGCTTATTATCATTTAATACCTAGTTAGGTTTCTGAAATAATTAAGATTGTTATGTATCCTTCAAATCCATGAAATTTCTTTATCTACCTATCATTTTGATATGACATATTTTATTTTTTTATTGTTTTTATTGTTTTGCTTTTCTTTTCTGTCTTTTATTTATTTATTTATTTATTTATTATTATTATTATTATTATTATTATTATTATTATTATTATTATTATTTCAAAATAATTGAGTTAATTTGATGTCTCTTTAAATTTAACTTTAATTTTGTATTTTTTTTCGTTCGAACTATCATTATGTTATTTTTTCGTCCCAACTATCTTTTTGTTAAAAAAATTTACGAACAATTATATGTATGTTATCGCAACAAAATTATAACATCAAATAGTTCGAACTATAAAAATAACACATAGATAATATGAATGGAAAAGTAACAAAAAATAACATGAATTTAATCCAATAGAACAGAAAAAGTAACACAATGATAGTATAATAATAAACAAAATAAATATAATAATAATAATAATAATAATATAATATATTTATTAAAAATATTAAAAACAAAAAAAAATAATAACAACCAAAATACATAAAAAAAAAACATAAAAACCAAAATAATAATAATAATAATAATAACAAAATGACAAAAAAATAGGATAGAAATGGAAATTATGAGGGATACACAAAGAAAACCCGGATAATTATTGAGGAATATAATCAATGTTCTGAAATTTTTATTTTAGATTATCTTTGACTAATTAACCGATTTATTAAAATAAGTTAACTAAAAATAATAAAATAACATATCAAAATCCTATATATTTTGTCATCTCATATTTTGATTATAAGCTTTTAAAATTACATCTTTTATCAACACATTTTGTAATTTAAAAATATACAGTTATTTATAAAATAAATTGTAAAACAATATTTGATAAATTCTTATACCATAATGATAATAATTATATAAGTTTAAATGATTATATTATCAAACAACCTATTATCTTAGTCATTATCAGATAATAACATTATTTACACACATTCGCATAATAAATATTCATATCTCTCTCTCTCTCTCTCTCTCTCTCTCTCTCTCTCTCTCTCTCTCTCTCTCTCTCTATATATATATATATATATATATATATATATATATATATATATATATATATATATATATATATATATATATATATATATATATATATATATATATAATGGTAGCATATTCTTTCTTCTATTAATAATACCAATATGTAGTTTACCACTTATTATCAATCAATATTAAAAGTATATATGTCGATACTAAAATTAAGATATATGTTTGATTAATAAGCTTTTAAGTCAAATTAGTTTTACAAAGTCAGATGAATTATTTTAAAAACGTTTTAGTCTTATATATTATTAGTTTTTTTAATTTTATTGTTAATTTACAACTTTTTACTAGACTTCTTTTTGTTATTTTAATTATCTCTATTGTTTATCGTATTAATTATAAGTAAAAAAATAAAAAATAAATAAAGAAAACAAGATAAATTTTGTGAAAAAGCTTTATTACAGTATAGATTTTTTATTTATTATGTTGCATTTACATGGCCTTAACCTATTCTTTTATTATATATCCTGTAAAGACACAATAATTTTTTTCCCATTTTACATAACTTTTAATAAGATGCTCAACAAAAATTATTGCTTAATACTTACGCAGGATGTACAGTGGCGACTCAAGGAACAAATATCGTTAAGCGTGTAACGTCACCGGTGGGTTCATGTAAATAGCATCCTTTCTGTTTCAAAGATCACCAAGTGTTCTCGAGGGTTCAACCTGATCTTTGTTTTACTTCTTTTTTTTACTTAAATAAATGTTCTTTTTTCTGTTCTTTTTCGATGATGCTTTTTACGTTTTGATGATGTTTTAATAAGTGGTGCCAAAGCTGTAATGTATAACTTGTCGGACATGGTTAGATTTCGATGATGTTTTTTGACGTTTTGATCATGTTTTAATAAGTTGTGACAAAGCTATAATGTGTAACTTGTATCACATGGTTAGATCAATCTAACTCTACTAGAAAATAGTGGTATAACCACAAAAAATCCAACTGAAGACTGTTACCGATGGATCTGACAAACTACGAAACTAATTATGAGGATTTTAGGTATATTTTTCCGATAGTTTAGCAACAAAATAACGTCCACCGGTAATCTGTTACAATACTATTAAAGGTTTACCGACAACATTCAACAAATATAGAATCTGTAGGTAGAACTAGAAACTTTTATAATATATATATATATATATATATATATATATATATATATATATATATATATATATATATATATATATATATATATATATATATATATATATACCAACGGAAATTAGGAACGAATTATCTACGGAAATTAAATGAATTATTTTTACCTGGTTATTGACTCCAACCCACTTAATTTATAAACCCAACAAAATTCTTTTATCCTAAGTGCTAAATAAAAATTTTGAAACCCATTTTACACCTTCATGATTACACACAATTGTGCAATGCTACTATCGTCGATCATCACTTATCATTGTGCACTACTACCATCACGGCCTCCACTAATCTCTCCTCTCATTTTCACCACTCGATTTTGATGGAAAACGTAGGCTACAATCAATAATGTTGTAACATTCGGAAACCAGAAGGCTAATTAAGGAAAGATATTATGCAAATTGAACGTCTACTCGTCGAGTGCAAGGAGGACAACTCGACAAGTAGAAATAAGTTTTTGGGACGCAGGTTGAGAAACCTATTCGACGAGTTGGGGAGGACCAACTCGATGAGTTGGTCTGGGTTTGGGAAACCCTAGATTCAGTGTTTTACACCCTATTTAAGCATCTTAACCCCCGCCTTATTGCCTTATTTCCAACCTCCACTATCCAAACCCTAGAGCTTTCAGACAAATTCTGTATGTTTATCCTAGGTGGTAGTAGACAAGACATCGTTAATACTTCTTTAAGTTCTTCATATTTATGGCAACAATGTAAAGTTCATAAACTAACCAAAAACATGAGGTTAATTATCGAAAGTGATATATCTGCTATTCAGCAAACAATGGATTTTGCAAAATGGCTCTTGGATATAGGAGAATGCAAACTTGGTGGTCATAACGACGGCGAAGCGATTATTAATATTCTGCATGATCTTCTTATTAATGATTTGTGTGATCCTATAGGTTCATTAATCAGCTTTTTATATCCTTCAATTCTTGAAGATTCCAACAATATGGGATATTTTCAAGAAAGAACAATACTTGCTCAAAAAATAAAGTTGTTGGAAAAATAAATGATCGCTTGCTATCATTGTTTTCGGGAGATAAAGTCAAATATTTAAGTTAAGATAAACTATGTCAATCAGAGTTTATCAATGATCAGTTTGATGTCAAATTATATTCACCTGATGTTTTAAATGGTCTTAAAGTCTCAGGTTTGTCTAATCATAAGTTTGTTTTGAAAGTCAGGGTTTTAGTTATGTTGCTGAGAAACATTGATCAAAAAATGGCTTATGTAATGGCACTAGACTACAAGTGATATCTTTGGGCAAACGTGTTATTGAGTCGGTTATCATATCTGGAAGTAATATTGGAAATCGAACATTTATTCCAAGTCCTTAACACCATCCGGGAAAAAAATCTTTTTCAAATTTCAAAGAAAAAAATTTTCATTAGGCGTTTGGTTTCCAATGACAATTAACAAGAGTCAAGGACGGTGTTTATCTTAGGTTGGTTTATTTCTCAAAGATCCGGTTTTTACACATGGTCAATTGTATGTTGCTTTGTCTAAAGTTAAGTAAAGAATGATTAAAATTGTTAATTTTATATAAGGATTGTAGACTTATAAATAAAACTTCTAATGTTGTGTATAAATAAGTTTTTAGAAATTTGTAATTAGTGTGTAGAATATTATTTATTATAACATATTTTTTTATTATTTTTTTTAAAAAAATGTTAATGTTAATTTTGATTTGTAATTTGTTATATTTTTCATATATTTTTGTTTCAACAACTTAATTTTCTTATTTGCTATATATCAATTTTAATTTACTTCAATTGTCGTGCTTATTTTATTTTTTATAATTAATTTAAAATTTCATTATACAATATCAATTTTTTCATTAATTCACAAATATATAGCTTCAAAAATAATTTTACATATTTATTTAAATCAATGACTATCATTTTACATTAAAAAAAACATTATAATTAATATTTTATTTAAAATAATTGATTAATAATTATAAATTTTAATTAAAAAAATCAACCGTAATTTTCACAAACTATAACCTACTAAACTAATATAAACTAGATGGGAATCATGCGCGTCGTTGGCATTGTGTCACTTTATTTTTTCTTCTTTCAGGTTGTATGATGTACCTTAGTTATCGGTTTAAACCTGAATTTAAAATAAAATTATTTACCAAGTAAAATAGGAAAAAATGTAGAAAAAAACATATAAATGATGAAATAAAGGGAAATGTCAGGACCTGGGGTTGACTATATATGGGTATAATGAAAAGTACTCTCATTGGAGGAAATCTTCTAATGAAAGTTCCCCTTTTGCCATTTCAGTTGTTGTTATTCCTAAAGACCAACTATCTACCTGCAGTGAATGAAGCAAAGTCAAACTAAAGTCAAACACAATTCGAAAATGTTGTATTATGTACCTTGTTCCAATCATGCATATTGGAATTTACGTATTTACCCCCTCCCCTTCCCCTTTACCTTCCAAAAAAAATGAGGATTTAACAAAATTTACTTAAGGAAACTACAAATTATCCAAATGGTTTGATTGCCACATCATCAACTTTCTGTTAACCTGTTGCATAATCATAACACCATAAACCCTATCAGCAAAATATAATAGAAACCCTTTGACTTATTAGGTCAAAATTAAAATGATTTAACCTGATTGAATCATGATGAAAATGGAAACAACCCCCAATCTAATTCTTGAAAAACCTCCTAAATTTCCAAGAATCTCTTGGAGCAACACTTTCTGACATTCTACTTCTCATTTCTTGAGTTTTTATTTGTTCTTCTTTATGCTTGTTCTAGACCTTATCAACAGATGCTAACTTCTTCTTTTCCAATTTCATTTTATAAACAAATCACTTATTTTTCATACTACCCATACAAAAAAGAATCATTTATAATAAAAAAAAAATTAAAACTTCATTCACAAACCTCAACTTTGCGAATGGATGCATCTGCTGTTGCATTCTGTAATCTTTAATTCCTATTTCTGAAGCCTAAAAATCACCATAAAAAGAATACCACGATTCCTGTAATTAGTGTGTGTGTATGTGAGAGAGAGATACTTTAACAATTTCATACCTCCTTCTGTGGTATTCCACGTCAAAGATAAGTCATTATTACTTTCTTTTAGCCTGTTATTATTCACTTCATCCTGTGTCTTCTTAATCTTTTTGTCATGGTGGCTCCTTTATCCACCTCAACATCCCTGGCCTCCAATCTTGAAGAATGGTGGCTTCTACCCTCAATAGGCAGAAGTATATATGACAGGGAGGAGGTTTCCGGGCTGCTCACAAAGGTACAGGTAGAAAAAAGTTATTAGTTTGGTTTATGTTTTTTTTTCAAAAGCAGTTTGGTAGTAGTGATAACATGTATAGCATGGCGCAGATAAACACATAATTGTTTTATGTAAAAATATATAAAACATATTGTTATAATATCAAAAAAAAATAGTTATGTACATTGCTAGAACATGCATGTGCAACAGATAATTGAGCTTGATCCTTGACTACAAGAAATGTCTAGTCATCAGGACCACCTTTTTGAGAAAATTACTTAGAAATATGGTGTATAAGGTCGAAATAACCAAAAAAATATTGTATTTCATTTGGTATGATAATATGATATGTTACCTGTTGTTAAGGGTACCATTTTTGTTGTAATGATGAGCACCAACTAAATTGTTCCCAACATTTGCTAAAATTGAAAAGGTGATTACTTTAGTGCAAAAATTATGTATAAATCCACTTGAAATAGAGAATTTGGGGAAAGAAGTTACCATCTCCCGAGTTTAACCCAATTAGTAAATCATGCCCTTCTTTGGCTTTGGAATCAAATGCATGACTGAAAGGATTTGAGTTACCAAAGGTGATTGACTTTATTGGATCGTGGAACATGTTATGCTTGTTAATTTAACCCTTAACTTTGAAGAATCAAGAGTACCTTTTCTTTTTCAGCTGCCACAAAACAGATGGAAGTTAACCACTTGACCTTTGTAAAAAGAAATTTATACTTAATTATGAATTTCTAACAAAATTAAAGGCAATAGCTATCTTAAACAATTTGTATTGGAGTGGAGTTACAAGAAAAGAAGATGTAATAAGAATGCAGGCGATCCATACTAAAACCTGGATTTTTGTTATCGGAACTCATAGCAGTGGAACAGAGGCCGCATTATCTGATCGCTTACGACTTATCCTGCCAAAACACACCGTCCTCAATAAATTCGGTGGAATGACCAATCCATTTGTATTCAGACATCAAGTGAAAGTGGTCACACTATCAAGAAAATTTAAAATCCAATGAGTAGCTGTGACAACCCGAAATTTCCATTATGTACAAACTATATCACTTCAATAGAAGTTATAGCAGTCACAGTTAATTTTCAGACTTTTTCGTGTAAGTTTGAGTAATTCAGGGTTTACACTTCAGGAAATAACAAGAGAGTGGGTGTGTAACACCGTGAATTTCAAAATAATTTTTCGCAAAATATAAAAACATTTTTCATTTAATTTTCATAAAACATCAAGTTTAAATCTTCAATTCACATCATACAAAATCCCAAGATCATATCACACAAAAATCCCTTGCGTGTGTACAGATCAAGCCGGCGCCTTCCCACGGTCGTCACTAGTACCTGAAACAAACAACACTAACACTGTAATCACGAAGCTTAGTGAGTTCCCCAAAATACCACATAAACACATATTAGCCACTCGAGGCTATAACTTTATGGGTCCGTGCACCCAAACTCTGTGAACCCTCAGGTTCTAACTCTGGGAACCTTTCGGTTCCATCTTTGTAAACATGCACAGCATAAATCACATAGACATCATGCAGTACAACACATAGCATACACATAACATACACATACTCTGACACATAACTCTGATTACCTACTCAAGGTAAAGTATAGTGAGAAGACTCACCTCGTATATCTCGATAACTCGCGAATCCTGGAAATCACTCGTGCTCGATCCTCCGAGCTATAATCCTCCTATAACATCATACATCTCTAGTTAACACTTTTACCACTAAGGTTGACTACCCCTATCAAGTCAACTCTGGTCAACTCTGGTCAACGGTCAGCGGTCAACTTTGACCGGACTCGGCGAGTGCACTAGGGCGACTCGGCGAGTCTATACGTATTCACCAACTCTCTAGGATTCTCTTTTGACACGTCGAGTACTCCCCTGACTCGACGAGTTCCACCTGGCATGAATCGCGGGGCCACCACGACTCAACTCGCCGAGTCTCAAGAACAACTCGGCGAGTCCCAGCTCGACTCAGTCCATCTGTCAACCCTCTCTAACTCTCCCTGACTCACTGAGTTGACCCTTAACTCGGCAAGACCACTCGCTGAGTGGTCAAGGACAAACTTCATGCTACTCGCCGAGTCTGTTCTTCGGACTCGGTGAGTCCATGCCATGCACCAACTCAATCTCACTTCTGAGGTCAGATCCGCTCCAACAACTCATAGATCTGGCCCTCCCAGGCACATTCATCACGTAAAGTTCATGTCTTGGTGCTCATAACACACCCCATGTCTCATAAATGGTGTTTTGACCTCAAGCACAAAGACCCCAATCCAAAACCCCCATGGATTCATAAAAAGCTTGGACAAAGGGACACTCTGGACCTCCAAGGGTCCAGATCTAGAACCTAACCCGCTTAAGGGACCAAGGAAGCACTAGATCTAGTCACAAAAGGGCTCAATAAGCCCTAAATCAACATGAACATCAACATAACAGAGAATGGCTCGAAAATAGTACCTCAAACGTGATGTTCTGGACCTCAAATCTTCAGGAAGTGGCTCCTCTTGTTCCCCCCCCCCCCTTGGCTATTGCTTCCTTTCCCTTGCTAGATAACACCTCCAAGGTCAATAATGGCTCCTTGACTTACTCCAAACGCTCAAGCTCACTAGGGTTTCTCTCAAGGGACTGGTGAGCACAAATGACGGCCATAAGGCCCTTTAAATAGGCTCCAAACCCGAGAAATTAGGGTTTCATTAAACAGCGCGGACTCGCCGAGTCCATTCCTTGGACTCGTCGAGTCCGGGCGCGAACCCGCGTCCAAATCCGCGATCATACTCGGCGAGTCTAGGCTCCAACTCGCCGAGTCTCCTCACAAATCATCAAAATAAATAGATAAATAAATATATAATACCTGGGAATCCGGGCTGTTACAATTCTCCCCCACTAGAACTAGACTTCGCCCTCGAAGTCTCGCTCTGCAAATAGCTCCGGATGCTGCTCACGCATCTCACGCTCCGGCTCCCAGGTCATCTTTGATCCCCTCCGATGCTGCCACTGAACCAACACCAGGGGTACCTCCTTGTTCCTCAAAACCTTGATTTTCCGATCTCTGATTGCCACTGGTCTCTCAGCATAATTCAGGCTCGCATCCACCTGAATATCCTCTAATGGAACCACTGCCGACTCATCGGCTATACATTTCCTCAGTTGCAACACATGAAAAGTGTCGTGATTCTGCCCCAACTCTGCTGGCAAATCCAAACGATAGGCTACCCGGCCTACCCTTGCGATCACTCGGAATGGACCAATATATCGGGACCCCAACTTGCCCCTCTTCCTGAATCGAATCACTCCTTTCCAAGGAGAGACCTTCAGGAGTACAAGGTCACCGACCAAAAATTCGAGCTCGGACCAGCGCCTGTCCGCATAACTCTTCTGGCGACTCTGAGCGGTCAACAACCTCTGCCTGACCTGCTGTATCTGCTCTGACGTCCGAAGCACAATCTTTGTACTTCCCATCACACGTTGCTCTACCTCTCCCCAGCAAATGGGGTCCAATACCCCCTTCCCTACAACAGCTCAAAGGGCGGCATACTGATGCACTAATGATGGCTGTTGTTGTAGGAAAACTCTGCCAAGGGCAAATACGGGCCACAATTTCCCCCCGAAATCTAATACACATGCCCAAAACATATCCTCGAGCGTCTGAGTCGCTCGCTCTCTCTGAAGTGTCCACAGACATCACCATGGTAAACTCTAGCTCATTTCTCATATTCATCTTCGATACCGAGCACCAGGTCAGCTTTTGGCCCCACAGCTGAACCCCCAAAGGTCACACATAACATGATCCAAAACATTTCACTAACTTCCTCCCCGTGACCACTATCACAGCTCAGTGACACGCAAGTCACGAAATTCCCTTTTCCTCATAAAAATACAATCCAATCGAAGATCGACTCAGCTCTAACCTCTGGCGTCTGCTGCGCATATTCTCCCGCGCACCTCGCTGACCCTCCCGACAGAGACGGAGACCCCAGTCTCGCCCCGGTTTAACCACTAGGATTCCAAAAACTCAACACTAGGGCTACTCAAGACTAAATCTCTTCTGCATCATGCACTTATCGGAGAACACTCCATCATCACACTCTCTTGCCATCTAGTGGGTACTATGGCTTCCCACAACATTACGACAGCCTCTGACTAGTGAGTACTACGGCTCCCCGTAGTATCACAACGCCAACTAACTAGTGAGTACTACGGCTCTCTGTAGTACCACGACTCCCTCCCTCTGACTTGTGAGTACTACGGCTCCTCGTAGCATCACAACACCCTCTAACTGGTAAATACTACGGCTCCCCGTAGCATCACTACTCTCTCTCTCTCTCTGACTTGTGATTACTACGGCTCCCCGTAGCATCACCCTATACTCTCATTCTCATTACAACGCCACACTATGTTCACTAACTCATGCACCGAAGTCTATCATAGATAGTTACACACACACTTGCCCCAATATGCATTACAGACTCTGGCAGCAACCGCCATAACACAGAACCTACCTCTGTGGAGATCCACTTCCTTAAATAATCCCTATTGATGACAATACACGAAGGGGGTCCCACTGGAACCGTGGATACATGATACATCACTAGTCATCTTAAACCCAAGACTCTAAATATCTCTGAAATCGGGACGCTATACGCGAAAACCACGGAACACCCTAACAGAGCATCACAATGTCCTGCCTCTACCACTGATTCCCTTACTCCCAGCACCATACACATACAACAATACATTTCCTCTGAATCCCATAATAATTTCCTATTTCACTCAATGCGCAACTTCAGTGCAGCCAAACACTCAATTGGAATACAAGGAAGGCGCTAACCCTTCAGAACACACTGATGATCCTCCGAAACCCTTTCCACTACTGCTCAAAATCTAAGCAAGAATACACATCCTAGCCCGGGAGTTGGCTACTCGACAATCTTCTACCCATGTCTCAACCCAGAAGTTCTCAACTGCCCATACCATCATTACGAGTCTTCCACTTGAAACGACTCTGACCACCACCAGATTCCTGACCATTGACCACCCGCCGTGGAGACACCCATCCTTCTTTCAGACATATACCACATGCATTATCTCGCCCTGCACCTTTCCTTGATCACCAATGACCCTGATCTCATGAATTCAAGTCGCAGGTTTCTGCATCCAACCCCTAACCGCTCTTGCACAAATCTCTGGTTCTCTTAATAAACCACCCGGTTCTCCCCCAATTAGGGTTCGAACCATCACTATCTGACACATCAACAACCTCACGAACTATTTTCACCAGCAATAACGCACCTACCCCTGGAAAGTGCTACGCAACGCCCGATAATCCCCTTTAAGGAAATCAATCGATCTCATAACTCTGAACCTCAAATGAAATCCTCAAGAACTTCTCGTCACGACTGCCTCTAGTCGTTCCAAGTCTCGTACCAATCCAATACCAAACAACTCAATTGTCCAATAACATCACTGACTCATAGACTGGACCATGAAATCATCATATTCCCCCACTTCGACTCATCAACCGACGTTCCAACACATGGATCATCCCAAGAACAGGGACCCACTCCCATATTCAATACCCAACATAGATAGAAAAACCACTGCACTGATTAACTCGACTGGACTCCCCACTGATACCTCTACAATACGCCCTACTATACTCAAATAGGTGTAACGTGGTCCTCGACTATCTCAGTCCCAACTGACTATCTGCTCATGGTAAATCACTGTCTCACAGCACACATGCTACCTGATACCCTGATGGAAAATCATCATCAATGACAACCTGCAGGGTTTTACCCCCAAACCCGAAACATAAACATCAGGCCTCTCATGTTCCGTACACGAACATAAATAGCACCACTCAGGTCATAGAAGGTTACATCTCCTCTATCGACTGATTGCTCAACTCATACCGAAATTCTCCCCTCCCTCTAACTCCTTACCAAAATACTCTGATATGCTCTCGACCTCCCTCTCAAGGGACACCTCTTCGAACTCAATCATGGCCCACAGGCCTAAAACCCATAGCGTCCAATCTCTACCTCATCAATCGTGACCGGATAACCGAAGAACCACAAGCATCATTCACTACGAACCATGGTACTCATCCCATGACATCTCTTCTCAATATGCTCCGGTGTATGGTACCCGAACCATAGCATCACTCCTCCATCTGCTCCGATGTATGGTACTCGAACCATAACATCATTCCTTCATCCGCTCTGATTTATGGTACTCGAACCATAACTTCACTCCTCGATCTGCTCCGATGTATGGTACTCGAACCATAGCATCACTCCTCAATCCGCTCCGATGTATGGTACTCGAACCATAACATCACTCCTCAATCTGCTCCGATGTATGGTACTCGAACCATAACATCACTTCTCAATCCGCTCCGATGTATGGTACTCGAACCATAACATCACTCCTCAGTACGCTTCGATGTATGGTACTCGAACCATAACATCACTCTTCCATCCGCTCATTAGAACCTTCAGAATACTCCCTGTATCAAGTATGGGTCCTCTGCTTTCAGTAGTACGGGCCCATACTACCTGCCACATCTACCCATACTTTCCACACGGACTATCCCGGAGCTCCTAAGTAGCTGCTCGACCTTCTCGTTCACCAATTCCGTCGCGCGCTCGCTCCCCAGTGAAATTCTCTACTCTGCTAGCGCACTCATCTGGCTAAGGTTACTTCCTAGGCTCTTCCTAGATTCCCACACTTCTCTGCCATCAACTGCTGAAGAGCTCCTAATGATGCCAGCCATCTACCTCCTGAATATCGTCATATTCACTTGGTAGCTGACTCCCATCATCGAGAGTTCCACAAAGCACGAAGCAAGCAGCATTCGAGCATCGAAGAATATATATATAACTCACTCTGGGTGATAACTCTGCTTGCTCTGCTCATCCTCGAAAGTACCACCGAACTCTGCAACTCTTCCCCTCGCAGGTTCTAACTATTCTTTCTCTAAGTACCACGGTACTTATCTAGGTATCTCCCCTAGATTACTCCTCTACTCAAATCCCCTAAAGGATTCCAACTAAATATTCTCACTCATCACATACTCAAAAGCACATCGCATATAACAGCAATCCCTAGGCTAAGGCATCACAAATCAGGCCACTCTAGTCCTAAGATATGAAATACCTAGCATGTCTCTAGCATGCAATAATATCTCATAAAGTGCATCATAAATATCTCATGACACAAAAGTAAGGGTATTTTGGGAAATCACCGTTCGGGCTCTGGCTGATTGTACACACTGCTCTTTCTCGCTTTCTCTTTGAACTCTTATTCGCTTTAGAAAATTATTTCTTTTGAAAACTTTTCTTACTTCCTCAGTTTGAGTCCAGATTTACCCGAAGGCGCATCCGAATCCCTCAAACCAAGGCTCTGATACCAACTTGTAACACCGTGAATTTCAAAATAATTTTTCGCAAAATATAAAAACATTTTTCATTTAATTTTCATAAAACATCAAGTTTAAATCTTCAATTCACATCATACAAAATCCCAAGATCATATCACATAAAAATCCCTTGCATGTGTATAGATCAAGCCGGCGCCTTCCCACGGTCGTCACTAGTACCTGAAACAAACAACACTAACACTATAAGCACGAAGCTTAGTGAGTTCCCCAAAATACCACATAAACACATATTATCCACTCGAGGCTATAACTCTATGGGTTCGTGCACCCAAACTCTGTGAACCCTCAGGTTCTAACTCTGGGAACCTTTCGGTTCCATCTCTGTAAACATGCACAACATAAATCACATAGACATCATGTAGTACAACACATAGCATACACATAACATACACATACTCTGACACATAACTCTGATTACCTACTCAAGCTAAAGTATAGTAAGAAGACTCACCTCGTATATCTCGATAACCCGCGAATCCTGGAAATCACTCGTGCTCGATCCTCCGAGCTATAATCCTCCTATAACATCATACATCTATAATTAACACTTTTACCACTAAGGTTGACTACCCCTATCAAGTCAACTCTGGTCAACGGTCAGCGGTCAACTTTGACCGGACTCGGCGAGTGCACTAGGGCGACTCGGCGAGTCTATACGTATTCACCAACTCTCTAGGATTCTCTTTTGACACGTCGAGTACTCCCCTGACTCGACGAGTTCCACCTGGCATGAATCGCGGGGCCACCACGACTCAACTCGCCGAGTCTCAAGAACAACTCGGCGAGTCCCAGCTCGACTCAGTCCATCTGTCAACCCTCTCTAACTCTCCCTGACTCACTGAGTCGACCCTTAACTCGGCAAGACCACTCGCTGAGTGGTCAAGGACAAACTTCATGCTACTCGCCGAGTCTGTTCTTCGGACTCGGCGAGTCCATGCCATGCACCAACTCAATCTCACTTCTGAGGTCAGATCCGCTCCAACAACTCATAGATCTGGCCCTCCCAGGCACATTCATCACGTAAAGTTCATGTCTTGGTTCTCATAACACACCCCATGTCTCATAAATGGTGTTTTGACCTCAAGCACAAAGACCCCAATCCAAAACCCCCATGGATTCATAAAAAGCTTGGACAAAGGGACACTCTGGACCTCCAAGGGTCCAGATCTAGAACCTAACCCGCTTAAGGGACCAAGGAAGCACTAGATCTAGTCACAAAAGGGCTCAATAAGCCCTAAATCAACATGAACATCAACATAACAGAGAATGGCTCGAAAATAGTACCTCAAACGTGATGTTCTGGACCTCAAATCTTCAGGAAGTGGCTCCTCTTGTTCCCCCCCCCCCCCCCTTGGCTATTGCTTCCTTTCCCTTGCTAGATAACACCTCCAAGGTCAATAATGGCTCCTTGACTTACTCCAAACGCTCAAGCTCACTAGGGTTTCTCTCAAGGGACTGGTGAGCACAAATGACGGCCATAAGGCCCTTTAAATAGGCTCCAAACCCGAGAAATTAGGGTTTCATTAAACAGCGCGGACTCGCCGAGTCCATTCCTTGGACTCGTCGAGTCCGGGCGCGAACCCGCGTCCAAATCCGCGATCATACTCGGCGAGTCTAGGCTCCAACTCGCCGAGTCTCCTCACAAATCATCAAAATAAATAGATAAATAAATATATAATACCTGGGAATCCGGGCTGTTACAGGGTGCACTAGGGTTTTGTGCAACACTGTTATTCCAACACTCTATTATATTAGAGATCATTTCAGGAATAAAAATATTTTCTGCCAAAAATATCTCAGGACTATAAATAGAATTATGAACCAAATTCATTCATTATTCGCATTTCCAACTAGAGAAAAGTCATTTTCTCTCTCACGGATCTTCGGGTTTTTATCCCAAATCGTGAGTACCTCTTTCTAGTAGTGTTAGAAAGCTTTATATGTGTTAATAACATGATTTAGAAGGCTAAATCACTAGATTTAGGAGTTTACTCCCCAAGGTGTTCTTGGGCGGTAAACTCCCGAAACAAAGCCGAGACCGACCCTTGTGTTATGCGACTGTCTTAGACTCATTTATATGTGTATTAGGGACATGAAATCAAGCAAGAATCACCCAAGTTTGGGAGTTTACGGCCCAAGAGTATCTTAGGCCGTGAACTCCAAATTCAAGCTCAAAATGGTGCTTTTAAGGCACCTAAAGCCTTAGACTTTTAACTAGACTTGTTCCCATTTAATCTAAGGCCTTAATCACATCAATAACACATTTAAAGATGAGTTTACGGCCATGACATGGTTCATGGGCCGTAAACATGATTTAAGGACGCCAAATTGTGTCAAGGGTCTTCATATGCTTGGAATAAAAGCCTAGAACTTATACCACTTGTGCAAGAGACTTGAAAGCATCAAAAACAATCATCCTTGAGAGTTTACGGCCGCAAACTCTAAGGGAAATGGCCTTAGGGCCGTAAACTCCTAAATGGAGTGTTTCTATGCCTTAAACCCTTCCAAGAATTTAACCACCAAGTTGGAATAATTCTAGGGAATATTTAACACCTTAAAACAACCAAAGACATTGAGTCTTGGAGTTTACGGCCGTAAACTCAAGAGTTTACAACCATAAACTCCATGTTTGATGGTATATGGGGATTAAAACTCATATATGGGGTCCTTTGGAACCCTAAACACAAGTGCCTTGTCCCACAATAGCTTAGATGCAATCCTTAGGGCTTAAAACACTTATATAAAGTGTTTATTATGTCTAGGATGTCTTAACATTATCAATTAGTAATTTTAGACTAATTGAGTGCATATATGTGTGATTATATGTTCATTAGGATCGTAGTGTGTGTACAAGTCCTCACTTGACACCTAACAATCCTACACCGTCCAGTTCATCCGAACCACCATCTACAGGTGAGTTCATACCCCTAATCAATGTTTTAAATGATTTTAAATGCTTTAAAAGGGGGAATACAAGTAGAAACAAACATGTTATTAAATCATTGATATGTATTTTATAACTGTGTTTGTCATTTAACAGATTTCACATACTACAAAATGTGATGCATGAAATGGTTTTAAATCTTAAAAATACTTTGTTATCAAATGTTTTACTTTTGAAATGTTTATTAAAATGACATCAAGTCATTGTTAATTATTGTTCAAAACCCATAAGATGTCTTACAAAACCATTTTACATTCTTGAACTAAACTATGCATATACACTTATATTCTTATATATGTATTGATGTTATAGTTTACATCTTTCATTTAGTTTCTCACACCCTTGAGTAGTAAGAGTGTATAAACCTACTTGAACAACTAATTACCTTTCAGTAAATTATTATAAGGATAATTTGAAGATATCAAACATTATTCCTATTACAAGGAATCACACAAGAGTCAGTTCATTCATGAGTTTATACTAGTACATTACCTGATACGTGATTACATATACATATGCTTACCTGATGCATGAATATGTTTACATATACTTACCTGTTACATGAACACACTTACATGAATACCATACAGGAACACTTTTACATAGGTGCATTATCCTGTATTCACTTACCTGGATACTTGTACTTAGAACTACGAGGATGATTTATTAGTACTTTCTTTGTAAATTATCTTTCCTATTCCGGTTCAATGGGATATCTCGGTGGGACTTACCATTCCGAACCCCACTGATTAGCACCAATGGTCGATGACCATCTACGGAGGTCTAAGGTTACTACTTATACTAGGTAGATCGATAATCGGGGCTAACCCCTCCACCCACCTGCTGCTGCTACAAAGGACAAGCGGACAATCTTCGATTGTTCATATGGTTATACTTTTCGCTTATTGCGATGTTGTGTTACTCCTAGTACCCAGCGATGACACTTACATTATTACTTTTTCTGGACAATCTTCGGATGTTCATTAGGTTACATATTTCGCTTAATGCGATGTTGTGTTAGTCCTAGTACCCAGTGACAACACTTACAGTAGTACATTTTCCTGTTTACTTTATTTTGTGATACTTTCACATAAACGATGAGTTAGACTAAGTACTTTAGTACTAATCAATTGAAGGAAAAACTATCATTTTACTTACAAAACATTCGGGTCTTGGTAGAAGACTACATCTCAAACTGATAGAAAATAAGGGATTTTCTAGGGCTCTTCATACTTATATCAACATTTTCATTTAAAGGTTTGCATGACTTTTAAAACAGCTTTTCAAGGCAAGAAAATGACACTTAAATACTTATGAATTCACCAGCTTTAAAGCTAATACTCTCTTTCAAAATAACTTGTATTCTCAGGTCAACAGTAGACAGGTACGATGGCCAGGTTTTGAGAAGACGGAGCAGACAAGTCTCATCTTTTATTTTGATTGTATATTTTTGGTGTCTTACTACAATGAAAGAACACACATGTATTAAAACTTTACTTATAATGAATGGATGATGTTGTTGCTTGTTTATTATATTACACTGTTGTGATACTGTACATGATGCCCTCCACCCCTGAACGTTTCCGTCGTTTGTGGTTTTGGGGTGTGACAGTAGCCAAGACCATACCTCTGCCCCAAACATTGTTCTTGCTTGATGCATTTCCCCTTCCTTTGCAAAATAGCTAATCATCAGCCCAAAGTCTGTCTCGGTGGCTATAATAGTCAACTTTTATAAAAAATGAATCTATATAATAGTGTAAAGAAATAATGTTCTAGTGCAAGTTCTACGACTAATATGAGATTTGGTTCTTTTATTGAATGCCTCTTATAGTGCCTTCATCTTCAAGAAGGGATGTTACTGTGCCTTGTTCTAGTTTACACTGAAAATTTAATGGAAATATTAACAGAAAGAAAGACTTTTTTAAAAGGATAATTAATGTGACTTTGGGAGAGAGCTAGTTTTGCCTCGTATTTTTTGTATGAAGCACTCATTATGAAAGCTTCGATCAGATACGTCTGAATGAAAGTTCTGTAAGGGGTGAATATCCAAGTATCCGTTTGACCGTCTATTTCCTCCACACAATCTGCAATTGCAAAGAGAAAACCGTGTCACTTTCTTTAAGTTTATATTGTGATAGATGAATGGAAGGTAGATAATATATGTATTACCTTGGAGACCTAGTTCAATTAGCTTATGGTATCCCCTAGTTGTAGCAATTCACCTATAATTCTGTCTGGGTTTGTTAAATCTCTTTTAATTAGGGCAACTTTTCGTCCTAAATCACATCAAAACGAACAGCAAATAAATAAACAAATGTAAAATTAAAGTTTAGTATTCAATAAAGCAAACATCGAATCTCACCCTGCGAAGGGTATGAGCAAGTAAAGCACCGGTGACACCAGGTCCAATGAATATGACGTCACTCTGAGATAATCGACGGTGACTCGTGACCGTGGTGGTTGCGATTAAAGGTTTGGGAGTTTGTCGGAGGCTTCCATAATTCCTCCTCATTTCATCTTGGTGGATTTTTTTGTCTTCAACCGACGTACACCTCGAATAAACCCTACAATCATTCGATAAATTACCAGAAAGAAATAAATCTTCCAAAGATGAAAGAGATTTAAGATAAACTGTGACAAGAATAATTATGGTCGATTATGGCCCCTAAAGATTGACTCACCGGACATCGGTGGAAGGCCTACGCGTCGCATGTTTGCGCTTCAAGATTGATGAGGTTTGAGGAGTCAGTGGTGTATTGGATAGTTAGAGTTAGTGGTGGTCGATCGATGTATGCATCCACTACTGCCGATGTCGGCGGAAGCGGCGATATAATTATGCAACAGTTGATTGGGCGACAGGGGCGATGGCGGTGAAGATGTTGTGTTGACTGGTGGTCTGCTTCCGGTGGCAGAATTCGAGAGAACGGTGTAACATCGGGGTTTGTTTTTTTGTTGAAGAAGAGGACGTAGGTGAATGGCGGTGGCGTTTTGATTGGCTAAAGAAGGCAGTGTCATAGGAACGAAAAGAGAGAGTGTAAAACTTTGGTGGTCAAATTGTGAATCCAAATACTTATGTGGCAGAATTCCAAATCTATGTGGGGGCCAAAGTAGTAAGCAAAGGAAGAAAAGTGGCATAAATGAGAATTCAGAAAGCTTACTGTTCACCATTTTTTTGTCAATTAATAGTATATATAATAGACAAAAGACATGGGATGAAAAATGAACCGACGCTTGCTAGAAACTTTTTTTAGTTTGTAACTTCCTGTGGTGTTTTATGGGTCGTTAGCCTAAGGGCCGACCTGTATGAACTTAAGGGGCCCATTGAAAATTTAGGAATGTCTCAAAATGCCAAAATGATTAAAGCCAAACAAATGACTTACACTAAGAAACTAGGTGGTGAATCTCAAACCAGGCCCTATTTAGAAAGGTTGAACATGTATAATATTTTTTAATTCTTTTAAAATGATGTTTTAAACAATAGATTCATTAAAGATCTAATAAAAAAAATGAAAAAATGTAAAGACTTTTTAGAAAAATTAAAATAAAATTAAAGTGTAATCCGGAAAAAATCCAATTTATATATATTCTTTTATGCAAATAATATATAAAGTTTTATCAATGGGTGATAAGATAATAACCGAAAAAGACGTCAAAATTCATAAATTATAAAGTCAATATCATATTGTTGTAAATTAACAAGTTTTTCTAGGCCAAGTTTAGTACTAGTTAGATCTGTTAAATTCCGGTTTAGGTTTCTTCTGTTGCAAATATATTAAGAATAGGCAAATTAATTTGATCAACATTTGGTTCCTAACTTTTCTTTTGCACTCGGATCGTCCCTATGGTTTGATTTTATTGTGTTTTTCGTCCCTTGCATACACCAAGTTAGGGACCAAATGTGTAATTTTGACTAAACCATAAGGACGAAAAACACAACAAAATCAAACCTGGACGATCCGAATGCAAAATATAAATCAGGAACCAAACGTGCAATTTTAATCAAACACAATTTCAGTAAGAGAAATTAAATAGCCTCTTAATTTTTGTTCCTAATATCCTCCTACCTATTTTAGATGGTGACAAGTGTCATTAAATTTGATTGAGATTTTGAATTTGTATATTTGTCATCATCTTAAATAGATATCATCTTAAATAGATAGGAAAAAAATAGGAACAAAAGGTAGGATGATATTTAATTTCTAATAAAAGTAATTTACTCTTAAGAATGTCACAAAACATAAAGTATTTTTTACTGTCATTACTGATTAGATATTTCAAAGCATAAAGTTATAACAAGAAGGATTAAATTAAATTTTCAAAATTCAGAATCTCGATTTGAAAAAATTTAAAAATAAAATATAATGATAAAAAAGGAGCAACTATCTTAATTTACAATAAAAATAAAGGTAATAATAGTCACATTACGACCTTTTTTCCTAACTATAACAAAAATATCGACAAATTGTTGAGCTATATATTTTATCCAATCTGTTTCAACTACTAATAAAACCATTTAAATAAACATATTCATAAGCGAATTCATACCAACTACTAATTTCGTTTCTCATATCCAACCAATCATATTCTCACTCACTCATGATTATGAGCTACTCAACTTCTTCCTGTATGCAAGAGTCTGTAATCACATAAACAAAAAAAAAATGTATATTATGAAGTCAAAATTAAGACAGTGTAATAAACAAATAAATGAAAGTATGATGATATTTGTTGAAAGGGTTAAGTATGTTACGAGATCTTTGTGAGGTGAATTTTTTGCAACATCCAACAAGGTTTGATGCTCTTCCAACAACTGCAATTCATCAGTCAAAGGATTTATAACAACAGGCTCAGGCTGTTCACCAGATGAATGATCCCCTTTCACCAACAGCAGTTCAATTTCATCATATTGCAAACCTTTCTCAACAGCAACATACTGAATTCATAAAAATAAATAAATAAATAAATAAAAACACACCAACTTCAGCTGCGAAAAACTTAAAGAGGGATACTATCATCCAAAGTACAATATATTTATTATTTTTATAATTTGAATAATTTATTCGATAGCTTTTTACTTTAAGTGGTAACCTTTTAACCTTTTAAGCATCTTATAGGTCCTTGTCTAATAACATTTCATTTTATACCCTAGTGATATTTAGATATTATATCTTTAGTATTTTTTTTTATTAGTTAATCTATTTAGTTAAACATACAATATAAACAAGAATATATTTTATAAAAAGATACAGCATTAGCATTTAAATGTAATTGACAAAACTTTCAAAATAAACCTAACATTATAAAGCTTTGCAATCACATAATAAGTTGTCGTTTTTTTATTTTATTAATTTAAAATTTAATGTTTTTTTTTTCGAGAATATGAAATATGTTTATAAAATTATACAAGGAGGA
Source organism: Lactuca sativa (assembly GCF_002870075.4). Lineage (NCBI taxonomy): Eukaryota > Viridiplantae > Streptophyta > Magnoliopsida > Asterales > Asteraceae > Lactuca > Lactuca sativa. Next base: position 213,597,078 of record NC_056623.2, on the reverse strand, counting down.
TTTATAAAACATTTAATTTAAGATAAAGGTTAAATTAGTTCATTCTAAAAAAAAGCTTTTCAAAAGGTTTATGATAATAGATTTTTGTTATAAGTTATAACAAACAAATAAAAGTAGGTCGCTATTTTTTGCATTTAGCCCAATTTTAATATTAAAAAACAAAACAAAAAAAAACACACACACACACATATATATTTGTCACATTGTAAAGTTGAAAAAAAAATAGAAATATATTTCACCTGGCCAACATGTATGATTGGCATGGTTGGGGGGCAGCAAAGGTATAGATGTGGCATATTGGGTATATTTTGGTCATCCAAGGAGATGAGCTTAAGATGAATTTCCAGCTGGAAAAAAAATATATAAATAAAATAAAATAAATTGGTTTAGGATGTAATTACATATGCAAAAACATGTTTTTAATGAAATGTTTTATGTCTTACTTTATACATAATTTTACCTTATCATTATTTTGTGGTAATTTTCGAAGATGATCCATAATCTTTGAAACCCTACTGTTCCTTGTACTCTTCCCACCACTATTACTTAAACTCCCATGCCTTGTATGACTCCTAATGCCACCTCTACCCCAAGCCAGAATCTCCGAACTGCCGCCAATCCCCGCCGATACCACCGCCGTTTCCCTGGCGGTTTCCACCTCGTTATCACCATCGGCACTACTTGACGGCAACGAAGAGCGGGTCCCACTCCCACCCCATCTCTTGTACCTCTTTGGTCTTGGCTCATTACATGGCTCAGGCTCAGGCTCAGGCTCGGGTTCAGGCTCAGGCTCATCGCCAGAAGATGAGTCTTTTCCTCCTCCATCATCTTCATCGTTGTCTGATTCTTCTTGGGGTTCAGATGATTTCCAGCTTCTTCTTCCTCTTAGGTTTCGTGTGTTTGCCTGTGATCTTCTCATGAATACTGCAGCTGTCGCTTTAGCGTTTGTACGTTTTTTTCCTAATGCTTCCAGTTGTCTTCGAGATGTTTGGGCGATTGAAGCTTGGATCTGTGGATATGATACGATATATTATTCTAGGAGATGTGAGTAAAATCAAAATATGAAACCATGTTTCATTTTTTAGGGTTTAGGGTTTAGGGTTTATTTATATTTAAATTTTCTGCTTTTTGTAAAAACATCTTAATTTGGGAATCTTATTTATTTCAATATAGATAGATAAAGAGGATAATTTTCCTCTTATTCTTTTTGAACTAGAATTGCAATTATAAGTAAAGAATAGGTGGATGCAATCTATGAATAAAAACAAATAAATAATTATCTCACCTGCTTATTCCGAGCTCTCTCCTCTTCATGAAAGGCAAACTCCTGCTTCCAGACATAAAAGCAATAGTAAGTTTAACAAAATATATGGGTCCCATTTGTTACACATTTTTCTACCACCCAAAAAGATGGAAAATACTAGTCTGTGCAAAAGACATAAATGCCCTCCTCATCCTCATCATCAAAAAAAAAAACCTAGAAAGCTTATCAGGTACTTGGAATTTGGACTAAATGTCAATTTTTTCCCACCCAAAAAGTTGATACAGTGACTCGCTCTCTTGTTTGTACAAAAGACGTAAATGCCCTCATCATCTTTATCATCAAAAATAGCCTTAGAAAACTTGTCTAGTCTCGTCCAGTACTTGGGATTTGAACTAAATGCCCAATTTTTCACACCCAAAAAGGTGATACAGCTCTCTTTGTCTGTGCAAAAGACGTAAATGCCCTCCTCATCATTATCATCAAAAATAACCCTAGAAAGCTTGTCCAGTCCCGTCTAGTACTTGGGATTTGGACTAAATGTCCAATTTTTCCCACCCAAAAAGGTGATATACAGTGACTCGCTCTTGTCTATGCAAAAGACATAAATGCCCTCCTCATCCTCATGATGAAAAAGAGCCCTAGAAAGCTTGTCCAGTCTAGTGTAACAAAAGCAGCCAACATACACCAAGATAAAAAATAAAAAATAAAAAAATAAAAATAAAAAAAAACCTCTGCCTCATATTTATCAATATCAGGATACAAAACTGCAATGAGGGCATCATAATTCGGATCATCCCTTAAAGATCGACGGCTTGCACAATGAGCACGACATGCAGGGCATTCGTTGTTCCTGCCAGGTGTCAGTTAATAAAAGAGAAGCTTTTTTCCAAAAAAATAAATAAAAAGACAAGTCATTAAATAGCATTTGCAATGATTTGAATGTGTACCCGAGTCTCATTGATTTGTCTATGCATTCCCTACAAAACCGGTGTAGGCATTCCATAACTGTTCTTGTCTTCCGAATAATTCCTGTTTATCAAGCTTCGTAATCAGTTTTATCTAATATACAACAACTAACAAGTGCTCTTTTTTAGGGTTTAGGGTTTAGGACTTTATACTTTGAGAATTCTATCTGTGTATTCAAATAGTGAACTTTTGCTCCAGTATACAATTATCACAGAAAGCTCCAAAATCATACATACAAGGACAATGAAAAGTAATACCTAAACAGATTGGGCATTGCACCTCCTTGCGAATTTCAGCTAGTTTTATAAGGACAAATCTGGAAAAAAAAAACATCCCCACAAAAAGAGTAAAATCTACTATGAAAACATATAATGATATAATACCAGTTGTTATCTGGATTAAAAGTAAGCATAGTTAAATTTCTATGGTTTTAAATGAAAGAAATAGGAACTTACTTTGATAGTTTCATTTATTTGTTTATTATAGCATTCTACTTTCATTTCTTTCTATTAATGTAAATCTACCCAATTATAGCAGTGTCATATAAATACAAAGCAACTTTCACTGATATATTTGGTTAGATTCTTCATAGTACAATGTCATAATAAGAAAAATGTGAAAGAACAATGAAATAATAGGGTAGAGTTTTCAGAGTGCAATGCCTTAAAAAGAAAAAAAAAATGGAAGTATAATGTTGTAGTAAGCAAATGTTCATAGCCTCTTCTTAATCATACCCAAATTCCTAAGCTATATTGTATGTACATTATGGGACCTATATATACATATTAACATTTATGAATGCATATGTAGACATAGACTTTTAACATCCATCAGATAACAGATGCATAAACTTCTAAATATTCATAGCCTCTTCTTAATCATATCCACTATGTGTATCTGTGTAAATTAGTGCGATAATGTACTAATTGTTACACATGATAATGAACAAGATACAAATAACATTAGAAGTATATGCATTCATAGACAGAAAAATGTTTTATTTATTTGAAGTATTAATAAAACCTTCTTCGTGTAACAAAATTTTGGTTTGTTATTGTTATAACTTCCAACATTATACAAATTAATATTGTAACGACTTTTATCTAATTTAACAACAAGATATTAGTAACTTAGCTTAACTATTATGTGTTTTGGGTTATGACATTAAAATTCAGTAAGAATTAACCAGATGCAGATCTGAAATTCTGAATACATTCTCTCACATATATGATAGTTGAACTAATCCTTGATAAATAAAGAATCAATGCATCTTTGAAAAAGCAAAGAGCAGGGTATCCTGAAACTATACAGTTATCTTTTGGATTGTGATAGAAACACAATAGGAAGCAACCTATTATGTATATATGTTCTCCAAGAGAAGCAAATGAAAACTTCAGAAATATACATTCTAATTGCTGATCTTAAAAGACATTAAACGGGAACCCCACTTCACATCTATTATAAAAACCTTAGAAGACATGGCTTATAACTGGAAACAGTTCCACTTTGCCCCAAAAAAAAAGTACCAGGGTTTCAAGAGTTAGAATCTCCTTATGTTAACATCTAACTCTGCCCTGTTTATGAAATATAGAAGGAAAAAGATGCACAACTAAACAGAAGTTAATTTCAACTTAAATCACAGATTCATAGCTCCCTGAAACCAAAGCAGAAGACCCTCTCAATAGAGAACTTTATAATTGCTCTAAACCTATAAAACAATGTTAAACGCAATGAAATCTATAAAAAGAGCATACATTCCACCAAAAGAAGTAGCTCAACAATCACCATCAAAGAATGGTCAATCTCCATTTCAATCAATGCTCTTAGTAAATATATGTCACATCAGCAATAAAATTGCCCTATTTTCCATAAAGAAAAGCTTTAACTTTCTTTTGAGGTTGAGCCTATTGCTGGATTGTGTTGCTAACTTAACACTGGAACTTGTTTATTAACTCAAGTACTCAGCTCAACCAACTGAGATAAGCGTAGCATTCTTTGTTTCCAATTAATACATCCCTAACCACAATTCTTAACCTCGCTACTTGAAAATATTTATACTAAATATGTAGTTAAATCAGAATTCAGAAAGGGCATTTTGAGAAGATAGTTCAGAAATGTATCATAAATCTAGGGTCTGGAAGGCGCAAAACTAAAACCGCTAATTTCCATTTTACTATCCACATGATTCGCATATTCACGGCATTCGGCCAAATGGTCACTCAGATAGAACTAAGCAGTGCGTAATGAGAAAAAACGACTGTGTAGTAGCGAGTTCATACAGCACAAATTAGACAACATGCAGATCTCGAATCAAAATTGATCGTATAAAAGTCAAAAACACGCTCACAAATCAGCATATATAACTCACGATGCAAGATACAGTCACAGAAAGATATAGATACATGAAGTGTGTAGAGAAAGAACTCACTCGTCCTTGTCACTGCAACTAGAGGAGGCGCTTCCATCATCATCCGTTTCCGCTGATCGAACAAACAAAAAATGAAAAGATCGATACAAATGCGGAGTAGAAATCACGTAATCTCCGACAGATAAAATCTCATTAAATTAAATAAGTAAACAAATCCAAAATCTTCATAAACAAACCTTGCTCATCTTGTTCTACGTCTTGGTCATCGTTTTCTTCTTCGGATTCCTCGTGAATGTTCTGATTATTACGTTGAAGCTCAACATCGTCGTCATCGTCCTCATAAAGAGCTTCGTGCGAACGCTTTTGTGCCGGCATTGACTCTACTCGCCGCCGATAAAACTCACCGGACGGCGGGCGGAGAGATAGATTATAGGCTACGATGCAGAGAGGGAGAGGAATAGCGTAGTGGTCTTTCTTTTTTTGGCCGAATTACCTTTTTATATATTTCTTTATTTTATTTTATTAACCTTGAGTTATGTGGAAACAGATCGACACGTTGGCATTTGGAAGATTATAATTCTTCCTTTAATCTCCGGTAAAACTAGGGATGCCCTTACTTTAATTTTGTTCAATTTATTAAAAACGAAACAAAACATTGTTAGGTAACAATATCAAAATAAACTTCGATAATTCGTATACAATTACTTTTTAAATCTGTAATTTGGATGCGTATATGTTCATCCTAACCTTCATATTACATGCCTAAAACACATACATGATGTACTAAATATGTTTCAATCTCCAATGATATGTTTTATTCGTGTAACGTTTTGATTTGCATATTAAATATTTGTTTATGTTTTAATTTATAAAACTGATTTATTTTCAACGTACTAAAACATACTAGACATTATATCTAATTGTATAACAGTATATTTGAAACATCATAAAAATATGATCCAAATTTTTTATTTTTTATTTAATAAAACCAAGTATTTTTAAAAACATCATCGAACAAAAGTAATGTATCAAACATCATAACAATAGAGTAAAACACCAAAAAGCAGAACGAGATGGTGTGTGTTCTGCAATCATCCTGAGTCATTTCTCTTGGAAACTAGAAGTACCTGAAACATAAACTGAAAATCGTAAGAACATAGCTTAGTGAGTTCCCCAAAATACCACATATGTAACGACCCAATTTTCAAGTCCAAAATTTTCATTTTTAATTAAACACTTTGCAAAACATTAGAAAATAAACAACATTCGATCGTATCATTTCTTTAAACATATTTCGAGTATGAAAACCAAAACATGAAATCAACCATAGTGTCAGAGTACAAATCCCAGAATAATCTCATAGTGCGGAGAACAAGATGTGTGTATGATGTGTCGCTACCGCGCCAGCTCCTTCCCCTTCGCCGAAGAGGTACCTGAAACCAAAACTATAAACTGTAAGCACGAAGCTTAGTGAGTTCCCCCATTGTACCACATACCATACAATCACATAACATGCATACTGCCAGACAATTCTGGGGTGCCTGACCTACCCGGTACGGCCATTCTAGGGTGCCGACCTACCCGTGCGGCCATTCTAGGGTGCCGTCCTACCCGTGTCAAGCCATTTTGGGGTGCTGACCTACCCATGTCAAGCCATTCTGGGTACGGCACAGAAACAAAACAGTGTTAACACGATAGGTTGTAAACCTCAACTCGTGTACCAGTGATGATCAATAAGGTTTATTTTGATTTGTTCTTGAAAACTTTCAAGACCATTAAGACTCCCACTGACTCCTTGACATATAAGATTCTCTTGTCAATAAACATTTCTTGACAAACAAATATTCAAGAGTTAGTGTAGTTTTTATCAAAACACTTCATAAATTGGTCCTAGTTGGTCTTTGTCTTATCTAAGACATCACAACTTTCCACATTTGATGAATGTTATAAACCTTCCTAATACTTGTCACTCAATGTCACAATCTTAACTTTAAGACTTGTTATTGGAACGAAGTATGATTGACTTTCTGATTTAACTATTTCTTCAATTCTTGATTCCTCTTCTTATACATACAATTGCACTAAGACTCACTTAGAGGATCAACTGAGATATGGTTCTTAATCATTAAGACCTATCATAAAGCATAAAAGGTACTCTCCCTTCTTCTTAGAATGGAGAAACTTTTATCTTTCTGCCTACTTGATTCTTCTCATTCGTTTTGCTATTGATTTAAACTTTTTCAATCAATTCAGAATTACACTTAATCTGATAAGTATAATCATATTTACTAAACCTTTAGTAAATCATGACGAATATCTTTGTTACTCTTATAGTGGACTTTGATCAACACACAACTTTGTGTACTTGATCTCCTAGTCCTTCACTTGACACTTTGTCAATGAATTAGTCTAATTTCCAAATATGAAATTTCTCATTCATCGTGCAACCAAGTTGCATGATTCCAAGTTTCTGTCCAATTGAAACTTGGGCGATGAGAAACTCTCCCTATTTGGTAAATTCTCGACATTTCCACAAACAACATAATTAAGAATCAAATCCATTATTGCTAAGATTAGAAACATTCAAACATCAATTTTTCATACACGCCATTGCAAGGATAAATAAATAATATAAAATCAAAATTTATTTTATTGCGGAAAAATTTGTCCTTACAATGCAATTCATTAAAAAAAAACTATGCTTATACATATTTCTTAGCAATCTTATTCTAACTCTAAGTAGTAGCTCAAGAATCTAATCTTTAAGTAATGCGATCGAAATCCATTTCTTTACGGTTAGATTCCGCTCACTTCTTCCCTTAAGCTTCCTCTATTTTATTCGATACTACAAAACATCAATTGTAATCTTATCACATTATGTATTAAGAATCTAGAATAGAAGCTTAAAAGAGTTAGTCAATGGATTTTACCTAAAGCAGAGCCATACATATTGACTCTCCCATCTCTTAGATCTCTTAGGTAAATAGGGCAGCTTCGTCTCCAATGCCCATTCTCTTGGCAATAAAAGCAAATTGACTCTTTTGGAACAGGACATGGAACTAGTTCAAACATTGCCTTTCTCTTATGATCAAACTTTTCGATCATAGCATGTCTTTTGTTGCCATTGTCTATATCCATAGAGGTCTTGAAGGCAGATTCACCAATCAACTTTGCTTTTCTCTTGCGCCAAACCATTGCTGATTCAGCAGTAATAAGCATATAGGTGAGATCTATAAGGGTCACGTCGCAGTTCATCATATAGTACTCTCTTACGAACTCACTGTATGAGTTAGGAAGTGACTGAAGAACCCAGTCAACAACCATCTCCTCACAGACAACAGATCCCAACATTCTTAACCTATCAATGTGTGACTTCATCCCTAGGACGTGTGCACACACCGACTTTCCTTCTTTATGTTTACTTGCCAAAAGGGCTTGAGTGAGCTTGAACTTTTCAAGCTTCGAACTTGTGGGTCAGGGAGAATAATTGGAGGAGGTGGAGGAAGAGAAGCATGATCTCTTGTTCCTTGATCGAATCGTGGAATATCATCTTCATGTGGAATGCTTGTTCCACGGGATTTGGGAAGACCATAGTTGTCGTACTTTGACATCTACAAAACGGGAGAAAACGAATTCAAGTTAGTTGATTGATTGAGTCCTTAGTAAATCACCCAAATGAGATACTAAAGCTAGGACCCAACACAATATGCTACAACCTAGAAAAGGGATGTCGTAATCTAGTTGAAGAATATTTGAAGGTAAGTGAATGATGATTCACTAATTTCCACCATGAAAAACGAAAAAGAAATTTAAGTTTTAAACCTATGAAAACTCCTAGATCCTTTGAGATTCATTGAACATTTCAATGGCATGTTTAAATCTCAATATGCCCCTCTAGTTTGTGACTGGGATGTCGAGGATCACAAAGCGGGTGTGAATAACCATGCAAACTTACATGGTGCCCTCACATGTTACAGTCACCTATTCGATGTGCCGGTAAACCACACACGCTCCACCGAACTATGACAAACATTGAGTCACCCTTTGCTACCTATGCTTAGAACCATTTAGTGTGCTGGTAAACCACACACGCTCCACTAACGTCTTCGCTAGGGCACAAAGTGTAATTCATGGAATTGCATCAATTCACTTTTGCCTAAGTAACTAAGATTGGGAATTTGTAAAACATTTAGTTACTTTTGTACTTCATTATACTTATAATGGAAGGTTTTTGTCCTATCCTACCCGTTCAGCTAACGACCCTCCACTAGTCAAGAGTGCAGTGGGTAAGAGTGGATACCCATTCAATCGCCATTTTATAGGCAATTTCCTTAAACACCCCTTATAGACCAGCTTCATGAATGAGGCCTATTAACGGTAAGACTGACTTTTACTCATACATATATATAATGTTAGACTTTTAATGTTATATATAGTATAGGGTGTATTTTACACTTTTAAAATACTAGGTGGTCTAATTTAACAATTATAATTTTAATTCAATTAAATTGTAAACCAAAAGTTTTATGGATTTATTAAACCTCATTTAATTATACACCTTAATTAATTAATAAAACCATAAGGGTGTGATTTGAACTTTTCAAAACAATACTAGGGTTTTAGAATTTAACATTCCTAAATTAAACCTTTTAATCAACTTTTAAATTCCAAAACTTGAGGGCAAGTTTTGAAACATTTCAGAACATTAGGTTTAGAATTTAAATATACATAAAAATTAAACTTTTAATCAAAATTTAAACTCCAAAACTTGAGGGCAAGTTTTGAAACCTTTTCAAAACATTAGGGTTTCGACTATTTAAATTTCAAACTAAACCTTTGAGTTCAAATTTAAACTATAAAACCTAAAGGGGAAAATTTGAAACTTTTCATAACACAAGGATCAAATAACAAATAATATAAATTAAACAATTAATTTTGTCATTATCTATATTTGACCTAATTTCAATTTCTTGCAAAATAAGTTACCCAATTAATACAAATAATCAACTTTAATCATATAAGGAAGTTATTATCTAATCAATTGGTAATTATCTTTTGTTTAATCAAGGATATACTCATAAATATGATTAAAATCGGATTTTAATGATCTAAAATAGATAAGGCAATTATCCATAAGAAAAACAGCAAGAAATCCCAAAATCCCCTCTTTCTGACGCTCGAACTCGCCGAGTACCCATATGGACTCGCCGAGTAGGGGTCAACTTGCCGAGTCCACAATGGGACTCGCCGAGTTTATCAGGCAGTTTCACAAAAATCAAAATTTTCCAACTTGAACAAACATACAAGGTATCAATACAATAGAAACCAACCAGTCTCTGATACCACTGATGGGTTTTAGCCATAAGAACATCCTATGTGCTCATACAAACCCTAATGCTTGGATCTAGGTTTCTCTATTGTACATGCAATTCATCCAAGACTATAAACCCTAGATCTAGTATATGATAATCAATATAAAATATAAATTAGGGTTTAGATCATACCTTGATTGTTATGTAGCAATAACAATCTCAAATCCTTCTTGTATTGACTTTAGAAAGCTTAGAGTCACAAATGTCACTCCTCTAACGGTTCACAAACACCAAGAGCAAGAGGATGAAGAAGAGAAGAGAAGGAGGCTCTCAAAAACGTGTGGAAACCCTAACCAATTAGTTCACCACGTTTTTGAGCCATAAGGGCTCTTTAAATAGTGAGGCTATTAGGGTTATCTAACAAGGAAACCCTAATTTGGATGCTTAAGCCCTAAGCAACCCATGGACTCCTTTCCTTAAAGGCCTAGGACGATTTCTAATGGGTTTCCCCATAGAATTCGTCCAACCTTATAATATAAGGCAATCCATAGCCCAATTGCAATTATCTTATAAATTACAATTCCAGTCCCTTAAGTTTAATTAATCTCTTTTAGTCACAAACTTAATTCTTATTAATTCTTGACTAATATTAATTAAACAATATGATTTCTCCTTTAATATATTATTCTCATAATATATTAATAAATCATATTTAATCCTTTCTCTCCATATTACATCCTATCAAGTTGCTTTGGTGAAGGCAACCCAAAAGGACCATGCACCATCGGGTCAAGTACATACCAAAATAGTTATGGACTTAGACACTAATCCAACACAAGGTACATCAGGCCATTCAGGGTTGTAGCCCGGGTGGGCAAGGTGGCGTATAGGTTGGACCTGCCAGCCGAACTCAGCCAGATCCACAGCACTTTCCACGTCTCTCAGTTGCGGAAGTGTTTGGTGGATGACTCGACAGTGGTGCCTTTGGAGGATATTCAGGTCGATGACAGCCTGAATTACATCGAGCGACCTGTGGCAATCCTCGACAGGAAGTCGAAGGATATGAGGAACAAAAGGGTGGAACTCGTGAAGGTGCAATGGCAGCACAGGAAGGGATCGGAGTGGACTTGGGAGCCGGTGGAAGAGATGATGGAGCACTACCCCGAGCTGTTTCAGGATCGAGCAGCAGACTTCGAGGACGAAGTCTAAGATAAGTGGGGAAGATCTGTAGCACCTGGTTCCCAGTACGTACTCCTTGTAATTAACATTTTTTAAAATAATGCATTTTTGCCTTGGACTCGACGAGTTGATGGACCAACTCGCCGAGTAGGAGCAGGATAAGACGCAGGGACTGAACTTTGGACTCGGCGAGTCGGTTCTCGGACTTGGCGAGTAGACCCTGTTTGGGCAAAAACCCTAATCCGGGTGTTTGCACCCTATTTAAACGCTTTAACTTGGCCCCATTTGTCCCTAACACTTCCAGAGAGCTTAAGAGCGAAACCCTAGCCCCTTTTTGTCCTTGTGAGTGATTTTGGCCTTGTGAAGGAAGTTTGAAGCTTAAGAGAAGAAGAAGGAGGTGGAGGAGTGCAAGGAGGGGAAGTAGATCCGGCATCTGCCCTACAAGAGGCTTCCATTCAGGTAGAAAAGTCCCTACCTTGATCATTAGTTCATTAGATCCCTTTTGTCCCTAAAATGGTGGTTTTCAAGCCCTAAAACACCATACTCCTTGTGTTTGTGCTTAATGATCCGAAAGGACTTTAGATCTAGACCTTATGGACGTATTAGGAGTATAAAGTTTATGTGGTTAGAGTGATTGAGGTCCCCATTTAGTGTTTGACCTCATAAAAATCTTGGATTTGCCTTTTGGAGCTTGTAGGGCCATGCATGCACGTAAAACATATCATGCCAGCATACAAACATATATGGGGTGCCTGACCTACCCTTCGGTCCTAACAACCGAACTCTACTACTATCACATATAACATACCAGGTAGTAGCAAACCTAGATGATATCATAAAGACAATCATCTAACATACAACTCCTACTGGTGGGTCGGCATTGTGGTCGTAGACCCACTGCTACTGGAAGGTAACTCACCTCGAAAAGTAGCTGATGAAAGTCTGCTTGCTAGATGTCTGACTGCTGAACCGGTAATCCTCCGGCTATAAATCCATAAACATAGATTAGTCACTCATAAATACCCTTAGGTCAAATGAGTGACCTACCCCTGGTCCAAGGTCAACTCCTTGGTCAAAGTAAACTTCCAGTTGACTGGACTCATCGAGTCATGGCACAGACTCGCCGAGTCCCTCTCCTACTATCCAGTACTAACTCATCAAGTCCCTCTTCCCACTCACTGAGTCACCCCTAACTCACTACTTGGGACGATTAGACTAACTCGCCGAGTCCGAGAACAACTCGCCGAGTCCCACGAGTAGATCTCCTACTCGCTTCCAAATCCTCACCAGAGCATCCATCTTGAGGATTTGGGTTTCTGGGACTATTGTTACACGTTAAATTGCTAATTTCACGTGCAACTACGAAGGGTTGGACCTTCTGCGCTTAAACCCTTCTTAACTCAGTAACAGTTCATATGACTCGCCGAGTTTGAAGAACAACCCGTCGAGTTCCAGGCAATCTTCATAGGACTCGCCAATTTGTTCATCCAACTCGTCGAGTCTAAGACCATCTTCATAGAACTCACCGAGTCCACCTTGCAACTCGCCGAGTCCCTTCAGCCCTTTTTCTCATACAGACCAAATCTGAGACATGCAACGGTTCCAAACCATATATCTATGTTCCTAGGGCATGCTTATCACGTAAAGTTGCAAACTTTACGTGCATGCATGGCCCTATGAGGTCCAAAAGGCAATTCCAAGCTCTTTATTAGGTCATACACTCAATAGAGACCTTAATCACTTCAGCCATAGAGACTTTACACTTTTAAGACGTCCATAAGGTCCAGATTTGAAGTCCTTTCAAAACATAGAGCATAAACACATGGAGTTTGAGGTTTTTCGGCTTGAAAACAACCAATTAGGGATAAAAAGGGGATCTAATGAACTAGTGATCAAGGTAGGGACTTTTCTACCTGAATGGAAGCTTCTCACAGTGTAGAATTCGGATATACTCCCCTCCTTGCACTCTTCAACCTCCTTCTTCTTCTCTTAAGCTCCAAACTTCCTTAAAAAATCCAAAAATCACTCACAAGGACAATATGGGGGCTAGGGTTTCGCTCTACAGCTCTCTGGAAGTGTTAGGGACAAGGGAGGCTGTAGCACCTGGTTCCCGGTACGTACTCCTTGTAATTAACATTTTTTAAAATAATGCATTTTTGCCTTGGACTCAGCAAGTTGATGGACCAACTCGCCGAGTAGGAGTGGGATAAGACGCGAGGACTGAACTTTGGACTCGGCGAGTAGACCCTGTTTGGGCAAAAACCCTAATCCGGGTGTTTACACCCTATTTAAACGCTTTAACTTGGCTTCATTTGTCCCTAACACTTCGAGAGAGCTGAAGAGTGAAACCCTAGCCCCTTTTTGACCTTGTGAGTGATTTTGGCCTTTTGAAGGAAGTTTGAAGCTTAAGAGAAGAAGAAAGAGGTGGAGGAGTGTAAGGAGGGGAAGTAGATCCGGCATCTACCCTGCAAGAGGCTTCCATTCAGGTAGAAAAGTCCCTACCTTGATCATTAGTTCATTAGATCCCTTTTTGTCCCTAAAATGGTGGTTTTCAAGCCCTAAAACACCATACTCCTTGTGTTTGTGCTTAATGATCCAAAAGGACTTCAGATCTAGACCTTATGGACGTATTAGGAGTATAAAGTTTACGTGGTTGGAATGATTGAGGTCCCCATTTAGTTTTTGACCTCATAAAAAGCTTGGATTTGACTTTTGGAGCTTGTAGGGCCATGCATGCACGTAAAGTTTGCAACTTTACGTGATAATCATGCCCTAGGAACATAGATATATGGTTTGGAAGCGTTGCATGTCTCAGATTTGGTCTGTATGGGAAGTGGGTCGAAGGGACTCGGCGAGTCCCAAAGCGGAACTCGGCGAGTTCTATGAAGATGGCCTTAGACTCGGCGAGTTGGATGAACAACTCGGCGAGTCCTATGAAGATTGCCTGGTACTCGACGAGTTGTTCTTCAAACTCGGCGAGTCAGATGAACTGTTACTGCGTGAGAGGGGTTTAAGTGTTGGAGGTCCAACCCTTCGTATCTACACGTGGAATTAGCAATTTAGCGTGTAGCAATAGTCCTAGAAACCCAAATCCTCAAAAAAAAAGATGCTCTGCTGAGGATTTGGAAGCGAGCAAGAGATCTGCTCGTGGGGACTCGGCGAGTTGTTCTTGGACTCAACGAGTCGGGTCGCGAGTCAGTTCAATCATCCCAAGTAGTGAGTTAAGGGGTGACTCAGTGAGTGGGAAGAAGGACTTGTCGAGTAGGACCGGGTTAGTAAGTGAAGGACTCGGCGAGTCTATGTCATGACTCGGTGAGTCCAGTCAACTGGAAGTTGACTTTGACCACGGAGTTGACCTTGGACCAGGGGAGGGTCAGTCATTTGACCTAAGGGTATTTATCAGTGTCTAATCTATGTTCATGATTTATAGCTGGAGGATTACCGGTTCAGCAGTCAGGCGCTCAGCAAGCAGATTTTCAGCAGCTACTTTCGAGGTGAGTTACCTTCCAGTTGCAGTGGGTCTACGGCTACAATGTCGGCCCACTAGTAGGAGTAGTATGATTAGATGATTGTCTTTGTGATATTCATCTAGGGTTGCTATCACCTGCGTTATGCTTATGTACTAGTATGATATGATGCTATGTGCTAGTGACAGTGGGGGAGATAGTCCCCGGTTTACCGGTTGATAGGGTCGAAAGGGTAGTCATGCCTAGCCATGCTAGATAGATTATGTGATATGTGTTATATGGTAGTAGTAGGGGGTGAAATAGTCCCCGGCATCCGGTCGAGAGGACCGAAGGGGAGACCAGCACCCAAATATGCTAGTTAGTATCCGATCGAGAGGACCGAAGGGGAGGCCGGCACACAGATATGCTAGCTAATATCCGGTCGAGAGGACCGAAGGGGTAGGTCGGGCACCCAGATATGCCCGACAATATATGTATGATATGTGATCATATGGTATGTGGTACAGTGGGGGAACTCACTAAGCTTCGTGCTTACGGTTTTTAGTTGTTGTTTCAGGTACCTCTTCAGCCAAGGGGAAGGAGCTGGCGCGGTAGCGGCATATCACACACACGTTCTTGTTTTTCCGCGCTATGAGACATTCTGGGATTTGTACTCTGATATTATTATGATTTACGTTTTGGTTTACAGACACGAGACATGTTTTATTAAATGATATGGTCGAATGATATTTTGTTACAAATATTTTGCAAGTCACTTAATTAAAAAATGAAATTTGTGGCTCGTATTTCGGGGCGTTACAAGTTGGTATCAGAGCCCTGGTTTGAGGGATTCAGACACACCTTCGGGGTGTCTGAACTCAAATCGAGGGATTAAGGAATTTCGAAAAAGAAAAAGCTTTATAAAGGGGTTAAGTAAAGAGTTTTAAGAAAGAACGAAGTGTGTGATGTGCGCGACCGGCCAAGCTCAAGTAAGTATTCCCCAAAGTACCCATACAAGTTTATGTTATGTTCAACGGTTTCAGTAGAACAGCATGCTAGAATAGGACTAAGGATCTAGGAGTGATGCCTTATGTGCCTGCTTTATGTGCTTCAGCTTATGAGGATTGCATGCTAGTAATGAGTAGACAGTAGTAGGACAAACTATTTAGGTTATGCCTGGTAGTATGAGCGTAGCATTATATGCTAGTTCAGCTTCTCACAATGAAGACATATTTGCTTGAGTAGGTGGCAATCTCTGCCTTCATGTTAGGCCACCAATAATATTTTTTAACATCTAAATACATCTTGTCCGAACCAGGATGGATGGAGTATCGCGTCTTGTGAGCTTCCTTCATGACTGCCTCCCTAAATCCTCCGAGTTTAGGGACCCAAATACGGTTCATGAAATAGTATACTCCGTTCTCTCTCACCTCTAGATTCTTTTCCATCCCGCGTAGAGCTTCGCTTGCTCTGTTTTCCATCTTCATGGCATCTGACTGGGCTACTCCGATCTTGGTGGTTAAGTGAGATTGGATGGTTATCGAGAGAGTTTTCGCACGACGATTAGAGTACTCCTTCCGGCTCAATGCGTCAGCTACCACATTGGCCTTGCCCGGGTGGTACTTGATTTCACACTCGTAATCGTTTAATAATTCGACCCATATTCATTGCCTCATATTCAGCTCTTTTTGATTCAAGATATGCTGGAGACTTTTGTGGTCCGTGAAGATGGTGCACTTCGTACCATAAAGGTAATGCCTCCAAATTTTCAGAGCAAAGACCACGGCTCCCAATTCCAGATCATGGGTTGTATAATTCACTTTGTGCGCCTTTAGTTGGTGGGATGCGTAAGCTATCACTCTTCCACGCTGCATGAGAACGCAACCTAAGCCTTGATTTGACGCGTCACAGCAGACCACGAAATCTTCCGTTCCCTCCGGTAGAGATAGTACCGGGGCACTATAGAGGGCTTGCTTTAGGGTTCGGAATGCAACCTCTTGTTTGTCCGTCCATTTGAATGGTACGCCCTTTTGTGTATGTGAGGTAAGTGGCTTGGCGATCTTAGAGAAGTTTTGAATGAATCTCCTATAATAGCCTGCTAGACCAAAGAATTGACGGATTTCCGTGGGTGTTGTCGGGACGGCCCATCCTTCGACGGCTTTGACCTTGGAAGGATCCACATGAATTCCTTCTTTACTAACAACATGACCTAGGAAGTTCACACTACGGAGCCAGAACTCACACTTGGAGAGTTTTGCGTACAGCTTTTCTGATCGCAGAGTTTCTAGAATTTGTCGGAGATGTTGACCATGCTCTTCCTCCCTTCGGGAATAGACGAGAATGCCATCAATGAAGACAATGACAAAGTTGTCGAGGAATGGTTGACAGATTCGGTTCATCAGATCCATAAATGTGGCAGTGGCATTTGTTAGACCAAAGGGCATTACGACAAATTCATAATGTCCATAACGAGTTCGGAAAGCGGTTTTAGGAATATCCTCTTCCCGGGCTTTGAGTTAATGGTATCCGGACCTTAGATCTATCTTAGAGAAGTAACTAGCTCCTTGGAGCTGGTCAAATAGATCGTCGATTCGTGGGAGTGGATAGCGATTTTTGACAGTGAGTTTGTTTAACTCTCTGTAATCGATGCACATCCTAAAAGATCCGTCCTTCTTTTTGACAAATAGGACCGGAGCTCCCCATGGTGAGTAACTAGGTCGGATGAATCCCTTGTCCAGGAGTTCGCTGAGTTGACTGGACAATTCCTGCATTTCAGTAGGAGCTAGCCGGTAGGGTGATTTAGCGAGAGGGGTTGCTCTTGGAACGAGATCAATTCGGAATTCAACTTGCCTCTCTGGGGGTACTCCAGGAAGATCTTCAGGAAATACGTCTGGAAATTCACGTGCTACTGGAATATCTTGAATGTTAGTCTCTTCCTTGGTTTTATCCACTATGTGAGCCAGAAATGTCAAACCTTTCTTTCGTAGATGTTTTTGTGCCTGGATGCACGAGATGAGGCGAAGGTTCGTGCTAGGTTTGTCTCCGTAAATAACTAGGGTTTCGTGATTAGGAAGGAGAAGGAGAACGGCCTTCTCGTGACACATAATCTCAGCATGGTAGAGGCTTAACCAATCCATGCCAATAATCACATCGAAACTCCTAATGGACATAGGCATTAAGTCTATTCGAAAGACGTGTTGGTTCAGGGTTAGGGTACATCCGATGTAGATTTCCCCTGTGGATTCGGTTTTCCCATTGGCCATTTCCACCGTAAAGGTTTCATTGAGCTTCTGGGGTTGTTGTTTTAATAAATGCTTAAAATTATTGCTTACGAAACTTCGCTCCGCTCCGGTGTCAAATAGGATGCATGCATAAGTGTGGTTTAGGGGAAACGTATAGGTAACAACTGCGGGATCCTGAATTGCTTCCCCCTGACCCATGGCCAGCACCCTTCTCGTTCCTCCATTTCCGGGATTGTTGTTGTTAGGGCAATCGCGACGAAAATGCCCAGTCCTTCCGCACCCATAGCATGTGTGGCTAGGACCGGCGTTGTTGCCCCCAACATTGATGTTGTTGTTGTTGCGGTTGTTGTTGTTGTTGTTGTTTCCCTGTTGTTGATTTTGAGGAGGGTAGGTCCTGCAGTACCTCGCCGTGTGTCCCTTCCGATTGCAACTGGTGCACTGCAACTCCTTGCATTCTCCATTATGATGGAAACCGCACTTGTTGCACTTGGGAAGATTACCGGAATAAGGTCTAGGAGCATTTGGGGCAACTAAGGCTGGAGCATGTGGTGTAGCTGGGACTTGCGCGGTGGCATCATTAACCGCCACTGTCTGCTGCTTCTTAGAAGTCTCGGAGCCTTGACGCCCCTTCCTTTTGTTGTTTTTCCCTTTCTTGCCATCACTTTCCTTCTTGGCCTCAGTCTCCGTTGGCTTCCCCCCTTCTTATTGTTGTGTTCATACAGCTTCTTTGCCAATCTTTTAGCACTGTCGAAAGTTTCGGGATTTGCAGCTATCACGTTTCCTTGGATCGGAGAGGTTAGTCCCCAGATGAATCGCTCGATCTTCTATCCTTCCGAGGTGATCATACCCGGGCATAACAGAGATAGTTCACTAAATCTCGATATGTAGGCATCGATATCTGCATTCCGCACAGTGAGGTTCCACAGCTCTTGCTCCATTTTCTGAATCTCACCTCGTGGGCAGTATTCAGCCATCAGCATTTCTTTCATTTCCGACCACGGCATGGAGTTGGCTACAGGGAGTGTCATGGCTTCCACGTGTCCGTTCCACCAAGTGAGCGCTTGTTCGAAAAATGTGCAGGCTGGGAACTTCACCTTCATCTCCTCAGGACAATCGCATATCTCGAATACCGATTCCACCTTCTCGATCCATCGCTTTAGAGTAATCACCCCTCCAGTGCCGTTAAAGGTTCGTGGTTTAGCGTTTGTGAAATCCTTGTAGGTACATATTTTGGTGGGTCCTTGATTCATTCCGTTGTTCGAACTCCCGGCACCTTGCCCGTTGACTCCTCCATTGTTCCCTTGATGAATTTGTGCCATCGCTGCAGTGACCGCAGGAGAGACCACTGCCTGGAATGCAGCTAAGTCAACTTCTGGTGGGGTTGGTCCAGGGTTTCCGCGAGTAGGTCGGTGAGGCATCTTTTTGTCATGAAACGGAAAGATGTTGAGTGTACGTGGCTTCCGTGTGGTTGTGATCCTACTGACTAGGTGTATGGCACGAACTTAAGTACTTCTATCATGTAGCATACAATCATAGATTCGCAACACATAGCAATTTGTAATATCATAACAAAGCACGTAAAAGTTTACTAATATTATCCGCATTTGATACATGAAAATTTTGCTCGTAAGAGCATACATGAGTGACACTAGTTCGACAGCATAACGACTCTATGAGTAGTGTAGTCACTTAAACATAGAGCCGGGGTACATAGCATAGTTCCTAATGACCTAGTAATATAAGTCTATCCCTAACACTCCATGGTGCGTCCTATGTAGTGGAAGGGCCATATGCCGAAGTGTTGTGCCAGTAACTGAGCCATCTTCGTCATGTCTCCAATAACCTCATCCCTCTCGTGCTCAGCTCGCACTGCACGTGCCTCCATGGCGTACAACTGGTGCCGCAGGGCGGCGATCTCATCTTCGGGAGAGCGGTTCTCCCTTGGGGGGTTCATTGGTGGGGCGGGGTGGTCTGGTTGCGCCTCGTCCACGAACGACGTGGCGTGATCTTTGTCCGGGTCTTGTCCTTCCTCGATGTCATCGTCGATCTCCCTGAACTCGTAGTCGGTGTCTATGTATTCATCAGGTTCGACGTCATGTGCTTCCTCCGGATTCCCTTCTGGTTCATCTTCAAGCATCTCGTGAGCCACTAGGACTTGATGAAACTGGATACCCGGCTGCTCTCCCGTCATGAAGACTGGGGGAAGGTATAAACTATCGTTACTCCTACGACTCTACAACTATGATATAGACTAAACAGACGTTCTTCTCTTTTGGTGATAAAGGGGTTTGTTTTTAGGTTCCCTAGCTATCGCGATCTCATTAGAACATGTGTTAGTTATACCTTGGAGGGAATGTAGTTGATCAGGCCACATCCACTCCTTGATACCGCTAAGTACAGTCCTGAATTAACCGGGATACTAGCGTTATCTTGTTTGGTTCGGCGTTATGTTCTTATTCCTAATGCAAGTAAGGCACTTACCGACGTAGGTGGCAATCTCTGCCTTCATGTTAGGCCACCAATAATATTGTTTAACATCTAAATACATCTTGTCCGAACCGGGATGGATGGAGTATCGCGTCTTGTGAGCTTCCTTCATGACTGCCTCCCTAAATCCTCCGAGTTTAGGGACCCAAATACGGTTCATGAAATAGTATACTCCGTTCTCTCTCACCTCTAGATTCTTTTCCATTCCGCGTATGTAACAATTGGTAAAAATAGGAACGATCGTACGATGTTATGTTTTGATTATTAAGCAATATGAGTATTTTATCAAGAATGGTTGAAGGAATTTAACCGCTTTTATTTAAATAAGTTATTGTGAAATATAAAACAAGTAGCTATTGATAAATTTCGTTATGATGTATGGCTATGAACCATCACCGGTTTGTGAAATTAGCATATAACATCATTTGAACGCAACAAACTTAATTTTTGTATCAACATGTATCTAGTTGATAATTAATTTAGGTTCTATGTAAAATGTGTGCTTAATAGTTGTGTAAGATCTAAATTCGACAAATATACGAACCAAAGTGACAAAACGTGTTTAACGATATGGTTAACCGGTTAAATGTCACGAAATTATACATTGGTCAATAAATTTTATATTTAAATAAATTAAAATATAAAATGAATTATTATAAGGTATAATTAAAATGTATATAAGTGTTTTTGAATAAAAAGAATAAAACATAAACATTAAAGTTCAAATACACAAAAACTACATTGTTATTTTATACTAAATATACATGTATGTATTTGTACATATGTATTATTATCTAGTGAATGACTAGTTATGGGTCATTACTTAAAGTGATTTCATGTAAGGAATATGATTTCTAAATCAATTAAGATAAGAGAATTGGTGGTGATAAGTGCCAACTTAAATAATAAGTGCTTAATCACTTAAGACATTTTACTAAGAATGCTTATTAATCCCTCTTCTAATTTTCAAGATTAAGACATTCCCTCTCCTTAACTAGAACTCCTAACTAACTAAATAACTAGTAGTTAGTTAGTTAACTAACCCTATCTCTAAGCAACCACCCAAGCAAGTGGCTAGACAAGATCACATCACTTAAACTCACATCCCATCACAAGCTAGTTTAGGTTTTGTCCCCTTATCCTCTTCCACTCTTTCCTCCTTCATATCCACGAAATTTCCTCTTCATTTTACCCTCATTTGACTAGCCAATACTCCAGGGAATTACTCTCAACCTTCATCTCATTTTCAAGCACAAGAACTTCCTTCCAAAGCCATCAAAACCATGAACTAAAGGGCTGCTCTCCCTTTTGTGTTCCAGCCACCATTTTACCCATCTACACCTTCCTTTTTGCTTGATATTTTTACCACAAAATACCCCTGGAAGTTACTTGTTATGATACTCAAAATTATTGATTCAAAACAGTGAGTAAACTACCCTTTTTCTTGCTCTTTTGCTGTGAAATTTTCGTGACAGCAACATAGCCAAAAGAGTGGCTGTTTTGGAGCATCAAACCAACAACCAAAAGTTCATCTTCAACCTTCCATTCTTCAATTATTCACATAAGGTGAGTTCATACCCCTACATTTTCATGTTTTCTTCAAGTTTTAAGGGGGGGGGGGAATACAAGTTAGAACACTAAACATAAGTTAAATTTAAATGACAGCTTTCTACAGAAAAGTTGAGTCCTGTTCACGGACTGTTTTGACCATCTTAAACTTAATATATTTCAAAACTATACAATATGCAAATAGTTCAAGTTTATACCTTTCTAAGGACTACTCGCACGCGTTCATACGATTTTTCTACAATTTATGGCAATTTTTATAAAATTGTCTGTCATTTCAGAAGTGATTTCGGACTAGTCTGTGAAGATGTTCATTTTCACACTAGTTTGAGACCACTAAAAATCATAATAAAAATTGGAAACAAAGTAAACTCATTTTATAAACTCTCAGAGGTGACGGATTCAGTTTTTGACTTACGATGATTTTTCTATGAGTTTTCTAAAAACAGGGACAGTAAAGGGTAAAACTGTCAAAAGTGGTTTATAGATTTATTAACACCTTCTAACATTTTTGAGCAATGTTTATACATTAAGGAAGTTAAAACACGATCATTTAAATATGTTTAATTACCATTTTTACAAAAGTGATAAGTACAAAAAGGTCTTTAGTATCAAACTTAAGGATTATTTCATGCAAACTTTCTAATAAAAACGTAAGAATATGAACAACAATTACGAAACATACCAAATCATCTTTTAAAACTTATACATATATATAACCATATACATATATATGTTTTGTTTACAAACTTGTCTTCTACATCAAAAATTTCACTTTACTCGTTTTTATCAAATGAATCACTTGTGATTTATTACTATTATGTGAAAACTCTTGTCATACTTTGCATGCACTAGATTTATACAAAGTATTTAGAAATTCCAAAGTATCCTTCGTTGTTAAACCGTTTTAATATATTTTAAAAACTTATGATTTATGCATTGTCAAAACTTTGTGAGAAATGATGATCTTTGCATACAAAACTATTACTTTAATACAGACTTAGTTGAGAATCCATGAGACAAGTACATCTTCAAACACTGCCTTTTTGCTAGAAGGTATCGCTACAAGTCCTGTTTATAACCAGAGTCTCCTGTTCGGAGAACGTGTCAAATAAGTATAGATCTATACGGGAAGTCATGATCCCGCGCTCTGACTGTTAGCTACAGTCCGTCCTTTGGGGTGACAGTTTGTCGTAACGCTACGACGCCTGAAGAACGTCGCTACAGGCATATTATGTTTAGTATGGTTATAAAACTCATCGGATATACAATTATTATAGTACTTCTGATTGATGAATGAGTAGTTATTAAAACTATTCTTCATCTAACAAACTGAAATCTTCTAATAGGTTTCATTATATAAATCTATGCTTCAACCTTCTAAAGCATGTCTTTTGCTTTCGGTTTTTAGTCTGGGACATTAGGCTAACTATTACTTTAGGAAAATATGGGATTTTCCATGTATACACAACAAACAACTAATAGGAAAATACGGGATTTTCTTGATTCAACTATCTATATTATTCAATACATATATTCTCATGCATTTCACACTTTTATAAGGAAATAAGGGATTTTCTTGGAAAACATACACTCAATTTGGAATGGCATACAAACTTTCTAAACCACTTATGAACTCACCAACTTAATTGTTGACACTTTCTCTTGGAAATAACTTGTATTCTCAGGGAACCGCTAAGCAGGTTTGGAAATCAACTTTTAGGGATTAACGCGCTGGCGTTAATTACTTCTTTTGAAAGATGTTTATGCATTTATCTTTTGAGCATGTAATGAATACAATGATGTAAATATTTTTAAAACCTTTATATATGTATGGTGGTGTGTACTGTCACACCCCAAAACCGAGAACGGCGGAAACGTTCTGGGGCGGAGGACGTCATGTATGCATCACAACAAATGTAAAGTAGTAAACAAGCAACAACATCATCCATTGCATTAATAGTATAATTTTAGTTACAAGTGTTTTCTTTCATAGAACAAGACATGATGATAACTTATCAAAATAAAAGACGAGTCTTGACTGCTCCGTCTTCTCTGAACCTTGTATCGACACCTGCCTATTTGTAACCTGAGAATACAAGTTATTTTGAAAGAGTAGATTAGCATTTAAGCTGGTGAGTTCATAAGTATTTAATGTCATTGCTTTGATTAGTTGATATGAAAGACGGGTAAATGAATGATGAAACATTTAGTATAAGTATGAAAAGCTCTAGAAAATCCCATATTTCCTACTAGTATAAAAGTAGTCTTCTACCAAGACTCGAATGTTTTGAAAGTAGTCTTTTACCTAGACCTGACTGTTTTGAAAGTACGCATCTCTTGAAAATGTGATGGTTTTTCCTTGTTTAACTCTTATTAGTAGTCTCTTAAGTATACCTGAAATGGTATCAACCTAGAACATCCGTAGACTGTTCATTTACCTCTGTTGCTAACAGCCGGGTTTAGGAATAGTTAGTCCCTTATGTATACCCATAATGGTATCAACCTAAAACATCCGTAGATTGTTCATTTACCTCTGTAGCTAGCAGTGGTTGTCGGAATGGTTAGTCCCTCAAAGTATGATGTGGTACTAGGAGATAAAGTCCCAGTCTATCTCGTCGATGATGTGATTGAATTACAAGGTAAAGATAGAAAGGCGAACAATATAACCGTATCTAGACATATAACATGTAATAGTAATTTGCCATATAATGTCTATGTAAAAGTATTCATGTATAAGTATTCATGTAAGAGTATTCTTTTATATAACATGTAGTAGTAATCTGCCATATAGTGTCTATGTAAAAGTATTCATGTATAAGTATTCATGTAAGAGTATTCTTTCATATAACATGTAGTATGGACTCATGAATGAACTGACTCTGGTGTAATTTCTTGTAGTAGGGAAAATGTTTTGTTTACTCTAAACTATTCCTATAATAGTTTACTAGGATGTAATTGATGAGTGACAAAGTAGGTTTATACACCATTGATATCTATTTGTATCGGAACTAAATTAACTGATGGAACATTTATGACCATATATGTATACATGATATATAACTAATATTTAAACGACTTTCGGACGAATACCCAATATCCCACCAGACCACATCTCAAGGCGCGAAAAGGAAATAGGGTGGATAGCCTTTCTAAGTCTTTTAAACATTTCTTATATAACTATACACACAGAGGCATGCAATTTATAATATAAAAGCATAAAGAAGTTTTGTAAAATCGTTGAAAAAGTCTAATAAAGAATTTGTGACTTGATGTCCATTTATAAAATGATTGAAAGTATTTTGTTTGATAAGACAGTTCAAGTACACGGAAAACCATTGTTTGAAA
This sequence comes from Lactuca sativa, assembly GCF_002870075.4. Classification (NCBI taxonomy): domain Eukaryota; kingdom Viridiplantae; phylum Streptophyta; class Magnoliopsida; order Asterales; family Asteraceae; genus Lactuca; species Lactuca sativa. The sequence goes on along the minus strand of NC_056623.2, from coordinate 213,571,900 downwards.
ACACCTTTGTAACCGATTTTGAAAGGAAGCTTACAGTATGTAAGACAGTTTGATAACGAGCTTTAATCATGTAAAAACGTTTAAGAAAGTCATTTGAAGTAATATGTTTAGTGAAACTGTTAAACTTGTAGTAAATCCATTTGTATACTAGTTATAAATCACATAAGATTGATTTATTAACAAGAAGTATCCCAAAATATTGATGTTTTTCGTGCCAAAATAATCGTATGTTTGTAGTATGATAGGTGGACACATATACATACAGTATAAGCAGTGTGTTTGATTTATATATAAATAACAACACTTTTCATTTCAAAAGATATGATGTTATCGTGATACATTTTGCATACGAAAGTTTCTTTATAATAATTATAAATCACATAAGATTCCGTTGATAAAAAGTATAAAACGAAACTTTATATAACATACGATAATCATCGTGTGTTTTACTTGTATTCCCCCCCTTAAAAGCATATAAAAATATTTATAAAACATTTAAAAGTGTGGATTATAGGGGTATGAACTCACCTGAAAGTTTGAAGATAGTGAGATGGAAAACCGGGCAGAGTTTCGTCTCGGGAAACGGATTTTTCTCGGGATTCTCGGGAATCTCGGGAGTAAAATCGACCCTCAGGACTTGAGCAAAAAGGCCAGAGCTTCGGGTTTGAACGGGCACGGAAAACGAGGCAAGACGCAAGAGAAAAGAGAAGAATTTAGCAAATTTCTCGGAAGCCCTCGCATCCCTTTTATAGGGGTGTTGAACCGCCTCGGTACGCTGGGCGTACGAGGGTACGCAGCGCGTACGAAACGTCACTGCTTACGTATGTCGGATGGAGCGGGTCGGATGGCGGGTCGGTAGCTTCGCATAGGGCGACGTGGACGATCCGAGGCCTTCGATCTGAGTACGCGGGGCGTACGTGGGTACGCAGGGCGTACTCCGGCCCTATCCGATGACTCCCCTTCGGATAATACCGGGAGTTGTTATTTAAATTTATAATTATATTAAATAAACTTAAAAAATTCATATCTCCTTCATACGAACTCCGTTTTCGACGTTCTTTATATCCACGCGAAGGTGAGACTATGATCTACAACTTTCGTTTAGATTCCGTTGGCAAATTATGAAGTAATTTTTATTATTTATTTATTAAAATGACGTGATTAAGGAATTTCTTTAAAAATTCACAACATCTTTATCTGACGTCGGTTTTTGCCAGACTTTTTACCGCTGAAATACCAATAACGAGACCTTCAATTCCCGTTTAGGTCATTCCGGCCAAAAGTCGCTCGATCTCCGATTCGAGTTTTTACGTAATTTCGTATTGCCGTTTTTCTGTCGGAAAAACTTAGAATGGTCATAACTCCTTCGTTATAACTCGGATTTTAGCGTTCTTTATATGCTTGGAAACCTTGATACTATTCCTTCTACTTTATTTACCCCAAATAAGATTTTAGGAAAGTTAAATTTTGACCTTAATTTGACTTGCGTCCCAACATATCGTCTTGAAATATCGGGTTGTCACATGTACTTTCTTTTCTATGAACTGTTATGATACTGAATATGACGTCCTCCGCCCCTGAACGTTTCCGCCGTTCTGGTTTGGGGGCGTGACAGCGTAGAGCTTCACTTGCTCTGTTTTCCATCTTCATGGCATCTGACTGGGCTACTCCGATCTTGGTGGTTAGGTGAGATTGGATGGTTATCGAGAGAGTTTTCGCACGACGATTAGAGTACTCCTTCCGACTCAATGTGTCAGCTACCACGTTGGCCTTGCCCGGGTGGTACTTGATTTCACACTCGTAATCGTTTAATAATTCGACCCATCTTCGTTGCCTCATATTCAGCTCTTTTTGATTCAAGATATGCTGGAGACTTTTGTGGTCCGTGAAGATGGTGCACTTTGTACCATAAAGGTAATGCCTCCAAATTTTCAGAGCAAAGACCACAGCTCCCAATTCCAGATCATGGGTTGTATAATTCACTTCGTGCGTCTTTAGTTGGAGGGGTGCGTAAGCTATCACTCTTCCACGCTGCATGAGAACGCAACCTAAGCCTTGATTTGACGCGTCACAGCAGACCACGAAATCTTCCGTTCCCTCCAGTAGAGATAGTATCGGGGCACTATAGAGGGCTTGCTTCAGGGTTCGGAATGCAACCTCTTGTTTGTCCATCCATTTGAATGGTACGCCCTTTTGTGTAAGTGAGGCAAGTGGCTTGGCGATCTTAGAGAAGTTTTGAATGAATCTCCTATAGTAGCCTGCTAGACCTAAGAATTGACAGATTTCCGTGGGTGTTGTCGGGACGGCCCATCCTTCGACGGCTTTGACCTTGGAAGGATCCACATGAATTCCTTCTTTACTAACAACATGACCTAGGAAGTTCACACTACGGAGCCAGAACTCACACTTGGAGAGTTTTGCGTACAGCTTTTCTGATCGCAGAGTTTCTAGAATTTGTCGGAGATGTTGACCATGCTCTTCCTCGCTTCGGGAATAGAAGGGAATGCCATCAATGAAGACAATGACAAAGTTGTCGAGGAATGGTTGACAGATTCGGTTCATCAGATCCATAAATGCGACAGGGGCATTTGTTAGACCAAAGGGCATTACGACAAATTCATAATGTCCATAACGAGTTCGGAAAGCGGTTTTAGGAATATCCTCTTCCCGGGCTTTGAGTTGATGGTATCCGGACCTTAGATCTATCTTAGAGAAGTAACTAGCTCCTTGGAGCTGGTCAAATAGATCGTCGATTCGTGGGAGTGGATAGCGATTTTTGACAGTGAGTTTGTTTAACTCTCTGTAATCGATGCACATCCTAAAAGATCCGTCCTTCTTTTTGACAAACAGGATCGGAGCTCCCCATGGTGAGTAACTAGGTCGGATGAATCCCTTGTCCAGGAGTTCACTGAGTTGACTGGACAATTCCTGCATTTCAGCAGGAGCTAGCCGGTAGGGTGATTTAGCGAGAGGGGTTGCTCCTGGAACGAGATCAATTCGGAATTCAACTTGCCTCTCTGGGGGTACTCCAGGAAGATCTTTAGGAAATACGTCTGGAAATTCACGTGCTACTGGAATATCTTGAATGTTGGTCTCTTCCTTGGTTTTATCCACTATGTGAGCCAGAAATGTCAAACCTTTCTTTCGTAGATGTTTTTGTGCCTGGATGCACGAGATGAGGCGAAGGTTCGTGCTAGGTTTGTCTCCGTAAATAACTAGGGTTTCGTGATTAGGAAGGAGAAGGCGAACGGCCTTCTCGTGACACATAATCTCAGCATGGTAGAGGCTTAACCAATCCATGCCAATAATCACATCGAAACTCCTAATGGACATAGGCATTAAGTCTATTCGAAAGACGTGTTGGTTCAGGGTTAGGGTACATCCGATGTAGATTTCCCCTGTGGATTCGGTTTTCCCATTGGCCATTTCCACCGTAAAGGTTTCATTGAGCTTCTGGGGTTGTTGTTTTAATAAATGCTTAAAATTATTGCTTACGAAACTTCGCTCCGCTCCGGTGTCAAATAGGATGCATGCATAAGTGTGGTTTAGGGGAAACGTATAGGTAACAACTGCGGGATCCTGAATTGCTTCCCCCTGACCCATGGCCAGCACCCTTCTCGTTCCTCCATTTCCGGGATTGTTGTTGTTAGGGCAATCGCGACGAAAATGCCCAGTCCTTCCGCACCCATAGCATGTGTGGCTAGGACCGGCGTTGTTGCCCCCAACATTGATGTTGTTGTTGTTGCGGTTGTTGTTGTTGTTGTTTCCCGTTGTTGATTTTGAGGAGGGTAGGTCCTGCAGTACCTCGTCGTGTGTCCCTTCCGATTGCAACTGGTGCACTGCAACTCCTTGCATTCTCCATTATGATGGAAACCGCACTTGTTGCACTTGGGAAGATTACCAGAATAAGGTCTAGGAGCATTTGGGGCAGCTAAGGCTGGAGCATGTGGTGTAGCTGGGACTTGCGCGGTGGCATCATTAACCGCCACTGTCTGCTGCTTCTTAGAAGTCTCGGAGCCTTGACGCCCCTTCCTTTTGTTGTTTTTCCCTTTCTTGCCATCACTTTCCTTCTTGGCCTCAGTCTCCGTTGGCTTCCCCCCCTTCTTATTGTTGTGGTCATACAGCTTCTTTGCCAATCTTTTAGCACTGTCGAAAGTTTCGGGATTTGCAGCTATCACGTTTCCTTGGATCGGAGAGGTTAGTCCCCAGATGAATCGCTCGATCTTCTATCCTTCCGAGGTGATCATACCCGGGCATAACAGAGATAGTTCACTAAATCTCGATATGTAGACATCGATTTCCGCATTCCGCACAGTGAGGTTCCACAGCTCTTGCTCCATTTTCTGAATCTCACCTCGTGGGCAGTATTTAGCCATCAACATTTCTTTCATTTCCGACCACGGCATGGAGTTGGCTACAGGGAGTGTCATGACTTCCACGTGTCCGTTCCACCAAGTGAGCGCTTGATCGAAAAATGTGCAGGCTGCGAACTTCACCTTCATCTCCTCAGGACAATCGCATATCTCGAATACCGATTCCACCTTCTCGATCCATCGCTTTAGAGTGATCACCCCTCCAGTGCCATTAAAGGTTCGTGGTTTGGCGTTTGTGAAATCCATGTAGGTACATGTTTTGGTGGGTCATTGATTCATTCCGTTGTTCGAACTCCAGGCACCTTGCCCGTTGACTCCTCCATTGTTCCCTTGATGAATTTGTGTCATCGCTGCAGTGACCGCAGCAGAGACCGCTGCCTGGAATGCGGCTGAGTCAACTTCAGGTGGGGTTGGTCCAGGGTTTCCGCGAGTAGGTCGGTGAGGCATCTTTCTGTGATGAAACAGAAAGATGTTGAGTGTACGTGGCTTTCGTGTGGTTGTGATCCTACTGACTAGGTGTATGGCACGAACTTAAGTACTTCTATCATGTAGCATACAATCATAGATTCGCAACACATAGCAATTTGTAATATCATAACAAAGCACGTAAAAGTTTACTAATATTATCCGCATTTGATACATGAAAATTTTGCTCGTAAGAGCATACATGAGTGACACTAGTTCGACAACATAACGGCTTTATGAGTAGTGTAGTCACTTAAACATAGAGTCGGGGTACATAGCATAGTTCCTAATGACCTAGTAATATAAGTCTATCCCTAACACTCCATGGTGCGTCCTATGTAGTGGAGGGGTCATATGCCAAAGTGTTGTGCCAGTAACTGAGCCATCTTCGTCATGTCTCCAATAACCTCATCCCTCTCGTGCTCAACTCGCACTGCACGTGCCTCCATGGCGTACAAATGTTGCCGCAGGGTGGCGATCTCATCTTCGGGAGAGCGGTTCTCCCTTGGGGGGTTCATTTGTGGGGCGGGGTGGTTTGGTTGCGCCTCGTCCACGAACGACGTGGTGTGATCTTTGTCCGGGTCTTGTCCTTCCTCGATGTCATCGTCGATCTCCCCGAACTCGTAGTCGTTGTCTATGTATTCATCAGGTCCGACGTCGTGTGCTTCCTCCGGATTCCCTTCTGGTTCATCTTCAAGCATCCCGTGAGCCACTAGGACTTGATGAAACTGGATACCCGGCTGCTCTCCCTCCATGAAGACTGGGGGAAGGTATAAACTATCGTTACTCCTACGACTCTACAACTATGATATAGACTAAACAGACGTTCTTCTCTTTTGGTGATAAAGGGGTTTGTTTTTAGGTTCCCTAGCTATCGCGATCTCATCAGAACATGTGTTAGTTATACCTTGGAGGGAATGTAGTTGATCAGGCCACATCCACTCCTTGATACCGCTAAGAACAGTCCTTGTAACAACCCGAAGTTGTTCATCGCCGAAAACCCGTTCTACCCGAATAACTCGTCGGAAATCGAAATGTCCTGTTATCGTTTTTGGGCTTAGTTAACTAAAATTATATGTTTATTTTCATTCAATGAGGGTCCAAATCATTTAGGAACTCATGAATTTAGCCCAAAACATTTATTTCATAAGTTTTAGAAATATCCTCGTCGGGTGACGGAAACTCAATCGGGTGCGACCCAAAGCATCGTTTAAGGCCGGTATCGGGTAGAATTCCACCGTGTCCAAGTTTTAGGGACTATATAAACATGTTTAAGCACTCATTTGAAGCTTTTTCCTTCTCTCTCTACTCTCTCTCTAACCTCTCTCCTAAATCCAAAGATTAAGTGTCCAAAAACTCAAATTTAAGGCTTCAAATCCTTAAGGTACCTTCCTAGCCTTAATCTATAGCATGTTTAGCTTCCAAATTAGACACTTAATCATGAAATTGGACAATATATGTGAGTTTATGGCCCAGGAGGCTGCCTAGGCCGTAAACACCATTTAGAAGGGTTTTTAGCCCTTAAACTCCTTCCTTAACTCATTTGGACTTTAGATATGGCTAAGGGACTTCAAGATATGGACTTAGAACACTTAAAACTTTGATTTTGAGGACTTTGAAGGAGTTTACGGCCAAGGCATAAGCTTGGGCCGTAAACTCATGTTAATGGGGTTTTTCATGCCTTTAAACCCTTCCAAATCACTTCTATGGCTTAGATATGAATTATAGGACTTTGGTAATAGCATTTGGACACTTGAAACATGATTTTTGGGGGATTTAGATGAGTTTACGGCCAAGGATAGTGCTTGGGCCGTAAACTCCCCAAAACTTGGCATAAATCCAATTCTAAGGTGTTAGAAAGCCATCCAACACCACCAAAAGCCTTGGAATAAATCAAGGGACCAACCAAAAATACTTTAAGGGCCTTAAACACATCATTCATGGGATTTCTAAGAGTTTACGGCCAAGACCTGTTCTTGGGCCGTAAACTCCAAAATTTTTGGTGTTAGAATGCAAACTAAACACCCCTAAAGCCCTTAGATGAATTTTAGAAGCCATTCTATGCAAGTTTTAGACCTTGAAACACATTGTAGCTTCATATATTAGATTTTACGGCCATGAAGGGGGTTTCATGGGCCGTAAACTCCATAAATCCCTCATATGTCCCATATAAACTCATTTCTAGGCTTGTGGGAATTTTTAGAATCACATGTGATTGATTTTAACACCTTAAAAACACTAAATCTTGGAGAATTGAGAGTTTACGGCCAAAGACCCCATGCCTAGGCCGTAAACTCCCTTATGTGTTGTAAATGATGTTTTTAATTCAATCCAAGCCTTAAGAAAAATTAATCCAAGCATTTCCAAGTGTCCATATCCATTTATGACCCAAATTTGCACCATAAACCACCCTACCATGAGTTTACGGCCGTAAACTCATGGGGAATGGGTGTTTTGGACCTAACACTCTTGTATAAGTTTACTCATGGGGAGTAAACTCAAGTCCCAAGTCCCTAGTGTCATTTCACATCCTTAAACGCCACCCGGGTCCCTCCAAACACTCGTATCGGAGTGTTTTCGCGACTAGAAGCAATTGTCCCTATCCAACAATCAATCTAAGTCCTAATTAGATACAAATGTGTATATTTACATTATAATTAGGAACCTCATGTATTTACAAGCCCCGGATCAACTCTTAGCATCCAAATCGTCATACTTCTCGTCCGGTGAGTTCATACCCCTACGCCTTTTTCACTGTTTTTAACTGTTTTCATGGGGGAATACAAGCAAACCAAAACTGTTTTCAAATCATAACATTTATGTGTTTCAAATAATATCTGGCAATCTTATAAACTCTTTTACTCCTTATGTATTATGTTGAGCATAAGGAAAGATTTATCAATTACAACTAAATGGATTTTAGTTAAGAAAATAACCAAACTAATCAAATTATTATGGGAATAATTTGGGGTTCTATGTTTCTCTTTATATCATGTACTGATATCTGTATTAAGTTATTAGATAAACTATGTCTGATTCAGTTTATCTCTATATCATTTGAATGTTTTGCCAGATAGTTTCGTTGTATATATCTATTTTTCACTGTATCATGTCTTGAAATCTTTATATGTTTGGTATCGTATGAGAATCCTGTGAATAGTTTAATACTAGCTTGTGAGATAGTCACTACCCTTTATGGATGATCAAGTAAATCCTCTCCGGAAGTGTAACCAGAGTCTCCTGGAGGGAGAGCGAGGAATTTGTGAATAGATCTATTCGGGACTGACAATCCCACACCTTAACTGCTAGCTACAGTTAGGCGGGCACGCCTAGGGTGACAAATTCTGGATATCATTCGACGTCTGACTAACGTCAAGGAGGTCTCGTTGTCGTATTAGTATGGTTACCCGACTCACAATACGTATTAATATAAACTTATTCACAGCTAGGATTTCGTTTAGAATCTATATCTTGTTCGGGATGATAATCCCATGGTCTTGTAATCTATATCTCGTTCGGGATGGTAATCCCATGGTTTTATGTCTATATTTCGTTCGGGATGATAATCCCATGATCTTGTGTCTATATTTCGTTCGGGATGGCAATCCCATGGTTTTGAAACTAAATCTTACGGGTTGATAATCCCATGATTTTATCAAGTTATCTTATATCTAGTTTCGGGTTAGTAATCCCATGGTTATCAAGCTATCTTATATCTAGTTTCGGGTTAGTGATCCCATGGTTTATCAAACTATCTTATATCTACTTTCGGGATAGTGATCCCATGGTTTTTATCGAATTATCTTATAACTGGTTCGGGATGTAGTCCCAAGGTTTTCAAAATACTTCCTATTTACAGTTCGTCTAAATTATAGTTTTGTGAATTAAACTATACTATGTGTTATCCAAATCAATCTTACAACTAGGAAAATATGGGATTTTCCTGGGGTTAACTTATATCTGTAACAGAACTGTAACGAAAGATAACTTAACTACTTTACATAAGAAAATATGGGATTTTCTTGGATATCAAATCTTTTCAGAAAACTAAAGGAAATCGATACATTTTCACAAAACAAAACCGCTTATGAACTCACCAGCTTTATGCTGATTTTCAAACTGCTTGTATTCTCAGGTCCAAGTTAGACAGGTACCCGGCGATATCTTTTGGTGAAGATGGAGTGCTCCGAAGACTCGTCTCTTTTGTTCATATGATATATGTATAACTTTGTACAATTTACTTTTGAACCAAATGTAAACTTTCATATATATATATATATATATATATATATATATATATATATATATATATATATATATATATATATAATGTAATGGTTGTTTACTGTGATTACTATGTACATTGGATTTGATACACAACATGGAGTCAACCCCGGGAACGTTTCCGCCTTTGGTTTTCGGGGTGTGACAGTCCTGAATTAACCGGGATACTAGCGTTATCTTGTTTGGTTCGGCGTTATGTTCTTATTCCTAATGCAAGCAAGGGTGTTTTATTGTTGTGTTTTACTTGTTTTGTTCAGAGTTATGTTAGTCCCTCTTTTGGTTTATAGTTGCATATCAATGTGTGGATAGATATGCTAGTTCACTATAAACAGAGCTCTGATACCAACCTGTCACACCCCCGAACCAAACGGCGGAAATGTCTGAGGGCTGTTGTGACTCAATTGAATATCATCACAGTGAATATACATGAAACATAACATCATTCATCACCATGCATTGAAATATTACAACTGGTAGTGTTTACATTAATACATTGTTTCAAAACATTACATTCCCAAAAGTAGATTGTTCGATACTAGTTAAACAAACAACAAGACATCACTGAGTACATTTTTCCCTCCGATTTACCTGTTACCTGATAATACAAGTATTTTGAAAAACGTCATCATATGAAATGTTGGTGAGTTCATAAGTAATGTTTGAAACATAATGTTTTGTATTATTTTGAAAAACCACCAGAAAATCCGATATTTTCTGAAAAGATTATTGTAAGTAAGAAAAAGTGTGAAGATCCGTAAGTATGCTTGTTTATTTCTATAAGTGTGAAAAATTGTTATACTTGGTATGCATCACGTAGGTGTAAGAGTTGAAATCCCTAGGAAAACCCGATGTTTTCCTAATACTTTAAAATACGCGTTTTATATTTGGTTATACCGTTGTGACGTGTGTATTTGATAATTTCAGGTGACATTGGATTAATTAAGGGTGGTGAGTTGTTGTAATCACGCATTAATGAAAATGGCTAGCTTACGACTATACAAACGAACCCTTAGGCGTCATCTGTACTACTCACCTAATCCAACCACCCTAACTTCCCATAGCCCCACAACCTAAGAAGAAAAGAGGGTGCGAAGCCCCCGTTAATTCCACGAGTCGTTAAAGGCTATCGTGAATGCGAAAGGCCCTTGGCCCGACTTGCATTTGTGAATTCTCGACTTTGCTAGCAGTGCCAAAGGACCCTTGGGGACCAACATCACATGAGCTATTGAAAGTCCTTTTACACGGTATTAAGTCGTATAAGACCCAATATCATGTAAGCAAGTTTCTTTCGGGCCTAAAGATCATGTCATTGGGCTAGCTAGGCCCAACAAGCACGATTTGAAACTTTCGGGCCCAAAGATGGTGTATCGACGTCTGGTGAATTCCCATGTGTGTATTGACTTCCCGTAATTTCCGCGTGTGTATTGGAGTATCGTCGTGTTTTGATTTTTGATTCGTTATTGATTCGAGACCGAATCAATTCGTTTGGTAACGATTTTGGTGTTGAAGGTGTATTATATTTCGTCGGTAATCGTGGTACTAGTATTTTTTCATAAAGGATCTATTGTTTAAAACCTTAGAATTTTTCTTTTTGAAGTCCTTTTCTTGTATAAATTTACACTTTTCACCCTTTATATAAAAGAATTTCCATTTTAGTCCTTAAGCCATTTTTCTTGACACTTTAGTATCAAAACTTGTTGAAAAGGTAACTTTCAGCTCAAATTTACTTGAAAAACAGTTTTAGTCCCTCAAAGTGAAGTTTTCTTGGTTGAAACCTCTAATTTCGCAATTTTTACAATTTTGACCCAAAATGGAATTTTTTTGCATTTTTGGTCCCTCTTAAATTTGAAAAGTATTTTTAACCCTTAAAATGGACTTGGTACACTAGTAGTCCCCTGTTTTACAGAAAAGTGCAGTTTCAGCCCCTCTAGTTTGAAAATCTCGCAACTTGGGCTTTATTGGGCCGAAAAGTTCATTTTTGGCCCATTATGTTTAAAAATTCACATTTTAATCCTTCAAAAGGGTAAATTTCCAGGAAATACATTTTTGAAACTGTTTTGACTCATCTCATCCCTCAGAATTTGTATTTTGACATTTTGGCCCTTTTAGTTTCATATTTTTAGCATTTTGAGTCCAAAAATGGGTTTTAAGCCCAAAGATGTTCATATTAACCAACTTGGTTATTTTTCTAGAAATGATTTGTGTGAAATAATATAATTTATACTTATTTCATACAACTTAATGTAGATCTCGGTTTTAAGGTCTTTTTGACTAGATCCAACACCACAATCACATAAGAACATATATACAAGCATATAAATCACACAAAGCATACATATACTCATAGATCTACACATTTGCTTGTATTCTCCCCCCACAAAACTTATAAAAACCGAAAAATAGGGGGTATGAAGCTCACCTTGAGTTGTGGTTTTGATTTGAAGAAGAAAAGGAAGAAAGTGAGGTGATTTTCGGCCCTAGCAACACCTTGATGAAGATCTCGAATTTGAGGTGGTTCTAAGATGCAAGATCATGATTTCATATGAGTTAAGAAGAGATTTTTGTATAGAACAAGGAGTCTAGAGTGTGGATTCAAGCATCAACTTACCTAGATGATGAGTTTTGTGAAGAATCCTCCTTGCAAAGTCCTTGAATCTCAAAAATATGGAGGAGGTATGGGAGAGTTTTCTTGAGAGAAGAGTGAGTGAAATGTGTGTGTGTGTGTGCTTGAACTCGGCCGAGAGCAAGAGAGAGAAAGGGATAGATCTTGAAGTGATATGTGCATGGAAATATGAGATAAGATGCATGGAAACCCAATATGTAAAAATGAGGTGGCCATGAAAGTCAACTGTCCCTTTTTACATGGGCTTGGGCCGAGAATTAGAGAGGGAGAGAAAAGAATTTGGGCCTTGCATGCTTAAGCCTTTTTCATGTTTATGTTAAGTGGTGCTTGGTCCAAATAACCATAAATATGATTCTTATGACCTATTAAGGCTACATTAGGTTAAATATGGCCCAAAATGGTTCATGTAATTGATTTATTTCATTCTAGGCCCAATATGGCCCAAAATGTTGAAATAAATGGAAGTGGGTCCAATTAGAGCCCATTTAAGAGTTCTAAGCCCCAGATGCTCAAATTGGAAGCTTATTGGTCCATTGGGCCCAATAAGGAAGTCCTAGACCAAAATGGACCTAAACAAGAACTTCTAGGGTTTCCAATTGCTTGTTGACTATTTGTAATGCTTGTATGGTGTATTTGATTGAAATTTTGTTGTCATAGAATAAGCATCATACATGCTCTTATGTTTTTGGATTCATAATTTGACTTAAGTATTGTAGTTACAAGGCACAAAAATTCCTGATTGTGACATAATGTCGGCCCACTAGTAGTAGTATGATTAGATGATTGTCTCTGTGATATTCATCTAGGGTTGCTACCACCTGCATTATGCTTATGTACTAGTATGATATGATGCTATGTGCTAGTGACAGTGGGGGAGATAGTCCCCAGTTTACCAGTCGATAGGGCCGAAAGGGCAGTCATGCCCATCCATGCTAGATAGATTATGTGATATGTGTTATATGGTAGTAGTAGGGGTGAAATAGTCCCCGGCATCCGGTCGAGAGGACCGAAGGGGAGACCAGCACCCAAATATGCTAATTAGTATCCGGTCGAGAGGACCGAAGGGGAGGCCAGCACCCAGATATGCTAGCTAATATCCGGTCGAGAGGACCGAAGGGGTAGGTCGGGCACCCAGATATGCCTGACAATATATGTATGATATGTGATTATATGGTATGTGGTACAATGGGGGAACTCACTAAGCTTCGTGCTTACGGTTTTTAGTTGTTGTTTCAGGTACCTCTTCAGCCAAGGGGAAGGAGTTGGCGCGGTAGCGGCATATCACACACACGTTCTTGTTTTTCCGCGCTATGAGACATTCTGGGATTTGTACTCTGATATTATTATGATTTACGTTTTGGTTTACAGATACGAGACATGTTTTGTTAAATGATATGGTCGAATGATATTTTGTTACAAACATTTTGCAAATCACTTAATTAAAAAATGAAATTTTTGGCCCGTATTTTGGGACGTTACAGAGGCCGAGTTAGAGCGTTTAAATAGGGTGAAAACACCTGGGTTAGGGTTTTTGCCCAGACAGGGTCTACTCGCTGAGTCCACAGCTTAGACCCCGCGTCTTATCCCGTTTCTACTTGGCGAGTTGGTTCTTCAATTCGCCGAGTCCAATGCCAAAAATGCAATATTTAAATAGTTAATTACAAAGAATACGTACCAAGAACCAGGTGCTACAATATAACAGGCATACACAAATAAACACATAATGGGCCCCACCTTGTCATCAGACCCTACCCGCATCAGGCTCCGTCCAGCATCGGGTCCCACCCAGCATCGAGCCCTGCTCGGTAAACAAATCGAGCCCCGCCCAGCATACATATATAAAATATATCCAGTACATACACATGCAATAGTCACAAAGATACATAGCATACAAAATGGTCAGCAGACCCCACCCGACACCGGGACCAATTCGGTAAGCATATAAACACATAACACATGTAAGAGTCACGCAAACAAATAGCATACTAACATAGTGTTGTGACAGGTCTCCGACCTAACTTCGTCTCTTTGATGGATGGGATAGAGTGCCTGAGAATCACAGCAAAGGAAACAAGCACATTAGTCCTTGTCCGGGAGGTAGTCCCGGAACGAAGCTCCGACGACCAAGTTACTCGATTTCTTAGAGAGAATGTGAAGGTTTTATGAAAGGGCTAGAATATAATCTTTTTTTTTTCGGTCCCTTCTCTTGGAGGATAATGGACCTTTTTATGCCTGCAATCGGGGGAGCAAATCCTCGACATAATCTTTTACCTTTTCAGAAGAGGTAAGGGAAAACGGTCCTTGATTGGTAGATCGTGCTATGCGCGTAGTTGCTTGTCATTGGTGCAGGGCTACCAGAAGCGACGTTATAAGTGGCACACCTATCACTCAGGGAGACGGCTAGTACTATTTTGTCTCGACACCGGCTTTAATGCTTGGGCGCCAAGGAATGAGTTTGGGATCGCGAGAACGAGGGTGAGAGCAGGGGCCCAGCGTTAGGCGTACGCCGGTCTTTGCTCAGACCATCTGATGGTTCCATTATTTTTGACATATTCTTCGTAGGATATGTCAACAAGTCCCCTAGGCTAGTAGACATCAGCGTTTTCTTAGGGTAGCTGAGTAGTTCTAGCTTAGATCTAGGCACGCGTTTGGTGGGAACGATCCCTGACATGTAATAGAGTTGTTCTGGCGAGACAGCGTCGCTTCGCTTCATTTTTTCTTCTTCTCTTTCTTCCTTTTTCTTTTTATTTAAGGGTTCTCTATCTTTGGGAATGGTTATACGCTTCCTCTTCCCATACTACATCGTCCCATCCTCTATTGTCATTTCTTAGTTCACCTATATTGTTTTCTCTAATTCTTGATGGCCTCTGCTAGATCTGGAGTCGCTCCTACACCCGAGGAGTTTGAGTCCCTTCAAACCCAATTTGGGTTCATGCCTGACCATGGGGTTTAATTCCCGTTGGAAGGGTCTACCATATATCAACCACCGGCCGTGAAATTGGGTATTCCGGTGGCGATCTTCGAGGTCGAGTTTCGACTTCCCGTTTCTGGTTTCTTTGATGAGGTTATGCAGGAATGCGGTTTCTCTGTCCAAGACTTGACCCCGAATGTTGTGAACAAGATAGTTAGTTTTGAATTAGGGTGTCGAGTGTTGGGGGTGCTTTCCCATCACCAAGTATTCCAATGTTTCTTCAATTCGTCTACTTATTCGGGCGTTCGCACTTTCTCTCAATGTCGTAACACACATTCCTTTATAGCTAACCAGAAGGCACCTCGGAAGAACTGGCAGGATCGGTGGCTGGGGTTAACAGTGATTTGGTTGGGGTAGGCTATCCTCGCGTGCCCATGGTTTCGGATTGGGCACCCCAAGTGTCGGGGATCGGTTTGTTGGTGGCTCGCATGTTAAGAGGAATTTGTTTCAACGGCGAAGACTAGTTGGATTGTGTATTGGCAACAGCCGGAATGAGTGCTGCTTGGCGGTCATGTAGAAAGATGCCTCGGTTTTTTGTGGGCAATGATGGTAAGTGTTACCTCCCCCCCACCCCTCCCCCTTTTTGCTTTCCTTTGCTTGGTGTATGGTTTCTTTTGCTAAGAAAAAAGGGGGTGCGTTGTTTGTCGTTGCAGGTGGCGAGAGGTTTCTGTCTCTTGAACAAGTGCTATGGGGGACTTTACAGGGGACCTAAAGTATCACGAAGTCCTTCAAGTGGAGACGCTAGAGGCTCCAGCAAGAGTTGGCCCTATTTTTAAGGCGATGTCCCTCCTGTTGAGGCGGGGGTCCGCGGATCAAGTGTGGCTAGTGGTAAATTCGTCTCCCATCGTCGGTCTGCTGCCGTCGATTTCGCCCTTGAGGAAGATGTCGGTAGAAGTTCTATTAGCCGGCATTTGCGTTAGAAACGCAACATTGATCCTCTATTTTCTAAGTCCCCTGTTGTTATTGAGAATGCTGATACTGACGACCCGCAAGCGATGGAAGCAGCGGATTTGCATCGACCGGGGGAGCCAGGCGTTGTGGGCACTTACTCCGTACCTCCCTCTATTCCTGGTGATACCCCGTTGGCAGCGGTTCCTTTGTCTTTGGGCGCTACTTGTGTATATCTCCCTGGGCGGAGTCTCACGTTTGGTTCCTTTTTTTCGAAACAAGGACATGTCTGTGAATGGTGTCGACATGCATTTCCTTCGGCTACCCTGGAGGCTCTCGACGCTCTTTCTTAAACTCACATGGTGAACGATATTCAATATATCACTACTCAGGTTGCTCCCTACTTGGTAGTGGCTATTGGTCGTCTTTGTTACATAGGGGCTGATTTGGCGGAGCTGGCTACTGTTAAATCCAAGCGTGATGAGCTCGCGGAGAAGGTTTGGGTTCTCGAAGAGGAGTGGCGCAAGTTTGATGAGCTACCTCGTGTTGTCCGGGGAGAATACTATTGTGGAAGCTCAGGTGGCGACTTTGGATAGCGAGGTGAACAAGCCCATCGGTCCTCGTCCAGGAGGTAGTCCCAGAACGAAGCTCTGATGACCAAGTTACTCGATTTCTTAGAGAGAATGTGAAGGTTTTATGAAACGGCTAGAAGATAATCTTTTTTCGGTCCCTCACTTGGAGGAGAAGAGACCTTTTTATACCTGTAATCGGGGGAGCAAACCCCTGACAGAATCTTTTACCTTTTCAGAAGTGGCAGGGGAAAACGGTCCTTGATTAGTAGATCGTGCTCCGCGCATAGTTGCTTACAATTGGTGCAGGGCTGCCATAAGTGACGTTCTAAGTGGCACACTTTTCACTTAGGGAGACGGCTAGTACTATTTTATCTCGACACTGACTTTGATGATTGGGAGCCAAGACGCCGTGTTGACTTGCAAACACGCCATGTTTGTCTGAGTTCCAACAACTTAATACATTAAGCTGCCTTTTTCGACTCCAAAAGCTCCAAAGCTCAGATCTAAACCAAAATAAGATTTAGAAGGGTAAAGTTTCCAACTTTACTCATAGGAACTACCAAAATGGGTCCAAAACCCAAACCCTAGGCTTAATGGAGTAAGGGCTTAACCAATAAGCACTTAATCTTTAAAGACATAGCCCTAAAACATAAATTTGACTCCCTTGAGTTGGAAAACCACATAAAGTTGCAAACATTACGTTCATGCATGCCTAAATGAAGCTCTTAAGCTTAAGAGGGGCTTAATAAGGGACTTAATGCATACATGTGACTAATAATCTCATAAAGCTTGCACCTTTTTTCTAAAGGAGACCATATGAAGCTCATATCTAACACAACAAGCCCACAAAATGACTTAACTCCTCAAACAACCCAAAAAGGAGCTAAAAGCATAATAAAACAAACTATGAGGAGATCTAATCATCTACAAGTCAAGGTATGAACTTGATACCTCAAAGAGATTGCAACAAGTGGAGAGATTTTGGATCTATGACCTTCCTTCCAAGCTAAGCACCTTCAATCTTCAAAGCTTCCTTCAAAATGAGCAAAATACTCATAAAACACATGTCTCAACATTAATTCTTAAAATCAATAACAAGTTTTCAAAACAATTATTCAAATCCAGGATCCACAAACATAGCTCCATATCTCGAGTGTGTGTACAATTACGCCGGTGCCTTCCTGCGATCCTCTGGGGTACCTGAAACACATAACACATAACACACTAAGCACGAATGCTTAGTGAGTTACCTAAAATACCACATACAACAATTCGCCACTCGAGGCTATACTCTGTACGACCCTCTGGTCAGTGTGTCTCAGCGGGACCCTCCAGTCCCGTAGCTTATTGGACCCTCTGGTCCGGTCTAGCTCGTTGGACCCTCCAGTCTGGTCTGGTTGAGAACCCTCTGGTCTCGTAAATCGTTGGACCCTCCGGTCCGGTCAAAATAACACATAGTATATATAATCACAATACACATAATCTCAAACAACACATATGACCTTCTGGTCCACATATAGATACCACCCTAGGTAATTTATAGTGAGAAGACTCACCTCGGGTAAACTCGAATGATCTCAAACTTAAAACACTGATCTAGCCTCCGCCTAATCACATACATAAATTATCTCTAATTAATAATGGCTCTCAAAGGCTAAACTAATCCCTTCCTATGCTCTCTCAGAAGGGTAAAAGACCATTCTACCCCTCCAATGGTCCAAAAGTCCACTTGTTGACTAAACCCTAAAAGTCAACCCTAAGGAGTACGCGGCGCGTAACAACTCTGTATGCTGGGCGTACTCAAATGCTATATAAAATCGGGGACACCCGACCCCTACGCTGCGCGTACTGGGATTACGCCTAACGTACACCCAGTTTTCACAATCTTCATGATTTTGTTCTTAATCGGTTAAGACATAAGCTCATACCCCATATCTGGTCACTCTAAAGTATCTCAATCCATAAAGTTGGTGACTTTAAGCCTTTGCATGGTTGTAAAGGTCACCAACACCCAAATCACACAACGTCCTTCCTTAAGAAGCTCATAACTCATGCATGGTTCACTCCTAACGTCCAAGATTGGGTTTTTATGGATCTATAACACAATATACACTGAAATGGTGCAGATCAAGGTCTATGGAGCTCCTTTACTCAAAAAGTCTCCACCTTCGGGACATAAACCCTAGAAATGGTCCATAATGCACAAATCCAAAAAGGTTAAGAAAGCTTCGAGCTTTTTACCTCTAACTGATGCTCCAACCTCTGGAAAGCTTAGATCCAAGGCTTGCACTCCAACTCTAGCTTCTTCAATGGCACCTTCTTCACTTCAAAAGCACACAAGAACATTATCAAGCTCAACCATACACCCACAAGCTCTAGAACGAGGGTTTAGCACTCTTAGGGTTTTACTCTCTAGAAATGGTGGCTAAAAATGAGGCCAATATGTTCCTTATATAGGGCTCACCCCCACAATTAGGGTTACAATCTGAACCTAGTACGTGCAGCGTACACTATGGTACGCCCAGCGTACTGGGTAGCCTCCGCGTCAAGAACACGCTCATGAGTACGCGTAGCGTACTCCCCATTACGCCCAACGTACTCAAATGCCACACATTCTTTTCAAGGACCAACTTTGACAACTTGAGGAAAGAAAAGGATCGAAAAGATATACCTGAGTTCCGGGATGTTACAGTGGACTAATTAAAAAATTAAAGATTTAATATTGAAATAGCCCACAATCGGTTTTTTCTTTGTCAAAGTAGCCCAATGTGTACGAAATTGTAAAAATGGGTGTATCGTCACTATAACACTAATGGGGTTCGTAGTAAATAGCGGTTAATAGCACCAATAATATCGTCGCCGCTATTCATAAACGCTAATTTAAAATAGCGGTTCAGTATCACCGCAAAACGCTATAGTGTCGCCATAACACCGCTATAGCACACTATTGATAGCATAGTTCATAGATTTAAAGTTTGGATAATCGTAAGCGTCACCAAGATTTAAAACAAAATTCGGATATAAATGATCTATGATCTCAAATACGAAATCAAAAGAGATTAGAAATGAAGAGTAAAGATTGAATATGAAGTATGTCAAGATTATATATATATATATATATATATATATATATATATATATATATATATATATATATATATATATATATATATATATATATATTTATGGATTTGGTACTTAAATTTTATTGAGATGATGTTGGATTTTTAAGATGATATCTCAACTATTA
This sequence comes from Lactuca sativa, assembly GCF_002870075.4. NCBI lineage: Eukaryota > Viridiplantae > Streptophyta > Magnoliopsida > Asterales > Asteraceae > Lactuca > Lactuca sativa. Next base: position 213,552,474 of record NC_056623.2, on the reverse strand, counting down.
ATATATATATATATATATATATATATATATATATATATATATATATATATATATATATATATATATATATATATATATATATATCATAAAACCTTAGTTAAAATAAACCCACATGGAATAAAAAACCTAAAAACAAATAACTAAATTTGTGTGAGTTGGGTTCATGTACCTAGGTCATCATAATGGAATAGTTTTCCTTCTATATTTTTTTTAATCAAATGGCAACCTTAAGAGTTATGAGAGGATGCAATCAAAACATTTACTTAAAACGATGAAAATCTTATCCCCTCTTAAGATCTCATAAACTTCACGATCAATTTCACGTTTGTAAGTTGTGACATGCAAAAAATTGATATATTTACAACAAATCATGATTTTATTTGATATATTCGACGGGACCTATCTAATTCATCCTCTCTAATAAATGAATGTTTTTTTTTGCCATATGTCACATTTTCATTTAATTTGTCAAGTGTCATTTTGTGATTATTTTGAATTAATTATTTTCCACGTGTCAGTGTCATTTTATGAGTTTTTCTATTTTATTTAATTCAACATAATATTTTAATTTAATACTTGCAATAAATAAATATCAATTTCATTAATGAACTTAACTTCTAATTTCAAATTTCTCAAAATTAAAGCTTATTAGTTCTTTTATTTATTTAAATTAATATTTGTTTAACTTTAAAAGATAAAAAACATTTTTATTATAATAATTTAAACTTTTTTATTTTCTTATAAATTCAAAGTTGTCACATATTTTGACATTTATATATATATTTTTAAATTAACCCATATAATACATGGGTCTCACAACTAATTAATTTATACATCAATATTTTTATTCTGTTTAATACAAAAAAAGGGAAAAGTTAGAAATTGAGACCTTTCCCAATTAAATTATAACCTTTTACAGACTTTTCCTTATTTATTGTCTCTTTCCTTTTCTTAATATATCGTCGTTTATCCAAACTACAACTCATACAAACAACATTTAATCAGAACACCATAGTCATAACTTTTAGAAATTTGCCTTTATATAATTTTGAGTAAATTGCTGAAATCGTCCCTTTGGTTTGGTCAAAACTGCACGTTTGGTCCTTAACTTTTTTTTGCACTCGGATCGTCTTAACTTTTTTTTGCACTCGGATCGTCCCTATGGTTTGTTTTTGTTGCGTTTTTTGTCCTTATGGTTTAGTCAAAATTACACATTTGGTCCCTATGTTTATGTAAGGGACGAAAAAACAACAAAATCAAACCACAGGGACGATCCGAGTGCAAAAAGAAAGTTAGGGACCAAACGTGCAATTTTGACTAGGGACGATTTCAGTAATTTACTCTATAATTTTCTATTCTATTTCCTCAATCGTTAATTTTTTAAACTTTATTTAACCATTATTATTTATTCAGTCAACACTTTATACATACAATACTTGATAGGAATCAGAAAAAAAAACGCCTTAGTATGCATTAAATTACATCATACTTTCACAATTTGCTGGGAAGATATTTTGAAGAATCAGCATCTTTGTTGTCAAGAGGCGATACTTGTTTAAGAAATTCTTGTCTGTTAGCTATAAATTTGGCAAATTTGGAACCCTTTCTCTCGTCTCCGGGCAGCCCGGGCAGTGGGTCGGGCAATGCTGGTCCTGGCATCAATGCCCAAACCGAAGAAAGTTGTTCATTTGGTTTGTCAAGATCTTTCAAGATTGATATATCTTTCATGTCTGCAAGAAAACACCAAATGAGACCCATTTTCTTTTTAGAGTAAATTACACGAATGGTCCCTATGGCTTGAGGTAATTTGCATGCTTGGTACCTAACCCATTTTCATGTCTTACCTAACAATTTCCTTTTTAGGTAAGACAGGGATCAAGCGCGTAACAAAAACAAACAGTAGGGACCTTCTGAGTTAAAAAAATAAGTTAGGTACCAAACGAGCAAATTATCCTAAATCATAGGGACCATTCATGTAACTACTCAATGTTGTAATGATGAATAAAATGAACCTTTTGAGAAGTTGAAGACAGGCTGTAATGCTGCACATGGAATGCTGAAGTTTAAATGAGGTATAACTGTCCCCCCACCATGCTTAGCATTGCTGTTAAAAAAAAAATTAAAAACTCGTTAACTTCAAAATTTATGCAATAAAATGAATTTCTTACTAATTTATTAATCTGTAGATTGATTTATTTTAGTTACCTTGTAACAAGACTGATCATGTGACCATTTGAATTAAGAATAGCACCACCACTACCACCAGGATGCACGGCGGCAGTTGTTTCAATCATGGCCGGAATATCCCCATCTCCGCCAGTTTTAACTACTTTTGCCACCACACCCACACAAGTTGATGGAAGAAAATCTGATGCAAAATTCATATGAATAAATGGTTTAAAATGCAAGAGAATAGGAATGTAATTTTGTTTGGTAATTAGTCTAGCATCCTACTTTCATTTCTTCCTATTACAAAAATATTTCGTTTTAGTGGTAAATGCAAAAAATAGCAATGTGCTTTCATCTTTTTTTTGAACAACAAATCTAATCTATTTCTAAACTACTCCTGAATCCACCTATGTCGTTTCATCCATTTCATTGTAACAATATTTCAGTTATTTCTATTAGTACATTGTACTTCTAAAAACCTACCCAATCGTAGAATTGTACATTAAATTTTTTTCTTATTTGGGCATTATACTTTGAAAAATCTACCTAATTAAAGAGTGAAAATAGTTTTGTATTTGGATGACATTGTCATAAGTGGATGCATTGTTATGTTTTGCATTTAACTTTATAATTTTGACAAAAAGAAGAAATATTCTAATGTGCATGCGACAAAAGTATACTTTTTATGAACTTAAACTTTAAAAAGAAGTCATGAAAAATAATGCATACCACGACTATGTCCAATAAACGCGCGATATTTTTGAAAGTAGAATGTTACAACAAACAAATCAACGTAAGTATGTTTCTATTTTTTTTTTATTCTTGTCTAGAAAATGAAATATTCTAATTTTGTGGCAAAAGGGGGTGTTTTTATGAGCAAAAACATTAAAAAAAAAAAAGCATTTACAAGAAAAAAATATTTACCACAACGAGGTCCAAAAAGTCCATGTCCAACAACATAAACCTTGGATCCAATCAAGGGACAAGTAAAGTCCATAACAATCGGTTGCAACTTATGAGGCACAAACTCAAGCTTCAATATTGCAATATCCAAAGGTCCTTTACAAACATACACCACATTTGCATCACACCAAACACGATTATCCACTCGAACTTGTACCCTTTGATTGAATTCTCTTTCTTGTTTAGCTTCTTTTGAATGTGTGAAAAAGATATTGGAAATTGTGTTTTTATGGTTTGCATGAGGTTTCTTGAAGCGCCATGGCTCAAGGAGGTGAGCATTAGTGAGAATAAGGCCATGGTGGTTGAGTACAACACCGGATGCCCATACACCATCACCGATTGTTATAAGGCATATTGATGACGTGGCGTTTTCTATCGGATTTGGAGGGATGACGTGGCTTTTTAAGGGGGTTTTTGTGTTGGGTGATAAAAATCTTGTACATGATGTTACAATGGCTTCCCATGGAATCACAAGCTGTTATCAAAACAAGATTTGAACTTTCAAATTTTTTCTTATTAAGGCGTTGTGCTTTGATTGTATTTTTTTTTTCTATAAAAAAAATTTTAAAAAAAAAATATTACCTGAACTTCAGCACGACTACCCCTCTGCCTCAGTGGCCTTGTAAGCATGCCAACTATCTCTGATTGTTCTCCAAAAACAGGACTTCCTTCCATTCCTGGAAAAAAATTATATATATATATATATATATATATATATATATATATATATATATATATATATATATATATATAATCAATTTTAATTTTTTAATGCAACTAAAAAATAAAAAAGATAAATGTTTTTCACCAGGAAGACATCGAATATCTGCCATCACCAATGATATGTGAGAGGAACTTGGAGGGTAGTAATTGGAAACATAGCCAACCGATATACTGCTCCAAATACCAAAGGGTAAATATGTCAAATTGTCAATCATCTTAAAATAATGACAAAATTACAAAAATGGTCCCTATGGTTTACCAAAAGTCACAAAATCAGTCCCTGCTAATTTTTTTTGACGAACATGGTCCCTGTGGTTTCCAAAACTTGCATCAATGGCCCTTTTTGTTGACGCCGTTACTGTTCATCCGTTAGTGTAAGGGTATTTTGGTCTTTTCAAGTAGCAGGGACTACGTTTGTGACTATGGGTAAACCATAGGGACCATTTATGTATTTTTTTCTATATTTTATGTTTATGAGTTTGTGACTTTTCCACCCATTTACTTTTTAAAATATCACTTTGAACCCTTCACTTTGAACTTTGAAAAATGTTACTTTCACCCCTCTATTTTCTAAATTTTTGTGTTTAACCCCGTATTATATATAGTTTGTTTTTTATTAATAATTTTTGTTCGTTAACCTAAAAAAACTATTTTTACGTGTTTATTTTCATATATTTGTCGGTATAATTCAAGGTTATCAACGTTTCGACTATAATTTAGAACTTTCTTTCGTTATTTTTTTTAAAGTTACACGGTTTTTTTTATAAAATTGTCGGTTTAAATTCGAGCTTATTTTTCGACGTAGTTTTTTTTTAAAACTTTATGTACGTTTCCTACGTATGAGACAGGTCATATATAATAAATATCGTTTGTTAATTTAAAAAAATATATTATATTCGAGATTGTCGATGTTTTGATGTATTTTTTATACATTTTGTGCTTAATTTTATATACATTCCTACGTATCATTCGGGTCATATATAATAAATTTCGTTTGTTAGCTTAAAAAAATGTAGTATATTCGAGTTTGTCTATGTTTCGACCTAACTTTTGTTTCATGTTTTTTACGTATCAATATAGATTCGAGTTCGTCTATATTTCGACGTAATTTTTTTTTATGTTTCGTGCTTATTTTTATGTACGTGTTTTTTTCATTCATGTTTTTTTACGTCGAAATGCAACTTTTATGACTATAATCACCAAAATTCAACTTACAAAATTCAAGCTTATAATTACGCTTTTATCTATTATATGTGAACAAACTTATAGGTAGAAACATACATAAAATAAGCACCAAAACGTTTTGCGAAACATATTTTTTTAACGTTTTCGTGCTTTATTTTCTGTACGTTTCCTACTTATGACTAGGGTCACATATTATATATTTTTTATTATTTAAAATTTCATTCGTTAACTTAAAAAAATCTTACTTATTTTTATGCACGTGCTGATATAAATTTGAGTTTTTCTTTTTCTTTATTTTTTATGTTTTGATTTAATTTTTTTTGTACGTTTTGGTGCTTATTTTATGTATGTTTCTACGTATAAGTTTGTTTACATATAATAGATAAAAGCGTAATTATAAGCTTGAATTTTGTAAGTTGAATTTTGGTGATTATAGTCATAAAAGTTGCATTTCGACGTAAAAAAACATGAATGAAAAAAACACGTACATAAAAATAAGCACGAAACATAAAAAAAAATTACGTCGAAATATAGACGAACTCGAATCTATATTGATACGTAAAAAACATGAAACAAAAGTTAGATCGAAACATAGACAAACTCGAATATACTACATTTTTTTAAGCTAACAAACGAAATTTATTATATATGACCTGAATGATACGTAGGAATGTATATAAAATTAAGCACATAATGTATAAAAAATACATCAAAACATCGACAATCTCGAATATAATATATTTTTTAAAATTAACAAACGAAAGTTATTATATATGACCCGTCTCATACTTAGGAAACGTACATAAAGTTAAAAAAAAAAAAAAAAAAAAAAAAAAAGAACTACGTCGAAAAATAAGCTCGAATTTAAACCGACAATTTTATAAAAAAAACCGTGTAACTTTATAAAAAAATAACGAAAGAAAGTTCTAAATTATAGTCGAAACGTTGATCACCTTGAATTATACCGACAAATATATGAAAATAAACACGTAAAAATAGTTTTTTTAGGTTAGCGAACAAAAGTTATTAATAAAAAACAAATTATATATAATACGGGGTAAAACATGAAAATTTAGAAAATAGAGGGGTGAAAGTAACATTTTTCAAAGTTCAAAGTGAAGGGTTCAAAGTGATATTTTAAAATGTAAATGGGTGGAAAAGTCAAAGACTCATAAACATAAAATATAGAAAAAAATACATAAATGGTCCCTATGGTTTACCCATAGTCACAAACCCAGTCCCTGCTACTTGAAAAGACCAAAATACCCTTACACTAACGGATGAACAGTAACGGCGTCAGCAAAAAGGGCCATTGATGCAAGTTTTGGAAACCACAGGGACCATGTTCGTCAAAAAAAATTAACAGGGACTAACTCTGTGACTTTTGGCAAACCATAGGGACCATTTTTGTAATTTTGTCTAAAATAATAAGAGACAAAATTACAAGAGTAAATTACACGAATAGTCCCTATGGTTTGGGGTAATTTGCACGTTTGGTCCCTAACTTGTTTTTTTTAACTCGAAGGGTCCCTACAGTTTGTTTTTGTTGCAAGTTTGGTCCCTGTCTTACCTAAAAAGACTATTTTGCCCTTGATTTTTTAATTTATTTAAATAGTGTGGGGTAGGTAAGGTAAGGTGAGGTGGAAATGGGGTTGGAGGTTTGTTTATTTAAATAAATTAAAAAATCAAGGGCAAAATAGTCTTTTTAGGTAAGATAGGGACTAAACGCGCAACAAAAGCAAACAGTAGGGACCTTCCGAGTTAAAAAAAATAAGTTTGGGACCAAACGTGCAAATTACCCCAAACCATAGGGACCATTCGTGTAATTTACTCACATTACAATAAAAGCAACATGTTTTTATTTCATTTCTAATTTGGTGATTGGAGTCTAAAAGTTGTTACTAAAACCATCCAAGTTTTGATTTATTTGTTCATTATAAGATTAAACTTTTCATAAACTTGTTTATATTATAGAATGACTTAACAAATAAATAAATAAAGAAAAAGAAAAAGAAAAAGAAAGTAGGTTGCTATTTGTTGAATGACCTGTTGGAGAAGTGGGAAGGAGACAAGACACCAAAAGGAGCACCAATTGCTAGAAGAAGATCTCCTCTCTTAATTGGAGAACATATCTTTAGGTTTGGAAGATCCTACACAAAATCATTTTCCACTAATTCTCCAGATTTATGCAACTGAAAACAAAAACAAAATAACAGAATATATTTTACACAAAATATATTTGCTGAAAGAAAAATTAAAAGCACCTGAAAAGTTTTTGTGGAAAGTTTGAGTATTGCAATTCGAGTCCCGAAATTTCCTATTAGAGTTGGATCAGTTGATTGTGATTCCAGCATTGAAGATCTTTGAGTCTGAAATAATCAATTAATATTTTTTATATTACATCTGAACACAATAGATGATTAGAACTAACAAACTTTTATTTAAAAAAACTAAAAAATTAAACATAGTAAAAGCTCGGTAAACCCCAAAAAGTTGCAATAGATATCAGAGTTTTTTTGTTATTTTTAAAAATTGTAATTATATTAATAATAAAAAAAAGATTGTCTTTAAAAATAACGGAAACTAAAATGGATTATCTTGCAATTTTTTATTCCAAATTCCAAAATAACAATTGAAGACTTTAGCATAATAAACACACATTAAAACCCAAACGCATAACAAAAACAAACAGTAGGGACTTTCCGAATTTAAAAAATAAGTTAGGGACCAAACGTGCAAATTACCCCAAACCATAGGGACTATTTGTGTAATTAACTCTAGTAATAATATATCTCCTAGTTATTTTCAGAAACAAAAAACTATAATTTAACTAAACCCATGAAATTTCAAAAAAGAAAAATTGAAGTCATTGGAGGTTTACATAAATAATAAGGGTTTTATGCAGAAAAGTCCCATTATTTTGGGAAACTTTTTGAGAAAGTCCTATTTTTTTTTTTTTGAACAAAAAATCCCATTATTTTGGGAAAATCACATACTCTATCATTTCCTATTAAAAAAAAAGGAGGATTTTTTTCGTTAATTTGGGCAAAATGTTAAATAATCGGGACTTTTCTGTTGAAAAAAAAGGACTTTTTCATTAATTCGCATTCTTTCAGGAATGATCCATTCCATTCTATCACACAAAACAATCATACTTTTTTTTTTCGTTTCAATGGAATCAACAATTCCATTGCATGATTCATAGTATTTAAATTTTAAATGATGTTTGTTAAATTAAATACCTCTTTTTGTTTAGAATCAAAATACGGTTGATGAGCATCATTATATGAGGCTAAAGACCAACCAACTTCCCACCCATGATCCATTGACCCTCCTACTAAAGATTCAACAGCAACAGATGAACCTGGAATATCAACCTTCATCCAAAAAAAAAAAAAAAAAAGTTAATTGTTTTTTTAAAAAAGATTACACAATTTATCTATAAAAACTTGCAGCTGTCTTTTCCCAAACAAAAGATATAGTCTTTTTGACCTTTGAGTATAATAAATGATACATCGTCTATATATCTTTTGAGAATTCAAATTATATTTAACTTTGTTTGACCTTAAAAGTCAAAGTGTACATCTTTTGTTGACACCAAAGGGTAATTTAGTAAAAAAACAAATAGAAGTAAAAGCAAAAAAACATGTCTACCAACGTTATAAGTTCAGCAGGTATCCAATGAGGAGTTCCTTTAGCATTCCCCTGCATGTGTAAAGATTATCAACAAATAAACAAAACTGCACTAAGGCCTTGTTTTTTTTTTCTTGATTAAATTATTCTTTTTGCATCAAGTTAAAAAAGAGAAACAGTAGTATAAGTAATTTATATCTTTTACCTCAACAAATATATCTATCTGAGCACCAGAAATCAACTCAGGTTTGACCTGATCAAATTTATAAACAAAAAAGAAAAAAAAAATCAGATTTACACACCAATATCTCATATGATACCAAAATTATAAGAAAAGTCAACTCATGTTTGACCTGAGACATGTGATCTCTATGTTTTGATGAAAGAAATGGTTCGATAATGGATGCAACTGTGAGAACCAATGACATTGACTCACTGCTAACGTTAAATGAAGTAGGCAATAACACTCCAGATGCTGAAAGAGTCGTTTTCCCTGAGCTACAATAACCAAAAAGTAGAATCAAAACTTTGGATAATCAAAAGGGTTAAATCAAAAAGTAGGGTTTGTTTGTTCCAAACCAACACCAAACACATAGAAATGGAGTTTCTCCTTGTTGGAATAAACCAAATTCAGGTTTAATTTATCAGTAATCACTACTCATGATCAAATTCAAATCACCAGTGGCATCATTGATGTCGCAATTATCAGTTTAAGTGTTGGTCAAAAACTGATTATGATATTGATTGACTAATTATAGAATAGATTTGGCGAAGCAGTTAAGAGTTGGAAGAAAACTGATAATTACGATTAACATAAAATTACAGGAACGTATTAGGAATTAATCGATAGAACAAGAATGAAGAGCTGAAGTAACTACGGAATTAACAGTTTGAAGTGCAATTAACATACATGTAATGATGGAAAGCGTGCTTTCTCATCTTCAGTCCTTTTGGGTCCTGAATTTAATCAAATATGAGGGGAAAAAAAACAGTTCAGAATTTGAGGTTACGGAGAAAGGGGGTTTTGACTTTAAAATAGGTAGAACTAGAAGCTTACAGGGCCCTGAACTCTGATGATGACGGAGAAATTCCGAGCAACGTCGACGATCTCCGGTAGGCCCATACTGAGATTTTGAGTTTGTAGTTTGGAATTGGAGTCGCGTTGATTTTTGAATGAGGAGAATCTAATCCGGTTACGACTTACGAGGTGACTTCATCAAACTTGATTAACAATACATGTTGCTGTCGATTTTCTACCGTGTGTCTCCAAATTACATTCTTGGTACTTGAGTTTAGCGGATTTTTATGGGTTTGGTCCCTAAAAGATTCTAATTACAAATTTCTGTCCCTATTTTGATATTTCATATAATGTTATTTATTTATTTGACAAAACTTCAAAAATGGTCCCTGTGGTTTTCAAAAATATCAAGTTTAGTCCCTAAGTTCAAAAAACCTCACAGATGGTCTCTATGGTTTCAAAACTTTTAACATTTGGTCCTTCCGGCTCACTCCGTTAGCATTTCACCGTTAACTTCATTTTTTAATTTTATATTGCAAGGGTAATTTCGTCATTTAAGTTGTAACCTTCTCTCTTTAATATGAAATGATTACCTATTGCTTACACGTCACTACCCGTCCCTCTCCCAAGAAGATAACCAGTTACATCTATATTCATCGGGTTTATTCTCATCATAGAAGTAAGAACATAAATTGGGATTTAGGGTTTTAAGCTGCAAGAATTGCAATGGTGCTATCAATATGGTGTTTTCGAGAAAAATTTGTAACACTGGAGGACTTAGGAAAAAGATACGGTACAACACTACAACAAAATTTGTTTTTTCTTGGTTGATTGTGTTCACGTAGAAAAATCATTGATTTTACTCTTTCTTTCTTTTGTGTTTGCAAAAGGATATGACAACTATTTCACGTTGAGGATACACTACAGTGGTGTCTTCACCAAAGCACCTGGAAGGAAATACATTGATGGTGTTGCAGCATATGTAGTGATGGGTTTTGGTCATAAGACATCCTATGTGCTTATACAAACCCTAATGCTTGGATCTAGGTTTCTCTATTGTACATGCTTTGAATCCAAGACTATAAACCCTAATTCTAGCATATGGAAATCGATATTAACATATAATTAGGTTTATGATATTACCTTGATTGTTATGTAGCAATAACAATCCCAATTCCTCCTTGAATTGACTTTGGAAGGCTTAGAGTCACAAGTGTCACTCCTCTAATGGCTTACAAACACCAAGAGCAAATGGAGAAGGTATAAAGAGAGAGGGGAGGTATTAGAATTCGTCTCTAGGACCTCTTGGGAAGGCATGGACGAATTCATGAGCCTTGGGGTCTTTATATAGGTGTAGAGATTAGGGTTTTAGTCCTTATCTTTATCTAGTTGCTTGCCCACCAAGTAACCATAAGATAAGCCTTGAAAACCCTTATCCTAGTCGAATTCTAAGGCCTTATCACCTTAAATTCGTCCAACCTATTAATAAGATAATCCTTACCTTATTTTGTAACTATCACATAATTACAATTCAGCCCCTCTAGTTTAATTAATTACATTTGATCACAAAATTAATTCTTAATTAATTATTGACCAATATTAATTAAACAAATATGATTTCTCCTTTAATATATTATTCTTATAACATATTAATAAATCATAATAACCTCTCTTTTAATTCATTTCTCCAATCAAGTTGCTTTGGTGAAGGCAACCCAAAAGGACCATGCACCATCGGGTAAAGTACATACCAAAATAGTTATGGACTTAGACACTAATCCAACAGTCTCCCACTTGGATAAGTCTAACAACTATTCTGCGTATGACTTCAAATCTTGATCTGTAATCGTAGCTTTCCAAAGCTGCTGTCAACTCTGATCCTATCAGATACGCGTGTCCTTAGATAAGGGATCATATATTCCTCCATTCTAGATATCATATGAGATATGATTTCAAATCATTCTCTTTGTACTATATCTCGATTCCCGATTTATGACGACTGACTAATTGAACAAATCAAATTAGCCCTAGCCCGGCCGAGCATTTACGTTTGTCATCACTAAATCATCGAGGGGCCCAAAGATATCGCTTTTATCCTACTTTGGATAAAAGGAATGGATAAACTTTGATACAATGCTTGCTTGCACTCACTCACCGAATCACACAAAATAATATGTTTTATAACACCAAGTTACTGGTGCGTTTACATATTATCAATGTGCAACCGATTTGCAAGATACAACTCACACATCTCGGTTTCAAGAATATAAGATGTTATCGTCTCACCAATCACTCGTGATACAATTCATGGAGTGATCCAAGTGAGCGTGGGTTTAATCCAATGCTCAAATCATATTCATAAGTACTCATGAACGTTGTAGCAAACATTTGCTTATGTCTAATACTCCTCTAGACAATCCACACACCAATTCACGACAGTCTTCATTCATATCTACTTCCAACATATGAACGACTGTGGCCCGTTCGAATAATTCGATTATTCTTAATAAATTCAATTATTCTGGAAGTCAAAACATGCAAATGTGAAACACAAGAATAATACTAATCCCATATGGCCTCAAACCCTTGAGTATAAATAAAACACCTTTTATTTATCACCATATCGATTACTCATTATTTGTCGTTTCGGGTAATCAACTTCTTACTTGAATTACAACACTTGTCCCATGCTCCTAGCATGCACACAATGTTTACCTATGGTTCTTACTTTGTGAAATAGATCAAATTGAACACATTTCCAATCTTTCTCATTTCACAACTCCAAATCCCTTTTCATAAGTGTAAGAATATCAAATTCTTGCCACTTATAGAATATGTTAGATTCTAACATTTTATGCCATGATCCTTTCGTAATATCACTGCACCAAAGTCACAAAGACTATTGCCAATGAAATTACAAAGTCCTCTAACGGAGATTGTTACAAGACAATTCCATAGATATGATGTCTCTCACTCAAAGTACATTCCTTTGAACATCCTTTTGCATAAAAGTTTCTAATCTAGACATAGATTTTTAATATTCAATTCCCAATATGGACACATTTCCATATTTTCCATATGTCAACTCATTCTTAATAGAATCTTATCTATTCATAATAAAGTCGATATGGTCCATCCAATATGAAAACATTTCCATATTTTCCATATGACAACTCATTCTTAATAGAATCTTTTCTATTCATAATAAGTCGATATGGTCCATTCAATACCATGCTTCCAACTACTCACAAGCGACCAATCCTCGTCAAACTATGGATTGCCCTTTGATAGTTGTTTAATTATTTTAGTCAAAACCAATTCTAGTCCCTTTTCCCTCTAAATGCGCTCAACATTTGGAAAATTTTAGAATGGTCAAACATTAAAGCATTTGCAATCGATCCTATACCCGAAGCGTATGGGACACGACACATAATGTTTTATTTGCTATGTTCTCAAAATTCGAATTGTGAAGAGGAATGCCGTAATCATAATCGAAATTTTAAGAACACACTATATACCTTTGACTAAATTTATTAACATTTCTCAACCTAAGCCTTTAGATTTGAAATGAAGCATAATACTATCTCCCTTAATTATAGCAAAACAACTTTACAACCCTTACGACTTTGCAAGGTATAACTCTTGTTTTCTATAATTAGTATTGCCAACTTGCAATACGTGCCTTAATAATCATACAATCATAACTTTTATGCTCCCACTATCATGATGATTATTATAAAACATAACACTTATGCTCCCACTAGCTTCGACATGTCTTTAGAAACAGCTTAACTTTCAGAAAAACAATGCTTATTGAATTTCTTAAGTTCATGTTTCTAAAACTTAGTGCTTTGATAATCTTTTATCAAGGCTTCTTGAACTTATACACCTTTGCCTTAGATAGTTCATATGTGTGTGTAAACAATTGCCAAACCTCACAATTCAAATTTATGGAAAGGGATACCGTAACCATAATCGAATTCGAGAATGCAATTTTACAATCACTATCTTCCTAAAATCTTTCTTAGTGAAAGCATTTCCTCACAATCATTTTCATGAAGGAGGAAATCTTATGACACTTAGATTTAAACGGTGTATGTGTTCCTATCCATGTGAATTTGTCAAAACCAAAGTTCACGACAAATTCAACCTCATATGGATCAAACTTTCTTAATCTCGATTTCTTGCCTTATGGTAGTACAGCTGCCCACCACGTCTTCCAAGTAGTTAAGCAGCTCACCTTTTCCTATCAATGTACCTTTCATTGATTAAGGTGCCTTGTCTTTTATGCGTTCAAAATGAGAATTCATAGAACTCACATGCATAATTAACTCAATTGGAACAGCACAGAAACCAAATAATGTCAACACGATAGGTTGTAAACCTCAACTCGTGTGCTAGTGATGATTGATAAGGTTTATTTGATTTGTTCTTGAAACCTTTCAAGACCAATAAGACTCCCACTGACTCCTTGACATATAAGATTCTCTTGTCAATGAACATTTCTTGACAAACAAATATTCAAGAGTTAGTGTAGTTTTTATCAAAACACTTCATAAATTGGTCCTAGTTGGTCTTTGTCTTATTCAAGACATCACAACTTTCCACATTTGATGAATGTTATAAACCTTTAATACTTTTCACTCATTGTCACAATCTTAACTTTAAGACTTGTTATTGGAACGAAATATGATAGACTTCTTGATTTAACCATTTCTTCAATTCTTGATTCCTCTTCTTAGACATACAATTGTACTAAGACTCACTTAGAGGATCAATTGAGATATGATTCTTAATCATTAAGACCTATCATAAAGCATAAAAGCTACTCTCCCTTCTTCTTAGAATGGAGAAACTTTTATCTTTCTGCCTACTTGATTCTTCTTATTCGTTTTGCTATTGATTTAAACCCTTTTAATCAATTCCGAATTACACTTAATCTTATAAGTATAATCATATTTACTGAACCTTTAGTAAATCATGACGAATATCTTTGTTACTCTTATGGTGAACTTGATCAACACACAACTTTGTGTGCTCGATCTCCTAGTCCTTCACTTGACACTTTGTCAATGAATTAGTCTAATTTCCAAATATGAAATTTCTCATTCATCGTGCAACCAAGTTGCATGATTCCAAGTTTCTGTCCAATTGAAACTTGGGCGATGAGAAACTCTCCCTATTTGGTAAATTCTTGACTTTCCATAAATAACATAATAAGAACCAAATCCATTATTGCTAATATTCAAACATCAATTTTTCATATATGCCATTGCAAGGATAAATAAATAATATAACATCAAAATTTATTTTATTGCGGAAAAATTTGTCCTTACAATGCAATTCATTGAAAAACTATGCTAATACATCTTTCTTGGCAATCTAATTCTAACTCTAAGTAGTAGCTCAAGAATCTAATCTTTGAGAAATGCGATCGAAATCCATTCCTTCACGGTTAGATTCTGCTCACTTCTTCCATCAATTGTGATCTTATCACATTATGTATTAAGAATCTAGAATAGAAGCTTAAAAGAGTTAGTTAATGGATTTTACCTATATTAGAGCCATACGTTTCGACTCTCCTATCTCTTAGATCTCTTAGGTAAATGGGGCAGCTTCGTCTCCAATGCCCTTTCTCTTGGCAATAAAAACAAATTGACTCTTTTGGAACATGACATGGAACTACTTCAGACATTTCCTTTCTCTTATGATCAAACGTTTCGATCATAGCATGTCGTTGTCATTGTCTATATCCATAGAGGTCTTTGAAGGCAGATTCACCAATCAACTTTGCTTTTCTATTGCGCCAAACCATTGCTGATTCAGCAGCAATAAGCATATAGGTGAGATCTATAAGGGTCACGTCGCGGTTCATCATATAGTACTCTCTTACGAACTCACTATATGAGTTAGGAAGTGACTGAAGAACCCAATCAACAGCCATTTCCTCACAGACAATGGATCACAACATTCTTAACCTATCAACGTGTGACTTCATCCCTAGGGCGTGTGCACACACCGACTTTCCTTCTTTATGTTTACTTGCCAAAAGGGCTTGAGTGATCTTGAACTTTTCAAGCCTTTGAACTTGTGGGTTAGGGAGAATAATTGGAGGAGGAGGAGGAAGTGAAGTATGATCTCTTGTTCCTCGATCGAATCGTGGAATATCATCTTCATGTGGAATACTTGTTCCACGAGATTTGGGAAGACCATAGTTGTCGAACTTTGACATCTACAAAACGGGAGAAAACAAATTCAAGTTAGTTGATTGATTGAGTCCTTAGTAAATCACCCAAATGAGATACTAAGGCAAGGACCCAACACAATATTCTACAACTCGGGAGAGGGATGCCGTAACCCTAATTGCAGAATCTTTGAAGGTAAGTGAATGACGATTCACTAATTTCCACCACGAAAAACGAAAAAGAATTTAAGTTTTAAATCTATGAAAACTCCTAGATCCTTTGAGATTCATTGAACATTTCAATGGCATGTTTAAATCTCAATATGCCCCTCTTGTTTGTGACTGGGATGCCGAGGATCACAAAGCGGGTGTGAATAACCATGCAAACTTACATGGTGCCCTCACATGTTACAGTCAACTACTCGATGTGTCGGTAAACCACACACGCTCCACCGAACTATGACAAACATTGAGTCACCCTTTGCTACCTTTTCTTAGAACCATTTAGTGTGCCGGTAAACCACACACGCTCCACTAACGTCTTCGCAAGGGCACAAAGTGTAATTTCATGGAATTGCATCAATTCACTTTTGCCTAAGTAACTAAGATTGGGAATTTTATGAAAACATTTAGTTACTTTAATAATTCATTATACTTATAATGGAAGGTTTCGTCCTATCCTACCTGTTCGGCTAACGACCCTCCACTAGTCAAGAGTGCGGTGGGTAAGAGTGGATACCCATTCAATCGCCATTTTATAGGCAATTTCCTTAAACACCCCTTATAGACCAGCTTCGTGAATGAGGCCTACTAACGGTAAGACTGACTTTTAGTCATGCATATATATAATGTTAGACTTTTAATGTTATATATAGCATAGGGTGTATTTTACACTTTTAAAATATTAGGCGGTTAAATTTAACAATTATACTTTTAATTCAATTAAATTGTAAACCAAAACTTTTATGGATTTATTAAACTTCTTTTAATTATACACCTTAATTAATTAATAAAACCATAAGGGTGTGATTTGAACTTTTTCAAAACTATACTAGAGTTTTAGAATTTAACATTCCTAATTAAACTTTTAATCAACTTTTAAATTCCAAAACTTGAGGGCAAGTTTTGAAACATTTCAACACATTAGGGTTTAGAATTTAAATATACATCAAAATTAAACTATTAATTCAAAATTTAAATTCCAAAACTTGAGGGCAAGTTTTGAAACCTTTTTCAAAACATTAGGGTTTCAACTATTTAAATTTCAAAACAACAAAACTTTTCGGTTTAAATTTAAACTATAAAACCTAAAGGGGAAAATATGAAACATTTCATAACACAAGGATCAAATAACAAATAATCTAATATTAACATTTAATCACATAATTATCCATATTTGATTTATTTAATGATTTCTTGCAAAACAATTTACCAATTTAATCAAAATAATTAATCAATTATCACATAAGGAAACAATTATCTTATTAATTGATAAATATCTTCAATTAGATCAAGAATATAGTCAAATATATCATAAAATCGGATTTATATCATAAGGAAACAATTATCTTATTAATTGATAAAACCCACTTGATGGGTTTTGGTCGTAAGACATCCTATGTGCTCATACAAACCCTAATGCTTGGATCTAGGTTTCTCTATTGTACATGATTTGAATCCAAGACTATAAACCCTAATTCTAGCATATGGAAATCGATATTAACATATAATTAGGTTTATGATATTACCTTGATTGTTATGTAGCAATAACAATTCCAATTCCTCCTTGAATTGACTTTGGAAGGCTTAGAGTCACAAGTGTCACTCCTCTAATGGCTTACAAACACCAAGAGCAAATGGAGAAGGTATAAAGAGAGAGGGGAGGTATTAGAATTCATCTCTAGGACCTCTTGGGAAGGCATGGACGAATTCATGAGCCTTGGGGTCTTTATATAGGTGTAGAGATTAGGGTTTTAGTCCTTATCCTTATCTAGTTGCTTGCCCACCAAGTAACCATAAGATAAGCCTTGAAAACCCTTACCCTAGTCGAATTCTAAGGCCTTATCACCTTAAATTCGTCCAACCTATTAATAAGATAATCCTTACCTTATTTTGTAACTATCACATAATTACAATTCAGCCCCTCTAGTTTAATTAATTACATTTGATCACAAAATTAATTCTTAATTAATTATTGACCAATATTAATTAAACAAATATGATTTCTCCTTTAATATATTATTCTTATAACATATTAATAAATCATAATAACCTCTCTCTTAATTCATTTCTCCAATCAAGTTGCTTTGGTGAAAGCAACCCAAAAGGACCATGCACCATCGGGTCAAGTACATACCAAAATAGTTATGGACTTAGACACTAATCCAACATGTAGATGATGTTTACATTGATTTATTTTCAGTTCATGAGCTTGATGACATGGTCCGAGAATTAGGGTACGAAACTGAGCAAACCCTTTACTACTATTTCTGTATCCCTGAATACCCTGTGGACTATGGCTTAATGCCTTTAGGTAATGACCAATATATACTTAAAATGGTATCATATGTCCCTAAACACAGACTTATTAGGGTGTATATTGAAACTGGTTAGACAAGGGTAGCTAGTTATTACAAGTCTCCTTCTAAAGTTGTTATTGAAGAGTTGGAGCCTGATAGTGTGTCACCTGAAATGAATAGAAAGAAAACCTTGTAGGAGAGAAGCAGGATCAATATGTGTAGGTTGGAAGGCCTAAGAAGAAGAGAAGGAGGGGGTGTTGATGAGCCAAACAGCCAAGCTGGTAGATTGAGCAGGAAATATCTGGCAGTCACTTGTTCTAAGTGTCATAACAAAGGGCACAATTCCAGAACATGTAAAGGGCAGGGAGGTAGTGGTGAAGTTGGAGGGGGCTGAAAAGTATTTTTAGTAGTTGGACCTGGTGCTAGTGTTGTAGGTCTTTTGAAACTAAATTCATGTGTAATTGTTTGAAGATGTGTTAAGAACTTTTCAGGAATTGCATGTAATGCTTGTGTTGTAGGTCTTTTGAAACTTAAGTCAAGCTTGTGTTGTAGGTCTTTTGATACTTAGTATGATGGTTGTGTTAAGAACTTTAAAAATTTGCATGTAATGGTGTGTATGCAGTATGCACATTTTGGTAATGAATTAATTTGTTTTGTGTACTACCCTTCATAGATCAATTAATAACATTATACATTTCAATTGCAAATCAAAACCATCTTAAATGAGCATTTATAATACACTTAACAATTGCATTACAAAAACATTCAAGAAATTGAACAATCAACTATTACAAACTACATTCCATAACAAAAGAACTGTATCAACATATCATAGTATCTGAAATAAACACCCAGGATAAAAAGCTGAAGCTGTGGTGTGTGCGATGCCATCATCCCGAGCTCTTCCCTTTGCTAGCAGAAGTACCTGAAACTGAAACTGAAAATTGTAATCACAAAGCTTAGTGAGCTCCCCCAAACTACCACATACCATACAATAACATATAAAGCACATACTGGGCCTTGCCCACTGCATAGGACCGAAGTCCGGAAACTAACCAAGGCCTTGCCCTATGCATCGGAGCGAAGTCCGGAAGCTGCATCGGATCGAAGTCCGAAAACTAACCAGGGCCTTGCCCTCTTGTCACAACTAGAAATTTTGTGTCTTGTAATCACTACACTCAAGTAAAAGGTAGAATCAAAAACTTAAGAGCATGTATGATGCTTACTCTATGACAACAAAACTTCAATCCAATACACCATATAAGTACTACAAATAGTCAACAAGCAATTGGAAACCCTAGAAGTTCTTGTTAGGTCCATTTTGGGCTAGGACTTCCTTATTGGACTCATTGGACCAATAAGCTTCCAATTTGACTATCATGGGATTAGAACCTTTAAATGGGCTCTAATTGGACCCACATTCATTTATTTCAACATTTGGGCCATATTGGGCCTAGAATGAAATAAATTAAATATTATGAACCATAATTAACCTAAACTAGCCCAACAAAGTATAAAAATCATATTTATATTTTTTTTAGGCCAAAAATCATCCAAACTAACTATAATATGGGCTTAGGGGCATTAAAGCCCAATAATCTCCTTTTCCTTCCAAAATCTCGGCCCAAAGCCCAAATCCAAGAAGTGAAGAGTTGACTTAAGCCTTGCCACCTCACTTATACCTCACATACCTCCATGCATGGACCAACATGCATCTAGGATTGTCAACTCAACTCTCTCTCTATTCTCTTCTTCTTGATCTCGGCCGAAAGCACCCACACACACACACTTCCATCACTTTTTACTTATCAAACACTCTCAAGAACACCCTCACCTCTCTTCACTAAATTTTCGAGATTTAAGGGCATTTCAAGGAGATTTTTCACAAGAATCACCATCCAAGGTAAGTTTATACTTAAATCTATGATCTAGGTTCCTTGATTTATCAAACATCTCTTCTTAACTCATAAGA
The DNA here is from genome assembly GCF_002870075.4 of Lactuca sativa. Classification (NCBI taxonomy): domain Eukaryota; kingdom Viridiplantae; phylum Streptophyta; class Magnoliopsida; order Asterales; family Asteraceae; genus Lactuca; species Lactuca sativa. The sequence continues at coordinate 213,532,108 of NC_056623.2, read as the reverse complement.
AATCATGATCTTGCATCCTAGAATCACCTCAAAGTCGAGATCTTCATCAAAGTGTGCTAGGGCCGAAAATCACCTCATTTTCTTCCATCTTTTCTCCAAAACCGAAACCACACCCAAAGGTGAGCTTCATACCCCCTATTTTTAAGTTTTTATAAGTTTTGTGGGGGGGGGGAATACAAGCAAATGTGTAGATCTATGAGTATATGTATGCTTTGTATGATTTATATGTTTGTTTACATGTTCTTATGTGATTATGGTGTTGAAACTAGTCAAAAAGTCCTTAAAATCGAGATTTGCATTAGGATGTATGAAACAAGTGTTAAACATATTATTACACACAAATCAATTCTAGAAAAATAACCAAGTTGGTTAATATGAACTCATTGGGCTAAAAATCCCATTTTTGGACTCAAAATGTTGAAAATATAAAGTTAAAGGGCCCAAAATGACAAAATACAAATTCTGATGGATGAAATGAGTCAAAACAGTTTCAATAAGGTATTTTTCTGGAAATATTCTCTTTGAAGGATTAAATGTGAAATTTTTAAGCATAATGGGCCAAAAATGAATTTTTCGGCCCAATAAAGCCCAATATGCGAGATTTTCAAATTAGAGGGGCTGAAACTGTGATTTTCTGTAAAACAGGGGACTACTAGTGCTCCAAGTCCATTTCAAGGGTTAAAAATGCTTTTCATATTTAAAAGGGACCAAAAATGCAAAATTTTTCTATTTTGGGCCAAAAGTGTAAAAACTGCAAACATAAGGGTTTCAGCCGAGAAAAATTTCATTTGGTGGACTAAAACTATTTTTCAAATAACTTTGGGCTGAAAAATAACTTTTCTACAAGTTTTGATACTGAAGTGTCAAGAAAAATGGTTTGAGGACTAAAATAGAAATTTATTTTATACAAAGGGTTAAATGTGTAAATTATCCAAAAGAAAGGGGCTGCAATAATGAAATATCCTAATGTTTTAAATAATAAATCCGTCATGATGAAATACTAGCACCTCGACTATCGGCAAATTATAATACACCTTCAACACCAAAATCGTTATCAAACGAATTGATTCGGTCTCGAATCAATAGTGAATCCGAAATTACTAACACGACGAAACTTCAATACACACGCGGAAATTTCGGGAAGTCAATACACACGTGAGAATACACTAGACGTCGATACACCGTCTTTGGGCCCAAAAGTTTCAAATCGTGTTTGTTGGGCCTAGCTAGCCGAATGGCATGATCTTTAGGCCCGAAGGAAACTCGCTTACATGTAGTTGGGTCTTATACGACCTAATTTCGTGTAAAAGGACTTTTACAGGCTTTGTGCTGTTGGACCCCAAGGGCCCTCTGGTGCTGCTAGTAAAGTCAAGAATTCACCAAATGCGAGTCGGGCTAAGGGCCCTTCGCATTCACGATAGCCTTGAACGACTTACGGAAAATATCGGGACTTCGCACCCTCTTTTCCTCCTCGGTTGTGGGGCTACATGAAGTCCGGGTGTTTGGATTAAGTGAATAGTGCGAGCGACGCCTAAGGGATCGTTTGTATGGTTGTAAACTAGTCATTTTCATTAATGTGTGTTTATAACAATTCACAATCCATAATTAATCCAATGTCACCGGGACTCAACGAATACACCCGTCGTAACGAAATAACAAGATATAAATCATTTGATGCAAAGTATTAGGAAAACATCGGGTTTTCCTAGGGTTTTCAATTAATACACCTACGAGTTACATACCGAGTTTTACAAATTGTACTTTTACATTTATAGAAACAAACAAGCATACTTACGGATCTTCACACTTTTTATACTAAGTTCTTTTCAGAAAATATCGGATTTTCTGGTGATTTTCAAAACAATACAAACCACTATATTTCAAACACTACTTATGAACTCACCAACATTTCATATGTCGACGTTTTTCAAAATACTTGTATTCTCAGGTAACAGGTAAATCGAAAAGGAAAAATGTACTCAGTAACGTCTTGCTGTTGTTTTAATTAGTACCGAACAATTTACTTTTGGGCATGTAATATTATGGATCAATGTACCGAATGTAAACGCTATCAGTTGTAATATTCCAATGCTTGGTATTGTATGATGTTATGTTTCATGTATATTCATTGTGATGGTATTCAATTGAGTCACAATAGCCCTCGGACGTTTCCGCTGTTTGGTTCGGGGGTGTGACAGGTTGGTATCAAAGCTCTGTTTATAGTGAACTAGCATATCGAACCATACATTGATATGCAACTATAAACCAAAAAAAAGGGACTAACATAACTCTGAACAAAACAAGTAAAATACAACAATAAAACACCTTTGCTTGCATTAGGAACGAGGAACATAACGCCGAACCAAACAAAATAATGCTAGTATCTTGGTTAATTCAGGACTGTTCTTAGTGGTACCAAGGAGTGGATGTAGCCTGATCAACTACATTCTCTCCAAAGTATAACTAACACACGTTCTGATGAGATCGGGATAGCTAGGGAACCTAAAACTATACCCCTTTATCACCAAAAAGAGAACGCTTGCTTAGTCTGTACAATAGTTGTAGCATCCTAGGAATAATGTTCGCATATTTACATACTCGCGCAGACAGCATGGCTGGTTTTCATCACCCTGGAGACCCTTATTTCCCTAATCAGGGGAATAACGGATGGTTAGAGGAAGAGCCTGAGGAAGACCCCGAAGAGGAATCTGACGGGGAACCGGAGGCTGGAGACGAAGGCGAGCCTGCCGAACCCGAAGAAGACGAAGAGAACTTCGAAGAGGAACCCGATGACAGTGAAGGGGGTGATTCGGACGCAGAGTCCGAAGTCATCAACCCCCTTTACCCAATCAGGGTGCCTGCTTACCGTGTGGGCCCCACTGGTCCTACCCCTCCCTGGGATATTGATCTTTAGAGATGGAGCAGACAGCAGGGACAACGACCTCCGTTCGGCATGTCGCGCGAGTTCTTTGACCTGAGGGACGGAGGACCGGCCGACCGAGCCCTGCCGGTCATGGTGAGACGATTACGGAACACCGACGATCTTGCTCAGGGCACTGCTGATCAGGTACGCCAACTGTGGACTAGGGTCGAGCGTGCGGAACAGGAGACACGTGACGTCCTTCGGGAGTTTCACATGAGGTAGGTAAGGTGGGAGTCTCGACTCCAGGACACAGAACGACTGGTGGCTCGTCTTCAGGGAGCATCCACATCCTCGGCACCACCTCCGGACGCAGATCATTGCGGTTAGGGATAGACTTATCTTAGTAGGTCATTAGGAACTATGCTATGTACCCCGACTCTATGTTTAAGTGACTACACTACTCATAGAGCCGTTATGCTGTCGAACTAGTGTCACTCATGTATGCTCTTACGAGCAAATTTTTCATATATCAAATGCGGATAATATTAGTAAACTTTTACGTACTTTGTTATGATATTACAAATTGCTATGTGTTGAGAATCTATGATTGTATGTTAAATGGTAGGAGTGTTTAAGTTCGTACCTTGCACCTAGTCAGTAGGGTCACAACCTCCCAGAAACCCCAAACACTCAACATCTTTCCGTTTCATGACAGAAAGATGCCTCGCCGACCTACTCGCGGAAACCCTGGACCAACCCCACCCGAAGTTGACTCCACTGCATTCCAGGCGGCCGTGTCTGCTGCGGTCACCGCAGCTATGGCACAACTTCACCAAGGGAATAACGGAGGAGGCAACGGGTAAGGGGCAAGGGGCCGGGCGTTCGAACAACGGGATGAATCAAGGACCCACCAAAACATGTACCTACAAGGACTTTACAAATTCCAAACCACGAACTTTTAACAGCATTGGAGGAGTGATCACTCTGAAGCGATGGATCGAGAAGGTGGAATCGGTATTCGAGATATGCGATTGTCCTAAGCAGATGAAAGTGAAGTTCGCGGCCTGCACTTTTGTCGATCAAGCGCTCACCTGGTGGAACGGACATGTGGAAGCCATGACACTCCCTGTAGCCAACTCCATGCCGTGGGCGGAGATGAAAGAAATGTTGATGGCTGAATACTGCCCACAAGGTGAGATTCAGAAAATGGAGCAGGAGCTGTGGAACCTCACTCTGCAGAATGCGAATATCGATGCCTACATATCGAGATTTAGTGAACTATCTCTGTTGTGCCCGGGTATGATCACCTCGGAAGGAAAGAAGATTGAGCGATTCATCTGGGGACTAACATCACCAATCCAAGGAAATGTGATAGCTGCAAACCCCGAAACATTTGACAGTGCAAAAAGATTGGCGAAGAAGCTGTATGACCATAACAACAAGAAGGGTGAGAAGCCAGCGGAGGCTGAAGGAAAGAAGGAAGGTGATGGCAAGAAAGGGAAGAACAACAAGAGGAAGGGGCGCCAGGGCCCCGAGACCTCTAAAAAGCAGCAGACAGTGGCAGTTAATGCTGTCACCGCACCGGTTCCAGCCACACCACATGCTCCAGCCTCAGCTGCTTCAAATGCTCCCAGACCTTATTCCGGTAATCTTCCCAAGTGCAACAAGTGCGGTTTCCATCACAATGGAGAATGCAAGGATTGCAGTGCACCAGTTGTAACCGAAGGGGACACACGGCGAAGTACTGCAGGACCTACCCTCCCCAGAACCAACAACAGGGAAACAGCAACAACAACAATCGCAACAACAACAAAATCACTACTGGCGGCCACAATGCAGGGCCTAGCCACACCTGTTATGGGTGTGGGAGGACCGGGCATTTCCGCCGAGACTGCCCTAACAACAACAATCCAGGAAACGAAGGAACAGGAAGGATGCTGACCATGGGTCAGGGAGAGGCGATTCAGGACCCCGCTGTTGTTATCGGTACGTTTCCCCTAAACCACACTTATGCATGCATCCTATTTGACACCGGAGCGGAGCGAAGTTTCGTAAGCAATAAGTTTAAACATTTATTAAAACAACAGCCCCAGAAGCTAAAATGAAACCTTTACGGTGGAAATGGCCAATGGGAAAACCGAATCCACCGGGGAAATCTACATCGGATGTACCCTAACCCTCAATCAACACGTCTTTCAAATAGACTTAATGCCTGTATCAATTAGGAGTTTCGATGTGATTATTGGCATGGACTGGTTAAGCCCCCACCATGCTGAAATTATGTGTCATGAGAAGGCCGTTCGTCTTCGCCTTCCTAATCACGAAACCCTAGTAATTTACGGAGACAAACCTAGCATGAACCTTCGCCTCGTCTCGTGCATCAAGGCACAAAAACATCTACACAAGAACAATTTGGCGTTCCTGGCTCACATAGTGGATAAGATCAAGGAAGAGGTTAACGTTCAAGACATTCCCATAGCATGTGAGTTCCCAGACGTGTTTCCTGAAGATCTTCCAGGAGTACCCCCAGAGAGACAAGTGGAGTTCCGAATTGACCTCGTTCCAGGAGCAACTCCTCTCGCTAAATCACCCTATTGGCTAGCTCCTGCTGAAATGCAGGAATTGTCCAGCCAACTCAGTGAACTCTTGGACAAGGGATTCATCCGCCCTAGTTACTCGCCATGGGGAGCTCCAGTCCTCTTTGTCAAAAAGAAGGACGGATCTTTTAGAATGTGCATCGATTACAGAGAGTTAAATAAACTCACTGTTAAAAATCGCTACCCACTCCCACGAATCGATGATCTATTTGACCAGCTCCAAGGAGCTAGTTATTTTTCTAAGATAGATCTACGGTCCGGATACCACCAACTCAAAGTCCGGGAAGAGGATATTCCAAAAACCGCTTTCCGAACTCGCTACGGACATTATGAATTTGTCGTAATGCCCTTCGGTCTAACAAATGCCCCTGCCGCATTTATGGACCTGATGAACCGGATCTGTCGACCATTCCTCGACAACTTTGTCATCGTCTTCATTGATGACATTCTCGTCTATTCCCGAAGCGAAGAAGAGCATGGCCAACATCTCCGACAAATCCTAGAAACTCTGCGATCGGAAAAGCTATACGCAAAACTCTCCAAGTGTGAGTTCTGGCTCCGGAGTGTGAACTTCCTAGGTCATGTAGTTATCCAAGATGGAATTCATGTGGATCCCTCTAAGGTCAAAGTTGTTGAAGGATGGGCAATCCCGACAACACCCACGGAAATCCGTCAATTCTTGGGTCTAGCAGGCTATTGTAGGAGATTCATTCAAAACTTCTCTAAGATCGCCAAACCACTTACCTCGCTTACACAAAAGGGCGTACCATTCAAATGGACGGACAAACAAGAAGTCGCATTCCGAACCCTGAAACAAGCTCTCTGTAGTGCCCCGGTACTATCACTACCGGAGGGAACGAAAGATTTCGTGGTCTACTGTGACGCGTCAAATCAGGGCTTAGGTTGCGTTCTCATGCAGCGTGGAAGGGTGATAGCTTATGCATCCCGCCAACTAAAGAAGCACGAAGTGAACTATACGACACATGACCTAGAATTGGGAGCCGTAGTCTTTGCCCTAAAAATTTGGAGGCATTACCTTTACGGTACGAAGTGCACCATCTTCACGGACCACAAGAGTCTCCAGCACATCTTGAACCAGAAGGAGTTGAACATGAGGCAACGAAGATGGGTTGAATTACTAAACGATTATGAGTGTGAGATCAAGTACCACCCAGGCAAGGCCAACGTGGTAGCTGACGCATTAAGTCGGAAAGAGTACTCTAATCATCGTACGAAAACTCTCTCAATAACCATCCAATCTCACCTAGCCACTCAAATTGCAGTAGCCCAGTTAGAGGCCATGAAGACGGAAAATAGAGCAAGCGAAGCATTGCGCGGAATGGAGAAGAACCTAGAGGCAAAGGAGAATGGAGTATACTATTTCATGAACCGTCTTTGGGTCCCTAAGCTCGGAGGATTTAGGGAGGTAGTTATGAAGGAAGCCCATAAGACGCGATACTCCGTTCATCCCGGCTCAGACAAGATGTATTTGGATATTAAACAACACTATTGGTGGCCCAACATGAAGGCGGAAATTGGCACCTATGTTAGTAAGTGCCTTACGTGTGCCAAGGTAAAGGTGGAGTACTAGAAGCCCTCAGGGTTATTACAGCAACCGGTAATCCCTGAGTGGAAATGGGAGGGGATTTCTATGGATTTCGTGACCAAGCTACCCAAGACGTCGGATGGACTGGACACCATATGGGTAATAGTCGACCGACTGACGAAATCTGCCCATTTCCTACCCATAAAGGAATCCTACAAGATGGAAAGATTGACACGTTTATACATTCGAGAAATCGTGAAACTCCACGGAGTACCAGTGTCTATTATCTTGGATAGGGACAGTAGGTTCACTTCACGTTTTTGGCAATCTCTCCAGAAGGCACTGGGAACTCATCTTGACATGAGCACCGCTTATCATCCACAAACGGATGGTCTAAGTGAACGAACCATTCAAACGCTCGAAGACATGCTCCGCGCATGTGTGATAGACTTTGGGAAGTCTTGGGATACCCACTTACCCTTATTCGAATTCTCATATAACAACAGTTACCATTTGAGCATCAAGGTCACTCCTTTCGAAGCACTATACAGGCGTAAGTGTAGATCACCGTTATGTTGGGCTGAGGTGGGTGATACCCAACTAGCAAAAACACATACCTCGGACAAGGCACTAACGGGACCGGAGATCATTCGTGAAACCACAGAAAAGATCGTTCAAATCAGAGCTCGATTACAAGCATCGCGCGACCGACAAAAGAGCTACGCCGATAAACGGCGAAAGCCCTTAGAATTTCAGGTCGGGGATCGAGTACTGTTGAAAGTCTCACCCTGGAAAGGAGTTATTCGTTTCGGAAAACGGGGAAAACTGAACCCACGATACATTGGACCTTTCGAGATCGTCGCTCGAATAGGTCCAATGTCGTATAAACTGCAGCTACCTGCAGAACTAAACAGTGTACACCCTGTGTTCTATGTCTCTAATCTAAAGAAGTGTCTATCGGATGAAACACTCGTCATTCCCCTTGAAGAGATCGAAATCAACGAGAATCTACTGTTCGTTGAAGAACCGGTTGAAATCATGGACAGGGAGGTGAAGCATACTAAGCAACCATAACAAACTTTTTTGGTAAGTGTGCATTCGTTTGCATAATGCCATGGCTTTCCACATTTGAAGCATGTGACCACTTCCCCGTCACATTTCTCATGATGCTTCTTTTTACACTTTTTGCACCATTTCGCCTCTACCTTTCCTCCACTTCCTCTCGAACTAGATTTCGAGAATTTACTTTTCTTGCTGGACCCTGAAGATCCATCGATTTTCCTCTTTTCACCAACCTCTATCCTTTCCAGACCCTTTTCTTTCTGTTGGGCCTCCACATTCTTAGCTGCTCGAACAACTGTTTTCAGAGTAGTTGCCATCTTGACTGTCGGACCAAAGTCGACAGACAGTTCATTAGCGAACCTCTCGATCTTAGAGAGTTCTGTTGGCACTAGGTACGGAAATAACTTCATTTTCTCAGTGAATGCAGTAGCATAGTCATCTACGCTCATTCTCCCCTTCTTCAAATTTTGGAACTCATTGTTTAGATCAATCATAACTATCTCTGAACAATATTGCGCCCTTAGTTGTTCCAAGAACTCCTCCCATGACATTTTCAGAGCTTCTCCTCGTGGCATAGTACCTGCCAACAACTTCCACCAGCTCAAAACTCCAGTCTTCAGTTGTCTAACTGCAAAGACAGTCTTCTGTTTGTCACTACAGTCGCAACTTTCAAATACCATATCCATCTCGGAGATCCAATCCATAATTTCAATAGGCTTTGGGCTCCCAGAAAGACTTGGCGGCTTGGCGCCTAAGAAATTCCTGTACATTCGCCCATCCTTGTTGTTTCTCCTTTCCGGATCGTTCCTTCGTTCTTCTTGAGTCCTAATTTGACTCACAATGCGACTATTGTTCCCTTCCTACGATTGTTCGGGAGTCAGTTCGGGTTCCACAATATGTATGATAGGTTCGTCCCTATTTCCATGCAACATCTGTCACATTTCTTCCCTTTGTTCGGCTAACATAGCCCGAATCATGGCTCGCACTCCAGCCATGGTGATCTGTTCTGGTGCAGCAGCTTCAACAGCTACTTGTTGAATTACAGGAGGTTGATTCCTGTTCTCGTTTGTGTTTCCAACACCGCTTCTTGTTATCACCATTCTTGATCTATGCACCGAATAAGGTGAAATTTAGATCTTCATTCTTGAAATATATTATGATCTTCCATATAACTCTGAAACGTTTACATGTTATTTCTAATATCGTCGTCAAACACATAGAATCCTAAACACATAAGGTTTCCAGATCTGGTCGGCAACAGACCATCGATCCGAACAAATAATATAATATATGGAAACATATAACATTTAGCACAGAAAAGCATTTTAGGTAACTTTCCTAAAATAACTTTTTCCACTAAGCGAGAAGGGCCCTCAATCGGACGAGCACAAATCACTCCTTTTCTCAAGTGGGAAAAGTGCTTGTGTCTAAAACATAGCAGACACACATCTCAAAATCTTCGCTTAGCATTTTAAGATTAAGTCTAGAAATCCTACAAATTCCTAGTTCGCTTAAACTAATGCTCTGATACCAACTGTGACATCCCCAAAATCACGGCCAGAAAAGACCAGTTTCATTTATGCTTTTTAAACATTTTCAGAGTAAATCCTTTTGATTTTAAAAGAGATGCAGAATTTGTTCCCAAAAACAAAACATGATAAAATAGATCTTTTATCAAAACATTTCATAAAGAAATATAATTTCATTTCATAATCAAAATCGGGATGTCATGTTCCGATACAGACCATAAAGCATAAACGATAACATTACAAGTTATTCAACAAATATATACATATACAGACTTGTAAACAAAACAACTTGATGATTCATCCATCTTATGCTCTTGCGCCACTTCCTGTAATACAAATAAACTGAGTGGGTCAGGCTTGGGAGCCTGGTGAGCATATAGGGTTTTCAACCCACAATAAATAATTATATTTAATTCAACAATCAACAATAACCCGATTACCCATTCCCGTTATCATCACTTTACGTCCCTAAACAACATCTATTATAAGGGACCTAATCTAGGATTTTCATCGGGACGGACATTACTGCAAAGGGGCTTCCTTAGCAATAAATATCCTAAAGGCAACCATGAGGGGGATAGAGTACATTGGTGAACACATCGTTCACAACACCTACAGGTTATGACCCTGCTAGTGTTCCACAGGACCGTCTAGAAAGAGTCCGTGGTCATCATCCATACTCTGCTGAATGACTAGATCAACAACAACAACATCGAGGCCTCTCATCTGTTTATTACACACCAATTGTCTACCCATGTTCTACCCAGCATATTAGTAGATAAAAATATACATTTTTATACATAGTTTAAAGCCTGTATAGCATGCTCAATCAATACATTTTCCACATAATAGATGAGGCACACACACATAACACGTTTTTCATAGAGAATAAATCAGATCTATAAGATAGAAGAAAGTGAATATACATTCACACATATAATCAACAAAATATACACATAACACGTATTTCATATAAAATACTTCATAATTATGTGATAGAAGAAAGTGACTACACACTCACTTGATCAGAAGATGATCAGACAGCACTACGACTTGCAGAAGTAGTATTCTTCGGTAGATCTGGAAGATCTCCACAAAAACCGGGCTCCTCGCGGGCAGGGCTTCGGCTTGGAAATAACGCTCCTCGGGATCCTCAAGACTTCGGAACTTGCTTCGGGACTCGGGAATGATATCTGGGGTTCGGGATATAAGTGGCATGCAAACCGAGGCAAAAACTAGAGAGAAAGGAAGAAAATGGCAAAAGAATTCGTCTGCCTTCGCATGCTATTTATAGAGGTTGAAGCCTGGCATTACACTGGGCGTAATGCTCTACGCGGGGCGTAGTGCGAAACGTCACTGCATGCGTCATCGGAGCACTCGAGTGCGAGGCGGGTCACGCGTTGGTGTACGCTAGGCGTACTCAACTACGCTGGGCGTAGTGTGGATCGGATTGCTGACTCCTCGGATAACTATCCGATTTAAAGATTAAATCATATATATTTATTATTTAAAAACTTCGGAAATTCATATATTCTTCATACGAACTCTGTTTTCAACGTTCGTTATATCCACGCGTAGGTGAGACTACGCTCTACAACTTTCGTTTAGACTTCGTCGGCTGATTTTGAATTTATTTTTATTGTTTATTTTTAGTAGGCTGGGATAGAAAAACTTCATTATAAATTCGTAACTTCTTTATCCGACGTCCGTTTTCGCCTATATTTTTATCGTTTCGCTACTATTAACGAGATATTCGATTCTCATTTATATTGTTTTGGCTAAAAACTGCTCGATCTCAAATCGAGTATTCGGGTTGCATACTGCTAAGTTGAAACTTCAGAAAATCATAACTTCCTGATACGAAGTCAGATTTGGGCGTTCTATATATATTCGGAAACCTCGTTTCGGCTACTACAAGTTTATGTAAAGATATCGGGTTTATTTTACACTTAAATTTTGATGCTTGTTTTATTCTTAATTCATATAAGCCACATAATTAAGCAATTAAGCATAAAACACATAATATTCAAATAATACATTCTTATTATTTCAAAATGGGTTACAAAGGTTAACCTAGACTATTACATTGCTAAAAATGGTAAGCCCAAAAACACAGGCGTTACAATTCTCTCCACCTTAGAATGATTCCGTCCCCGGAATCACACATCAACAAACAACTGCGGGTAGCGACTCATTATGTCACTCTCCGTCTCCCAGGTGAGATTTGGCCCATTCGTGTGTTTCCAACGGACAAGCACTAACTCAACCATCTTACGTCACAATTTCTTAGTCTTTCAGTCAACGATTGCTTCTGATTCTTCGATCAACCTTTTGTTTTCATCAATTCTTAACTCCGAAAGTGGAATCATATCGGGAACTTCTCCCATGAACTTCCTTAAATAACATACGTGGAAAGTGTTATGAATTCCATTCAGTTCTTCTGGTAGTTCGATCTTGTAAGCTTGGTTCCCAATCCTCTGAAGAACTTTAAATGTTCCAATAAACCTTGGACTTAACTTTCCCCTTTTACCAAATCTTATAAGTCCCTTCCACGGTGAGACTTTAAGTAAGACCGAATCCCCAACTTCAAAAGTTATCGGTCTTCGCTTTTTGTCAGCGTAGCTCTTTTGACGATTCTGAGCGGCTAACATTCTTTCCCTAATTATTTTCAACTTTTCCGTAGTCTGATGGACTATCTCCAGTCCCATAAACTGCTTTTCCCCAGCCTCAACCCAACAAGACGGTGTACGACACTTCTGTCCATACAAAGCTTGATAAGGTGCCATCTTTATGCTTGAGTGGAAACTATTGTTGTAGGAAAATTCTACCAGTGGTAAATGTTCATCCCAGTTACCCTGGAATTCTAGGGTACATGCTCTAAGCATATCTTCAAGCGTTTGTATCGTTCGTTCGCTCTGACCATCAGTCTGTGGATGGTAAGCTGTACTCAAACACAACTTGGTACCCATCTCCTCTTGTAGACTTTTCCAAAACCTTGAGGTGAAACGACTATCACGATCCGATACAATTGTTAGTGAAACACCGTGAAGCCTCACAATTTTCTTCACGTAAGAATTCGCAAGCTTCTCCATAGACCATTTCTCGTTGGCTGCTATGATATGTGCACTCTTTGTGAATCGATCAACGACCACCCAAATCATGTCGTGACCATTCTTTGTCCTGGGCAGTTTAGTGACAAAATCCATCGTGATGCCCTCCCAATTGCCCATAGGCACAGGAAAAGGTTCTAAACTCCCGTAAGGTTTCTGATGTTGTGCCTTGACTCTCGCACAGGTCACACACTCTGCCACATTCTTCGCAATGTCGAGCTTCATCATCGGCCACCAGTAATAGGGTTTCAGGTCCCTATACATCTTTGTGCTACCGGGATGAATGGAGTACATGGTTTTGTGAGCTTCTTCCATCAGAAGATCTCTCACTCCTCCTGAGTTAGTTACCCAAACCTGATCTTGGAATACCTTCACTCCATGACCGTTTGTATCGAACACCAACGTTTTACCCAAACGTTCCTCTTTCCAGTCATTCTTTTCAACAGCTTCGCTTTGAGCTTTCTTTATACTTTCCAAAATAGTTGAGACAACTTCTATTCTCAACGCTCTTGGCCTTTTTCTTTCAAGATTGACTTTCCGACTGAGAGCATCAGCAACAACATTAGCTTTACCGGGATGGTAAAGTATCTCACAGTCATGGTCTTTAAGTAATTCTAGCCAGCGTTGCTATCTCATGTTCAATTCTTTCTGACTAAAGAGATATTGGAGAATCTTATGATCAGTGAACAATTTACACTTCGTTCCATAGAGGTAATGCCTCCACATTTTCAGAGCGAAAACTACCGTTGCCAACTCCAAATCATGAATCAAGTAGTTCTTTTCATGCTCTTTCAGTTGTCGAGATGCATACGCGATCACCTTATCTCTCTAGGTCAAAACACAACCCAATCCAACCCCATACGTATCGCTATAAATAGAGAAGTCTTCAACTCCATCGGATAGAGATAGAATCGGTGCCTCACATAACTTCTTCTTTAGCAACTCGAAAGCTTCTCTGTGCTTATCATTCCAAGCATAAAACAGCTCCTTTGAGGGTCAAAGCTGTTAATGGACTAGCGATCGAAGAAAAGCCCTGGATAAACCTTCGGTAATATCCGACTAATCTCAAAAAGCTTCGGATCTCTGTGGGATTCTTCGGTTGCTCCCACTTTGTCACAACTTCAATCTTTGTTGGATCAACCATTATACCTTCTTGGTTGACCACGTGACCCAAGAATTGGACTTCTCTAATCCAAAAATCACATTTAGAGAACTTAGCATACAACTTCTCCTTTTTCAAGACTTCTAACACTTCTCGCAAGTGTCTGCCATGCTCCTCTTGGCTTTTCGAGTAAATCAGAATGTCATCTATAAACACTATCACGAATTTATCAAGGAACGAATTACAAACCCTATTCATCAAATCCATGAATGCTGCCAGAGCATTGGTTAGTCCAAACGACATAACCAAGAACTCGTAGTGTCCATATCGCATTCTGAATGCAGTCTTCTCTATATCCTGCTCTTTCACCTTCAGCTGATGATATCCTTGTTGGAATAGTGTCTAAGGCTGCAACTATATTAGGCAAGTATTTGACCCGATTGTGCATGGTCCTTTTGGGTTGCCTTCACCATAGCAACTTGATAGGATGATTTTTTAAGAGAGAATAAATATTATTAATATATTATGAGAATAATATAAAGAATAATAATATTATTATTTGATTAATATATGTCATAAATTAATTGGTATTAATTTGGTGACTTAAAGAGATTAATTAAATAAGAGGGTATAAACTGTCAATTGTTTGATAGTTACACTTTAGACTATAAATCCTTATTAGATAGGGGTTGGACGAATTCTAGAGCTAAGGATAGCTCAAAATCGTCCAAGGCTATCTATGGTAAGGATATGGATTGCTTTAAGAGAAGATTATCCAACTAGGGTTTAAGTTGTAACCCTTAAGGAGTCTACAAGTATAAATAGACCCTATGGCAAAGGGAAATCAGCATCTCTTCTCAAGTAAGAAAACCCTGGCCGATTTCCTCCTAGCCTCTCTCTCGCAAATCATCTTCTTTGCTGTTTGGTGTTTGTAATCCATTAGAGGAGTGACAATTGTGACTCTAGAGCTCCAAGACAACAAGATCAAACAAGAGATTCAAAGGTATGCTTCTAGATCTGATTTTGTATTGTTTTATACCTAATTAGTTGTTAGAAGTCTTGGATTCAAAGCATGTTTAAATTAGAAAGCCTAGATCCAAGCATTAGGGTTTTGCATGCGCACATAGGAAAGTTCTTATGGCTAAAACCCATCAGTGGTATCAGAGCCTAGCTTGGTTTCTATTAAATTGTTGCTTGTTTGTTTCAAACTTAACTGCAAAATTCGATTTTTGTGTTTCTAATTCATGGACTCGGCGAGTTGGCCTGACTCGGCGAGTCCCTTGGTGCACTCGGCGAGTCCAAGCGTCAGGAAAGCCCAGATTCGGGATTTCTTCATGATTATCTTATGGAAACTTACCTTAATCATATTAGATCAACCCTAATCCGATTTTTTGATATATATGACTATAATCTTGATCTAATTAAAGATATTTATCAACTAATAAAATATTTAATTTCCTTATATGATAATTAATTAATTATTTTGATTAAATTGGTAATTATCTTGCAAGAAATCTTGAATAAATCAAATATAGATAATTAGGAAATTAATTGTTAATTAGGATTATTTGTTATTTGATCCTCCATGTTTTAAATGTTTAAAACTTGTCCTCAAGTTTTGAAATTTATGTTTTGTGATTAAAAGTTTTAATTTAGACAATTTAAATTTCAAACCCTAAGTTTTAAAAGTTTAAAATACAACCCTATACTAATATAATATTACAATATTAATATATATATATATATATATATATATATATATATATATATATATATATATATATATATATATATATGTATGTATAACTAAAATGCTTGTCTTACCGTTAGTAGACCTGATTCACGAAGCCGATCTATAAGGCGGGTATAAGGTTGCGGCCTATAAAATGGCGCTTAATGGGTGTACACTCACACCCACTGCTTGCTTGATCGGTGGAGGGTCGTTAGCCGAACGGGTAGGATAGGGCAACCTCATCCTCTCATTAAAAGTATAATATGAAATACAAAGTAACTACACTTTTTTTAAAATTTCTCAATCTTAGTTACTTTAGGAAAAGTGAATTGATGCAATCCCATGAAATTACACTTTGCACCCTTGCTAAAAAGTTAGTGGAGCGTGTGTTGTTTACCGGCACACTAATTGGTTCTAAGCAAAGGTGGCAAAGGGTGATTCATTGTTTATCATAGTTCGATGGAGCGTGTGTGGTTTACCGGCACATCGAATAGGTGATCGTTACAATGAAGGCACCATGTGAATTTGCATGGTAAATCACACCCGCTTTGTGATCCTCGGTATCCCAACCACAAACAAGAGGGGCATATCGAGATTTAAACATGTCATTGAATAGTTTCAATGAATCTCATCCGAACCTAGGAATTCTCAATACATTTAGGACTTATAGTTAGGTTTTTATGGTGGAGAATTAGTGAATCGTCATTCACTTACCTTCAAATTGTTTGCGTGTTAGATTACAGCATCCCTTTTCTAATATGTAAATATTGTTGTTGGATCCTAGCCCTAATTTTTCTTATTGGGTGATAATTAGGGATTCATATTCTAATCTATCTTTGTCCTTTCTATTTGTAGATGTCAAACGCAAACAACGCTGCTGCTAGTTCTTTCACATTGATGAGCCTTTGTCAAAAGGTCACTTTCGATGGGACGAACTTTAGCAAATGGATAAGATACATTCGCACCATTGCTCGCTATGAGGATAAGGAGTATGTCCTCGATGAGAAGCTCGAGAAAATCAACCCTGAAATCGCTACTCCGGCTGAAATGACCGCTTTTGAAACTCATGAGCGCGATGCAACGAAGGTACATTGCATCATGATAGCCACCATGAACTCTGAATTCCAAAAGTCCTATGAGGACATGTACCCGTACGAGATGCATCAAGACTTATTGGAGAGATACCACCAAAACGCGAGACAAGAGCGTTATGAGATTTTCACTAACATGATTTCCACTAAGATGGGTCATGGAGAGTCTCTTACCGTGCACCTGCAAAAGATGCAAAGGTATGTCGACCGCCTTCGCTAGTTAAATGTTGACTTTGGGGAAGACTTGTCGATCGACATGGTGCTTCACTCTTTGCCTCCGAGCTACAATCAATTTAGGATGACCTACCACATGAACAAAGAGGAGGTCACCCTAAGCAAACTCCAAGGTCTCTTGAGGGTCGCTGAGAGCAACTTAAAGGACAAGTCTGTTGCACCAACTCCCAATCCACCCGCTGCTCCTGTCTTGGCTATTGGACAAGGAAAGGGAATGAAGAGGAAGGCTTCGTCTAAGAACTATCGCAAGGTTAAAGCCCGAGATGGTGCCTCTTCTAGTGGGACCAAAGTTGATCCTGCTAAGCCCTGCCCTAACCCAAAGGAGGCTGAGTGCCACCACTGCCACAAGATAGGACATTGGAAGAGAAGCTGCCCAGAGTACCTGTAAGCCATCAAGGAAGGAAAGATCAAGCCATCTTTCGCAGGTGTATACACAATTAAATCTAACGATTCTAATCATGCTATTTCTTGGGTTCTTGATATCGGTTGTGGTTATCACATTTGTTCTAATGTGCAGGGACTAAGAAGAAGTAGGGATGTGGAGCAAGGAAGGATCAATCTAATCATGGGGAATAGAAGATCGTCGCCTGTGACCAAGATTGGAGTGTATTCTTTTGTGCTTAGGAATAATTTATGTTTAGATTTGAGCAATTGTTGCTATTCACCAGAAATGGCTAGAAACATCATTTCATTTCATGGTTTGTTTAGACAAGGTTTTAGATTTTCTTTTAATAATGAGAATGGTTCTATTTTGGCTTATCTAAATGGTGTCTTTTATTTTGAAGCTATACCATGTAATGGAATATATGAAACTGTTATGATTGTTGATAACTTAGGAAATGATGTTTTGAACATAAATTCTGCCAATAGTATGGATAGAGCATCCTTGTGGCATTGTCGTCTTGGACATGTCAACAAGAAACGCATAGCCCAACTCGAAAAGGATGGAGTGTTGGAGTCATTCGACCTTAGGGAAGATGACACATGTGAGTCTTGTTTACTTGGAAAGATGACTAAGTCACCCTTCACAAGTACGTGTGAAAGAGGTGAGGGTCTATTGGACCTAATACATACCGATGT
Source organism: Lactuca sativa (assembly GCF_002870075.4). Taxonomy (NCBI): domain Eukaryota; kingdom Viridiplantae; phylum Streptophyta; class Magnoliopsida; order Asterales; family Asteraceae; genus Lactuca; species Lactuca sativa. The sequence continues at coordinate 213,514,162 of NC_056623.2, read as the reverse complement.
ATGTGGACCGTTTAGATCAACCACGAAGGATGGGAACCACTTCTACGTGACTTTTACCGATGACTATAGTAGATATGGGTATATCTATTTGATCAAGCAAAAGTCAGAAACTTTTGAAAAGTTCAAAGAGTTCAAGAATGAAGTGGAGAATCAATTGGGCAGGAAAATCAAGATGCTTCGATCCGATCGAGGAGGAGAGTACCTAAGTCTTGAATTCCACGATTATCTCAAGGAGTGTGGAATAGTTTCACAATTGACGCCTCCTAGGACACCGCAGTTGAATGGTGTGGCAGAAAGGCGTAATCGAACCTTGTTGGACATAGTTCGCTCTATGATGAGTCGTGCTTCACTATCTATATCTTTTTGGGGGTATGCCTTAGAGACTGCCACCCATATCCTTAACCGAGTCCCTACTAAGAAGGTTGCCAAAACACCTCACGAGATGTGGACAGGGAAAGCTCCCTCATTGGCACATATCAAGGTTTGGGGTTGCGAGGCTTTCGTAAGACGAGATACTCACGAAAAGCTCGAACCTCGAAGTGAGCGATGTATTTTCATCAGCTACCCGCAGAAATCCTTTGGATATCTTTTCTATAGACCGAAGGACAATGTTGTCTTTGTTGCGAGGAGAGGAGTTTTCCGAGAGCGAGAACTCATAGGCCAAGGAGACAGTGGGAGGCAAATCGAGCTTGAAGAGATTCAAGAGTCGATAGATGAAGGAACCTCTACCGCTGGCACTCAACCCGAGGAGGAAACTCCGGTTGAACCGATTGACGAATCCTTACCTCTTTGACGTTCCGATAGAGTTAGAGTTCAACCTCAATTTTATGGTTTTCATATTACTACCGAAGGGGATACGTATATTAGTGATGGTACACTAATAAATCTTGATGAACCTAATAGCTATAAGGAAGCCATGGCAGGCCCGGAGTCTGCAAAATGGAAAGAGGCAATGGATAGCAAGATCCAATCCATGTATGATAACCAAGTTTGGAATTTGGTTGATAATGTGCCCGGACGTAAGACCGTTGGGTGCAAGTGGATCTTCAAGAAGAAGACCGACGTGGATGGAAACGTACACACATATGAAGCGCGATTGGTTGCGAAGGGCTTTACTCAAACTCCCGGAGTTGACTATGAAGAGACCTTCTCACCAGTTGCGAAGATAAAATCTATTAGAGTGATGCTAGCTATTGCCGCATTTCATGATTATGAGATTTGGCAAATGGATGTAAAGACCGCTTTCCTTAATGGAAAGCTGGCTGAGGATGTTTACATGGCTTAGCCAGGGGGGTTTGTGGATCCGAAGCATCCGAATAGAGTGTGTAAGCTTGAGAAGTCCATTTATGGACTTAAGCAAGCGTCTCGCAGATGGAATCTTTGCTTCGATGAGAAAGTCAAAGAGTTTGGATTTGTACGAAGCGAAGATGAATCATGTGTATATGTCAAAGCCAGTGGGAGTATAGTTAGCTTCCTCGTTCTTTATGTCGATGACATATTACTCATAGGAAACGACATCCCGACTCTGCAGGAAGTTAAGTCCTGGCTCGGGAAGTGCTTTGCTATGAAGGACCTCGGAGAGGCTTCTTACATTTTGGGAATAAGGATAGTAAGAGAAAGAAGTAAGAGACTACTTGGACTTAGTCAGAACACTTACTTAGAGAAGGTAATAAAACGTTTTAGTATGGAAAACTCGAAGAAGGGAGAATTACCGATACAAAGTAATGCCAAGTTGAGTAAGACTCAAAGTCCGAGTACCGAAGCTGAGATAGCTGAAATGAGCCGAGTACCATACGCTTCCGCAGTTGGCTCAATCATGTACGCTATGACTTGTACTCGCCCTGATGTAGCCTTTGCTTTGAGCATGGTTAGTAGATATCAAGGGAACCCTAGCAGAGCCCATTGGATTGCGGTGAAGAATATCCTTAAGTACCTTCGGAGGAAGAAGGAATGGTTCTTAGTCCTCGGAGGGAGTGATGACTTGAAGGTGCGAGGGTATAGTGACGCCAGTTTTCTGACCGACAGGGACAACTACCGTTCGCAGTCGGGCTGGGTCTTTACCCTGAATGGAGGAGCAGTGACTTAGAAAATTTCCAAGCAGGAAACCGTAGCTGATTCAACGTGCGAATCAGAGTACATTGCAGCGAGCGAAGCGTCGAAGGAGGCAATATGGCTGAAGAACTTCATCAGTGATCTTGGAGTTGTACCTGCCATAAAGGAGCCCATGGAGATTTTCTGTGATAATGAAGGAGCGGTTGCCTTGACCAAGGAACCGAGAGATCATGGTAGATCAAGACATATCGATAGAAGATATCACTTTATTAGACATCGTGTAGAAGAAGGACAACTCGTAGTGAAGAGGATATCATCAGAAGAAAACCCAGCAGATCCGCTTACGAAGGGACTGAGTAGGGTTAAGCACTTGCAGCATGCTAGGAGTATTGGGCTGAAGGATGATATTAGCATAGATTATATAGATAGTATTAGAAATGTGTAATAGATAAATGTAATTAACATTTGATGATTAAATAAAGGAGTTTTATTTATAAGTAATGTTACTGTCTTATGTTAATTGTTTAACTATTGTTTCATTTTGCATGTTTTGACTTCCAGAATAATTGAATTTGTTAAGAATAATCGAATTATTCAAATTGTCCACAATCGTTCATATGTTGGAAGTAGATATGAATGAAGATTGTCATGAATCGGTATGTAGATTGTCTAAATGGTATTAGACATAGCAAAAGATTGCTGCGACGTTCATGAGTGCTTATGAACTGGTTTTGAGCATTGGAACAAACCCGCGCTTGCTGGAATCACCTTATGGAATATGATATAAAAGGGTGATCGCAAGACGATAATATCATATAGTCTTAAAACCTAGATATATGGTTTGTTATTTGTTAATTGGTTGTACATTGATAATGCGAAAACGCATCAGTAACTCGATGTCATAAAACGCATTGTTGTGTATAGTTGGTTAATGAATAAGTAAATGCATATAAGTCGAAGTTTATCTGTAACTTTTATCCTAAGAAGGTAAAAGCGATATCTCGGCCGCTCGATGATTTGATTTGACTTATGTGCCGGGCCCGGTCAGAACTGAATTGATGTGTTCGATTAAGGTCTATGTAAAATAAATCAGAGATCGAGAAACCTAAATGCTAGACTAATCATTCCATAGAATTGTCAGCATGATATCTAACAGAGGACTGTACGATCCCTTATCTAAAGGACAAGATTGATTAGATCAGAGTTTGACAGCGTCTTTGAGAGCTACGATTGCAAATCGAATTGTACTTGTGCATATAGTTACTATACTTATCCAAGTGGGAGACTGTTGGAATAGTGTCTAAGGCTGCAACTATATTAGGCAAGTATTTGACCCGATTGTGCATGGTCCTTTTGGGTTGCCTTCACCATAGCAACTTGATAGGATGATTTATTAAGAGAGAATAAATATTATTAATATATTATGAGAATAATATAAAGAATAATAATATTGTTATTTGATTAATATAAGTCATAAATTAATTGGTATTAATTTGGTGACTTAAAGAGATTAATTAAATAAGAGGGTATAAACTGTCAATTGTTTGATAGTTACACTTTAGACTATAAATCCTTATTAGATAGGGGTTGGACGAATTCTAGAGCTAAGGATAGCTCAAAATCGTCCAAGCCTATCTATGGTAAGGATATGGATTGCTTTAAGAGAAGATTATCCAACTAGGGTTGAAGTTGTAACCCTTAAGGAGTCTACAAGTATAAATAGACCCTATGGCAAAGGGAAATCGGCATCTCTTCTCAAGTGAGAAAACCCTGGCCGATTTCCTCCTAGCCTCTCTCTCCCAAATCATCTTCTTTGCTATTTGGTGTTTGTAAGCCATTAGAGGAGTGACAATTGTGACTCTAGAGCTCCAAAACAACAAGATCAAACAAGAGATTCAAAGGTATGCTTCTAGATCTGATTTTGTATTGTTTTATACCTAATTAGTTGTTAGAAGTCTTGGATTCAAAGTATGTTTAATTAGAAAGCCTAGATCCAAGCATTAGGGTTTTGCACGCGCACATAGGAAAGTTCTTATGGCTAAAACCCATCAATCCTGACCTTAGGTCGATCTTTGAAAAATAACTTGAACCTTGTAGTTGATCGAATAGGTCATCAATCCTCGGCAATGGATATCTATTCTTTATTGTTGCCTTATTCAGCTCTCTATAATCGATGCACATTCTCATACTTCCATCTTTCTTCTTCACGAGTAACACCGGAGCTCCCTAGGGTGATGAACTAGGTCTAATGAAACCTTTGTCCAATAGCTCCTAAAGTTGCATCATCAGCTCCTTCATCTCCATCGGTGCTAGTCGGTAAGGTGCTTTTGCTATTGGCGTTGTTCTGAGCAACAAGTCAATACGGAATTCCACTTGTCGATCAGGCGGTAATCCAGGAAGATCTTCGGGAAATACTTCCGGATAATCACACACCACAAGAATATTCTGCATCACCTTCTTTTCCTTCTTAGCATCGATCACGAATGCGAAGTATGATGTACACCCATTGGTCAAACACTTTCTGGCTTTCATTAGGGAAATGATTCCAGAATTTACTCTGCGTTTATCTCCGTACACCATAAACGATTCCTTCCCAGGCGGGTTCACTTTCACTATTTTCTCCTTGCATAAAATCTCGGCATCATTGGCGCTAAGCCAATCCATTCCCAACACGATGTTGAAACCATTAAGTTCAATAGGCAATAATTCCTCGTGGAACTTATTCCCATTCAAGTCAATTAAGACGTTTTTCATACGATGGCTAACAGGTACAAACTTGCCACTAGAAACTTCGACTAATAAAGCATTATCTAGTCTAACAACAGGCAAAGCTAGTTTTCTACCAAATTCATGCGATATAAAGGAGTAGTTGGCTCCATAATCAAATAAAATTTGGGCAGGCAATTCGTTTACAAGAAAGGTACCTGAAGCGACATCAGCTTCTTTTTTGGCAGCTTCCAGTGTCATCTGGAAGGCTCTTGCTTTCGGCTTTGGTGGAATGTTGGGTCTCGCTGCTTCCTTCTTCTTAGGGCAGTCCCTCAACATGTGACCCTCCTCACCACAACCATAACAAACTTTCTTAGTAAGTGTGCATTCGTTTGCATAATGCCATGGCTTTCCACATTTGAAGCATGTGACCACTTCCCCGTCACATTTCTCATGATGCTTCTTTTTACACTTTTTGCACCATTTCGCCTCTACCTTTCCTCCACTTCCTCTCGAACTAGATTTCGAGAATTTACTTTTCTTGCTGGACCCTGAAGATCCATCGATTTTCCTCTTTTCACCAACCTCTATCCTTTCCAGACCCTTTTCTTTCTGTTGGGCCTCCACATTCTTAGCTGCTCGAACAACTGTTTTCAGAGTAGTTGCCATCTTGACTGTCGGACCAAAGTCGACAGACAGTTCATTAGCGAACCTCTCGATCTTAGAGAGTTCTGTTGGCACTAGGTACGGAAATAACTTCATTTTCTCAGTGAATGCAGTAGCATAGTCATCTACGCTCATTCTCCCCTTCTTCAAATTTTGGAACTCATTGTTTAGATCAATCATAACCATCTTTGAACAATATTGCGCCCTTAGTTGTTCCAAGAACTCCTCCCATGACATTTTCAGAGCTTCTCCTCGTGGCATAGTACCTGCCAACAACTTCCACCAGCTCAAAACTCCAGTCTTCAGTTGTCTAACTGCAAAGACAGTCTTCTGTTTGTCACTATAGTCACAACTTTCAAATACCATATCCATCTCGGAGATCCAATCCATAATTTCAATAGGCTTTGGGCTCCCAGAAAGACTTGGCGGCTTGGCGCCTAAGAAATTCCTGTACATTCGCCCATCCTTGTTGTTTCTCCTTTCCGGATCGTTCCTTCGTTCTTCTTGAGTCCCAATTTGACTCACAATGCGACTATTGTTCCCTTCCTACGATTGTTCGGGAATCAGTTCGGGTTCCACAATATGTATGATAGGTTCGTCCCTATTTCCATGCAACATCTGTCACATTTCTTCCCTTTGTTCGGCTAACATAGCCCGAATCATGGCTTGCACTCCAGCCATGGTGATCTGTTCTGGTGCAGCAGCTTCAACAGCTACTTGTTGAATTACAGGAGGTTGATTCCTGTTCTCGTTTGTGTTTCCAACACCGCTTCTTGTTATCACCATTCTTGATCTATGCACCGAATAAGGTGAAATTTAGATCTTCATTCTTGAAATATATTATGATCTTCCATATAACTCTGAAACGTTTACATGTTATTTCTAATATCGTCGTCAAACACATAGAATCCTAAACACATAAGGTTTCCAGATCTGGTCGGCAACAGACCATCGATCCGAACAAATAATATAATATATGGAAACATATAACATTTAGCACATAAAAGCATTTTAGGCAACTTTCCTAAAATAAACTAGTGCTTGTGTCTAAAACATAGCAGACACACATCTCAAAATATTCGCTTAGCATTTTAAGATTAAGTCTAGAAATCCTACAAATTCCTAGTTCGCTTAAACTAATGCTCTGATACCAACTGTGACATCCCCAAAATCACGGCCAGAAAAGACCGGTTTCATTTATACTTTTTAAACATTTTCAGAGTAAATCCTTTTGATTTTAAAAGAGATGCAGAATTTGTTCCCAAAAACAAAACATGATAAAATAGATCTTTTATCAAAACATTTCATAAAGAAATATAATTTCATTTCATAATCAAAATCGGGATGTCATGTTCCGATACAGACCATAAAGCATAAACGCTAACATTACAAGTCATTCAACAAATATATACATATACAGACTTGTAAACAAAACAACTTGATGATTCATCCATCTTATGCTCTTGGACCACTTCCTGTAATACAAATAAACTGAGTGGGTCAGGCTTGGGAGCCTGGTGAGCATATAGGGTTTTCAACCCACAATAAATAATTATATTTAATTCAACAATCAACAATAACCCGATTACCCATTCCCGTTATCATCACTTTACGTCCCTAAACAACATCTATTATAAGGGCCCTAATCTAGGATTTTCATCGGGACGGACATTACTGCAAAGGGGCTTCCTTAGCAATAAATATCCTAAAGGCAACCATGAGGGGGATAGAGTACATTGGTGAACACATCGTTCACAACACCTACAGGTTATGACCCTGCTAGTGTTCCACAGGACCGTCTAGAAAGAGTCCGTGGTCATCATCCATACTCTGCTGAATGACTAGATCAACAACAACAACATCGAGGCCTCTCATCTGTTTATTACACACCAATTGTCTACCCATGTTCTACCCAACATATTAGTAGATAAAAATATACATTTTTATACATAGTTTAAAGCCTGTATAGCATGCTCAATCAATACATTTTCCACATAATAGATGAGGCACACACACATAACACGTATTTCATAGAGAATAAATCAGATCTATAAGATAGAAGAAAGTGAATATACATTCACACATATAATCAACAAAATATACACATAACACGTATTTCATATAAAATACTTCATAATTATGTGATAGAAGAAAGTGACTACACACTCACTTGATCAGAAGATGATCAGACAGCACTACGACTTGCAGAAGTAGTATTCTTCGGTAGATCTAGAAGATCTCCACAAAAACCGGGCTCCTCGCGGGCAGGGCTTCGGCTTGGAAATAACGCTCCTCGGGATCCTCAAGACTTCGGAACTTGCTTCGGGACTCGGGAATGATATCTGGGGTTCGGGATATAAGTGGCATGCAAACCGAGGCAAAAACTAGAGAGAAAGGAAGAAAATGGCAAAAGAATTCGTCTGCCTTCGCATGCTATTTATAGAGGTTGAAGCCTGGCATTACACTGGGCGTAATGCTCTACGCGGGGCGTAGTGCGAAACGTCACTGCATGCGTCATCGGAGCACTCGAGTGCGAGGCGGGTCACGCGTTGGTGTACGCTAGGCGTACTCAACTACGCTGGGCGTAGTGTGGATCGGATTGCTGACTCCTCGGATAACTATCCGATTTAAAGATTAAATCATATATATTTATTATTTAAAAACTTCGGAAATTCATATATTCTTCATACGAACTCTGTTTTCAACGTTCGTTATATCCACGCGTAGGTGAGACTACGCTCTACAACTTTCGTTTAGACTTCGTCGGCTGATTTTGAATTTATTTTTATTGTTTATTTTTAGTAGGCTGGGATAGAAAAACTTCATTATAAATTCGTAACTTCTTTATCCGACGTCCGTTTTCGCCTATATTTTTATCGTTTCGCTACTATTAACGAGATATTCGATTCTCATTTATATTGTTTTGGCTAAAAACTGCTCGATCTCAAATCGAGTATTCGGGTTGCATACTGCTAAGTTGAAACTTCAGAAAATCATAACTTCCTGATACGAAGTCAGATTTGGGCGTTCTATATATATTCGGAAACCTCGTTTCGGCTACTACAAGTTTATGTAAAGATATCGGGTTTATTTTACACTTAAATTTTGATGCTTGTTTTATTCTTAATTCATATAAGCCACATAATTAAGCAATTAAGCATAAAACACATAATATTCAAACAATACATTCTTATTATTTCAAAATGGGTTACAAAGGTTAACCTAGACTATTACATTGCTAACAATGGCAAGCCCAGAAATACAGGCGTTACATGACTCGTCGAGTAGCCAACTCAATTTGCGTGATCATCCCGTCTCTACTCGACGAGTCAGGCTACAGACTCGTCGAGTACCCCTGAAAAAATGAAAATACTTTATTTAAATCACATACCAGAAATGGGGCGTTACACACTCCATTACACATAAATCTGATACATAAACCAAATACAACAACACCAATTCCAAAACCCCCTACATAAACTGAAAGCAAAAAAACCCATATTCGATTAAAATAAAAGAAAACCCCTGCAATGGTTACAAACCAAAAACCAAAACTCCATTACCATCCAAACCTTCACAAGATGCTTAGACACTAAAATAATACCAAAAAAACACCCATGAACAAAACAACATCAGCTGGTAGTTCCACAATTCTGCACTTGCAATGGCAACCCTCTCTTCCAATCGGTTCATTGATCTTATCAAACCTGGAATCACCACCAATGCCCTAGCACACAAAGGAGGATCAGACCATCGAAGGAACCCACATCTTGTACAGTTCCAAAATTGTCTTCCAGGGTTACGATTCACCCATGAAGTGATCTTCATTGCTTCATTCCCACATCTGCAAGTCACCATCTTTGAATCAAAAGCGATTGGATGTCGTGAAGGGTGCAACGGTCAAGCAACAGTGGAAGGGAGAAGAGAGATGAAAACTGATAAAGGTAAAGGGTTTGCCCAAAAATCGGACATGCAATTTCTTTTAAAAAGAGAAGGTTACAACTGAAATGATGAAATTACCCCTGCAATATAAAATTAAAAAATGAGTTAACGGTGAAATGCTAATGGAGTGAGCCGGAAGGACCAAATGTTAAAAGTTTTGAAACCATAGGAATCAGCTGTGAGGTCTTTTGAACTTATGGACTAAACTTGATATTTTTGAAAACCAGATGGACCATTTTTGAAGTTTTGTCTATTTATTTTTTGATTTAAGATGGATATATTAATCTTTATTTATTTTTAGAAGTTTTTATTATTTATCTGAAACTTATTATTATTGGAAGAATTTTAAGAATTTTGCATATGTTTTCTTAAACATCAAAATATTATATTTGTCCAACCTAATTTTATATATCATATTTAATCTTTATAAAATTACAAAATATCAAATTTGCCTAAATCATTATTTTTAATATTTATAATCATTTAAAATTTTTATTTTTGTTAATTAACTAATATACCCTTCTTATTAATCTAAATTCAAAATATCATATATATTCTTCAAAAACTTTTCAAATACCACATTTATCCAAATCTCACTTTATATATTTTTTCCCAAAATTTGTCACATTTATATATATTTTGCATATACTTTAGCCTTTAATACTAGAAAATCTATAAAAGATTCAATAATTTATAGATGCATTTTACTCAAGTTGATTTTTCATTTGAAAAATCCAATCTAATTTTTACTAAGGTTGTGTTTTCATTAAAAAGTCAAATCATGTTTTTGTATATTGATGTATGGACAAGTGATTTTACATAATTAAGCTTAAAATATTTAACTTTAAATATAGAAAAACATGATTTTACTAAAATGAATGCATTTTAAATTAAAAGTCCATCCGTTCTTCCTTTTGCATATCTAAAAATAGCAAAAATCAAGACATGTCTAAAATTGCAAAAGTCAAAGAGATGTCTAAAATAGCAATATAAGCTGCTGCAAAAGTGACCTTGTAATATATTATTCTTTTTTACATACTTATACACCCAAGCTATCATAAGATTTTGTTTTTTTCCCACTTCTTTCTAAAATAAATACTAATATTATTAGCATTGTATATGTATTGATAACTTTTTTCTGAAATATAACAAAAAAAAAAAATTATAACGTCCGGTCAGGATAAAGATGAAGTTTCTAGTGCAAGGATAAGCTAACAACTCCCCTCCACCTTTAGGATCATTTTCTAGACCTTTGTAAGTCTTCTTTTTAGAATCTTGATGGTTGGCTTCTTCTAGATCTAGGTTTTATTGTTTATCCTTCTTGTTCTTTGTGATTTGAGTGGATAGATTCAATAAGGTTTGCAACTTTATTGATCTTTGAAGTCTCAAAATAGGTTGATGCTCTAGATTTGAAGAGTTCTGTAACTTTGAATTCATGCATGGGGTTTTAACCCTATTTATGTCTGTAACATTCCAAAAATCATTAGTAAAAATTTCATTTTTAGGTCAACCAAAAACCATCAGGTATTCATATAAATCGTCCATAAGTATATCAATGTGAAAATAGTTATTATAGTACAATTCCCAAAATCATAAAAATGGTGAACAAGGATGGATACGTCGCGATCAAGTCGGGTGTCATACCCCCAAACCGGAACGACGGAAATGTTCAGGGGTGGATGACGTCATGTATAGTATCACAACAATTGTATAATATCAATAAAAGTAAAACACAACCGTTACATTGATAAAGAAAAGTATTTAGATAGGTTCGATATATAGTTTGTATGTCACCAAAAGTGTATATCAAAAGTATAAAAGACGTGACTCTACAAAGCTCCGTCTTCTCAAAATCTGTGGGTGTACCTGTCTACTGGTTCCCTGAGAATACAAGTGGTTTTGAAAATGTATCAACATTTAAGTTGGTGAGTTCATAAGTATGTTTTTATGATGGAAAACTTGTTATTGTTCCTTGAAAAGAATTAGTATGTTCCTCCAGAAAATCCAATATTTTCTTTAGTAAATGAAATGTAGTCTTAGGCCTTAAGACAAAAATGTATGTAGTTACTGTATTCTGTAATAGTAAACTATAGTCTTATTAATAAATAAAACTATATCATGTATGTTTCTTGAAATTGTATACTGTATTAGTGTACTTTGTACTAGAAAAGTACTGTATAGTAGTAGTGTTCGTATGAAAATCCTTGTGTAACACCGTAAATTTTCAAACAAAATTTTCATTTAAAATCACACAATTCTCACAAAGCGTTTTTCAAAAATCCCATTTATTTAATTTACCAAATACAACTCCATAATTATTTGGTTAACAATCCATGATCCTCAAAATATAGATTCTTCTCTGGTGTGTACAATCAAGCCGGCGCCTTCCAACAATTCTGATAAAAACCTGAAACACATAACACATAACACGATAAGCACGAAGCTTAGTGAGTTACTCAAGATACCACACACACAACCCATTAGCCACTCGAGGTTGTATCACTATAAGACCCTCCGGTCAATGTGTCTCAGTGGGACCCTCCAGTCCCATGGCTCGTTGGACTCTCTGGTCCGGTCTATAAAGCTCCGCATAGCATAAATCACAAAGACATAATGCACAACATGATTCAAAAAACATAAGGCATGATAACATAATACTCAATGTAAGCACATAAGACCCCCCGGTCACACATAAGTACAACTCTAGGTAAAGTATAGTGAGAAGACTCACCTCGAAAGCTTACAACTGATAATCTCACACATGGAAATATCAAACTAGCCTTCGCCTATCAAATAGGATAAATATCTCTAATTAATACTCTATTCATACTCAATACCAAAAGGTTTCCCTCGGTAACGCGCTGTTTGAAATTTACTCGGTTGGGGCCTCCGAAACCAAAGGGTAGGGGCGATTCGGTCTTTTATGGGTCCCAGGTTATAACACCCATAAATTTTAAGCCAAATTTAAACTTTTCAAAAACACTTTAAATCAACAGTTATTACAACTTTGTTTCCAAAATAGTCTATATCAGAGTTTTTCCTAGAAACCATAACAAAAGATGATGAGTTGTATGATCATGCCTTTGCCTTGCAACGATCCCCTGATGTACCTGAGACAATAAACTGAAACTATAAGCCCGGAAGCTTAGTGAGTTCCCCCAAAATACCCATACTCACAGTAATACACATAGACACATAAACAACATACTATGGGTCCAGTCAACCATCGGGTTGGAATACCCCAGGCCCAGAACCAACAGGTTGGAAGGTGAGACAACCTGAAACTTCTACCTGGTACGTCGAGACAGTTAATCTAAGTTAAACTTGCTTCTTTTAACTCCTAGCACAGATTAAGGGTTTGTTTAAGCATTCTAAGGTTGAGTACAACCAAGGTCGAGATTAGGAATGAGTCAGCTAGTCGTATAGGGACGAAATTCGGCCATACACCCCTTTTGGAGGAGTGTGCGGCCAAACACATGGGTGTACGGCCGTACACACCCTTCATGGCCACACACCCACCCCTATATAAAGGGTAGACCCCTTTCCTTTCATTCATTTAACACCTTGGCAGCACACAACACCATTTCTCTCAGGATTCTTCAACCGCAAACCCTCCCAAGGCTTCAAAAATGTCAGTAATACATCCCTTAGCTTGTTGTGCTTGAAGAACCATTTAATCTAAGCCTAAAATCATTAAGCCCTGTCGTGTTCTTCATCTCTTTGAGGGAGTGCGGACGCACACCCACACGAGGTGGCCTCACACTCCTAAAAGACCCTCCAAAGTGTGAGTTGGACTTCCATATTCGAGTTGGACATGAACCTAGCTTTGCTTCACCTTGGATTTGGCTTTTTGGACATCATAATGTAGGGTGTATGACCGCACACACCCTTGTGCAGCAACACACTCCTTGTGTGCGGCAACACACTCCTTGTGTGCGGCAGCACACTCCCGTGTGCGGCCACACACACACCCTAGGACCACAAACTCAGTTCTAAGACCCTGAACTTGTACTAATACTTAGTATGGACCTAGAACACTTCATGGATGCAAGTATGGACCTTGAAAACAACTCAAAATCACCTTCCATCATGAGTTTATGGCCGCACACCCATGGCCATATACACCTATAAGGTGGCCATACACCTCCCTCATGCAATTCTTTAAGGTCCTAACACTTAGTGTAGGTAGTCCCAAGTTCTTAGAGTGGTTTTCCATCACATTTAGTAGAGAAATACCTTAATTTGACTCCTTGATATGTCATTACATGTTAATTAGGATCCAATCGTGTTCAAGGCTTCACTTGAATATCCGACATTCCGTATCGATATTTCATTCAAATCGCCCGAGGTGAGTTCATACCCCTACGCTTTTCCGAGCTTTTCATGTTTTCAGGGGAGGGATACAAGCAAAAGTACAAGGAAACTTGTGCTCAAAGTATATTATTTTGTTTAAGATAATTATATTTTCAAGATGCTTTTAACACAGAAAACAATTTTACCAAACGATTAACAAATCAACTCGTACAAACAGTTTTCAAACTAGAGCAATGAACTTATGAATCATGTGGCAAAATGCTGTCGTTTTATAAAGGATTCATGTTAATCACAAAAGGATTTTCTATATTATTACTTGTAAATTTGTTAGTCTAAGTTGGAGACACGTCCTTGGTAACACTCACCACGGAATCAGAGTGTAGGACTAGCACTTGTAACCAGAATCTCTTGTAGGGAGAGCGTGACTATTGTGTATAGATCTATACGGGACTGACTATCCCTCACCTCGTTGCTAGCTACAGTGGGACCGACAGGTCTACGGGTGACAAAGTCATAAAGGATACCGGCCCCGATACGTGCCATATCAAGTTAATATATGGTTATAAAACTCGCAACGAAGATAACAGAGATTTACTTTTATAGTAATGAATCAAGTGAACTGAGCTCAAAGTAATAACCGATTTGATTACTGGAGGGTATTAATAGTACCTTCAGGATTTAGTTTAACATGTTTTCTTTTATTACTTTTATTTATATAATAGGGCTAATATACCTCACTGGGAGTAACCAGGGTTTTTTTTTTTTTTTTTTTTTTTTTTTTTTTTTATTTTTTTTTTACACCTCAGTTTAGAACGGATAACCAACCATCAACTTTTAGGGAAAATATAGGATTTTCCCGGGATAACTCGGATTTTCATTAACGGATCATTTTTACATGTAACTAACGGATATTCATATTCATTCCACGACTCCTTGGATTGTACATACCTTGTATGAACCTGGAAGTCATGGAAGGAATGGGTGTTCAAACACGCTTTTCATAAGAAAATATAGGATTTTCTTGAGGAACAATTTTCAAAAGGATTCAAGGAAATATTTTCCACCAAAAAGAAACTAAATTCTTATGAAGTCACCAGCGTTATGCTGATAATATTTCAAAACTGCTTGTATTCTCAGGGATTTAGTAGACACGTACTTCCAGGCTTTTGGAGAAGTCGGCGCGTTAGAGTCACGTCTTTTGATTTTACTTTTGTCATGAACAAAACTATGTACTAAGACAATGTAAACATTATTTATATATGTATTCAATGTTTAGTTGTGTTTACTATGCTTGCTATGATACAATTATTGTGATACTACGCATGACGTCCTCCGCCCCAAAACGTTTCCGCCGTTCCGGTTTTGGGGTGTGACAGATTGGTATCAGAGCTCTTGTTTATAGTGAACTAAGTATACCGAACCATACATGGTATACAACTATAAACATTAAGGGGCATAAGTGCTCTAAACTAAAAGTATACTTTCAAATAATAATAATAATAATAATAATAATAATAATAATAATAATAAGTATTTTTATAAAAAGTATACAAGTATACCTAAATACCTGAATCAGTGTCATAAGTAGAACAAAACAAAAGTATTTGAATGTTGGACATCGCGCGTTGAACCTGGGCAGTTATGTAATCATGTCTAGGATCAATATAGCCTGATCAACTATATTCATTCGAGACATGAACAACATGTGCTTGGGAGTAACCGTGGTGTTGCAACAAGCCTAAAACTTACCTAGATACCAGAAGAATTCTAGAATCAAACATAAGGGTTAAAATACTATATGAGTATTTTAGGATGCTATAACGATCGAACTAGAAATTTACCCAAGGATCCATTCTTCAAGAATCAAGCATGTAGCTATACTACATTGGAAGTATTATTAGATTCAATGCCTATTAACTATCCCTTTACCACTATCTCGCCTAGATAGCATGGTCGGATTCCATCTCCCTGGCGACCCGTACTTTCCTAACCAAGGGGATGATGGATGGCTCGAACCAGCACTAGAAGAGAACCATGAAATTCCTTTGGACGATGACTTTGCCTAACCATTTCCTGAAGAGACTGACTTAGAACCCGAAGTCGAGAACCTACCTCCAATAGCCCCGATACCAAATCCTAACCCCCGAACTGAGTTCGAGGGCCCAACGCCTATGTGGGTTGGAAGCATGGATAGGTGGGGTCATGAACAAGGACAACCCCACCATACAATGGGGATCGCCTCTTTTACAGTGTGAACGAGGGAGGCTCCGTAGACAGGGCCCTCCCAATCATAGTCCGCCGAGTAGCCCCTAATGTTGAACTAAACGTGGCGGCCATTCAGCGAAGTATGGAGCTTGAGGCAGACTCGGATGCCAACATGAACCGTATTCATAATCTTGAAGTTGCTCACGGGAGAACTATGATGGACAATGAAGCTTGGCATAAAGAGCTAGCTACCACTTGAGCTGAGGACATAGAGCTCCGAGCATTCCATATAGTATACGAGAGCCACCTGCTTGACATGGAGCACCGGCTGGCTAACTTAAGGATCCGTCTGAGGAGTGCCCGTCGCCGATAGGAGAATACTCTACTCATCCTTCCTTTTGGTTTAAGGAATAACTTTCATATTTATGTGCTGAGTAGTTCTTTTCCGAAAACATCTCTATCTTTCATGTTGCCAAGATTTTTCTCTTTATTAGTATGACATAGACCTACTTTTAGGTCAAGAGTCCTGAAAAATGTGTAATCTCAGTTTTAGTTATAGTGTTAACAACCATATCTCAGTTGAAGATCATCATTGCCAAAAACATACCTTAGATCGGTAGCGTACAAATTAAGCAACTTCATCAAAGTCCTACCATTGCTTTGTCTTAAAAACATGTATCCTAGGATGTACTTAGACCATCATTCCTTTCCCCCCATCTAATTCATATCAGTCTCCATGAAAAGCTTCGATGTCATGATCGGCATGAGATGGTTGAGCCCCAAATCGTGCTGATATCATTTGCTTCGAGAAAGCAATTTGTCCCAATCTTTCCCCATGACGAAGTTCTCACTGTTTATAGTGGTAAAATTTGTTCGAACCTTCGTGTCATTTTCTGCGCCAAATCCAGACGTATCTGCGAAAGGGATGCCATGCATTCCTGGCACATGTGGTTGATGAGGCGCAAAAAGTTAAAGACCTCGAGAGCATCCCCGAAGTCTGCAACTTTCCTGATGTCATCCCCAAAGACATTCCAGGGATTTCTTCTGAGTGTCAAGTTGAATCCCGTATCGACTTGATCTCCGGAACTACACTTATAGCTAAATATCCATAGCGTCTAGAGCCGACGAAAATGTGAGAGTTATTCAACCAGTGCAATGAGCTTAACAACAAGGAGTTCGTAAGTTTATTATATGCGAACTTTATTGCGTTCAAATCTTTTTCTATTCTTGCTAGGACCACATCATGGGGATGTGGGTCGAATCAATGAGAGTTAGATAGCAATATAGGAAATCTTAATACATAGATAAACATTTAGGATACATCTAGAGAAAACCATTGTTGCTCACAAGCTTCTTTTCTTAACATGTAGCAGAATCATGCCTCCGAAGAAACATATCCAACCCACCGGTAAGACGCCAATCCTCCAAATGGACTCAGCTACGTTCCAAGCTACTGTCACAGCAGCCGTAGCAGCTGCCCTAGCTATTCTTAACACTAACAACACAAATGTTGGTGGAAGTGTTAATGGCAATCCAAATCTTGGTGTTAACCAATCTCAACAACAAGTGCCTACTAGAAATGACTTACCTGATCTCCAACCTAACAATCTAAAACGAAAGTTCAAAGGGAGTTGTTCAACCCAAAGACCTACCGAGAGGCAACGAATTGGGACAGTTAGTACCCCAGTCATCCCTGCTACTCCAAGTCCAACCGTACCTTACTGTGGAAATCTCCCACACTGCAGTAAATGCAACTACCATCATCATAGAACCTGCCGAGTGCTGCATTGCACCAGATGCAACAGGAAGGGACACACCGCCCGCAGTTGTAGGACCCTAATCAAGTTCATCACTCCGACTACCAATGTTGGGACAAGTCCAAACTGTTACCTCTGTGGAAGTGTAGGACATTTCAAAAGAGACTACTCCACAGAGAAGAACAATGAGGAAACAGGAGGAGTCTGGCCTCAAAGAATGGGGAAGCATCAAAGGACCCTGCCATATTTTGGTACGTTTTCGAAAACCCCGATAATTGCTCATAATTGCGATTACTCTTTCATCCGGATTAAATCAAGAAATCTTTATAAGGTTTAAATCCCTAAGGAACAAATTATGATAGCTTAGTGAATACGCTATGGTTAGTTGTAATTATACACGGCTTGTGTACACCAAACGATCATAGAGAGATTTAGTAAGAACCATTTCATGAAAGTTCATGATTTCGAAGTATACAAACCCTTGTACTTGCAGTACCCTACAATTTTGAATCGAACACAACAAACACCAGAGACATTCACCCAGGGGCATCAATGTCCTAACAAAACGATCCTTCTAAACTAACTTAGCGTGCGACTCTACGACGTCGTCTTGTTTAGTCCGACTGAGTCTATGTTATACCAAACCCTTCTGTCTTAAATCGTTTGATCGCAAAACTCTCACCGCTTGTAACAGCCAACTAGGTGCGAACTTCGAAAAAAATTCATCTCCCTTCGAAACCTGAAGGTATCCATGCGAAGAGTATGAATCAGAACCAGCAGGTACAATAGTGAAGATCCGCTTAAACATCCGACAAGAGCCCAAATATAAGAAGGAGAGACTCACCTGTGTTTACCTCCGAGAAGCAATCCGTTTTCATGGTATACCCGTAATCATTACCTCCGACCGGGTTAGCAAGTTTACCAAGAGAGCTTAGTAACATATATCCCGTCTTTCACGTGTCGAACCTAGATAAGTGTCTGTCCGATGAGACACTTGCGATTCCCCTCGACAATATTGAGTTCAACGAGGGACTACACTTAGTGTAGGAATCATTCGAACTCATGGACCAGGAAGTCCAGCGCACAAAACGAACGTCGTATCCGGTTGGTGAAGGTTCCCTGGAATACCAAACGAGAACTTTAATTCACTTGGAAGCACGAGAACCCAAGGAAAAAGAAGTACCCCCATCTTTTATAGGTCCACGAGTCGTAACATTATTCTTGAATTTCGGGACGAAATTCCCTCTAACGGGGGGATGGTGTGACAACCCGAAACTTCTACCTGGTACGCCGAGACAGTTAATCTAAGTGTGCGGCCGTACACCCCTTTTGGAGTAGTGTGCGGCCTCACACATGGGTGTACGGCCGTACAAACCCCTCATGGCCACACCGCCAACCCTATATAAAGGCTAGATCCCTTTCCTTTCATTCATTTAACACCTTGGCAGCACACAACACCATTTCTCTCAAGATTCTTCAACCACAAACCCTCCTACGGCTTCAAAAACGTGAGTAATCCATCCCTTAGCTTGTTGTGCTTGAACCACTTAATCTAAACCTAAAATCATTGAGCCCTGTCATGTTCTTCATCTCTTTGAGGGAATGTAGCCACACACCCACATGAGGTGGCCTCACACTCCTAAAAAACCCTCCAAAGTGAGAGTTGGACTTCCATATTCGAGTTGGACATGAACCTAGCTTTGCTTCACCTTGGATTTGGCTTTTTGGACATCATAATGTAGGGTGTATGACCGCACACACCTGTGTACGGCCGCACACACCCTTGTGCGGCAACACACTCCTTGTGTGCGGCAGCACACTCCCGTGTGCGGCCACACACACACCCTAGGACCACAAACTCATTTCTAAGACCCTAAACTTGTACTAAAACTTAGTATGTACCTAGAACACTTCATGGATGCAAGTATGGACCTTGGAAACACCTCAAAATCACCTTCCATCATGAGTTTACGGCCACACACCCATTGGGCCGCATACACATGGCCGTACACACTTATAAGGTGGCCATACACCTCCCTCATGCAATCCTTTAAGGTCCTAACACTTAGTGTAGGTAGTCCCAAGTTCTTAGAGTGGTTTTCCATCACATTTAGTAGAGAAATACCTTAATTTGACTCCTTGATGTGTCATTACATGTTAATTAGGATCCAATCGTGTTCAAGGCTTCACTTGAATATCCGACATTCCATATCGATCTTTCATTCAAATCGCCCGAGGTGAGTTCATACCCCTACATTTTTCCGAGTTTTCATGTTTTCAGGGGGAGGGATACAAGCAAAAGTACAAGGAAACTTGTGTTCGAAGTATATTATTTTTTCTAAGATAATTATATTTTCAGGATGCTTTTAACACAGAAAACAGTTTTACTAAAGGATTAACAAATCAACTCGTAGAAACAGTTTTCAAACTAGAGAAATGAACTTATGAATCATGTAGCAAAATGGTGTTGTTTTATAAAGGATTCATGTTAATCACAAAACGATTTTCTATATTATTACTTGTAAATTTGTTAGTCTAAGTTGGAGACACGTCCTTGGTAACACTCACCACGGAATCAAACTGTAGGACTAACACTTTTAACCAGAATCTGTTTGTAGCACATGGTTCTTGGTACGTATTTCTTTTTATTTTTATCTAAGTATTTCACATTTTTGGCCTTGGACTCGGCGAGTTGAAGGACCAACTCGCTGAGTAGAAGCGGGACGGGACGCAGGATTTAAGCGATGGACTCGGCGAGTCGGGTCCCGGACTCGACGAGTAGGCCCTGGATGGAAAAAAACCCTAATCAGAGGGTTTGCACCCTATTTAAACAACTCAATCAGTCACCCTTCGTCCCATTTGCTTCCAGGAGACCCCCATATCAACCCTAATTGTATGATTGAAGATCTAAGGCCTTTAGAGTGATTTTGGTGTTTTTGTGATCCAAGAAAGGAAGGAAAAGCTTGAAGGAACAAGAAGAGGCTAGAGGGATTCGAGTTTGGTTCATCATTTGCAGTCTTTGAAAGGTATGAAGTTTGTACCTTGCTTACTAGTTTGGTAGATCCCTTTTTGGGGAGGATTTAGGGCTTTTAAGCCATATGAGGTGACCAACCATGATTTGCAAACATGGTTGGGGGTCAAGACTTCAGATCTAGCACTTGGGGAGAGTCACAAGGTAGATTTGGATTGCTTTTGCACCCAAGGAAGGCCCCATGCAACAAAAGAGCCATTTTAGAGCCTTTTGGCTGAAAAGTCCCATGTATGCACGTAAAGTTTGTACCTTTACGTGCTAGATTGATCTTAGGGGCTTGGATCTATCATTTGGACAAGTGTTGTACATTAGAAATCGAGGATTTAGGGTGTGGACATTATCGAATCGGCGAGTCCGTTCTTGGGACTCGACGAGTCCAAGGGTTTGAGTCCCATATCTGTTGAGGGTCAAAAGAACTCAGTTGGGTGTTAGAAGGGTTGTAGCTAGACAAAAAGAGTGACCCAACGTATTGGACTTAGTTTTAGACCTGGAGTTCATAGGACTCGATGAGTGCTAGAATAGAATCGGTGAGTCCAAGGAAATCTCCTTAAGATTGAAGATGAACTCGACGAGTTGTTCATACAACTCGGCGAGTCGAGGTCAGACTTGTTCATCAGATGAAGGTGAACTCAATGAGTTGTTCATATAACTCGGTGAGTCGTATGAAGATCCATTTGATGTTCTTATAGAAGAGGAACTCGTCGAGTCATCGCCAAACTCGACGAGTCGAGTCATGGATGAGGACGTGTAAAAGGTTAGGGACTCGACGAGTTGACGGCCCAACTCGGCGAGTCGGGTCAACTTGAAGTTGACTTTGACTTGGACTTGATTGGGGGTAAAATAGTCATTTTACCCTAAGAGTAGATGTCAGTTTCTGACTAAGTGTTTTGTGGGGATTGTAGCCAGAGGATTTCCGGGGTAGCAGCAGACACAGACGTCCCACACAGATTATCAACAGCTACTTGTTCGAGGTGAGTTACCTTCCAGTAGCAGTGGGTCTACGGCCACAATGCCAGCCCACCAGTAGGAGTTGTATGTTAGATGATTGTCTTTGTGATATTATCTAGGTTTGATACTACCTGATATGTTATATGCTGGCATGATATGTTATATTTGATAGTAGTAGAGTTCGGTTGTTAGGACCGAAGGGTAGGTCAGGCACCCCAGATATGTCTGATAATATGTGATTATATGTTTGGACTGAAGGGCAGTTCGAACACCCCATATATGTCTGATAGTATGTTATGTTATGATATATGTGATATTAGCAGTAGGGGTGGAATAGTCCCCGATGGTCGGTTGTTAGGACCGACGGGCAGGTCAGCACCTCAGAATGGCTTCACATGGGTAGGTGAGCACCCTAGAATGGCTTGACATGGGTAGGTGAGCACCCTATAATGGCTTGACATGGGTAGGACGGCACCCCAGAATGGCCGCATGGGTAGGTTGGCACCCCAGAATGGCCGTACGGGTAGGTCGGCACCCCAGTATGGCCGTACCGGGTAGGTTGGGCATCCCAGAATTGCCCGACAGTATATATGTTATGTGATTGTATGGTATGTGGTATGATGGGGGAACTCACTAAGCTTCATGCTTACAGTTTACAATTCTGGTTTCAGGTACCTCTTCAGCGAAGGGGAAGGAGCTGGCACGGTAGCGGCACATTACACACACATGTTGGTTTTCCGCACTAGAGTTTCTTGGGACTGTACTCTGACATTATTCCTGTTTTTGTGAATGGCTTTTAGACATGAGTTGTGGTTTTATGAAAAGTTATGATTTTAATGGTGTTTTCTTTAGAATGTTTTTACAAGTCAATTAATTGAAAATGAAATTTTGGACTTGAATCAGAGCCCTGGTTTGAGGGATTCGGGCACACCTTCGGGGGTGTCTGGACTCAAACCAAGGGATTAAAAGATTTTTACAAAGAAAATGATTTTCTAAAAGCTAAGTAAAAGAGTTTTAAGAAAGATCAAAGTGTGTGATGTGCGCAACCGGCCGAGCTCAAGTAAGTATTCCCCAAAGTGCCCATACAAGTTTATATTATGTTTATTAGTTTCAGTAGAACAAATGGCTAGAATAGGACTAAGGATCTTGGAATGATGCCTTATGTGCCTGCTTTATGTGTTTCGGCTTGTGAGAATTGCATGTTAGTATTGAGTAGACAGCAGTAGGATAGCCTGTTTAGGTTATGCCTGATAGTATGAGCTTAGCATTGTATGCTAGTACAATTTCTCATTATGAGGACAGATTTGCTTGAGTAGTTCTTTGCATCCGAATGCTTCTTGCATTGTGCTTTGTGGGACTCTGAAGGATGGGAGTTAGCCATTAGGTGAATATGTCACGTCACATGTGATCAGGGTTGAATAATCTCAGAGTGTTAGACTTGGCCCTATTGCGCAACTGTTGTTTGAGTCTAATCGTTGTAGGGACAAGTCTTTTACTCGAAGGATTATCCGAGCATCATCACATGTGATGATATTCAGGTAATGGCTAATTGGCATTACAAGGAGGCCATCAACAGCTGAGGACCGGTTTGGGTGGAGTCATAGATTTTCCCAAGGGTAAGCCTAGGATGAGAATAACATAGATCAACAGTAGTAAAAGGGACTTGGTTGAGTAAAGGCAGTCCTTGAGGAAGGTACGGATAGATGTGGAAGGTAGTATGGGCCCATACTACTGAAAGCAAAGGATCCGTACCCAAATTGAGGAAGGCTGAGGTAAGACCGGGAACTTGTAGTGGATGTGATCCCTCTTGATGTATCAGTATCACTAACGGTTGTCTCTATTTATTGTAGAATGGTGGTACTACGGTAGAGACTAGTAGTTGGTAGCTCAGGAGAGGGATCGGGTTCAGGTTCAGGCTCCGAGCCAGTGGATGAGAGACTACGCGATTTCATCACGTCTGAGATCACCAGAGGCATCCTTGATGCGACCCCAGTTATATTTGGGTCGATCAAGGAAGGGATTGTTGAGCTGATGGAGGATCGCCTTAGGGCGTTCAGGAGCGACATGGCGACCAACCAGTCGGGGTCCCGCACACTGTCTTTTAAGGACTTCAGGGGTAGTGGTGCACCAGATTTCCGTGGGGCGAAGGACCCCATTGCTGCCAGGCGATGGATTTCAGACATTGAGTCTGCACAGTTGACCAGCTTCTACCCCGAGGGGTCGAAGGTGAGATATGCAATAGGGTGCTTAAGGGACAGGACCAGAAATTGGTGGGAGTCGGTTGGTGACTCTCTGGGATTTCAATGGGGCGAAGGACCCCATTGCTGCCAGAAGATGGATTGCGGACATTGAGTATGCACAACTGACCAACTTTTTCCTCGAGGGGTCGAAGGTGAGATATGCAGCAGGGTGTTTGAGAGACAGAGCTAGAGACTGGTGGGAGTCTGTTGGTGACTCATTGGGAGCCTCGACTGTTGAGGCTATGACCTGGTCAGACTTTTTGACCAGATTGAGGGCGGAGTTTGCGCCATCTGTAGAGCTTCAGTAGCTGGCCAAAGAGTTTTTGGACATGAGACAGACTACGGAGACTGTGACGGAGATCACCGCCAAGTTCCGGGAGAGGTCATTGCTGGTGCCCCAGTATACAGGAGATGAGGATATGAGGAGGACCCGCTACCATGACATGCTGCGAGCCGACATTCGGGAGCATGTTAGTTTTTTAGCTTGCTCTACCCTGGATTCCATGATTGCCAGGGCAAGGGAGAGGGAGATCGATTTGGAGCATGTCCGGAAGAGGAAGATAGAAGAGGGGCAGACGACTGGGGCTTCAGGGAAGAAGCCCAAGGGATCAGATGGTAGGCCGAAAGGCCAGTCAGGATCGGGCCGCTGCAGGAAATGCGACAAGCCACATGAGGGGGCGTGTAGATTGGGATCATCGGGCTGCTACAAATGCGGCAAGACTGGGCACTTCAACATGGATTGTACCGCCCCTGCACCGGTTATTCAGACGTCTGAGTTGCTGTGTTTCCACTGCAACTAGAGGGGCCACAAGAAGGCCAACTGCCCCCAGTTGACAGCAGCAGCGCCAGTAAAGGCGCCAGCTCCAGCGACCCTTCGGATTACTGATGGCCGGAAGGGCAAGGCAGAGGCTCCAGTGGTGAAGAGCCGGGCGTTCCAGTTGACTGCCGAGGAGGCACGTGTGACATCCCCATTTTTACGGACAGAAAAGACCGATTTGTTTATGCTTTGTTTTATAAAATTAGAGTAATCCTTTGATTAAAAGAGTTGCAGAATTTGTTCCCAAAACAAAATATGATAAAATTTATCAAAACGTTTCTCAAAGAGAATGTATTTCGTTAAATAATAAAACCTCGGGATGTCATGTTCCGATACAGACACATAAGCATAAACAGAACTTACATTTATTTACACTAATGATTTACATCTCCTTTAATCTCTCAGTGAAATATGTCTTCGTATTGATACCTATGATACAAAGAAAACTGAGTGGGTCAGGCTTGGGAGCCTGGTGAGCATATAGGGTTTTCAACCCACAATAATACATTTATTATTCAATTATCAAATAATCAACGCAAATACCCATCCCCATTATTTCCTTTTATTTCTTAAGGTTTTACCATAAGGACCAACTATCCTTCATTCATTCATTCCTAAAGATTTACCTAAGGAATTGACACGAAGTCCATTGCTGCCAAAGTTTATCTATCAGATACTAAATCCATAGCTATCAGGCGCTAACTCCATAGTCACCAAGGTTTATTCAATAGGCACAAAGTCACATCGTCACCAAGGTTTATCAAATAGGCACAAAGTCGCATCGTCACCAAAGCTTACTCAATAGGCACGAAGTCGCATCGTCACCAAGGCTTTAATCAATAGGCACGAAGTCGCATCGTCACCAAGGCTTTACTCAATAGGCACGAAGTCGCATCGTCACCAACTATTCCATCTACCCATGTTCTACCCAACATTTTTGTAGATATAAATACATACACAGTTTAAATCATTTAACACCCGTATAAAAACATCAATTCCAAACTCATCTCAAATAGACAAATAATATATAACACATAGAACGTATTTCATAGCTAATACTTTATATTTATGTGTTAGAAGAAAGTAACTACACACTCACTTGATTAGACGATGCTCGGACAACACTACGACTAGTAGAAGTAGTATTCTTCGGTAGATCTGGAAGATCTTCACAAAAACCGAGCTCCTCGCGGACAGAGCTTCGGCTTGGGAATTTCACTTCTCGGGATCTTCGGGGCCTCGGGACATGCTTAGGGGCTCGCGAATGATACCGGGGCTTCGAGATATTTCTTGCACGAAAAACGATGCAAAAATGCGAGAGAGAGGGAAGAAATGAGCAAAGAACTCGGCTGCACTCACATCCCTTTTATAGGGGATGAACCATTGAATTATACTTGCGTAATTAAGGTTACGTTGGGCGTAACTTGGATAAGCTCGCTGACTCCCCCTCTTTGGATAATATCGGAAATTTATATTTAAATTTAATATCGAAATTATTTAATAAACTTCAAAAATTCATATCTCCCTCATACGAGCTCTGTTTTCAATGTTCTTTGTATCCCCTCGCAGGTGAGACTACGCTCTACAACTTTCCTTTAGACTCTGTCAACTAATTCTGAATTTATTTTTATTATTTATTTTTAGTAGGCCGGGACAGGAAAATTCCGTTATAAATTCATTTCTTCATCTGACGTCCGTTTTTGCCTATCTTTTTATTGTTTTACTACTATTAATGAGATCTTCGATTCTTGTTTAGATTATTTTGGCTAAAATCCGCTCGATCTCAAATCGAGTATTCGGGCTGCATACCGCTAAGTCGAAAGTTAGAAAAATTATAACTTCCTCATACGAAGTCAGATTTGGACGTTCTTTTTATGCACGCTCACGGTTTAACTTATTATACGACTTTCATTTAGATCGCTAAGGCTAAATATCGCTCTAACGTAAATTCACTTTTTACGTCGTGCTGTGTCGTGCCTGTTTTGTCGCGAAACTTCGACAGCTCATAACTTCTTCGTTATAACTCGAATTTCGGCGTTCTTTATATGTACAGAGTCCTTGTAACATATACTATAACTTAGTTAATATTGTTCATTCTAAATAATCTTCTATCAAAAAGTCATTTTTGGTGCTTATCGTTTATAAATTGACTAGCCCTGATCTATGGGCGTTACAGCACGCGCTGCACCCGATGTGGTGATGGGTATGACTTCTTATTTATGATTTTATGATACGCTGTTGTGATTTTGATATGTTATGTATGTGCTCTGTTTAGGATCGTTCCATGTGAACGGTATCCCAGTTCAGGTATTGTTTATTCGGGGGCTACCCGATCATTTGTCTCTCTTGCGCTTAGCAAGAAGTTTCCTGAGTCTTCGGGCATGTTGGATTGCCCTTTAGAGGTAGAGATTTTCGATGAGCGATCGGTGCGAGCATCGGCGGTATTCGGAGATTGTGTGCTGAGATTATTCGAGGAGCGTTACCTGGTAGACCTAGTTCTTATTCCGCCGAGAGGGAACAAGGTAATTATAGGCATGGATTGGTTGAGCCCTAATGGGGCAGCGATAGATTGTGCACAACAAATGGTGCGGATCTGGACCCCTAGTAGGGGAGAGTTGGTAGTTCAGAGCGAGAGGACACAACGAGGACCAGCGGTATGTTCAGCAGCGAGAGCTAGGCGTTACCTTCAGCAGGGTTGCGCAGGATATGTCGCTTATGTCATGGATACCCGGGAGGCGGGTAAGGCGATAGTGGGCGATGTGCCCGTGGTGCGAGAGTTTACAGACGTATTCCCTGAGGAGTTGCCTGGGATACCTCTGGAGAGACAGATGGAGTTCAGGATCGACCTAGTCCCTAGTGCGGCTCCGATAGCCAAGGTACCATATTGGTTGGCTCCTCCTGAGATGCAGGAGTTGTCTACACAGCTGCAGGAGCTGTTAGACAAAGGATTCATTAGACCGAGTAGTTCTCCCTGGGGAGCCTTGATTTTGTTTGTGAAGAAGAAGGACAGGTCGTATCGGATTTGTATAGATTATCGAGAGCTGAACAAGGTAACGGTAAAGAACCGTTATCCACTCCCGAGGATTAACGAACTATTTGACCAGCTGCAGGGAGCATCTTGGTTCTCCAAGATTGATCTGCATTCAGGATACCATCATATGAGGGTCAGAGAGGAGGATGTACAGAAGACTGCGTTCCGGTCGCGCTATGGCCATTACGAGTTTGTGGTGATGCCTTTCGGGCTCACCAATGCTCCTGCCGCATTCATGGACCTCATGAATCACATGTGTAGACCGATGTTAAACCGGTCGGTGATAGTGTTTATTGATGATATCTTGGTTTATTCCAAGATGCAGGAGGAGCACGATGAGCACCTGCGGGAGGTGCTGGAGACTTTGAGGAGGGAGAACTTGTGTGCTTAGTTCTCCAAGTGTGAGTTTTGGTTGCGCGAGGTGCAGTTCCTTGGGCACCTCATCAACCAGAACGGGATTTCGGTGGACCCGGCCAAGGTGGAGGCCGTGATGAGATGGGAGGTTCTGAAGTCTCCATCTAAGATTCAAAGTTTCCTAGGATTTGTCGGCTACTATCGGAGATTCATCCAGGATTTCTCCTAGATAGTCGTACCCCTGAACAGGCTAACAAGGAAGGTCGTGGTCTTTCGTTGGGGGCTTGAGTAGCAGGTCGCAGTCAAGGCACTGAGACAGAGATTGTGTGAGGCACCAATCATAGCCCTGCCGGAGGGCATGGAGGATTTTGTTTTGTACTGCGATGCATCCATCTCGGGTTTGGGCGCAGTACTGATGCAGAGAGGGCATGTCATCGCCTACGCGTCGAGGCAGCTGATGCCTCACGAGGCGAATTACCCGACACATGATTTGGAGCTGGGGGATCTTGTGTTCGCCCTCAAGATTTGGCGTCATTACCTCTATGAGGTTCGTTGTACCATCTACATGGACCACAAGAGTTTGATGTACCTCATGGATCAGCCGAATTTAAACAGGAGGCAGCGTCGATGGTTGGATGTGGTGAAGGATTACGATTGCGAGATCCTATAACATCCGGGGAAGGCCAATGTGGTGGCCGACGAGATTAGCCCGAAGGCAGCGCCGATTAGGGATATTTTTCTGAGGATGACAGTGGTGACTCCGCTGTTGGAGAGGATTCGGGAGGCCCAGCAAGAGGCCATGAAGGAGGAACTTCGGAAGATAGAGCAGATAGTGGGGCGAGCCTCCTCCTTCGACTATGAAGCTGAGGATTACGGACACTACACCGTAGGGTGTGGGTGCCGTACCACGGGGGTGTGCGCCTAGTTCTGATGGAGGAGGTGCACAAATCCCGATTTTCCATTCATCCCGGGGCGACGAAGATGTATAGGGATCTTCGTCTGGACTATTAGTGGCCCTGCATGAAGCGGGATGTGGCATGGTACATGGAGAGATGCTTGACCTACAGGAAGGTGAAGGCCGAGCATTAGAGACCTCACGGAAAGATGCAGCCATTGGATATTCCGCTATGGAAATGGGAAGACATTACGACGGATTTTATCACAAAGCTTCTCAGGACCGTGCGGGGAGTGGATTTGATTTGGGTCATCTTCGATCGATTGACCAAGAGCGCCCATTTTATTTCGATTCAGGAAAGCATCTCGGTCGAGAAGTTAGCCGACATCTACATCAGGGATGTGGTGGCGCGGCACAGGGTGCCAGTTTCTGTGATTTCAGACAGGGATGTGCGGTTCACTTCCAGGTTTTGGAAGAAGTTTCATGACTAGTTGGGTACTCATATGCATTTTAGCACCGCCTTTCACCCGCAGACGGATGGTCAGAGTGAGCGGACCATCCAGACTCTAGAGGATATGCTACGAGCATGTGTGTTAGAGTTCGGAGATAGTTGGGATACCTCCTTTCCATTGGCAGAGTTCTCTTACAACAATAGTTATCATGCGAGCATTGACCGCCCTCCCTTCGAGATGCTGTATGGGAGGAGGTGCAAGACCCCGATATGTTGGGGCGGTTGTCCAGAGAGTAATGCGTAGCACTGAAGTGGTGCTCAAGATGCCAGAGAAGATTCAACAAGTCCGGAGCAGGCTTCAAACTGCTCAGAGTCGGCAGAAAAGCTATGCCGATAAGCGCCGATTAGACCTGGAGTTCCAGGTCGGGGATATGGTTCTCCTGAATGTGTTGCCATGGAAAGGCGTTTTCCGATTCAGGAAACGTGGCAAGTTGGGTCCCAGGTACATTGGACCGTTCAGGGTTATATCCCGGGTGGTCAAGGTGGCGTATAGGCTGGATCTGCCAGCCGAACTCAGTCAGATCCACAACACTTTCCATGTTTCCCAGCTGCGAAAGTGCCTGGTGGATGACTCGAAAGTGGAGCCCTTAGAGGAGATTCACGTGTTAGATTAATGTCTAAGTCCATAACTATAATTTGTAAGACTTGACCCGAGCCGGCATGGTCCATTTGGGTTGCATGGCATCGGGACAATTGGATAAACAAGATGAGGAAAAAGGATACTAGTGATTTATATTAATATATTATAAGTTCTAATATATTAATATATAATCATATTATTTAATTAGTATTGATCAAGAATTAATTTATAATTAATTAAGTGATCAAAAGGAACTAATTAAATATGGACTCTTAGATATATATGTGTGGTGGGCCAAGTTCATTTAGGTTGGGCTAAGCTTTCATGGATAGTCCATGGAGTGTTTAACCCATGGATCATATGAAATGAAAGGTCATGGGTATTAGGGTTTAACCCTAATCTCCACATTATATAAAGAGGTCCTTGGTTGGTGAAATGGGCACTAGTGTGGGTACACTAAGAGGGATAGCCGATTTCACTATGAGAGAACAAAGTATCCTTATTATCAAGGTTATTCCAAGTGTTCATGGTGTTGTGTGAACCATTTAAGGTGTCATACTTAGGGCACTAGGCACTCAAGCTTCATGAAGACAAGCTACATCAAACAAAGGTATGTATTCTATCCATTTGATTACCCAAGTATCAATTATTATATGCTAGATAGGGTAATACCTTGGAAAGTTCATAATTGCATGTATAATAGAGAAAACATAGATCCAAGGTATTTAGGGTTTCATGTACACTTAGGAGTGTTAGAATGCTCAAAACTCAACAGTGGTATCAGAGCCTAGGCTTGCTTTCTCTTATACTTGATGCAAATAGATTTTTTCGAAGCCAAGAATCTGTCAGGGCCTAAAACTCGACGAGTTCTGGAAGAATACCCGACGAGTTTGGCCTCCAGACAACATATTTTCGGGTTTCTTGGCTGGAATTGGACTAGGAACATTACCCTAAGATGTTTTTGGACTTATAAACTTGTTTTTGATGTGGTAATATTCATGCTAATCCAAATTTCAAAGATAATTGTCAATAGATTCATGTTTTGTATTAGTTTAAAAGTTATGCTAATTACATGAAAAAGTTTGATGTGAATTATCTTTGTTCATATGAGTTGCTTAGATTAATAGATAAGTTAATTGGTTACGTGTTTTCAATCCATTTTAATCTAAAAGATGATTCTAAAATGTGTTTGTGTAACTTGTCCTCAAGTTACATGAAAGGTCACATTTAAGTTTCTTAAAACTCATAGAAGATGGCAAAGATTACAAAATGAAGAGTCTTGTTCTCATTAAATGGTTTTATGTCCCCATAACTTGTCCTGAAGTTATGGAGGTTCAAGATTCACTTCATTAAGTAATAAAATGTGTAGCCTTAATTAATTCCATAAGGTACAAAATAAAGAAAAGTTACATTCTTTTATTAGTTTAAAGTCTTCCATAACTTGTCCTCAAGTTATGGAACTTGAAGAGTTTTTTTTAATTAAAACTACTTTAAACACATAAGTTATGAAATTAATTAGTTTTGAATAGTTTCAAAACTTGCCCTCAAGTTTTGGAATTTGAAAAGTTTTCACTTATGAATATTTTAATTCCAGGTTAAGCCCTTAGAATTTTAAAAGTTAAAATTCAACCCTTATACTTTATAATATTATAAGTTAATATATATATATATATATATATATATATATATATATATATATATATATATATATATATATATATATATATATATATATATATATATATATATATATAAGAGTAAAGTCAGTCTTACCGTTAGTAGGCCTCATTCACGAAGCCGGTCTATAAGGGGGGGGGGGGGGTATAAGGTTACTGCCTATAAAATGGTAGTTTAATGGGTGTCCACTGTCACCCATCGCTTCCTTGAGCGGTGGAGGGTCGTTAGCCAAACGGGTAGGACAAGGACTAAAATTCTCCCTTCATTAAAAGTATTAATGATAAATACTAAGTAACTAAACATTTATGAATTCCCAATCTTAGTTACTTACGAAAAATCTGAATAAGTTGCTAATCCATGAAATTACACTTTTCACTTTGTTTAAGCCGTTAGTGGAGCATGTGTGGTTAATCGGCACACTAACCTGGACTTAACAAGGTAGGCAAAGGGTAATTTAATATTTATCATAGTATCGGTCGAGCGTGTGTGGTTAACCGGCACATCGATTAAGGGGTAAATATTAAGGGTACCAAGTATATTTAGATGGTTACTTCACACCTTGTTTTGTGATTCTCGGCATCCCAGTCACAAAACATGAAGGTCACACTCGAGATTGAAACATGCCATTGAACAGTTCAATGAATCTCAAAAGAATCTAGGAGTTTCAAAAACCAATTAAAACCTAATAATACATTTCATTTATCTTGGTGGAAATTGGTGAATCGTCATTCACCTACCTTCAAATATTTTATAGCTTGGATTACGACGTCCCTCTTCCAAGTTATAAAATAGTTTGTAGGGTCATAGCCTTAATATTTCATATTGGGTGTTATATTAAGGACTCTAGATCAAGTATCTTGAATATCTCCCAAAAGATGTCCAGTTCAGACATCTATGATCCTCCCAAATCTCTTGGAAGTTCACTTCCTCCACCTCCTCCAATTATTCTCCCTAACCCACAAGTTCAAGGTCACTCAAGCCCTATTGGAAAGGCAAGGTCTAGGTGTGCTCACATCTTGGAGATGAAGTCACATATTGACAAGCCGGGAGAGTTGGGTGTCAAAGTCTTGAGAAAGTTGGATGTCCAATCACTTTCTAAGCCACATAGTGAGTTCCTTTGGGACTCGTATGAAACAGATTATGACAAAACCCTTAATGATCTTATCTATTTGCTAAGATCAACTTCCCAAAAATTTATGGACATTGACAATGATAACATTAAAAATCCAGAAAAAAAACATTCTCTTCCCAATGGAAAGGGATCGACCATAGTCAACTCGGTTGACCAAATGGTAAAGAGGAATGCTAAGTCTGTGATAGTCCCATGTACCATTTCCACAGAGTCCATATGTTAAATTGCCAAAGGAAGGGACATTAATTGCGAAGCTGCCAATTTTTACATAAGGATGTTAAAGTCAATAAGTTTGACTCTACTTCAGGTAAACTCCACTATCTAACTCTGTTAAGTTTCTATTCTGAGATTTTGGACACATGATGTGACTGGGTCACATGTTGATGTTTTAAGAATCAAAGAAAAATGAAGAAACTTAAAGAAAGAATATACTGAATTTGATCGCGTAGATGGATTTCTATCACATAGTTTGAAGAATCGGATTCTTGAGCTACTTCTTAGGAGTTATGATATATTGCTTAGGAATAGATAACAACAAAGTTTTCATGTCCTTTGCACTGTAAGGATAATTTTTCCGCAAAGTTTTAAAATAAAAGGAAAATTTTGATTTTATTTATTTTAAAAATATCCTTACAATGGCATTTGTGAAAAACATTGTTTCTTATATGATTCCATTGATAGCAATATTAGAAATATGGATTTGATTCGTTCATTTGTGGTAGTATCTAAATTTACCAAATAAGGAAAGATTCTCATCACCCAAGTTTCAATTGGATAGAAACTTGGAATCATGCAAGTTGTATGATGAATGAGAATTTTCATCTTTGGAAAATTAAGACTAATTCCTTGTTCACATGTTTAAGTGAATCAAGTGAAGGACTAAGGGATCGAGTACATATTCTTGTGCACTCGTCAGGTCCACCACAAAAGATCGATAAGACTATTCGTCAAGATTTACTAAAGCTTAATAATTATGGTTATACTTACAAGTTTAAGTATAATTTTGAGACATTGGAAAAAGTTCCAATGTATGGCAGAGCGAATAAGAAGAATTAAATTATGGCAGAAAGATAAAAGTTTCTCAAATCTGAAATGATGGGAGAGTACTTTAGTATCATGATATATGATCATCTTAATGATTAAGAGACTTTATCACAATTCATCCTCTAAGTGCATTCTAATAGCTAAGAAGAGGAATTATGAATTGTTGAATTGGTTAAGTCAAGAAGATGATTCATACTTCGTTCCAAAAACAATTCTTAGAGTCATACTCCAAGATTGTAATTTGAGTGACACATCTTAAGGAAGGTTTATTAACACTAGTCAAATGTAAGAGTAAAAGGTTTTCTACTCTTGTACATTTGAATTTGGTAAGTTGTGATGTTTTGGATATAATAGAGACCAACTTAGGCCAATTGTGTGAAGTGTTAGTCTTGATAAAGAATCTGCACTCTCTTGAATGTTTGACAAGGGAGTCTTATATGTCAAGAGGACAGTGGGAGTCTTAAAGGTCTTGAAAGTCTCAAGAACTAATCAAGAATAAAAACCTGAAGTTCTTCACTAGCACATGACTTGAGGTTTATAACCTATCGTGTTGACATATTTCTATTTCTGTGCCCATTCCTGTTAAAGTTGGCTTTGCATATAAGTTCTTAGAGTTCTCAATTGGTTGCATAACAACTTGGAAGCAATGGCAGGCCCTTGTGCTGCCAGGTGGCAAGAAGTTAAGATTGCACAAGTTCGATCCATATGAGTTAGGATTTGTTACTAACTTAGTCTTGTGATTATGGTTTTGATAAATTCATGTGGATAAGAACACATACACCACAAAATCTAAAGGTCATAAGGTTTCTCTCCGATTCATGAAAATGATGGTGAGGAAACACTTCCACCAAGTAGATTTTTAAGTAGATAGCAATCTTTGGATTCTCAAAGTCGTTAGTAGGTCACACCAACTAGGACTTATGAGAAATAGCAAAGGTCTAAAAAATTGAGACAATGATTACGACATCCCTTTTCATAGTTCTGAAATTTTTTATACACACCTGTGAGCTATCTAAGAAAAGGTGTGTGATTTTGATAAAGTCTTATCAAAGCAATCTAGTATCAGAAATCTGAACTTTGGTAAGAAAGTCAATAAAATATTGATTCCTAGAAGTCCAGCTGATTTCTGAGTACATGTCAAAGCTAGTGGGAGCATAAGTGTTATGCTAATAATCATCATGTTAGTGGGAGCACAATAATTATGATAATTATTGCAAGTTAGCAATGTTAATTATAGAAAACAAAAGTTTTAATTCGTTGAAAAAGGTGTTTTTCTATAATTAAGGGAGAGGAAATTATACTTCATGTCAATTCTAAAAGGCTTAGAGTGAGATTTTAAGCTTAGATTGAGATTTTAATCATCTTTAGTCAAGAATATATATATATATATATATATACACTTATATATATATATATATATATATATATATATATATATATATATATATATATATATATATTTCATGTTGGAGTGGTTCAACATAAGGAAATTCTATATATTGCGTTCTCAAAATTTGATTATGATTACGACATCCCTCTTCATAGTCAAATCTTGAGAACATGGCAAATAAAAATGTTGTAGCAAAAGACTGGTCTACAATCATGTCTTTATATGAGACATCATGAATCGTGTCCCATTTGCCTTGGGTACAGGATCGATTGCATGTGCTATAATATTTATCCTTTCTGAATTTTCCAAATGCCTGGGGCATTAAGAGGGGAAAAGGTATAGAATTGGATTTGACTAAAGTGATTAAGCAATTGTCGAGGACAATCTAAGGTTTTACCAAGGATTGGTTGCTCAAGGACATTTGGAAGTATAGTGTTGACTTTGGAAGGACCATATTGACCTAATCTGAAAAGAGGCAACTCTTGTTCAGAAGGGGTAGTCAAAATGGGAATATGGAGTTCTCTCCATAGGTGGAAGTTATCTGTGTAAGATTAGGAAACTTAATGCAAGAAGAATGTTCAAAGGCAAGGGACTTTGAATATGAGACTTCAGTTCCATGGAGTTGATCTCCATTGGAATACTTTGTAATGTTTGTTGTCAAGTCTTTGTGACTTCGTGCATAATTATTACAAGAGGATAAATGCATATAAGTTTAGAATCTAATAGATTTCGGTAAATGGTTGGAATTTGGAATTCTTACATTTTCGATAAGGATTTGGGAGTGTGAAATAAGAATCATGGTTCAATTGGTTTATTTCAAAAAGTAAGGATCATAGACAAACATAGAGTGCATACTTGGTGTATGGCAAAGCTATTGTTTAGAAAAACATAGTGTACATGCTCGGAGCATGGGACAACTATTGTTTTAATTCAAGAATAAAGTTAATAGCTGAAACAATATGCAATGAATAATGTGTAATCATATGGTGATAAATAAAAGGTGTTTAATTTATATTCATAAGTTCTTAGACCATATTGGATCCAATTATTCTTGTGTTTCATTTTGCATGTTTTGACTTCCAGAATAACTAGGCCGCTCTTCCTGAATGACTAAGTTATTCAAACTATCCATAGTCGGTCGTATGTTGGAAGTACATATGAATCAAGACTGTCATGAGTTGGGCTTGTAGAGGTCTAAGATGTTGGACAAGGTGGTGCTACAACACTCATGAGTGCTCATAAGTTCTGAGTATTGGATTCAACCCACGCTCATTTGACTCACTTCATGGATTTTATCATGAGTGATCATGAGACGATAATATCTTATATTCTTCAAACCTAGAGATATGAGTTGTTACTATGATTTGGTTGTACATTGATTGCATGAAAACGCATTGGTAACTCGATGTTATAAAACGTGCCTTTGTGTATGATTCAACAAGTAGTAGAACAAGCCATATGAGTCGAAGTTTATCCATTCCTTTTACCTTCGGGATAAAAGCGATATATGTGGGCCCCTCGATGATTTAATGATGATACATGTGAGTGCTTGGCCAAGCCAGGACTGATTTGATTTGTTCAATCAGTCAGTCATCATGAATCGGAAATCGGGAAACAACAAATGGAAAGAGAGAATGATTTATAATCCATGTCTCAGTCCATATGATATCTAGAATGGAGGAATATATGATCATTTATCGAATGGACAAGTCATTGACAAAGGTTAGAGATCATCGGCAAGGTTAGAGTTCGACGGAAGCTTTTGAGAGCTACGATTGCTAGTCAGGTTATGAAGTCATACTTGCAATAATAGTTTTAGACTTACCCAAGTGGGAGACTATTGGATTAATGTCTAAGTCCATAACTATAATTGGTAAGACTTGACCTGACTCGACATGGTCCATTTGGGTTGCATGGCATCAGGACAATTGGATAGACAAGATGAGGAAAAAGGATACTAGTGATTTATATTAATATATTATAAGTTCTAATATATTAATACATAATCATATTATTTAATTAGTATTGATCAAGAATTAATTTATAATTAATTAAGTGATCAAAAGGAACTAATTAAATATGGACTCTTAGATATATATGTGTGGTGTGCCAAGTTCATATAGGTTGGGCTAAGCTTTCATGGATAGTCCATGGAGTCTTTAACCCATGGATCATATGAAATGAAAGGTCATGGGTATTAGGGTTTAACCCTAATCTCCGCACTATATAAAGAGGTCCTTGGGTGGTGAAATGGGCACTAGTGTGGGTACACTAAGAGGGCTAGCCACTTTCACTAAGAGAGAACCAAGTATCCTTATTCTCAAGGTTATTCCAAGTGTTCATGGTGTTGTGTGAACCATTTGAGGTGTCACACTTGGGGCACTAGGCACTCAAGCTTCATGAAGACAAGCTACATCAAACAAAGTTATGTATTCTATCCATTTGATTACCCAAGTATTAATTATTGTATGCTAGATAGGGTAATACCTTGGAAAGTTCATAATTGCATGTATAATAGAGAAAACATAGATCCAATGTATTTAGGGTCGCATGTACACTTAGGAGTGTTAGAATGCTCAACACCCAACATCAGGTTGATGGTAGCCTGAATTACATCAACCGACCTGTGGTGATCCTCGACCGGAAGTGGAAGGATCCGAGGAAAAAGAGGGTGGAACTCATGAAGGTGCAATGGCAGCACCGGAAGGGCTTGGAATGGACTTGGGAGCCGGTGGACGAGATGGTGGAACATTACCCAGATCTGTTTCAGGAACGAGCAGCAGACTTCGAGGACGAAGTCTAAAATCAGTGGGGGAAATTTGTAGCACCTGGTTCTTGGTACGTATTTCTTTTTATTTTTATCTAAGTATTTTGCATTTTTGGCCTTGGACTCGGCGAGTTGAAGGACCAACTCGCCGAGTAGAAGCGGGATGGGACGCGGGATTTAAGCGATGGACTCGGCGAGTCGGGTGCCAGATTCGACGAGTAGGCCCTGGATGGACAAAAACCCTAATCTGAGGGTTTGCACCCTATTTAAACAACTCATTCAGTCACCCTTCGTCCCATTTGCTGCCAGAAGACCCCCATAGCAACCCTAATCATGTGATTGAAGATCTAAGGCCTTTTGAGTGATTTTGGTGCTTTTCTGATCCAAGAAAGGAAGGAAAAGCTTGAAGGAACAAGACGAGGCTAGAGGGATTCGAGTTTGGTTCATCATTTGCAGTCTTTGAAAGGTATAAAGTTTTTACCTTGCTTACTTGTTTGTTAGATCCCTTTTTGGAGAGGATTTAGGGCTTTTAAGCCATATGAGGTGACCACCCATGATTTGCAAACATGGTTGGGGGTCAAGACTTCGGATCCAACAATTGGGGAGAGTCACAAGGCAGATTTGGGTTGCTTTTGCACCTAAGGAAGGCCCCATGCAACAAAAGAGCCATTTTAGAGCCTTTTTGGCTCAAAAGTCCCATGCATGCACGTAAAGTTTGCAACTTTACGTGCTAGATTGAGCTTAGGGGCTTGGATATATCATTTGGACAAGTGTTGTACATTAGAAATCGAGGATTTAGGGTGTGGACGTTATTGACTCGGCGAGTCCGTTCTTGGGACTCAACAAGTCCAAGGATTTGAGTCCCATATCTGTTGAGGGTCAAAAGAACTCAGTTGGGTGTTAGAAGGGTTGTACCCGGACATAAAGAGTGACCCAACGCATTGGACTTAGTTTTAGACCTGGAGTTCATGGGACTCGAAGAGTGCTAGAACAGAATCAGCGAGTCCAAGGCAATCTCCTTAAGATTGAAGATGAACTCGACGAGTTGTTCATACAACTCGACGAGTCGAGGTCAGACTTGTTCATCAGATGAAGGTGAACTCGATGAGTTGTTCATACAACTCGGTGAGTCGGATGAAGATCCATTCGATGTTCTTATAGAAGAAGAACTCGTCGAGTCATCACCAAACTCGATGAGTCGAGTCATGGATGAGGACGTGTAAAGGGTTAGGGACTCGACGAGGTAATGGCCCAACTCGGCGAGTCGGGTCAACTTGAAGTTGACTTTGACTTGGACTTTATTGGGGGTAAAATAGTAATTTTACCCTAAGAGTAGATATCAGTTTCTGACTAAGTTTTTTGTGGGGATTATAGCCGGAGGATTTCCGGGGCAGCAGCAGACAGAGAATTCCCACATAGATTATCAGCAGCTACTTGTTCGAGGTGAATTACCTTCCAGTAGCGGTGGGTCTACAGCCACAACGCCGGCCCACCAGTAGGAGTTGTATGTTAGATGATTGTCTTTGTGATATCATCTAGGTTTGCTACTACCTGATATGTTATATGCTGGCATGATATGTTATATGTGATAGTAGTAGAGTTCGGTTGTTAGGACCGAATGGTAGGTCAGACACCCCAGATATGTATGACAGTATGTGATTATATGTTTATATGCTGGCATGATATGTTATATGTGATA
Source organism: Lactuca sativa (assembly GCF_002870075.4). Taxonomy (NCBI): domain Eukaryota; kingdom Viridiplantae; phylum Streptophyta; class Magnoliopsida; order Asterales; family Asteraceae; genus Lactuca; species Lactuca sativa. Next base: position 213,474,404 of record NC_056623.2, on the reverse strand, counting down.
GCGGTAATAGGAGGTGAATAGTCCCCAAGTTCGATTGTTAGGACCGAAGGGCAGTTCGGACACCCCATATATGTCTGATAGTATGTTATGTTATGATATATGTGATAGTAGCAGTAGGGGGTGGAATAGTCCCCGAGGGTCGGTTGTTAGGACCGACGGGTAGGTCAGCACCCCAGAATGGCTTGACATGGGTAGGTCAACACCCCATAAAGGCTTGACACGGGTAGGACGGCACCCCAGAATGGCCGCATGGGTAGGTCGGCACCCAAGAATGGCCGTACGGTTAGGTCGGCACCCCAGAATGGCCGTACCGGGTAGGTCGGGCACTCAAAAATTGTTCGACAGTATATATGTTATGTGATTGTATAGTATATGGTACGATGGGAGAACTCACTAAGATTCGCGCTTACAGTTTACAGTTTTGGGTTCAGGTACCTCTTCAGCGAAGGGGAAGGAGATGGCACGGTAGCGGTACATCATACATACATGTTGGTTTTCCACACTAGAGTTTCTTAGGATTGTACTATGACATTATTCCTGTTTTTGTGAATGGCTTTCAGACATGAGTTGTGGTTTTTATGAAAAGTTATGATTTGATGGTGTTTTCTTATGAATGTTTTTACAAGTCAATTAATTGAAAATGAAATTTTTGGACTTGAAAATTGGGTCGTTACTCTCTTGTTGGGAGAGTGTGACTGTTGTGTATAGATCTGTACGGGACTGACTATCCTTCACCTCGCTGCTAGCTATAGTGGGACCGGCAGGTCTACAGGTGACAAAGTCATAAAGGATACTGGCCCCGATACGTGCCATATCAAGTTAATGTATGGTTATAAAACTCACAACGAAGATAACAAAGATTTACTTTTGTAATAATGAATCAAGTGAACTGACCTCAAAGTAATAACCGATTTGATTACTGGAGGGTATTGATAGTACCTTCAGGATTTCGTTTAACACGTTTTCTTTTATTAGTTTTATTTATATAATTGGGCTAATATACCTCACTAGGAGTAACCAGGGGTTTTCTTTGTTTTTAAGAAAACTACGTTTACCGATATAAGTATGGTAGATACTTGTACACCTCAGTTTAGAACGGATAACCAACCATCAACTTTTAGGGAAAATATAGGATTTTCCCAGGATAACTCGGCTTTTCATTAATGAATCGTTTTTACATGTAACTAACGGATATTCATATTCATTCCACGACTCCTTGGATTGTACATACCTTGTATGAACCTGAAATTCATGGAAGGAATGGGTTTTCAAACACGATTTTCATAAGAAAATATAGGATTTTCTTGAGGAACGATTTTCAAAAGGATTCAAGGAAACATTTTCCACCAAAAAAACTAAATGCTTATGAACTCACCAATGTTATGGTGATACTCTTTCAAAACTGCTTGTATTCTTAGGGATTTAGTAGACAGGTACTTCCAGGCTTTTGGAGAAGTCGGCGCGTTAGAGTCACGTCTTTCGATTTTACTTTTGTCATGAACAAAACTATGTACTAAGACAATGTAAACCTTATTCATATATGTATTCAATGTTTGGTTGTGTTTACTATGCTTGCTATGATACAACTGTTCTGATACTACGCATGACGTCCTTTGCCGCAGAATGTTTTCGTCGTTCCGGTTTTAGGGTGTGACAGAAGGCCCACATATTATGGGTCTAGTCATCCTCGGGATGGAGTAGCCTAGGCCCACAACCAACAGGTTGGAATGCCCACATACTATGAGTCCAATCATCCTCGGGATGGAATACTCACGGCCCACAACCAGCAGGTTGGAATGTCCAGGTCTATTGGCCACTGCACAAAGCAGGTAAGCCTCAACCGCCAAACAAACATGTGTACATACATATAAAACAGATAATCACATATCTGTTTATAGACAACAACTGGTCTAACGAATCGTACTATATAACACATAATACCATCCTATCTACCAGGATGCCGATCTAACAGATCATACCACATACTGCATAATATTATCCTACCCTCTTGGATACCAATCTAACAGATCATACCACATACCACATAATATTATCCTACTCTCTAGGATACCGATCTAACAAATCATACTAGCATAACATACCAGGTAACAATCCAAAGGGCCGACCTTGGTGCCTTAGACCCTTGAGTATAGTGAGGATAACTCACCTTTCAACTGTCGACTGGAAATTGAATGCTCAACTCTCGAATCACCACCACGAACTCCACTACCTACAAACAACACATCATAAGGTTCATAAATTCCCAGATACCCCAGAAGTCAACTAGTCAACCCTTGGTCAACGTCAAAGTCAAAGTCAAAGTGTCACACCCAAAAACCGGAACGGCGGAAACGTTCGGTGGCGGAGGACGTCATGTTAAATATCACGAGATATGTATATGGTAAGCAAGTAATAAACAACCATTTCATTTCAAAAGAAAGTGTTTACAAAGTGTGTTCACAAACATAGAATTCATACACAAATAAAAAAATAAGACTTGAAGCTGAAATGCTTCATCTTCTAAATCCCCAGCACGAGCACCTGTCTAATAGCCTCCTGAGAATACAAGTTATTTGAAAGAGTTGATCAGCAATTAAGCTGGTGAGTTTATAAGATTTTAGTGATGTGAGTAAGCTGTAAAAATGTGGTTGAAAATGTATATGTAAAGTACTGTAAGTTGTAAGGTGTTGTTTTGTAAAGTTTGCCTGTTCCTCTAGAAAATCATATATTTCCTACTTAAAATGGGAGTTGAGTAAAATGACACTACAAGCCTTTCTATGCGTAATAAGTGGGTACAAGTTATATATACTTGGAGTAAACAAACAATCGATTATGCGCATCTGCCCTCAACCTACAACCCGACGGGGTACAGTAAGTAAGGCGGATATCACATATTCCATTGGTTGTTAGATTGTTGTCATATATAACCTTGGTGTATTCACTTGTTACTCATGGAGTTATTTGTAATGGTTTCTTTATATCAAATGGAGAGTTCCTTTTAAGAAAACCGATATTTCTTATAATAAAATATTGACTATGGTGATTACTTTTATAATAGCTTTGTTTATACTGCTATATATAATTTGGTATCGGGTAGATAATAGATTGGGTGACCTCAGTGTAAACCCAAATCCAACGGGAACAGGACGTACAGCGAAGAACACACATCTTATTAGCTGTCGGATATTAGTTTTATATATAAACATGGTGTATAAACTAAGGTGTTATAGAGTTAACTCACTTAAAGTCTTTAAAACTGTACTTGCTTAATAAAATGGATTAAGCCCTTAACTGGGAAATCGCTAGTTTTGTATATCAAAAGTACTGACTTTGAAACGAAAGTTTTGTACTAGAAAAACTGTGCATTGACTCTAGTGTCCTATGACCTGATCCATACTTGGTACCCTTATGATGACTTAATGTATACTAAGCATAAATATATATAGATTCGGGTAGATAATAGATTGGGTGACCTCGGTGTAAACCCACATCCAACGGGAACAGGACGTATAGTGAAGAACACAAATCCTATTAGCTATCGGAATCTACTTAGCATATATGTATCCTATAGTAGCCTTCTACCAAGACTCAATTGTTTTGAAAGGAGTCTTCTACCAAGACTCTACTGTTATGAAAGCAGTCTTCTACCAAGACTCTACTGTTATGAAAGCAATCTTCTACCAAGACTCTACTGTTATGAAAGCAGTCTTCTACCAAGACTCTACTGTTATGAAAGCAATCTTCTACCAAGACTCTACTGTTCCCTTGTCAACTGTAAAGTACATTCTCCCTAGTTTATAACCTATCTCGAATAGAGAATAGATTAACCTTCAAGTGTTACCGACACTTTATGAAAGTAATGGGAGAAATGAGTACCCTGATGTAGTTTATAATGACATACGGAGGTACTATCAACCTAAAAACATATGTGTGTTTTATTATGGTCATAATGTGAAAGCTGGAACGCCTACTAACCGCTCTCATGTATGGAGATTGAGGGAACCATACGCTACCCGAGCAAATCCATGCAAGCCGTGTATTTCACATTAAAGTTAGATCCTGTCTGCATGTTATCATGCTATATCAAATTTACTTGTTTGTTATGTTCTATTCTGGTATTGTTTGATTCTCTTCACTGTTTGTTATGTTCTATTCTGGTATTGTTAGAGCATTGGCACCCTAAAATGGAGTTCACGGCCCAAGAACTTCCTTGGCCGTGAACTCACTTCTAGCCTTGTTTCTTAATGTTTTGGGGGTCTAAATCAAGTAATGGTAGTCCCTAGGTTTAGTCCCAAGGCTTGGAGGGACATTGGGCACACTTTGGCCCTTATAAAGGAGTTTACTCTCCAAGATGTTCTTAGGCGGTAAACTACCAAATCTTGTTGTTTTGGCTTGATTTTCATGTTATGAAGGCATATAACACACTTATATACACTCTAGGTTGAAGTACTCACAGTTGGGGCTGATCGGGTGAAGATCCTTGTGAGAGAAAATCGACTTTTCTCTAGCTAGAAATGTAACAAATGAATCCAAAATGGCTAAATTTTCTTTATTTAGCCTTGAGGGTTTTTGGTCCGAATACCATTTTTGGACTGTAATATTCCAAACTCTTGAAGGTTTGGGCACTTATTGCAAATATTTGTGACATCCCCAAAATCACGGCCAGAAAAGACCGATTTCATTTATGCTTTTTAAAATAATTTCAGAGTAAATCCTTTTGATTTAAAAGTGTTGCGGAATTTGTTCCCAAAACAAAACATGATAAAATAATATTTATCAAAGCATTTCATCAAAAGATGCATTTTCATTATATAATCAAAACTTGGGATGTCATGTTCCGATACAGACCATAAAGCATAAACGATAACATTACAAGTCATTCAACAAATATATACATATACAGACTTGTAAACAAAACAACTCGATGATTCATCCATCTTATGCCCTTGCGCCACTTCCTGTAATACAAATAAAACTGAGTGGGTCAGGCTTGGGAGCCTGGTGAGCATATAGGGTTTTCAACCCACAATAAATAAATTATATTTAATTTCATCAACCAATCACTATCCCGATTACCCAGTCCCGTTATCCTCACTTTACGTCCCTAAAACATCTATCTTAAGGGACCTAATCTAGGATTTTCATCGGGACAGACATTACTGCTAAGGGGTTTCCTCAACAATAGATATCCTAAAGGCAACCATGAGGGGGATAGAGTACACCGGTGAACAAATCGTTCACAACACCTATAGGTTATGAACCTGCTAGCGTTCCACAGGACTGTCTAGAAAGAGTCTGTGGTCGTTATCCATACTCCGCTGAATAACTAGATCAACAACAACAACAACATCGATGCCTCTCATCTGTTTATTACACACCAACTATCTACCCATGTTCTACCCAACATATTAGTAGATAAAAATATATATTTTCATACATAGTTTAAAACCAGTATAGCATTTTCATTCAATACATATTCCATATAACAGATGAGGCACACCCACATAACACGTATTTCATAGAAAATAAATCAGATCTATGAGATAGAAGAGAATGAATATACATTCACACATATAACAACAAAATTATACACATAACACGTATTTCGTATAAAATACTTCATAATTATGCGTTAGAAGAAGGTAACTACACACTCACTTGATCAGAAGATGATCGGACAGCACTACAGCTTGTAGAAGTAGTATTCTTCGGCAGATCTTCACAAAAACCGGACTCCTCGCGGGCAGAGCTTCGGATCGGGAATCTTACTTCTCGGGATATTCGGGGCCTCGGGACTTGCTTCGGGGCTCGGGATTGATACCGGGGCTTCGGGATAATTCTTGCACGAAAAACGATGCAAAAACGCGAGAAAAAGGGAAGAAATGAGCAATGAACTCGGTTGCCCTCGACCTCCTTTTATAGGGGCTGGAAGGTCGAATTACGCTGGGCGTAACTTGAGATTACGTTGGGCGTAATGACGATAAGATCGCTGACTCCCCCCCTTCGGATAATATCGGAATATATATATAAATAAAATATCGAAAATATTTAATAAACTTCAAAAATTTATATCTTCCTCATACGAACTCCGTTTTCGACGTTCTTTATATCCACGTGTAGGTGAGACTACGATCTACAACTTTCGTTTAGACTCCGTTGGCTAACTTTGACTTTATTTTTATTATTTATTTTTAGTAGGCCGGGACAGGAAAATTCCGTTATAAATTCATAACTTCTTCATCCGACGTCCGTTTTCACCTATCTTTTTATCGTTTTACTCCTATTAACGAGACCTTCAATTCTCATTTAGATTGTTTCGGCTAAAACCCGCTCGATCTCAAATCGAGTATTTGGGCTGCATACTGCTAAGTCGAAACTTCGAAAAATCATAACTTCCTCATACGAAGTCAGATTTGGGCGTTCTTTTTATGCACGCTCTCGGTTTAACGAACTCTACGACTTTTGTTTAGATCACTAAGGCTAAATATTGCTCTAACGTAAATTTCACTTTTTACGTCATTCAACGTTGTCGGTTCTGTCGCGAAACTTCGATATGTCATAACTTCTTCGTTATAATTCGGGTTTTGGCATTCCTTATATCTCCGGAATCCTTGTTTCGACCACTACAACTTTATGTAAAGATATTGAGTTTATTTTACACTTAAATTTTGACGCTTATTTTATTCTTAATTAATTAAATCACATAATTAAGTAATTAAACACAAAACACATAATACTCAAATAATACGCTCTTATTATTTCAAAACGGGTTACAAAGGTTAACCTAGACTTTTACATGAACGAAAATGCCTAGCCTGGAAACGCGGGCGTTACAATTCTCTCCACCTTAGAATGATTCCATCCTCAGAATCACACATCAACAAACAAATTCGAATAGCGAGTCAACATGTCACTCTCCGTTTCCCAAGTGAGATTTGGCCCATTCGAATGTTTCCAACGGACAAGCACTAATTCGACCATCTTGCGTCGCAACTTCTTAGTCTTTCGGTCAACGATTGCCTCTGGTTCTTCAATTAACCTCTTGTTTTCATCAATTCTCAATTCAGAAATTGGAATTATATCAGGAACTTCTCCCATGAACTTCCTCAAATAACACACATGAAAAGTGTTGTGAATTCCATTCAGTTCCTCTGGTAGTTCAAGCTTGTAAGCTTGGTTCCCAATCCTCTGAAGAAATTTAAACGGTCCAATAAACCTTGGACTTAATTTTCCCCTTTTACCAAATCTTATAAGTCCCTTCCACGGCGAGAGTTGCCTCATATTCAATTCTTTCTGATTAAAGAGATATTGGAGACTCTTATGATCAGTGAAAAGTTTGCACTTTGTGCCATAGAGGTAATGCCTCCATATCTTCAGAGCGATGCCAACTCCAAATCATGAGTCGGGTAGTTCTTTTCATGCTCTTTCAGCTGTCGAGATGCATATGCTATCACCTTTTCTCTTTGGGTTAAAACACAACCCAATCCAACCCCAGACGCATCGCTATAAACAGCGAAGTCTTCAACTCCATCGGGTAGAGAAAGTATCGGTGCCTCACATAGTTTCTTCTTAGCTTCTCGAATGCTTCTTTATGCTTATCATTCCAAGCATAAGTAGCTCCTTTGTGGATCAAAGCTGTCAACGGAGTAGCGATCGAAGAAAAGCCTTGGATAAACCTTCGGTAATATCCGGCTAATCCCAAAAAGCTTCGGATCTTCGTGGGACTTTTCGGTTGTTCCCATTTCATCACAGCTTCGATCTTCGCTGGATCAACCATTATCCCTTCTTGGTTGACCACGTGACCCAAGAATTGGACTTCACGAATCCAAAAATCACATTTGGAGAACTTAGCATACAGCTTCTCCTTCTTCAAGACTTCTAACACTTCTCGCAAGTGTCTGCCATGCTCCTTTTGGCTTTTTAAATAAATCAGAATGTCATCTATGAACACTATCACAAATTTATCTAGGAATGGATTACAAACTCTGTTCATTAAATCCATGAATGCTGCTAGAGCATTGGTTAGTCCAAACGACATAACCAAAAACTCGTAGTGTCCATATCGGGTTCTGAATGCAGTCTTCTCTATATCTTGCTCTCTTACTTTCAGCTGATGATATCCTGACCTTAGGTCGATCTTTGAAAAATAACTTGAACCTTGTAGTTGATCGAACAGGTCATCAATCCTCGGCAACGAATATCTATTCTTTATTGTTGCCTTATTCAGCTCTCGGTAATCAATGCACATTCTCATACTTCCATCTTTCTTCTTCACAAATAACACCGGAGCTCCCCAGGGTGATGAACTAGGTCTAATGAAACCTTTGTCCAATAACTCTTGAAGTTGTATCATCAACTCCTTCATCTCCGTCGGTGCTAATCGATAAGGTGCTTTTGCAATTGGCGTTGTTCCGGGCAACAAGTCAATACGGAATTCCACTTGTCGATCAGGCGGTAATCCAGGAAGATCTTCGGGAAATACTTCCGGATAATCACACACAACGGGAATATTTTGCATCACCTTCTTTTCCTTCTTAGCATCGATCACGAATGCTAAGTATGATGTACACTCCTTGGTCAAACATTTTCTGTCTTTCATTAGAGAAATGATTCCAGAATTTACTCTGCGTTTATCTCCATACACCATAAACGATTCCTTCCCAGGCGGGTTCACTTTCACTATTTTCTTCTTGCATAAGATTTCGACATCATTGGCGCTAAGCCAATCCATTCCAAGCACGATGTCGAAACCATTAAGTTCGATAGGCAATAATTCCTCATGGAACTTGTTCCCATTCAGATCAATTAAGATGTTTTTCATACTATGGCTAACAGGTACAAACTTGCCACTAGCAACTTCGACTAATAAGGCATTATCTAGTCTAACAACAGGCAAAACTAGTTTTCTACCAAATTCATGCGATATAAAGGAGTAGTTGGCTCCAGAATCAAATAAAATGTGGGCAGACAATGTGTTTACGAGAAAGGTACCTGAAGCGATATCAACTTCATCTTTAGCAGCTTCCAGTGTCATCTAGAATGCTCTCGCCTTTGGCTTTGGCGGATTGTTAGGTCTAGCTGCCTCCTTCTTCTTCGGGTAGTCCCTCGACATGAGTCCCTCCTCACCACAACCATAGCAAACCTTCTTAGAGAGGGTGCATTCATTTGCATAGTGCCCTGGCTTTCCACATTCTTAGCTGCACGAACAGCCGTTTTCAGAGTAGTTGCCATCTTGACTGTCGGACCAAAGTCGGCATGCAGTCCATTAGCAAACCTCTCAATCTTATATAGGTCCGTTGGCACTAGGTACGGAAATAACTTCATTTTCTCAGTGAATGCAGTAGCATAGTCATCTATGCTCATCCTCCCCTTCTTCAAGTTTTGGAACTCATTGTTCAGATCAATCAGATCTATCTCTGAACAATATTGCACCCTTAGTTGTTCCAAGAACTCCTCCCATGACATTTTCAGGGCTTCCCCTCGTGGCATAGTATCTGCCAACAACTTCCACCAACTCAATACTCCAGTCTTCAGTTGTCTAACTGCAAAGACAGTCTTCTGTTTGTTGCTACAGTCGCAACTTTTAAATACCATCTCCATTTCGGAGATCCAATCCATTATCTCAACAGGCTTTGGGCTCCCAGAAAGACTTGGCGGCTTGGCGCCCAAAAAGTTCTTTTACATTCGCCCATCCTTGTTGTTTCTCCTTTCCGGATCGTTCCTTCGTTCTCCTTGAGTCCCAACTTGACTCATAATGCGACTATTGTTCCCTTCCTCCGATTGCTCGGGAATCAATTCGGGTTCCTCAATAGGTATGATAGGTTCGTCCCTATTATCATGCAACATCTGTCGCATCTCATCCCTTTGTTCGGCTAACATAGCCCGAATCATGGCTTGCACCCCAGCCATTGTTATTGGTTTTGGTGCTGCTGCTACAACAGGTATTTGCTCAATCACTGGCAGTTGATTCCTGTTTTCATCCGCGTTGGAAACGCCACTCCTTGTTCTCACCATTTTTGATCTACACACCGAATAAGGTGAAATTTAGATCTTCATTCACGATAGATTTCAAATCATCCTTATCACTCCGAAACGATTACATGCTAGTTCTAATATCGTATACATACGCTTAGAATCCTAAACACATAAACCTTCAGATCCGGTTGGCAACAAACCGTAGATCCGAACAAATAATATCATATATGCCAACATATAATATTTAGCACATAAAAGCATTTTAGGCAACTTTCCAAAAAATAAACTAGTGCTCGTGTCTAAAATCCAACAGTCAGACATCTCAAAATTCCACTTAGCATTCTAAGTTTAAGTCTAGAAATCCTACAAATTCCTAGTTCGCTTAAACTAATGCTCTGATAGCAACTGTGACATCCCCAAAATCACGGCCAGAAAAGACCGATTTCATTTATGCTTTTTAAAATAATTTCAGAGTAAATCCTTTTGATTTAAAAGTGTTGCGGAATCTGTTCCCAAAACAAAACATGATAAAATAATATTTATCAAAGCATTTCATCAAGAGATGCATTTTCATTATATAATAAAAACTCGGGATATCATCTTCCGATACAGACCATAAAGCATAAACGATAACATTACAAGTCATTCAACAAATATATACATATACAGACTTGTAAACAAAACAACTCGATGATTCATCCATCTTACGCCCTTGCGCCACTTCCTGTAATACAAATAAACTGAGTGGGCCAGGCTTGGGAGCCTGGTGAGCATATAGGGTTTTCAACCCACAATAAATAAATTATATTTAATTTCACCAACCAATCACTATCCCGATTACCCATTCCCGTTATCCTCACTTTACGTCCCTAAAACAACATCTATCTCAAGGGACCTAATCTAGGATTTTCATCGGGACGGACATTACTGCTAAGGGGTTTCCTCAACAATAGATATCCTAAAGGCAACCATGAGGGGGATAGAGTACACCAGTGAACACATCGTTCACAACACCTACAGGTTATGAACCTGCTAGCGTTCCACAGGACTGTCTAGAAAGAGTTTGTGGTCGTTATCCATACTCCGCTGAATAACTAGATCAACAACAACAACATCGTGGCCTCTCATCTGTTTATTACACACCAACTATCTACCCATGTTCTACCCAACATATTAGTAGATAAAAATATATATTTTCATACATAGTTTAAAACCTGTATAGCATTTTCATTCAATACATATTCCACATAACAGATGAGGCACACACACACATAACACGTATTTCATAGAAAATAAATCAGATCTATGAGATAGAAGAGAATGAATATACATTCACACATATAACAACAAAATTATACACATAACATGTATTTCATATAAAATACTTCATAATTATGAATTAGAAGAAAGTAAATACACACTCACTTGATCAGAAGATGTTCGGACAGCACTACAGCTTGTAGAAGTAGTGTTCTTCGGCAGATCTGGAAGATCTTCACAAAAACCGGACTCCTCGCGGGCAAAGCTTCGGCTCGGGAATCTTACTTCTCGGGATCTTCGGGACCTCAGGACTTGCTTCGGGGCTCGGGAATGATACCGGGGCTTCGGGATAATTCTTGCACGAAAAACGATACAAAAACGCGAGAAAAAGGGAAGAAATGAGCAACGAACTCGGTTGCCCTCGACCTCCTTTTATAGGGGCTGGAAGGTCGAATTACGTTGGGCGTAACTTGAGATTACGCTGGGCGTAATGACGATAAGATCGCTGATTCCCCCCTTCGGATAATATCGGAATATATATATATATATATATATATATATATATATATATATATATATATATATATATATATATATATAAAATATCGAAAATATTTAATAAACTTCAAAAATTCATATCTTCCTCATACGAACTCCATTTTCGACGTTCTTTATATCCACGTGTAGGTGAGACTACGATCTACAACTTTCGTTTAGACTCCGTCGGCTAATTTTGACTTTATTTTTATTATTTATTTTAGTAGTCCGGGACAGGAAAATTCCGTTATAAATTCATAACTTCTTCATCCGACGTCCGTTTTCGCCTATCTTTTTATCGTTTTACTCCTATTAACGAGACCTTAGATTCTCATTTAGATTGTTTCGGCTAAAAACTGCTCGATCTCAAATCGAGTATTTGGGCTGCATACTGCTAAGTCGAAACTTCGAAAAATCATAACTTCCTCATACGAAGTCAGATTTGGGCGTTCTTTTTATGCACGCTCTCGGTTTAACAAACTCTACGACTTTCGTTTAGATCACTAAGGCTAAATATTGCTCTAACGTAAATTTCACTTTTTACGTCATTCAGCGTTGTCGGTTCTGTCGCGAAAATTCGACAGGTCATAACTTCTTCGTTATAACTCAGATTTTGTCATTCCTTATATCTTTGGAATCCTTGTTTCGACCACTACAACTTTATGTAACGATATTGAGTTTAGTTTACACTTAAATTTTGACGCTTATTTTATTCTTAATTAATTAAATCACATAATTAAGCAATTAAGCACAAAACACATAATACTCAAATAATACGCTCTTATTATTTCAAAACGGGTTACAAAGGTTAACCTAGACTTTTACATGAACGAAAATGCCTAGCGTGGAAACACGGGCGTTACAATATTAAACCCTAGTGTATCCTCTCTCCTGATATCCTCTGGAGCACTAACCTTAAAACACTCAAACTTATCCCAAAAGTTTGATAGTTAGTTCATACAGATTTGACTTCAATTGTGGTGGATGGTTTTACCGAATGGAAATTTTTGGGTTGTCACGTCATTGCCCCGCTAAAATGAATTTCGTCCCGAAATTCGCTCTCTTAATGTTACTACTAGGGGTTGAGCTCTTCTGCTTTGTAGAATACTCACTCGTAGACCTGGAAACTTTGCTATGGTGTTCTTGATAGGATTCATACTTGGTCCATCTATCATTACCTCGCGTATACAAGCCGTATATAATTAAGATTAGTAGGACTGTCGGATGTGCGACTCTGCCCCAGGTCCACAACCCACGGGGAAAACAGGAGATAGGGCGAAAACACACATACTAGGTCTGCGTAATCACACTCATATACCACCCTTGCGTATACATTTGAAAATAATAGGCGGGTTGTATTCGTCCATAGCCTCTATGCTCGAACATTGGTTAGCTGGACGAGTGGTATTTCGTGACGGTCTGCGGACGTCTGACGATAAGGCTTCGGAGGACAAATACTCTTTGCACGAGTACTTCGGGGGTTTAGAATGCGAAAGATAAAGTTTAGGTTTAGGTTGGACCTTCGATACGAATGACGAAAGTTTCGAGAACCTGTCGATCGAGGCGATAGAAACATATGGCTTCAGTATGGTGAGGACCACGCCAACTCATGACAAAAGAAAAACAACGGACTCTATACCGAACAAAGTTTTGGTCAAATGAAAGAAACGTCTGATGAACGACGATGTATCCATGGTATGCTTAGTACTGTACTCCTAGTATGTTCAACAATGTACTCCTTGTAACTGATCTCGAAATTCCTGTTTTCTATTTTGAAATTAACACTCCTATGTACCGTACCGCTAGGTGCGCATACATACAAATAAAAGTGCTTTATTTACTGTAAGGATACTTTTATGCCATGATATCCTATGGTACCACTATTACCGCCCGTCATATACAAGTTGTGAATACTTAAGATGAGCCAGGCAGTCGACTGAGCATCTCTGCCTCAAATCCTCAACCAATTATGGAAAAGGGGACCTAAGCGGAGTCACTCACTCTAAGTCTACGACATCTCAGTTGCGCACAACCCTGATGTATATGGTGAGTCATAATAGCTTCTCTAAGGGATCTTTTAGTTCTCTTGAATATTACGATCTATTTCATCATGTGAGTTGTTATTGTTACTTTTAAGTGTCATCCCCAATTTTAATGTTATATGAATATAAATATTTTTTTTAAAAGTAAGTACTATTTTGAAAACGTACCACTACTCGTCGAGGACTCCGAGGTAGATTCTCCTGCGGTGATCATCAGAATACGTCCATCCGCGCCCGAGTTCTTGATTATTGGGCAGTCCCTCTTAATGTGTCCATTCTCACCACAGTCATAACAGGCTCAGTTTTCTTCAGCTTTGAGGACTTGGGAGATCGGTTGAGACGGTGCCCTATAGTAACGGATTGTGTGTCCCCTTTTGTGGCAGTTCAGACACTTCATTTCTCGGCACACTCCAGTGTGGTGAAAGTTGCACTTTCCACACTTTGGAAGGTTTCCAACATAACGACTGGCAGATGCTGAAGCAGTAGGCGTCGTTGCGGCGTACATAGTACTCACTTGTTGTTCTTGCGGGATGTCTTGTGTTGTTCGCTTCTTCTTTCTCTTGTTCTCCGACTCTTGATTATATTCCTCTTCCCTTGATGACTCGGGAATAGGGACTTTTACGCTGTGGCGGACTCCATGATCGATGAGTCGCTGAGCCAAGCATTTAGCACTAGCGAACATGGCTGGGTTAGAAGACAACACATTTCCTTGGGTCGGAGCAGTCAGACCCCAAATGTATCTTTCTATCTTCTTGCTCTCCAAGGTAATCATCTCGGGGCATAGAGCTGCCAGTTCAATGAACCGGTCCGTGTAGGTCACTATGTCTGAGCCGACCATAGTGAGATCCCACAGCTCTTGTTCCAGTTTTTGAATCTCGCCTAACGGGCAATATTCTTCCCGCAGTAACTCCTTTAGGTTTTCCCAACCTATGGAGTTTGCCACTGATAGGGTCAGTGACTTAACATGGCTGTTCCACCATGTTAAGGCCTTTCCATCGAAGGTGCAGGCAGCAAACTTCACTTTGCTTCCTTCGGGGCATAAACAAATTTCAAAGACCGACTCTGTTTTCTCAAACCATTGCAGGAGGGCAATGACTCCTTCAGTCCCTTTAAAGGATAGTGGTTGACATCTGGTGAAGTCCTTGTAGGAGAACTCTCCCTGGCACACAGGGACCTCACCTTGAGTAGAATCGGTAGGCGCTTCGCCTCCACTTGTACTGGTGGAGTGATATTGTGCCATGGCTGTTGCCACAGCCTCGGCCACTGCAACGTTCAGAATCGCTGCATCAATTTGTGGAGAAGGTATGGGAGTTATCGGAGTAGCGTGTCTGGGTGATCTGCGAGGAGGCATCTTTGCTAAAAGAAAACAAAGATGCGACGGAATAAGTCTATAGCAACGGACACAAGCCGAAAGCTGAAAAGACAAAGTTATCCTAGTTTTGGATGTATCGGGTCCTGGCTTCCATAGGGTTCTAGGACAATTCATAAATGAGTCTATACCTAATAAACTCTATGAATTTGAAATAACTATCCTCGAATGAATATCTGTTTCCTGAATAACTGTTACCAGCTGCATGTATGAAAAAAAAATTCTAACACATGTAATGTGAGTAGTGTTTCCACTTGCTCGCTAAATTAACCTAGTTAATATTTATTAGTGTGACGCGTAAGACGTTTTGGTTACTTCGGCTGATCTTTCCTTCAAAAATTCTCATGAACTTGTCCTCATTCCTCCTGAACTCTTCTGTTGTCTACACGGAGGAAGTGGTTACGTTTATCTGGGCTTGTCGTGCGAGAATGACAGTGACTAAAGAATCTATGAGCTTTAAGGTAACTTTATGGGGTGATCCTTACGAAATCTTCCTATAATTATACTAGGTATACCAGTTGGTATTGTATATAATTGAAGATCAAGTAGACCTTCGAACAATTGATCCCACCTCAACACTACTTCCTTAAAAGGAATGGATAGCGAAGCGTTGGTCACAGATTCTATGTCTATAAGATCTTGATTATATATAAAACTTTATGAATATAGCCTGTAAGATTATAGACCTATCCGCAAGGGTCTTTTAAGTTATCACATAAGTTATGTATCTGGACTAAAATATTCCTATAGTATCCTAACGTAATGTACTTGTTATGTTCTAGACTTGTTATCGCGCTATTGTATCATAGAATACTCCCATAGTACTCTAACTCTAACTGTACTTGTTCTGGCGTTCTCTTGACTGGTGTTCTGGTAAGTTTTAACCCTGTTGCAACACCACATCATTTCCAAACACATGTTGGTCACATCTCAAATGAATATAGTTGATCAGGCTATATTGATCCTAGCTATGATTACATAACTGCTCGGGTTGACGACAGCGCCCAACCTTTAAATGCTTTTAGTTCTGTTCTCCTCGTGATCCTAGTTTTATTATGTACATGTATGAGCAAGTAGGTATATTTTTATAACTTGAAGTTATAATCTAAAATATATCATTATCCAGAGCACTTATGTGACAACCCGAAATTTCCATTCTGAACAAGCCATATCAAGCCAATAGAAGTTAGAACAATTACAGAGAAATTCCAGACTTTGGGTATAAGTTTGAGTATTTCAGGTTTAACACTTAAGGAGATATCAGGAGAGTGGATGCACTAGGGTTTTGTGAAACTCTGTTATTCCAACACTCTATTATATTAGAGATTATTTTGGGAATAAAATATTTTCTGCCAAAAATCTCAGGACTATAAATAGAATTCTGAACCAATTTCGTTCATTATTTACATTTCCAATTAGAGAAAAGCCATTTTCTCTCTCACGGATCTTCGGGTTTTCATCCCAAATCGTGAGTACCTCTTTCTAGTTGTGTTATATAGCTTATAATGTGTTAATAACATAGATTACATAGCAAAACAACTAGATTTAGGAGTTTACTCTCCTAGGTGTTCTTGGGCGGTAAACTCCCGAAATGGTGCCTAGTCCCTTCCACTTGTTAAATATCGAACTTAGGCTTGTATATAGGTGTATTTAAGACAAGAAAACATCAAAGAAACACCAAAGTTTAGGTGTTCACGGCCCAAGAAGTTCTTGGATCGTGAACTCCAAAAACAAGGACCAAAGAGTGCTTTTAGAATGGCTAGAGTGGCTGAAGCTAATAAGATAGCAATTACAACCCAAGAAGTAATAAGTCATCCTATAGCTTTGGACAATTACCTAGATTTACTCCTAGTTATTTTAGGGACCTTAAAATATCATAAACCCCTCCCAAAGAGAGATTACGGCCGTAATCTCTAAGGGAAAAGGCTCTTGGGCTGTAAACATGAAAGAAGGGCACCAATGTGTGCCTAAGGCCTTCATTAGCCTAAGATAAATGTATAGAACCTATCCTACATGAGTTTGGGACTTGAAAGCACAAAAATATCCACTTCCATATGAGTTTACGGAAGTAAACTCAAAAGGAAATGGCCTTTGGTCCGAAAACTCCTAAAAAGAGTGTTTTGATGCCCTAAACCCTTCCAAGGATTAAACCACCAAGTCAGATTGCTTCTAGAAATCATTTAGGACTTCAAAACACAAAATGACACTAAGTCTAGGAGTTCACTGCCATAAACACAAGGGTTTACGACCGTAAACTCCTTGTGTGGGGTTATAGGGAGAGTAAACTCATGTATGAGGTCCCTTAGAACCCTAAACTCACTAGCCTTGTCCCACAACAACTTAGATGCAATCCTTACGGCTTATAACACTTATATAAGTGTTTATTATGTTCTAGGATGTCTTAACATTATCAATTAGTAGTTTAAGACTAATTGGATACATATATGTGGTATTATATGTTAACTAGGGTTATAAAGTGTGTTCAAGACTTCACTTGTCACCTAGCGATCCTACATCTTCAGTTCATCCGTACCACTCACTACAGGTGAGTTCATACTCCTAAATCAATGTTTTAAATGATTTTAAATGCTTTAATGGGGGGGGGGGGTACAAGTACAAAACAACATGTTATTAAATCATTCATATGTATTTTATAACTGTGTTTTCATCCAGTAGATTTCACATACTTCAAAATGTGATACACGAAATGGTTTTCTATCTTAAAATACCTTGATAACAAAAGTATTAGTTTTGAAATGTTTATTAAAATGACATCAAGTCACTCTTAATTATTGTTCAAACTCTTAGATATTTTACAAAACCATTATTTTTACCTTCTTGAACAAAACTATACTTATACACTTATGTTCATATAAATGTTTTGAGGTTATAGTTTTCATCCTTCATTCAGTTTCCCACACTCTTGTGTAGCAAGGGTGTATAAACCTACTTGAACAACCAATTACCTTTCAGTTAACTATCATAGGGATAGTTAGAAGATACCAAACATTATTCCTATTACAAGGAATCACACAAGAGTCAGTTCATTCATGAGTCTATACCGGTACATTACCTGATACATGAGTACACTTACATATGCTTACATGATACATGAGTATATTTACCTAGGCTTACATGATACATGAGTATGTTTACATAGATACATTTACCTGAATACGCTTACATGAATACCATACATGAGTACCATTACATAGATACATTTTCCTGTATACACTTACATGGATACTTGTACCTAGAGTTACGAGGAAGATTTATTAGTACCTTCTGTGTAAATTTTCATGCTTATCCAGTTCAACGGGATGTCTAGACGGGACTAACCATTCCGGAGCCCAGCTGTTAGCACCAGTGGGTGATGAACATCTACGGATGCCTACAGTTACTACTTATATTAGGAGTCACCTACGGGACTAACCATTCCTCAAGCCTACTGTTTGCTACAGAGACTGATGACCATCTACGGAGGTCTACGGTTAATACTTATATTAGGATACGTTTACGGGGCTAACCCTTCCTCCGCCCTGCTGCTGCTACAGAGGACAATTGGACAATCTTCGGATGTTCATTAGGTTATACATTTCGCTTACGCGATGTCGTGTTAGTCCTAGTACCAAAGGATAACACTTACATTAGTACATTTTCCTATTTACTTTATTTTGTGATACATTCACATAAACAAAGAGTTAGACTAAGTACTTTTAGTACTAGTCAATAGAAAGGAAAAACTATCATTTTACTTACAGAACATTCAGGTCTTGGTAGAAGACTATCATAACTTTTTCCTATTTTACTTTATTTTGTGATACATTCACATAAACGATGAGTAGACTAAGTACTGTTTGTAATAGTCAAAAAGAAGGAAAAACCATCATTTTCATAACAAAACATTTGGGTCTTGGTAGAAGACTACATCTCATACTAATAGGAAATAAGGGATTTTCTAGGGTTTTTCATACTTATATCAACTTCTTCATTTAAAGATTTACATGGCATTCATAACAGCTTTTCAAAACAAGACAATGACACTTAAATACTTATGAATTCACCAGCTTTAAGCTGATACTCGCTTTCAAAATAACTTGTATTCTCAGGACACCAGTAGACAGGTACGATGGCCAGGTTTTGAGAAGACGGAGCACAGACAAGTCTCGTCTTATTTTGATTATTCATTTTATTGTTGTACATTATGAAAGAACACACATGTATTAAAACTTTACTTTTAATGGATGATGTTGTTGCTTGTTTACTACTTTACACTGTTATGATACTTCACATGACGTCCTCCACCCCGGAACGTTTCCGCCGTTCTTGGTTTTGGGGTGTGACAACTTAAGCCCCATTGTATTTATAGACGTTTATCTTTTATCGGTTGATATACTTAGTTCACTATAAACAATGCTCTGATACCAAGTTGTCACACCCCAAAACCGGAACGGCGGAAACATTCAGGGGCGGAGGACGTCATGTTAAGTATCACGAGATATGTATATGGTAAGCAAGTAATAAACAACCATTTCATTTCAAAAGAAAGTGTTTACAAAGTGTGTTCACAAACATAGAATTCATACACAAATAACAAAATAAGACTTGAAGCTGAAATGCTTCATCTTCTAAATCCCCATCACGAGCACCTGTCTAATAGCCTCCTGAGAATACAAGTTATTTGAAAGAGTTGATCAGCAATTAAGCTGGTGAGTTCATAAGATTTTAGTGATGTGAGTAAGCCGTAAAAATATGGTTGAAAATGTGTATGTAAAGTACTGTAAGCTGTAAGGTGTTGTTTAGTAAAGTTTGCCTGTTCCTCTAGAAAATCATATATTTCCTACTTAAAATGGGAGTTGAGTAAAATGACACTACAAGCCTTTCTATGCGTAAGAAGTGGGTACAAGTTATATATACTTGGAGTAAACAAACAATCGATTATGCGCATCTGCCCTCAACCTACAACCCGACGGGGTACAGTAAGTAAGGCGGATATCACATATTCCATTGGTTGTTAGATTGTTGTCATATATAACCTTGGTGTATTCACTTGTTACTCATGGAGTTATTTGTAATGGTTTCTTTATATCAAATGGAGAGTTCCTTTTAAGAAAACCGATATTTCTTATAATAAAATATTGACTATGGTGATTACTTTTATAATAGCTTTGTTTATACTGCTATATATAATTTGGTATCGGGTAGATAATAGATTGGGTGACCTCAGTGTAAACCCACATCCAACGGGAACAGGACGTACAGCGAAGAACACACATCTTATTAGCTGTCGGATATTAGTTTTATATATAAACATGGTGTATAAACTAAGGTGTTATAGAGTTAACTCACTTAAAGTCTTTAAAACTGTACTTGCTTAATAAAATGGATTAAGCCCTTAACTGGGAAATCGCTAGTTTTGTATATCAAAAGTACTGACTTTGAAACGAAAGTTTTGTACTAGAAAAACTGTGCATTGACTCTAGTGTCCTATGACCTGATCCATACTTGGTACCCTTATGATGACTTAATGTATACTAAGCATAAATATATATAGATTCGGGTAGATAATAGATTGGGTGACCTCGGTGTAAACCCACATCCAACGGGAACAGGACGTACAACGAAGAACACACATCCTATTAGATGTCAGAATCTACTTAGCATATATGTATCCTATAGGGTATACATTACAGAATCATAAGGTTAGCATCATGGTTCTAAATTTTTAAAAGTAGCCTTCTACCAAGACTCAATTGTTTTGAAAGGAGTCTTCTACCAAGACTCTACTGTTATGAAAGCAGTCTTCTACCAAGACTCTATTGTTATGAAAGCAGTCTTCTACCAAGACTCTACTGTTATGAAAGCAATCTTCTACCGAGACTCTACTGTTCCCCTATCAACTGTAAAGTACATTCTCCCTAGTTTATAACCTATCTTGAATAGAGAATAGATTAACCTTCAAGTGTTACCGACACTTTATGAAAGTAATGGGAGAAATCAGTACCCTGATGTCGTTTATAATGACATACGGAGGTACTATCAACCTAAAAACATATGTGTATTTTATTACGGTCATAATGTGAAAGATGGAACCCCTACTAACCGCTCTCATGTATGGAGATTGAGGGAACCATACGCGACCCGAGCAAATCCATGCAAGCCGTGTATTTCACATTAAAGTTAGATCCTGTCTGCATGTTATCATGCTATAGCAAATTTACTTGTTATGTTATGTTATGTTCTGGTATTGTTTGATTCTCTTCACTGTTTGTTCTGTTCTGTTTTGTTCTGTTCTGTGTGTGCTTCATTGTACTAGAAGTAATGAATAGCATTCTCTTAAACTATACCTATAATAGTTTACTAATGCTCTAATTGCACTGTTACTGAAAAGACTCATTTATCTACAAAGTTATGCTTATACTTTAAAAATGGAGTTTTGTATAACTATAAAGTAACATAACCTTTAAAAGAGTTTTGAAATGTTTTAACAACTTATAAATAACATAAGTAACATTTTGAAAGATGTTTATAACAGACATTTACACAATTATCATTGTGTTCAACTTGTATTCCCCCCTTAAAACAATTAAAATAGTTAAAAGATTCATTACGGGGTATGAAATCACCTGATGTGGGTGATTCAAACGGGTATGCGTGTAAGGATGAGAAGTTCCACGAATGAAGTCCCGAGACACAATAAGTCATAAATGACATATAAGGACACATATTGACATAAATATAGTGTTTACAACAACTATATGAAAGGAAACACCTTCCGGGACTAGGAAACACCTTAACCAAGTGTTGGAATCACATGTGATTCAACATAGGAAGGTATAAAGGCACTTATATGAGTTTACTACCATGAGTTCATGGCCCAAGGGAGTTTACAGCCGTAAACTCATGGTTACTCATGGGTTAGTGCAAGTTTGAAGTCTAGGGGGGTGATTTAGGGACATTAGGTCTACCCTAGGATGAGAAAGACCACTTCTTTTGGCACTTTTGGGGTGTTCACGGCCCAAATGAGTTTACTAACATAAAATCATGGCCAAATATACTTATGAGGGTCCTAAAGGTCATAAAGAAGCATTCTAAATTCATGCCTAAGCCCTTGGAAGTGTTTGTGGCATCAAAACACCTCTATCTTGAGTTTACGACCCATGGACCATTTGGTCATGTGTTTGCGACCGTAAACACTTATGGGTGATGATATTTTTGATTGTTTTGGGTCCTAGACACATCAAGGTAAAGTTCTATGCTTGTCTCTTGGCTTATGGAAGGCATTTAGGGCATTTTGGCACCCTAAAATGGAGTTCACGGCCCAAGAACTTCCTTGGCCGTGAACTCACTTCTAGCCTTGTTTCTTAATGTTTTGGGGGTCTAAATCAAGTAATGGTAGTCCCTAGGTTTAGTCCCAAGGCTTGGAGGGACATTGGGCACACTTTGGCCCTTATAAAGGAGTTTACTCTCCAAGATGTTCTTAGGCGGTAAACTACCAAATCTTGTTGTTTTGGCTTGATTTTCATGTTATGAAGGCATATAACACACTTATATACACTCTAGGTTGAAGTACTCACAGTTGAGGGTGATCGGGTGAAGATCCTTGTGAGAGAAAATCGACTTTTCTCTAGCTAGAAATGTAACAAATGAATCCAAAATGGCTAAATTTTCTTTATTTAGCCTTGAGGGTTTTTGGTCCGAATACCATTTTTGGACTGTAATATTCCAAACTCTTGAAGGTTTGGGCACTTATTGCAACATATTAAACCCTGGTGTATCCTCTCTCCTGATATCCTCTAGAGCACTAACCTTAAAACACTCAAAATTATCCCAAAAGTTTGATAGTTAGTTGATATAGATTTGACTTCAATTGTAGTGGATGGTTTCACCGAATGGAAATTTTTGGGTTGTCACACAAAGTCAATTGCCCGGGTCAACAGTCTATGTTGACCAGAACTTGTCGAGTGTATCCAGCCACTTGCCGTGTTCCTTGCATAACTCATCCGGTCGCCAAGTCACCAGAGTGACTTGTCGAGTTCCTAAGGCTCGCGGTCGAAACTCCTTGACCACTCGTCGAGTTTTTCCCCTTGCAACTCGACAAGTTCATATGCATCCAACTATTGGTAAAATCTTTAACAGACTCGCCGAGTCACTCCGCTGACTCACCGAGTCTACGGCAATCTTCATCGGACTCGACAAGTTGTTCATCCAACTCGTCGAGTTTAGGACGATCTTCATATAACTCACCGAGTCCCTTCAATCCTTCATCCATACATACGCTTTTTAAGACACGCAAAGGCTCCAGATTGTAGATCCAACCTCCTAAGGCCTTCATATCATGTAAAGTTGCAAACCTTACGTGCATGCAAAGCTCTAAGGCCCTAAAATGACAAAACTAAGCTTGACATGAAGTCCAAAACTCGAGGGAAAGCTCATACTTGCCAAATCTGTTACCTTTATGGATCTAGGGACCAAAGGGAGTCCAGATCTAAAGTATCGGCTTCAGATCTTGGCTCAAACACAAATTTTTTTCCTAAAACCCACCCAACAAGAGATTAAAGATAAGATGACTTAAAGAGACATCTTAATACCTTCCAAAATGTGTCAACTAATGTATATCCTTGCTTCCCACGAGTTCATATCTTCAGTTACTTGTTTCCCCAAGTGTTCTTCACCAAGATCTCTCCTCAAATCTCAATCACACCAAAGAATCACACACTAACATGATTTAGGGTTTAAGGGCGCCAAGAAGCTGTAAAGGGGAGGCTAGGGAAGGCCAATGGTCCTTTAAATAGGGTGTAAAACCTCGGGATTTAGGGTTTCATCTGCCAGCTCCTACTCATTGATTCCCTTCTTGGACTCGGCGAGTAGATCACTAAGAAACACGGACCAACCCGCTGCTACTTGACGAGTAGGGCAACGAACTCTTCGAGTAGACCTTAAAATTAGTAAAATTCTCATAGAAACCAATACCTGAAAATTGGGGCGTTACACGGGTTTTATCCGAAAGGTTTTAGGCTTGGAGGTGTCTAGGGGAGCGTAGGGCTTCCTGCCACCTTTTCGTGGATATAAAGTTTGCCGGAAACAGACTTAGAATGAAGGAGTTATGACAATTTGTATTTATTGTCGATTTAAGCCCCTAACAGAAATTAGTGACAAGAGGTTCACATGCATGCAAGTGATGGGTTTTGGTCCTAAGAACATCCTATGTGCTCATACAAACCCTAATTCTTGGATCTAGGTTTCTCTATTGTACATGCAAGTTATCCAAGACTATAAACCCTAGATCTAGCATATGATAATCAATATAACATATAACCAGGGTTTAGATCATACCTTGATTGTTATGTAGCAATAACAATCCCAATTCCTCCTTGTATTGGCTTTAGAAAGCTTAGAGTCACAAATGTCACTCCTCTAATGGTTCACAAACACCAAGAGCAAGAGGATGAAGAGGAGAGAGGAAGGAGGCTACCCTAAAACGTGTGAAACTCTAGAAGGAGTCTTAGCCACATTTTTGGGTCATAAGGGATCTATATATATATATATATATATATATATATATATATATATATATATATATATATATATATATATATATATAAGAGGCTATTAGGGTTATCTAACAAGGAAACCCGAATTTGGATGCTTAAGCCCTAAGCAACCCATGGATCCCTTTCCTTAAGGCCTTGGACGATTTCCTCATGGGTTTCCCCATAGAATTCGTCCACTCCTTAATATAAGGCAATCCATGGCCCAAATTACAATTATCTTATAATTACAATTCCAGTCCCTTAAGTTTAATTAATCTCTTTTAGTCACAAAACTAATTACCAATTAATTATTGACTAATATTAATTAAACAATATGATTTCTCCTTTAACATATTATTCTCATAATTTATTAATAAATCATATTTAATCCTTTCTCTCCATAATTCATCCTATCAAGTTGCTTTGGTGAAGGCAACCCAAAAGGACCATGCACCATTGGGTCAAGTACATACCAAAATAGTTATGGACTTAGACACTAATCCAACAGTCTCCCACTTGGATAAGTCTAATAACTATTATGCGTATGACTTCAGATCCTGATCTGCAATCGTAGCTTTCCAAAGTCGCTCAACTCTGATCCTATCAAATACGCGTGTCCTTAGATAAGGGATCATATATTCCTCCATTCTAGATATCGTATGAGACATGATTTCTAATCATTCTCTTTGTACTATTTCTCGATTTCCAATTCATGATGACTGACTAATTGAACAAATCAAATTAGCCCTAGCCTGACCGAGCATTTACATTTGTCATCACTAAATCATCGAGGGGCCCAAAGATATCGCTTTTATCCTACTTTGGATAAAAGGAACGAATAAACTTTGATACAATGCTTGCTTGCACTCACTCACCGAATCACACACAACAATATGTTTTGTAACACCAAGTTACTAGTGCGTTTACATATTATCAATGTGCAACCGATTTGCAAGATACAACTCACACATCTCGGTTTCAAGAATATAAGATAGTATCGTCTCACCAATCACTCGTGACACAATCCATGGAGTGATCCAAGTGAGTGTGGGTTTGATCCAATGCTCAAATCATATTCATAAGCACTCATGAACGTTGCAGCAAACATTTGCGTATGTCTAATACTCTTTAGACAATCCACACACCAATTCACGACAATCTTTATTCATACCTACTTCCAACATATGAACGATTGTGGCCCGTTCGAATAATTTGACTGTTCTTAACCAATTAAATTATTCAGGAAGTCAAAACATGCAAAGTGAAACACAAGGATAATACTAATCCCATATAGCCTCAAACCTTTAAGCATAAATAAAACACCTTTTATTTATCACCATATCGATTACTTATTATTTGTTGTTTCGGGTAATCAACTTCTTACTTGAATTATTACACTTGTCCCATGCTCTTAGCATGCACACAATGTTTACCTATGGTTCTTACCTTGTGAAATAGATCAAATTGAACATATTTCCAATCATTCTCATTTCACAACTCCTAATCACTTTCCATAAAAGAATATCAAATTCTTGCCACTTATAGAATATATTAGATTCTAACATTTTATGCAATGATCCTTTCGTAATGTCACTGCACTAAAGTCACAAAGACTATTGCCAATGATGTTACAAAAACCTCTATCAAAGATTGTTACAATACAATTCCTTAGATATGATGTCTCTCACTCAAAGTACATTCCTTTGAACATCCTATTGCATAAAAGTTTTGAATCTAGTCATAGATTTTCAATATTCAATTCCCAATATGGACACGTTTCATATTTTCCATATGACAACTCATTCTTAATAGAATTTTATCTATTCATAATAATGTTGATATGGTCCATCCAATATGGAAACATTTCCATATCTTTTAATACTATACTTCTAACTACTCACAAGCGACCAATCCTCGGCGAACTTTGGATTGTCCTTTGATAGTTGTTTAATTATCTTAGTCAAAACCGATTCTTGTCCTTTATCCCTCTAAATGCGCTAGACATTTGGAAAATTTTAGAATGGTCAAATATTATAGCATTTGCAATCGATCCTATACCCGAGGCGTATTGGACACGATGCATAATGTCTTACGTAAAGATTTGATACTTTATCAATCTTTTGCCATAATACTTTATTTGCTATGTTCTCAAAATTTGAATTATGAAGAGGAATGTCGTAATCATAATCGAAATTTTAAGAACACACTATGTACTTCTGACTAAATTATTAACATTCCACAACCTAAGCCTTTAGATTTGAAATGAAGCATAATATTCTCTACCTTAATTATAGCAAAACAACTATTCCATCCTTACGACTTTGCAAAGAATGACTCTTGTTTTCTATAATTAATATTGCCAACTTTCAATACTTTCCATAATAATCATACAATCATAACTTTTATGCTCCCACTATCATGATGATTATTATAAACATAATAATACTTATTGAATTTCTTAAGTTAATGTTTCTAATACTTAGTGCTTTGATAATCTTTTATCAAGGCTTCTTGAACTTATACACCTTTGCCTTAGATAGTTTATTTGTGCGTCTAAACAATTAAGACTAATTTCCAAACCTCACAACTCAAATTATGGAAAGGGATACCATAACCATAATCGAATTCGAGAATGCAATTTTACAATCACTATCTTCTTAAAATCTTTCTTAGTGAAAGCATTTCCTCACAATCATTTTCATGAAGGAGGAAATCTTATGACACTTAGATTCAAACGGCGTATGTGTTCCTATCCATGTGAATTTGTCAAAACCAAAGTTTACGACAAATTCAAACTCATATGGACCGAACTTCCTTAATCTTGATTTCTTGCCTTATGGTAGTATAGCTGCCCACCATGTCTTCCAAGTAGTTAAGCAGCTCACCCTTTCCTATCAATGTACTTTTCATTGATCAAGGTCCTTGCCTTTTATGCATTCAAATGAGAACTCATGGAACTCACATGCATAATTAACTCAATTGGAGTGGCATAGAAATAATGTCAACATGATAGGTTGTAAGCCTCAACTCGTGTGCTAGTGATGATCGATAAGGTCTATTTTGATTTGTTCTTGAAACCTTTCAAGACCATTAAGACTCCCACTAACTCCTTGACATATAAGATTCTCTTGTCAATAAACATTTCTTGACAAATATTCAAGAGTTAGTGTAGCTTTTATCAAAATACTTCATAAATTGGTCATATTTGGTCTTTGTCTTATCCAAGACATCACAACTTTCCACATTTGATGAATGTTATAAAACTTTTTAATACTTGTCACTTAATGCCACAATCTTAACTCTAATACTTGTTTTGGAACGAAGTATGATTGACTTCTTGATTTAACCATTTCTTCAATTCTTGATTCCTCTTCTTAGACATACAATTGTACTAAGACTCACTTAGAGGATCAATTGAGATATGGTTCTTAATCATTAAGACCTATCATAAAGCATAAAAGGTACTCTCCCTTCTTCTTAGAATGGAGAAACTTTTATCTTTCTGCCTACTTGATTCTTGTTATTCGTTCTGCTATTGATTTAAACTTTTTCAATCAATTCATAATTACACTTAATCTTGTAAGTATAATCATATTTACTAAACCTTTGGTAAATCATGATGAATATCTTTGTTACGCTTATGGTGGACTTGATCAACACGCAACTTTGTGTACTCGATCTCCTCCTTCACTTGACACTTTGTCAATGAATTAGTCTAATTTCCAAATATGAAAATTCTCATTCATCGTGCAACCAAGTTGCATGATTCCAAGTTTCTGTCCAATTGAAACTTGGGCGATGAGAAGCTCTCCCTATTTGGTAAATTCTCGACTTTTCCATAAACATCATAAATAAGAATTATATCTACTCGTTGTAGAAATATGCAAACATCAATTTTCATAACGATTTCATTACAAGGAAGTAAACAAATAAATAAGTAAGTCAAACCAAAATTTATTTTATTTATAAAAGCAGCGGAAAACATTTGTCCTTACAATGCAAAATCCATTGAAAACTATGTATTTCAAAAGGAAAATTTCTAACAACTCTATCATAACTATCTAAGCTCAAAATCTAATCTTCAAGTCCATGCGATCAATATCCATTCCTTGTGATTAGATTCATCTTGCTCTTTCACCAAGCTTCCTTTCTTTTCACCGATCCAGCAAAACATTCAAATGCAATCTTATCACATCATGTATTAAGAATCAATGAATAGGAACTTAACGGAGTTAGATAGTGGATTTTACCTGAAGTGCAACCATACTCTTTGACTCTCCCATCTTCTGGACTCTTCAGGCTCTTTGGGCATACTTGTATCCAACGCCCTTTCTTTTGGCAGCAAACGCAGGTCGGTTCTCCTAGAACTTCCTCGAAAGCATGGTTGGTTGACTTTCCCAACAAATACGCTCCATTGCTTCGCCAAATCATTTCTGATTCAGCAGCAATGAGCATGTAAGTTAGGTCAATGAGGTTGTCATCATGATCCATCATATAATACTTTCTTTTGAACTCATTATACGATTCAGGAAGTGACTGCAAAACCCAATTCACAGCCAACTTATCCAAGAATGACACACCCAACATTATCAACCTATCAATGTGTGATTTCATTTCTAGAACGTGGGCACACACGGGTTTACCATCTTCATGTTTCATTTCCAATAGGGAATTAGTGATATTGAACCTTTCAATTCTTCGATCTAGTGGGTTAGGGAGAACAATTGGAGGAGGTGGAGGAAGTGAAGCATGATTTCTTGCTCCTCGATTGAATCGTGGAATACCATCTTCATGTGGAATGCTTGTTCCACGGGATTTGGGAAGACCATAGTTGTCGAACTTTGACATCTACAAAACGGGAGAAAACGAATTCAAGTTAGTTGATTGATAGAGTCCTTAGTAAATCACCCAAATGAGATACTAAGGCTAGGACCCAACACAATATTCTATAACTCGGGAGAGGGATGCCGTAACCCAAATTGCAGAACATTTGAAGGTAAGTGAATGACGATTCACTAATTTCCATCATGAAAAACGAAAAAGAAATTTAAGTTTTAATTCTATGAAAACTCCTAGATCCTATGAGATTCATTGACCATTTCAATGGCATGTTTAAATCTCTATATTCCCCTCTTGTTTGTGATTGGGATGCCGAGGATCACAAAGCGGGTGTGAATAACCATGCAAACTACATGGTGCCCCCACATGTTACATTCACCTATTCGATGTGCCGGTAAACCACACACGCTCCACTGAACTATGACAAACATTGAGTCGCCCTTTGCTACCTTTGCTTAGAACCATTTAGTGTGCCGGTAAATCACACACGCTCCACTAACGTCTTCGCAAGGGCACAAAGTGTAATTTCATGGAATTGCATCAATTCACTTTGCCTAAGTAACTAAGATTGGGAATTTGAAAAACATTTAGTTACTTTTATACTTCACTATACTTATAATGGAAGGTTTCGTCCTATCCTACCCGTTCATCTAACGACCCTCCACTAGTCAAGAGTGCGGTGGGTAAGAGTGTATACCCATTCAATCGCCATTTTATAGGCAATTTCCTTAAACACCCCTTATAGACCAGCTTCGTGAATCAGGCCTATTAACGGTAAGACTAACTTTTACTCATACATATATATAATGTTAGACTTTTAGTGTTGTATATAGTATAGGGTATATTTTACACTTTTAAAATAGTAGGTGGTCAAATATAATAATTATACCTTTAATTCAATTAAATTGTAAACCAAAACTTTTATGGATTTATTAAACCTATTTTAATTATACACCTTAATTAATTAATAAAACCATAAGGGTGTGATTTGAACTTTTTCAAAACAATACTAGGGTTTTAGAATTTAATATTCCTAAATTAAACTTTAAAATTCCAAAACTTGAGGGCAAGTTCTGAAACATTTCAAAACATTAGGGTTTAGAATTTAAATATACATCAAAATTAAACAATTAATCAAAATTTAAATTCCAAAACTTGAGGGCAAGTTTTGAAACCTTTTTCAAAACATTAGGGTTTCAACTATTTAAATTTCAAAACAACAAAACTTTTGAGGTCAAATTTAAACTATAAAACCTAAAGGGGAAAATGTGAAACTTTTCATAACACAAGGATCAAATAACAAATAATCTTAATTAACAATTAATCACATAATTATCCATATTTGATTTATTTAATGGTTTATTGCAAAACAATTTACCAATTTAATCAAAATAATTAATCAATTATCACATAAGGAAGCAAATATTTTATTAATTGATAAATATCTTCAATTAGATCAAGAATATAGTCATATATATATCAAAAAATCGGATTTATATTGATCTAATATGATAAGGCAAGTATCCTCAAGCAAAAAAAACAAGAAATCCCGGTTTTCCCTCACTCTGACCAGCCGACTCGTCGAGTCAGGCATGGACTCGTCGAGTTAGCATGAACTCGGCGAGTTCATCTAAAAAAAATCGGTGAGTTCAGCCCCCAGAAACACAAAAATCAAAATTTTTCAACATACAAAGCATCAATACAATAGAAACGAATCTAGGCTCTGATATCACTGATGGGTTTTGGGCCTAAGAACATCCTATGTGCTCATACAAACCCTAATGCTTGGATCTCGGTTTCTCTATTGTACATGCAAGTTATCCAAGACTATAAACCCTAGATCTAGCATATGATAATCAATATAACATATAATTAGGGTTTAGATCATACCTTGATTGTTATGTAGCAATAACAAACCCAATTCCTCCTTGTATTGGCTTTAGAAAGCTTAGAGTCACAAATGTCACTCCTCTAATAGTTTACAAACACCAAGAGCAAGAGGATGAAGAGGAGAGAGGAAGGAGGCTACCCTAAAACGTGTGAAACCCTAGAAGGAGTCTTAGCCACGTTTTTGGGTCAAAAGGGATCTATATATATGTATATATATATATATATATATATATATATATATATATATATATATATATATATATATATATATATATATATATATATATATATATATATATATATATATATATATATATAGGAGGCTATTAGGGTTATCTAACAAGGAAACCCTAATTTGGATGCTTAAGCCCTAAGCAACCCATGGATCCCTTTCCTTAAGGCCTTGGACGATTTCCTCATGGGTTTCCCCATAGAATTCGTCCACTCCTTAATATAAGGCAATCCATGGCCCAAATTACAACTATCTTATAATTACAATTCCAGTCCCTTAAGTTTAATTAATCTCTTTTAGTCACAAAACTAATTACCAATTAATTATTGACTACTATTAATTAAACAATATGATT
Organism: Lactuca sativa; assembly: GCF_002870075.4. Lineage (NCBI taxonomy): Eukaryota > Viridiplantae > Streptophyta > Magnoliopsida > Asterales > Asteraceae > Lactuca > Lactuca sativa. The sequence continues at coordinate 213,442,372 of NC_056623.2, read as the reverse complement.
TCTCCTTTAACATATTATTCTCATAATTTATTAATAAATCATATTTAATCCTTTCACTCCATAATTCATCTTATCAAGTTGCTTTGGTGAAGGCAACCCAAAAGGACCATGCACCATTGGGTCAAGTAGATACCAAAATAGTTATGGACTTAGACACTAATCCAACAGCAAGGTGGCCAACACAAGATACGCCCAAGATAAGCTGGGATATGCCTGTAAATTGCCGCGGGTGAGTGGAGACGTACGCCCAGCGTACGAGGAGTACACCCATCGTACACTCAGATTCACTTAACCCTAATTTTTAGGGCGTGACATTATATAAAGAACATTACACCCTCTAGGGTCAGGCTCCTTCTCATCCTTAAACCCCTATTCGAAACCCTAACCCTAATAGTGAGAGTGTGAGCTTGTAAGGCCATCTTGGAGTGCATTTTGGTGTCCTTGAAGATGAGTGATCATCTTAGAGCTTCAATGATCAGGGAAGAGTTTTTGGATCTAGGTTCTCCAACTCATTTGCAGGTCTCATAAGGTATAAAGTTTCTACCTTGTTATATTATAGCTTGAGATCTAGATTAGGGCTTGTTGGTTGTTTCTTATGAGCTTTTTGGACTATCTCTTGGGAGTTGAGCAACTCCAGAGCTTAGGAAGAGTAGATCTCAGGTCCTTTGGTCCATCTACTTCATAAAAATGCAATCTTGATGAGTATTCTAACCTAATGCATGGATCAAGACCTTTGGAAAGGTCTTAATGGGTTGTTGGGAGCATATGGGGCATGCAAAGGCATAAAGTTGCCAACTTTATACTTTAAGACGTCTTAATGGACCTAAATCTGAAGTTTGATGTTGAAATCCCGAGTATTAAGCACTTGATGGAAAAGTAGCTTAATAGAGGAGTACGTTGGGCGTACATGCAGGTACACGCAACGTACACCACTTTCAGTCAATAGGGTAAAAGGGTCTTTGGGCTTTAGTGGGCCATCAGGGGTCAGATGTTTTGGGTCGGGAATATGTTTGGGCTTAGGGCAAGGCCCATTAGAGGGATTGGGCCCAATTAAGCAAGTTGGGCCATTAGTGGACCACTAATGGGCATGGAAAGCCTACCTAGTGTTGGGTTTTGTTTTGAGGATTGGGCATTAGTTTTGGATCATACTGGGCCAGGGGTAAAATGGTCATTTTACCCCATGCATGGATTAAGGATTATTGTATGGGCCCAATTTCTAATTGGGTATATTTATCGGGATTGATGGTCAGGAAGTGGTCAGGGCAACAACTAAGGATTAGTTCAGGAAGCTTCTACATTCGAGGTGAGTCTTCTCACCATACCAATGGGTCTAAGGTACCAAGGCCGGCCCATTTTATGATAGTTGGTATACTTGTTGTGTAGAGGTGTGTGGCATTGTTATGCATTGATATGTGGTAGAGATAGCATTTACAGCTAGTGGTAGAGATAGTCTCCAGGGCTAATGGTAGAGATAGCCTTCAGGGCTAGTGGTAGAGATAGCCTTCAGGGGCTAATGGTAGAGATAGTCTGTATGGTTAAGGGTAGAGACAGCCTTTGTGGCTAATGGTAGAGATAGCTAATTGATATGTGTTATGTGGTAGAGGTAGCTTTTATAGCTAATCGATATGCATTATGAGGTAGAGGTAGCTTCACAACTAATTGATATGTGTTACGTGGTAGAGGTAGCTTTTATAGCTAGCATATTATGTGGTTTGTGTGTGGGGTATGCTCCGGGGAACTTACTAAGCTTTGTGCTTACAGGTTTGTTTATTGGTTTCAGGTACTTCAGACCCCAATGACAAGGACAATGCGTAATGGCGCGACATGCACTCTCTCGCATACATTTTTGGGACACTCTGATGTTTGGAATAAAAGTTGTATATGGCTTATGTTTTGAAAACAATTATTACTGGATTTCTTAATGTATGACATTATGTTTTCTTATTTTAAAATGAAAATTTTACTTTGAAAATTGGGTCGTTAGACCCTCTCTTTCTCTTTCTAACTCCTAGATAGGGTAAAAGACCATTTTACCCCTCCATGGTCTCCATTACTCATTATGACCAAACCTTAAAGTCAACAGAAGTCAAACTTGTGTCAACAGTCCATGTTTGACCTGAATCGTCGAGTGCATCTATGTGACTCGTCGAGTCCCCTTGTTTTTTCTATCATATCGTGAAAATCCACCTTGACTCATCGAGTTGTCTCGCCAACTCGCCGAGTCACCCATATCCAGACCCATCGGGGAAAAACCCCAACCGACTCGTCGAGTCAGCTCATAGACTCGGTGAGTCTCTTCAATCTGATTTCTCATTCAGACGATTCAAAGCAGCTCTACTACTCCAAACACTAGATCTATCATCCCAAGACCCCATTGTCACGTAAAGCTTCAATCTTTACGGTCATGCATGGTAGTTTTTGCTCCAATATATCAAAACATGTTCTCACAATATGTTAAGCACAATATCCTTCATATAAGTGAATAAAGTTGGGAACTTTGGGCTATAGGGACCTCACAAGGTCCAGATATGAGGTCTAAACCTCAAGACAACTCTGCAAGCTCAAAACCCCAAATAAATGTGGCATAAACCCTAACCTTCCAAAATCAAAAAATCTATCCATAAGAATGATAAAGGTATTAACTTTTCACCTTTTACAGAAGCTCTTGGATGCCAAGCAACATATCTAATAGCCTCTTCTTGTTCCTTGCTTGAATTCCATCTCTTGCCCTCCAAAGATGTACCAAAATACTCAATATAAGCTAAAAATTCTCTCTTTTAGCTCAAAAGGCGACTAGGGTTTCTCTCAGTAAAGTTGGGTAAATCATGAGCCGCAAATGAGGCTATAAGTTCCTTTATATAGGACCCAAGCACAGGGATTTAGGGTTTCACTACACAACACGTACTCGGCGAGTCGGCACACTGACTCGTTGAGTCCGTTCATTAAACCCATGTGGATAACTCGACTCTACTCGACGAGTTGGACTCACAACTCGTGAAGTCGTCCCATAATTCTCAAAATTTACTCTTACCATGATATACCTGAAAATCCAGATGTTATACCTTGTATGAATGTCTGGATACCACCAGCTGTAATGTATAGTAGTGTTCGTATGAAAACCTTTGTATGAATGCCTAGATACCACCAGCTTTAATGTATAATAGTATACTGTAGTTTCATTATTTAAAATAAAACCATTGAAGTATTGTTAATCCCGTAAACATTGTTTTAGCTAATATTGTTGTGAGTTTCATATGTAACGCATGGTTTCCTGGTACGTATTTAATTTAATTAATTATTAATTTTGATAGAAGGACTCGACGAGTTGGTGGCCCTAACTCGTCGAGCAGAGGGCAGAGTATACGTGGGGTTTAAGCTACCTACTCGGCGAGTAGCCCGACTAGGGTGAAACCCTAATTTCTGGCTTTGCATCCTATTTAAGCATCTTAATCCCCACCTATTGGCCTTATTTATAGCCTCCTTGTCTTAAACCCTAATCCGTGAAACCCTAGAGCATTTTAGGAGTGTGTGAGCCATTATTGAGTGTTTTATGTGTTTTGAAGCCTAAAAGAAGAAGAAGAAGCTTGGAGGTTCAAGGAGAAGGTTATAGATCCAAGGATTTCATTCCATTCTCTTCACTTTTTGGTAATCAAGCTCTTAACTTGACTTATAGTTCATTAGATCTCTTTATGGCCACTTTTATGTGGTTTTTGTTCAAGTAGCATGATTTATGAGTCATGGATGTCCCAAGATGCTTATACTTTCAGATCTGGAGACATTTAAGGCTGTAAAGGCACAAAGCTGCAAAATTTATGCCATTTGAGTCTCATGCAAACCCTAAGGATGTTGTCATGGCCTTTTAAACCCCAAAGGGGCCATACATGGAAGCAAGCTCAAGACTTTACTGTTGGGTTTTATAATAGGACTTACTAGATAAAGGAGCAGTAGTTGGCATCAGCGACAGGAAGTATGGAGCGGAGATCGGAGAAGGGTTACAACTCTTCTCTCTGATGAACATTGTGAAGGAGTGTTTCTTGGAAACGATCCTAACGATGTGAATGAGGGTAGTCCTATTATGGAATTTTCCTAATCCATCGCATAAATAATTACTTGGCGATGAAATTCATTTAGGGATTTCTTAGTTAACATTGAGCGGTGATATAGATTATTAGAGAGTGTGATGGTTGCGTGTAATAGAATCTCAACATGAGTCTTTCTCATATCTACATCCATCCGACTGGTCCATTCATAGTGCTCCTGTTAGGAGGTAAAAGACACAGCGGACGATAAAGAACTCGAATAAGCAAAAGTATTTAAGTAGTTTCATCAGCGAAAGATACAGATGCATACGAAGAGCTTAAAAACGTTTTTTAGACCGTTTTAGATTAAGTGCTTTTTCTAGAATTCTATTGAAGCTTTGAACTTTTTATGGTTTGGTGTTTATTTTGGTCTATTCAAGTGATCTTGTTGGGAGGTGGACAACAGATAGGTGGAAGAAGGTGGTGGGAGGCGGATGATGGTGGTTGTGGTGGGAGCTGGATTTGTTACTAATTTCTTCATCTCCAAGATTTACAAACAACGCAAAATCCATTATTGAGGTTTTCATCTACAAGTTAATGATTTAGGAAAGGTTGCGATGGGTTTGGCCATGGTAAAGGTGTAACACCCCAAATTTCGAGTCCAAAAATTTCATTTTTAATTAACTGGTTATAAAAACATTCATAAGAATACTACGTAAAAATATTTCATTTTGTAATTCAATGTATCATGTCTGAAAACCCAAATCATAAAATAGCAATATGTCAGAGTACAATCCCAAAGTATCTCTAATGCGGAAAATCAATGCATGTGTGTATGATGTGCTGCTACCGCGCCAGCTCCTACCCCTTCGCTGAAGAGGTACCTGAAACCAAAACTGTAACTTTCAGCATGAAGCTTAGTGAGTTCCCCCATCGTACCACATACCACACAATCACATAACATAAATAATCTGTCAGGCATATTTGGGTACCCAAGCTAACCCTTCGGTCCTCTCGACCGGATACTGCCTAGCATACGTGGGTGTTGGCCTCCCCTTCGGTCCTCTCGACCGGATACTGACTAGCATATATGGGTGCTGGTCTCCCCTTCAGTCCTCTCGATCGAATACTAACTAGCATATCTGGGCGCTGGTCTCCCCTTTGGTTCTCTCAACCGGATGCTGAGGACTATTTCAGCCCTTACAACTACCACATAACACATATCACATAATCTATCTAGCATGGCTGGGTATGACTACCCCATCGGCCCTATCGACCGGTAATTTGGGGACTATCTCCCCTACTGTCACTAGCTCATAGCATCATATCGTACTAACACATAAACATGACAGGTAGTAGCAAACATAGATGAATATCACAGAGACAATTATCTAATCATACGACTCCTATTGATGGGTCGCCAATGTGGCCGTAGACCCACCCCTACTGGAAGGTAACTCACCTCGTACGAGTAGCTGCTGATAATCTGTTTGGGAGATCTCTGTCTGTCTGCTGCTCCGTAAATCCTCTGGACGTAATCCCCACAAAATACTCAGTCAGAAACTGATATCTACTCTTAGGGTAAAATGACTATTTTACCCACGACCAAGTCCAAGACCAAGTCAAAGTCAACTTCCAGTTGACCCGACTCGCCGAGTTGGGCCGCCAACTCGTCGAGTCCCTATCTATCATTTGTACTTCTTCACACATCTACTCGTCGGGTTTAGCAACGACTTGATGAGTTCCCATTCCATATGAACACCGAGTGAATCATCATCCGACTCGCCAAGTTGTATGAACAACTTGTCGAGTCCATCTTCTTCTGATGAATGAGTCCTGTCCTCGACTCACCGAGTTGTATGAACAACTCGTCGATTTTATCTTCAAAGTTGGGAGATTACCTTGGACTCACCGAGTCTGTTCTAGCACTCGTCGAGTCCCATGAATTCCTGGTATAAGGCTATGTCCAATACGTTGGGTCACTCCTTTGAACCCTCTAAAACTCTTCTAACGCCCAATTGGTTCCCCTTGACCCTCAACAGATTTGGGGACATCAAGCCTTGGACTCGCCGACTCCCAAGAATGACTCCTCGAGTCTAGATTGTCCAAGTCTCATATCTCGATTTCTGGTGTACAACACTTGTCCAAATGATAGATCCAACCCCCTAAGCTCAATCTAGCACGTAAAGTTACAAACTTTACGTGCATGCATGGGACTTTTGAGCCTAAAAGGCCGTAAAATGGCTCTTATAAAGCATGGGACCTTCCTTGAGTGCAAAAGCAACTCCAATCTGCCTTGTGACTCTCCCCAAATGCTAGATCTGAAGTCTTGACCCCCAACCATGTTTGCAAATCATGGTTGGTCACCTCATATGGCTTAAAATCCCTAAATCTTCCGTAAAAAGGGATCTAACAAATAAGCAAGCAAGGTATAGACTTTATACCCTTCAAAGACTGCAAATGATGTCCCAAACACGAATCCTTCAACCTCCTCTTGATCCTTCTATGTTCTTCCTTCTTTCTTGTGAACAAAACCACCAAAATCACCACAAATGCCTTTAGATCTTCACACACTCAACTAGGTTTTGCTATGGAGGGTCTCTGGGAGCAATAGGGACGAGTGGTGGCTGAAAGAGATGATTAAATAGGGTGCAAACCCTCATATTAGGGTTTGTATCCAGTCAGAGCTTACTCGTCGAGTCTGGCCGCTGACTTGACGAGTCCACCACTTAAGTCCCGAGTCCAAACGCGCTCCTACTCGAAGATTTGATCCTTCAACTCGCCGAGTCCCAGGCCAAAATACAAAACACTTAAATAAAAAAAGATACATACCAAGAACCATGTGCTACAAATGTCCCCCACTTATTTTAGACTTCATCCTCGAAGTCTGCTGCTCGTTCCTGGAACAGCTCTGGGTAATGCTCCATCATCTCATCCATCGGCTCCCAGGTCCACTCCGAGCCCTTCTGGTGCTGCCGTTGCACCCTCACTAGCTCCACCCTCTTGTTCCGCAGATCCTATTACTTTCGGTCTAGGATCGCTACTGGCTGCTCAATGTAATTCAGGCTGTCATCGACCTGAATATCCTCTAAGGTTACCATCGCTGAGTCGTCCACCAGGCACTTCCACAGCTGGGAGACATGGAAAGTGTTGTGGATCTGGCTGAGTTCGGCTGGAAGATCCAACTTGTACGCCACCTTGCCTACCCGGGCGATAACCCTGAAAGGCCCAATGTACTTGGGGCCCAACTTTCCCCGTTTCCTGAATCGGATGACGCCTTTCCATGGCGACACCCTCAGGAGAACCATATCTCCGACCTGAAACTCCATGTCTGAACGACGCTTGTCGGCACAGCTCTTCTGCCGACTCTGTGCTGTCTGAAGCCTGCTCCGAACCTGCTAAATCCTCTCTGTCGTCTTGAGCACCACTTCGGTGCTCCCCATGACCCTCTGGCCAACTTCACCCCAGCATATCGGGGCCTGCACTTCCTCTCGTACAACATCTCGAAGGGAGGACGATCGATACTTGCATGATAGCTGTTGTTGTATAAGAATTCATCCAATGGGAGGTAAGTATCCCAGCTACCACCGAAGTCTAGCACACACGCTCGCAGCATATCCTCCAGAGGCTGGATGGTCCGCTCGCTCTGACCATTCGTCTACAGGTGAAAGGCGGTGCTAAAATGCAGACGAGTACCCATCTCGTCATGAAACTTCTTCCAAAACCTGGAAGTGAACCGAACATCTCTGTCTGAAATCACCAATACTGGCACCCTGTGCCGCGCCACCACCTCCCTGATATATAGATGTCGGCCAAATTTTCTGCCGAAATGCTCTCCTGAATCGGAATAAAATGGGCGCTCTTGGTCAATCGATCGACGATGACCCAGATCCAATCCACTCCACGCGCGGTTCTGGGAAGTTTTTTGATAAAATCCATCGTAATGTCTTCCCATTTCCACAACGGGATAACCAACGGCTGCATCTTGCCATGTGGTCTCTAGTGCTCGGCCTTGACCTTCCTGTAGGTCAAGCACCGCTCCACGTACCATGCTACATCCCGCTTCATGCAAGGCCACCAATAGTCCAGACGAAGATCCCTATACATCTTCGTCGCCCCGGGATGAATGGAGAATCGAGATTTGTGCGCCTCCTCCATCAGAACCTGGTGCACACTCCCGTGGTACAGTACCCACACCCTACGGTGGAGGGTCAACAGTCCTCGGCTATCATAATCGAAGGAGGAAACCTAACCTACAATCCTCTCACTCTTCCGATGTTCCTCCTTCATTACCTCTTGTCGAGCCTCTCGAATATGCTCCAACAGCGGAGTCACCACGGTCATCCTCATTCATATATCTCTGATCGGCGCGGCCTTGCGGCTGAGCGTGTCTGCCACCACATTGGCCTTCCCCGGGTAGTAAAGGATCTCGCAATCATAGTCCTTCACCACGTCCAACCACCGACGCTGTCTCATGTTTAGATTCGGCTGATCCATGAGGTACCTCAAACTCTTGTGGTCCGTGTAAATGGTACAACGGACCCCATAGAGGTAATGATGCCAAATCTTGAGGGCGAACACAATAGCCCCCAGCTCCAAATCGTGTGTTGGGTAGTTCGCCTCATGAGGCTTCAGTTGCCTCAAAGCGTAGGCGATGACATGCCCTCTCTGCATCAATACCGTGCCCAATCCTAAAATAGACGCGTCACAGTACACAACAAAATCCTCTACGCCCTTTGGCATAGCTAAAATCGGCGCCTCACACAATCTCTGTCTCAGTGTCTCGAATGCGGCCTGCTACTCAGGCCCCCAATGAAAGACCACAGCCTTCCTCGTTAGCCTGGTCAGGGGTACGACTATCTTGGAGAAATCCTGGATGAATCTCCTATAATAGCCTGCTAATCCTAGGAAACTCCGAATCTCAGATGGAGACCTCAGAACCTCCCATCTCATCACGACCTCCCCTTTGGCCGGGTCCACTGATGTCCCGTTCTGGTTGACAAGGTGCCCGAGAAACTGCACCTCACGCAACTAGAACTCGCACTTGGAGAACTTAGCATACAAGTTCTCCCTTCTCAAAGTCTCCAAAACCTCTCGTAGATGATCCTCGTGCTCCTCCTGAGTCTTGGGGTAAACCAAGATATCATCAATGAAAACTATCATGGACCGATCCAACATCGGTCTGCACACGCGGTTCATAAGATCCATGAATGCGGCAGGGGCATTGGTGAGCCCGAAAGGCATCACCATGAACTCATAGTGGCCATAGCGCATCCAGAACGCAGTCTTCTGTACATCCTCCTCTCTGACCCTCATCTGATGATATCCTGAATGCATATCAATCTTGGAGAACAAAGATGCTCCCTGTAGCTGATCAAAGAGGTCATCAATCCTTGGAAGTGGGTAACGGTTCTTCACCGTTACCTTGTTTAGCTCCCGATAATCTATGCACATGTGATGTAACCCCTCCTTCTTCTTAACAAACAGGATCGGGGCTCCCCAGGGCGAACTACTCGGCCTGATAAATCCTTTGTCTATCCACTCCTGCAGCTGTGTAGACAGCTCCTACATCTCAGGAGGATCCAACCGATATGGTGACTTGGCTATCGTAGCAGCACCAGGGACTAGGTCGAACCTGAACTCCACATGTCGCTCCGGAGGTATCCCAGGAAGTTCATCTGGGAACACATCTGGGTAGTATCGCAGTACTGAAACGTCGCTCACTGTCGCCTTACCCGCCTCCCATGTGTCCATGACAGAAGCGACATATCCTGCGCAACCCTGCTAAAGGTAACGTCTAGCTCTCGCTGCTGAACATACAGTTGGTCCTCGCTGTGGCCTCTCGCCCTGGACTACCAACTCTCTCCCGCTTGGGGTCCTGATCCGCACCAGGTGCTGTATGCAATCTATCACTGCCCCATTGGGGTTCAAACAATCCATGCCTATAATCACCTTATTCCCTCTCAACAGAATAGGAACCAGGTCTACCAGGTAGCGTTCCTCGAATAATCTCATCACATAATCTCAGAATACTACCGATGCTCGTACCGATCGATCATCGGCAATCTCTACCTCTAAAGTGCAATCCAACATGCCCGAAGACTCAGAAAACCTCTTGTTGAGCGCAAGAGAAACAAAAGATCGAGTGACACCTGAATCAAACAACACCTATACCGGAATACCGTTCACATGGAACGATCCTAAACATGTACACACAGAGCATATATCAATATCAAAAACATCGTATAAATAGATCAGGAGGAAAGAATCATACCCGTCACCACATCGGGTGCGGCGTGTGCCTCCTTGGTAGTTAACTGGAAGGCCTGGCTCCTCACCACTGGAGCCTTTGACTTGCCCTGTCGGCCATCATTAATCCGTAGGGTCGCTGGAGCTGGCGCCTTTACTGGCGCTGCTGCTATCAACTCGGGGCAATTAGCCTTCTTGTGGCTCCTCTGGTTGCAGTGGAAACACGTTAACTCTGACGTCTTAATAGCCGGTGCAGGGGTGGTACAATCCCTGCTGAAATGTCCCAGCTTGCCGCACTTGTAGCAGCCAGATGCCCCAAACCTACAAGCCCCCTCATTTGACTTGCCGCATTTCCTGCAGCGGCCTCGGCTCTGTTGGCCTCTCGGCCCAGCATCTGATCCCTTGGGCTTCTTCCTCGAAGCCCCAACAACCTGTCCCTCCTCCGCCTTCCTCTTCCGGATGTGCTCTAGTCCCTTGCCCTGGAAATCATGGAATCCAGGGTAGGGCAAGCTGAAAAACTGACATGCTCCCGAGTGTCAGCTCGTAGCATGTCATGGTAGCGGGTCCTCCTCGTGTCCTCGTCTCCCGCATACTGGGGCACTAGTAACACCCTCTCTCGAAACTTGGCGATGATCTTCACCACAGTCTCCGTCGTCTGCCTCATGTCTAAGAACTCCCTAGCCAACTACTGGAGCTCCGCTGCAGGTGCAAACTCCGCTCTAAACTGAGTCACAAAGTACGGCCACGTCATATCCTTAACAACTGAGGCTCCCACCAATCTCTGGCCCTGTCCCTCAAGCACCCTGCTGCATATCTCACCTTCGACCCCTCGGGGCAGAAGCTGGTCAACTGTGCAGACTCAATATCTGCAATCCATCTCCTGGCACGCCACTACCCCTAAAGTCCTTAAACGACAATGTGCGTGATCCTGACTGGTTGGTCGCCATATCACTCCTAAATGCCATGATACGATTCTCCATCAGCTCAACAATCCCTTCTTTGATCGACCCAAAGATGAACGGGGTCGCATCAAGGATGCCTCTAGTGATCTCGGACGCGATGAACTCACGTAGCCTCTCATCCACTGGTTCGGAACCTGAACCCAAACCCGATCCCTCTCCTAAGCTACCAACTGCTGGCCTCTAACATAATACCACCATCCTACAATACATAATGACATCCATTAGTGATACTGATACATATGGAGGGATCACACCCATCAAGAGTTCCTTGGTCTTGCCTCAGCCTTCCTTGATTCAAGTACGGATCCTCTGCTTTCAGTAGTACGGGCCCATATTACCTTCCCCATCTATCCGTACTTTCCTCAAGATCCGCCTCAACTCCACCAAGTCACTACTACTGCTGCTGATCTCTACTACTCTCATCCTAGGCTTACCCTAAGGGAAATCTCTGACTCCACCCTAACCGGTCCTCAACTGCTGAAGGCCTCCTTATAATGCCAATTAGTCGTCACCTGAATACCATCACATGTAACGAGGCTCAGATAATCCTTCGAGTAAAAGACTCGTCCCTACAATGGTTACAATCAAACGAGAGCTGCGCAATAGGGCCAAATCCCGCACTCTGAGATAATTCAACCCTAATCAGATATGACGTGACGTATTCACCTAATGGCTAACTCCCATCATTCAGAGTCCCACAAAGCACAATGCAAGTAGCATTTGGACGCAGAGAACTATTCAAGCAAATCTATCTTTATAACGAGAAATGTACTAGCATACAATGCTAAGCTCATACTATTAGGCATAACCTAAACAGGCTATCCTACTACTGTCTACTCAATACTAACATGCAATTCTCACAAGCTGAAACACATAAAGCAGGCACATAAGGCATCATTCCTAGATCCTTAATCCTTTTCTAGCATGTTGTTCTACTGAAGCTGATAAATATAACATAAACTTGTGTGGGTACTTTGGGGAATACTTACTTGAGCTCGGCCAGCCGTGCACATCACACACTTCATTCCTTCTCAAAACTCCTTTAACTTATCCTTTAAAAACCATTTTATTGTAAAAGATTTTAATCCCTCGATTTGAGTCCAGACACCCCCGAGGGTGTGTCCGAATCCCTCAAACCAGGGCTCTGATACCAACTTGTAACACCCGAAATTTCGAGTCCGAAAATTTCATTTTTAATTAACTAGTTATAAAAACATTCATAAGAATACTACGTAAAAATACGTCATTTTGTAATTCAATGTATCATGACCAAAAACCCAAATCATAAAATAACAATATTTCAGAGTACAATCCCAGAATATCTCTAATGTTGAAAATCAATGCATGTGTGTATGATGTGCTGCTACCGCGCCAACTCCTTCCCCTTTGCTGAAGAGGTACCTGAAACCAAAACTGTAAACTGTAAGCACGAAGCTTAGTGAGTTCCCCCATCGTAGCACATACCACACAATCACATAACATACATAAATTGTCAGACATATCTGGGTACCCGACCTACCCCTTCAGTCCTCTCAGCCGGATACTTCCTAGCATACCTGGGTGCTGGCCTCCCCTTCGGTCCTCTCACCCGAATACTGGCTAGCATACGTGGGTGTTGGTCTCCCCTTCGGTCCTCTCGACCGGATACTGACTAGCATATATGGGTGCTGGTCTCCCTTTCGGTCATCTCGACCGGATGCTGAGGACTATTTCACCCCCTAACTACTACCACATAACACATATCACATAATCTATCTAGCATGGCTGGGTATGACTACCCGTTCGGCCCTATCAACTGGTAATCTAGGGATTATCTCCCCTACTGTCACTAGCACATAGCATTATATCGTACTAGCGCATAAACATAACAGGTAGTAGCAAACCTAGATGAATATCACAGAGACAATCATCTAATCATACGACTCCTATTGATGGGCCGGCATTGTGGCCGTAGACCCACCACTACTGGAAGGTAACTCACCTCGTACGAGTAGCTGCAGATAATCTGTTTGGGAGATCTCTGTCTGTCTGCTGCTCCGGAAATCCTCTGGACGTAATCCCCACAAAATACTCAGTCAGAAACTGATATCTACTCTTAGGGTAAAATGACTATTTTACCCACGACCAAGTCCAAGACCAAGTCAAAGTCAACTTCCAGTTGACCCGACTCGCCGAGTTGGGCCGCCAACTAGTCGAGTCCCTATCTATCATCTGTACTTCTTCGCGCGTCTACTCGTCGAGTTTAGCAATGACTTGATGAGTTCCCATTCCATATGAACACCGAATGAATCCTCATCCGACTCGCCGAGTTGTATGAACAAGTTGTCGAGTCCATCTTCTTCTGATGAACGAGTCCTGTCCTCGACTCGCCGTGTTGTATGAACAACTCTTCAAGTTTATCTTCAAAGTTAGGAGATTGCCTTGGACTCGCCGAGTCTATTCTAGCACTCGTCGAGTCCCATGAACTCCAGGTATAAGGCTAAGTCCAATATGTTGGGTTACTCCTTTGAACCCTCTAACACCCTTCTAACACCCAACTGGTTCCCCTTGACCCTCAACAAATTTGGGGACATCAAGCCTTGGACTCGCGGAGTCCCAAGAAGGACTCATCGAGTCTAGATTGTCCAAGTCACATTTCTCGATTTCTGGTGTACAACACTTGTCCAAATGATAGATCCAAGCCCCTAAGCTCGATCTAGCACGTAAAAGTTACAAGCTTTACATGCATGCATGGGACTTTTGAGCCTAAAAGGCCTTAAAATGGCTCTTATAATGCATGGGACCTTCCTTGAGTGCAAAAGCAACTCTAATCTGCCTTATGACTCTCCCCAAGTTCTAGATCCGAAGTCTTGACCCCAACCATGTTTGCAAATCATGGTTGGTCACCTCATATGGCTTAAAAGCCCTAAATCTTCCCCCAAAAGGGTTCTATCAAATAAGCAAGCAAGGTATAGACTTTATACCTTTCAAAGACTGCAAATGATGTCCCAAACACGAATCCTTCAGCCTCCTCTTGATCCTTCTATGTTCTTCCTTCTTTCTTGTGAACAAAACCACCGAAATCATCACAAACGCCTTTATATCTTCACACACTCGACTAGGGTTTGCTATGGAGGGTCTCTTGGAGCAATAGGGACGAGTGGTGGCTGAAAGAGATGATTAAATAGGGTGCGAACCCTCAGATTACGGTTTTTGTCTAGTCAGAGCCTACTCGTCGAGTCTGGCTGTAACGCCCCGTTCTAAGAGTAGTTATTCATGGTTCCCCGAGATCAACAGTAAGGGCGTTTCAGTCTTTTATGGGAAATGGCTTCTATTTGAGAAGGTTTCGGGTCGGGGTGTGTTGCTAGAAGCATAAGGCTTCTCGCCACCTTTTTGTGGATATAAAGTTCTTCGAAAACGGACATAGAATAAAGGAGCTATGGCACTTTGAAGATATTGTCACTTATGGCACTTATTGGAAAGAGTTGTCAAAGAAAGGCCATGCATGCTTGGGACACGCGTGGGTACGCCCAGCATAGGCTGGGTTACGCCCAACGTAGAGTGATTAAATGAACGCGGGTGTTGGGGGCGTACGCCCAGCGTACGTCCAGTGTCCAGCCTCCATATCTGTCCTCTTACCCTTAGAACATTATGGGTACGTATAGGTGTTTGGGCATTCAACCTGATGGTTGTGGGCCGAGAGTATTCCATCCCGGTAGGATGATTGGGCTCGTGTTATGTAGGCATTCCAACCCAATGGTTGAGGGCCGGGGGTATTCCAGCCGGAAGGTTGATTGTGTTGGATAAGGTGTCTAAGTCCATAACTATTTCTGATAAATACTTGACCCGACCCAGCATGGTCCATTTGGGTAGCATGACACCATGCAATTGGATAAACTAAATGAAAGAAATAACACATATGGTTTATTAATATATTATAAGTTCTAATATATTAATAATATTATTTAATTAGTTTTGATCAAGAATTAATTAAGTGATCAAAAGAATAACTAATTAAATATATGGGTAGATTATGTAAATCTTCCATATCTTATATAGTGGGCTAAAAGGCTCCATGGATTATCAAGTTGGGTTCCACCCATAGGATGCTCAATGGAGTTAACCCACGAATTGAGAAATGAAGAGTCATGTTACATTAGGGTTTTGCCTAATGCAACACACTATATAAGGACCATGTCTCTCCCCAAAATCGGCTACACAAGTGAAACAAGAGGGTTTGGCCGATTTTGAGTGTTTTAGAGTATTCTCTTAAGTTTATACTTTGCATTTGGTGTTGTGTCAAGCATTTGAGGCATCACACTTGAGGTGCTAGGCGCACAAGGTTTCAAGGAACACTATCAACAACAAGGTATGTAGTTCTATCTATTATTTAAGTTAAAATTGTTCCCCATGTATGCTAGATAGGATCACATCCTTGGAAATCAACTTTGCATGATAATTAGATAAACATAGATCCAAGGTTATTAGGGTTGCATGTACACTTAGGAAGTGTTAGAATGCTCAAAACCCATCAGTGGTATCAGAGTCTAGGCTTGTTTGCTTGTTATTTGTGCTAAATAGTTGAAAAAAGTCGATATTTTTGCTATCTGACTGATGAACTCGCCGAGTCCATGGGGGGACTCGCCGAGTTCATGTGAATCTTCAACCTACTCGCCGAGTAGGTTCATGCACTCGGCGAGTAGGAGCCTCAGAATGCAGATTTTCGACTTTAGTTGCTGGAAATGGACTAGAAACATTACCCTAATCTGTTTTGGTACTTGAAAACCTGTTTTAGATGGTGTAATGTCTTTGCTAATCCATTTACAACAACAAGTTACCAAAATTACAAGTTTTAAAATGTAATTTTTGATTCATGAAAGTGTTCATATTCATGTTCTTGATCTTATGATGTTTAGATGATCATAGGAATTATTTGTAACCTATGTGGTAGATTAATTCATGATCTTTATGTGTTTTAATGGAGTCCATAACTTGTCCTCAAGTTATGGAAAACCAAAAGTCACTTTACTTTAAAACCATTAAAAGAACACATGGGTTATAAAAATGAAGAGTCTTGATTAAAACTTTAGTTCCAACCCTTAGAATTTTAAAAGTTAAAATTCAACCATTATACTTATAATATTATAAGTGAATAATATATATATATATATATATATATATATATATATATATATATATATATATATATATATATATATATATATGTATATGTATAAGATCAAAAGTTGTCTTACCGCTAGTACGCCTCATTCACGAAGCCGGTCTATAAGGTGGGTATAAGGTTGTTGCTTATAAAATGGCAACTTAATGGGTGTCCACTCTCACCCACCGCTTGCTTGACTGGTGGAGGGTCGTTAGCCGAACAGGTAAGACAAGGACTTATAAATTCTCATTAAAAGTATGATGAATATTATAAAGTAACTAAATGTTTTATTAAATTCCCAATCTTAGTTACTTTAGGAAAAATGTGAATAAGGTGCTAATCCATGAAATTACTCTTTACACTTTGTCTAAGTTGTTAGTGGAGCGTGTGTGGTTAACCGGCACACTAACTTGGACTTAACAAGGTAGGTAAAGGGTGACTTAATATTTATCATAGTATCGATGGAGCATGTGTGGTTAACCGATACATCGATTGAGGGGTAAACATTAAGGGTACCAAGTAATTTGCATGGTTACTTCACACCTCGTTTTGTGATCCTTGCAATCCCAATCACAAAACTTGGAGGGCACACTCGAAATTGAAACATGCCTTTGAAAAGTTCATCGAATCTCAAAAGAATCTAGGAGTTTCTAAAAACCAAATTAAATATTTTTTAATATTTCGTCTTTGGTGGAAATTGGTGAATCGTCATTCACCTACCTTTCAAATATGTTATTACTTAGATTACAGCATACCTCTTCTAAGTATAATATATTGTGATTGGATCCTAGCCTTAATACTACATTTGGGTGTTTTATTATGTACTATCCCTATTTCTAAACTAAACTTTTCTTCTTTTCAGATGTCTGCAAACACTGCTGCTTCTGGCTCTAATCCTAATGGCTCCATTGCTCTTATGAACTTGTGTGGGAAAGTCACTTTTGATGGATCCAACTTTAATGAATGGATCAGAAACATCAGAATGATTACTCGCTACGAGGACAAGGAATATGTCCTCGATAAGGAGCTTAAGGAGATTGATGAGACAGTTGCTACTCCTCAAGAGATCGTTGAGTTTAGGGCACATGAAAGGGATGCCACCAAGGTGGCATGCATCATGATGGCTACTATGACCGCGGATCTCCAAAAATCCTATGAAGATTTCTACCCCTATGATATGCACCAAGACTTGATGGAAAGATGCCATCAAAGTGCTCGTCAAGAGAGGTATGAAATCATCTCCTCCATGATAACAACTCGCATGAAGGATGCTGAACCCATCACGGGCCACATGCAGAAAATGCAAAGATTTGTGGACCGTTGCTGAAGCTTAATGTGAACTTCCCCGAGGAGCTTGCAATAGATATCATTTTGCACTCCTTACCTTCATGTTATGATCAATTCCGCATGACATACCACATGAAAAAGGAGGAGGTCACACTCAGCAAACTTCAAGGACTCTTGAAGACCGCGGAAAGTGGTCTTAAGGGTAAGGCGATTGTTACTCCTACTCCTACCAACTCCGCCCCTGTCTTGGCAATCGGGAAAGGACGAGGGAAGAAGAGAAAGAGTTCTGCGAAGGGTACCAAGGTTCGGACCCTTGATGGCTCTTCTTCAAAATGGAACCAAGAAAGGTTTCATCACTCCTTCTTCTGACCCAAAAGAGGCTGAATGCTTCTATTGCCATGAAAAGGCACATTGGAAGCGGAACTGCCCAAAGTACGAGCAAGATGTGAAGGATGGGAAAGTTAAACCCAACCATGCAGGTATTTACACTATCTTATCTAATAACTCACCCCATTCTAACTCATGGGTCCTTGATACCGGTTGTGGTATTCATATCTGTTGTGACTTGCAGGGACTAAGAAGAAGTGAGAATGTGGAGCAAGGAAGAATAAACTTAATCATGGGGAATAGGAAAGGTACACCTGTCACCAAGATTGGAGGTTATACTTTATCGCTAAGTAGGGGGTTTAATTTAGATTTGAATAAATGTTGTTACTTGCCAGAAATGGCAAGAAATTTTATTTCCTTTATGCATTGTATAAACAAGGTTTTACCTTTTCATTTAATAATGAAGTTGCTTCTATTGATGCTTTCTTTAATAATGTTCTTTATTTTAAAGCATTACCTTGTGATGGTGTGTATGAAGCTGTGTCTGTTGTAGATAACTTAGGAAATAATGTGATGTGTATTGATTCTACTAATAATAATAACTTGGATAGAGCATCATTATGGCATTGTCATCCTGGACATATAAGCAAGAAACGCATAGGCCAACTCCAAAAGGATGGAGTCTTGGAGTCATTTGACCTAAAGTCAGATGATAGTTGCGAATCATGCTTACTTGGAAAAATGACAAAGTCACCCTTCACAGGTTCTTGTGAGAGGGGTGAAGGTTTGTTGGACCTTGTACACACGGATGTGTGTGGACCATTCAAACATGCCACAAGGGATGCTAATCGTTATTATTTGACTTTTACTGATGATTATAGTAGATATGGATATGTTTACTTAATCAGGCATAAGTTAGAGACTTTCGAAAGGTTTAAGGAATTTAAACAGGAAGTCGAGAATCAATTGGGTAGGAATATTAAGATGCTTCGATCCGATCGAGGTGGTGAGTATCTTTGTTCAGAGTTCCTCGACTATCTTAGGGGATGTGGGATTGCCTCACAATTGACACCTCCCTGGACACCGCAGTTGAATGGTGTAGCTGAGAGGCGTAATCGAACCTTGTTGGATATGGTTCGTTCCATGATGAGTCGAACTTCGCTACCAATCTCCTTTTGGGGGTATGCCTTAGAGACTGCCACCCATATCCTTAATCTAGTCCCTACAAAGAAAGTTGCCAAAACTCCTCACGAGATGTGGACTGGTAAAGTAGGCAAACTAAACCACATCAAGATTTGGGGTTGTGAAGCTTTCGTGAGACGTGTGTCATGATAACCTTGAACCCCGAAGCAAGAGGTGTATTTTCATCGGCTACCCACAAAGATCCTTTGGTTACCTCTGTAATGTGGTCTTTGTAGAAAGAAGAGGAGTCTTTCGTGAGAGAGAATTTATAAGCCAAGGAGACAGTGGGAGGCAAATTGACCTTGAAGAACTTCAAGATTCAAGTGGTGAAGGAACTTCAAACCCTAGCCCTCAACTTGAGGAGGAAACTCCTGTTGAGCCAATTGACGAGTCTGTACCTCTGAGGCGTTCCACGAGAATTAGGAATGCACCTGAGCATTACTATGGTTTTCATATTACTGCGGAAGGTGAGACACTTATTAGTGATGAGACACTAGTAGGTCTGGATGAACCTAACAATTATGCGGAAGCCATGGTAGGCCCCGAGTCTGCGAAATGGAAAGAGGCTATGGATAGCGAGATACAATCCATGTATGACAATCAAGTTTGGAACTTGGTTGAGAATGTACTAGGTCATAAGACTATAGGGTGCAAATGGATCTTCAAGAAGAAGACCGACATGGATGGTAATGTACACACTTATAAGGCTCGACTGGTTGCAAAGGGTTTCTCTCAAACTCCTGGAGTGGATTATGATGAGACATTTTATCCAGTAGCCAAGATTAAGTCTATTAGGGTTATGTTAGCCATAGCTGCATTTCCTGACTATGAAATTTTGCAAATGGATGTCAAAACCGCTTTCCTTAATGGAAAGTTGACTGAAGATGTTTACATGAGTCAGCCAGAAGGTTTTGTTAGCAATGAGTACCCTAATAGAGTGTGTAAGCTTGAGAAATCCATTTATGGATTAAAGCAAGCACCTTGCAGATGGAATCTTTGCTTTGATGAAAAGGTCAAGGAATTTGGCTTTTCTAGGAGTGAAGATGAATCTTGTGTTTATGTCAAGGCTAGTGGGAGTATAGTTAGCTTTTTGGTATCGTATCTGGATGACATACTACTTATAGGAAATGACATCCCAACTCTGCAGGAAGTTAAGTCCTGGCTTGGGAAGTGTTTCTCTATGAAGGACCTAGGAGAAGTTGCCTATATTCTAGGGATAAGGATCTTGAGAGACCGGAGTAAAAGACTAATTGGACTTAGTCAAAGTAGCTACTTGGATAAGGTGTTGAAGAGATTCAGCATGCAGAACTCCAAGAAAGGAGAGTTACCTATCCAGAGTAACGCCAGACTGAGTAAGACACAAAGCCCTAGTACTGAGGCTGAGATAGCAGAAATGAGTCAAGTACTTGATGCTTCGGTAGTAGGCTCGATGATGTATCCTATGACTTGTACTCGACCTGATGTAGCCTTTGCCTTGAGCATGGTTAGCCGGTATCAGGGGAACCTTGGCAAGGTGCACTGGACTACGGTAAAGAATATCCTCAAGTACCTACGGAGGAGTAAGGACTGGGTCCTTATCCTCGGTGGGATGATGACTTGAGAGTTGTAGGGTATTGTGATGCTGATTTCCAGATTGATAGGGATAATTTCCGCTCTCAGTCGGGCTGGGTCTTCACCCTAAATGGAGGAGCAATCACTTGGAAGAGTTCCAAGCAGGAGACAATGGTTGATTCTACTTGTGAATCAGAGTATATAGCAGCAAGCGAGGCAACAAAGGAGGCTATATGGCTAAAGAACTTCATTGGAGACCTTGGAGTTGTACCAGCTATAAAGGAGCCTATGGAAATTTTCTGTGATAGTGAAAGTGCTGTTGCCTTAGCTAAGGAACCAAGGTATCACGGGAGATCCAGACACATGGACAGAAAATATCACTTTATCAGACATCGCATAGAAGAAGGAATCCTCGTGGCAAAGAGGGTATCATCGGATGAGAACCCAGCAGATCCCCTCACGAAGGGACTGACTAGGGTTAAGCATCTCCAGCATGCTCGGAGCATAGGGCTGAAGGATGATATTAGTTTTAGTAGTTAGATAATTTCAAAATTTGCAAAGTGTAATTGACATTTGATGATGAATAAAAGTTGTGTTTATTTATGAGTAAAGTGTTATTATCTTTTGTCAATCGTTTACTATAATTTCTTTTGCATGTTTTGACTTCCAGAATAGTATGTTGTGATTTTACATATTATTCAAATTTTCCACAGTCGGTCATATGTTGGAAGTAGATATGAAGTAACACTATAAGGAAGTTGGTTGTAGGTGTCAAGATATAAGACAACACTTCATGAGTGCTCATAAGTTCTGAGTATTGGAATCAACCCACGCTCACTGGAATCACTTCATGGAATTTTATCTCGAGTGATCGTGAGACGGTAATATCATATAAGTCTTCAACCCTAGAGATATGATTTGTTACTTACAAGTTGGTTATACATTGATTGTACGAAAACGCATTGGTAACTCGATGTTATAAAACGTGCTTTTGTGTATAATTCAATGAGTGGTAGAACAAACATATGAGTCGAAGTTTATCTGTTCCTTCTTGGATTAGAAGCTGATATCTGAGCCCCTCGATGATTTTTTTGACCTATGTACCGGGCACGGTCAGAACTAAGTTGATGTGTTTAATTAAGTTCTTTGTCAAACAAATCGGAAATCGGGAAACAAACTGCTGGACAATAAGTAAGACATTGTTCCATGTAATTGTCCGACTGATATCTAGAGCAGAGGAATATATTATCACTTATCTTAAATGGCGTATCAACATCTTCTCAGTTCCGAGAGACCTTGAAAGAGCTACGATTGCCAATCGGTTCCTGAAGTATTGCAGTTATAGTTATTAGACTTATCCAAGTGGGAGACTGTTGGATAAGGTGTCTAAGTCCATAACTATTTCTGATAAATACTTGACCCGACCCGGCATGGTCCATTTGGGTTGCATGGCACCATGCAATTGGATAAACTAAATGAGAGAAATAACACATATGGTTTATTAATATATTATAAGTTCTAATATATTAATAATATTATTTAATTAGTTTTGATCAAGAATTAATTAAGTGATCAAAAGAATAACTAATTAAATATATGGGTAGATTATGTAAATCTTCCATATCTTATATAGTGGGCTAAAAGGCTCCATGGATTATCAAGTTGGCTTCCACCCATAGGATGCTCCATGGATGCTCCACACTATATAAGGACCATGTCTTACATTAAGGTTTTTCCTAATGCAACACACTATATAAGGACCATGTCTCTCCCCAAAATCGGCTACACAAGTGAAACAAGAGGGCTTGGCCGATTTTGAGTGTGTTAGAGTATTCTCTCAAGTTTATACTTTGCATTTGGTGTTGTGTGAAGCATTTGAGGCATCACACTTGAGGTTCTAGGCTCACAAGGTTTCAAGGAATACTATCAACAACAAGGTATGTAGTTCTATCTATTATTTAAGTTAAAATTATTCCCCATATATGCTAGATTGGATCACAGCCTTGGAAATCAACTTTGCATGATAATTAGACAAACATAGATCCAAGGTTATTAGGGTTTCATGTACACTTAGGAAGTGTTAAAATGCTCAAAACCCATCAGATTGGACCCGTAGTATGTTGTTCTTTGTTGTATGCATATGTTTATGTGTGTATGAGTACTTTGGGGTAACTCACTAAGCTTTCGGGCTTACAGTTGTGGTTTATTGTTTCAGAAGCTTCAGGAGACCGTGGCAAGGCGAAGGCGTGATCGTACCGCTCCTCAAGTTTATGCTTTATGTGATATGGTTCTGGGGAAATACTCTGATGGTTAAACTATTTTGAAAACAAGATGTATGATCATAACGGTTTTTGAATGAATTAAAATGTTTTAATTTGGGTGAAATTTTTGGTCGTTACAAGTTGGTATCAGAGCCCAAATTGAGTGAATTGGAGGAATATTCGTGTGAATCCAGTCTCAAATCAAGGAGAGGTTTTAAAAAAATGGTTTTCAAAATAAGTAAAGGAGGATGCAGAGGGTACGATCAGCTGAAGCCAGTAAGTTACCTCAAAATACCATACTATTTATTTGTTTTGAGATATGTTAGAACATCATGCTAGTACTAGGCTAGGGATCTTAAGGAATTGCATGATAGAATTGCCTGATTTATGATGCCTGCTAGCCAAGGGTTTCCTAGTTATGAGCTATTCGGTATTCCTGTAGGGGTGAGGATTGAGTGCTTGTTATCTATGTTTTTTCTTAGGACGTTGTGGTGATGCTTGAGACAAATATGGGTAGGTGTGGTAGGTAGTATGGGCCCGTACTACTGAAAGCACAGGACCCATACGCGTGTCTAGGAACTCACAACCCCTAGGTTGTTGATTTGAGGTTAGTTCTCGGTGGTTATGTGGGGGATCTGAGATTTTTATGGTTCGTTTCAGTATGGCTGATGCGAGACGTTTAGAGGCAGGATCCGGTTTGGGATCGGGATCAGGAGAGGGAGGCCGGGATGGACCAGTATCACCCGAAGTCATTGGCCATATGAGTACGGATGAGTTGGATGTTAGGATTCGTGATATCCTACATGATGAGGTTGCTGCTATGTTCTGAGTTGAGTTAATGGAACTGTTTGGGTCGATCAAGACCGCCATGGTTGAGTATTTTGATGAGCGCTATGCGGCTCTTGCAGAGACAGCGGCCGCGGCAGCCGCAGTGGCTGTGGCAATGGCAGGGGGAGTAGCCAGTCGGAGTTTTCAGTATCGAGATTTTGACAATACGAAGCCCCCTACTTTTGATGGAGTTTAGGATCTGATTGTTGCTATGAGGTGGTTGTCAGATGTGGAGGGTTGCTTCTTCACGTGTTCATGACCTGCGGATCAGAGGGTGAGGTGTGCTCTGAACCTTCTAAGGCTCGGGGTGAAGGATTGGTGGAGGTTGACCATGAGATCTTATTGTGATGTGCAGCGGGCTGCGGTTTCATGGGATCAGTTCCGGGAGATGTTCAGTACTCGTTATCTTCCGCAGGTTGAGAGAGAGAGAGAAAGGTTGGCTCAGGAGTTCCTGGAACTGAAGCAGGGTTCAGAGTCAGTGACGGAGATCACCAGGATGTTCACTGAGAGGGCGATGTTTTGCCCGGAGTTTGCTTCGGAGCAAGATCAGATGTCTCGATATCTGAGTATGCTCAAGAGGGAGATCAGGCAGTTTGTATCCATGTAGAGGTGTAGTGCCTTGTTGGAGTTGTAGGAAGCCGCTAGGCGGCGCGAGTTAGAGATTGAGCTCCAGTTAAGAGATCAGAGGCATGCCCCGATGCAGTCGCAGCCTGCACCGAAGCGGATGAGGCCCGCTGATTATCGACAAGGAGGTCAGAGGAGTCGTACTCGCGGGAAGTGCGGCAAGATGCACGGGGGTGGTTGTCGTTTGTCGCACCCCAAAACCGAGAATGATGGAAATGTTCTGGGGCGGAGGACGTCATGTAAAGTATCACAACAATGCAAAGTAGTAAACAAGCAACAACATCATCCATTGCATTAATAGTATAATTTTAATTACAGGTGTGTTCTTTCAAAGCATAAAACAACATAATGAATAATCAAAATAAAAGACGGCTCTTGACTGCTCCGTCTTCACAAAACCTGGTCGTCGTACCTATCTATTTGTGACCTGAGAATACAAGTTATTTTGAAAGCGAGTATCAACATAAAGCTGGTGAATTCATAAGTATTTTAGTGTCATTGATTTGTAAAACTTGTAATGAAAGACTTGTAAAACTTGTAATGAAAGACTTGTAATTGTTTTGAAGAAAAGTTTGTATAAGCATGAAACTTGTTTGTAAGTAATTGTAAACGTTTGAAAACCTTAGAAAATCCCATATTTCCTACTAGTATAAAAGTAGTCTTCTACCAAGACCCAACTGTTTTTAAAGTAGCCTTCTACCGAGACCCGACTGTTTTGAAAGTAAGTAACACTATAAATGTGACGGTTTTTCCCCTGTATAACTATTAATGTAAAACTATAGTCTACCTCATTGTTTATGTGTATGTGTCACAATATAAAGGTAATAAGGAAAATAGTCTATCTAAATAAAATATATTCTACCTTGTCGTTCATGTGAATGTGTCACAAGGTAAAGGTAAGAAGGAAAATAATATAATAAATAAAATTTGTATCCTTTTGCACTGGGATATTCACGGCGTGGTAACTTGCCGAACAGTATAACCGAGAACATCCGTA
The DNA here is from genome assembly GCF_002870075.4 of Lactuca sativa. Taxonomy (NCBI): domain Eukaryota; kingdom Viridiplantae; phylum Streptophyta; class Magnoliopsida; order Asterales; family Asteraceae; genus Lactuca; species Lactuca sativa. The sequence goes on along the minus strand of NC_056623.2, from coordinate 213,416,942 downwards.
GATGAACACACCTTCTGTTGCGAGCAGCCAAGTGTAGGATGGTCAGTCCGTGGGTATGTAGAAGTATAACTTCATATAGTATGTAGTAGTATCTCTCCATATAGTATGTCTAGTATCTCCTCGTATAGTATGTATTACTGTCTCTTTGTATAGTATGTATTAGTGTCTCTTTGTATAGTATGTATTAGTGTCTCTTCGTATAGTATGTATTGTATTAGTATAGTCTCATGAATTAATTGACTCTTGAGTGATTCGTATACTTGGAATAGTAAGTAGTATCTCCTAACTATGCCTATTATAGTTACTAGTAATGTACGTGTATAACCGAACGTATGCCTTTGTTATCCAAAGGTACTGAACTAATAGACGGAAATTTTATGTCTATATATGTATATATGATATATAACTAATATTTAGACGACATTCGGACGGATAACCGACACCCTAATCCAAACGAGGAAAAGGAACTAAAGTGAGCTAGCCTTCCTAAGTCCTTTTAAACATTACTTATATAACTATACATATATGGGCATGCATTTGATAATATAAAAGTATAAAAGAAGTTTGGTGAAACCTTTGAAAAGTTTAATAACTAAGAAATTATTACTTGATGTCAGTTTATAAAATGATTTGAAAGTAGATTGTTTGATAAGAATAATTTTAAGTATAAAGAAAACCTTTGTTTGAAACACAATTGTAACAGATTTTGAAATGAAACATACAGTATGTAAGACAGTTTGATAAAGAGCTTTAATATATAAAAACGTTTTAGAAAGTCATTTGAAGTAATCTGTTTGGTAAAACAGATAAAAGTGTAGTAAATCCATTTGCATACTAGTTATTAATCACATGTGATTGATGTACTAACTAGCATGATTCAACTTGTATTCCCCCCATAAAAGCATTTATAAACATTTAAAAACATTTAAAAGGTTAATTAAAGGGGTATGAACTCACCTGCAGTGAGTGGATCAGATGGAAGTGTCGGACAAGTGCTTGGTGTCAAGTGAAGACTTAAACACACACAATGATCCTAATAACATATGAAGACATATGTATGCATACAATTAGTGACTAAAACACTAATTAGACAAGTTAAGACATCCTAAGACATGTAAAACACTTCATTTTAGTGCTAAAAGTCTTAAGGGTTGCATCTAGGGGTTGTAGGACTTGGGTTTTGAGTTTAGGGTCCAAGGATAAACTCCTTATGAGTTTACGGCCTTGGGACCAACTCCCTTGGAGTTTATGGTTGTAAACTCATGACTTTACAGCCGTAAACTCATGGTTCTTCTACCATTTTGTGTCTTGAAGTCTATAAGTCATAAAGAAGCATTCCTACTTCATGTCTAAGCCTTTGGAAGTGATTTGTGGCATCAATTCACCCCTTTGTGGAGTTTACGGCCCATGGACCATTTCTCCATGTGTTCACGGCCGTAAACTCTAATGGTCCATGGTCTTTTGATGTTTTAAGGTCCTAAGTACATCAAGGATATGATAAAGACTAGTATCCAAGGCTTGGTAAGGAGTTAGGGTGTATTTTGCCCCACTAAAAGGGGTTTACGGCCCAAGAACATGTATTGACCGTAAACTCCTTTGATCACATGATTCTTTGTGATTTCTAAGCCCTATACATGTTAAACCTAGTGTATAACGATTTAGCACAAGAGTACTTATGATCTAGGAGCTTGAATGGTCGTTTTTGGCCAAGAACACTAGTATGTGTTCTTGGTGTTCTTGGTGAAACTTGAAGATCTACACAAATGGAATGATTTCATGGATGAAATCATATAAGATCACTAGTTTATGTAAGATATCAACTAATTAGGAAAATAAACTTACGATTTTTGAAGATCGAGGACGAATATCAGGATGATACTTGAGAGGATTTGGGAGGAAATCAGTCAAGGGAAATGAAAGAATGAAATAATGGCCAACATATTATCATATAAGATGGAGTTTACGGCCTACATGGAGTTTACAGCCGTAAACTCCCATGTGGTGGCCGTGAGCTCCTGATCAATGTGTTTAAGGCTCGAACTTTGTGCTATAGCTTCAGCTGATTAACCCCGACACTTATCCCTATAATGTACAAGGCTCAGGATGCTCAAATAAACTCCTAATTGTGCTAAAAGATAGTAGAAATGAGGTTGACTTTTAATGGAGTGTTTGACTAAACAGGATAGAAAATTTCGGGTTGTCACATCATCCCCCCGTTAGAGGGAATTTCGTCCCGAAATTAGAATTTAGGTAAGGAAGTAGGTATGTGGAATCGAGCAATGAGGTGGGGATACGTCCTATTTGATTGATTCCCGTGCTCCCAAGTGAAATCAGGTCCCTGGTTGGCATTCCAGGAAACCTTCACTAATGGGATGCGGCGTTGCTTTGTCCGCGTGACCTCTCGGTCCATGGTCACTAAGGTTCTTCCATGAAGGTGAGGCTCTCGTTGGACTCAATCTCGTCGAGTGGGATTACAAGAGTCCTGACAGAAGGGTACTTTTTCAAGTTCGATACATGAGGGTAAGATCACTACTAGAAAAACAACCTTTTACGACGTGCAATGCGTTTCGTAAAACGCTTAGACGACACGCAAATGTGTGTCAAGGAAGGCCCTGTCATAACGAGAGACGACACGCTTTTGCGCGTTGTCTATTTATGACGCGCAGTTACGACACGCATTTACGACGCTCATTTACGACACACAATGCGTGTCAAGGAAGGCCATGTCATAAAGGAAGACGACACACATTTGGGTGTTGTAACCTTACGACGCGCGTTAGGACACGCATTGCATATCATTAAATCCCCTGTCATAAATGAATATGACTCACATTTGCGTGTCATAAAATTCAACAACCATTTACGATATGCATATACAACGTGTCTTTACGATACTAATTTACGCATAATACAAAAATTTATAAACAAATATATACCAAAACAATCAATTTAATCCAATAATGTCATGTCAAAAAAATGTAATAAATTGATATTAAAGGGATCTGATTGTACATTGTTATTAAGAGATTTTCCTAACTATATAACCTAATACGACATTGCTGTTAAGGGGCACCTTCTTTTTTCAGATATCATGTCCACATCATAAGCTTTATTGCTCTTTTCCTTTTTAAACAATAGGCGCCACAACAGTTAATGTATCTCTATCTCCTCCTTCCTTTGTAGCTTGGTCAATAGCATCATCTCCACCCTACAGAGTAATGAAACAAAATAATGTAAGAGGGAAACATGTAGTCTAAATGATTCAAATAAGAACAAACTGTGTTTCAACAAATTGTGTATGATAAACACAAATGGGCCTTTACTTAACAAACTATAGTGATGAAAGCATGAAAATAACAAAAAAAAAAAATACAAAATGCATAACAATGAACATGTTTTAGATAACATATGAGTTGCAAAACAGAAAATAGACAAATAGAAAGGTGAAAATCAGAGGAATTGAAAGGTAAAAGCATATAGGCATCATAATAAGACCACATAAAGGTAAGAGCTTTCAAAGGTATCAGTATATACATAAAAATACAAAATATAATATCAAATTATGCAAAAACAAGTCCCTCAATTTTGAGGGAGCTAACATTTGACCAACAACATTGAGGGATCTAATTATAGGATTTATAATTTTAATAAATTTAAAAAATATTCAAATCTGCAGATGATATCACATGTTCACAGATAATAAATTTGATACCTTGCCAATGTTGTGAGAAGAGTAAAGTTGCCAATGTTGTGAGAAGAGTAAAGTTGAAGCAGATGCATACAAAAGTCAATAACCATTGCAGTCTCATGAGGTTGTAAGTAGATGATTTGCCCCTCCACCTAGTCAACAACAAGCTTAAGCAATAAATACAAAACTGCAGACTAGAAAAAAAAATCATAAAATTAGTATATGGAAACAATATATAGACTCAGTAATAAATGATAATAAGGGTAATACCTCATCCTTTTAAACCTCAATAAATTTAAGAATTGATTGTATTACTGAAAATCTCATCTCATAAAGTACCTTCTGTGAACGTGGTTCTGAAGCACTTGAAGCTCCTCGAAGTCTCTCCAATAAACAAGTCACCTACAAAAAATCAATGAGTTAGTTTAAATAGTTTTTGAATTTTAATGAAAGATTAAGTTTTTTCTCTTACAACGAGAATAACATCTGGCTGCTGAGAAATAGTCTTGATGTCCTTCTTGCCAGATAAGTTGTCATATGATTTGTGAGATCCCTTATGTACCTTTTACAAATAATAACTAAATATTAGAAGGCTCTTGGGACTTTTGGGTGAGGATCAGAAAACATAATATTAAAAAAACCAAAAACAAAATAAAAATATCTTACTGATTTGCTTCCACTGAGTTTTTTATTCTAGAAGCTGAAAGAAAGAGAGTATGAGACTAATGAGCATTGTTGTTGTTGTTGTTGTTGTTGTTGTTGTTGTTGTTGTTGTTGTTGTGGTTAATAGGTACACTTTTACCTTCACCTATATGTTGCCTTTTAGTTAGACGAAAACCTGATTTATTTGCTTCTTTTTGATTTGATAAAAAGAATCTCATGTTACTAAACTTATTACTCACCTTATTCTTTGGTTTTCCTATTGAAAACTATACAAAACACACACATGATAAAAAGATTTACTAATCAAAAAAAGTACATTGCCACTTTTTGCATTAACCCTAGAAAGCTACAAACCTGCTTACCGCTTTCAATGTTATGAATGCCTACATTACTCTTATTACAATACAATTTCTTATTACACATAACAGCAACATAATAACTTTTTTACCCATATATATAAATTATAATAATAGCATACTTACATTTTTTACCAATAATAGCAACCTAATTTCTACCTGAGTAAGTAATGTAGTTTTATTTGTTACATATTGCTTCGCTGCTATTATCAGTGAACAGGTTGCTATTTATGTGTAGAGAATAGAGATGTAAGTGTGTTGCTATATCTAATTAAGTAGATACATTGGTATTTATGGATTGGGTGGAAATGCAAGTAGAGTAGAGTAGAGTACCTTGGATGTAAGTGTGGAACTAGTTATGCTGATAAACTTAGCTCCTGCTTCAGTTGCAAGTGCTTTTGCAAGAAGTGTTTTCCCAGTTCCAGGAGGCCCGAAAAGTAATATTCCTTTGCAAGGCTATAAGATTGACAACAAATATATTATAAAATAACAAGCAACATGCTATGCGTTTGTCCCATTTAGTCCAATCTAACTACTTTTATGTATCTATCAAAAAAGCATATTTGACTTTCTTCGGTGTCTCGTCTCGTATTCTCATCAACATTATAGATTGCCAACATGGGTAAAAAGGTAAAGTGCATCACCTATAATCTATACTATAGTGAAGTGCATTGTTATTTCATGTAATTTGTCCAAAAAGGAATAGAGACCTAAGTAGGACAAATCAAAAAGTACATAGTTATCTTATGACCTTATCCTTTAAAAACACACACCATGATTATAATTATTCTATTGTCATGAAAAGCATATGTATGGCCTTCTAAAAGCATGTATACATTAAGATGAAATAAAGCAAAGAACAAACCTTTAGGTTTTGTGCAGGCTTCTTGGAGATCAATTCATGCTCTGTTGGTCTCATAATTGCAATTTAAAGGCTTCATGTTTCAAAAGATAAGTCAGTTAAAGGTAATTCAATAAAGTGAGCTGATTAATTTAGCCAAATACTGTTTCATTTTTCGACTTTACTTTGTGGTCCCCACATCATTAGTCGATGCCCACAAGATGGAAGTCATAAATGAAACTAATCAAAAGCACCAACAGAGTGAAAATAATACCTTTCACGGGGAAAATTTCATCTATAAAACTTGATAGAAGGAATATCACAAGTCGACATATAATGATTTTTAGCCCAATCAACAACGTTCTCAGCTTCTACAAAAAAAAAACACAACAGTATTTCAATATAAGTGTTTCTTTTTGACTTATTGTAGAGAGAACAACTTAATAAAGAAAGTCAAGGAAATGAGGCTTTCCCAACTTTTTCCCTACATTTATATTTTCCTTCCATTTCGCCAAGTGTGTTATCATTTTATCAAATATCCTATAGTCATCATTTATCCAGACATCACTTACTGGAAGAAATAAAGAAAAAGAAATAGATCTTACTCTTTGTCGTCAGTGATGGAGGATTTAATCTATTAAATATCACTACTTTTTGCACGCCTACTTGGATTTCTTTTGGTGACAGAAAAATGGTTTAAAAGACTGATAGAAAAACAAGTTAAAGAGAAGAAGCATAATCATTATTAATGGTACCAATGTTAGGAATTTGGAAAAGAGACTCAATATCCTAGTCTCGTGTAGAAAGATTGCCTTCAGTACTTGCTTTGGTGATAACCTGCAACAATAATAAAAAAAGTGCCAACAGCAACATGTTCAAATGTGTTTTGGGGTTAAAATTGTATAAAGTTGTGATAGAATCAATGTGATTACACATATAAGAATTTTAGTAAGTTACAAAAGCAACCAAACCTGCTTAAGGACATTTTGGCAAGCTGCCATCTGTCTATCATCCTTGCAATGAGCCAAAGCCCTTTCTACATACCCGCGTAGTAACTTAGGAAGTGTGCCAGACTGTAGAAAATAAAATATTCAATGATTAAATTGTAAAGAATCTGAAACTAAATATCACGTTATTAAATAAATGATGACAAAAATAGCTTCTTTAGTCCAAATCAAATCTCACTTTATCAGCAGAATCTGCAACACCATGTGATGATGTGGTGGACCTTCTCTTGTCCATGTTTCAACAGTTCCACTCCTGGAATCTACAAATAGCCAAAAAAAAGATTCTTTGATAATAGAAAAATGAAGGCTAAAAAAACAAAAACCATGCTGAGACATTTCGTTTCTCGCTTTGAAAGGTGCAGTTCTGCCAGAGGCAGTGCCAGGATGAACATGAGATTCGTTATCTGACACAAATGCAAAAAACGAAAACATAAATGCAAAAAAAAATCTTTATTGGATGACTGACGAATTGCTAAAAGGTTTTGTAATATAACCAATTAAAATTACCACGTGGTTCACAACCCTTTGCATCTTTTTCTGAACCCAAAGTTGGAAAGTCCCCAGAACTCAGAGAAAAATCATTACCCTTAGAGGCTATTGGCTACAGAAAAAAGAAGAGTCAAAGATTGATTAAAAAACGCCTTTTTGTTAACAACTGACACATGATTGTTACATGATTTTTAGTTAACCTTATTGTTGCACCAACGAAAAGAAGAACTTTGGTGAGAGAGATATTTCGTCAACCTAATTCACCACATCAGATCTGGTTAGAGAAATCAAGACAAATTCGTATCTACAAAACCAAAAAAATGAAAATGAAACCAAAAGTACAAAAATAAAGCTTTAATCTGAAATTGAAATATGAGGATGAAAAACAAAAGTACAGATCAAAATTGAACTTACCCAAACACCTGAAGAAAACCATCAACAAATAAGAATCAAACCTTTAAAATAGAACCAAAAGTCAAGGTCATATTAAAAGTTTAGATAGAATCATGTGGCACTTTGATTTTTGTTCATCGCCATTAGTCCCAATAAAAGTACGAAAGATTGAATCAACCGCAAAAAATGGTGGTGAAGCTCGAATATAAAGATGAACAAAAATATATAGACATATTTCACAAAGAAACGTACCCATATCATGTGTCTCCGTACTTAATGGGTCAAGGGTTTTCATGTAGAACAACAACGACATTCTCTAGGGTTTCCCGTGGCGGTGTAGTGATTTTTCGATAGAGGTAGAGACAGATAGTGAAAGAAGGTTGGGGACGGGGATCTAGGGTTAAGATGGTAAAAGAAGGCTATGGTGATTTAATGTATGAACGCATGGTGGAGTGGATATTAAGAGAAATAGAATATGGAGCATCAAATCCTGTGTTGGCGGCGGAGGTCGTGAAGTCGTGAAACAACGGTGAGGGTAAGAAAGGAACCAACTGGAGATCACATTTCCAATAAGGAGGGGAGGAAGATCGGCGATGATTTTTGTGAAGAAAAGAACACGCGTAGGGCAGAAGGTGGAGGCATCAGTAGAGGGAACAAGGTAAAAAGAGACGAGATCGAACCATTTAGTGTGAGGGTCGATTTTGAAGAAATCTCAACCCCTTAACCTTAAACATGATGTGAAGCGATTGATCCATAATCTTCTTCGTCTCCGTCAATTCCTTGGGCTCACATAATCGAATGATGGTGGTAGATGAAGCATTCTTCGAGAAGGAAGGTGCATCGCCACAGTTTAAGGCTAAAAGACGCAATGAGGATTGGAGGCAGTGAATGTGGGTGACGGGTGGAGACGAGGGAGAAGAAGGTGGGCGTTTAAAAAATCGGGGATTTCATTTTCGAGAGGCGCGTTTCTTAAAAAAAAATATAAAACGACATTCACAGAGGACGCATAAGTGCCCTCCATGTTTTTAATTTTTTTATGTGAGACACCAATTTAAGGGCACGCAATAATGCGTGACCTAAATCCTTAAAATTTTTAAAGAGATGACACTTTTTTAATATCACTCTCTTTTGCGTAACATAAATCAATGAGTGTCGTGGTTTGCGCGTCGTAAAAGGGTATTTTTCTTGTAGTGGATGTATGTTACTGAGTTCGCGAGTAGGTTGAATTTGTGAATTACAGGGCCGATTCTAGCAAGAATCTCGGAGGTCCTAACTATCTTAGATTTAGCTTTCCAAGCTTTCCGAAGCATATCAAGCCTTCCCAGAGTGAGGCTTCCAAAAGAATTTGGTCTCTCACTTGGAATCCTAAAGGTTTTCTTTCTCTTGCTTCTCTTCCCAATCAAGGGCCGCTCCCTTCTGGGTCAAAGTCGTAAGAGGTTCCGTAATTCACGAGGAGTTCTAAATGAACTATGACAGTAGGTCAGCGAGACCTAGAATTTGGCGAATTCCCATCGGTGTCTTCGGTGCTGACCAATTCTCAACGGTTTTGATTTTTGGAAGGTTCCTCAAGAATTCCCACATCACTAATAGTGTGTCTTAGGGATTCGACCCTTCAATTCCAAAACTCGTATTTAGAGAACTTCACGTAAGGCTTATCTGATCGTATTGTTTCCATGGTTTGTTGTAGATGCCATTTATGATGTCCTTCTTACTACGAGGATAGATAAGTAAGTCATTTACAAGGACAATGACGAACTAATCCAAGTAAGAAAGGCGTACCCTATTCATTAAGTTCATGAGTACTACGAGTGTATTGGTCCTATTCGAGGGGTATCACTACAGACTCGTAGCGTCCGTATCGAGTTTGGAAGATTGTCCTCGAGACATCCTTCTCTAAAACTCATACCTGGTGATATTCGGATCTCAGGTCCATTTCTGAAAGGTACATTATTTCTTGCGGTTGGTCGACCAATTCATCTATGCGAGTCAGAGGGTACTGATTTCTAATGAAAATCTTGTCGAGGTCTCTGTAGTCGATGGACCTACAAAACAATTTGTCTTCCTTCCTGAAGAATAAGACCGGAGTTCTCCAGGGTGAGAAACTTGGTCTTCCAATTTGTGACATCCCCAAAATCTCGGCCAAAAAAGACCGATTTTCATTTATGCTTTTAAAATATTTTCAGAGTAAATCCTTTTGATTTGAAAGAGTTGCGGAATTTGTTCCTAAAAACAAAACATGATAAAACAATGTTTACCAAAGCATTTCATAAAAGAAATGTATTTTCATTATAATCAAAACTCGGGGTGTCATGTTCCGATACAGACCAATAAGCATAAACGAATACATTACAAGTCATTCAACAAATATAAACATATACAGACTTGCAATCAAAACAACTGATGGTTCATCCATCTCATGCCCTCGCGCCACTTCCTGTAATACAATTAAAACTGAGTGGGTCAGGCTTGGGAGCCTGGTGAGCATATAGGGTTTTCAACCCACAATAAATAATCATATTTAATTTTCACCAACCAACAATAACCCAATTACCCATTCCCGTTATTCTCACTTTATGTCCCTAAAACAGCTAACACAAGGGACCAAGTCTAAGAATATTTCATCGGGGCGACAACACATGCTTCGGGGGTACCTCAGCAATATAAGTCAAATAAGGCAACCATGAGGGGGATGGAGTACAACAAATGAACACCCGAGTTCATTAACACCTACAGGTGGCGAACCTGCTAATGTTTCCACAAGACTGTCTAGAATAGCCAGTGGTCGTCATCTAAACTCCGCTAGATGACTAAATCAAACAACAACGAGGCCTCTCATCTGTTTATTACACACCAACTATCTACCCATGTTCTACCCAACATATTAGTAGATAAAATATACATTTTTATACATAGTTTTGAAAACCTGTATAGCATGCTTTAATCAACACATAATCCACATAACAGATGAGGCACACACACACATAACACATATCTCATAGAGAATAAATCATATCTATGAGATAGAAGAGAGTAAATACACATTCACACATAACACAACCAAATATATACACATAGCACGTATTTTATTTAAAATACTTCATATTATTGTATTTGGAAGAAGGTAAGTACACACTCACACTTATAAACAACAACATACTTAATACACTCGAACCAAACTTGTATTATTATCGTGTTTATGAAAGGTAGTATACACTCACCTGATCAGAAGATGATCGGACAGCACTACGACTTGCAGAAGTAGTAATCCTCAGCAGATCTGGAAGATCTCCTCAAAAATCGAACTTCTCGCGGGCAGAGCTTCGACTCGGAAACCGCATTTCTCGGAATCTTCGGGATCTCGGGACTTGCCTCGGGGCTAGAGTATGATACCGGGGCTTCGGGATAATTCTGGCACGCAAAACGATGCAAAACGGGAGAGAGAAGAGAGGAAATTGGCAAAAGACTCGGCTGCCTTCGGTTCCTATTTATAGGAGGCTGGAGCCTCGGAGTACGCGGGGTGTACTGCAGTACGCAGCGCGTACTGCTTCCGAAATCGTCACTGCATGCGTCATCCGAAATGTCGACACTCTTCGGAGTACGCGGGGCGTACGTCGGATCAGACCGGTGACTCGCCTTCGGATAATGCTTCCGAATTTCCATTTAAATTTAAATACAAAATAATTAATAAACTTCAGAAATTCATATCTTCTTCATACGAACTCCATTTTCGACGTTCTTTATACCCACGCGAAGGTGAGACTACGCTCTACAACTTTCATTTAGACTCCATCTGGTAGAGAAAGTATCGGTGCCTCGCATAGCTTCTTCTTTAGCTTCTCGAATGCTTCTTTATGCTTATCACTCCAAGCATAAGTAGCTCCTTTGTGGGTCAAAGCTGTCAATGGACTAGCGATCGAAGAAAAGCCTTGGATAAACCTGCGGTAGTATCCGTCTAATCCTAAAAAGCTTCGAATCTCCGTGGGACTTTTCGGTTGTTCCCACTTCATCACAGCTTCGATCTTCGCTGGATCAACCATTATCCCCTCTTGGTTGACCACGTGACCCAAAAATTGGACTTCACGAATCCAAAAATCACATTTGGAGAACTTTGCATACAGTTTCTCCTTCTTCAAGACTTCTAACACTTCTCACAAGTGTCTGCCATGCTCCTCCTGGCTTTTTCGAGTAAATCAGAATGTCGTCTATGAACACTATCACGGATTTATCAAGGAACGAATTACAAACCCTATTCATCAAATCCATGAACGCTGTCGGAGCATTGGTTAGTCCAAACGACATAACCAAGAACTCGTAGTGTCCATATCTAGTTTTGAATGCAGTCTTCTCGATATCTTGCTCTCTTACTTTCAGCTGATGATATCCTGACCTTAGATCGATCTTCGAGAAATAGCTCGAACCTTGCAATTGATCAAATAGGTCATCAATCCTCGGCAACGGATATCTATTCTTTATTGTTGCCTTGTTCAACTCTCTGTAATCGATGCACATTCTCATACTTCCATCTTTCTTCTTTACGAACAACACCGGAGCTCCCCAGGGCGATGAACTAGGTCTAATGAAACCTTTGTCCAATAACTCCTGAAGTTGCATCATTAGCTCCTTCATCTCCGTCGGTGCTAATCGGTAAGGTGCTTTTGCTATTAGCATGGTTCCTGGTAACAAGTCTATTCTGAACTCTACTTGTCTATCAGGTGGTAATCCAGGAAGATCTTCGGGAAATACTTCCGGATAATCACACACCACTGGAATGCTCTGCATCACCTTCTTTTCTTTCTTAGCATCAATCACGAATGCTAAATATGATGTACATCCCTTGGTCAAACACTTTCTGGCTTTCATTAGAGAAATGATTCCAGAATTCACTCTGCGTTTGTCCCCATATACCATAAACGAATCTTTCCCAGGCGGGTTTACTTTAACTATCTTCTTCTTGCATAAAATTTCGGCATCATTGGCGCTAAGCCAATCCATTCCCAAAACGATGTCGAAACCATTAAGATCGATGGGCAATAATTTCTCGTGAAACTTATTCCCATTAAGGTCGATTAAGATGTTTTTCATACGATGACTAACAGGTACAAACTTGCCACTAGCTACTTCGACTAATAAAGCATCATCTAGTCTATCAATAGGCAAAGCTAGCTTTCTACCAAACTCATGCGAAATAAAGGAGTAGTTGGCTCCAAAATCAAACAAAATTTGAGCAGGTAATTCGTTTACGAGAAAGGTACCTGAAGCGACATCAGCTTCATCTTTCGCAGCCTCAAGTGTCATCTGGAAGGCTCTCGCCTTCGGCTTTGGTGGAATGTTGGGCCTAGCTGCCTCCCTCTTCTTCGGACAGTCTTTCAAAATATGCCCCTCTTCATTGCAACCAAAACACATCCTCTTGGTGTTCGGACATTCATTGGCAAAATGTCCAACCTTCCCACACTTGTAGCAGGTCACATCCTCGCTACATTTCCCAAAGTGCTTTTTCTTACACTTATCACACCACTTCACTTCGCCTCCTTTTCCTCCAAACTTTTTCGAATCAGATTTCGAAAATTTGCCCTTCTTACCGGAACCAGATGTTCCCTCAAACTTTCTTTTCTCACCAACCTCAACCTTGTCGGTGGTTCTTCCCTTGATCATGTTCTCCACAGACTTGGCAGCCCAGATAGCTGCCTCTAGAGTAAGTGCCTGACGTACTGGCACCTCGTACTCCCATGGGAGTCCCTTCGCATACCGGTCCACCTTTGTCAACTCGTTTGAGACGATATGCAAGGCAAACTCCATCTTATCGGTGAAGCTATTGGTGTAGTCATCAACTGACATGCTGCCTTTCGTCAATGTCAGGAACTTGTTCTCCAACTCCAACAAATTTTGAGCCGAGCAGAACTTGCGCTTGAACTGCACCAAGAACTTTGCCCATGACAATTGCAGTGGCTCATTAGGGCTCAACGTCTTCCCTAGAGTGTTCCACCAACGAACGGCTCCACCTCGGAATTGTTGCACGGCATAGATAGTCTGCAACTTGCCTCTGCAGCCACATGTAATAAAGGCTAACTCCATTTTGGAGATCCAATCCATAACTCCAATCGGATCCTCCTTTCCATTGAAGGTTGATGGTTTGCAAGTTAGAAAGTCCTTGTACTTGCATCCCATTCCATCATTCCTTCCATCATGGTTATCTTGCCTAACTATCGGTGGGTTGGCTTGACCAATAGACCCACTGAAGTTTCCACCTTCCGAGTGCCCTTCATTTAATTCAGGCTCCTCTACACAAATTGACAGTTCTTCATGATTCTGTTGAAGCAACCGTCTAGTTTCATCCATCTGACGATCCAACATCGTCTGAATCATCATTTGCACACCAGCCATGGTTATTGGCTCAGGTGCTGCTGCTACGACAGGTACTTGTTCAATCACTGGTGGTTGATTCCTGTTTTCATCAGCATTTCCAACTCCACTTCTTGTTCTCACCATTTTGATCTACACACCGAATAAGGTGAAATTAGATCCTCAATCATGGTAGATATTCAAATCTTCCTTATCGCTCCGAAACGTTTACATGCTAGTTCTAATATCGTAGACGTACGCTTAGAATCCTACACACATAAGGTTTCTAGATCCGGTCGGCAACAGACCATAGATCCGAACAAATAATATCATATATGGCAACATATAACATTTAGCACATAAAAGCATTTTAGGCAACTTTCCTAAAATAAACCAGTGCTCGTGTCTAAAATATAAGAGACACACATCTCAAAACTTCACTTAGCATTCTAAGTTTAAGTCTAGAAATCCTACAAATTCCTAGTTCGCTTAAACTAATGCTCTGATACCAACTGTGACATCCCCAAAATCTCGGCCAGAAAAGACCGATTTTCATTTATGCTTTTAAAATATTTTCAGAGTAAATCCTTTTGATTTTAAAGAGTTGCGGAATTTGTTCCCAAAAACAAAACATGATAAAACAATGTTTACCAAAGCATTTCATAAAAGAAATGTATTTTCATTATAATCAAAACTCGGGGTGTCATGTTCCGATACAGACCAATAAGCATAAACGAATACATTACAAGTCATTCAACAAATATAAACATATACAGACTTGCAATCAAAACAACTGATGGTTCATCCATCTCATGCCCTCGCGCCACTTCCTGTAATACAATTAAAACTGAGTGGGTCAGGCTTGGGAGCCTGGTGAGCATATAGGGTTTTCAACCCACTATTTAATTTTCACCAACCAACAATAACCCAATTACCCATTCCCGTTATTCTCACTTTATGTCCCTAAAACAGCTAACACAAGGGACCTAGTCTAAGAATATTTCATCGGGGCGACAACACATGCTTCGGGGGTACCTCAGCAATATAAGTCAAATAAGGCAACCATGAGGGGGATGGAGTACAGCAAATGAACACCCGAGTTCACTAACACCTACAGGTGGCGAACCTGCTAATGTTTCCACAAGACTGTCTAGAATAGCCAGTGGTGGTCATCTAAACTCCGCTAGATGACTAAATCAAACAACAACGAGGCATCTCATCTGTTTATTACACACCAACTATCTACCCATGTTCTACCCAACATATTAGTAGATAAAATATACATTTTTATACATAGTTTTGAAAACCTGTATAGCATGCTTTAATCAACACATAATCCACATAACAGATGAGGCACACACACACATAGCACATATCTCATAGAGAATAAATCATATCTATGAGATAGAAGAGAGTGAATACACATTCACACATAACACAACCAAATATATACACATAGCACGTATTTTATTTAAAATACTTCATATTATTGTATTTGGAAGAAGGTAACTACACACTCACACTTATAAACAACAATATACTTAATACACTCGAACCAAACTTGTATTATTATCGTGTTTATGAAAGGTAGTATACACTCACCTGATCAGAAGATGATCAGACAGCACTACGACTTGCAGAAGTAGTAATCCTCAGCAGATCTGGAAGATCTCCTCAAAAATCGAACTTCTCGCGGGCAGAGCTTCGACTCGGAAACCGCACTTCTCGGAATCTTCGGGATCTCGGGACTTGCCTCGGGGCTAGAGTATGATACCGGGGCTTCGGGATAATTCTAGCACACAAAACGATGCAAAACGGGAGAGAGAAGAGAGGAAATTGGCAAAAGACTCGGCTGCCTTCGGTTCCTATTTATAGGAGGCTAGAGCCTCGGAGTACGTAGGGCGTACTGCAGTACGCAACGCGTACTGCTTCCGAAATCGTCACTGCATGCGTCATCCGAAATGTCGACACTCTTCGGAGTACGTGGGGTGTACTCACGTATGCGGGGCATACGTCGGATCAGACCGGTGACTCGCCTTCGGATAATGCTTCCGAATTTCCATTTAAATTTAAATACAAAATAATTAATAAACTTCGGAAATTCATATCTTCTTCATACGAACTCCGTTTTCGACGTTCTTTTTATCCACGCGAAGTTGACACTACGCTCTACAACTTTCGTTTAGACTCCATCGGCTATTTTTGAATTTATTTTAATTATTTATTTTTAATAGGCCGCGACAGAAAAACTTCGTTATAAATTCATAACTTCTTCGTTTGACGTCCGTTCTCGCCTAAATTTTTATCGCTTCGATACCAACAACGAGACCTTCGATCCTCGTTTAGATTGCTTCGGCTAAAAACCACTCGATCTCAAATCGAGTATTTCGGGCTGCACACCGCTAAGCCGAAACTTCGATAAAATCATAACTTCCTCATACGAGGTCAGATTTGGGCGTTTATATATATATATATATTCGGAAACCTCGTTTCAACTACAACAACATTATTCAAAGATATTAAGTTTATTTTACACTTAAATTTTGACGCTTATTTTTATTCTTAATTAATCAAACCACATAATTAAGCAATTAAGCACAAAACACATAGTCGTTAAGCTATCCAGACGGTTCTTGTATCTCCATGGGTGTTAGATTGTAGGGCGATCTGGTTACAGGAGTCGCATTGGGTTCTAAGTTCATTCGCATGACGACGCGATTACTCGTAGTCTTGGGCAGTATCCGTCCTGAAGTTCATATTAGATGTCATACATGGTTCATCAATCACAGCCTCGTGTATACGAGTCGTATATAATTAAGATTGAAAAGGTAGTCGAATAAATGATTCTTCTTTAATCTCACATCCCAACGAGGAAAAGAAGTTAAATTGGAATCATCAATTCTAAACCTGTAGAACCTTGAATATATACCACCCTTGTGTATACATTCTTCATTGATAGATCAACCGTACGGGTCTTTGGATTGAACTTGATGTACTGTACGAGTGGTTCTTTGGGGAGGTTTGTCGAGGTTTCTTCGGAAAGGATAAGAAACATGAGGTACTCTACGCATGAGTACTTCGGAGTTCTGAAATGACGGCTTCGCTAGAAAGACATTTATGGAGAAAGAGATGTGCGCACGAAACTGGTATTGTGAGGATTGAATTGACTCAAGTTGTATGATAATGTCAGACTCACTTGGAAATAAAGGTGCTAGATTTGATCAGAAAGGCGTTACAGACAAAACACAACAGTGCAACTTTTAATAGGGTTACAGTACTTTAGATTTACTACAAGACTACTACTGAGAACAAGGTATACTACAAAAGGCAAGTATACGCAGCATGAGGGTCCCTTTACTGACGGGATCTCGCAAAAGATAAGACTCGAGTTGCACTAGTTCTAAATGATTTATGAGTTTGTTACAACGAAACGCCTTAATTACTTTAACGTGGGTCCGGAGTAGTCTCTCCTGCAGCAGTGATCCTCAGTATCTTCCCGTCTGCACCGGAGTTCTTTGTTATTGGACAATACTCTCTGAGGTGTCCAATCTCGCCAAATTGGTGACATATATGGCTTGTACTAGCATCGATGATGGAAGTGAGGTGTCTGGTCGGAATTATGTGGACGTGGGTGCTTTCGTTGCTCTTTCCTTTTGGACAATTCCTATGATAGTGTCCTGTCTCACCACAACTATAGCAAACTTGGATGGCTCCGGTGGTGGAGGTGGTTCTACAGAAATGAGCAGTGTGCCCCATTTTGTGGCAATTGATGCATTGCAATACTCGACAAGCTCCATTATGATGATAGTTACACTTGTTACACTGCAGGAGTGTTCCCTCATAACGCTTGATTGGTACTAAGGTGGCAGGAGTCGCCACTGGTTGTTGTCTCATGGCAAGCCTTTGAAATCGCTTGCATTCTTTTTGGGCTTGACGCTTCCGTTTCTTGGACTCTGAGTTGTTGCTTTGGGTGTTGGAGACTGTTACTATTTGTTGATTTCTCGGATCATTACCACGATCGGAATTGTCAACCCCTTTGTCAGTCTTGTTCGTGTTGCCAGAGCCGAGGTGTGCAAGAACAGCTGTCACGGCAGCTGTTACCGCGGCTTGGAATGTAGCGACGTCAATATGAAGGATATGGGTTTCGTTGTTCGGTTGGCTATTTCCGGATGACGACATGATTCTATAACACGAAAGATAAGGAGTTTGTGAGCGATTATGGTTGACCCTAGATGTATTTCGATCGTTCATGTAAAGAATAGAAATATGTTATCGTGGTTTGACCCACATCCCTATGATGCAGTCCTAGTATAGAGTAGAAGTAAGTTTTCGAAGGTTTGACCTACATCCCTATGATGCAGTCCTAGTACAGAGTAGAATTAAGTTCGTAGAATGGTCTCAAGACGTTTGACGTTCAAACCATGGTTTTATTGGTTGGTGAATAACATGATCCAACCTTTGAAAGAGGATTGGGAATGATCCCTGAGCTAAATTACCCTAATCCAATAACTTGATTAGAGTGGGTTTCAAATAGATCCCAACGAAAGTATGAGGAAAGTATTTGAACACAGAGTGACACATCCAAACAAGGAAAAGGAACTAAAGTGAGCTAGCCTTCCTAAGTCCTTTAAACATTACTTATATAACTATACATATATGGGCATGCATTTGATAATATAAAAGAATAAAAGAAGTTTGGTAAAACCTTTGAATTGTTTAATAACTAAGAAATTATTACTTGATGTCAGTTTATAAAATGATTTCAAAGTAGATTGGTTGATAAGAACAATTTTAAGTATAAAGAAAACCTTTGTTTGAAACACAATTGTAACAGAGTTTGAAATGAAACATACAGTATGTAAGATAGTTTGATAAAGAGCTTTAATATGTAAAAATGTTTTAGAAAGTCATTTGAAGTAATCTGTTTGGTAAAACAGCTAAAAGTGTAGTAAATCCATTTGCATACTAGTTATTAATCATATGTGATTGATGTACTAACTAGCATGATTCAACTTTTATTCCCCCCCCCCCCCCCCCGATAAAAGCATTTATAAACATTTAAAAACATTTAAAAGGTTAATTAAAGGGGTATGAACTCACCTGCAGTGAGTGGATCAGATGGAAGTGTCGGACAAGTGCTTGGTGTCAAGTGAAGACTTAAACACACACAATGATCCTAATATCATATGAAGACATATGTATGCATACAGTTAGTGATTAAAACACTAATTAGACAAGTTAATACATCCTAAGATATGCAAAACACTTGATTTAAGTGCTAAAAGTCTTAAGGGTTGCATCTAAGGGTTCTAGGACTTGGGTTTTGAGATTAGGGTCCAAGGGTAAACTCCTTATGAGTTTACGGCCTTGGGACCAACTCCCTTGGATTTTACGGTTGTAAACTCATGATTTTACAGCCGTAAACTCATGGTGCTTCTACCATTTTGTGTCTTGAAGTCTATAAGTCATAAAGAAGTATTCCTACTTCATGTCTAAGCCTTTGGAAGTGATTTATGGCATCATTTCACCCCTTTGTGGAGTTTACGGCCCATGGACCATTTCTCCATGTGTTCACGGTCGTAAACTCTAATGGTCCATGGTCTTTTGATGTTTTAAGGTCCTAAGTACATCAAGGATATGATCTAGACTAGTATCCAAGGCTTGGTAAGGAGTTAGAGTGCATTTTGCCCCACTAAAAGGGGTTTACGGCCCAAGAACATGTCTTGGCCGTAAACGCCTTTGATCACATGATTCTTTGTGATTTCTAAGCCCTAAACATGTTAAACCTAGTGTATAACGAGTTAGAACAAGAGTACTTACGATCTAGCAGGAGCTTGAATGGTCGTTTTTGGCCAAGAACACTAGTGTGTGTTCTTGGTGTTATTGGTGAAACTTGAAGATCTACACAAATGGAATGATTTCATGGATGAACTCATATAAGATCACTAGTTTATGTAAGATATCAACTAATTAGGACAATAAACTTACGCGTTTTGAAGATCGGGGACGAATATCGGGATGATACTTGAGAGGATTTGGGAGGAAATCAGTCAAGGGAAATGAAAGAATGAAATAATGGCCAACATATCATCATATAATGTCACACCCCAAAACCAAGAACGGCGGAAACGTTCTGGGGCGGAGGACGTCATGTATAGTATCACAACACAATAATTGTAAATAAGCAAACAACATCATCCATTGCATTAAATATAAAATTTTAATACAAGCGTGTCTTGTACAATTATAGACACCAAAATAATGTAAGTCAAAATAATAAGATGAGTCTTGAATACGCTCCATCTTCTCAAAAGCTGGCCTCGGTACCTGTCTACTGATGACCTGAGAATACAAGTTATTTTGAAAGAGTTTATCAGCATTAAGCTGGTGAGTTCATAAGTATTTTAGTGTCAATGTTTGTTGTCAAAAACCTTTGAACCTGTCTCAATGTATGAGTTTGTAAAAATGTAAGTAAGTGTTTGAAAGTGTTTGTAAAGGTTTGAATCTCTCAGAAAATCCTATATTTTCTATTAAAGTAACCTTCTACCAAGGCTTAACTGTTTTGTATACTCGTTTGTTGTAAAAGTGTGTAATTTCCCAAGTGTAACTATCATTTAATAAAATATAGTTTGTACATTAATGCTTAAGTGAGGTTATCACTAAAATATGTAATGGGTAAATCATTGTAGTACTGTAGTTTTGTATAATAGGAACTACTGCTGTACTAACTACCTTAAACCGGATTTATATTAAGGTAAAATGTGATAAATTGCACCATGCTATCGACTGGTAACAACGACATAATGAATGGTCGTAATAAAGAAATGACGTTTGGCACCCGCAGACCTGCAAGTCCGGCTGTAGCTAGCAGCAAGGTGTAGGATAGTCAATCCAGTATAGATCTATACGCAAACTCACGCTCTCCCTCCAAGAGAATTTTGGCTACAACTCGGGTCATGACATTTAAGGCATGCTCTGACACAGTGGATCACAATTGTTAACGTGTTCATGTATATGTAATGTTTCTCGTTCTAGTATAATTGTATATGTTCTCCTTCTAGTATAGATGTATATGTTCATGTTTCTAGTATAGATGTATATGTTCCTGTTTCTAGTATAGCTGTATATGTTCCTGTTTCTAGTATAGTTGTATATGTTCCTGTTTCTAGTATAGCTGTATATGTATGATCCTGTGTTACCCCGATGGTAACTAACTAATGATGTACTGATAAGTGTTAATATGGAAGTACTTTTATGTCTATATATGTATATATGATATATAACTAATATTGAAACGACCTTCGGATGGTCACCCGAAATCCCACCAGACCACATCCAAATCGAGGAAAAGGAAATAGGGCGGATGGCATTCCTAAGCCCTTTAAACATTATTTATACATCTATACATATATGGGCATGCAATTTATAAGAAGTAAAAGCATAAATAAGTTTTTATAAGGCAATTGTAACATAAATATTATTTCAAGAAAAGATCGACTTGATGTCAATCTATAAAACAATTTGAAGGCATAAGTTTAATAAAACAGTTTAAGTATTAAGAACATTTGTTTGAATCACAGTTGTAAATAAGTTTGAAAAGTAAAAGAGTTTGTAAAACATCTTGAAGTAAAATAGTTTGATAAACAGTTTGAACAGTGATAAAATCATTGGTTTCCTAGTTATTAATCACATGTGATTAAATGCAATCACATGTGATTGAAGCAATAACTATAAGTGTTTGACTTGTATTCCCCCCATAAAGTATTTAAAACATTTAAAATCATTTCAAAGGTTGATTAAAGGGGTATGAACTCACTTGTGGTGAGCTGTTTGAATTGCAGTGTCAGATACCGTGCTAGGTGGCAAACGAAGACTTGTTTACACGCACGAGCCTAGTTATCATATAATAAGCATATATATAACTAATTAGCCAAATAATAACTTAACAAATAAGTTAAGACACTTAGGAACATGTAAAACACTTTGCATAAGTGTTAAAGGTCCTAATGGTTGCATCTAAGTTGCTACGGGACAAGGCAAAAGGGTTTGAAGCATCAAATGACCTTGTATAAGAGTTCACCACCCAACAAACCCCACCTTTGGAGTTTACGGCCGTAAACTCATGGGTTTATGGCCGTGAACTCCACACTTGCTGGTTTTGGGTGTTTTAAGGTGTTATCTTAATCCTAGAATTAGCCTAGCTTTGTTGGAATAATACTTGAAGTAGTTTAAGGCCCTAGAATGCCCCTTAGGGGAGTTTACGGCCTAATGACCATATCCCCTAGAGTTTACGGCCGTAAACTCCTATGGGGTGTTGGTTTTAATTTATTTGAGGCCCTTGCACATGTAGGATAGCTTCCATGTTTTTATCTAAGGCTAAAGGGGACAAGAGGCACACATTTGTGCCTTCACTTGGAGTTTACGGCCCAAGTAATGTTCCTTGGCCGTAAACTCCCTTTTAGGGATGATTTTGATGTAGTTTAATCCCCATTCAAGTCCTAAGTATTCAAGGGTTATTGTCTCAAAGCCTTAGAGGTGTTTAGGGTGCATTTCACCCTTGGAAAAGGGGTTTACGGCCCAAGAGATATTCTTGGCCGTAAACTCCTATAAATCTATGATTTTGAAGTGTTTTGATGTCTAAAATGGCCACAAGCATTACAGGGTAATTGTCCTTAGGCTTTAGGGGTGGTTTAGGGCACATTTAGCCCTTAAAAAGGGGTTTACGGCCCAAGAAATGTCCTTGGCCGTAAACTCCTATTACTTGTGTTTCTTGAATGATTTCTAGCCTCTAATGATCATACACTAAGTCCTTAACTAGTTGCTTGACAAGAAAATGGGACTAGGTAGCCTAAAAGCTCCATTTTGGAGTTTACTCCCCAAGAACGTTCTTGGGCGGTAAACTCCCGGATCTTGCAGTTTAGACATGTAATTAATGTTATAAAGCACATAACAAGTAATAAAACACATCTGGTAAAGTAGACTCACAATCTGGGATGAAAACTCGAAGATCCGTCAGAGAGAAAATGGCTTTTCTCTAGTTGGAATTGTGAATAATGAATTAATTAATTCATAAATCTATTTATAGTCCTGAAATATTTTGGCAGAAAATATTTTTATTCTGGAGATTGAACTATGACAATATGAAACTTGGAATGTTCAAGTTTCGCCAATCCAGGAGCATCCACTCTCCTGATATCTCCTGAAACATAAACCCTAATGTACACAAACTTGTTCGGAAAAGTCTGAAAATCACTGAAACTGGATTGGCTTCTATTGAATAGATATTGTTCGTACAAATGGAAATTTCGGGTTGTCACATATAAGATGGAGATTACGGCCCACATGGAATTTACGGCCTTAAACTCCCATGTGGTGGCCATGAACTCCTGATCAATGTGTTTAAGTCTCGAACTTTGTCCTATAGCTTCAGCAGATTAACCCCGACACTTATCCCTTAAATGTACAAGGCTCAGGACGCTCAAATAAACTCCTAATTGTGCTAAAAGATAGCAGAGAATAAGGTTGACTTTTAATGGAGTGTTTGACTGAACAGGATAGAAAATTTCGTGTTGTCACACCGTTCTTCTTTGGGGTGCCACAAGTCTGGCTAGGAGGGCCACATAGCAAGGGATTGCAGGCAGTCGACTCCAGCGGCAAGGGTCTGACTTTGTTATCATTATGATCAGGCGGGCCATATGAAGGCCCAGTGTCCTCTACTGGCTGCCAGGTCAGTGCAGGCCCCAACGCCAGCCACTTTGAGATTTTCTGACGGAGGTCAGGGTCGAGCAGAGCCTCCGAAGGCTCCAAGGCGTGCTTATCAGCTGGTGACCGAGGAGATCAGATCTGAGCCGGAGGTGTTAGTCGGTATGTTTTTCTGCTTTATCTTGTTTATGCTGTGATTATGAGACGTTGTTTTTTGCATAAGATGTTTTAGTGTTGTGTGTATTAGAGGTGATCGAGTATTGAGGTTTCTTAAAGGATATCATCCAGTATGGAATTCATGAGAAATGAAGGTTATGGTTCGAGAAATTGGGAACTTTCAGCAGGAACTTAGTTTCCTCAAAGTACGGGGTATTAGTGGGTTCAATTGAGCAGCGTGTTAGCTTTGCCGCAGCGGAGGGTGGTTAGTGCCCTAAGTGGGGGAGAATTGAAAATTCTCGGATAAGCCGCTGGTTGTAGAAGGTTTCCTGGAGCGGCTTGAACATCGGTACTTGGGATGATGCGATGAGGCGGTTCAGTTATAATAAGGGCTTGCATGTGTCAAGGAAATATGGCAGCTTATGTATAGGTTGCTGGGTATGCGACCAACCTTTGAGTATGTATGCATGATATGGGATAGCGATGAGCACTGCTAAGGGTTAATGTATAGCGAGGATCTGTCGAGGTGGCAATGTTGGATGATGCATAGGCATGTTTTCAGTCTCCTTGGAAGAGGAGGGGGATAGTGGCTCCAGATTGGAGGTTTGGTCAGAGGAAAGTGGGATAGCAGGTTAACAGACTCGGGAGCAGTCTGGACCAATGATGAGGATTGTGTAAGATATTGCAGTCGGAGGTCAAGGACCTAAAGATCGTGATAGGGAGGTATGATTGGGGTTACACTCAGATGTGGCGAACCGAAGGGTTCGAGGGTGACTCAAAGACAAGGCCCTTGGTTCCAGTTATGGTTATATATTGAGTTATGTATATAGAGGTATTCCAATCTGGGGTATTCCATCATGAGGATGACCAGACCCTATGATTGATAGGACCTGATGTGTTTGGTATTCCAACCCGAGGGTTGATTGGGCCAAATATGTGTAGGGATACGAGGGTATTCCATACTAGGGATGAGCGGACCCGTTGTAGGCATGTCTGGTATTCCAGCCCAAGGCTAACTGGGCCAGGCGTGAGTGTTGGTTGGGTAAGAGTATCGATGTATGTTCAGTTGGACATGAGTTAAGAGAGAGAACAAGTGTGGCCGACAGCAAAGTAGGACTCGTGGTCCTATTTTCAGGTTGGGAATTCGGGTTCCCACGGTTGAGTGGTTCATTTTCATAGCAATGGGAAGAGGTTAGGGGATGGTTAGTTTGGACGTCCTGTTTGGGAGACGGATCCAATTTAACTTTCCGGGTTCAGGGCTTTCCGGAGAGGTAAGTATTGAGTCTGCATGAGAAGAAGTAGGTATCCATTCGAGGAGGAGTTCCAATGGTGCTAGTCTCCATTGGTGGTCATCACTTGAGGAGTGTGAATGTTCTTCCAAGGTTATGGATAGCTAGAGTTGGAAATTGGCGATTTCGAGGGCGAAATCATATTTAAGTGGGGGAGAATTATAACGCCCCATTCTAAGAGTAGTTATTCATGGCTCCCCGAGATCAAGAGTAAGGGCGTTTCGGTATTTTATGCGCAATGGGATCTATTCAAAAAGGTTTCGGGTCGGGGTGTGTTGCTAGAATCTTAGGGCTTCTCGCCACCTTTTCGTGGATATAAAGTTCGTCGGAAACGGACTTAGAATAAAGGAGCTATGGCACTTTGAAGATATTGTCACTTATGGCACTTATTGGAAAGAGTTGTCAAAGAAAGGCCATGCATGCTTGGGACACACGTGGGTACGCCCAGCATAGGCTGGGTTACGCCCAACATAGAGTGATTAAATGAACGCGGGTTTTGGGGGCGTACGCCCAACGTACGTCCAGTGTCCAGAAACCCTAATTTAGGGCCAACCACTATATAAGGAACATTATGGTTCCAACCCCAACCTCCATATCTGCCCTCTTACCCTCATAAACCCTAAATAGCCGTTCTTCTACCATTGTTGTGGATATTTGACCTTGGGGAGCTTGGTTTGGAAAAGGAGAGCCCAGAAGAAGAAAGAAGAAGTTGTCAAAGAAGGAGTTGGGTGGCTGGAGCTCGTAGATCCGGAAAGGCATCATCTTCGAGAGCCCTTTTGAGGTATAAAGTCTCTTGCTTGGCAATTATATTGTGTATATCTAAGTGTTATGAAGTTTTGACACCATTTCTTGTTCCAAAAACCCCAAAGTGATGCATGATGCGAGTTGGTTGAGATTAGTTGTCCTTTCAGACCTTAGGAGAGGTCTTAAGTGAGAAAAATGAGGTCCCAATGGCTTTGGTTGTCTCATGTGTGATATAGGTAGGTCTTAATGGATTAAGACCTTGGGTTAAGAGCTTTATGGACGTCCCAAGTAATAAAGTTTGAGACTTTATGAATCATAGGCATATTTGGTCGATGGATCTGATTTTTGGGCTTAAGAGCTTAAGCCATTAAGAACTTATGAAGAATTTTAGTTCAGCGAGATTACGCCCCGCGTAAATTGATGTACGCTCAGCGTAGTGGGTCAGTGTCCCGTTTCCAGTCCGCGAAAATCGAAGTATGTCCAGCATACCAAGAGGGGTATGCCCAACGTACTCCCTCTGTTGGGTTTTCAATTTTGGGCCTTGAGTAATTGAGATGTTATGGGCTATTTGGGCTTGGGCCATGACTGAAACTTATGGATGGAGTAATTTAGACCCAATAATTATTATGGACCTTGGATCTAGGCCCATTTGGTGAGGTGGTCCCAATTTAGTAAATTGGGCCAATATTGGGCTTTGCATGAGGATTTGACTTTGGGTCTTGGCCCAATAAGAGGATGATGGACTTAATGAGTGTTGTGGGACCTTGGTCTAGAAAGTTGTGATGGTCTCTAATGTGATGGTTTTCATATGATAATTGGGATTTCCGGCGAGTCAGCAGTCAGAGATTTACAGGATTCCGACAGTTGCAAGGTGAGTTTTCCTCACTGTACTCAAGGGTCTAACGCACCAAGGCCGGCCCTTTGAATTGTTGTTAGAGCCTGTTATGTTATGTGATGATATGTTTGCTAGTATCCTGGTAGGTGAGATAGTGATATGACAATATGCTTTGTTAGCTTAGTATCCTTGAGAAATGGATAGTTGTATGATGGCTAGTTCTATTGGATCAGCGCCCTGGTAGTTTGGTAGTGATTATTTATAGACCGGTAGTTGGTCTTGCACTATGTACGTTGGTAGGAGGTACTTGTGGGTTATGTATGTTAAGCAGTAGTAAAGGGTATTCCATCCCGGTAGGATGATAGGGCCCTAGTGTGTTGGTTCTGTATAGTGTTTTATGTATGCATGTTATGTGTGCATGTCTGCTAGTGTAGATTGGCATTCCAACCTGATGGTTGTGGGCCAGGAGTATTCCATCCAGGTAGGATGATTAGACTCATAGTAGTTTGGCATTCCAACCTGATGGTTGAGGGGCCTGGGGTATTCCATCCCGAGGGATGATTGGACCCATAATAATAGTTGTAGTAGTTACTGTATGTATAGGAAGTGGGGCATTCCAACCCGATGGTTGTGGCCCAGGAGTATTCCAACCCGGTAGGATGAGGGGCCTGGGGTATTCCATCCTAAGGGATGATTGGACCCATAGTAGCTATTATTGTACTAATAGGTGTTTGGGCATTCCAACCCGATGGTTGTGGGCCGAGAGTATTCCATCCCAGTAGGATGATTGGGCTCGTGTTATGTAGGCTTTCCAACCCGATGGTTGAGGGCTGGGGGTATTCCAACTGGAAGGTTGATTGGACCCGTAGTATGTTGTTCTTTGCTGTATGCATATGTTTATGTGTGTTGAGTACTTTGGGGGAACTCACTAAGCTTTCGGGCTTACAGTTGTGGTTTATTGTTTCAGGTGCTTCAGGAGATCGTGGCAAGGCGAAGGCGTGATCGTACCGCTCCTCATGTTTATGCATTATGTGATATGGATCTGGGGAAATACTCTGATGTTTAAACTATTTTAAAAAAAAGATGTATGATCGTAACGGTTTTTGAATGAATTAAATTTTTTTTAATTTGGTTGAAATTCTTGGTCGTTACACTGGCCACCGATTCGACGAGTCCATCACTTAAGTCCCGAGTCCAAACCTGCTCCTACTCGACGAGTTGATCCTTCAACTCGTCGAGTCCCAGGCCAAAATACCAAACACTTAAATAAATAAATAAAAAAGATACATACCAAGAACCAGGTGCTACAAGAGGAGATTGTGGTGGGCCGGTGGTTGACTGTAAAGTTCCAATGGGGGGTTGGAGATTAAAAAGTAAGATGTTATCTATGTAGAATATATGACATGGCTACATAAAATAATTATTAATGCCACATCAACATTGTTACCGGGTTACCTGCTAAATTCAAGTAACATGACTTATTTAACAGGTAAAATGACACTTTAGGGATCTATTGCGCAAAAAAAAAGTTTAGTGACCAAATCGGAAAAATAACAAAAGTTTATTGTGCCAAAGAGATTGAACTTTAATAGCTCCAACAACCAAATTTAAGAATTGTGTTTGCTTTTATTCTATTTTTTTTTTTTTTGGCAAGATGCCTAATGAAGGATTCCAAAATCATATATTTATATAACCCTACATAAAAAATGTATTATTTATTTTAACAAAAAAAACAACAATTTAGTTTTAGTTTAACCTAAAATCACAAGGAACTTGATATTCTAACAAAAACAACAACACAATTCTATTTTTAAAATAAAATAGAAACACATGTTTGTTTTTAACCCAAAATGTCAAAGTATTTATATAACCCAACATACAAGTTATAACGCCCGTAGATCCGGGCTAGTCAATTTAGAGACGATAAGCATCAAAAATGACTTTTTGATGGAAGATTATTTAGAAGTAATAATCTTAACTAAGTTTTAGTATATGTTACAAGGATTCCGTACATATAAAGAACACCGAAATCCGAGTTATAACGAAGAAATTATGACCTGTCAAAGTTTCGCGGTAGAACCGGCACGACACAGCGCGACGTAAAAAGTGAATTTATGTTAGATTGATATTTAGCCTTAGCAATCTAAAAAAAAGTCATAGAGTTTGTTAAACCGTGAGCGTGCATTAAAAGAGCGTCCAAATCTGACTTAACGGTATGCAGCCCGAATACTCGATTTGAGATCGAGCGGTTTTAGTCAAAACAATCTAAACGAGAATTGAAGATCTCGTTAATAGTAGTGAAACGATAGAAAGATAGGCAAAAACGGACATCAGATGAAGAAGTTATGAATTTATAACGGAGTTTTCCTGTCCCGGCCTACTAAAAATAATATATTAATAATATATTAAAATTAAAGTCAAAATTAGCCAATGGAGTCTAAACGAGAGTTGTAGAGCATAATCTCACCTACGCGTCGATATAAAGAACGTCAAAAACGGAGCTCATATGCGGAAGTTATGAGTTTCTGAAGTTCGGGGCGTGAACCCCAAGGTTGTGTCAGAGCTCACGAGGTGAGCAGGTGATGGACGTCTTCCAGAGAAAGTGGCCATGACGAACGCAATGACGAATCAAGCTCACGAGGTGAATATTAGAAGCTCACAAGGTGAGAATTAAAAACTCACGAGGTGAGTTTAGCATTTTTACCCTATAAATAGAAATCGAGGGTCAGCCGATTTTGGTTGCTCCTTCTCATCTCTCCCACTCCCGATACTCTCTCTAAGCCCTATTTTAAACCCCCGAAGCCCCGGTATCATCCCGAGACCCGAAGTAAGTCCCTAAGCCCGAAGATCCCAAGAAGAAAGAGTTTCCGAGCCGAAGCTCTGCCTGCGAGAAGCCCGATGTGTGAAGATCTTCCATATCTACCGAAGAATACTACTTCTGCAAGCCGTAGTGTTGTCCGACCATCTTCTGATCAGGTGAGTGTATAGTCACTTTCATCTTACACATAGATATGAAGTATTTTATAAAATACGTGCTATGTGTATATATATTGTTGTTTATATGAGTGAGTGTATAGTTACTTTCTTCTAACACATAAATATAAAGTATTAGCTATGAAATACGTGCTATGTGTTATATATCATTTGTCTATTTGAGATGGGCTTGGAATTGATGTTTTTATATGGGTGTTAAATGATTCAAACTATATACGTATTTTATATCTACAAAATATGTTGGGTAGAACATGGGTAGACGAAATAGTGGCAAATATGAGACGTAGTGCCTATTGTATAAACCTTAGTCAATATGGAGTTAGTGCCTATTGTATAAACCTTGGTGACTATGGAGTTAGCGCCTATTATATAAACCTTGGTGACTATGCAGTTAGCGCCTATTGTATAAACCTTGGCGACTATGGAGTTAGCGCATGTTGAGTAAACCTTGGTGACTATGGAGTTAGCTCCTATTGTATAAACCTTGGCGACTATGGAGTTAGCACATGTTGAGTAAACCTTGGCGAGTATGGAGTTAGCGGTTGTTGAGTGAACCTTGGTGACTATAGAGTTAGTGCCTGAATAGATAAACCTTGGCAGCGATGGGCTTCGTGTCGATTCCTTAGTTAAATCCTTAGGAACGAACGAGTAATGGGTAGTTGATTCTTAGGGTAAAACCTTAAGAAATAAAGAAGAAAATGGGGATGGGTAATTAGGATGATTATTTGATGATTAAATATAATAATTATATTATTGTGGGTTGAAAACCCTATATGCTCACCAGGCTCCCAAGCTTGACCCACTCAGTTTTCTTTGTATCATAGGTATCAATACGAAGACATATTTCACTGAGAGATTAAAGGAGATTTAAATCACTAGTGTAAATGAATGTATGTTCTGTTTATGCTTATGTGGCTGTATCGGAACATGACATCCCGAGATTTTGTTATATAATGAAAATACATTTCTTTAAGAAATGCTTTGATAAATTCTTATCATATTTTGTTTTGGGAACAAATTCCGCAACCATTTTCTTTAAAAGATTACTCTGATTTTATAAACAAAGCATAAACAAATTGGTCTTTTCTGGCAGTTAAATTGGGGATGTCACAGTTGGTATCAGAGCATTAGTTTAAGCGAACTAGGAATTTGTAGGATTTCTAGACTTAAACTTAGATTGCTAAGCGATGATTGTGAGATGAGTGTCTACCATATTTTAAGACATGAGCACTAGTATATTTTAGGGAAGTTGCCTAAAATGTTTTTATGTGCTAAATGTTATATGTTTGCCATATATGATATTATTTGTTCAGATCTATGATCTGTAGCCGATCGGATCTAGAAACCCTATGTGTTTAAGATTCTAAGCGTATGATTACGGTATTAGAACTAGCATGTAAACGTTTCGGAGTGATAAGGATATTTATATGTCTATCATAAATAAAGCTTTCTTATCTTAAGTTCTCGCCCGGTACACCGAACTTCTGCGTGGATGTACAAAACGTCATGGTGAAGACTCGTAGAGAATTGAGTAAATGGATGAAATGAAAGGCTTATGATAGTGAATGACACGTATCGGAAGATATCGTAAGAGTGGTATCTTGCCTTTAGTTTATGTCCGATAATATAACAGTACGTTTAAAGGAGTACGGTACGTCTGAAGTACACCTTCGATTGGCAGGATGATGGAATGATTGGTGTAATTCTTGAAGTTGTCCCATCGTCTGGAATTTCCATCACCAACCGAGTTAAATTAGAAATGACGATTGAAGATACGCATGGAAGAAGTCCTAGTAGAGTCTAGGAAAAAATAGTATGATTAATTGGACACATTCGTATGTGTTAAATTGTTTTGTGATTTTAGGACTTGGGGACTGCAAGACAATACTTGGGACGACTATGAGTAGGTGTGAATAGTAGTAGGGATCTATACTACTGGAAGCACAGGACTCACGCTTGGATCAGGGAAAGTCACAAGGTTACCAAGAAGCTTGTAATTGAGTTCTTTTTTATTCAAGTATGTCGTTACCATTTTTTCGGTAATGACTAAAAAGATGATTGATATTCTGACCCTAGCGGTCACATCAAATTGAGTCCGAATACGATGAGTTTGTTACGTGGTTCAGAGAACCGAGTTCGATGTAGCATTTGACTTAAGTCAGAAGATTGAAATGCTACATGCTAAAATGTGATCATATCACATTAGAATATGAAGGAAGGTATATTCCATTTTGGAATTTGACTCTAAGAGACTTGATTCAAAGCATTGCATCATGCGATGAGAGGTCATTAGAACATGACCCATCGATCTGTTACAATAGATAAGGGGAAGTACTTATCCTAAGAAGAAGAAGGAGTCCACAATAAGGGTTTATTTTGTAACTCGAAGGTTACGATTCAAAGTCCAACATAGTACGAAGAACATATGCAGGATTGAGCACTACCTGCTATCGAGAAGTCCAAGAGTTAGATACTCTTTCAAGGAAACATAGAACTTAAAGTTATTACCTAGGATGAAGAGATAACGTATGGAATCAATATACAAGTCCTATTTCGTTGATGATTCCGGGGGGTGAACATCCTAAGGGGGAGATAATTGTAACGCTCGTAGATCCGGGCTAGTCAATTTAGAGACGATAAGCATCAAAAATGAATTTTTGATGGAAGATTATTTAGAAGGCATAATCTTAAATAAGTTTTAGTATATGTTACAAGGATTCCGTACATATAAAGAACGCCGAAATCCGAGTTATAACGAAGAAGTTATGACCTGTCAAAGTTTCACGGCAGAACCAACACGACACAGTGCGACGTTAAAAGCGAATTTATGTTAGAGCGATATTTAGCCTTAGCAATCGAAACAAAAGTCATAGAGTTCGTTAAACCTTGAGCGTGCATAAAAAGAGCGTCCAAATCTGAATTCATATGAGGAAGTTATGATTTTTCTAAGTTTCGACTAAGCGGTATGCAGCCCGAATACTCGATTTGAGATCGAGCGGTTTTTAGCAGAAACAATCTAAACGAGAATTGAAGATCTCATTAATAGTAGTGAAACGATAAAAAGATAGGCGAAAACGGACATCAGATGAAGAAGTTATGAATTTATAACGGAGTTTTCCTGTCCCGGCCTACTAAAAATAATATATTAATAATATATTAAAATTAAAGTCAAAATTAGCCAATGGAGTCTAAATGAGAGTTGTAGAGCATAATCTCACCTACGCGTCGATATAAAGAACGTCAAAAACAGAGCTCATATGCGGAAGTTATGAGTTTCTGAAGTTCGGGGCGTGAACCCTAACGTTGTGTCAGAGCTCACGAGGTGAGCAGGTGATGGACGACTTCCAGGGAAAGTGGCCATGACGAACGCAATGACGAATCGAGCTCACGAGGTGAATATTAGAAACTCACGAGGTGAGTTTAGCATTTTTACCCTATAAATAGAAATCGAGGGTCAGCCGATTTTGGTTGCTCCTTCTCATCTCTCCCACTCCTGATACTCTCTTTAAGCCCTATTTTAAACCCCCGAAGCCCCAGTATCATCTCAAGACCTGAAGTAAGTCCCTAATCCCGAAGATCCCAAGAAGAAAGAGTTTCCGAGCCGAAGCTCTGCCTGCGAGAAGCCCGGTGTGTGAAGATCTTCCATATCTACCGAAGAATACTACTTCTGCAAGCCGTAGTGTTGTCCGACCATCTTCTGATCAGGTGAGTGTATACCACTTTCATCTTACACATAGATATGAAGTATTTTATAAAATACGTGTTATGTGTATATATATTGTTGTTTATATGAGTGAGTGTATAGTTACTTTCTTCTAACACATATGTATAAAGTATTAGCTATGAAATATGTGCTATATGTTATATATCATTTGTCTATTTGATATGGGCTTGGAATTTATGTTTTTATACGGGTGTTAAATGAGTCAAACTATATATGTATTTCATATCTACAAAATATGTTGGGTAGAACATGGGTAGATGAAATAGTGGCAAATATGAGATGTAGCGCCTATTGTATAAACCTTGGTGAATATGGAGTTAGCGCCTATTGTATAAACCTTGGTGACTATGGAGTTAGCGCTTATTGTATAAACCTTGGTGACTATGGAGTTAGCGCCTATTGTATAAACCTTGGCCGACTATGGAATTAGCGCATGTTGAGTAAACCTTGGTGACTATGGAGTTACCACCTATTGTATAAACCTTGGCGACTATGGAGTTAGCGCATGTTGAGTAACCCTTGGCGACTATGTGTGACATCCCCAAAATCAAGGCTAGAAAAAACCGGTTTCATTTATGCTTTTTAAATAATTTCAGAGTAAATCCTTTTGATTTAAAAGAGTTGCGGAATTTGTTCCCAAAAACAAAACGTGATAAAATAATATTTACCAAAGCATTTCACAAAGAAATGTATTTTCATTATATAAACAAAACACGGGATGTCATGTTCCGATACAGAACATAAAGCATAAACGGTAACATTACAAGTTATTCAACAAATATATACATATACAGACTTGTAAACAAAACAACTTGATGATTCATCCATCTTATGCCCTTGCGCCACTTCCTGTAATACAAATAAGCTGAGTAGGTCAGACTTGGGAGCCTGGTCAGCATATAGGGTTTTCAACCCACAATAAATAATTATATTTTATTGATCAATCAACAATAACCCGATTACCCATTCACGTTATCCTCACTCTACGTCCCTAAAACAACATCTATTAAAAGGGACCTAATCTAGGATTTTCATCAGGACGGCCATTACTGCAAAGGGGCTTCCTCAGCAATAAATGTCCTTAAGGCAACCATGAGGGGGATAGAGTACACCGGTGAACACATCGTTTACAACACCTACAGGTTATGATCCTGCTAGCGTTCCACAGGACTGTCTAGATAGAGTCTGTAGTCGTTATCCATACTCCGCTGAATAACTAGATCAACAACAACAAGAACAATGAGGCCTCTCATCTGTTTATCACACATCAACTATCTATCCATGTTCTACCCAACATATTAGTAGATAACAATATATATTTTTATACATAGTTTAAAACCTGTATAACATGTTCAATCAATATATATTCCACATAACAGATGAGGCACACACACATAACACATATTTCATAGAGAATAAATCAGATCTAAGAGATAGAAGAAAGTGAATATACATTCACACATATAACCAACAAAATATACACATAACACGTATTTCTTATAAAATACTTCTTAATTATGCGTTAGAAGAAAGTAACTACACACTCACTTGATCAGAAGATGATCGGACATCACTACGACTTGCAGAAGTAGTATTCTTCGGTAGATCTGGAATATCTTCACAAAATATTGGGCTCCTCGCGAGCAGAGCTTCGGCTCGAGAATAACGCTCTTCAGGATCTTCGGGACTTCGGAACTTGCTTCGGGGCTCGGGAATAATACCGGGGCTTCGGGGTTTAATTGGCACACAAATCGAGGCAAAAACTAGAGAGAAAGGAAGAATTTGGCAAAAGAATAAGGCTGCCCTCACACCCTTTATATAGAGGCTGAAGCCTCGCATTACACTGGGCGTAATGCTCTTACGCAGGGCGTACTCCTCCGAAATCATCATTGTATGTGTCATCGGAGCACTCGAGTGCGAGGTGTGTCACGCTTCGGTGTACGCTGGGCATAATGCGGATCGGACTGGTGACTCCTCCCCCCTTCGGATATTATCCGAAATATATATATATATATATATATATATATATATATATATATATATATATATATATATATATATTACTTAATAAACTTCGAAAGTTCATATCTTCCTCATACGAACTCCGTTTTCGATGTTCTTTATATCCACGCATAGGAGAGACTGTGCTCTACAACTTTCATTTAGACTTCGTTGGCTAATTTTTGACTTTATTTTTATTATTTATTTTTAGTAGGACGGGACAGGAAAACTTCGTTATAAATTCATAACTTCTTCATCCGACGTCCGTTCTCACCTATCTTTTGATTGTTTCGCTACTATTAACGAGATCTTCAATTCTCGTTTAGATTGTTTCGGCTAAAAACCGCTCGGTCTCTAATCGAGTATTCGGGCTGCATACTGCTAAGTCGAAACTTCAGAAAATCATTACTTCATCATACGAAGTCAGATTTGGACGATCTTTTTATGCACGCTCTCGGTTAAACGAACTCTACGACATTCGTTTAGATCACTAGGGCTAAATATCGCTCTAACATAAATTTTACTTTTTACGTCATTCAGCGTTGCCGGTTCTGTCACAAAACTTCAGCAGGTCATAACTTCTTCGTTATAACTCGGATTTCGGCATTCTTTATATATTCGGAAACCTCATTTCAACTACTACAACATATTCCATAGATATCGATCTTATCTAACATTTCATTTTGACGCTTATTTTTATTCTTAATTACATTTAGACAAACAATTAAGCACAAAACACATAATACTCAAATAATACACTTCTATTATTTCAAAACGGGTTACAAAGGTTAACCTAGACTATTACATCAACATTAATGACTGGCCCAGAAACACAGGCGTTACAATTCTCTCCACCTTAGAATGATTCCGTCCCTGGAATCACACATCAACAAACAACTGCGGGTAGTGACACATCATGTCACTCTCCGTTTCCCAGGTGAGATTTGGCCCATTCGTGTGTTTCCATCGGAAAAGCACTAACTCAACCATCTTACGTCACAATTTCTTAGTCTTTCGGTCAACGATTGCCTCTAGTTCTTCAATCAACCTTTTGTTCTCATCGATTCTCAACTCTGAAAGTGGAATCATGTCGGGAACTTCTCCCGTGAACTTCCTCAAATAACACACATAGAAAGTGTTATGAATTCCATTCAGTTCTTCGGGTAATTCGAGCTTGTAAGCTTGGTTCCCAACCCTCTGAAGAACTTTAAACGGTCCAATAAACCTTGGACTTAATTTTCCTTTTTCTCCAAATCTTATTAGTCCCTTCCACGGCGAGACTTTAAGCAAAACCGAATCTCGAACTTCAAAAGTCATCGGTCTTCGCTTTTTGTCAGCATAGCTCTTTTGACGATCCTGAGCGGCTAACATTCTTTCCCTAATTATTTTCAACTTTTCAGCGGTTTGATGAACCATCTCGGGTCGCATAAACTGTTTTTCCCCAGCCTCAAGCCAACAAGACGGCGTACGACACTTCTGTCCGTACAAAGCTTGATATGGTGCCATCTTTATGCTCGAGTGGAAACTATTATTGTAGGAAAATTCTACCAAAGATAAATGTTCATCCCAGCTACCTAGGAATTCCAGGGTACATGCTCTCAGCATATCTTCAAGTGTTTGTATTGTTCTTTCACTCTGACCATCAGTATGCGGATGGTAAGCTGTACTTACACACAACTTGGTACCCATTTCCTCTTGTAGACTTTTCCAAAACCTCAAGGTGAAACGGCTGTCACGATCCGATACAATCGTTAACAGAACACCGTGAAGCCTCACAATTTCCTTCACGCAAGAATTCGCAAGCTTTTCCATAGACCATTTCTCATTGGCTGCTATGAAATGCGCACTCTTAGTGAATTGATCAACGACCACCCAAATCATGTCGTGACCACTTTTTGTTCTGGGCAGTTTGATGACAAAATCCATAGCAATGTCTTCCCATTTACCCATAGGTACAAGCAATGGTTCTAAACTCCCGTACTGTTTCTGATGTTGTGTCTTTACTCTCGCACAAGTCACACACTCAGCCACATACTTTGCAACATCAAGCTTCATCGTCGGCCACCAGTAGTAGGGTTTCAGGTCCCTATACATTTTAGTGCTACCGGGACGAATCGAGTATATAGTTTTGTGAGCTTCTTCCATCAGAAGATCTCTGACTCCTCCTGTCTTAGGTATCCAAATACGATCTTGGAACATCTTCAGTCCATGACTGTTTATACCGAACACCAACGTTTTGCCCAAACATTCCTCCTTTTGGGCATTCTTCTCAGCAGCTTCCTCTTGAGCTTTCTTTACACTTTCCAAAATAGTCGAGACAACTTCTATTCTCAGCGCTCTTGGCCTTTTTCTTTCAAGATTGACTTTCCGACTGAGAGCATCAGTAACAACATTAGCTTTACCGGGATGGTAAAGTATCTCACAGTCATAGTATTTAAGTAATTCTAGCCAACGACATTGTCTCATATTTAATTCTTTCTGACTAAAGAGATATTGGAGACTCTTATGATCAGTGAAAAGTTTGCACTTCGTGCCATAGAGGTAATGCCTCCATATTTTCAGAGCGAAAACTACCGCTGCCAACTCCAAATCATGAGTCGGGTAGTTCTTTTCATGCTCTTTCAACTGTCGAGATGCATACGCGATCACCTTATCTCTTTGGGTCAAAACACAACCCAATCCAACCCTAGACGCATCGCTATAAACAGCGAAGTCTACAACTCCATCGGGTAGAGAAAGTATCGGTGCCTCGCATAGCTTTTTCTTTAGCTTCTCGAATGCTTCTTTATGCTTATCACTCCAAGCATAAGTAGCTCCTTTGTGTGTCAAAGTTGTTAATGGACTAGCGATCGAAGAAAATCCTTGGATAAACCTTCGGTAATATCCAGCTAATCCCAAAAAGCTTCGGATCTCCGTGGGACTTTTCGGTTGTTCCCACTTCATCACAGCTTCAATCTTTGCCAGATCAACCATTATCCCTTCTTGGTTGACCATGTGACCCAAGAATTGGACTTCTCGGATCCAAAAATCACATTTGGAGAACTTAGCATACATCTTCTCCTTCTTCAAGACTTCTAACACTTCTCGCAAGTGTCTATCATGCTCCTCTTGGCTTTTTGAGTAAATCAGAATGTCATCTATGAACACTATCACAGATTTATCAAGGAATGGATTACAAACCCTATTCATCAAATCCATGAATGCTAGTAGAGCATTGGTTAGTCTAAACGACATAACCAAGAACTCGTAGTGTCCATATCGCGTTCTGAATGCAGTCTTCTCTATATCCTGCTCTTTCACCTTCAGCTGATGATATCCTGACCTTAGGTCGATCTTTGAAAAATAACTTGAACCTTGTAGTTGATCGAATAGGTCATCAATCCTCGGCAACGGATATCTATTCTTTATTGTTGCCTTATTCAACTCTCTATAATCGATGCACATTCTCATACTTCCATCTTTCTTCTTCACGAATAACACCGGAGCTCCCCAGGGTGATGAACTAGGTCTAATGAAACCTTTGTCCAATAACTCCTGAAGTTGCATCATCAGCTCCTTCATCTCCGTCGGTGCTAATCGGTAAGGTGTTTTCGCTATTGGCGTGGTTCCTGGTAACATGTCTATTCTGAACTCCACTTGTCTATTAGGTGGTAATCTAGGAAGATCTTCGGGAAATACTTCTGGATAATCACACACCACAGGAATATTCTGCATCACCTTCTTTTCCTTCTTATCATTGATCACGAATACTAAGTATGATGCACACCCCTTGGTTAAACACTTTCTGGATTTCATTAGAGAAATGATTCCAGAATTTACTCTGCGTTTATCTCCATACACCATAAATGACTCTTTCCCTGGCGGGTTCACATTCACTGTTTTCTTCTTGCATAAAATCTCGGCATCATTGGCGCTAAGTCAATCCATTCCCAACACGATGTCGAAACCATTTAGCTCAATAGGCAATAATTCCTCGTGGAACTTATTCCCATTTAAATAAATTAAGATGTTTTTCATACGATAGCTAACAGGTACAAATTTGCCACTAGCAACTTCGACTAATAAAGCATCATCTACTCTAACAATAGGCAAAGCTAGCTTTCTACCAAATTCATGCGAAATAAATGAGTAATTGGCTCCAGAATCAAACAAAATTTGGGCAGGGAATTCGTTTACAAGAAAGGTACCTGAAGCGACATCAGCTTCTTCTTTGGTAGCTTCCAGTGTCATCTGGAATGCTCTCGCTTTTGGCTTTGGCGGAATATTGGGTCTTGTTGCTTCCTTCTTCTTAGGGCAGTCCCTCGACATGTGACCCTCCTCGCCACAACCATAGCAAACTTTCTTGGTAAGTGTGCATTCTTTGGCATAGTGCCTTGGCTTTCCACGTTTAAAACATGTGGCCACCACTTCACACTTCCCATGATGCTTCTTTTTACATTTGTCGCACCATTTGGCTTCACCTCCTCCTCCTCTCGAACTAGACTTCGAGAATTTACTTTTCTTGTTGGACCCAGAAGGTCCATCGAACTTCCTCTTTTCACCAACCTCTATCCTTTCTAGATCTTTTTCCTTTGCCGGGCCTCCACATTCTTAGCTGCTCGAACAGGTGTTTTTAGAGTGGTTGCCATCTTGACTGTCAGACCAAAGTCGGCAGGCAGTCCATTAGCGAACCTCTCGATCTTGGAGAGTTCTGTTGGCACTAGGTACAGAAATAACTTCATTTTCTCAGTGAATGCAGTAGCGTAGCCATCTACACTCATCATCCCCTTCTTCAAGTTTTGGAACTCATTGTTCAGATCAATCAGATCTATCTCTGAACAGTACTGCACCCTTAATTGTTCCAAGAACTCCTCCCATGACATTTTCAGAGCTTCTCCTCGTGGCATATTATCTGCCAACAACTTCCACCATCTCAAGACTCTAGTCTTCAGTTGTCTAACTGCAAAGACAGTCTTCTATTTGTTGCTACAGTTGCAACTTTCAAATACCATCTCCATTTCGGAGATCCAATACATAATTTCAACAGGCTTTGGGCTCCCAGAATGACTTGGCGGTTTGGCACCCAAGAAATTTTTATACATTCGCCCATCCTTGTTGTTTCTCCGTTCTGGATCATTCCTTCGTTCTTCTTGAGTCCCAATTTGACTCACAATGCGACTATTGTTCCCTTCCTCCGATTGCTCGGGAATCGGTTCGGGTTCCATAACGGGTATGATAGGTTCCTCCCTATTTTCATGCAACATCTGTCGCATTTCTTCCCTTTGATTGGCTAACATAGCCCGAATCATGGCTTGCACTCCAGCCATGGTGATCTGTTCTGGTGCAGCAGCTTCAAAAGCAACTGGTTCAATCACAGGTGGTTGGTTCCTGTTCTCGTTTGCATTTCCAACACCGCTTCTTGTTATTGCCATTCTTGATTTATACACCGAATAAGGTGAAATTAGATCTTCATTCGTGATAGATATTACGATCTTCCATATCACTCCGAAACGTTTACATGTTAGTTCTAATATTGTATACATACGCTTAGAATCCTATACACATAAGGTTTCCTGATCCGGTCGGCAACAGACCATAGATCCGAACAAATAATATCATATATGGCAACATATAACATTTAGCACATAAAAGCATTTTAGGCAACTTTCCTAAAATAAAGTAGTGCTCATGTCTAAAACATAGCAGACACACATCTCAAAATCTTCGCTTAGAATTTTAAGTTTAAGTCTAGAAATCCTACAAATTCCTAATTCGCTTAAACTAATGCACTGATACCAACTGTGACATCCCCAAAATCACGGCCAGAAAAGACCAGTTTCATTTATGCTTTTTAAATAATTTCAGAGTAAATCCTTTTGATTTAAAAGAATTGCAGAATTTGTTCCAAAAAACAAAACATGATAAAATAATATTTACCAAAGCATTTCATAAAGAAATGTATTTTCATTATATAATCAAAACCCAGGATGTCATGTTCCGATACAGACTATAAAGCATAAACTGTAACATTACAAGTCATTCAACAAATATATACATATACAGACTTGTAAACAAAACAACTTGATGATTCATCCATCTTATGCCCTTGCGCCACTTCCTGTAATACAAATAAACTGAGTAGGTCAGGCTTGGGAACCTGGTCAGCATATAGGGTTTTCAACCCACAATAAATAATTATATTTTATTCATCAATCAACAATAACCCGATTACCCATTCCTGTTATGTGACAACCCGAAATTTGCATTCAGTCAAACCTTAAAAGTCAACCACTTCGTATCGTGAATTAATATCTTTATTTCTTATTTTTAAGAAATATAAAGTTCGTTTGATTATTTTAATATTATTTTAAACGAACGAGCGAAAGAAAGTGTCGTCTCGGGTTTTTATTTTTGAAAACCGTAAACACTTCGCGTATTAGAATCACCCGACCAAACTTTTATGTTTTGGGTTTAGGAATCACCCAAAAACCGTAAACTCATCCCTATGTATGAGTTTACACCCCAAGAAACTAGTCATTGTGTTTACTCCCCAAATAGTCAAAAGAGTAAACTCTAAAAACTCTCTCAAGTATCATCCAACATTAAATTCCAAAACTCCAAACTTGTAATTATTCTAACCATTTCAAGTTAGTAAAACACTTAATCTAGTGTTTGTGCATCTACTCATCCATTCATTTATGTATTTTGTTTAG
The DNA here is from genome assembly GCF_002870075.4 of Lactuca sativa. Lineage (NCBI taxonomy): Eukaryota > Viridiplantae > Streptophyta > Magnoliopsida > Asterales > Asteraceae > Lactuca > Lactuca sativa. The sequence goes on along the minus strand of NC_056623.2, from coordinate 213,375,029 downwards.
ATTTTTCCAAAACACCAAGAACACACAGTAAGTGTTCTTGGCCTTTTAGCTCAAATCAAGCATCATTATAGTAAGTACTTCCATCCTTGAGTGCTTGTAAGCTAGTATATCATATAAACACCAAGAAAATCGGTCAAGAACACCATGAATGAGGTGTTCACGGTCCAAGATGATGCTTGGGCCGTAAACACCATAAATCCCCCAAAATTGACTTAAGTCCCATGTTTAGCCCTAGTTTGAAGTCTAAGACTTACCTTAACTTAGTTAAACTTCCCATGGATGTGTTTAGGCTTTGAAAAACATCAAACACCCCAAATTATAGGTTTTTATAGTCCAAAGATATTCCAAAAACCGTAAACACCCAAAAAGGTGTTTAAATGAGCCATTTTCCTTTCTTAGCCCTAAAAACTAACTTAGATGTTTACCTAATTGTGATAAGGACTTGAAACAAAGGCAATATCCCTTCCCATAAGGGTTTACGGTAGTAAACCCAAGGGAAAACACCCTTAGGCCGTAAACACCTCAAGGAGGGTGTTTTGTGGCCCTAGTCCATTCCAAAGGCTAAACCACTTAGCAAGATTGCTTCAAAGGACGTGTTAAACCTCCAAACAACACATAGCTGCAAGAAATAGAGTTTAGACCATAAACCCTTGATTTTACTGCTGTAAACTCCTAGGGTAAATGTCATTTAGACTGTAAACTCCCAAGGAGTTTACCCTTGGACCCCAAACACCCTAGTTTTGCCCTACTAACACTCGGATGCAATCCTTGTGAACTTTAACACTTGAAACAAGGTGTTTTCAGGTTCTAGAGTATCCCAATTCATTTTATTAGTTATAATAAGGCTAATTAGTTATATTTATGTTCATTATATGATAACTAGGCTCGTGCGTGTGTACCAGTCTTCAATTGTCACCTAGCACTGTAACCGACACTTCAATCCAATCCACTCACCACAAGTGAGTTCATACCCCTTTAATTAACCTTTGAAATACTTTTAAATGTTTTAAACGCTTTTATGGGGGGAATACAAGTTGAATACTTATAGTTATTACATCAATCACATGTGATTAATAACTATAAAACCAATGATTTTATCACTGTTCAAACTGTTTATCAAACTGTTTTACTTCAAAATGTTTTACAAACTCTTTTCTTACCAAATACTTTACTTCTTATAAATTGCATGCCCATATATGTATAGATATATAAGCAATGTTTAAAGGGCTTAGGAAGGTCATCCGCCCTATTTCCTTTTCCTCGATTTGGATGTGGTCTGGTGGGATGTCGGGTAGCCGGCCGAGGGTCGTTTCAATATTAATCATATATCATATGTGCATATATAGACATAAAAGTTCTTCCATATTCATACGTATCAGTTACATCATTAGTAAGTTACCATCGGGGTAACACAGGACTACACTTATACTATTGCTAGATCAATGAGTCAGTTCATTCATGAGTCAATACTTAGTACTATGAGATCATATACATTACATTACTATGAGAACATATACATTACATTACTAGAAGAACATATACAACTATACTAGAAGAAGAACATATACAACTATACTAGAAGAAGAACATATACAACTATACTAGAGAAAGAACATATACAACTATACTAGAAAGAGAACATATACAACGATACTAGAACATGTAACAATACATTACATATACATATATACATTGACAAATTATGATCCACTGTATCGGAGCATGCCTTAAATGTCATGGCCCGAGTTGTAGCCAGAGTCTCTTGGAGGGAGAGTGTGAGTTTGCGTATAGATCTATACTGGATTGACTATCCTACACCTTGCTGCTAGCTACAGCCGGGCCTGCAGGTCTGCAGGTGCCAAACGTCATTTCTTTTTACGACCATTCATTTGTCGTTGATACTCAGTCGATAGTATGGTACAATTAATCACATGTTACCTTAATATAAATCCAGTTTAAGGTAGTTAGTACAGCAGTAGTTCCTATATTACAATACTACAGTACTACAATAATTTATCCTTTATACACAATTAGTGATTATTTCACTTAAACATTTATGTACAAACTATATTTTGATAATGATAGTTACCCTTGGGAAAATTACACACTTTTATGATAAACGAACGTACAAAACGGTTATGCCTTGGTAGAAGGCTACTTTTAATAGAAAATATAGGTTTTTCTGAGAGATTCAAACTTTTACAAACACGTACAAACATTTACATACTTTTATCACCAATGTTTACAAACTATTGTTTAAAACTATTTTCAAACGTTTTGATACAAACACCGACACTAAAATACTTATGAACTCACCAGCTTAATGCTGATAAACTCTTTCAAAGTAACTTGTATTCTCAGGTCATCAGTAGATAGGTACCGATGCCAGCTTTTGAGAAGATGGAGTGCATCCAAGACTCATCTTATTATTTTGATTCACATTATTTTTGGTGTCTATAACTGTACAGAACACGCTTGTATTAAAATTATATATTTAATGCAATGGATGATGTTGTTTGCTTGTTTACTTTTACTGTGTTGTGATACTTACATGACGTCCTCCGCCCTAGAACGTTTCCGCCGTTCTTGGTTTTGGGGTGTGACACGTTATCCTCACTTTACATCCCTAAAACAACATCTATTACAAGGGACCTAATCTAGGATTTTCATCGGGACGGACATTATTCAAAAAGGGGCTTCCTCAGCAATAAATGTCCTAAAGGCAACCATGAGGGGGATAGAGTACACCGGTGAACAGATCGTTTACAACACCTACAGGTTATGAGCCTGCTAGCGTTCCACAGGACTGTCTAGAAAGAGTCTGTGGTTGTTATCCATACTCCACTGAATAACTAGATCAACAACAACAACAACGAGGCCTCTCATCTGTTTATCACACATCAACTATCTACCCATGTTCTACCCAACATATTAGTAGATAAAAATATATATTTTTATACATAGTTTAAAACCAGTATAACATGTTCAATCAATACATATTCCACATAACAGATGAGGCGCACACACATAACACATATTTCATAGAGAATAAATCAGATCTATGAGATAGAAGAAAGTGAATATACATTCACACATATAACCAACAAAATATACACATAACACGTATTTCGTATAAAATACTTCGTAATTATGCGTTAGAAGAAAGTAACTACACACTCACTTGATCAGAAGATGATCAAACAACACTACGACTTGCAGAAGTAGTATTCTTCGGTAGATCTGGAAGATCTTCACAAAAAATCGGGCTCCTCGTGGGCAGGGCTTTGGCTCGGGAATAATGCTCTTCGGGATCTTTGGGACTTCGGAACTTGCTTCGGGGATCGGGAATAATACCGGGGCTTCGGGGTATAATTGGCATGCAACTCATTGCAAAAACTAGAGAGAAAGGAAGAATTTGGCAAAAGAATAAGGCTACCCTCGCACCCTTTATATAGAGGCTGAAGCCTCGCATTACGCTGGGCGTAATGCTCTTACGCGGAGCGTACTCCTCCGAAATTGTCACTGCATGCGTCATCGGAGCACTCGAGTGTGAGGCGTGTCACGCTTCGGTGTACGATGGGTGTACGGCTTTACGCTGGGCGTAATGCGGCTTGAACTGGTGACTCCTCCCCCCTTCGGATATTATCCGATATATATATATATATATATATATATATATATATATATATATATATATATATATATATATATATATATATATATATATATATATATATATATATAAATTTGTATTTTTATTATCTAATAAACTTCGAAAATTCATATCTTCCTCATACGAACTCCGTTTTCGACGTTCTTTATATCCACGCGTAGGTGAGACTGCGCTCTACAACTTTCATTTAGACTCCGTCGGCTAATTTTTGACTTTATTTTTATTATTTGTTTTTAGTAGGTCGGGACAGGAAAACTTCGTTATAAATTCATAACTTCTTCATCCGACATCCGTTCTCACCTATCTTTTTATCGTTTCGCTACTATTAACGAGATCTTCGATTCTTGTTTAGATTGTTTCGGCTAAAAACCGCTCGGTCTCAAATCAAGTATTCGGGCTGCATACTGCTAAGTCGAAACTTCAGAAAATCATAACTTCCTCATACGAAGTCAGATTTGGACGATCTTTTTATGCACGCTCTCGGTTTAACGAACTCTACAACATTCGTTTAGATCACTAGGGCTAAATATCGCTCTAACGTAAATTTTACTTTTTACGTCATTCAGCGTTGCCGGTTCTGTCGTGAAACTTCGACAGGTCATAACTTCTTCGTTATAACTTGGATTTCGGCATTCTTTATATATTCGGAAACCTCATTTCAACTACTACAACATTATCCATAAATATCGATCTTATCTACATTTCATTTTGACGCTTATTTTTATTCTTAATTACATTAAGACACACAATTAAGCACAAAACACATAATACTCAAATAATACACTTATATTATTTCAAAACGGGTTACAAAGGTTAACCTAGACTATTACATCAACATTAATGACAGGTCCTGAAATACAGGCGTTACACTATGGAGTTAGCACTTGTTGAGTGAACCTTGGTGACTATGGAGTTAGCGCCTGATAACCATGGATTTAGTATCTGATATATAAACTTTGGCAGCAATGTTCTTCGTGCCGATTCCTTAGGTAAATCCTTAGGAACGAATGAATAATGAATAGTTGATTCTTAGGGTAAAACCTTAAGAAATAAAGAAGAAAATGGGGATGGGTAATTGGGTTGATTATTTGATGATTAAATATAATAATTATATTATTGTGGGTTGAAAACCTTATATGCTCACCAGGCTCCCTTTAAGATAATCGGAATAAAATAGCCTTGGAAATTCTGAGAATTGTGATTTCACTATCAAATCAAAGTATTGGGTGGTACTCCCTAATCTTTGATTGGATAAGACTCAGACGAGAAAAGAACAGAGAATGAGTATATGAATTTCCGTATGTACCAGAAAAAACTGACCAAAATCGGTTAAATACCTTCTTTGTCTGAAAACTGTCAAAATTGTCATAAAACAGTTTTGCAATAGTCAACAAACTGTCATAAATACGGGTTTTCTATAAGAATTAATACCAAGTCAAAAACGGGTCAAATATTCTAGATTTGGATTTCTGATGCATTTTCAATACAACAATATAACCCAGCCAGGGGCTCTGCCCCTTGGACCCCGCCAGGGGCTGCCGCCCATTGGACCCTGCTCCCAAAGTGTGACAACCCGAAATTTCCATTCTGTACAAACTATATCACTTCAATAGAAGATATAGCAGTCCCAGTTAATTTTCAGACTTTTTCGTGTAAGTTTGAGTAATTCAGGGTTTACACTTTAGGAGATATCAGGAGAGTGGATGCACTAGTGTTTAGTGCAAAACTATTATTCCAACACTCTGTTATATGAGAAATCATTTCAGTAATAAAAATATTTTCTGCCAAAAATATCTCAAGACTATAAATAGAATTCTGAACCAAATTCATTCATTATTCGCATTTCCAACTAGAGAAAAGCCATTTTCTCTCTCTCGGATCTTCGGGTTTTTATCCCAAATCGTGAGTACCTCTTTCTAGTAGTGTTAGAAAGCTTAATATGTGTTTATAACATGATTTAGATGGCTAAATCACCAGATTTAGGAGTTTACTCCCCAAGGTGTTCTTGGGCGCTAAACTCCCGAAACAAAGCCTAGACCTTCCCTTGTGATATGCTACTACCTTGGACACATATAGAAGTGTATTAGGGACAAGAAAACAACCAAGAAACTCAAACACATGGGAGTTCACGTCCCAAGATGATCTTGGACCGTGAACTCCAATAAATTGGATCAAAGGGTGCTTTTAAGGCACCTAAAGCCCTAGACATTTACATAGAATTGTTCCCACTTAATTGAAGGACTAAAACACATCAAAATCACCCCTTTAAGTGAGTTCACGGCCCTAATAAGGTTCTTGGGCCGTTAACATCAAACAAAGGCACAAAAGTGTACCTAAGGCCTTCATAAGCCTGGAATAAAAGTCTAGAAGCTATACCACTTGTGCAAGAGACTTGAAAGCATCAAAAACACCCATCCTTAAGAGTTTACGGCCGCAAACTCTAAGGGAAATGGCCTTAGGGCCGTAAACTCCTCAAAGGAGTGTTTCTATGCCTTAAACCCTTCCAAGGACTTAACCACCAAGTTGGAATAATTCTAGGGATTATTTAACACCTTAAAACAACCAAAGACATTGAGTCTTGGAGTTTACGGCCGTAAACTCAAGAGTTTACAACCGTAAACTCCATGTGTGATGGTATATGGAGAGTAAACTCATATATGGGGTCCTTTCGAACCCTAAACCTAAGTACCTTGTCCCACAATAGCTTAGATGCAATCCTTAGTACTTAAAACACTTACATAAAATGTTTATTTTGTTCTAGGATGTCTTAACATTATCAATTAGTAATTTAAGACTAATTGAGTGCATATATGTGTGATTATATGTTCATTAGGATCGTAGTGTGTGTACAAGTTTTCACTTGACACCTAGCCGTCCTACCTCTTCAGTTCATCCGTATCACCCACAACAGGTGAGTACATACCCCTTAATCAATGTTTTAAATGATTTTAAACGCTTTAATGGGGGGGAATACAAGTAGAAAACAACATGTTATTAAATCATCTATATGTATTTTATAACTGTGTTTTCATTCAACATATTTCACATACTACAAAATGTGATGCATGAAATGGATTTCTATCTTTAAAATACTTTGTTAGCAAATGTATTACTTTTGAAATGATTATCAAAAGGACATCAAGTCACTTTTATATTTGTTCAAAACCCCTAAATGTCTTACAAAACCATTTTACATTCTTGAACTAAACTATGCATATACACTTATAATCTTATATATGTATTGTTGTTATAGATTACATCTTTGATTTAGTTTCCCACACCTTTGAGTAGTAAGAGTGTATAAACCTACTTGAACAACCAATTACCTTTCAGTAAATTATCATGGGGATAATTTGAAGATATCAAACAGTATTCCTATTACAAGGAATCACACAAAAGTCAGTTCATTCATGAGTCCACACCAGTACATTACCTGATACATGAGTACGTTTACATATACTTACCTGATACATGAAGACGCTTACATGAATACAATACATGAACACTGTTACATAGATATATTATCCTGCAATCACTTACCTGGATACTTGTATCTCAACTAGTGAGGATGATTTATTAGTATTTTCTGTATAAATTATCTTTCCTATCCAGGTTCAATGGGATATCTCGGCGGGACTAACCATTCCGAACCCCGCTGATTAGCACCAGTGGTCGACGACCATCTACGGAGGTCTATGGTTACTATTTATATTAGGTAGATCGATATCTCAGCGGGACTAACCATTCCGAATCTCATCTGATTAATACCAGTGGTCGATGACCATTTACGGAGGTCTATGGTTACTATTTATTTTAGGTAGATCGATATCGGGACTAACCCTTCCACCCACCTGCTGCTGCTACAGAGGACAATTGGACAATCTTCGGATGTTCATTAGGTTATACCTTTCGCTTATTGCGATGTTGTGTACTCCTAGTACCCAGTGATAACACTTACATTAATACTTTTCTAGACAATCTTCGGATGTTCATTAGGTTATCTGTTTCGCTTATTGCGATGTTATGTTAGTCCTAGTACCCAGTGACAACACTTACACGAGTATATTTTTCCGGTTTACTTTATCTTGTGATATGTTCACATAAACGATGAGTTAGACTAAGTACTTTAGTACTAGTCAATAGAAGGAAAAACTATCATTTTCGGGTCTTGTTTGAGGACTACATTTCATAATAATAGAAAATAAGGGATTTTCTAAGACTTTTCATACTTACATCAACATTTTCATTTAAAGGTTTACATGACTTTTAAAACGGATTTTTCAAAGCCAGACAATGACACTTAAATACTTATGAATTCACCAGCTTTAAAGCTGATACTCTCTTTCAAAATAACTTGTATTCTCAGGTCATCAGTAGACAGGTACGGAGGCCAGTTTTTGAGAAGACGGAGCAGACAAGTCTCGTCTTTTATTTTGATTATATATTTTTGGTGTCTTATTACAATGAAAGAACACACATGTATTAAAACTTTACTTATAATGCAATGGATTATGTTGTTGCTTGTTTACTATTTTACACTGTTGTGATACTGTACATGACGTCCTCCACCCCTGAACGTTTCCACCGTTCGTGGTTTTGGGGTGTGACAGATTGGTATCAGAGCATTGTTTATAGTGAATATAGTATGTCAACCCATAAAAGATATACTAACTATAAATACATGGGGATTAAAACACTTTGACTAAGAGTTATACTTTTAAATAATAAAATATTTAAGTAAGTATACGTGCCTGCATTCATACTAAAATCAGTGTCACAATGACAAGAACAAAAGTATTACGATTGTTGAATATCACAAGTAAGCCTGGGGATATATGGTCAGTCTTGGGAATGGAATAGCCTGATCAACTATGCTGGTCTGAGGAGTGATTAGCATATGCCCAAGAATGGTTGTCATATGGCAACAAGTCTAAAAACTTACCAACACAACCATAAAGAAATACAGTAGGGGTATTTGGTCTTACTGTAATTATCTTAGTTAGTTCGTCTATTTTAGCTATTTCTTATATCCCTTTTCTCGCGTAGATTAAAATGGTTGGATTTCACCATGGCGATCCGTACTTCCCAAACCAAGGCAATGCTGGTTGGCTAGAGGCAGAACCAGAAGATGATCACCCAATCCCTTTGGATGATCACCATGCTGAGGGTTTTTCCGATAGTTCTGACTCAGAGCCTGAAGTCAACAACCTACCCCCAACTGCTCAAAACCCAAACCTGAACCCCCGTCCCGCGTTTCAAGGACCCACGCCTCTGTGGGCCACTAACTTGGCTAGATGGAGCCAGGAACAAGGTCAGCCCATTCCCTACAATGGAGACCGAAGTTTCTACAACCTCACTGAAGGAGGTTCTGCTGACAGGGTCCTACCCATCATGGTTCGTAGAATTTCCAGAAACACGATACTGGGTCAAGCAACTATTGACCGGGTCGTGGAGATTGAAGCAAACTCTGGCATTAACACTGTCCACATTCGCCAACTAGAGTCTGCTCATGAAAGGACTCTGGTCCGAAATGCAAATCTGCAGAGGGAACTTGCTGAAACTCAAGCGGAAGTTAGGGAACTTCGAGCTCAGCAAGTGAGAGCTGACAGGCGTATGAGAGACATGGAACATCTACTATCGGGATCAAGAACTCATGCTAGCAGTTCTTGTCGCCGATAGAATCTCGTCGACTCATCTTTTGGATATAACTTAGTTTATGTAAAAACTTTGGTCTAATTTCCTGTCTTTATGAATCTTAGACCTGTTAGGTCTTGATCTAGTCTTAATTCTATCAAAATTTTCCATCTTGGTTGATGTAAGGCCTACTTCTAGGCCATTTTTCTCGAACTTGTTACATCTGTGATTCCAGTATTATTGACAGATATCTAATCTTATGGAAATTATTATCCAAATGCTGTCATCTTCGTTTAGTCATTTTGTTGTTGGACTATGGGGAGTTAGTCCATGAGACACATTCATTAATCATTTATTCTTATCCACATCGTCCTCTTTTAAATGTATAGTTAAAGATGCCGCCATGCAGAAATACAAGGCGTAACCCAAACAACGAAGCACCGATACCACCACCTCCACCACCACCTGAACCTCTTCAACCACCTAACCCTTTCGATGCCAACATGCTCCAGGCAGCTTTCACAGCGGCAGTTGCAGCTGCTGTGTCAGCAATCAACGCTCCTGCCCCTAGTGGATCAGGAACAGGTGCACCTCCCTCGAACCACGGGGAAAGCCATGGACACCCTCGGGAATGCACCTACAAGGACTTCACGAACGCCAAACCCCGCAGCTTCAATGGAACTGGGGGTGTTATGGTGTTGAGACAATGGATTGAAAAGATGGAATCCGTCTTTGAAATCTGTGCTTGCCAGGAGGGCAACAAGGTCAAGTTTGCAGCTTGTACCTTCTCAGACAGAGCACTAACATGGTGGAACAGCCATGTTAACTATCTAACCTTGGTGGTGGCGTATTCCATCAGCTGGGAAAAGTTGAAAGACATGCTGATGAAAGAATACTGTCCTCGAGGCGAAGTACAAAAACTCGAGCAAGAATTCTGGGGTCTACAAATGGTTGGATCCGACATCACGACCTACAAAAATAGGTTCTGTGATCTGGCAAACTTATGCCCTGATATGGTTGCTCTTGAGAGCAAAGAGATAGAGAGATACATCTGGGGACTGTCGCCCCAGATCCAGTCATGTGTGATCGCTTCTAGGCCTATTACCTTCGATAACGCCAAGGAACTGGCACAATCTCTCATCGATCACCGGAAACCTCAGAACCCAACGATCCCTACACCCGTACCACAAAAGTCCAACCTCGACAACAACAAGAAAGGGTGGAATAAGAGGAAAAGAGGGGCTTCGCAAGGATCCTCTAATAAACAAAAACTTGTGGCGATCAATGCTACCACAGTGACTCCTGTTGTCCCTGCGAACCCCTTACCAGCAAAAACGTATGCTGGGTCTCTCCCAAAGTGCAAAAAATGTAGCTTCCACCACCGCGGACCTTACTGGGAGATGCAATGCACTAACTGCAATAGGAAGGGGCACACAGCACGTTTCTGCCAAACTCCAACAGCTCAGGTCGCCCATGTTCCTAACGCCGGTATGGGCCAAACTTGCTACGGTTGTGGCGAGGTGGGCCACTACAAGAGGAACTGCCCTAAAGCGGGGATGGTTGGAGGAGTAGGAAGAGTTATCGCCCTAGGCCACGAGGAAGCGGTAGCTGATCCTACGATAGTTACTGGTACGTTTCTCCTCGATAACTCATATGCTTCATACTTTTCGACAGTGGAGCAGAGAGAAGTTTCGTAAGCCACAAATTCGCACACCTACTTAAACAAAAACCCTGTGCTTTAGATAATTCATTCACGGTAGAAATGGCTAACGGGAAAACGGAGAGTACTAACTGCATATATGTAGGTTGTACCTTAACTTTAGATAGCCATACTTTCAAGATAGACCTCATGCCAGTCCAAATTAAATGTTTCGACGTTATCATCGGCATGGATTGGTTGAGTCTTCTTCGCGCCGACATCATGTTCTTTGAAAAAGCAGTTCGTTTTAACCTTCCTAACAACGAAACCTTAGTTATCTATGGCGACAAACCTAGTACAAGCCTTCGCATCATTTCGTGCATTCAAGCCCAGAAGTGCTTGCGAAAGGAATATCATGCATTCCTCGCACACGTCGTCGATACCAGTCAAGAACTGAAAGACATCCAGAACATCCCAGAAGTACGCGACTTTCCCGACATCTTCCCAGAAGAACTTCCCGGTTTACCACCGCAACGCCAAGTCGAGTTCAGAATCGACTTAGTGCCAGGAGCTACCCCAGTAGCCAAATCTCCTTGTCGTCTGGCACCGGCCGAGATGCAGGAACTTTCCAGTCAACTTAATGAACTTCTCAAGAAGGGATTTATTCGACCAAGCTTCTCACCATGGGGAGCACCGGTCTTGTTCGTCAAGAAGAAAGATGGATCGTATCGCATGTGCATCGACTATAGAGAAATCAACAAACTTACCATTAAAAATCGTTATCCCTTGCCCCGCATTGACAATTTATTTGATCAACTTCAAGGAGCCAACTACTTCTCGAAGATAGATCTGCGATCCGGATATCACCAACTATGAGTGTTAGAGGAGGATGTTCCCAAGACAGCCTTCCGAACTCGTTATGGGCACTACGAGTTTGTAGTAATGCCATTTGGATTAACTAACGCACCCGCAGTATTCATGGATCTGATGAATAGGGTGTGTCGTCCTTACTTGGATCAGTTCTTCATCGTCTTCATCGATGACATACTCATCTACTCTCGAAGTAAGGAGGAGCATAGTCAACATCTCCGTAAAGTCTTAGAAACATTGCGAGCGGAGAAGCTCTATGCGAAGTTCTCCAAGTGCGAATTTTGGATTCGGCGAGTCGAATTTTTGGGCCATGTTGTTAGCGAAGAAGGAATACATGTGGACCCTTCCAAAATTAAGGCCATCGAGAACTGGTCAGCACCGAAGACACCTACAGAATTTCGTCAATTTCTAGGTCTCGCTGGCTACTATCGCAGGTTCATTAAGAACTTCTCCAGCATAGCGAAACCTCTGACAACCCTGACCCAGAAAGGCATGGTCTTTGACTGGGAAGAGAAGCAGGAAAGAGCGTTCCAAACGCACAAACGAGCCTTGTGCACCGCCCCGATACTATCCCTCCCCGAAGGAATAGAAGACTTCATTGTCTATTGTGATGCATCCAATCAAGGACTCGGATGTGTATTGATGCAGCGAGGTAAGGTCATAGCCTATGCCTCGAGACAGCTGAAGACACATGAGGTTAACTATACCACCCACGATCTTGAGCTAGGAGCAGTTGTGTTTGCTCTGAAGATCTGGCGACAATACCTATATGGTACAAAAAGCACGATCTTTACAGACCATAAGAGTCTACAACACATTTTCAACCAGAAAGAGCTCAACATGAGACAACGCCGGTGGGTGGAGCTACTCAGTGATTACGAGTGCGATATTCGTTATCATCCGGGTAAAGCCAATGTAGTAGCCGATGCCCTAAGTCGGAAAGAATATTCTGGTCGAAGGGTTAAATCTTTGACTCTAACTATCCATTCACACTTGTCCATGCAAATAAAGGAGGCTCAGCTCGACGCTTTGAAACCTGAAAACGTGGCTGGTGAATCCCTTAGAGGGATGGATAAGAACTTGGAAGTCAAGGGTGGTGGAGCCTTGTACCTCATGGATCGGATCTGGACATCGAAACACGGTGGCTTCAGAGACTTGGTCATGACGGAAGCTCACAACACTCGTTATTCCGTCCACCCGGGTTCAGATAAGATGTATCTGGATCTTAAAAAGTTATACTGTTGGCCTAACATGAAAGCAGATATTGCTACCTTCGTGAGTAAATGCCTTACTTGCGCAAAGGTCAAGGTCGAATACCAGAAACCCTCCGGTCTCCTACAGCAACCGGAGATACCAGAATGGAAGTGGGAGCGGATCACTATGGACTTCATAACCAAGTTACCCAAGACGACGGGTGGACTTGATTCCATATGGGTCATCGTCGATAGACTGACCAAGTCTGCACACTTCCTGCCGATCAAAGAAACAGACAAGATGGAGAAACTTAGAAGAACTTACATTAGGGAGATTGTAAGGTTGCACGGTGTTCCTTTATCCATCATCTCAGACAGAGATAGTAGATTCACTTCGAGGTTCTGTCAGTCATTACAAAATTCCCTAGGAACTAGGCTGGACATGAGTACAGCCTACCATCCACAGACCGACAGGCAAAGTGAGAGAACTATCCAAACCTTAGAAGACATGTTGCGTGCCTGTGTGATTGATTTTGGAAAATCTTGGGATACCCATTTACCCCTCGTCGAATTTTCCTACAACAACAGTTATCACACGGGCATAAAGGCAGCTCCATTTGAGGCCCTCTATGGCCGAAAGTGCAGATCCCCTCTGTGCTGGGCTGAGGTGGGTGATACCCAGTTAGCTAAGGGACGAGTTCCCGAAAGCACTCTCACGGGTCCGGAGATCATCCGGGAAACGACAGAGAAGATCGTTCAAATTCGTGAACGATTGAAAGCCTCTAGAGACCGACAGAAAAGCTACGCTGACAAGCGAAGGAAACCATTGGAATTCCAGGTGGGCGACCGAGTCCTACTGAAGGTCTCACCCTGGAAGGGCTTGATATGCTTTGGAAAGCGTGGGAAGCTCAATCCAAGATACATAGGGCCTTTCGAGATTCTCGCTAGAATCGGCCCTGTAGCTTACAAATTCAATCTACCGCATGAACTCAGTAACGTACATCCTACCTTCCACGTCTCGAACTTGAAAAAGTGTCTGTCCGGCGAGACTCTTGCTATTCCACTCGACAAGATCGAGATCAACGAGAGCCTTAACTTCGTGGAGGAACCAATAGAGATCATGGACCGAGAGGTCAAGCAAACAAAGTAGAGTCGTATCCCGATAGTGAAGGTGCACTGGAACGCAAAGCGTGGACCTGAATTCACTTGGGAACGAGAGGATCAGATGAAACTGAAATACCCTCATCTTTTCACTTAGTTATGTGTAATTTCTTATTTGCTTAAATTCTAATTTCGGGACGAAATTCCTTCTAACGGGGGGATGATGTGACAACTCGAAATTTCCATTATGTACAAACTATATCACTTCAATAGAAGTTATAGCAGTCCCAGTTAATTTTCAGACTTTTTCGTGTAAGTTTGAGTAATTCAGGGTTTACACTTTAGGAGATATCAGGAGAGTGGATGCACTAGTGTTTAGTGCAAAACTGTTATTCCAACACTCTGTTATATGAGAAATCATTTCAGTAATAAAAATATTTTCTGCCAAAAATATCTCAAGACTATAAATAGAATTCTGAACCAAATTCATTCATTATTCGAATTTCCAACTAGAGAAAAGCCATTTTCTCTCTCTCGGATCTTCGGGTTTTTATCCCAAATCGTGAGTACCTCTTTCTAGTAGTGTTAGAAAGCTTAATATGTGTTTATAACATGATTTAGATGGCTAAATCACTAGATTTAGGAGTTTACTCCCCAAGGTGTTCTTGGGCGCTAAACTCCCGAAACAAAGCCTAGACCTTCCCTTGTGATATGCTACTACCTTGGACATATATAGAAGTGTATTAGGGACAAGAAAACAACCAAGAAACTCAAACACATGGGAGTTCACGTCCCAAGATGATCTTGGACCGTGAACTCCAATAAATTGGATCAAAGGGTGCTTTTAAGGCACCTAAAGCCCTAGACATTTACATAGAATTGTTCCCACTTAATTGAAGGACTAAAACACATCAAAATCACCCCTTTAAGTGAGTTCATGACCCTAATAAGGTTCTTGGGCCGTTAACATCAAACAAAGGCACCAAAGTGTACCTAAGGCCTTCATAAGCTTGGAATAAAAGTCTAGAATCTATACCACTTGTGCAAGAGACTTGAAAGCATCAAAAACACCCATCCTTAAGAGTTTACGGCCGCAAACTCTAAGGGAAATGGCCTTAGGGCCGTAAACTCCTCAAAGGAGTGTTTCTGTGTGTCACAACTGGAAATTTTGTGTCATGTAATCTATACATTCAAGCTAATGTGAATCAAAAACTTAAGAACATGATTGACACCTATGATTATGACTTCACAAACTTCAATCAAATACATTATACAAGTACTACAAATAGTCATCAAACAATTGGAAACCCTAGAAGTCTTTGTTTAAGTCCATTTTGGACTAGGACTCCCTTATTGGATCCAAATGGACCAATAAGCTTCCAATTAGACTATCACGGGCTTAGAACCCTAATTGGGCTCTAATTGGACCCACACTAATTTATTTCAACATTCTGGGCCATGTTGGGCCTAGAATGAAATGAATTAAAAGCCTTGATACATGAATAACCTAAACTAGTCCAATAAAAATATAAAAATCCTACCACATTCTTTTAGGCTTAAAACATACCCAAATTAACTCTAATATTGGGCTTAGGGACAAAGGCCCAAAATTTTCCTTTTCCCTTCCAAATTCTCGGCCCAAGGCCCAAGTCCAAGAAGAAATGGAAGAGTTGACTATTTGCTTGCCACCTCATTAATACCCAACATGTTTCCATGCACATCTCATACTTCTAGGAGCATATCACTTCAAAGATCACATCTCTTCTTCCTATCTCTCTCACTCTCGGCCATACACCCACACACACTCACAAAAATCTCTCAAACACTCTCAAGAACATCCCTCCCTCTCCACTCAAAATCTCGAAAATTAGGAGGCTTTCAAGAGGATATTTCCACCAACTCTTCATCCAAGGTAAGGCTATGCTTGGATCTATGAATTAAATTCTTTGTTTTATCAAAATCCTTTCCTAATCTATGCAAAAATCGTGATCTTGCATCCTAGAACCATCTCAAACTCGAGATCTTCAAGAAAAGGGTGCTAAGGCCAAAAATCACCAAGTTTTCTTCCATCTTTTCTTAAAAAACCGAAATCACACACCAAGGTGAGCTTCATACCCCTATTTTCTGTTTTCATGAGTTTTGTTGGGGGGGGTGGGAATACAAGTGAAAGTGTAGATCTATATGTGTTTGGTATGCCTTGTATGATTTCCATGCTTACATGTATGCTTTTGTGTGCTATA
This sequence comes from Lactuca sativa, assembly GCF_002870075.4. Classification (NCBI taxonomy): domain Eukaryota; kingdom Viridiplantae; phylum Streptophyta; class Magnoliopsida; order Asterales; family Asteraceae; genus Lactuca; species Lactuca sativa. The sequence continues at coordinate 213,358,679 of NC_056623.2, read as the reverse complement.
ATGTTGGATCTAGCCATAAAACCCCTCAAAACCGAGATATATCTTATGTTAAGTGATTTTAGCATCAAATATATTTCTACATACAAAGTGTTTCAAGAAAAATAGCTAAGTGGTTTAGTAACAATTTTCTTTGGGCTAAAAACACAAATTTTGGGCCTAAAATGTGAAAAATACAAAATTAAGGGCCCAAATTGACATATCACGAATTCTGATGGATGAGGTGTGCCAAAACAGTTTCAATAAAACAATTTCTGGAAATTTACTCATTTAGAGGATTAAAAACATAAATTTCAAGCTTAATGGGCTAAAAATGACATTTTCGGCCCAATGAGGCTCATTATGCGAGATTTTCTGTTTTGGAGGGCCAAAACTGTATTTTTCTGTAAAACAGTGGACTATAAGTGTTCCAAGTCCTTTTCAAAGGTTTAAAATGCTTTTTAAATTTAAAAAGGACCAAAGTTGCAAAAATTTTACAATTTGGGCCAAAATTGCCAAAGTTGCGGAAAAGAAGGGTTATAACCGAGAAAACTGCATTTTCAGGGACTTAAACTGTTTTCTATGAAAAATATGCTGAAAAATATTAATTTCAATAATTTTTGGTGTTAAAATGTCAAGAAAATTGATTTAAGGACCAAACCGGAAAATATTCAACTAAAGGGTTGAAAAAGTAAATTTTACAAACAATGAGGGGCTGAAACAGAAAACTTTCAAGGCTAATTCAATACATGAAATTTGATCAAACAATGGTACCGCGGCTATCGACGAAATACAATACATTACAATACCAAAAGTCGTTGTTAAACGAATTGGTTCGGTCTCGAACCAATAAAAATCCGAAACTACTAACACTACGACACTACAACACTACGATTCATACAACTAACGATTTGGAATTCATTATACATGCGAATGTGCACAGACGTCTACGCACTATCTTTGGGCCCCACAAGTGTAAAATCTTGTTCGTTGAGCCTAGCTAGCCCGACGACCTGATCTTAAGGCCCAAAGACTTCAATCTTACGAAGTGTTGGGTTTTACCGATCCGACACGACGTAACCGGACTTTCAATGGCTTGTAGACTACTGGTCCCCAAGGGTCCTTTAGTGTCGCTAGTAGATCTGCCTTTTTGCGAGGCGGGTCTGGGACCCCTCATACCTTTTTATCCCCAACCGGCTAATGGAGTCATTGAGGCCTTCGTGTCCTCTTTCTCTTCGGATGTGGGACTACACGTAGTCAGGGCGGTTAGATAACGTGATTAGTACGGACGACGCCTACGGGATCGTTAGTATTGCTATAGACGAGTCGTTTGCGTAACGCGTGTTTGTAGCAGATAATCATAATCCAATGTCGTCTGGTAATGATAACTTCATGCGTTGTAATGGTTTCAATGTAAATTCATGGAATTCAAAGAATTAGGAAAACATCGGGTTTTCCTAGGGTTTTTCAATACATACAGATTCGAAATACATACAACTTCAATGCACAATTTTTACAAGTATAGAAACAAACAAGCATACTTATGGATCTTCACAAACGTTTTCAAAAGCTTCTCTTTTCAGAAAATATCGGATTTTCTGGTGGTTTTCAAACGATACGAAACATTGTTTTTCAAATACAACTTATGAACTCACCAACATTTCATATGTTGACGTTTTTCAAAATACTTGTATTCTCAGGGAACTAGTGAATCAAAGGAAATCATATTCAGTGATGGCTTGCAGTTTATTTATGTACGAATCGAACAATCTATTTTGGGAATGTAATGTTTAAACAATGTACTTCATGTAAACTCTACTGGTTGTACTATATTAATGCATGGTGACGAATGTTGTTACGTTTCATATATATTCAATGTTATGGTATTCAATTGAGTCACGACAGCCCCCAAACGTTTCCGCCGCCTGGTTTGGGGTTGTGACAGTATGCCTTAAACCCTTCCAAGGACTTAACCACCAAGTTGGAATAATTCTAGGGATTATTTAACACCTTAAAACAACCAAAGACATTGAGTCTTGGAGTTTACGGCCGTAAACTCAAGAGTTTACAACCGTAAACTCCATGTGTGATGGTATATGGAGAGTAAACTCATATATGGGGTCCTTTCGAACCCTAAACCTAAGTACCTTGTCCCACAATAGCTTAGATGCAATCCTTAGTACTTAAAACACTTACATAAAATTTTTATTTTGTTCTAGGATGTCTTAACATTATCAATTAGTAATTTAAGACTAATTGAGTGCATATATGTGTGATTATATGTTCATTAGGATCGTAGTGTGTGTACAAGTTTTCACTTGACACCTAGCCGTCCTACCTCTTCAGTTCATCCGTATCACCCACAACAGGTGAGTACATACCCCTTAATCAATGTTTTAAATGATTTTAAACGCTTTAATGGGGGGAATACAAGTAGAAAACAACATGTTATTAAATCATCTATATGTATTTTATAACTGTGTTTTCATTCAACATATTTCACATACTACAAAATGTGATGCATGAAATGGATTTCTATCTTTAAAATACTTTGTTATCAAATGTATTACTTTTGAAATGATTATCAAAAGGACATCAAGTCACTTTTATATTTGTTCAAAACCCCTAAATGTCTTACAAAACCATTTTACATTCTTGAACTAAACTATGCATATACACTTATAATCTTATATATGTATTACATTTTTCATTTAGTTTCCCACACCCTTGAGTAGTAAGAGTGTATAAACCTACTTGAACAACCAATTACCTTTCAGTAAATTATCATGGGGATAATTTGAAGATATCAAACATTATTCCTTTTACAAGGAATGACACAAAAGTCAGTTCATTCATGAGTCCACACCAGTACATTACCTGATACATGAGTACGTTTACATATACTTACCTGATACATGAAGACACTTACATGAATACCATACATGAACACTATTACATAGATATATTATCCTGTATTCACGTACCTGGATACTTGTATCTCAACTAGTGAGGATGATTTATTAGTATTTTCTGTATAAATTATCTTTCCTATCCCGGTTCAATGGGATATCTCGGCGGGACTAACCATTCCGAACCCCGCTGATTAGCACCAGTGGTCGATGACCATCTACGGAGGTCTATGGTTACTATTTATATTAGGTAGATCGATATCTCGGCGGGACTAACCATTCCGAATCTCATCTGATTAATACCAGTGGTCGATGACCATTTACGGAGGTCTATGGTTACTATTTATTTTAGGTAGACTGATATCGGGACTAACCCTTCCACCCACCTGCTGCTGCTACAGAGGACAATTGGACAATCTTCGGATGTTCATTAGGTTACACCTTTCGCTTATTGCGATGTTGTGTACTCCTAGTACCCAGTGATAACACTTACATTAATACTTTTCTAGACAATCTTCGGATGTTCATTAGGTTATCTGTTTCGCTTATTGCGATGTTATGTTAGTCCTAGTACCCAGTGACAACACTTACACGAGTATATTTTTCCGGTTTACTTTATCTTGTGATATGTTCACATAAACGATGAGTTAGACTAAGTACTTTAGTACTAGTCAATAGAAGGAAAAACTATCATTTTACTTACATAACAGTCGGGTCTTGTTTGAGGACTACATTTCATAATAATAGAAAATAAGGGATTTTCTAAGACTTTTCATACTTACATCAGTATTTTCATTTAAAGGTTTACATGACTTTTAAAACAGCTATTTCAAAGCCAGACAATGACACTTAAATACTTATGAATTCACCAGCTTTAAAGCTGATACTCTCTTTCAAAATAACTTGTATTCTCAGGTCATCAGTAGATAGGTACGGAGGCCAGTTTTTGAGAAGACGGAGCAGACAAGTCTTGTCTTTTATTTTGATTATATATTTTTGGTGTCTTATTACAATTAAAGAACACACTTGTATTAAAACTTTACTTATAATGCAATGGATGATGTTGTTGCTTGTTTACTATTTTACACTGTTGTGATACTGTACATGACGTCCTCCACCCCTGAACGTTTCCACCGTTCGTGGTTTTGGGGTGTGACACAGGGGCGCTGCCCCCGGACCCCCGTTCATCTAGGGGCTTCGCCCCTAAATGACAGTCTACTTTTAATCTTTAATAAACTTAAACAAGTGTGCACTCCACACCTTCCTTACTTGTTTAATATTTATCAAGATCACTTTTGTCAACAAAAGTAATCCCATTACACTTAAATCACACTAGTGAAACAAATCACCAACACTCCCAAGCCTGACCCATTCAGTTTTCTTTGTATCACAGGTAACAAATCACCATCACTAGTGTAAATGAATGTATGTTCTGTTTATGCTTATGTGTCTATATCGGAACATGACATCCCGAGATTTTGTTATATAATGAAAATACATTTCTTTAAGAAATGCTTTGATAAATTGTTATCGTATTTTGTTTTGTGAACAAATTCCGTAACCGTTTTCTTTAAAAAATTACTCTGATTTTAAAAACAAAACATAAACAAATCGGTCTTTTCTGGCCGTGAAATTGGGGATGTCACACAAGTGTACTTTTGATTTTAATGCAAAACATAATTGTAGTATTAGTTTGACCTAAAAACACAAATGACTTAATATTCTAACAAAAAAAGCAAGACATTTTTTTATTATTTTTTTATAACAAACAGAAGCATACATCTGTTTTAACCAAAAAATCAACGTATTATTTTAAATCAAACCAACAATTTACTTATTTTATGCCCCTTCCTAAACCCTAAACATTAATCTCCGAAACAAAACTTTTCGTTAAAATGAAAATATTCATCTTTCTTATTTTCGGGAAACAAAACCCAAAAAAGTTTATAATTTTACTTTTTGTCGTGTAATGTTTTATTTTAAAAAATCGACATTTATGTTAAAAATGACAAACATAGACAAGTGAGGTTTATACTGCAATCTATGTACATTGGAAAAAAATAATTAAATATAGAAAAAATTGGTCGATGACCGGAAACATTTAAGTTAATAAGTTTTTTGTTTAACAACCTTAACAGAAAAATAACACGACAAAACACAAAATCAGTTTATGCGAATGATGATTGTTGATGCTCTAAGGAATAAATGTCCTTAAAACATGCATTCAATTTTAAACTATTTCCTAGAAAAAGTCATCTTATAAGATTTAACATATCAAATGACATTTATAGATAGAAGTTCTTCAATGAAGGTTGTCTGTTGAAGTCTCGCTTGGGACTCAAACACTAAACTCAAATCTGGCTAAAGTAAAGTGGAATCCAAATTTGAATCATACATTCGTTTTCACAGCGGTCGAAAATCAAGTGAGTTTGCATCACACCGAGGTTTACATTAAATAAGTATACAAAATTAAAAGCAGTATCACTGTATCACAAACCAAAATGAACTAGGTGACTCACAATTTCAAGTGAGTTGATGATACTTGATGATGTATTGTACGTTCTTTAAATGAAAATAATCTACGACAAAAATCAAAGTTTTCAAAATTTATTAATATAATTATGTTTAAACATATTAAATAAATATTATATAAAAACAAAAATCGAGTTTCATTTTTCGTTAAGAAGTTTTCAAAAATTATTAATATAATAATGTCTAAACATACTATTAAATAAATTTTATATAACAACAAAATCAAGTTTCATTTTCCGTTAACAATCTAAGTTCTCAAAATTTATTAATATAATAACGTTTAAACATATTAAATAAGTTTTATAGTATAATATAAAACTTAACAAAATCAATAGATAGGTATACACCTAATTAGGGGGTAGAGAATAAATTCTGCCAAACAAAATGGATCGGAGAATTTGAAGGGAAAACAATGGTCGGATGAAGTTTATGAACTCGGATCGGGTACATTGAAGGTGGGTAAGTTTGTACTTTGTAGTTAATCCGAGCAAATGTTTGTGTTTTGATCGGACGACAGATACATGGTCTTGGGATAGGGCTAATGAAAGGTGGTTTCACATTGGATTCTTTTAAAAACCATAAGCCGACAAGAGTTTATGGGTGGCAGGTGGAAAAAGTCTGTTGTTAGAGAAATGCAGGTGGGGCCCATTGATATTGCATGTCGCATGAAGACTGGATGCGTGCGATACACTCGCCGACAAGAGAACTGAATAACCGGCTGTTTTCTATTCTAGTATAGCCATTGACGCATATAAGATTGTACAATAACCATTACAACATGTACATTTTACAGTCTGTATTTTCGGATGAATGATATCTTTTTATCTCAGATACCTCCTTTCTCGGATGCTTTTGCCAAATGAACTTCTACGCATCCACCATATCTTGCATTTTCCGGTGAATCCTCATCTACTGAAATGATTCTTAGGGATACAACACAGCTTTTTTCTCTCAATCCCAACGATTTCGATGAATCAGTTCGAGTTATGATTGAGTTCATCTCAGTTCATCCTATTCACGTCCCTCTTACTAAAATTCCTAACCCAAAATTCCCATTAAGGCTTCTAGAACTTGCATTCAAACGGGTTCTTGTTAAGGACGATTGTATTGAAGTAACGATTATAGATGATCGTGTTGCAACTGTCACCAAATCGACATTCTTAAAGGCAGTTGGAGTTGAAGAAAACCCAGAAGGTTTCGTTGCGACAGAGATAGCTATGGATCAATTTCAGGCATTTCTTTCTGAAATCGGGTTTAAAGGCATTTATAAAGCAAAACAGTTCAACAAATCTGCAGTTCCTGGGTTGTGGACTGTTCTTTTGCACATTATTATGAAAGGGTTGTCTGGTAAACATGGAGGAACAGACTCAATGAGCAAAGAGTGGTTAAATCTTGCCTATAGCTTTTTTACAGGGTTTTCTTCTACCGTTGATCTTCCGAAGGTGATGTGGGATGATTTCTGTAAGTTCACCAAGAGAAGGAAAGACAACGAGATCCCATCTCCTCGATTTTGGGCTCTCACGCTTCAACAATTGTATTCGGACTTGGGAATTCCGATTTCGACCGACTCATCCGAGGAAGAGGTATATGTTTCTTTTAAAACTATTAAATCTTATCGGATCCCAAATCAATCCGATTTTGGGGCCATCCGAAGATTGCCTGAACATATGCTTTCTATTCTTCCTTCCGATTCTCCTTTCAAAGCTAAACATTTGGCCGATACGGATCCGACTAACCCGTCCGTTCCTACCCCGTCACCATCTCTCTTTCCCTCGGAAAGAGAGAAACTGACCTCTTCCAGGAAGAAGCAATTGCCCAAGGCAATCAAAAAACGACATGCAAAATCCCCAACGAAAACTAAAGCCTCAAAGAAAGCAAAAAGTGTTCAACCCTGTGAAAAGGATTCGCAGATCGGTGCTTCAAAATCCTCTCAAAATGAACCACCCATATCCTCCCAAAAGAATGATATAGGTGTTGAACATAGCTCCTTACAGCGTATTATTCCTACTACACAATCACAACCTACGAAAATTGTCACAAGTCCCAAGCAATCTGATACTGGGGTTGTCCCTCCTATGTTGGAAGTTCCAAGTAATCCAATACATTCAGGAGCTACTAATGTTCCATTTTTAGATCCAATTGTTTGTGATGAAGGAATTGACAAAGATGAAAAAGATGTTGAGGAGATGTTATCTGAAAAAAATAATACCAAAGTGTCGAATGTTCAAATGCCATCTGATTTAACTAAGAATTTACAAGCCTCATCCTCCAAGCCACATATAGATATTGATCTTTTATCTCTATTAGATGAGATAAAGGAGACTTATTGTAATGATTCTTCTGATGATGGTAATGATGACAATGAAGAAGATAATGATGATGAAAGCGAGGATAACTCTGATTCGGACACTCATTCTTCGAACAAGGTCACCATTGACCCATCTGATTTCATCCATGTCAAACAAAAGGTTGAATCGGTTGGAGTCAAAGTCGACTCTCTTGACAAAAAACTAGATCTTGTGATCAAAGCTCTTACAGAGATCAAGGCTTCAACTCCATCTATCCAAGACCGAGAAAAGCAATTAGATGAACTTATCTCTATAAGATTGAAGCATTCAAGGGAAGTGTCTGAAGCTCGTTTAAATGAAACCCTAAAGCACCATATGGGGATGATGGATCAGATGCTGAAAGTTCATAACCAGATTGTCGATGCTGTTAAATTCGACGCAATACACAAGGTGGTTGAAGTTGTTATGGAAGAATTAAAGAAGCAATCACCTACAGTAGAGACATACGATAATCTGTCCAAGATTATTAATCTGAGCTTCAGAAAGGTTTTGGAGAAGATTGGGGGACTGAAAGACCAGATCAAGCTTGCTCCAATGGCTGAGGCATTCGATGCAAGAGGGAAAGAAGGTGTTTGTGATCTGAATATGGAATACAAGTTAAGGGATGATGATTCAGATGAAGAAATGCAAATATCTCAATCCAAGAAAACTTCCTTATCCGAGAAGATCATATCCAATGAAACCAAGTCCCAATTGTCTACTTGGCGAGTTACTTATTCTGAAGTAGTAAACAAACGTTTACAAGATGCTAAGGCCAAGAGACTGAAATTAATTCAATCCTTTAAAGCTTCTCAATCAACCAAATCTCCGATTATTGCACCTATTGATCAATGAGCCTAAATCCAAACTGTAACATCTATGTGATATTTATAATCTAGTATTTCTGACAGCAAATCAGTCGGAATGGAATATCAAATTCCAATTTTGTCATAACGGAATCGCGAATTCCATGTAAATGTAAACATTGAATTACCAAACACACCACATAATGGTGTCTTGTAATTTCACTTATCTATGATTTTAGCTTTTTAATTACTTTTTTTTTCACCAATACAAATCTATATATTCTTTTCTTTTTCTTCCATCCAGATTTTGTAGTTAGTATTTAAAAGAGTATTCTTGTACTAGATTTTTTTTAGAATTTTTTGAATATATACTAAATTAAAAGAGTTAATTATCTCTGAGAATTTAGGGCTTCTTCTTTTAAATAAATTTAAATTTATTGAAATACCCTTATAAGGATATTTAGTGTATGATAAGTACAGAACTGATATAGATGAAAATTGGCTGGATTTTATTAGAAATAAAAGATAGTGGCCCGATTCGAGAGGGGCATGGTCTCCGATTACAAGAACAAAGAAATCAAAAAAATAATTCTGCATGCCAATTATGGCAAACTAGCCATTTATTTATACCGGAAATTATGAAATTAAGGGCATGATTCTACACCCTAATTTCCTGGATAATCATTAATTAAATTGATTGCCTAAAATCATCCAGTGATTTGACCAAGAGGATTTAGCCAATTTCCAAAAACAGAATACAGCTGTCCCATTTTTGTAGCTGTGACTCGATCTTTCCTTCTTGAGTACACTTTCAATGGAGGATCGTTATCATTACTTTCCTCCCGGTAAAACGTCCTGTCCTCAAGATGGAATGTAGGAAATTGCTCAGCCACTAGATCATAGGTTTCCCATGTAGCCTCTTCTACAGGTCGATTAGACCATGAAATCAACAATTCGAGAACAGGTTGGCCAGCTTCATAGACCCATCGATGAGTGATGACCGAGTTAGGTTGTAAATCAATTTCCCAGTCGTTGGTGATGGGTAACGGGGTAACTGGTATTGAAGAAAAAGAACCATGGGCAGGTTTAAGCATCAAAATGTGAAATACCGGGTGGATTCTAGTTGTAGGTGGTAATTCCAATTCATAAGCAACTGGACCCACTATTCTTTTAACATGATATGGTCCAAAAAATCTTGGAGATAACTTCTCATAATGACGTTTAGCCAAAGTCTTTTGGCGATACGGTTGAATCTTCAAGAAGACATAATCACCAACCTGAAATGTGACTTCCCGTCGCTTCTGATTTGCTTGGTTTCTCATTCTGTCTTGGGCCTTTTGGAGGTTTTGGCGAAGAAGCTTTATCATATCATCCCGATCAACTAACTGTTGTTCCAGCTCTGCATTTTTTGTTTCGCCTGCCGTATAGGGAAACAACGAAGGGGGTTCTCGACCATATACAACAGAGAATGGAGTAGTGCCGGTGGCCATGTGGTACCCCGTGTTATAAGAATATTCGGCCCAAGGCAAGTACGCACTCCATTTGGTTGGTTGTTCACTAGCAAAACAACGTAAGTAAGCTTTTAGGCAGCGATGCAACACTTCAGTTTGGCCATCCGTTTGAGGGTGGTAACTTGTGCTCAGCTTTAATTTTGTCTGACTTAAACGAAACAACTCTTGCCAAAAGTTGCTGAGGAAGACAACATCTCTATCAACACGATTGATGGAGGGAAGCCATGCAACTTGACTATTTCCCTACAAAAAATCGTTGCTACTCCTTTAGCCGTATAAGGATGGGATAAGCAAATGAAGTGAGCGTATTTGCTTAAACGATCCACTACAACTAAAATAGTATCAAAACGACTAGATGGCGGTAATCCAACGATAAAATCCATGGAAACATCTTCCCAAATTCGGTTGGGAATGGGTAGGGGCTGAAGTAATCCTGCTGGGGCCAAAGTCTGATACTTTTGTTGCTGACAGATTATACATTGCTGAACAAACTCCCTGACATCTTGTTTCATCTTTGGCCAATAGTAACGAGAAAAGAGTATCTTGTATGTTTTTAAAAAACCTCCATGTCCACCTATTGGAGTGTCATGTGCTTCTTGTAACAGCTTGAGTTTGAGATTGTGTATCTCTGGAATCACCATCTGTCCATGGTAAAACAAAAGCTGATCCACCAGTGAGAAATCAGGGGCGGATGAAGGATCTGCTTGCAACTTTGTGATCAGATCACTAGTAAATGAATCAGTTTGCAACCCTGCCTTGATATCAGCTAATTCAACACAAAAAGGGATGATAAGAGTTAGTAATTCTCCTGAGTGGGGTCGGCGAGATAGGGCATCTGCCCCTTTATTCTCTTTCCCAGCCTTATGAACAATTGAAAAATTATAAGGCATGAGTTTTAGCAAAAGCCTTTGCTGTTCTATAGTGGTGATGCGTTTTTCTAATAAGAACTTGAGGGTATAGTGATCGGTGTGAATTAGAAAATGTCGGCCAATCAAGTAATGACTCCATTTTTGGACTACAAGGACTAATGCCAATAGCTCCCTGTCGTTAGCCGATTTAAAGCGGTTAGATGGGGAGAATCCTTTACTGAAATAAGCCACATGATGGTCCTCTTATGATAGTATTGCCCCGACCCCATCTGATGATGCATCACACTCTATAACAAAGGGTTTAGAGAAATTTGGTCACCTTAAAACAAGTGTAGTCAACAATGCATGTTTCAGGTGATTAAAGGCCTTAAGGGCTGCCTCTGACCAAAGAAACCCATCCTTCTTGGTCAATGAAGTAAGTGGTCGGGCGATAAGTCCATAATTTCGGACAAAACGCCGATAATAGCCGGTTAACCCAAGGAATCCTCTCACCTCTTTTACTATTGATGGAATGGGCCACGACTTTACTGCTGAAATCTTTTCTTCCTCCACACTTACTCCTTCCGAGCTGATTACATGTCCCAGAAACACAACTTGTTCTTGCCCAAAACAACACTTCGATAATTTTGCAAAAAATCGGTTGTCATGCAACAATTTCAAGACCTGTTCTAGGTGAGACTTGTGTTGCTCCATACTTGAGCTGTAAATTAGAATGTCATAAAAAAATACGAGTATAAAACGTTGTAAATAAGGACGAAATAAATCATTCATAACAGCTTGAAATGTGGAAGGGGCGTTAGTTGAGCCGAAAGGCATAACCTTAAACTCGTAATGACCCGAATGTGTACGAAAAGCTGTCTTTTGAATATCCGAGGCTATCACTCAGATTTGATAATAACCCGATCGCAAATCGAGTTTTGAGAACACCGTAGCTCCATATAATTCATCAAGTAACTCGTCAATGTTAGGTATCGGGTATTTATCTGCTATAGTTAACTTGTTAAGAGCCCGATAATCGATACACATTTGCCATGTATTATCCTTCTTCTTCACTAGTAAAACCGGGCTTGAGAAAGGACTTGTGTTGGGTTGTATAAAACCGGCTGCCATCAATTGATCCACCTGTTTTTCTATCTCAGCTTTTTGGGAGTGAGGGTAGCGGTAAGGGCGGATATTGGGTGGGGTTGAGTTTGGCAAGAGCGGGATTGCATGATCTTGTGATCTAACAGGAGGTAAGTCTTGAGGTTCTTCAAAAACAGCCATGTATTGTGTAACAATAGACTGAAGTGGGGTTGGAATACATGGCAGAATTTCTGGATCAATGGCTAGGTGTTGAAAACTAGATGATTTTTGAGGCCCGGATGCAATACCTTGTAACTTGTATTCTTTCCCGTCAACTTTGAAGATCATGAACATCTCTTTCCAATTAGCTTGGACTGTATTCAGTGTAGCTAGCCATTGGACCCCCAATACTAAATCAGCCCCACCCAGAGAAAAGGGGTAAAAGTCATGAGTGATTTTGAGCTCATTAACATGTACAGGGAGATTTTTGAAAATGTGGCCACACCGAATTCTATCCCCATTACCGATTTGGACACCAAATGGTGCCACAGGTTCAGGTGTCAGTTTGAGTTCGCTAACCAAAACATCTGAAATGAAATTATGTGTAGAGCTCCCATCAATTAAAATCAGAACTTCGGTAGCATGTAGCTTACCTCGTACCTTCATTGTAGTAGGATGTGGTTTCCCTAGGATAGCATGCAAACTGATTTCGACCGTTTCTTCCGGGTCAGAATCATGATTAGTGAGTTCTGTTGTCACACCCCAAAACTAAGAACGGCGGAAACGTTCTGGGGCGGAGGACGTCATGTAAAGTATCACAACACAGTAAAAGTAAATAAGCAAACAACATCATCCATTGCATTAAATATATAATTTTAATACAAGCGTGTTCTGTACAGTTTTAGACACCAAAAGTATAATGTAAATCAAAATAATAAGATGAGTCTTGGATGCGTGCCATCTTCTCAAAAGCTGGCCTCGGTACCTCTCTACTGATGACCTGAGAATACAAGTTATTTTGAAAGAGTTTATCAGCATTAAGCTGGTGAGTTCATAAGTATTTTAGTGTCGATGTTTGTTATTAAAAACGTTTGAACATGTCTCAAGTGTAAGTTTGTAAAATGTAAGTAAATGTTTGTAAAAGTTTGAATCTCTCAGAAAAACCTATATTTTCTATTAAAGTAGCCTTCTACCAAGGCTTAACTGTTTTGTATGCTTGTTTGTTGTAAAAGTGTGTAATTTCCCAAGTGTAACTATCATTTAACAAAATATAGTTTGTACATTAATGTTTAAGTTTAATAATCACTAAATATGTGTAATGGGTAAATCATTGTAGTACTGTAATGTTGTATTATAGGAACTACTGCTGTACTAACTACCTTAAACCGGTATTTATATTAAGGTATCATGTGATAAATTGCACCATACTATAGACTGGTAACAACGACAACGTATAGTCGAAAAATAAGATATGATGTTTGGCACCTGCAGACCTGCCGGTCCGGCTGTAGCTAGCAGCCAGGTGTAGAATAGTCAATCCAGTATTGATCTATACGCAAACTCACGCTCTCCCTTCAGGAGATTCTGGCTACAACTCGGGTCATGACAATTAAGGCATGCTCCCATACAGTGGATCACAATTGTCAACGTATTCATGTATATGTAATGTAATGTTACTTGTTCTAGTATCGTTGTATATGTTCTCGTCCTAGTATAGTTGTATATGTACTCTTAGTAATAAGTATTGAATCATGAATGAACTGACTCATTGATCTAGAAATTGTAGTAGTATGATCCTGTGTTACCGCGATGGTAACTTACTAATGATGTGACTAATACGCATGAATATGGAAGTACTTTTATGTCTATATATGTACATTTGATATATAATTAATATTGAAATGACCTTCGGACGACTACCCGAAATCCCACCAGACCACATCCAAATCGAGAAAAAGGAAATAGGGTGAATGGCCTTCCTAAGCCCTTTAAACATTACTTATATATCTATACATATATGGGCATGCAATTTATAAGAAGTATAACAAAGTTTAAATAAAAGTATTTGATAAGTAAAAGAGTTTGTAAAGCAGTTTGAAGTAAAACAGTTTGATAAACAGTTTGAACAGTAATAAAAACATTGGTTTTCTAGTTATTAATCACATGTGATTGATGTAATAACTATAAGTATTTAACTTTTATCCCCCCCATAAAGTATTTAAAACATTTAAAAGTATTTCAAAGGTTAATTAAAGGGGTATGAACTCACTTGCGGTGAGTGGATTGGATTGAAGTATCGGATACCGTGCTAGGTGGCAAACGGAGACTTGTTCACACGCACGAGCCTAGTTATCATATAATGAGCATATATATAACTAATTAGCCAAATAATAACTTAATGAAATAAGTTGGGACACTCAGGAACATGTAAACACTTTGTATAAGTGTTATAGGCCCTAAGGGTTGCTTCTAGGTTGTTATGGGACAAGGCTAAAGGGGTTTAATGTACCAAAGGGCCTTATAGAAGTGTTTACTCCTCAATAAACCCCACAAAAGGAGTTTACGGTCGTAAACCCTTGAGTTTACGGCCGTGAACTCCAATCTTGGTGGTAATTGGTGTTTTGAAGTGCTATTTGATTTCTAGAATAAGCCTTGCTTGGTTGTTTAATCATTTGGGTAGTTTAGGGCATAGAAATACTCCTTTGAGGAGTTTACGGCCCCAAGGCCAAATCCCTTAGAGTTTACGGCCGTAAACTCTCATGGGATGGGTGTTTTTATTCTTTCATGTCCCAAGCACAAGTAGGATAATTTCTAGTCAATTGTTTAAGGCTAATGAGGACCCTAGGCACACTTTGGTGCCCTTATTTGGTGTTTACGGCCTAAGAGTATTTCCTTGGCCGTAAACTCCCTTTAAGGGGTGCTTTTGATGTTTTAAAGTCCACAAATTAGCTAGGAGTAATTGGGTATTAATGTCTAAAGCCTTAGGAGTGATTAGGGCACATTTTGGTCCTTGAATTTGGAGTTCACGGTCCAAGAAGTTCTTGGGCCGTGAACACCCTAAGCTAGGTGTTTTTGATTGTTTTCTAGTCTCAAATATACATACATATAATCCTAAGCTAGTTAGTTATCAAGGAAATGGGACTAGATAGCTCTTAAGCCTCATTTTGGAGTTTACTCCCCAAGAACGTTCTTGGGCGGTAAACTCCCAAATCTCACATATTTGACATGTAATCTATGTTATTAAGCATATAACAAGCATTATAAAACAACTAGAGAAGTGTACTCACGATTTGGGATGAAAACCCGAAGATCCGTGAGAGAGAAAATGACTTTTCTCTAGTTGGAAATGTGAATAATGAATGAATTTAGTTCAGAAATCTATTTATAGTCCTGAAATATTTTTGGCAGAAAATATTTTTATTCCGGAATTGAACTCTAACATTATGAAGTTTTGAAATACTCAAGTTTCACAAACCCATGAGCATCCACTCTCCTAATATCTCCTTAAACATAAACCCTAATTTACACAAACTTATTCGGAAAAGTCTGAAATTCATTGAAATTGGTCTAGCTTCTATTGAATAGATAATGTTCATACAAAATGGAAATTTCAGGTTGTCACATCATCCCCCCGTTAGAAGGAATTTCGTCCCGAAATTAGAATTTAAGCAAATAAGAAGTTACAAACAATTAAGCGAAAAGATGAGGGTATTTCATTTTCATCTGATCCTCGCGTTCCCAAGTCAATTCCAGTCCTTGCTTCGCGTTCCAGCAAACCTTCACGATAGGGATACGGCTTTGTTTCGTCTGCTTGACCTCACGGTCCATGATCTCTACCGGTTCTTCCACGAAGTTGAGGCTCTCGTTGACCTCGATCTCGTCGAGTAGGATTACAAGAGTCTCGTCGGACAGACACTTTTTCAAGTTAGATACGTGGAATGTAGAATGTACGTTAAGAAGTGCGTCGGGTAGGTCGAGTTTGTAAGCTACGGGGCCGACTCTTGCAAGAATCTCGAAAGGCCCTATGTACCTCGGATTAAGCTTCCCACGCTTTCCGAAGCGTATCAAGCCCTTCCAGGGTGAGACTTTGAGAAGGACTCGGTCTCCCACCTGAAATTCCAAAGGTTTTCTTCGCTTATCAGCGTAGCTCTTCTGTCGGTCTCTAGAGTCTTTCAATCGTTCACGAATCTGAACGATTTTCTCTGTCGTTTCCCGAATGATCTCCGGACCGGTGAGAGTACTTTCGGAAGCTTGTCCCCTGGCTAATTAGGTATCACCCACCTCAGCCCAACACAGAGGGGATCTGCACTTTCGGCCGTATAGGGCTTCAAATGGAGCAGCCTTGATGCTCGTGTGATAACTGTTATTATAGGAAAACTCGAAAAGGGGTAAATGAGTATCCCATGCCTTTCCAAATTCAATCACACAGGCTCTCAACATATCTTCTAGTGTTTGGATGGTCCTCTCACTTTGTCCGTCGGTCTGTGGATGGTAGGCTGTGCCAGAATCTTGAGGTGAACCTACTATCTCTATCGGAGATAATGGACATAGGTACACCATGTAGCCATACGATTTCCCTAATGTATGTTCTCGTAAGTTTCTCCATCTTGTCAGTTTCTTTGATAGGCAGGAAGTTTGCAGACTTGGTCAATCTATCGACGATGACCCATATGGTATCAAGTCCACCCGTTGTCTTGGGCAACTTGGTTATGAAATCCATAGTGATCCGCTCCCACTTCCATTCCGGAATCTCTGGTTGTTGCAGTAAACCGGAGGGCTTCTGGTACTCGACCTTAAGCTTTGCGCAAGTAAGGCATTTACTTACGAAGGTAGCAATCTCTGCTTTCATATTAGGCCACCAGTATAGCTTTTTAAGATCCAGATACATCTTATCTGAACCTGGGTGGACGGAATACCGAGTGTTGTGCGCCTCGGTCATGACCAAGTCTCGGAAACCACCATGTTTCGGTGTCCAGATCCGGTTCATGAAAAATAAGGCTCTATCACCCTTGGCTTCTAAATTTTTGTCCATTCCTCTAAGGGATTCACTCGTCACATTTTCAGGTTTCATAGCTTCCAGTTGGGCCGCCTGAATTTTCTTAGACAAGTGTGAATGGATGGTTATTGACAATGACTTGACTGTGCGACCAGAATATTCCTTTCGACTTAGGGCGTCTGCTACTACGTTGGCTTTACCCGGATGATAACGAATATCGCATTCGTAGTCACTGAGTAGCTCGACCCACCTTTGTTGTCTCATGTTGAGCTCCTTCTGATCGAAAATGTGTTGTAAACTCTTGTGGTCGGTAAAGATAGTGCTTTTCGTTCCGTACAAGTAATGTCTCCAGATCTTCAGAGCAAACACCACTGCTCCTAGTTCAAGATCGTGGGGCATGTAGTTAACTTCGTGTGTCTTCAACTGTCTGGATGCGTAGGCGATGACCTTACCTCGCTGCATCAGAACACACCCGAGCCCTTGATTCGATGCATCACAATAGACTATGAAGTCTTCTATCCCTTCGGGGAGGGATAGTATTGGTGCGGTGCATAAGGCTCGCTTGAGCGTTTGGAACGCTCTCTCTTGTTTCTCTTCCCAGTCAAAGGCGACGCCTTTCTGGGTCAGGGTTGTAAGGGGTTTCGCTATTCAGGAGAAGTTCTGTATGAACCTGCAGTAGTAGCCAGCGAGACCTAGAAATTGACGAATTTCTGTAGGCGTCTTCGGTGCTGACCAGTTCTCAATGGCTTTAATTTTGGATGGGTCCACGTAGATTCCCTCTTCGCTTACCACGTGTCCTAAGAATTCGACTCTTCGGATCCAAAATTCACATTTCGAGAACTTCGCATAAAGTTTCTCCCTTCGTAATGTCCCTAGAACTTGTCGCAGGTGATGGCCATGCTCTTCCTTACTTCGGGAGTAGATTAGGATGTCGTCAATGAAAACGATGACGAACTGATCCAAGTAAGGTCAGCATACTCTACTCATCAGATCCATGAAGACTGCGGGCGCATTGGTCAATCCGAATGGCATCACCATGAACTCGTAGTGTCCGTAACGAGTTCGGAAGGCTGTCTTTGGCACATCCTCCTCTAGTACTCATAACTGATATCCGGATCTCAGATCAATTTTGGAAAAATAGTTCGCCCCTTGCAGTTGGTCAAATAGATCGTCTATGCGAGGCAGAGGGTAACGATTCTTGACCGTCAGTTTGTTGAGTTCTCTGTAGTCGATACACATACGGAATGATCCATCTTTCTTCTTAACGAACAAGACCGGTGCTCCCCAAGGTGAGAAACTTGGTCTTATAAAGCCCTTGCTGAGCAGTTCATTAAGTTGACCAGAGAGTTCCTGCATCTCAGCTGGTGCTAAACGGTAGGGCGACTTGGCTACTGGGGTAGCTCCTGGGACTAAGTCGATTCTGAACTCGACCTGTCGTTGCGGAGGTAATCCAGGTAGCTCTTCTGGGAAAATGTCGGGGAAGTCACTCACTACTGGGATGTTCTTTAGTTCTTTCGTTTCGAGGCTCGTATCGACGACGTGAGCAAGGAATGCATGGTATTCTTTACGCAGATACTTCTGTGCTTGAATACTTGATATAATACGAAGACTCGCACCGGGTTTGTCGCCGTAGACGATAAGAGTTTCGTTAGACGGAAGGTTTAGACGGACTGCGTTCTCGTAGCACATGATGTCGGCGCGATGAAGACTTAACCAATCCATGCCAATGATAACGTCGAAGCTTTTTATTGAGACCGGCATGAGGTCGATTGGGAATGAATGGTTATCTAGAGTTAGGGTACAACCTAAGTATATGCTATTCGTACTTTCAGTTTTTCCATTAGCCATTTCTACTGTGAATTGTTCCATAAGTGTGTGTGGTTGTTGCTTAAGCATGCGGGCAAATTTATGGTTTACGAAGCTTCGCTCCGCTCCACTATCGAACATAATGCATGCATAGGAGTTATCGAGGAGGAACGTACCAGTCACCACTGTCGGGTCAGCAACTACTTCCCCATGGCCTATAGCTAGTACCCTTCCTGCTCCACCAGCATTCTTTGCTTTGGGACAGTCCCTCTTATAGTGGCCTGCTTTGCCACATCCATAGCAGGTCGGGCTCACGCCAGAGCCGGGGATTTGGGTGATCGGTCTCGCCGGAGATTTACAGAAACGGACTGTGTGTCCTTTCCTGTGGCAGTTAGAGCACTGCATTTCATGGCAGGGGCCATTGTGGTGGTAGTTGCATTTGTTGCACTTGGGCAAACTTCCAGCATACTGTCCCACCAGAGCAGTAGTAGCAGCAGCAACAGGGGTTATTGCAGCATGCACCGCCACAATTTGCTGCTTTTTGGCAGCTCGTTTCGTCTTCTTCCTTTCCTCCCAGAGTTTCCGCTTTGTGTCAGCGGGTTTGGAGGGTTCTGAGAAGGCTAGGGTTGTTGTGGTTGCAGGGGTTTTGACTCCATGGTCAATGAGTCGTTGTGCCAATCGTTTGGCACTGTCGAAGGTAGTAGTGTTTGATGATAGGACATTCCCTTGATACGGAGGCACTAGCCCCTATATGTACCTTTCGATCTTTTTCCCTTCAATGGGAACCATACTGGGGCAGAGGGCCACCAGTTCACTGAACCTGGCGGTATAGGAGACTACGTCGGAGCCCTTCATGGTTAGGCTCCACAGCTCCTGCTCTAATTTCTGGATTTCGCCCCTCAGGTAGTATTCCTCAATCATGAGGTCCTTCATGGTTTCCTAACCCATGTCATTTGCCACCACGAGAGTTAGTGCCTTAACATGGCCGTTCCACCATGTTAGGGCCTTTCCTTCAAAGGTGCATGCGGCATATTTGACTTTGCTCGCAGCAGGGCATGAACAGATTTCGAAGACTGATTCAGTCTTCTCGAACCATTGCGAGAGGGCAATGAATCCGCCGGTGCCATGGAAGGACTTCGGCTTGCAATTGGTGAAATCCTTGTAGGAGCACTCTCTCGAGCGCACAGGGGTTTCAACCGGAATTGATTCAACAGGGGTTGCACCACTGCTGGCATCAAATGAGTGATACTGAGCCATGGCAGTTGCCACTGCTACAGCTACGGCAGCATTCAGGGCTGCAGTATCGATAACCGGAGGCGGAGGAGGCGGTGGAGGTGCAGGGTTATTCCGGGGAGATTTGCGAGGAGGCATCTTTCAGCTATAAGTTTATAAAGATAAGAAAAAGCGGTAAGAATCAATTTGTAAGCAACGTGAGAGTGACACATGGACTAACTAACCATAGTCCAACAGTTGAATGAGTGTTTGAGATCACAACAAAGAATATTAGTAGGAAAACACAAGTGTACAGATTCTTCCCACAGATTAGATAGACGTCAATAATACTGGTATTACCGATGTAATAAGTTCAGGGAAAATCGAGCTAACAGTAGGTCTTACATCATACCATACGGAAAAGTTGACAGTTCTTAGATTCCAAATTAGAGTACTGAAAGTTAGGAATATTTTACAGACAAGTGCTACTTAGAGCACAGATGTTAAAGGCTATTCCTTAACCAAAAGACAGAGATGTACTAGACATCATCTAACGGCGATGAGAATTTCTTGGGCGAGCCCTGAGGTCTGACACTTGACGAAACACCTCTTGAAGGTGTCGCTCCTGAGCCCTCTGGTGGGCTCGAAGTTCCAAGACTTCAGCTTGGGAGGTAGCCAGCTGTTGCTGCAGGGTTTCATTGGTTCTCCGGGTCCGTTCCACGTCTTCTTCAAGACGGCAGATGCGGACTGTGTTGACACCAGAGTTGGCATCAATCTCCATGACCCGGTCAATGGCTGCTCGACCTTGCTCAACATTACGAGCTATTCTGCGGATAATGACGGGCAGAGCTCGGTCAGCAGAACCACCTTCACTGACGTTGTAAAAGCTTCGGTCCCTAAAGTAAGGTAAGGGTTGACCCTGTTCATCACTCCAGCGATTCAAGTTGGTTGCCCACAAGGGAGTAGGACCTGGAAAAGTTGGTCAGGGGTTGTTGTTCGGGGCTTGACCTACTAGCGGTAGGTTGTTGACTTCAGGCTCGGAGTCAGATCCATCAGAAAAGCCTTCTGCGAGGTGATCATCCAAAGGGATTGGATGCTCATCTTCGGGCTCTTCTTCGATCCACCCGGCATTGCCTTCATTTGGAAAGTACGGGTCGCTGTGATGGAATCCAGCCATTTAAATCTACGCGAGAAGAGAGGTATAAGAATATAGTATACATGTAGCTAGTAGTAGCAAATACACCTATAGTATTTTAAGTTTAAGTTTTACTGATCTTCTTGTGGTATTGTTGGTAAGTTTTTAGACTTGTTAACACATCACAACCATTCTAGGGCATATGCTAATCACTCCTCGGACCAGCATAGTTGATCAGGCTATGCCATTCCCAGGATTGACCATACATCCCCGAGCTCATTTGTGATATTTAACAATCGTAATACTTTTGTTCTTGTCATTGTGACACTGATTTTATTATGAATGCAGACTAGTATACTTAATTAAATATTTTAATATTTAAAGTATAGACTCTGGGTCGGAGTGCTTTAATCCCTAATGGGTTTATAGTTCAGTATATCTTTTATGGGTTGATATACTTGATTCACTATAAACAATGCTCTGATACCAATCTGTCACACCCCAAAACCAAGAACGGCGGAAACGTTATGGGGCGGAGGACGTCATGTAAAGTATCAGAACACAATAAAAGTAAATAAGCAAACAACATCATCCATTGCATTAAATATATAATTTTAATACAAGTGTGTTCTGTACAATTTTAGACAACAAAAATATAATGTAAATCAAAATAATAAGATGAGTCTTGGATGCGCGCCATCTTCTCAAAAGCTGGCCTCGGTACCTGTCTACTGATGACCTGAGAATACAAGTTATTTTGAAAGAGTTTACCAGCATTAAGCTGGTGAGTTCATAAGTATTTTAGTGTCGATGTTTGTTATCAATCTTCCTCCATAATATTTTATGTGTCACGTTCTCACTATTCGAACTATGAAGAGGAATGCCTTAATCATAATCGGAATTTGAGAACACACCATGTATCCTTGACTAAATTTATTAACATTCCACAATCTAATCCTTTAGATTTGAAATGAAGCACAATATTCTCTCCCTTAATTATAGCAAAACAAATTTTCAACCTTTACAACTTTGCAAAGTATAACTCTTGTTTTCTATAATTAATATTGCTAACTAGCAATACTTACCATAATAATCATGCTCCCACTTACGTGATGATTATTTCTTTACCAGCATAACACTTATGCTCCCACTAGCTTCGACATGTATTCAGAAATCAGCTGAACTTCTAGAAAACAATTTCTTAAGTTCATATTTCTAATACTAGATGCTTTGATAAGACTTTATCTAAGCTTCTCAAACTCATACACTTTTCCTTGGACAACTCATATGTATATGTCTAAACGATTCTAGGACTCATATCAATAAGTCTAAAATGTTCAGACCCATTTGCCATTTCCCACAATTCAAACTATGAAGAGGTATGCCGTAATCATAGTTGAATTTGAGAAACCCAAATCACATAATGCTATCTTCAAAATCTCTCTTAGTGAAAGCGTCTCCTCATGATCATTTTCATGAATGAGAGAAACCGTATGACACTTCGATTTTGTGGTGTATACATTCCCACCCATGTGAATTCGTCATAACCATAATCACAAGATAATGTTAGTGACAAATTCAAACTTCTTATGGATAGAACTTGTTCTTCTTAATTTCTTGCCATCAAGGGTCCCACCATTACTTCAAAGTTATTGAACAACCCACCCCTTCATTTCAATGTACTTTCCATTGAACAAGGTGCCTTGCCCCTATACAACCCATTGAGAACTCGTAGAACTCACATGCATAATTAACTCAATTGGAATGGCACAGAAACAAAATCAGTGTCAACATGATAGGTTGTAAACCTCAAGTCGTGTGCTAGGGATGATTGATAAGGTTTATTCTTGATTTGTTCTTGAAACCTTTCAAGACCATTAAGACTCCCACTGACTCCTTGACATATAAGATTCTCTTGTCAAGAAACATTTCTTGACAAACAAATATTCAAGAGTTAGTGTAGCTTTTATCTAGACAAACACTTCACATAATTGGTCCTAGTTGGTCTTCGTCTTATCCAAGACATCACAACTTACCAATTTCAAATCTGCAAGAATAAGAAAATCCTTTTTCCAAATTCCACATTTTATGAATGTTATAAACCTTCTTAAGACTTGTCACTCAATTCACAATCTTGGAGTATAACTCTAAGACTTGATGTTGGAACGAAGTATGATTGACTTCTTGATTTAACCATTTCCACAATTCTCGATTCCTCCTTTTAGACATACAAATTGTAATAAGACTCACTTAGAGGATCAATTGAGATAAGGTTCTTAATCATTAAGACTTATCATAAAACATAATAAAATGTACTCTCCCTTCTTCTTAGAATAGAGAAACTTTTATATTTCTGCCTACTTGATTCATCTCATTTGTTTTGCTATTGATTGGAACTCTTTCAATCAACTTAGAATTATACTCAATCTTATAGTTATAACCATATTCACAAAACTTTAGTAAATCATGACGAATATCTTTGTTACTCTTGTGGTAGACTTGATCAACGTATGACCTAGTGTATTTGATCTCATAGTCCTTCAATTGACACTTTGTCAAGGAATTAGTCCAAATTTCCCAAATGTGAAAGTTTCCAGTCATCATATAATACTTGTTATACGATTCCAAGTTCCTATCCACTTGAAACTTAAGCGACGAGAAACTCTCCCTATTTGGTAAACTCTAGACGCTTGCATTAATAACCTAATTAAGAATCAAATCCATTTTGCTAATAATAGAAGTACACAAACATCAATTTTTCATATATGCCATTGTAAGGATAAACAAATAAGATAAAACCAAAATTTATTTTATTCATAAAAGCTGCGGAAAACATGTCCTTACAATGCAAAATTCAACTGAAAAACTATGTAATCAAATACTCCTAACAAATCTATCATAACTTCCTAAGCTCAAAATCTGATCTTCGAATCCATGCGATCGTAATCTATTTCTTCGTGATCAGACTCATCTTGCTCTTCCAAAAAACTTCCTCTCTTTTCTCTAATCCTGCAAAACATGCAAATGTAATCTTATCACATTATGTATAAAGAATAGTAATTTAAATGGAGTTAGATAGTGGATTTTATACCTGAAGTAGAGCCATACTTCTTGACTCTCCCATCTCTTAGACTCTTCAGGTCCTTTGGGCAGCTTCGTATCCATTTCCCCTTCTCTTGGCAGCAGAAACAGGTAGGTTCTTCTGGAATGTCCACGGAAGCATGGTTGGTTGAATTATCAGACAAATATGCTCCATTACTTCGCCAAATCATTTCTGATTCAGCAACAATACGCATGTAAGTTAAGTCAATGAGGGTCGCGTCAAGATCCATCATATAATACTCTCATATGAACTTATCATATGATTTAGGGAGTGACGGAAGAACCCAGTCCACAGCCAACTTATTGGGGAAAGACGCACCCAACATAATCAACCTATCAATGTGTGATTTCATCCCTAGGACGTGAGCACACACGGGTTTACCATCTTCATGTTCCATTACCAATAGGGTTTCGGTGATCTTGAACCTTTCAAATATTCGATCTTGTGGGTCAGAGAGAACAACGGGAGGAGGAGGAGGGAGTGAAAACAAGCTAGTCCACATTGATCCTTCACTTTGGAACAATATTTCACTTTCAACAGGAATACCTTTTCCTTGGGATCCGGGAAGACCACAGTTAGAATTAGACATCTACAAAACGGGAGAAATTTCAATTTATTGATTGAATCCTTAATGAAACACCCAAATGAGACATTAAGGCTAGGATCCACCAACATTATTTACATATTAGAAGAGGGATGCCGTAATCCAACATGCAAATAATTTGGAGATAAGTGAATGACGATTCACTAATTCTTCACCATGAAAAACATAAAGGCTTAAGTTTTAAATGTATTTGAGAATTCCTAGATTTCCTTTGAGATTCATTGAACTTTTCAATGGCATGTTTAAATCTCGATATGCCCCTCTCGTTTGTGACTGGGATGCCGAGGATCACAAAGTGGGTGTGAATAACCTTGCAAATGTACATGGTGCCCTCATTGTTACAGTCACCTATTCGATGTGCCGGTTAACCACACACGCTCCATCGAACTATGACAGACATTGAGTCACCCTTTGCCACATTTGCTTAGAACCAAATAGTGTGCCGGTTAACCACACACACTCCATTTTATAGGCCATAACCTTATACCCCCTTATAGATCGGCTTCGTGAATGAGGCCTACTAACGGTAAGACTAGGATTTTAGTTATACATATATAATATTAGACTTTTAATGTTATACGTAGTATAAGGGTGTATTTTACACTTTTAAAATATTAGGTGGTTTTAATTTTATAAATTACACTTTTAATTAAATATAAACCATATCATTATGGATTTATTAACTCTCTTCTAATTATACACTTAATTAATTTAATAAAACCATAAGGGTGTAATTTGAACTTTTCAAAATTAGGGTTTTAGAATTTAGACTTTCAAAATTAAACTTTTAATCAAACAATTTAAATTCCAAAACTTGAGGGCAGGTTTTGAAACTTTTCAAAACAATTAGGTTTTAATCTCACTTTAAAAATTTTCAAAATTTAAGACTATTTAAATTAAAATTTAAATATTAAAACTCTTGATTTAATAATTATCCTGAATTAAACTATTAATTTAAATTATTAAATCATAAGGGATTATTAAAACATAAAGGATAATTACCAATTAAACAATTAATTTATCCTAATCCTTTTAATCCCTCTAAATTTCGAAAATCATGGGATAGAATAATTCAAAGTCTTTAATTACCATATAGAACCATTAAAGGATAATTACAAGATATAGGATTATCCAAATCCCTAAAATTTTTGATCTTATCTTGGGGAGGAGGCGAATATCGAAGATCCTAGGGTTTGCAAACCCTAGATTTTGAAATCTTGAGGCTAAAGAAAGGGATTTGAAAACCCTTACAAATATTTTGCAAATTAGGGTTTAGGAACCCTAATCTCAAAAATCTTTCCTCCTAGGGTTTATTGGCTATAAACCCTAATATGTCAAGTTCATACAATTGTATAATACTAATTGAAAACAAGTTAACCAAAGTCTATGATACCACTGATGGGTTTAGAACAAATAATCTCATGTGTGCATGCAACCCTAGAATTGGATCTATGTTTTCACTATTAGATACACAACATTATGAACACATAAAGAAACCCTAATATGCCCTAGTATTTTCGAAATACATATAGAAGGTTAGATCACATACCTCTTGTTGTTATATTGCAATAACAACTCAAATCTTCAAACCCTAAGTCTTGAAAGCAAGTACCACAAGTGTAGTACCTCTAATGGCTCACAAACACCAAGAGCAAATGGAGAGACAAGAGAGAGAGGGAGGAGGTATGAAATCGGCCCTAAGAACCCTTTTGGAAGGCATGGACGAATTCATGTGCCAAAGGGGTGTTTATATAGGTGTAGAGATTAGGGTTTCAGTCCTTATCCTTATCTAGTTGCTTGCCCACCAAGTAACAATAAGATAAGCCTTGAAAACCCTTCATCCTTTATCCTTTGGACGATTTCAAGGATATCTTATCCCATGAATTCGTTCAACCTATACCTAGGATAACCATTACCCTATTTTGTAACTATCACATAATTACAATTCAGCCCCTCTAGTTTAATTAATTACACTTGATCACTAAATTAATTCTCAATTAATTATTGACCAATATTAATTAAACAAATATGATTTCTCCTTTAATATATTATTCTTATAACATATTAATAAATAACAATAACCTCTTTCTCTATTATTTCTCCAGTCAAGTTGCTCTGGTGAAGGCAACCCAAAAGGACCATGTACAATCGGGTCAAGTACTTGACAAAAATGGTTACGGGCTTAGACACTAATCCAACAATGTTGGCCTATAGCACAAAGCAGGACCCGCCTCAACCCAACCCCCATACCAATTAATCATGTGCACATAACAAATAATAATATAATAGTCCATATATAAACAAACCGATCTAACAGATCATATAGCATAACAACATCCTAACCAGGATACCGTTCTAAACCAAGTCAGTAAACATGGCATCATCCTATATATCAGGACACCAACCTAAACTAGGTCACTCAAAACAATACCGCCCTAACTAACAGGACGCAGATCTAAAAGATCAATAAACATAGCAAGAAAATACCAATACACAATCCAAAAAAAGGGTCGGCCTTGGTGCCTTAGACCCTATCGATATGGTGAGGATAACTCACCTCGAAATGCCGATCTGAAGAGATGAGATCAAAACTCCCGACCACCGACACGAACACCACCGCCTAAATCTTCATTGAAACCATAACCATCAGAGCCCAAGTTACCAAAACACCCTTTGAAGTCAAACTGGTCAACTCTAGGTTAAAGTCACAGCCCTGGTCAAAGTCGACCTTCCTGGTTGACCATACTCGTTGAGTTAACCTAGGGACTCCCTGAGTTCATGAACTCAGAAACACCACAATTTGCGACTCGACTCACCAAGTGTGACAACCCGATATTTCGAATCAATATAATGACCTAAAAAGTCAAGAATTGTAATCTCTTTTGATATAATGAAATTATCATCAAAAATAAAATGTTCAAAAGTCTCTACTGGATTTCATAAATGATAGATATTGTGTCAAGGGTTTCAGAAATATAAAGAACACTAAAATCCTAGTTATAACGAAGAAGTTATGACCAACCTAAGATTCACGGCCAAACCGTCAATACGGTTAAACGTAATACGGGAAGTTTCAATACAATAATTTTTAGCATTAGGTATCTAAATGAAAATTATAGATATCATTAAACCGTAAACGTACGTGAAAAGAACATCCAATTCTGACTTTGTTTTAGGAAGTTATGATTTTTCCAATTTCCGGATATATCAGTAGACAGCTAAAAACTCGAAATAGAGATCGAGAGACTTTTGGCCGAAACAACCTAAATGAGAATCAAAGATCTCAACAATAGTAGTGCAACGGTAAAAAGTCTGACGAAAACGAACATCGGATGAAGAAGTTATGGATTTATGACGGAGTTTTCGTCTCCCGGCCTGTTAAAAATAATTAATTAAAAATAAATTCATAATTAGACGATGAAATCTAAACGAGAGTTGTAGAGTATATTCTCACCTACGCGTGCATATATAAAACATCGAAAACGGAGCTCGTACGCGGAAGTTACGGATTTTACAAGTTCGAGACACAAAATCCGAGGGTGTCAAGCTGGCCACGACGTGGCACAGATGGTCACAACGTGGGACCATGACTGATGGGTTTTCAGGCTTGGCAGCAGACGTCTCATCCATGGAAGGGGATAGGATCGACTCCACGATGTGGGCAACCCTTTTGCCACAATGTGGGACCCAAAAAATGGGCTATAAATAGAGCTCAAAGGGTCCCGGTTTTATTGCTCAATTCTCTTCTTTCTCATGCCGAAGCTCTGCGTTTAAACCCTCGAAGCCATCCTGAAGCTCCGGTCTTCACATCCAAGTTCCGAAGGAATTTTTTACACTCCCGAGATTCCCGAGAAATCAACTTTCTCAACTCGAAGTTTCCCTCGGTTATCGTCTCACCTTCTTCAATCTATCAAGTGAGTTCATACCCCTATAACTACGTTTTCAAATGTTTTGTAAATGCTTTTATACACTTTTAGGGGGGGGGGGGGGAATACAAGTACACACACGGTTATCTTCGTGTGAAAAGCATCAATCTTTTGCTATACTTTTGTTATATAATAAATCATATGTGATTTATAACTATCATACGAAAACGTTCTCATACAACATATCACGATAACACCTGTCTCTTTGGAATGAAACATGTTGTTATATAAATATCAAACACTTTATTTATATTTTGAGTATAAATGTTCAATAATGTTATTACAAATGTTATACTTTACATACAAAGTCAAGACTACACTAGGGTTTATCGTACAAAAGAATCACACATTTGGAAAAGCTATAATAGGTATAGTTTACTAGATATTCATGAGATTTTACATACTATTAGTACTATAACAAGGAAATACTTTCATATACAAGAACAAATGGACTTTTCATACATAAATCTATTTGATACTAAGTTTTGTGAGACATTCAACTTCACGTACTTTCAAGTATGTAGTTAAAGTCTTGTGTTATATACTATAATCTCTTGTAGGGAGAGTGTGATACTTGTGTATAGATCTATATGGGATTGACAATCCCGCACCTAAACTGTTAGCTACAGTTAGACCGGCAGGTCTGGGGTGACAAACGTCATAACATTCCAAAGCCTGAAGAACATTGTTACAAGCAGTCTGGGTCAATAACATGGTTATAAAACTCACATGGAGTATTAAAAACACGTTGATTTACGGGGTCATCAAATGCCTTAGTGATTTTATACGTACATAAATCTACTATTCTCGGTATGAAAAACACTATTGCATTACAGTTTTAGAACTTTTAAACTACCACACACTTATGGAAAAATATTGGATTTCCAGAAGCAAACATTCAAAACAGTCGGGTCTTGGTAGAAGATTGCTTCTATACTAGTAGGAAATATGGGATTTTCTAGGAGTTTTAAAACATCTACAAACAATTTCATTCAAATTTATACAAACATTGACATTAAATACTTATGAACTCACCAGCTTAAATGCTTATCTACACTTTCAAATCTACTTGTATTTCTCAGGGATTCAGTAATACAGGTAAACTTTATCTTTTGGAGAAGTGACGCTAAGGCGTCAGTTTAAAACTCATTTTTTCGTTATATTGTAATTTGTTTTGAAACAAGGATCATTAAACAATGTAACTTTTAAATTATATATATGATGGTTGTTTTACTTTCTTTACTATGTATTCAACTATTACGATACTACAAGAAGTCATCCGCCCTCGAATAATTCCGCCGTTCTGGTTTGGGGGTGTGACAGATTGGTATCAGAGCATTGTTTATAGTGAACTAAGTATATCGAACCACATAGGATATACAAACTATAAATGCATAAGGACATGACAAATTCTATGACAAAACGTTGTTGCACCTAAACTGCGTTTCATTTCACTTAAGTTATTGGGTCGAAAAAGCACAAATACATGCATACAACGATTTAATTTCATGGTTAGAACTATACAAGAAGTATTAAGACAAGTTGGACACTACGACTAGGCCTCAGAATATGTAATTGGATTTGGGACGAATATAGCCTGATCAACTATATTTATCCGAGATCGGACTAATGTATGTCGAGTAATGGTCGTAGTGAGCAACAAGTCAAAACTTACCAAAATAACATTGGTATCAAACATACAAACTTAAGTACTATAGGAGTATTTGGTAAATACAATAGTTTAACTTACATGTTTAGATCTACATGTGTTTAAAATTTCTAGACAATTCTCATATCTCTATTCTCGTACAGACACAATGGCTGGATTCTATCCACCCGAGGATCCCTACTACCCGAATCAGGGCAATTGAGGATGTGTAGAGGAGGACCCTGAAGAAGATGAGGAACCTATAGAGTTGGAGGAAGGGGAAGACTTTGGGACAGACTCAGAGCCAGAAGTAATCAACCCACCACTCGCTCAACCTCCCGCATTTAGGGGAAACTTTCAGGGACCAACTCCCATTTAGGGAAGTCACATTTACCATTGGAGCCGACAGTAAGGATTACGTCCTCCCTACGGTATGTGCTGTGACTTCTACGACGTCAGGGGTGGAGGTTCAGCCGACCGAGCACTCCCAGTCATGGTGGGAAAACTAGCCAACCAGTCCTATCAATCCGGGATTCAAGCAAACCGGATTCGTGAAGTCAACATGGAAGTACAAGTTCACACTTCCGACATCCGTCGACTGGACAGGTTGCAGGATGATGCCCAACTCTGCACCGACACATTGCAAGAGCAACTGATTGCAGACCTCTCTGAGATAAGGGAAATGAGGGAACAACAAGACACCTTTGATAGGTGTCTTATGGAAGCAAAGCAATCAGACACAGAGTCGAGCTCCAAGCGCAACCTACGTCGCAAGTAGTACTTGCTCGAATCCCAAAAAATGGGTTATAGAATAGGAACTCGGCTAAAAGTCTTACTTTTCTTTAACTTCTGTATCTAAGACCCTTAGAAGGGTCGAAATTTTCCTAACTTCAAAATGTAACTCAACGTATGTTTAATATATATGAAGAAATTCCTTTGTGTGTTAATTCTTTGAATACCACTCAGATTCATAAGTCTATCTATCATTATACAAACTTTTATTATGAATGAAGCTCTAAACCTTGGGTAGGTCAGTAAAATTCATAAATTGATGAAAATAACAAATTTATTAACACACGGCTTCCAATCATTAAAGACTTATGGTCTTCATTCTATTTCTTTAACAGCACGATGCCGCCCCGTAGATCTACACACCATGTCAACAACGCAACACCTCCACCACCACCACATCCATCAACGGATAATGCCGCCTTAATAGCCACCATAACAGGTGCAGTGATAGCAACAATGGCACATATGAGTAATAATGGTTCTGGAAGGGGAGTAAATATCTCTACGAATGGCCAACGTCAGGGTCGTTCAGGAGATTGCACCTTCAAGGACTTCACCAATAGCAAGCCCATATCTTTTAATGGTTTCGGAGGGATAATGGCTATATCGCAGTGGATAGAGAAAACAGAAGCGATTTTCGAGATCTGTGCATGTCTGGAAGTGAGCAAGGTAAAGTTTGATGCTTGTACATTCTCCGAGAGAGCTTTGACGTGGTGGAATGGCCATGTCAAGTCACTAACTCTGGTAGTGGATAATTCTATGGGCTGGGAGAATCTAAAGCAAATGTTAATGCAAGAGTACTGTCCAAGGGGCGAAGTACAAAAGCTAGAGCAGGAACTTTGGGGCCTTACTATGGTAGGCTCGGACATCACAACCTATACCAATAGGTTTAGTGATTTGGCAATCCTATGCCTAGGGATGGTTGCTCTAGAGAGAAAGAAGATCGAGAGGTACATCTGGGGACTCTCACCCCAGATCCAAGGAAGTGTACTAGCTTCCAAACAGTTGGCACAAGCTCTTGTTGACCATGGAGTCTGCCAAGGCTTCGCAACTACTGTTCTGGAGCAAACCATAGGAAACAACAACAACAACAACAACAACAGTACCAACAACAACAGTAAGAAGAAGTTTTGGAACAAGAGGAAGAATTAATTTTCACAAGAATCTTCCAAGAAGCAACAGATAGTGGCAGTCCATGCCACTACTACCCCCACTGTTTCTCCTGTTACCCCTACACCAGCAAAGCAATATGCTGGGAACCTACCGAAGTGCAGAAAATGCAATTTCCATCACAACAGAAATTGTCGAGAGATGCACTGCAACAACTGCAACAAGAAAGGACACACTGCCCGTTTCTGTAAGGCACCGACATGACCAATCACCCAAGTCCCTGGAGTCGGTGTGGGCCAGGCGTGTTATGGATGCGGTGAGGCTGGACACTACAAGAAAGACTGCCCTAAGGAAAGGAATGCTGGCGGCATAGGAAGAGTGCTGGCAATAGGGCAAAACGAAGCAATAGCTGATCCCACGGTGGTTACGGGTACGCTTCTCCTCAATAACTCTTATGCATGCGTACTCATTGATTGAGGTGCAGAGAGGAGTTTCGTGAGTCATAAATTCAAACACATACTAAAACAGAACCCTCAATCACTCAATAAGATATTTACAGTAGAAATGGCAAACGGTAGAACAAAAAGCACAAACGGTATGTACATAGGCTGCACACTAACTCTAAAAAAACATTCATTTCAAATCGATCTAATGCCGATCACTATAAAGAGCTTTGATGTCATCATCGGTATGGATTGGTTAAGCCTACACCATGCCGATATACTTTGTCACGAAAGGGCCGTTCGCCTAAATCTGCCAAACGGCGAAACTCTTGTCATTTATGGTGACAAACCCGGTACCAATTTACAAATCATCTCTTGCGTCAAAGCCCAGAAATACCTGCGTAAGGAGTACCATGCCTTCTTAGCCCACGTAGTAGATAAGGACAAAGAAGCGAAAGACCTCAAAGACATTCCAGAAGTTTGCGATTTTCCTGATGTCTTCCCTGATGATCTTCCAGGAGTCCCACCAGAACGACAAGTCGAGTTTAGGATCGGTTTAATTCCCGGAGCTACCCCGGTAGCTAAGTTGTCGTATCGTCTAGCGCCAGCTGAGATGCAAGAATTATTCAGCCAATTAAACGAACTACTCAGCAAAGGATTCATCAGACCGAGCTTCTCACCTTGGGGAGCACTAGTCATGTTTGTAAAGAAGAAGGATGGATCTTTCCGCATGTGCATCGATTACAGGGAACTCAACAAGCTCACTATCAAGAACCGATATCCCCTACCACACATTGACGACTTGTTCGATCAACTCCAAGGAGCGAGTTATTTCTCGAAGATCGATTTGAGATCCAGGTATCATCAGCTACAAGTCTTGGAAGGAGATGTTCCCAAACCAGCCTTTCGAACTCGTTATGGTCACTATGAGTTTGTAGTGATGCCCTTTGGATTAACAAATGCACCGGCGGTGTTCATGGACTTAATGAACCGAGTGTGTCGTTCATTCCTGGACAAATTTGTTATCGTATTTATAAACGATATACTCATCTATTTGAAGAGTAAAGAGAAACATGGTCAACACCTCCGACAAATATTGGAAACTCTAAGAAAAGAGAAGTTATATGCAAAATTCTCAAAGTGCGAATTTTGGATTCGGAAAGTAGATTTCCTAGGTCACGTGGTTAGCGAAGACGGGTTACACGTGGAGCCTTCCAAAATCAAGGCAATTGAGAACTGGTCAGCTCCCAGAACCCCAACGGAAATCCGACAATTCTTGGGCCTTGCTGGCTATTACCGAAGATCTATACAAAACTTCTCGAGGATTGCTAAACCACTTACCACCTTGACCCAGAAGGGTGCAACTTTCAATTGGGAAGAAATACAAGACGCTGCATTCCAAACACTGAAGCAAGCACTATGCAGCGCACCTATATTGTCCTTTCCAGAAGGAACAGAAGACTTCACGGTCTACTACGATGTATGTAATCAAGGTCTTGGATGTGTTCTAATGCAACGAGGAAAGGTCATCGCTTACGCCTCGAGACAACTCAAGATGCACGAGGTTGACTACACTACACACAACCTCGAACTGGGAGCAGCCGTTTTCGTGCTAAAGATCTAGAGACACTATCTCTATGGCACGAAATGCACAATCTTTACCGATCATAAGAGACTTCAACACATCCTCAATCAAAAGGAACTCAACATGAGGCAAAGACGATGGGTTGAACTATTGAATGACTGCGAATGTGAAATTCGTTATCATCCAGGAAAAGCAAATGTGGTAGCTGATGCTCTTAGTCGAAAGGAATACTCGGGCCACTGACTGAAATCCTGAACCATGAAGATCCATTCACACCTGTCCACACAAATCAAGGAAGCTCAGAGTGAAGCCTTGAAAACAGAGAATGTGACGGGTGAAGCCTTAAGGGGAATGGATAAGAATCTTGAAGTCAAGGGTGACGGAGTTCGTTACTTCATGGATCGGATCTGGACACCGAAGTTTGGTGGATTCAGAGACGTGGTCATGAATGAGGCTCATAAGACTCGATACTCCATGCATCCAGGTTCAGAAAAGATGTATATGGACCTCAAGAAACTATATTGGTGGGTGAACATGAAAGCAAAGATCGCTACCTATGTGGGCAAGTGTCTGACTTGCGCCAAAGTCAAGGTAGAGTACCAAAAGCCTTCAGGATTACTACAACAACCTGAAATACCCGAGTGGAAGTGGGAGCAGATAACCATGGATTTCATAACCAAATTACCCAAGACAGCAGGTGGGCTAGACACCATCTGGGTGATCGTCGATAGATTAACAAAATCCACACACTTACTACCAATAAAGGAAACCGACAAGACGAAGAAGCTAGCTCGAACACACATCCGAGAGATTGTACGACTGCATGTTGTACCAATATCCATTATCTCGACAGAGATAGTAGGTTCACCTTGCGTTTCTGGCAGTCGCTGCAAAAGTCTCTAGGGACGAGACTAGACATGAGTACCTCTTACCATCCACAAACCGATGGTCAAAGTGAGAGGAACATACAAACCTTGGAATATATGCTAAGAGCTTGTGTAATCGATTTTGGTAAAGCATGGGATACCCATTTACCACTAGTCGAATTCTCATACAACAATAGTTATCACTCCAGCATTAAAGTTGCTCCATTCGAAGCCCTCTATGGCCGCAAGTGTAGATCATCACTGTGTTGGGCTGAAGTGGGTGACACGCAACTAGCCATGGGACAAGTACCCGACAGCACTCTCACAGGCCCGAAAATTATAAGAGAAACAACTGAGAAGATTGTTCAAATTCGGGAACGACTAAAGGCTTCAAGAGACAGACAAAAGAGTTATGCAGACAAAAGACGGAAGCCCTTAGAATTTCAGGTTGGGGACCGAGTGCTATTGAAGGTCTCGCCCTGGAAAGGGTTAATACTTTTCGGAAAACGTGGGAAACTAAACCCAAGGTATATCAGACCATTCGAGATCCTTGCAAGGATCGGACCGATAGCATACAAACTTCGACTACCGCAAGAACTCAATAACGTACATCCTCCCTTTCATGTGTTAAACTTGAAGAAATGTTTGTCCGATGAGACCCTCGTCATCACTCTAGATGAAATTGAAATTAACGAGAGTCTCCACTTTATAGAGGAACCAATTGAGGTCATGGATAGGGAAATTAAAAGAACAAAACAAAGTCGCATACCCATTGTGAAGGTCCACTGGAATGCAAAGCGGGGACCTAAATATACTTAGGAGCGTGAAGATCAAATGAAACAAAAGTACCCGCATCTCTTTCCCTAATCCAAAAATATTTACCTTACATTTAATTTCGGGACGAAATTTCCTCTAACAGGGGGATGATGTGACAACCCAATATTTCGAATCAATGTAATGACCTAAAAAGTCAAGAATTGTAATCTCTTTTGATATAATGAAATTATCGTCAAAAATAAAATGTTCAAAAGTCTCTACTGGATTTCATAAATGATAGATATCGTATCAAGGGTTTCAGAAATATAAAGAACACTAAAATCTGAGTTATAACGAAGAAGTTATGACCAAGCTAAGATTCACGGCAAAACCGTCAATACGGTTAAACGTAAAATGCGAAGTTTCAATACAATAATTTCTAGCCGTAGGTATCTAAATGAAAAATGTAGATATCATTAAACTGTAAACATACGTGAAAAGAACGTCCAATTCTGACTTCGTATGAAGAAGTTATGATTTTTCCAAGTTCCGGATATAGCTGTAGACAGCTAAAAACTCGAAATAGAGATCGAGAGACTTTTGGCCCAAACAACCTAAATGAGAATCGAAGATCTCAACAATAGTTGTGCAACGGTAAAAAGTTTGACAAAAACGAACGTCAGATGAAGAAGTTATGGATTTATGACGGAGTTTTCGTGTCCCGGCCTGTTAAAAATAATTAATTAAAAATAAATTCAAAATTAGCCGACGAAATCTAAACGTGAGTTGTAGAGCATATTCTCACCTACGGGTACATATATAGAACGTCGAAAACGGAGCTCGTACGCGGAAGTTACGGATTTTACAAGTTTGAGACACAAAATCTAAGGCTATCAGGCTGGCCACGACGTGGCATAGATGGTCTCGACGTGGGACCATGACTGATGGGTTTTCAGGCTTGGCAGCAGACGTCTCATCCATGGAAGGGGAAAGGATCGACTCCACGACGTGCAGAACCGTTTTGACATGACGTGGGACCCAATAATTGTGCTATAAATAGAGCTCAAAGGGTTCCGGGTTTCATTGCTCAATTCTCTTCTTTCTCATGCCGAAGCTCTGCGTTTAAACCCTCAAAGCCATCTCGAAGCCCCGGTCTTCACATCCAAGTTTCGAAGGAAGTTTTTACACTCCCGAGATTCCCGAGATTCCCGAGAAATCAACTTTCTCAAGTCGAAGTTTTGCTCAGTTATTGTCTCACTTTCTTCAATCTATCAAGTGAGTTCATACCCCTATAACTACGTTTTAAAATTTTTGTAAATGCTTTTATACACTTTTAAAGGGGGGGGGGGGGAATACAAGTACACACACGGTTATCCTCGTGTGAAAACATCAATCTTTTGCTATACTTCTGTTATATAATAAATCATATGTGATTTATAACTATCGTACGAAAACGTTCTCATACAACATATCACAATAACACTTTTCTTTTTGGAATGAAACATGTTGTTATATAGATATCAAACACTTTATTTATATTTTGAGTATAAATGTTCAATAATGTTATTACAAATGTTATACTTTACATACAAAGTCGACACTACACTAGGGTTTATCGTACAAATGAATCATACATTCGGAAAAGCTATAATAGGTATAGTTTACTAGATATTCATGAGGTTTTACATACTATAAGTACTATATCAAGGAAATACTTTCATATACAAGAACGAATGGACTTTTCATACGTAAATCTATTTGATACTAAGTTTTGTGAGACATTCAACTTCACGTACTTTCAAGTATGCAGTTAAAGTCTGTATTATATACTATAATCTCTTGTAAGGAGAGCGTGATACTTGTGTATAGATCTATACGCGATTGACACTCCCGCACCTAAACTGTTAGCTACAGTTAGACCGGCAGGTCTGGGGTGACAAACGTCATAACATTCCAACGCCTGAAGAACATTGTTACAAGCAGTCTGGGTCAATAGCATGGTTATAAAACTCACATGGAGTCATAAAAACACGTTGATTTACGGAGTTATCAAATGCCTTAGTGATTTTATACATACATAAATCTACTATTCTAGGCATGAAAAACACTATTGCGTTACAGTTTTAGAACTTTTAAACTACCACACACCTAGGGAAAAATATTGGATTTCTAGAAGAAAACATTGAAAATAGTCGAGTCTTGGTAGAAGACTACTTCTATACTTGTAGGAAATATGGGATTTTCTAGGATTTTTCAAACATCTACAAACAATTTCATTCAAATTTGTACAAACATTGACATTAAATACTTATGAACTCACCAGCTTAAATGTTGATCTACACTTTCAAATCTACTTGTATTTCTCAGGGATTTAGTAATACATGTAAACTCCAGCTTTTGGAGAAGTGACGCTAAGGCGTCGGTTTAAAACTCATTTTGTCATCATATTGTAATTTTTTTTGAAACAAGTATCATTCAACAATTTAACTTTTAAATTATATATATGATGGTTCTTTTACTTTCTTTACTATCTATTCAACTACTATTACGAAACTTCATGAAGTCATCCGCCCTCGAATGATTCCGCTGTTCTGGTTTGGGGGTGTGACAGAATGGTATCAGAGCATTGTTTATAGTGAACTAAGTATATCAAACCACATAGGATATATAAACTATAAATGCATAGGGACAAAAATTCTCTGATAAAATGTTGTTGTACCTAAACCGCGTTTCAATTCACTTAAGTTATTGGGTCGAAAAAGCACAAATACATGCATACAACGATTTATTTTCATGGTTAGAACTGTACAAGAAGTATTAAGACAAGTTGGACACTACGACTAGGCCTCAGAATATGTAATCGGATTTGGGACAGTCGATAATATTTCCACAATCTCAACAGACATCCAACCGGATGTACTCCTACAAGGGACATAACTATCAAAATCTTAATGCCCACTACCCCTGACTAAAATGCTTCCAATAACCTATCGACACCACTGTCGACACTCTCGATGTTCTGCACTTCATGTTGGAGGTACTTACCTCCTCCATTGCCCTAAAAGGCCTAACCAAACACCATCCATTGCCATAGTGCTGAAACCTCACCCCATGCCATCCATTTGCGGAACACGTTACTACCTCATAACACATATATACTCAGAATCTGATCATACAACTAACAAAGCCCATACACAGCCTTCAGCAAATTCCATTACCATAATCGATACTGGGGGCCAGACCTACTGATTGCTATAGCATAGTAGCATACTCAACTACCACATACATGTTTACAAACACATACAGAGTCTTCAGTATGACTGGACCGCCTTACCAGGCCTTCAGCCTATCTGGAGTACTCTTAGAACCTTCAACATGTCTGGACCGCCTCTCCGGGCCTTCAGCCTGTCTGGACCGTTCTTGTAACAACGTAAATTTCAAAACAATTTTTTACTTTTCAAAAATGTAATTTAATTCATAAAGATTCACAATTCTCAATGTATCACATAACAAATCCATAAAATCACATCCCAAGATCAAAATGTATGAAACTCCAATAGTGTGTACTAGTCATGCCGGCGCCTTCCCGCGATCCTTACTGGTACCTGAAACACATAACACAAAACACTGTAAGCACAAAGGCTTAATGAGTTCCCCAAAATACCACATATAACTCATATTAGCCACTCAAGGCTATAAATCTGTGGACCCTCTGGTCCTAACTCTGTGGACCCTCTGGTCCTAACTTTGTGAACCTTCTGGTTCTAACTCTGTAAACTCTGGAACATACACGACATGAATCACATAGAATTAATGCAGTGTATCACAATCACATAAATAGCATACAAGATACTCTGTCATATAACTCTAATTACCACTCTAGGTAAAGTATGGTGAGAAGACTCACCTCGGGTAACTCGGTAAATCTCGAAATCGGTAAAAATCTGGTCTAGCCTCCGTCTAATCACATGGAATAAGTAGTCTAATCAATACAACTCTCAAGGCTAGACTAATCCCTCTCTTAGCACTCTCAGAAGGGTAAAAGACCATTTTACCCCTCTCATGGCTCAAAGACCTAAACATTGACCAAACCCTAAAAGTCAACAAAAGTCAACTCTCTGGGTTATGCTGTGCGTACCAAACCTGTACGCTGGGCATACCCAGCAACCTCACAGAATCGGGGAACGCAACCCCCTACGTTGCGCGTATTGGGATTACGCCCCGCATAAGTCCCAGTTTCATGCTCTTTTGCTTTTAGGGTCTTAAACAGTTAAGACACATGTCCAACTCCCAGATCTGACTACCCCTAAGCCTCTTAATCCATAAAGTTGGTGACTTTAAGCCTTTGCATGGCTGTGAGAGTCACCAACACCCAAATCATTCCACTTCCAACACTATAAATCCCATAACTCAAACATGACTTCCTAATGACGAGCAAGCTGGGATTTTTATGGATCAACAACACACGTAACACTGAAATGAGACAGATGTAGGTCCATGGAGCCCCTTTTGCTCATAAAGTCTCCACCTTTGGGACTTAAACCCTAGAAATGGACCATAAACACCCAACCAAAATAAAGAGGAAAGTTCTGAGCTTTTTACCTCTAAGTGAAGCTCCTCCCTCTAAAGAACTCAGATCCAAGCTTAAACTCCAAACCTTATCCTCCACAAGCACCTCCCTTCTTCTTCACTAACACACAAGGGCACTTTTAGCTCAAAACACTCACACACAAGCTTTATGACGAAGGAAATGCTCTCTTAGGGTTTCACTCTCTAAAATGGTGGCTGAGGATAAGGCCTTAGCATTCCTTTTATAGTGCACAAGCCACAAATTAGGGTTTGCATATAGGCCCGCTACGCCCAGCATAACCCTAGGTATGCCCAGCGTACCTAGGCAAGTCCGCGTCCAATTAAGCGCATGAGTACGCACAGCGTACTCTTCAGTACGCCCAACGTACTTATTTTCCGAAACATTACCATTAAGGGCTTAACTTGATAGTCACAGAAAAGGAGAAGGGCCTAAGAGACGCACCTGGAATTCAGGATGTTACAATTCTCCCCCACTAGAACCAGACTTCGACCTCGAAGTCTCATGCCGCAAACAACTCCGGATGTTGCTCCCGCATCTCTGACTCCGAGCTCCCAAGTCAGCTCGGACCCTCTCCGATGTTGCCACTGGACCTGAACCAGAGGCACCTCCTTGTTCCTCAGAACCTTGATCTTCCGGTCCAGGATCGCGATCGTCTCTCAACATAATTCAGACTCACATCCACCTGGATATCCTC
Source organism: Lactuca sativa (assembly GCF_002870075.4). Lineage (NCBI taxonomy): Eukaryota > Viridiplantae > Streptophyta > Magnoliopsida > Asterales > Asteraceae > Lactuca > Lactuca sativa. The sequence goes on along the minus strand of NC_056623.2, from coordinate 213,317,420 downwards.
CAACAACACCACTGCCGACTCGTCGGCTATACACTTCCGCAGCTGAGACACGTGGTAGGTATCATGAATCCGAATCAACTCCGCAGGTAGCTCCAAACGATATGCTACCCTACCCACCCTCGTGGTCACCCTGAACGGACCAATGTAACGGGGCCCCAGCTTGCCCCTCTTCCTGAATCGGATCACTCCTTTCCAAGGAGATACCTTCAGGAGTATGAAGTCTCCCACCTGGAACTCAAGCTCGGACCATCGCCTATCCGCATAACTCTTCTGGCGACTCTGAGTTGTCAACAACCTCTGCCTGACCTGTTGTATTTGCTCTATCGTCTGAAGCACTAACTCAGTGCTACCCAACACTCGCTTCCTGACCTCTCCCCAGCAGATGGGAGTCCGACACCTCCTCCCATACAACAACTCGAAGGGAGGCATACTGATACTCGAATGGTGGCTGTTGTTATAAGAAAACTCAGCCAATGGCAGATACATGTTCCAACTTCCTGCGAAGTCCAACACACATTCCCTAAGCATATCTTCGAGCGTCTGAATCGTCTGCTCGCTCTGACCGTCCGTCTGTGGGTGGTATGCGGTACTGAAATGCAGCCTCGTACCCAACTCCTCGTGGAATTTCTTCCAGAGCCTGGAAGTGAAACACACATCTCGGTCTGACACGATCGAGATCAGTACTCCATGCCGCGATACCACCTCTCTCACATACAACTTTTCCAGCCTCTCCGCAGAAGAGCTCTCACTGATAGTAAGAAAATGAGCGCTCTTCGTCAGCCGGTCAACGATCACCCAAATTGCATCGGCACCTCTCGCAGTCCTCGACAATTTGGTGATAAAATCCATGGAAATTTGTTCCGACTTCCATTGGGGAATCTCAAGTGGCTGCAGCTTGCCATGCCGTCGCTGGTGGTTGGCCTTAACCCTACGACAGGTCTAGCACCTCTCCACAAACCATGCAACATCCCTCTTCATACAGGGCCACCAATAGTCTCTCTTCAGGTCCAAATACATCTTAGTGGCCCCGGGATGGATCGAAAACCTCGATCTGTGCGCCTCCTCCATCAAAATGGTACGTGCCCCGCCCTCAAATGGCATCCAAATCCGACCCTAAAAGGTCATAAGCCCTCGGCTATCGGCAATGAACTCAGATACTTGCCCGATCACCTGTTCTCTCTTGCGGTTCTCCGGTCTCATGGCCTCTACCTGGGCCTCCCGAATGGTGTCCAACACCGGAGTCATCACCGTCAACCTCATACAAACATATCGTATCGGGGCACGCTCCACCCTACGAAACAAGGCATCGACTACAACGTTAGCCTTGCCCGGGTGGTACAGGATCTCGCACTCATAATCCTTTACCACATCCAACCATCTCCTCTGGCGCATGTTCAGGTTGGGCTGATCCATCAGATAATTCAAGCTCTTGTGGTCTATGTATATGGTACACCGAACCCCATACAAATAGTGACGCCGGATCTTGAGGGCGAACACCATAGCTCCCAACTCCAGATCGTGAGTAGGATACCTCGTCTCATGAGGCTTCAGCTGCCTCGCTGTGTATGCTATCACGTGCCCTCTCTGCATCAGCACAACACCCAATCCTGATATCGACGCGCCACAATACACCACAAAATCCTCCATCCCCTCCGGAAGGGCTAACAGTGGGGCTTCGCATAATCTATGGCGAATTGTCTCAAATGAGGCCTGCTGTTACGGGCCCCAACTGAAAGCCATGCCCTTCCGGGTCAACCTGGTGAGAGGAACAGCAATCCTGGAGAAATCCTTGATAAACCTTTAATAATAGCCGTCCAACCCTAGAAACTCCTGATCTCTGAAGGGGATCTCGACACCTCCCAACTCATCACAACCTCAATCTTGGCCGGATCGACCAATATCCCATTCTGGTTGACGAGGTTTCCTAGGAACTGGACCTTTCGTAACCAGAAATCGCACTTGGAGAATTTGGCGTAAAGCCTCTCCGATCTCAGAACTCCGAGTATATCCCTCCAATGCTCCTCATGTTGCTCTTTGGATCTCGAATACACCAATATATCATCAATGAGCACGATCACCGAACGATCCAACATCGGCCTGCATACCCTGTTCATGAGATCCATGAACATCGTCAGTGCATTGGTGAGCCGAAAAGGCATCACCACAAACTTGTAATGCCCATAACGAGTCCTGAACTCTGTCTTCGGGATATCCTCATCACGCACTATCATCTGATGATATCCAGACCTTAGATCAATCTTGGAGAACCAAGACGCTCCCTGCAACTGATCGAACAAATCTTCGATCCTCGGTAAGGGGTAACGGTTCTTGACCATTAGCTTGTTCAACTCCCGGTAATCAATGCACATCTGGTGTGAACCATCCTTTTTCTTAATAAAAAGGATCGGCGCTCACCACGGCGAGCTACTCGGCCGAATAAACCCCTTCCTCAGCAGCTCCTGCAGTTGTGAGGATAACTCCTGCATCTCTGGTGGCGCAAGGCAATAAGGCGCCTTGGCGATAGGCGCTGCCCCTGGAACCAAATCAATACAGATCTCTACCTGCCTCTCGGGAGGCACTCCCGACAACTCCTCGTGGAAAATGTCCGGGAACTCACGCACTATCGGGACCTCATCGACCAACCTCGACCTCTCTGCATCTACTCTCGTATCCACCACATAAGCCACAAACCCACTACAGCCCTGCTGTAGGCTCTACCTCGCTCTAGTGGCCGAACAAAATGCTGACCCAGAATGGGTACCCTCGCCATAAACCGTAAGAACTCCCCCACTAGGGTATCGTATGGTCACCAGTTGTCGCTCGCAGTCGATAACCGCTCCAAACCTACTCAACCAGTCCATGCCCACGATGACACATACATGTCCCATCGCAATCGGGACCAAATCAATCAGAAACTCAACGCCAAAGATCTCGAGTACACATCCTCGAATCACATCAGTGGCATACACCGCTCTCTCTTCAGCTATGGAAACTCGCAAAGGTTGACTCAACGCCTCTCGACAGATATTGATGTGCTGACTAAAGGCTAACGACACAAAAGACCGACTCGCACCCAAGTCAAATAACAGCAAAGCAAGTACAGAACTCACAATAAATGTACCTACGCATAACATAATATAAGCATAACATCCAAAACTCAAAATAAATATATGAAAGAATACATACCCGCCACAACATCGGGCGCTGCGCGGACCTCCTCCGCTGTGAACTGCAAGGCTCTCCCGCGAGCCTTTGGTGCCTCGGCCTTCACTGGCCGACTCTCTGTAACTCGTACGGCAGCAGGGGCAGATCCCTGTGATGTTCCCTGTGCTGACCCCCGCAACTGCGGACACTCCGCCTTCCGGTGTCCGGTCTGGTTGCAGTGAAAACAGACTGCAAACCCCTTGGGGAAATCCTTGGCTATGTGCCCCTCCTTGACACACTTGTAGCAAGACCGTGCTCTGCAAATCCCCGCATTACTCATGCCGCACTTGCCACAAGTGCGGCCCTTCTGGTTCTCTGATCTCGAATCGATGGGCTTGGCCCGCTTGGCTGTCGGCTAGGACAGAGCCGGTCGCCGATCCCTCGTCTGAGACTCCGCCTCCTCCCTAGCCTGAGTCTCAAGCTCTATCTCCCTCTTGCGAGCATTTGCCTGAAGCTCGGCAAATTTCTGGTACGACGAGTTCGCTACGAACTCGCCGATGTCTCTCTTCAAAATGCTCAAATACCGACTCATGCGTGCCTGCTCGGAAGACACGTGCTCAGGGCAGAACATCGCCCTCTCATGGAACATCCTGGTGATCACAGTAACAAACTCGGTACCCTGATTGAGGGTCAAGAACTCCTAGGCCAAACGTTCCCTTTCAACCGGGGGAACGTACTCATCACGTAACATAGTGGTCAACCTTTCCTAGGTCACCGCGGCAAGCTCTTCAGAAGAATAGTGCGCTGTCACAAACTTCCACCAGTCCTTCGCTCCCAAGCGAAGCTGGTTCAGCGCGAACCGAACTCTCAGATGCTCCAGACAAGAACACGTATAGAAGCATCCCTAGATGTCTGAAACCCATCTCATCGCAGCAATCGGATCCTGTGTCCCATCAAACTCTGGTGGCTTCGTGTTGCTGAACTCCCGGAATAGGAACGAATCGCCACCCTCAGGTCTAGCAGCAGCAACAACCGCAGTGGCCACAGCAGCCGCAACCTCAGTAACCGGTGCGTATCTCTCGTCGAAAGTCTCAATCAGGCTGGTCTTAATAGACCCAAACATCTCTGGTATCTTTGCATGGATCGCCGCAGCCACCTCCTCATGGATCATCTGGCAGAGCTCCTCATCACTAACGTCGCTGCTCTCAGGTCTGTGGCGTGTCCCAACCATGATGTCTCTGAAATACAACACAAAATATCAGAGACTTGCTCGAGTATGCACACACTCGATATCCCATTCCTACTCGATCCTTGGTACCCTAAAGATTCTTACTTGGGCTGCGCACTGATCTGGTGTCTTCAATAGTACGGGCCTAATACTACCGTCCACACTGCATCAGTATTTACCCCAAATCCTCCTCCTAGGATCCCAAATCCCAAGTACTCTACTCTCACTATGCATAAGTTACTCTCTAGCAGACCTCTCATAAGCTCCTCGCTGCTACCTACTCACTCTCAAGCATCTCCTAGCAGCAAAACCCTAGGCTAAGGCATCACAAATCAGGTCACTCTAGTCCTAATAAGAATACCTAGCCTACTCTAACATGCATAACATATCATTGTTGGATTAATGTCTAAGTCCATAACTATAATTGGTAAGACTTGACCCGACCCGGCATGGTCCATTTGGGTTGCATGGCATCATGCACTTGGATAGACTAAATGAGAGAAATAAGACACTTATGGTTATTAATATATTATAAGTTCTAGTATATTAATAATAAGAATAATAAGATTATTTAATTAGTATTGATCAAGAATTAATCTAGGATTAATTAAGTGATCAAAAGAAGACTAATTAAATATATGGGTTGATTGTGTAAATCATCCATACTTGTATAGTGGGCTAATGCTCCATGGATAATCAAGTTGGGCTAAAACCCATAGGATGGTCCATGGATGCTCCATGGTGTATTTGTACCCATGGATCATGAAAATGAAAGGCCATGTCAATTAGGGTTTACATGGTGTAACCCTAACTATATAAGCATCTTATTCTTGACCAAAATCGGCCACTAGTGTGTGAAGTAAAAGGGCTAGCCGATTTTCATGAAGTGTAGAATTCTCTCAAGTTAATCCATGTGTATTTGGTGTTGTGTGAACCATTTGAGGTGTCACACTTGGGGCACTTGGCACTGAAGCTTCATGAAGACTTTCTACACCAAAGAGGTATGTATTATATCTTGCTATAGTTATTGTTTTGTATGCTAGATTAGGATAATACCTTGGAAGTTCTTATTTGCATGTATAATAGAGAAAACATAGATCCAAGGTATTTAGGGTTGCATGTACACTTAGGAGTGTTAGAATGCTCAAAACCCAACAGTGGTATCAGAGCCTAGGCTTGCTTTCTCTTATACTTGATGCAAATTGCTGAAAAATGCTGAAAAACTCGATTTTCTGGCTTTCTGGGCACTGGACTCGCCGAGTCCACTGATGAACTCGCCGAGTCCATGAGTAAAATCATCCTACTCGCCGAGTAGGTTCATGCACTCGCCGAGTAGGATCCCCAGACAGCATATATTCGAGGTTTTTGGCTAGAAATGGACTAGGAACATTACCCTAAGTTGTTTTTGAACTTATAAACTTGTTTTTGATGTGGTAATGTTCATGCTAATCCATTTTCAAAGATAATTGTCAATAGATTCATGTTTTGTATTAGTTTAAGGTTTAGACTAATTACATGAAAAAGTTTGATTTGAATTATCTTGTTCTTATGAGTTGCTTAGATTAATAGAAAAGTTAATTGAAATAGTTGTTTTCAATCCATTTTAATCTAAGAGTTGAGTATAAAATGTGTTTGTGTAACTTGTCCTCAAGTTACATGAAGAGTCACATTAAAGACTCATAAAATTCATAAAAGTTGGCAATGGTTACAAAGTGAAGAGTCTTGTGTCATTGAATAATTTTTTATGACTCCATAACTTGTCCTCAAGTTATGGAAGTTCAAGAGTCACTTCATTAAAGAAAAATATGTAACCATAATTAAATCCATAAGTTATAAAATAAAGAAAAAGTTAGTTCTTTTATTAGTTTAAAGTCTTCCATAACTTGTCCTCAAGTTATGGAACTTGAAGAGTTTTTGGATTAAAACTACTTTAAACACATAAGTTATGGAATTAATTAGTTTTGAATAGTTTCAAAACTTGCCCTCAAGTTTTGGAATTTGAAAAGTTTTCCTTATGAATACTTTAATTCCAAGTTAGCCCTTAGAATTTTAAAAGTTAAAATTCAACCCTTATACTATATAATATTATAAGTTAATAATATATATATATATATATATATATATATATATATATATATATATATATATATGTATAAGAGTAAAGTCAGTCTTACCGCTAGTACGCCTCATTCACGAAGCCGGTCTATAAGGTGGGTATAAGGTTGTTGCCTATAAAATGGCAACTTAATGGGTGTCCACTCTCACCCACCGCTTGCTTGACTGGTGGAGGGTCGTTAGCCGAACGGGTTTGACAAGACTATAATTCTCCTTTCATTAAAAGTATTAATGATAAATACTAAGTAACTAAACTCTTAATAATACCCAATCTTAGTTACTTAGGAAAAATGTGAATAAGGTGCTAACCCATGAAATTACACTTTACACTTTGTCTAAGTCGTTAGTGGAGCGTGTGTGGTTAACCGGCACACTAACTTGGACTTAACAAGGTAGGTAAAGGGTGACTTAATATTTATCATAGTATCGATGGAGCGTGTGTGGTTAATCGACACATCGATTGAGGGGTAATTTATTAAGGGTACCAAGTGATTTGCATGGTTACTTCACACCTTGTTTTGTGATCCTCGGCATCCCAGTCACAAAACCTGAAGGGCACACTCGAGATTGAAACATGCCTTTGAAAAGTTCAATGAATCTCAAAGATCTAGGAGTTTCAAAACCAATTAAAACCTAATAATACATTTCATTTATCTTGGTGGAAATTGGTGAATCGTCATTCACCTACCTTCAAATATTTTATAGCTTGGATTACGGCATACCTCTTCTAAGTTATAAAATAGTTTGTTGGGTCCTAGCCTTAATATTTCATATTGGGTGTCATATTAAGGACTTTAAATCAACTATCTTGAATATCTCCCAAAAGATGTCTGTAATAGACACCTATGATCTTCCCAAATCTCTTGAAACAAGGTTTCCTAAATGAAGATGATGTCCCTTGGAAATCATACTTCTTTCTCCTCCTCCAACTATTCTCCCTAACCCACAAGTTCTTGAAAAGTTTAAGGTCACTCAAGCCCTATTGGCAAGGCAAGGTCTAGGTGTGATCACATCTTGGAGATGTAGTCACATATTGACAAGCCGGGAGAGTTGGGTGTCAAAGTCTTGAGAAAGTTGGTGGTTCAATCACTTTCTAAGTCACATAGTGAGTTCTTTTGGAACACCTATGAAACAGACTATGAAAAGACCCTTAATGATCTTATCTATTTGTTAAGATCAACTTCCTAAAACTTTATGGACATTGACAATGATGACATTGGATATCTAGTAAAGCTCTCTCTTCCCGGTGGAAAGGGATCGGCCATAGTCAACTCGGTTGACCAAATGGTAAAGAGAAAAGCTAAGTCTGTGATAGTCCTGTGTACCTTTATCAAAGGGTCCATATGTTTATATTGCCAAAGGAAGGGGCATTGGTTGCGAAGCTGCCAGATTTACCTAAGGATGTTAAAGTCAATAAGGTTGACTCTACTTCAGGTAAAGTCCACTATCTAACTACGTTAAGTTTCTATTCTGAGATTCTTGATACATGATATGACTAGCTCACATGGTGATGTTTTAAGAATCAAAGAAAAGTGAAGAAACTTAAAGAAAGAATATGATGAATCTAATCGCGTAGATGGATTTCTATCGCATAGTTTGAAGATCGGATTCTTGAGATACTTCTTAGGAGTTATGAGATATTGCTTAGGAATAGATAACAACAAGTTTTCATATGGATTGTAAGGATAAGTTTTTCCGCAAAGTTTTTAAAATAAAAGAAAATTTTTGATTTTATTTATTTTGAAATATCCTTACAATGGCACTTGAGGAAAAATTTTTGCTTATATGATTCCATTAATAGCAAGAGTGGAAATATGAAATTGATTCTTTCATTTGTGGTAATGTCTAGATTTACCAAATAAGGAAAAATTCTCATCACCCAAGTTTCAGTTGGACCGGAAATTGGAATACTGCAAGTTGTATAGCATTATGAATGAGAACCTTCAAGTATTGGAAAATTAAGACTAATTACTCGTTCACATGGATGTGTGACTCAAGTAAAGGACTAAGGGATCGAGTACACATTCTTGTGCACTGATTAATTCCACCACAAAAGATTGATAAGACTATTCGTCATAGTTTACTAAAGCTCAGTAAATATGATTATACTTACAAGCTTAAGTGTAACTCTGAGACATTGGAAAAGGTTCCAATGTATGGCAGAGCGAATAAGAAGAATCAAATAAGGCAGAAGGATAAAAGTTTCTCAAATCTGAAAAGATGGGAGAGTACTTTAGTATCAGTTTTGTGATCATCTTAATGATTAAGAAACCATAGCACAATTAGTTCTCTAAGGAAATCTTAGTGCATTCTTATGACTAAGAAGAGGGATCTTGAATTGTGGAAATGGTTAAATCAAGAAGATGAGTCATACTTCGTTCCAATACAAGTCTTAGAGTCATACTCCAAGATTGTAACTTGAGTGACATGTCTCAAAAGAAGGTTTAAAACACTTGTCAAATGTAAGAGTAAAAGTTTTCTACTCTAGTACATTTGAAATTGGTAAGTTGTGATGTTTTGGATAAAACAAAGACCAACTTAGGCCAATTGTGTGAAGTGTTTGTCTTGATTAGAATCCGCACTATCTCTTGGATGTTTGACAAGGGAGTCTTATATGTCAAGAGGACAGTGGGAGTCTGAAAGGTCTTGAAAGTCTCAAGAACTAATCAAGAACAAAACCTGAAGGTCTTCCCTAGCACACGACTTGAGGTTTATAACCTATCGTGTTGACATATCTGTGCCCATTCCAGTTAAAGTTGGCTTTGCATATGAGTTCTTAGAGTTCTCAATTGGTTGCACAACTAATTGGAAGCAATGGCAGGCCCTTGAGCTACCAGGTGGCAAGAAATTAAGATTGAGTTCAATCCATATGGTTTTGGATTTGTCATTATCTGTGTCTTGTGATTATGGTTTTGACAAATTCATATGGGTAGGAACTCATACACCATAAAAATCTAAGTGTCATAAGGTTTCTCTCCGATTCATGAAAATGATGGTGAGGAAACACTTTCACTAAGTAGATTTTAGCTAGATAGAAATTGTGATATTTGCATTCTCAAAGTCGTTAGTGGAGCGTGTGTGGTTTACCGACACACTAACCTGGACTTGTGAGAAGTGGCAAAAAGGTCTAACCATTATGATTACGGCATACCTCTTCATAATTGTTTAGACACACAAGTGTGCTATCTAAGGGAAGGTGTATGTTTTTGATAAGGTCTTATCAAAACAATCTAGTATCATAAATCTGAACTTTGGAAGAAAGTCAGCTGATTTCTGAATACATGTCAGAGCTAGTGGGAGCATAAGTGTTATGCTAATAATCATCATGTTAGTGGGAGCATGATAATTATGATAAGTATTGCAAGCTAGCAATGTTAATTATAGAAAACAAAAGGTTTCAATTGGGAAAAGGTTGTTTTGCTATAATTAAGGGAGAGGAAATTATACTTCACCTCAAATCTATAAGCTTAGATCGTGAGGTTTTAATCATTTAGTCAAGGATATATATATATATATATACACATATATATATATATATATATATATATATATATATATATATATATATATATATATATATATATATATATATATGAATTTCATGTTAGAATGGCTCAACATAAGGAAATTCTGTATATGGGTCCATTATTTGCGTTCTAAAATTCGATTATGATTACGGCATCCCTTTTCATAATCTGAATTATGAGAACTTGGCAAATAGAAATGGAAATGTTATAGCAAAAAAACTGGCTTAGTCTTTATGTGAGTCATCATGAATCGTGTCCCATATGCTTCGGATATAGGATCAATTACATGTGCTATATTCATCCCTTCTAAAATTTTCCAAATGCCTGGGGCATTAAGAAGGGAAAAGGTTTAGAACTGGATATGACTAAAAGGATTAAACAATTGTCGAGAACAATCTAAGGTTTTCCAAAGATTGGTTGCTCAAGGACAGTTAGGAAGTATAGTGATAATTCTGGAAGGACCATATTGACATAGTCTGTAAGGAGGCAACTCTTGTTCAGAAGTGATAGTCAAAATGGAATCTGGGAATGTTTCAAAGTTAGAATTTTCAATCTGTGTAAGATTAAGGAAACTTAATGCAAGAAGGATATTTACAAGGAGTTGATCTCCTTTGGAATACTTTGTAATGATTGTTGCCAAGTCTTTGTGAGTTTGTGCATAATCGTTACAAGAGGATCAATGCATATAAGTTTAGAATCTAACAGATTTTAGTAAATGGCATGAATTTGGAATTCTTGCATTTGCAGTAAGGATCTGGGAGTGTGAAAAGAGAATCATTGAAGTTATGTTCAATTGATCTAGTTCACAAAGTAAAGGTCATAGACAAACATAGTATGCATAATTGGTGTATGGCATGACTAGTGTTTAAGAAAACATAGTGTACATGCTTGGAGCATGGGACAACTATTGTTTTAAATTCAAGAATAAAGTTGATAGCTGAAACAGTATACAATGAATAATGTGTAATCATATGGTGATAAATAAAAGGTGTTTTATTTATGTTCAAAGTGTTGATACCATATTGGATTCAATTATTATTGTGTTTCATTTTGCATGTTTTGACTTCCCGAATAAACTGGGTTACTCTTCCGGAATGACTAAGTTATTCAAACCATCCACAGTCGGTCATATGTTGGAAGTAGATATGAATTAAGACTGTCATGAGTTGGCTTGTAGAGGTCTAAGGTGTTGGACAAAGGGCTACAACACTCATGAGTGCTCATAAGTTCTGAGTATTGGATTCAACCCGCGCTCATTGGAATCACTTCATGGATTTTATCACGAGTGATCATGAGATGATAATATCTTATATTCTTCAAACCTAGAGATATGAGTTGTTACTATGAGTTGGTTGTACATTGATTGCACGAAAACGCATTTGGTAACTCGGTGCTATAAAAGGTGCCTTTGTGTATGATTCAACAAGTAGTAGAACAAGCCATATGAGTCGAAGTTTATCCGTTCCTTTTACCTTCGGGATAAAAGCGATATCTGTGGGCCCCTCGATGATTTGATGATGACAAATGGAAGTGCTCGGCCGGGCCAGGACTGATTTGATTTGTTCAATTAGTCAGTCGTCATAAATCGAAAATCGGGAAACAACAAATGGACAGAGAGAATGATTATAATCCATGTCTCAGTCCATACGATATCTAGAATGGAGGAATATATGATCCCTTATCTAATGGACAAGTCATTGACAAAGGTCAGAGTTCATCTACAAGGTCAGAGTTCGACAGAAGCTTTTGAGAGCTACGATTGCCAGTTGGTTCCTGAAGTCATACGCAATAATAGTTTTAGACTTATCCAAGTGGGAGACTGTTGGATTAATGTCTAAGTCCATAACTATAATTGGTAAGACTTGACCCGACCCGGCATGGTCCATTTGGGTTGCATGGCATCATGCACTTGGATAGACTAAATGAGAGAAATAAGACACTTATGGTTATTAATATATTATAAGTTCTAGTATATTAATAATAAGAATAATAAGATTATTTAATTAGTATTGATCAAGAATTAATCTAGGATTAATTAAGTGATCAAAAGAAGACTAATTAAATATATGGGTTGATTGTGTAAATCATCCATACTTGTATAGTGGGCTAATGCTCCATGGATAATCAAGTTGGGCTAAAACCCATAGGATGGTCCATGGATGCTCCATGGTGTATTTGTACCCATGGATCATGGAAATGAAAGGCCATGTCAATTAGGGTTTACATGGTGTAACCCTAACTATATAAGCATCTTATTCTTGACCAAAATCGGCCACTAGTGTGTGAAGTAAAAGGGCTAGCCGATTTTCATGAAGTGTAGAATTCTCTCAAGTTAATCCATGTGTATTTGGTGTTGTGTGAACCATTTGAGGTGTCACACTTGGGGCACTTGGCACTGAAGCTTCATGAAGACTTTCTACACCAAAGAGGTATGTATTATATCTTGCTATAGTTATTGTTTTGTATGCTAGATTAGGATAATACCTTGGAAGTTCTTATTTGCATGTATAATAGAGAAAACATAGATCCAAGGTATTTAGGGTTGCATGTACACTTAGGAGTGTTAGAATGCTCAAAACCCAACAATCATATCATATCATATCTCATAACACATAATATAAGGGTATTTTGGGAAATCACCGTTCGGGCGCTGGCTGATCGTACACATTACTCTGCTCTACCCTTTTCAAAATCTTTTACTCTTTTAGAAAAATTAGGTTTTATTTTGAAAAGCTCTCAAATCCTCATTTTGAGTTCAGATACGCCCGAAGGTGCACCCGAATCCCTCAAACCAAGGCTCTGATACCAACTTGTAACAACGTAAATTTCAAAACAGTTTTTCACTTTTTAAAAATGTAATTTCATTCATAAAGATTCACAATTCTCAATGTATCACATAACAAATCCATAAAATCACATCCCAAGATCAAAATGTATGAAACTCCAATAGTGTGTATTGGTCATGCCGGCGCTTTCCCGCAATCCTCACTGGTACCTGAAACACAAAACACAAAACACTGTAAGGACAATGGCTTAGCGAGTTCCCCAAAAATAGCACATATAACACATATTAGCCACTCGAGGGTATAACTCTGTGGACCCTCCGGTCCTAACTCTATGGACCCTCAAGTCCTAACTCTGTGAACCTTCCGGTTCTAACTCTATGAACCTTCCGGTTCTAACTCTGTAAACTCTAGAACATACACGGCATGAATCACATAGAATTAATGTTGTGTATCACAATCACATAAATAGCATACAAGATACTCTGTCATATAACTCTAATTACCACTCTAGGTAATGTATGGTGAGAAGACTCACCTCGGGTAACTCGGTAAATCTCGAACTCGGTAAAAATCTGGTGTAGCCTCCGCCTATTCACATGGAATAAGTACTCTAATCAATACAACTCTCAAGGCTAGACTAATCCCTCTCTTAGCACTCTCAGAAGGGTAAAAAGACCATTTTACCCCTCTCATGGCTCAAAGACCCAAACATTGACCAAACCCTAAATGTCAACAAAAGTCAACTCTTTGGGTTACGCCGCGCGTACCAAACCTGTACGTTGGGCGTACCCGGAAACCTCACAGAATCGGGGAACGCGAGCCCCTACGCTGCGCGTACTGGGATTACGCCCCGCGTATGTCCCAGTTTGGTGCTCCTTTTCTTTTGGGGTCTTAAACGGTTAAGACACACATCCAACTCCCAGATCTGACTACCCCTAAGCCTCATACTCCATAAAGTTGGTGACTTTAACCCTTTGCATTGCTGTGAGAGTCACCAACACCCAAATCATTCCATTTCCAACACTATAAAGCCCTTAACTCAAACATGACTCCCTATGACGATCAAGCTGGGATTTTTATGGATCAAAAACACACATAACACTGAAATGGGACCGATCTAGGTCCATGGAGCCCCTTTTGCTCATAAAGTCTCCACCTTTGGGAATTAAACCCAAGAAATGGACCATAAACACCAAACCAAAATAAAGAGGAAAGTTATGAGCTTTTTACCTCTAAGTGAAGCTCCTCCCTCTAAAGAACTCATATCCAAGCCTGAACTCCAAACCTTAGCCTCCACAAGCACCTCCCTTCTTCTTCACTAACACACAAGGGCACTTTGAGCTCAAAACACTCACACACAAGCTTTATGACGAAGGAAATGCTCTCTTAGGGTTTCACTCTCTAAAATTGTCACACCCCAAAACCAAGAACGGCGGAAACGTTCCGGGGCGGAGGACGTCATGTACAGTATCACAACACAGTAAATGTAAATAAGCAAACAACATCATCCATTGCATTAAATATATAATTTTAATACAAGTGTTCTGTACAGTTATAGACACCAAAAATAATGTAACACAAAATAAAATGAGATGAGTCTTGAATGCACTCCATCTTCTCAAAAGCTGGCCTCGGTACCTGTCTACTGATGACCTGAGAATACAAGTTATTTTGAAAGAGTTTATCAGCATTAAGCTGGTGAGTTCATAAGTATTTTAGTGTCAATGTTTCTTGTAAAAACGTTTGAACCTGTCTCAATGTATAAGTTGTAAAAATGTAAGTAAATGTTTGAAAGTGTTTGTAAAAGTTTGAATCACTCAGAAAATCCTATATTTTCTGTAAAAGTAACCTTCTACCAAGGCTAGGCTGTCTTGTAAACTTTCTATTATAAAAGTGTGTGTTCACCCAATTGTAACTATCATTTGTTAAAAATATAGTTTGTACATTAATGCTTAAGTGAGGTTATCACTAAATTATGTAATGGGTAAATCATTGTAGTACTGTAGCTTTGTATATTAAGACTACTGTTGTACTAAATACTACTACCTTAAACCGGATTTATATTAAGGTTTATTGTGATTAATTGCACCATGCTATCGACTGATAATCAATGACATAATGAACGGTCGTAAAAAGAAATGACGTTTGGCACCCGCAGACCTGCAGGTCCGGCTGTAGCTAGCAGCAAGGTGTAGGATAGTCAATCTAGTATAGATCTATACGCAAACTCACGCTCTCCCTCCAAGAGAATTCTGGCTACAACTCAGGCCATGACATTTAAGGCATGCCCGATACAGTGGATCACAATTGTTAAGTATTCATGTATATGTATTGTTTCTCGTATTTCTGTATATGTATTGTTTCTCGTATATCTGTATATGTATTGTTTCTCGTATATCTGTATATGTATTGTTTCTAGTATATCTGTATATGTATTGTTTCTAGTATATCTGTATATGTATTGTTTCTCGTATATCTGTATATGTATTGTTTCTAGTATATCTGTATATGTATTGTTTCTAGTATATCTGTATATGTATTGTTTCTAGTATATCTGTATATGTATTGTTTCTAGTATATCTGTATATGTATTGTTTCTAGTATATCTGTATATGTATTGTTTCTAGTATATCTGTATATGATCCTACGTTACCCCGATGGTAACCAGCTAAAGATGTACTGATGAATATGAATATGGAAGTACCTTTATGTCTATACATGTATATATGATATATAAGTAATATGGAAACGACTTTCGGATGGTCACCCGAAACCCCACCAGACCACATCCAAATCGAGGAAAAGGAAATAGGGCGGATGGCATTCCTAAGCCTTTTGAACATTATTTATATATCTATACATATATGGGCATGCAATTGTATATACTAATTATAAATAAGTTTTCATAAAACATTTTGAAGCATAAATATAATTTCAAGAGAAGATTGACTTGATGTCGATCTATAAATCATTTTAAAAGCATAAGTTGATAAAACAGTTTAAGTATAAGAAGCATTTGAATGAATCACAGTCTATAAGTAAGTTTGGATAGTAAAATAGTTTGTAAAACATTTCAATAGTAAGGCAGTTGAAAACAGTTTGAACAGTGGTAAAAATCGTTGTTTTCCTAGTTATTAATCACATGTGATTAAACACAATCACATGTGATTGAAGTAATAACTTATAAGTATTTGACTTGTATTCCCCCCTATAAAGTATTTAAAACACTTAAAATCATTTCAAAGGTTGATTCAAGGGGTATGAACTCACTTGTGGTGAGTCGTTTGAATTGCAGTGTCGACTACCGTGCTAGGTGGCAAACGGAGACTGGTTTACACGCACGAGCCTAGTTATCATATAATAAACATATATATAACTAATTAGACATATAATAACTTAATTAAATAAGTTAAGACACTTAGAAAACATTTAAACACTTTTATGAGTGTTTAGGGTTCAAATGGTTGCATCTAAGTTGCTACGGGACAAGGCAAAAGGGTTTGAAACATCAAAGGGCCTTGTATAGGAGTTCACCACCCAAAAAACCCCACACCTTGGAGTTTACGGCCGTAAACTCATAGGTTTATGGCCGTGAACTCCTCAAATGGTGTTTTTGGGTGTTTTGTGGTGTTATCTTGCATCTAGAACACTCCTATCCTTATTGGAATAATGCATGAAGTAGTTTTAAGGCTCTAGAACACTCCATAAGGGAGTTTACGGCCTAAGGTCCTTCACCTTAGAGTTTACGGCCGTAAACTCTAGGAAATTAATTGATTTGAGGCTCTTAAACATCAAGAATGGCATCCATGATTTTATCTAAGGCTAATGGGGACAAGAGGCACACTTTGGTGCCTTCTCTTGGAGTTTACGGCCCAAGTCATGTTCCTTGGCCGTAAAATCCTTCCAAGGAGTTGTTTCTATGTGTTCTTCTCTCCATTCTAGTCCCAAAGGTGCAAGGTAAATTGTCTAAAGGCCTTAGGTGTGCTTGGAATGATTTTTGTCCCACAAAATGGGGTTTACGGCCCAAGAAGGGTTCTTGGCCGTAAACTCCTAAAATCTTATGGTTTTTATGGGCTTTTGGTGTTCTAAACAAGCACAAGTACAAGTGGTTAAGGTCCTTAAGCATTTGGGGAAAGTTTTAGGGCATTTAAGCCCTTGAAAAGGGGTTTACGGCCCAAGGTAGTTCCTTGGCCGTAAACTCCAAAGACTTATGTTTCTTGGTTGCTTTTTGATCCCTAAATGTCATACCCTATCTCCTATACAAGTCTTCTAGCAAGGGATTGGGACTAGGAAGCCATAATGCTCCATTTTGGAGTTTACTCCCCAAGAACGTTCTTGGGCGGTAAACTCCCGGATGCTGATATCTAGACATGTTATTGTTGTTAATAAGCATTAAACAAGTATTGAAACACATATAGAAAAGTAGACTCACAATCTGGGATGAAAACTCGAAGATCCGTCAGAGAGAATATGGCTTTTCTCTATTTGGAATTGTGAATAATGACTTAATTTAATTCAGAAAACTAATTATAGTCCTGGAATATTTTGACAGAAAATATTTTCATTCCTGATATTGGACTGTAACAGTATGAAACTTGAAATGCCCAAGTTTCACAAAACCAGGAGTATCCACTCTCCTGATATCATCTAAAACATAAACCCTAATGTGCACAAACTTGTTCGGAAAAGCTTGAAAATCACTGAAACTGAACTAGCTTCTATTGAATAGATGATGTTTGTACAAATGAAAATTTCAGGTTGTCACATCATCCCCCCGTTAGAGGGAATTTCGTCCCGAAATTAGAATTTAAGAAAATAAAAGTTACAAACAATCAAGCGAAAAGATGAGGGTATTTCAACTTCATCTGATCCTCGCGTTCCCAAGTGAATTCCGGTCCTCGCTTGGCGTCCCAGCGAACCTTCACGATAGGGATACGGCTTTGTTTCGTCTGCTTGACCTCGCGGTCCATGATTTCTACAGGTTCTTCCACGAAGTTGAGGCTCTCGTTGATCTCGATCTCGTCGAGTGGGATTACGAGAGTCTCATCGGACAGACACTTTTTCAAGTTAGATACGTGGAATGTAGAATGTACGTTACGAAGTGTGTCGGGTAGATCAAGTTTGTAAGCTACAGGGCCGACTCTGGCAAGAATCTCGAAAGACCCTATGTACCTCGGATTAAGCTTCCCACGCTTGCCGAAGCGTATCAAGCCTTTCCAGGGTGAGACTTTGAGAAGGACTCAGTCTCCCACCTGAAATTCCAAAGGTTTTCTTCGTTTATCGGCGTAGCTCTTCTGTCGGGCTCTAGAGGTTTTCAATCGTTCCCGGATTTGAACGATTTTCTCTGTCGTTTCCCAAATGATTTCCGGACCAGTGAGAGTACTGTCGAAAGCTTGCCCCCTCGCTAATTGGGTATCACCAACCTCAGCCCAGCACAGAGGGGATCTGCACTTGCGGCCGTAGAGAGCTTCGAATGGAGCAGCCTTGATGCTGGTGTGATAACTGTTATTATAGGAAAATTCGACAAGGGGTAAATGAGTATCCCATGCCTTCCCAAAATCAATCACACAGGCTCGCAACATGTCTTCCAATGTTTGAATGGTTCTCTCACTCTGTCCGTCGGTCTGTGGATGGTAGGCTGTGCTCATATCCAGCCTCGTTCCTAGGGAATGTTGTAGGGATTGCCAAAATCTTGAAGTGAATCTACTATCTCTATCAGAGATAATGGAAATAGGTACACCATGCAACCGTACAATTTCCCTAATGTATGTTCTCGTAAGTTTCTCCATCTTGTCAGTTTCTTTGATAGGCAGGAAGTGTGCAGACTTGGTCAATCTATCAACGATGACCCATATGGTGTCAAGTCCACCCGTTGTCTTGGGCAACTTGGTTATGAAATCCATAGTGATCCGCTCCCACTTCCATTCTGGAATCTCTGGTTGTTGCAGTAAGCCAGAGGGCTTCTGGTACTCGACCTTAACCTTCGCGCAAGTAAGGCATTTACTTACGAAGGTGGCAATCTCTACTTTCATATTAGGCCACCAGTATAGCTTTTTCAGATCCAGATACATTTTATCCGAACCTGGGTGGACGGAATACCGAGTGTTGTGAGCCTCGGTCATGAATACGTCTCGGAAACCGCCATGTTTCGGTGTCCAGATCCGGTCCATGAAATATAAAGCTCCGTCACCCTTGGCTTCGAAGTTCTTGTCCATTCCCCTAAGGGATTCACTCGACACATTTTCAGGTTTCATGGCCTCAAGTTGAGCTGCCTGAATTTGCTTACTCAGGTGTGAATGGATGGTTATTGATAATGACTTGACTCTGCGACCAGAATATTCCTTCCGACTTAGGGCGTCTGCTACTACGTTGGCTTTACCCGGATGATAACGAATATCGCATTCGTAATCACTGAGTAGCTCGACCCACCGTCGTTGTCTCATGTTGAGTTCCTTCTGATCGAAAATGTGCTGTAAGCTCTTGTGGTCGGTAAAGATAGTGCTCTTCGTTCCATACAAGTAATGTCTACAGATCTTCAGAGCAAACACTACTGCTCCTAGTTCAAGATCGTGGGTCGTGTAGTTAACCTCGTGTGTCTTCAACTGTCTCGAGGCGTAGGCGATGACCTTACCTCGCTGCATCAGAACACATCCGAGTCCTTGCTTGGATGCATCGCAATAGACTACGAAGTCTTCTATTCCTTCTGGAAGGGATAGTATCGGTACGGTGCACAAGGCTCGTTTGAGCGTTTGGAACGCTCTTTCTTGCTTCTCTTCCCAGTAAAAGGCCACGCCTTTCTGGGTCAGGGTTGTAAGAGGTTTCGCTATTCGGGAGAAGTTCTGAATGAATCTGCGATAGTAGCCAGCGAGACCTAGAAATTGACGAATTTCTGTAGGCGTCTTTGGTGCTGACCAGTTCTCAATGGCTTTTATTTTGGATGGGTCCACGTGGATTCCCTCTTCGCTTACCACGTGTCCTAAGAATTCGACTCTTCGGATCCAAAATTCACTATTCGAGAACTTCGCATAAAGTTTCTCTTTTCGTAATGTCTCTAGAACTTGTCGTAAATGATCACCATGCTCTTTCTTACTTCGGGAGTAGATCAGGATGTCGTCAATGAAAACGATGACGAACTGATCTAAGTAAGGTCGGCAAACTCTATTCATCAGATCCATGAAGACTGCGGGCGCATTGGTCAATCCGAATGGCATCACCACGAACTCATAGTGTATGTAACGAGTTCGGAAGGCTGTCTTTGGCACATCCTCCTCGAGCACTCGTAACTGGTGATATCCGGATCTCAGGTCAATCTTGGAAAAATAGCTCGCCCCTTGCAGTTGGTCGAATAGATCATCTATGCGCGGTAGAGGATAACGATTTTTGATCGTCAACTTGTTGAGCTCTCTGTAGTCAATACACATACGGAATGATCCGTCTTTCTTCTTAACGAACAAGACCGGTGCTCCCCAAGGTGAGAAACTTGGTCTTATAAAGCCCTTGCTGAGCAGTTCGTTAAGTTGACCAGAGAGTTCTTGCATCTCGGCTGGTGCTAAACGGTAGGGCGACTTAGCTACTGGGGTAGCTCCTGGGACCAAGTCGATTCTGAACTCGACTTGTCGTTGCGGAGGTAACCCGGGTAGTTCCTCTGGGAAAATGTCGGGAAAGTCGCCCACTACTGGGAGGTCCTTTAGTTCTTTCGCTTCTAGGTTCGTGTCGACGACGTGAGCAAGAAATGCGTGGTATTCTTTGCGCAGGTACTTCTGTGCCTGAATACTAGATATTATGCGAAGACTCGTACCCGGTTTGTCGCCGTAGACTATAAGGGTTTCGTTAGATGGGAGGTTTAAACGGACTGCTTTCTCATAGCACATGATGTCGGCGCGATGAAGACTTAACCAATCCATGCCGATAATAACGTCGAAACTTTTTATTGAGACCGGCATAAGGTCGATTGGAAATGAATGGTTATCTAAAGTTAGAAGACAACCTAAGTATATGCTATTAGTACTTTCAGTCTTCCCATTGGCCATTTCTACTGTGAATTGTTCATTAAGTGCGTGTGGTTGTTGCTTAAGCATGCGAGCAAATTTGTGGTTTACGAAGCTTCGCTCCGCTCCACTATCGAACAGAATGCATGCATAGGAGTTATCAAGGAGGAACGTACCAGTCACCACTGTCGGGTCAGCGACTGCTTCCCCGTGGCCTATTGCTAGTACCCTCCCTGCTCCTCCAGTATTCCTCGCCTTTGGGCAGTCCCTTTTAAAGTGGCCTGTTTCGCCACATCCATAGCAAGTTGGGCTCGCGCCTGAGCCAGGAACTTGGGAGATCGGTTGCGCTGGGAACTTACAGAATCGGACAGTGTGTCCTTTTCTGTGGCAGTTGTTACACTGCATCTCACGGCAGGCGCCGTGGTGGTGGAAGTTGCATTTGTTGCACTTCGGCAAACTTCCAGAATACTGCTTCCCCGAAGCAGTAACAGCAGTAGGGGATACCGCAGCATGTACTGCTACGATTTTCTGTTTCGTTGAAGCACGCTGCTTCTTCTTCTCATCCCAAAACTTCCGCTTGATGCCAGCGGGTTTAGAGGGTTCTGGGATGGCTAGAGTGGTTGTAGTTGCAGGGGTCTTGACTCCATGGTCAATGAGTCTTTGTGCCAATCGCATGGCACTGTCGAAAGTAGCAGGGTTGGATGCTAAGACATTCCCCTGGTACGGAGGCACTAGCCCCCATACATACCGCTCAATCTTTTTCCCTTCAGTGGGAACCATGTTAGGGCATAGGGCCACCAGTTCGCTAAAGCGGGCAGTGTAAGCGATCACGTTGGTGCCCTTCATTGTCAGATTCCAGAGTTCATGTTCCAACTTCTGGACTTCGCCCCTAGGGCAGTACTCCTCAGTCATGAGGTCCTTCATTGTTTCCCAGCCCACGGCGTTAGCCACAACAAGAGTTAGGGCTTTGACGTGGCCGTTCCACCACGTTAGGGCTTTATCCTCGAAGGTGCATGCGGCATATTTCACTTTAAATGCAGCTGGGCACGAACAGATTTCGAAGACTGATTCAGTCTTCTCGAACCATTGCGAGAGAGCAATGACTCCGCCGGTACCATAGAAAGGCTTCGGCTTGCAGTTTGTAAAATCCTTGTAAGAGCACTCTCTCGAGCGCACAGGGATTTCAACTGGGATAGATTCCACAGGGGTTCCACCTCTTCTAGCATCCGATGAGTGATACTGAGCCATGGCCGTTGCCACTGCTGCTGCTACGGCAGCATTCAGAGCTGCAGTATCGATGACTGCAGGTGGTGGAGGCGGTGGAGGTACAGGATTATTCCTATTCGTGGGAGCTTTGCGAGGAGTCATCCTTTAGCTATAAGTTTATAAAGACAAGAAGGATGATAAGAATCAATTTGGTAAGCAACGTGAGAGTGATCCATGGACTAACTAACCATAGCCCAACAGTTTGAATGAGTTTTTGAAATCACATAAGAAATTTTAGTAGGAATACATAAGTGTACAAATTTTTCCCACAGATTATATAGATTTCAATAGTACGGGTATTACTGATGTAATAAGTTCAAGGAAAATCGACCTAACAGTAGGTCTTACATCATACCATAAGGACAATACTGACAGTCCTAGATTCCTAATTAGAGTACCGAAAGTTAGGAATATTTTACAGACAAATGCCACTTAGAGCACATAAGTTCAAGGCTATCCCTAAATCAAAAGACAGAGATGTACTAGACATCATCTAATGGCGATGTGAATTCCTCGGGCGATCCCTGAGGTCGGACACTTGGCGAAACACCTCTTGAAGGTGTCGGTCCTGAGTTCTCTGACGAGCTCGAAGTTCTAAGACTTCAGCACGTGAGGCAGCCAGCTGTTGCTGCAGAGTTTCGTTGGTTCTCCGGGTCCGTTCCATGTCCTCTTCGAGACGGCGAATGCGGACTGTATTGACACCTGAATTGGCATCAATCTCCATGACCCGGTCGATGGCCGCTCGACCTTGGTCGACATTACGAGCTATCCTGCGGATGATTACCGGCAGAGCTCTGTCAGCAGAGCCACCATCGCTAACATTGTAAAAGGTTCGGTCCCCAAAATATGGTAGGGGCTGACCCTGCT
Source organism: Lactuca sativa (assembly GCF_002870075.4). Lineage (NCBI taxonomy): Eukaryota > Viridiplantae > Streptophyta > Magnoliopsida > Asterales > Asteraceae > Lactuca > Lactuca sativa. The sequence goes on along the minus strand of NC_056623.2, from coordinate 213,294,499 downwards.
CATCACTCCAGCGATTCAAATTGTTTGCCCACATGGGAGTAGGGCCTGGAAACGCTGGTCGAGGGTTGTTGTTCGGGGCTTGACCTACTAGCGGTAGGTTGTTGACTTCAGGCTCGGAGTCAGATCCATCTGAAAAGCCTTCTGCGAGGTGATCATCCAAAGGGATTGGATGGTCATCTTCGGGCTCTTCATCGATCCACCCGGCATTACCTTCATTGGGAAAGTACGGGTCGCCATGATGGAATCCAGCCATTTAGATCTACGCGAGAAGAGAGGTATAAGAATATAGTATACGTGTAACTAGTAGCACAAAATACTCCTATAGTATTTTAAGTTCTAAGTTCTACTGATCTTCTTGTGGTATTGTTGGTAAGTTTTTAGACTTGTTAACATATCACAACCATTCTAGGGCATATGCTAATCACTCCTAGGACCAGCATAGTTGATCAGGCTATGCCATTCCCAGGACTGACTATACATCCCCGAGCTCACTTGTGATATCCAACAATCGTAATACTTTTGTTCTTGTCATTGTGACATTGATTTTAGTATGAATGCAGACTAGTATACTTAAGTAAATATTTTATTATTTAAAGTATAGACTCTTGGTCAGAGTGTTTTAGTCCCTTTTGGGTTTATAGATTAGTATATCTTTTATGGGTTGATATACTTGATTCACTATAAACAATGCTCTGATACCAATCTGTCACACCCCAAAACCAAGAACGGCGGAAACGTTCCGGGGCGGAGGACGTCATGTACAGTATCACAACACAGTAAATGTAAATAAGCAAACAACATCATCCATTGCATTAAATATATAATTTTAATACAAGTGTTCTGTACAGTTATAGACACCAAAAATAATGTAACACAAAATAAAATGAGATGAGTCTTGAATGCACTCCATCTTCTCAAAAGCTGGCCTCGGTACCTGTCTACTGATGACCTGAGAATACAAGTTATTTTGAAAGAGTTTATCAGCATTAAGCTGGTGAGTTCATAAGTATTTTAGTGTCAATGTTTCTTGTAAAAACGTTTGAACCTGTCTCAATGTATAAGTTGTAAAAATGTAAGTAAATGTTTGAAAGTGTTTGTAAAAGTTTGAATCACTCAGAAAATCCTATATTTTCTGTAAAAGTAACCTTCTACCAAGGCTAGGCTGTCTTGTAAACTTTCTGTTATAAAAGTGTGTGTTCACCCAATTGTAACTATCATTTGTTAAAAATATAGTTTGTACATTAATGCTTAAGTGAGGTTATCACTAAATTATGTAATGGGTAAATCATTGTAGTACTGTAGCTTTGTATATTAAGACTACTGTTGTACTAAATACTACTACCTTAAACCGGATTTATATTAAGGTTTATTGTGATTAATTGCACCATGCTATCGACTGATAATCAACGACATAATGAACGGTCGTAAAAAGAAATGACGTTTGGCACCCGCAGACCTGCAGGTCCGGCTGTAGCTAGCAGCAAGGTGTAGGATAGTCAATCCAGTATAGATCTATACGCAAACTCACGGTCTCCCTCCAAGAGAATTCTGGCTACAAATCAGGCCATGACATTTAAGGCATGCCCGATACAGTGGATCACAATTGTTAAGTATTCATGTATATGTATTGTTTCTCGTATTTCTGTATATGTATTGTTTCTCGTATATCTGTATATGTATTGTTTCTCGTATATCTGTATATGTATTGTTTCTAGTATATCTGTATATGTATTGTTTCTAGTATATCTGTATATGTATTGTTTCTCGTATATCTATATATGTATTGTTTCTAGTATATCTGTATATGTATTGTTTCTAGTATATCTGTATATGTATTGTTTCTAGTATATCTGTATATGTATTGTTTCTAGTATGTCTGTATATGTATTGTTTCTAGTATATCTTTATATGATCCTGCGTTACCCCGATGGTAACCAGCTAAAGATGTACTGATGAATATGAATATGGAAGTACCTTTATGTCTATACATGTATATATGATATATAAGTAATATGGAAACGACTTTCGGATGGTCACCCGAAACCCCACCAGACCACATCCAAATCGAGGAAAAGGAAATAGGGCGGATGGCATTCCTAAGCCTTTTGAACATTATTTATATATCTATACATATATGGGCATGCAATTGTATATACTAAGTATAAATAAGTTTTCATAAAACATTTTGAAGCATAAATATAATTTCAAGAGAAGATTGACTTGATGTCGATCTATAAATCATTTTAAAAGCATAAGTTGATAAAACAGTTTAAGTATAAGAAGCATTTGAATGAATCACAGTCTATAAGTAAGTTTGGATAGTAAAATAGTTTGTAAAACATTTCAATAGTAAGGCAGTTGAAAACAGTTTGAACAGTGGTAAAAATCGTTGTTTTCCTAGTTATTAATCACATGTGATTAAACACAATCACATGTGATTGAAGTAATAACTTATAAGTATTTGACTTGTATTCCCCCCTATAAAGTATTTAAAACACTTAAAATCATTTCAAAGGTTGATTCAAGGGGTATGAACTCACTTGTGATGAGTCGTTTGAATTGCAGTGTCGACTACCGTGCTAGGTGGCAAACGGAGACTGGTTTACATGCACGAGCCTAGTTATCATATAATAAACATATATATAACTAATTAGACATATAATAACTTAATTAAATAAGTTAAGACACTTAGAAAACATTTAAACACTTTTATGAGTGTTTAGGGTTCAAATGGTTGCATCTAAGTTGCTACGGGACAAGGCAAAAGGGTTTGAAACATCAAAGGGCCTTGTATAGGAGTTCACCACCCAACAAACCCCACACCTTGGAGTTTACGGCCGTAAACTCATAGGTTTATGGCCGTGAACTCCTCAAATGGTGTTTTTGGGTGTTTTGTGGTGTTATCTTGCATCTAGAACACTCCTATCCTTATTGGAATAATGCATGAAGTAGTTTTAAGGCTCTAGAACACTCCATAAGGGAGTTTACGGCCTAAGGTCCTTCACCTTAGAGTTTACGGCCGTAAACTCTAGGAAATTAATTGATTTGAGGCTCTTAAACATCAAGAATGGCATCCATGATTTTATCTAAGGCTAATGGGGACAAGAGGCACACTTTGGTGCCTTCTCTTGGAGTTTACGGCCCAAGTCATGTTCCTTGGCCGTAAAATCCTTCCAAGGAGTTGTTTCTATGTGTTCTTCTCTCCATTCTAGTCCCAAAGGTGCAAGGTAAATTGTCTAAAGGCCTTAGGTGTGCTTGGAATGATTTTTGTCCCACAAAATGGGGTTTACGGCCCAAGAAGGGTTCTTGGCCGTAAACTCCTAAAATCTTATGGTTTTTATGGGCTTTTGGTGTTCTAAACAAGCACAAGTACAAGTGGTTAAGGTCCTTAAGCATTTGGGGAAAGTTTTAGGGCATTTAAGCCCTTGAAAAGGGGTTTACGGCCCAAGGTAGTTCCTTGGCCGTAAACTCCAAAGACTTATGTTTCTTGGTTGCTTTTTGATCCCTAAATGTCATACCCTATCTCCTATACAAGTCTTCTAGCAAGGGATTGGGACTAGGAAGCCATAATGCTCCATTTTGGAGTTTACTCCCCAAGAACGTTCTTGGGCGGTAAACTCCCGGATCCTGATATCTAGACATGTTATTGTTGTTAATAAGCATTAAACAAGTATTGAAACACATATAGAAAAGTAGACTCACAATCTGGGATGAAAACCCGAAGATCCGTCAGAGAGAATATGGCTTTTCTCTATTTGGAATTGTGAATAATGAATTAATTTAATTCAGAAAACTATTTATAGTCCTGGAATATTTTGACAGAAAATATTTTCATTCCTGATATTGGACTGTAACAGTATGAAACTTGAAATGCCCAAGTTTCACAAAACCAGGAGTATCCACTCTCCTGATATCATCTAAAACATAAACCCTAATGTGCACAAACTTGTTCGGAAAAGCTTGAAAATCACTGAAACTGAACTAGCTTCTATTGAATAGATGATGTTTGTACAAATGAAAATTTCAGGTTGTCACAAAAATGGTGGCTGAGGATAAGGCCTTATCATTCCTTTTATAGTGCACAAGCCACAAATTAGGGTTTCCGTCTGGGCCCGCTACGCCCAGCGTAACCCTGGGTACGCCCAGCGTACCTAAGCGAGTCCGCGTCCAATTGAGCGCATGAGTTCATGCAGCATACTCTTCAGTACGCCCAACGTTCTCATTTGCCTAAACATTACCATTAAGGGCTTAACTTGACAATCTCGGAAAAGGAGAAGGGCCTAAAAGACGCAACTGAAATTTGGGATGTTATAGTTCTCCGAGCCTTTGGCCTGAATGGTACGCCCCACCGACCCTCAGTCTATCCAGATCGCTCTGAACTATTGAGCATCACCCTGGGCCACCCCTTCTCGGTGACCCAACCCAAGCAAACTGTTCTCGCTCACTTGGGGTTCCGAACTTCGAATCCATTTTGCAGACCATAACCTCGGCCTAACCCTAGGCCTCTTGACGATTGTCCACCTACCCAAGAAACCGCGATCCAACCATGACCCGCGCATCTACCATATGTGCTAAGCAACCCGCATGCCTATCGAAAGTACTATATATCCTCCAGAAGCTGACAGAACCTTCAATGACTATTACTTCATCCGAGAGTTTCCAATTTTCCACCACTTAGGACATTAGCTACCACCTGCTGATGGTGAAATAAACCTAACCTATCCGTCCATACTGGTTATTATCATTCTTATCCATGGATCGATTAACCTTGGAGTGCACAACCTCCGCAAAACAATTTTTCCATGATGGTACGACCGATCTTCAAAAGAAACCCAAATCTCATCGGAACACTTTTGCATCTCCGATTTACATCTACTAGCCTTGGAACAGAGATCCTAACTTTCGATCACCAACACCCTTGGATACTAACTGTCTATAACCCCTCGATACTAAATTCCTGAACTCTCCTATGTTGCTATGACATATGCATAAAAGGGATGGAAGAGAATTCACGATATCATCATAATCAATAAGATAAAAGATAGAAACATACCAGCAGCCGCATCTGGTGCTATCTTGGCCTCCACTGCTGTAAGCTGGAAGGCACGTCCCTGAGCCCTCGGAGGCTCTACTCCACCCTGACCCCCCCCAGTAATCCTCAATGTAGCCGACGCTGGAGGCTGCACCGGTCTTGCAACCAGCTGTGGACAGTTGGTCCTCATGTGACCAACCTGATGGCAATGATAACAAATCCACATGTCCTGAACCGGGGCCAACTGGCGACAATCCCTTGCATAGTGCCCCTCCTTCCCGCACTTGTGGCACGCACTGCCGAACTTACAAACTCCGGTATGACCCTTCCCACACTTCTCACAAGTGTGGACGCTCTGTCCTCCAACCCTAGAATCCACGGTATTGGACCGCTTTGACGCCGGCTACGACTGCACCGGTGCCTGCCTCTGCTCTTGCAACTGTAACTCAATCTCAAGCTCACGCTGCCTGGCGGCCTCCTGCAACTCCAGCAAGGTATCATATCTCCGCATGGACACGAACTGCCTAATATCTGTCTTGAGCATACTAAGATATCGGGTCATCTGAGCCTGCTCTGAAGCAAACTCGGGGCAAAACATCTCCCTCTCAGTAAACATGCGAGTGATCTCTGTGACCGATTGTGAATCCTGACACAGATCCAAGAACTCCTGCGCTAGCCTCTCCCGCTCAACACGCGGGACGTAACGGGTACGAAACGTATCCCGAAATCGATCCCAAGTAACCGCAGCATGCTGCTCATCCGAATATGATCCAGTAATCAACCTCCACCAATCCTTTGCTCTAGACCTCAGCACGTTCAGAGCACACCTGACCTTATGGTCAGCAGGACAAGAACATGTGAAGAAACATCCCTCCACGTCAGATAGCCACCTCATGGCCACTATTATATCCTAGGTACCATCAAATGTTGGGGGCTTCGTGTTATCGAATTCTCGATACTGAAAAACTCGGCCAGATCCCAACCCTGCCGCTGATACAGCTGTTGTGGCTGCCACGACAGTCGCTTCAGTAAGGGCTGCATAACGATCATTGAAATACCCCACCATAGCGATCTTGATAGACCCAAACATCTCCGAAAACTAAGCCCGAAACATAGCAGCAACCTCATCATGCAGGATCTCCCGGATCCTGGCATCCATCTCATCTGGCCTCATCTGGTCGATAGTCTCAGGCGCCGTCGGTGCCTCTTGACTGCCCTCTCCTGATCCTGATCCAGATCCAGTCACGAATCGTCGTGTAACCACCATGCTGAAAACATGCCAAAAACATCAGGTACTCCTTAAACAATCCGAGAACCAACTCCCAACAAAAAACCCTAGGGGTTGTACTTCCTTGCTACGCGTATGGGTCCTGTGCTTTCAGTAGTACGAGCCCATACTACCTTCCACACCTACCCATATTTGTCTCAAGTATCACCAAAACACCCTAACAATATAACAAGCATAGCGAGCGCTCAATCCTCACTCCTAGAGGAATACTAAATATCACATAACTGGCCTCCTAGCCTCTCACTACCCACCCATACATGAAACTTCCACCAACCCTGCAGCACTAGTGTATGCTAGCCATACATAACGCTAGACCCTATAGAATTTCGAATACCAGATCCTACCCTAATCCCTTCATCATACGAGAACATGAAATAAGGCCAAACCAAACATTCTCAGGCTATAATATCTTAATTATGTACAACCGTGATGCATACACTAAGCAACTACAATAATGATGTCAATTTCATATAGAGGAACCCTAGGCAAGCAGGCATCATATAATCAGGCAATTCTATCATGCAATTCCCGAAGATCCCTAGCCTAGCACTAGCATGCGGTTTTAACATATCACATAATCAAGTACTGTATGGTATTTTGGGGTCAACTTACTGGCTCCGGCTGATCGTACACCCTGCATCCTCCTTTACTTATTTTGAAAACCATTTAATAATCATTTGAAAATCTTTTCCCTGATTTGAGACTGGATTCACACGAATGTTCTTCCAATTCACTCAAACCAAGGCTCTGATACCAACTTGTAACACCCATAAAATTCATACCAAATTTAAACTTTCAAAAACATGTAAAATACCAATAGTTATTACAAAAGGTTTCCAAAATAGTTTCATATCAGAGTTCCCAGAAATCATAATCATAAATCGAGGGAAGTGTACGATCACACCTTCGCCTTCCCGCGGTCATCCGCCGAACCTGAAACAATAATCGATAAATGTAAGATCGAAAGCTTAGTGAGTTACCCCCAGAATACCAACCTCATATAACCATAACATATCATAACACACACATAGAACAACCATGCATCTAGAGTCTACAAATTGACTGGTCTGCCCGTACCGGGCCTTTTGTCTACCTGGTCCACTCTCTGAGTCTTCAGTATGACTGGACCGCCCGCACCGGGCCTTCAGTCTATCTGGCCCACTCTCCGAGCCACCGCACGTCTGGACCGCCCTCGTGGGGCCTTCAGCCTATCCAAACCGCTCGTCGGGCCTTCGTCCTTGTTGGGCTTATAGTGTTGCGTCATGGGCTCGGTCCTTAGCCCAGTTTTATTACCGGTTTGGGCCTATCCAACCGTGCTTGTTTTATTCTAGGGTTTAGTATTTAAGCTGCATGCATGCATTCCTTGTAGTTAACGCTTTTATTATTTTTCCTGATTCAATTTTTGTAAACCCTAGCTCGCCTCTACAGTGGAAGTTCTTCATCGAGCTCTGCTGAGGCGTGACTATATTTGAATCATAAGCACAACATTGATTCTATTCTGTGTTTATCCTATTATTGTGTTTGTTTTTTTTTGATCTTTATCTTTTACCTGTGAAAGATCTAATCGATCTGAGTTTTATTCTCATCAATTGGTATCAGAGCAGGAGACTGTGTAATTGATACACATCTCTTCTGTCGAAGAAGTTATTAGGGTTTCAATTCCGCATTGATTGATATTAATTGAGCCGTCATTCCATATTGACGTATCTCATTAATCGTCAACCTTACTCTAATTGATATAACTACAAGTCTGGTCTTGAAAACAGGTAATTGATCAAACGCTATCATAATGTCCATGGATGATTCTCAATCCAATCTGATCAACATCTCTAACAACATTGGTTCAACTACAAGGATTCCAATCTTGTATACTCAAGATTATGAAGTTTGGACGTATCATTTTGAAGATTATGTGATTGGATCGGAAGATAATGGGTACTTGATCTGGGGAGCAATCATTGTTGGCCCATTCACTCACTCAAGCACCTCAAAGATTGTCAAAACTCAGAAGGAGTACAATCAGCTTGTTAATGATGTAAAAGATATTCCTCAAGACGAGAAGGAAAAGTTTCAATGCAACATCAAGGCCTTGAGGATGATTAGGTTTGCTTTGCAGTCAGATACTTTCCGTTTGGTGAGTTCGTGCGCTACTACTAAAGAGATATGGGACAGGCTAAAAGAATTGTATTCCACTGATGAAGATCTGGAACATTCCATTCAAACTCTTTTGCTTTCTGAATTTGGTGATTTCAAACAAAAGCCCGAAGAGAAACTGGTTCAGGCTTTTGATCGCTTTAATCATCTTTTAAGTAAGATGATAAAGCATGGGATCGAAAGGAAAGTTATAGAACTAAAGGTTACATTCATGAATGGTCTGAGATCTTAATGGATGGCTGTCGTATCCACTGTTAAAGCACATGAATAGTTCAAATCGTATTCTCTAGCAAAACTGGTGGGAATTTTGAAATCCCATGAAAATGCACTGTCTAAGGAAACGAATGTGGTTTCTAGTTTGGGTTCGTTAGCCCTTGTTTCAAAAGGGAAGAGTTAAGTTGAAGAAGAAGAAGAATTGGATCTTGCTGACTATGATCTAACCGGTGAAGAATATGCCATGATGGTCTGCAATCCTAGAAAGTTCATTAAAAGAAAATTCCCAGCCAACAAGAACCGAAACTGACAGGGAAGTTACAACGCTGAAAAGGTTAAAGAGGAACCGAAGATGGGGTCGAAGTCAGAAGAGTCAAAGAAAGAAGTGAAACCTGTTGGAGATCTAGGATTTGATTGTCATTACTGTGGAGGCAAGAACCAGTTTGCAAAAGACTGTATGCTGAAAAAGAAAGTAGAAAAGATAGATGATGATGATGAGGAAGCGAGCCTCCTGAGACGACTGGAGGAAATCAAGAAAAGAAAGTCTGCTGCTAACAACATAACCATGAATGCTTTGATTGTATAGGATACAAGCAATCGTGATGAATTTGGTGGTGTGGAAGTATGTGTTGGGTCTATTAGATTGCGTCATGGGCTCGGTCCTTAGCCCAGTTTGAATGCCGGTATTGGGCCTATCCAACCGTGCATATTTTTGTACTAGGGTTTAGTATATGAGCTGCATGCATGCAGATTTAGTGGGGATTGCTTTCATTTGTTTTATTTGCTTCATAGTTTTGTAAACCCTAGCTCGCCTCTAAAGCGGAAGTTCTTCATCGAGCTCTGCTGAGGCGTGACTCTATTTTGAATCATAAGCATATATTTGATTATGTTCTATGTTCATTCACATATTGTTTTGAATTGTTTGATTTCCATAATCGTACTTGTGAAAGATCTAATCGATCTAAGAGTTTTGAACTCATCAATTGGTATCAGAGCAGGAGACTGTGTAATTCATACACATTACTTCTGTCGAAGAAGTTCTTAGGGTTTTTAATTCCGCATTGATTGATATTTATTGAGTCGTCACTCTATATTGACGTATCTCATTAATTGTTGATCTAACCCTAACGATATATTACAAGTCTGATCTTTTACAGGTTATCGATCACAAGTCTTTACAATGTCCATGGATGATTCACAAACCAATCCGATCAATATCTCCAACAACATAGGGTCTACAACAAGAATACCAATCTTGTATACACAAGACTATGAAGTTTGGACGCATCACTTTGAAGACTACGTGATTGGATCGGAGGATAATGGATATTTAATATGGGAAGCTATTACTGCAGGCCCATTCGCTCACTCAAGCACATCTAAGATTATTAAAACACAGAAAGAATACAATCAGCTTGTCAATGATGTCAATGATATTCCTCAGGATGAAAAGGAGAAGTTTCAATGCAACATCAAGGCCCTGAGGATGATAAGGTTTGCGCTGCAGTCGGATACGTTTCGTTTAGTGAGTTCTTGTGCTATAGCTAAACAGATCTGGGATAGATTGAAAGAATTATATTCCACAGACGAAGACTTGGAACATTCTATCCAAACTCCCTTGCTGTCTGAATTTGGTGACTTTAAGCAGAAGCCTGAAGAAAAACTTGTTCAAACTTTTGGTTGCTTCAATCATCTTTTAAGTAAGATGATAAAGCATGCGATTGAAAGGAAAGTTATCGAACAAAAGGTTACTTTCATGAATGGCCTCAAACCTAAATGGATGGCTGTTGTGTCAACAGTCAAAGCTCATGAACAGTTCAAATCTTATTCTCTGGCAAAATTAGTGGGTATTTTAAAATCCCATGAGAATGCTCTATCTAAGGAAACGAATGTTGTTTCTAGTCTGGGTTCTTTAGCTCTTGTCTCTAAAGGAAAAAGTTCGGTTGAAGAAGAAGAGGAATTAGATCTTGCAAATTATGATCTAACCGGTGAAGAATACGCCATGATGGTGTCCAATCCCAAAAAGTTCATTAAGAAGAAATTCCCAGCCAACAAGAACCGAAACTGGCAAGGTAGTTACAGCGCCGAAAGGATCAAGGAGGAACCGAAGATGGGGTCAAAGTCTGAAGAGTCAAAGAAGGAAGCAAAAGTTGGAGGAGACTCAGGATTCGACTGCCATTACTGTGGAGGAAAAAATCATTTTGCTAAAGACTGTATGTTAAGAATGAAAGAAGAAAAGACAAACGAAGAAGATGAGGAAGCGAGCCTCCTGAGAAGATTGGAGGAAATAAAGAAAAGAAAATCTGCTGCTAATAACTCTACCATGAATGCTTTAATTATGCAGGACACAAACAACAGTGATGAATTTGGTGGCGTGGAGGTCTGGTCCACAGATTCTGAGGATGATGAAGTCAGGAAGCCCACTCATGGAATGACTATGTTGGCAAAAGCAGATCATGCAATAGGAAGATGCTTTGTAGTGACCGAGGGTGTGTCCCAAATGAGAGGATACACAACTGATGGGGGAGCTGAAGAGGAAAGGGAACGAGAGGACAAATGTTTTGCTGCTAAGCCTGTCAGTGCTTAGATCAACGGATGTGATGAGTTGATCAAAAAGGTACAAAATATTCTTGCTTCTCTAAAAATACCTATTAATAATTATGAAAAGGAATTAAATAACTAAAATTCAAAATTATCAAGCATAAGTAGCAGTCTCACCCAAACCCGTGTCACAAATTCTAACCTAACTGATCAAATCAGCAAGATTTCTTCAAAGAGTGAGGAACGAAGGATGTGGATCGAGCAAAAGGAAAAGGAGTTAATTAGATCTAAAGATGATTCTATTTATTTGCAAAGAGACAATCTTAAACTTCTTAAACAGCGAAATGTGTTTTGTTTAATTGTGAAGAGACATCCTATTTAACATCACTCAGTTGCATCTTGATTGTGAAATAGGGAAGAAGATACATTGTATGATTTTACCCTTCCTTGAATTAAAGGAGGATGAAATCGATGCTGAAGCCTACAACTGTGAAATATTGTATCTTCTGATGAAGTGTCTCCAGCGTATAAAATAGTTTTGGACAAAATCGAATCCTACATAAAGTCCAAGGACCACAAGGACATGCTCAATAAATCTGTTAGACGAAAATGATAGATTGAAATTGAGAGTCGAAACTATACAAAAATTTGACTCTTTGAATGCCAATTGAAGTTCAAAAAATAAAATTGATGTTGAAATACATCTGAACTTAATGAGGATGATGATATGAGTGAAATCTTTGTAGAGGATTTGGTGGACTGTTCTGAATTAGCCAAAAACGAACCTAAGACACACAAGAACCTAATTTCTGAAAACTCCGTTGAGTTTGCTCGTTCGTCTATCGACAAAACCAAAGTTCTCAAAGATAAAGTTGTTGTATACCAAAAGGTTCGAACTACCCCAAACCAAGTCTACACAGTACCGGGAGTCACTCCACAACAAACTACAGAGTTAACAGCTATGGTAGAAGAAGACAATGTTGGATGATGTGACGAATTCTTCTGGTCGGCCCCAATAGATAACGCAGATGAGACAAAAGGTCTTTCTCAGAAAACTTCATGGAGAGTAAAAGGTAGATACATACCTGAACCACTAAATGAGCCTACAAAGTATGATGTGCCAAGCACAAGTGGAACTAAACCCCGTTTGGATGAACCAATGCAAACCACTAGTGATACTTCTTTGGCAAAAAGTGAATGCTGTGCCTAAACTCCAAAACGAAAGGCCAACATTCACAGAAATCCAAAACAGGTGGCTGATCGAAAGCATCAAAGAAATCTGAGATATAAGAAGAATCTCTCAGAAAGAAAATAGTTTTGTAATTCTCAAAATCCTGATTTTGTAAGGATAGAAAGGAAGCACAAATCAGTAGAAGACTCAAGAAACCGAAAGGGAAGTTTTGGTCCCTTGTCGGGAATAAACCAAAAGAGCAGTTTCGGTCCTCACCACCATACCAACCAAAAGAATGGTTTCGGTCCCTCGACTGAAAGGAGCCGAAAAGATGGTTTCAGTTATTTGACCAATAGGAGCCGAAAGGATGGTTTCGGTCCTTCGACCAATAGGAGCCGAAAGGGTGGTTTCGGTCCCTCGACTGAAAACAACCGAAATGAGAGTTTCGGTCCTTCACCCATTAACAAACGAAAGAACGGTTTTGGTCCCTCGTCCAATAACAACCAAAAGGAGAGTTTCGGTCCTTCATCCCATGGCAACCGAAATAGTGGTTTCGGTCTCCATCCATATAAGTCCAATCAGAAAAACCGGGATTCTGAAGTCACCTCTAATTTCAACTCTTCCCATTCAAATTCATGTCCCTCAATTACTTTTAAGGGAAAAGAAAAACTCTACCCTGAAGATAATAATCTTCCAAAAGCGAATCAAAAGAGCACCAATGTCAACACCAAAAACACCAGTCCTACTAAATCAACAAAAATTAAAGTTTTTCACCATTAAAAGAAAAGATGAAACAACTTTAATTAAACACATATGCATGGTTGATATTTCTCTTACTATTCCCTGTCCTGTAAAAGGCTCACAAGGACCCAAGAAACTATGGGTTCCTAAATCTGCTTAATATTTTGCAGGTTATACATGACGAGCAGTTTGACGAAGAATGGTACATTGATAGTGGTTGCTCGTGTCACATGACAGGAAGGAAGGAGGAACTGAGAGAGTTTCGTTCTCTCAAAGATGGTGGCATCGTACAGTATGGCAAAAATTCTTTTGGAACTATCAAAGGCTATGGAATGATCACTAATGGCGAGTTCTCTATAAGGAAAGTAGCTTATGTTGAAGGCCTCCAACACAATCTCATCAACGTATCACAGGTGGTGGTTGGTATTGGATTAAAAGTATCATTCGACGATGAAGGCTCAGAAATTGTCGAGAAGAGATCAAACAACATTCTGTTGAAATCAAAGCGAAAGGGGGAAATGTATCCTTTGAATCTCAACCCAATTAGAGGTAAACCAGCTGTGTGCTTACTCACAAAGGCTCACTCTAATGAAAGCTGGTTATGGCATAGAAGACTATCTCATCTGAAATTCAAGGATATCAACAAGTTGGTCTTGGGTGATCACGTTCAAGGTCTTCCAGTTCTAAATTTTGATAAACAACATCTCTGTGCAACATGTGAAATGGGAAAGCAGAGTCGGCAGAGTCATCCTTCTATTATCAACACTAAGGTGATAGAACCATTGGAGTTATTACATATCGATCTATGTGGACCATCATCCATCGAAAGCATTGGGGGAAACAAATACATTCTTGTTATTGTGGACGATTTCTCAAGATTTACATGGATTTTCGTTCTCAAGCAAAAGTCTGAAGCCACTCCAAAGCTCAAGCTCTTTATTAAACAAATAGAAACGCAACTTATACTCCACAACAAAATGGCATTGTTGAAAGGAGAAACCGATTTTGAAGGTTTTCTTGCTGAAAAGGGGACGACTCACAATTTCTCAGCCCCTTATACTCCACAACAAAATGGCATTGTTGAAAGGAGAAACCGATCCCTGTGTGAAGCTGCTCGAACTATGTTGTGATTCGCGTCCTTACCTTTGTATTTCTGGGCTGATGCAATTGTGGCTGCATGTTATACTCAAAATAAATCATACTTAAATAATTGGTTCTCAATTACCCCTTACGAGATCCTGAACAATCGAAAACCAAACATGAAATTCTTTCATGTGTTCGGTTCAAGATGTTTCATTTTCAACTCCAGAGAGAATCGAAACAAGTTCGATGATAAGGTTGATGAAGGATTTTTCTTAGGCTTCTCCCTGAACTCCAAGGCGTATAGAGTTCTCAATAAACGCTCAAAGAAAATTGAAGAAGCATACTATGTCACCTTTGACGATAGTTATGTTAAGAAAATGAAATCAACAGAAGATGCATTGCAAGACATATTTCCAAAGAATGGTCAGGTTACTATCTCTATCTCGAATCTTTTCGACCAATTCAGGCTTCTGTTTGATGAGCCTCAAAAGGCGATTGACTCTGAATCAACTGCGAAAGACAACAAAGTTGATAATTTGAAACAAGTTATAGAAGATGCTGCTAAGAAGATGGCTGATGATCAATCCAAAGAAACCGAAGTCGCAGACACAAGCAAACCTTCTGGTGACCGTCCTAATGTCTAGGGGGAGGGTTCCGCTCCTCATCACGATCAAGGATCTTCATTCTAGGGGGAGAAATCATCACCAAACACATCAAGCTCTTCTAAAATTCCAGCCAATGAAGGGGATACAAATGCTGGTCCTGAACATGAATCATTCTTCGAGGGGGAGAACACCAATGTTGGTGATGATGACATTCTGTCTGAACTAGAGGAAGAAATCAATGCTGAATTGGATCCTATCTATGATCCAAAGTTTCCTCCACTTATCAAATGGACAAAATATCACCCTCAAAGTCAAATTATTGGGGAATCTTTAGAAAAAGTGTTAACTCGCTCTCAAATTAAAGCGAAACAGGCTGCACTCTTTTCAAAAGTCGAGTTTTGTATGTTCAATTCCTCCATGTCCAAAGTTGAACCGAAGACCGTTAACTCGGCTCTTGATCATTCAGACTGGGTTCAAGCCATGCAGGATGAGTT
Organism: Lactuca sativa; assembly: GCF_002870075.4. Lineage (NCBI taxonomy): Eukaryota > Viridiplantae > Streptophyta > Magnoliopsida > Asterales > Asteraceae > Lactuca > Lactuca sativa. Next base: position 213,279,177 of record NC_056623.2, on the reverse strand, counting down.
AAATGAGTTTGAACGAAACAAGGTATGGCGTCTTATTCCAACTCCAAAGGATGCTTCGGTTGTCGGTCTCAAATGGGTATTCAGAAACAAGATGGACAAAGAAGGGAATGTCACTCGTAACAAAGCGAGGCTGGTGGTCAAAGGATATTGTCAGGAAGAGGGAATCGATTATGAAGAAACCTTCGCTCCCATGGAAAGATTAGAATCTATTCGTATCTTCCTTGCGTACGCTGCTCACAAGAACTTTGAAGTCTATCAAATGGATGTCAAATGTGCCTTCCTCAACGGTGAACTTGAAGAAACTGTATATGTTGAGCAACCGCCAGACTTCATGAACGAGAAGTATCCCGATCATTGTTATATCCTTGACAAAGCTGTATATGGCCTCAAACAGGCTCCCAGAGCATGGTATGAAACTCTCACTTGTTTCTTAAAAATGTCTAAATTTAAACAAGGTTCGGTTGACCCAACCTTCTTTCGTAAGTGAGAAGGTAACCACCTTATGATAGTCCAAATTTATGTTGATGACATCATCTTTGGCTCCACGAATCCTAGATTAACAGCTGAATTCAGAAAGTTGATGGAAACTAAATTTGAGATGAGCTCAATGGGTCCAATTAATTTTTTTATTGGATTGAACATTAGACAGGGACCAGAAGGCATTTTTATTAATCAGGAAGCATATACCAAGACTTTGCTAACCAAGTTTGGAATGATGGGAGACTCCAAAGTGAAAGTGCCTATGGCTTTTGGAACTAAACTCACACCATCTATGGAGAAACAAACAACTGATATAACACTTTATCGATAGATGATTGGGTTTCTGATGTATCTTACAACTAGTAGACCTGATATCATGTTCTCTGTCTGTTACTGTGCACGATTTCAAGCCAACCCGCGAGAACCTCATCTTCAAGCCGTGGAAAAAATCTTTTGCTATCTGAAGCGAACCTCCTCTCTCGGTCTGTGGTATCCAGCCAACTTAGGATTCTTCGTTCCAGCATTTTCGGATGCTGATGTAGGTGGTTGTGGATTAGATCGTAAAAGCACCACTGGAGGATGTCAATTTCTAGATGGTAAATTAGTCAGTTGGCAATCGAAGAAACAAACCTGTGTTTCACTATCCATTGCAGAAGCCGAATATATTGCTGCAGCATCCTGTACATCTCAAGTCGTATGGATACAAAGTCAACTTAGGGATTATGGGCTAAACATGAAGAAAATCCCATTGTATTGTGACTCTGAAAGCGCAATTAGGATTTGTCACAACCCCGTACAACATTCGAAGACTAAGCATATAGCACTGAGGTACCATTTCATCAAGGATCATGTCGAAGATGGTAATGTAGAAATTCATTTTGTCAGAACGACTGATCAATTGGCAGACATATTCACGAAGGCCCTACCTGAAGCAAGCTTCAATAAGATTCTAAAAGGCCTAGGAATGATGCAAGCCGAATCTGTACCGAAATCACCTTCGCTTCCATAAAGGTAACAAGCGAAATAGAGCGAACCAAAATGAACCGAACGTTCGGTCTATTTCGGGTTCGGTCTATTTCGGGTTCGGTCCTTCTGAACTCATTCGTTTTTTTATCAAGGCATTTGAACTGTTTTCTTATGTACACCTTTTTCATTACTTCTTTTCTACTTATAAAATCCCAAAAATATTTTTTTTATCTTGTTCTCATAAAAATACTTATGAAATCCAAAAATATTTTTTCTTTTTCATTCAATTGGTCAATTCTCACAAAACTCAAATATATATATATATATATATATATATATATATGTATATATATATATATATATATATATATTATTATTATTTTTTTTTTATATCTAATATTTTTATTTTTGTCTAAGTATGATTCTCGATGGCAAAGCTAAGGCAGGTAAATGGTTTTATTAGTTAGGAGTCCCTAGAAGCATGCTGCTGTATGTTGACTAAAGCCTCGACAGATTTTGAGTGGAGCCTTAATAACGTGATATATACCAATCATGTTTTCCCAATCCAGGCTATCAAATTCACTCTAATCATGAGCTACCTTAGTCTACTCAAATTGAGTTTAGAGTTTTCTGCTTGGTCCTTCTTTTCTTTAAAGCAGAGGTACATTCGCTTCTTATACCATCTTCATCATCTTTCTCCATTATAATTCGTTTCATCAATATAACCCCTGAGACTTTCAGTATTAACCACTGAGGTTTATGGTTATACCAAGACTGTGTTCATGATCTTAGTTTCATGACACTTTGTACTAAGTGAAACTCAAAGTTCAACACCACTAATGAATTGATGGTGAATTCAAATATTCAAGATCTTACTTGTTACCCAATGAAATTTTTTTTTCTTTTGAGTGATCTTTATGAGCTTGCCTTTCACCAAGGCTTCTCTAACCCTAAAAGATCCAATTTAATATTTTTTTTGAGATTTCCTTCCTTCCCTCGTCACTATAAAGTCTATCATACCTACTTGTTCAACAGATCACAATGATCTCACAAGTACTTCATTCAGTTTTGGTCTTATGTTAAGTATAGAAATTATGAATCGAAGCGAAAGCCACCCTTTTTAACCTTCAAAAGATGCCTTTCAAAACTTCTCAACAAGTTATTGATCATTATTCAATGGGAAACCTAGCAAGCACTTTAATGTCTCTCTTGACTTTGAAGAAGTGATTTTTGTCCAAAATCAATTGTCTTATGTCTGCTTACGACATCACAGATTATCCTTAACATTTTGTTTTATTTCTTTATCGTTTACACCCTATGCACGAAAATTTTTAATTTTCCAAATTCTAGTTTTGTTCAGAATGATCATTAAAACGCTAAAGGCAACAAAGATTCAAACGCCGCATGGAGAAACGATTGGGATAAAGTGGAAGCTGACTCTGCGGCTATCCAAACGGTTTGGTGATTTGAAAAAGTGCATTTTATGGAAGAGCGTGTAAAAGGGAAACGTCTTTTCTCTTTCCTGCGTCATCCTCGGCATACCAACTGTTCACCCATCAAGTCAAGCGATATTTTTGAGATAATCCAAGATTTCAGCCGGATTTTTCTCTCTCTTCCTTGTACGTATAAAAGGAATTGGAATGGTATTCTCTCAACCTTTATCACTTCCCAAAATCTCTCAAAGAACACCGGTGATTCTCTGTAACTGTTCATCATCTTCTCCAAGCTACTACAATGGCAAACTCATCATCAGTTCGCGATACTTCAGTTCGTCAACCTCTTCTCACCTTGAAACCCCAACAGAACCTTATCATCGATCTCACCCCATTTATCTATGAGCCATATATGTTGTATGTTGTTGAGTGTCTCAAATACTCACCACTCGTCGACGCACTGACTAAAGTTGAAATTGTTCCCATGTCGTGCTTGTCTCTTGTCTACTCTACTGCCTTCTATGACAAGATTAATGAACGAATTCACTTTGAACTCCACGATGAGAAGACCTCCATCTCTAAACAACAATTTTGTGCCCTAATTGGTCTTTCTCAAGATCCATATCTGGTAAACCCTGACTCCATTACAACTGGTCAATTGTTTTCTATGTTCTATCAGATGGGGTATACCGAAACCCTAACCACCATTACGAAGTTCAAGAAGTCCTGCCTTCCTCCTCAATGGAATGGCCTTTTTACGCTGTTGTTCAAGGGACTTTCTGAGCGAAGCGCTGGCTCCGATGGTGCAAGCAAGTCCTTCATGACGGTGCTATATGGGTTGTACAATGGAATTGACCTAGATTATGGGTCCATTATCTGGTAGCAGTTGGTTCAAAGTTTGGTCTCTTCATCCAGGCATTCTGAGATTTCCTGTGGGCGTTTTTGGTCTCTCATCACCAACTGGGCAATGGACCGCCTTCTTGTTCCAATAATGGCGGATTCTTTGCTCTCATCCATTGCTACCTTTCATATGACAAAAATCATCGTCACTGATCCAACAAAGTTTTCGTTTATTGGATCCATTCCTGAAGAAATGCTCGGTCATATCTCTGTGTCGAGTACTATTCTCAAACAGTATAGGAAGTGTCTATCAGTTGGCCCAAGAGAGCTTACACCGGCTATGGTTCGTTCTATTGAAGAGGCTGACAAGCCAGCCAAGAGGGGTAAGAAGCCTGATACACAAAAGGAAGGTCCGGTCATTAAACCAATTAAGGGGCAAACCCCCAAGAAGCGAAAATCTGATCAAGCTGCCACTTCTCAGGCTCCACCGAAAAAGTAGAAGAAGCCCACTAGGAGACTTATTTTTTAATCCTCCAGTGATTCGGATTCAGAATATGTCCCTCCTAAGCAGAAGAGTGCTCCTCCGCCTCGCTCCCCTACCCTAGAAATTCCAGTTCGCTCTAATCCTCCTTCACCTCCACCTGTAACCATCCCAGTCTCCATCCCTCCTATCTCTCCAATTACCACCTCTCAACCATGCACTACAATTCCTATTCCCACTCCCATTTTCACAGATACCACCACTACCACTACTACCACAAAACCTCACTCTACATTTCCCAATACACCTGTAACCGAACCCCCTGTCACTACCGAACCTCCACCTTTTTCAAAACCCTTATCTCCCACACAATCTACTGAAACAACCCCTATTCTAGGTGGTGAGGACATGGAATTCGATTCCATATATTTCAGTCCTTATCGAGTGCAGAGCGATGATGATGACGATGAGCCTGTTACAAAACATCATCTCAAGTCAGTAAACGAAAAGCTTGATCAACTGCTTTCATCCTCTTCCTCTGGTGCCTATTTTGAAGCTGCCTTGAAGGCCTTGTTCTCCTCGGTCGTCACTGAACACTGTGCTACTTTATCTACTGCAGCCAAGGAAATCGAAGCCTCTACTTCCCAATGTCAACAAGCTTCTCTTGCTGTTGATGCCTCTACTAAGGAGTGCAAGGAAGCGACCGCAAAAGTCGATAAACTAGTCTCCAAAGCTCATTTGTTTCTAGATTCCTTGCAGGCTGCTGCTACCAAAAACGCTCAAACTGTCAACGCTTCAGTAGAGAACCTTCAAAGGTCTCTTCAATCTGAACACTCAAACCTTGAAGCGGCACGCCAAGCCATTGAAGAAGCCAATGAAACGCTCCATGCTATTGTCAATGAACTCTTAACTCAACTGGAGGCGGAATTAGCTGTGGAGAATCGCATTATGGATGAGTTAGACAGACGTACTGTTCAGCTTAAATTGCAAACACACAAGTTGCGTTCTACTAATCCTGAGATTGATGACCTCAAGTCAGAAAGGGAGGTCATTAGGAGCTCTGTTGCAGATGTTCACTCCATCCTTCTTCATCTTATTGAGGCTCATGATCCGATCATCACTATAACTGTCAGGCGTCATCTCACAGACAAGCTCAGACTGGCATTGGACATTCTTATCCGTATCGAGGGTTTTCCGGTGACCGGGTTCCAACCGAAACAAGGGGGAGAGAAAGTGACAATGCAACCTCCTCCCTCTGGATCAAAACCATCTACTAAACCGAAGGGTAATGAAGTTTCGGTCAGTAACAAAGACAAAAAGAAGAAGAAAATTGGCGAGGACAACACAGACAATGAAGATGATGTCTATGTCAAAAATCCCAAGAATCCCTTCCAGAAGGTTAAGACCTCTGAAAAAGAATTGGAAGAAAACGTCAAGAAACATCAAGCTGAGCTAGAGCTGAAGCGAAAGGAGGCGGAGCTCCTAGAGAACAAAAAGGCCATGTTTCCTGTGTGGAAAATAAACTCGCTTCAAAGATGTGCAATTGATGAGCCAAGCATTTTATGGCTTGAGCCAATAATGTCCTTTGGCCTTGACAATTTCAAGGATGCACAGTTCGATATGCCAATAACTCGAAAGGCATTTATCTTTCATTGCTTCAACTCGACTGCTGCTATTCCATCCCCAGACTCGAAGGTAGATATGGATCTTCTGGAGTTTTACTTGGAGTTTGCTCAACCCCAATACCTGACTTGGAGCTCAAAGAAAATAACCCCAACCAAGGTAATGAAGCCCTACTCAGCAGGGAAATTTATTAATGTCAAATTCAGGGTGACTCGAGGAACCAAAGGCTCAGTCTACCATTTTACCCTTGCTGATCTACCAAACCTTAATCCTCATGACTGGATACTCCTCAAAAACATTCTTTTGTTAAATCCTCTGGAGTATCAGCCAATAATCGATCATGTCAAATGTATGCTTGTTTGCTACATACATGAGGTAGTGAAGATGGACCAGGAGATTGCCTCTGCCATACACAAGCGAACAACGATCAAGACTATGGGCAGAGCTGGCAATGTCAATACCATGATCAAGGGGAAAATCGATTCAAAGTATCACACAGTTATGTTCCTCAGGGGCGAAGGTCAAAAATGTCTGTTCGCTCATGTTGACAAACACCTCTTCTCAACGTCTTGCCTTGAGCATATTTTGGAGATTATTCAGAGGTGTGATCAGAACAATGCTGCTGATAAGAAATTATTCACTGACATGTTGAGGCGGTACATACAGTTTAGATAGACTCTTCTCACAATAATTCCTCGTCTGTTTAAAGTAATAAAGACAGTGAAGCCAACACAGAAGAAATGATCTCTCGCCTCATTTGACGCAAAGGGGGAGGTTGTTGGGTCTATTAGATTGCGTCATGGGCTCGGTCCTTAGCCCAGTTTGAATGCTGGTATTGGGCCTATCCAACCGTGCATATTTTTGTACTAGGGTTTAGTATATAAGCTGCATGCATGCAGACTTACTGGGGATCGCTTTCATTTGTTTTATTTGCTTCATAGTTTTGTAAACCCTAACTCGCCTCTATAGCGGAAGTTCTTCATCGAGCTCTGTTGAGGCGTGACTCTGTTTTGAATCATAAGCATATATTTGATTATGTTCTGTGTTCATTCACATATTGTTTTGAATTGTTTGATTTCCATAATCGTACTTGTGAAAGATCTAATCGATCTAAGAGTTTTGAACTCATCAGTATGGTCCACGGACTCCGAGGATGAAGAAGTAAGAAAACCTTCTCATGGCAAGGCGATGTTGGTAAAAGAAGAAACTGCTGTAGGAAGATGTTTGATGGTGACCAAAGGTGTATATCAGATGAGAGGATATACAACTGATGGTGGGATAGAAGGCAAGAAGGAGCAAGAGGATAGGTGTTTTGCTGCTAAACCTGTTAGTGCACAGATCAACGAATGTGATGAGTTGATCAAGAAGGTACAAAATATTCTTGCTTCTCTAAATATACCTGTTACTAACTATGAAAAGGAATTAAATAACTTAAAATCTAAATTTTCAAGCATAAGTAGCAGTCTTACCCAAACCCGTTTCACAAATTCTAACCTGACTGATCAAATTAGTAGGATATCGTCGAAGAGTGAGGAAAGGAGGATGTGGATTGAGCTGAAGGAGAAAGAGTTGATTAGGTCTAAGGATGAATCGATTTATTTGCAAAGAGACAATCTTAAACTTTTAAAACAACGAAATGTGTTTTGTTTTATTTCTAAAAGACTTTATTTTAATATCACTCAGTTGCATCTTGATTGTGAGATAGGAAAGAAGATACATTGCATGCTTTTACCCTTCCTTGAGTTAAAGGAGGATGAAATCGATGCTGAAGCCTACAACTATGAAAGTGTTGTATCTTCTGACGAGTTCTCTCCTACATATAAAATCGATCTTGAAAAAATTGAATCCTACATAAAGTCCAAAGACCACAAGGACATGCTCAAAAATCTGTTAGATGAGAATGATAATTTGAGGTTAAGAACCGAAACTGTACAGAAATTTGACTCCTTGAATGCCAAATTAAGTTCAGAAAATAAAATTGATATTGAAAATGCATCTGAACTTAATGAGGATGATGATCTAAGTGAAATCTCTGTAGAGGATTTGGTGGACTGTTCAAAATTTATCAAAAGCGAACCTAAAACACGCAAAAATCTGATTTCTGAAAATTCTGTTGTGTATCAAAAGGTACAAAACACTCCAAATCAACTCTACACAGTTCCAGGAGTCTCTCCATAACAAACCACAGAACTCACAGCTATGGTGGAAGAAGATAATGCCGATGGATGTGATGAGTTCTTCTTGTCAGCACCAATAGATAATGCTGACAAGACAAAAGGTCTTTCTCAGAAGACATCATGGAGAGTGAAAGGTAGATATGTGCTAGAACCTTTAAATGAGCCTGCAAGATATGATGTGCCAAGCACAAGTGGCACCAAAACATCATTGGGCGAATCAGTGCAAATTACCAGTGACAAAGAGCGAAAACTGTGCTCGTGCTTCAAAGAAAAAGGCTAACATCCACAAAAATCCAAAACAAGTGGCTGATCGAAAACACCAACGAAATCTGAGATACAAGAAGAATTTCTCAGAAAGAAAACAGTTTTGGAGATCACAAAATCCTCACTATGTAAGGAACGAAAGGAAGCATAAGTCACAAGAGGAATCAAAGAACCGAAAGGGTAGTTTCGGTCCCTCGACTGAAAGGAACCGAAAGTGTAGTTTCAGTCCCATAACTGAAGGGAACCAAAAGGAGAGTTTTGGTCCTCAACCCAATATCAACCGAAATAGCGGTTTCGGTCCCCAACCCTATATCAACCGTAAAAGCAGTTTCGGTCCTCAGCCTAATCGCAACCGAAAGAGCGGTTTTGGTCCGCAACCATACAAGTTCAATCAGACAAACAGAAGACCCAATGTCACTTCTAAACCCAACTCTTCTCATTCTCATTCTTATTCCTCAAAAGATTTAAAGGGAAATGGAAAACTCTATCCAGAAGATGACAAAAGTCCAAAAGAGACACAAAAGAATGCTGACGTCAAAATCTCAAAACCTACGTCCAATGAACCTAAACCAACCAAAATTAAAGTATTCACTATAAAAAGAAAAGATGAAACAACTTTAGTTAAATGTACTTATTTGGTTGATATCTCTCTTACTATTCCCTGTCCTGTAAAAGGCTCACAAGGACCAAGAAACTTTGGGTTCCTAAATCTTCTTAATATTTTGCAAGTTATTAGTGACGAGCAGTTTGAAAAAGAATGGTATATTGACAGTGGCTGCTCACGTCACATGACAGGAAGGAAGGAAGAAATGAGGGAGTTTCGGTCTCTCAAGGATGGTGGTATTGTGAAGTACGACAACAACTCATTTGGTACTATCAAAGGCTATGGAATGATCACCAATGGCGATTTCTCGATAAGAAAGGTAGCTTATGTTGAAGGGCTCTAACACAACCTTATCAGCGTATCACAGCTGGTAGTTGGTACTGGATTGAAGGTATCATTTGATGATGAAGGATAAGAAATAGTCGAGAAGAAGTCAAATAATATTTTGCTGAAGTCAAAGCGAAAGGGGGAAATGTACCCTTTAAACCTCAACCCCATTCGAGGCAAACCAATAGTTTGTTTACTCACGAAGGCTCACTCAAATGAAAGCTGGTTATGGCATCGAAGACTCTCTCATCTTAATTTCAAGGATATCAACAAGCTGGTTTTAGGAGATCATGTTCGAGGTCTTCCAGTTCTTAAATTCGATAAAGATCACCTATGCGCAGCCTATGAAATGGGAAAGAAGAGTAGACAAAGTCATCCCTCTATTACCAATACAAAGGTAATAGAACCATTGGAGCTATTGCACATCGATCTATGTGGTCCTTCTTCCATTGAAAGCATTGGTGGTAACAAGTATATTCTGGTCATAGTAGTCGATTTCTCTCGATTCACTTGGGTGTTCTTCTTGAAGCAAAAATCTGAGGCTACTCCAAAGATCAAGCTCTTCATAAAACAGATAGAAATTCAACTGAGGAAAGTTGTTCGTAATGTAAGAAGCGACAACGGCTTGGAATTCAAGAACAAAGATTTCGAAGAGTTTCTTGCTGAGAAAGGAACGACACATAATTTCTCAGCCCCCTATACTCCACAGCAGAATGATATTGTTGAAAGGCGAAACTGGTCTTTGTGTGAAGCATCTCGAACGATGTTATGCTTCGTATCATTACCTTTATATTTCTGGGCTGATGCAATCGCTGCTGCTTGTTACACTCAGAACAGATCATATCTGAACAAGCGATTCTCTATCACTCCCTACGAAATCTTGAACAATCGCAAACTGAATGTGAAATTCTTCCATGTGTTGGGTTCAAGATGCTTCATCTTCAACTCTAAAGAGAATCGAAATAAGTTTGATGCTAAGGTAGATGAAGGAATATTCTTAGGTTACTCCCTAAATTCTAAGGCATTTAGAGTTCTAAACAAGCGCTCTAAAAATATTGAAGAAACATACTATGTCAGTTTTGACGATAGCTATATTAAGAAGATGAAGACAACCGAAGGTGCCATACAGGAAATCTTTCCAAAGACCTGTCAAGTTACAGCCTTTATTTCAAATCTTTTCGAGAAATATATGCTTCTTTTTGATGAGCCTCAAACAACACTTGATTCTGAATCAATGGCGTAAGACAACAAAGTTGATAGTCCAAGGCAAATCATCGATGATGCTGCTCAAAAGATGGCTGATGATCCACCTAAAGCAACCGAGTGGCCAGACAGAAGTGAACCTTCGAATCATCATCCTAATTTCCAGGGGGAGGGTCCGTTACTACAACACGATCAAGGTTCATCATTCTAGGGGGAGAATTTATCGTCACAATCATCAAGCTTCTCTGAGAATCCAATAGAAGGAGAAGATACTAATCCAGATTCTGAACAGGCATCATCCTTCGAGGGGGAGAACACCAATGTCAATGATGATGATATGCTATCCGAATTGGAAGAAGAAATCAATGCATAATTGGATCCTTCTTGTGATCCAAATTACCCGTTGCTTATTAAATGGACAAAATATCATCCTCAAAGTCAAATTATTGGGGAATCTTCTGAAAAGGTGTTAACTCGATCTCAATTCAAAGAGAAACAAGCTGCACTCTTTTCTCAAGTGGAGTTTTGTATGTTCAACTACTTTGTTTCCAAAGTTGAAATGAAGACTGTTAATTCAGCACTTGATCACTCTGACTGGGTGCAAGCCATGCAAGATGAGTTGAATGAATTTGAAAGAAATAAAGTATGACGTCTTATTCCAACTCCAAAGGATGCTTCAGTTGTAGGTCTCAAATGGGTATTCAGAAACAAGATGGATAAGGAGGGGAACGTGATTCGTAACAAAGCTCGGTTGGTTATGAAAGGCTACTGTCAGGAAGAAGGTATCGACTATGAAGAAACATTCACTCCCGTTGCAAGATTAGAGTTCGTTCGTATCTTTCTTGCCTACGCTGCACACAAAAACTTTGAAGTCTATCAGATGGACATCAAGTGTACCTTTCTCAACGGAGAACTTGAAGATACTGTGTACGTTGAGCAACCGCCAGGCTTCGTCAACGAGAAGTTTCCAGATCACTGTTACATACTTGATAAAGCGGTATATGGCCTAAAACAGGCTCCCAGAGCATGGTATGTGTTGAGTCTAGTGGATTGCGTCATGGGCTCGGTCCTTAGCCTAGTTTGAACGCCGGTATTGGGCCTGTCTAGCCGCGCATTATTTTGTATTAGGGTTTAGTATATAAGCTGCATACATGCAGACTTAGATGATATCGCTTTTATTGTTTTCGTTTTCATTGCTTGTAAACCCTAGCTCGCCTCTACAGCGGAAGTTCTTCATCGAGCTCTGCTGAGGCGTGACTCAGTTTTGAATCATAAGCTCATATTTGATTCTATTCTGTGTTCTTTCTTATTTTGTTCTTAAACTGTTAGATTTCTTTTATCGTACTTGTGAAAGATCTAAACGATCAAAGAGTTTTGAACTCATCAATTGGTATCAGAGCTGGAGACTGTGTAATCTATACACACCTCTTCTGTCGAAGAAGTTCATAGGGTTTTTATTCCGCATTGATTGATGTTTATTGAGCCGTGATTCTTTATTGGCGTATCTCATTAATTGTTAATCTAACCCTAATCGAAAACTTACAAGTCTGATCTTTTACAGGTTTTCGATCAAAAGTATTCACAATGTCTATGGACGATTCTCAAACCAATCCAATAAATATCTCCAACAGCATAGGGTCTACAACAAGAATACCGATCTTGTATACGCAAGACTATGAAGTCTGGACACATCATTTTGAAGATTACGTGATTGGATCGGAGGACAATGGGTATCTAATCTGGGAAGCAATCACTTCAGGCCCATTCGCTCATTCTAGCACATCAAAGATTGTTAAAATGCAGAAAGAATACAATCAACTTGTCAATGACGTCAAAGACATTCCTCAGGATGAAAAAGAGAAGTTTCAGTGCAACATCAAAGCTCTAAGGATGATAAGGTTTGCGCTGCAATCGGATACGTTTCGTTTGGTAAGTTCCTATGCTACAGCTAAGGAGATATGGGATAGATTGAAGGAATTATATTCCACAGATGAAGATCTGGAACACTCTATTCAAACCCTCCTGTTATCAGAGTTTGGCGATTTTAAGCGAAAGCCTGAAGAAAAACTTATCCAAACTTTCAATCATTTCAATCATCTTTTGAGTAAGATGATAAAGCATGGGATTGAAAGAAAGGTGATTGAACAAAAGGTCACTTTCATGAATGGTCTCAGACCTGAATGGATGGCCGTTGTGTCAACTGTCAAAGCTCATGAACAGTTCAAGTCATACTCTCTGGCAAAACTTGTGGGTATTTTAAAATCCCATGAGAATGCCTTATCGAAGGAAACGAATGTAGTTTCGGGTCTAGGTTCCTTAGCTCTTGTCTCCAAAGGAAAGAGTTCAGTTGAAGAAGAAGAGGAATTGGATCCTACAGATTTTGATCTAACCGGCGAAGAATGTGCAATGATGGTGTCAAACCCCAAAAAATTCATAAAGAAGAAATTCTTAGCCAACAAGAACCGAAATTGGCAGGGAAGTTTTAGCGCCGAACGGATCAAGGAGGAACCGAAGATGGGATCAAAATCTGAAGAGTCAAAGAAGGATGCTAAAATTGGATGTGACTCAGGATTTGACTGTCATTACTGTGGAGGCAAAAATCATTTTCCTAAAGACTGAATGCTAAGAAAGAAAGAAGAGAAGACAAGCGAAGATGATGAGGAAGCGAGCCTCCTGAGAAGATTGGAGGAGATAAAGAAAATAAATTCTGATGTTAATAACTCTACTATGAATGCTTTAATTGTGCAGGGTTCAAACAACAGTGATGAGTTTGGAGGTGTGGAGGTCTGGTCCATAGATTCGGAGGATGATGAAGTTAGGAAGCCTAATCATGGAAAAGCTATGATGGCAAAAGCAGAGCAGTCAAAGGGAAGATGCTTTGCAGTGACCGAGGGTGTGTCCCAAATGAGAGGATACACAACTGATGGGGGAGTTGAAGAAGAAAGAGAGCGAGAGGACAGATGTTTTGCTGCCAAGCCTGTCAGTGCTCAGATCAACGAATGTGATGAGTTGATCAAAAAGGTACAAGATATTCTTGCTTCTCTAAAAATACCTGCTAATAAATATGAAAAGAATTAAATAATTTGATGTCAAAATTATCTAGCATAAGTAGCAGTCTCACCCAAACCCGTGTCACGAATTCTAACCTAACTGATCAAATCAGCAGGATTTCATTAAAGAGTGAGGAACGAAGAATGTGGATCGAGCAGAAGGAAAAGGAGTTAATTAGATCTAAGGATGATTCTATTTATCTGCAGAGAGACAATCTTAAACTTCTTAAACAGAGAAATGTTTTTTGTTTAATTGCTAAGAGACTTTACTTTAGCATTACTCAGTTACATCTTGATTGTGAAATAGGGAAGAAGATACATCGTATGATTTTACTTTTTCTTGAATTAAAGGAGGATGAAATTGATGTTGAAGCCTACAACTATGAGAATGTTGTATCGTCTGACGAAGTGTCCCCATCATACAAAATAGGTCTGGACAAAATTGAATCCTACATAAAGTCCAAGGACCACAAGGACATGCTCAAAAATCTGTTAGATGAAAATGATAGATTGAAACTGAGAGCCGAAACTATACAAAAATTTGGCTCATTGAATGCCAACTTAAGTTCAGAAAACAAAATTGATGTTGAAAATACATATGAACTTAATGAGGATGATGATAGGAGTGAAATTTATGTAGAAGATTTGGTAGACTGTTTTGAATTAGCCAAAAATGAACCCAAGTCCAATAAGAACCTTATTTCTGAAAACTCTGTTGAGTTTGCTCGTTTGTCTACTAACAAATCCAAAGCTCTCAAAACTAAAGCAGTTGTGTACCAAAACGTACAAACCACTCCAAACCAAGTCTACACAGTGCAAGGGATCACTCCACAACAAACTGCAGAACTAACTGCTATGGTAGAAGAAGACAATGATGGTGGATGTGATGAATTCTTCTGGTCGGCCCCAATAGACAACGCAGACGAGACGAAGGGTCTTTCTCAGAAAACCTCATGGAGAGTAAAAGGTAGACACATACCTGAACCGCCAAATGAGCCAACCAAGTATGATGTGCCGAGCACAAGCGGAACTAAAACTCCTTTGGATGAACCTGTGCAAACCACTAGTGATACTTCTTCAGCAAAAAGTGCATGTTGTGCCCATGCTTCAAAACGAAAGGCCAACATTCATAGAAATCCAAAACAGGTGGCTGATCGTAAGCATAAAAGAAATCTGAGATACAAGAAGAATCTCTCAGAATGAAAACGGTTTTGGAATTCTCAAAATCCTGATTTTTTAAGAATTGAAAAGAAGCAAAAATCACAAGAAGACACAAGGAACCGAAAGGGAGGTTTCGGTTCTTCGACCAATAGGAACTGAAAGGATGATTTCGGTCCTTCAACAAATAGCAACCGAAAGGGTAGCTTCGGTCCATCATCCATCAACAACCGAAATGAGAGTTTCGATTCCACATCCTACTACAACTGAAAGGGCGGTTTCGGTTCCACATCCTACTACAACCGAAAGGGCGGTTTCGGTCCCACATCCTACTACAACCGAAAGGGTGGTTTCAGTCCCTCATCGAACAACAACCGAAAGGAGAGTTTCAGTCCCTCATCCAATGGCAAACGGAATAGCAATTTTCGTCCTCCTGCCTACAAGTCTGATCACAAAAACCAAGAACCTAATGTCTCTCCTAATTCCAAATCTCTAACTTCCAGTCCTTCTGTCAAAAACCCTAGTCCTCCCAAGTCAAAAAAAATTAAAGTTTTCACCATTAAAAGAAAATATGAAACAACTTTAATTAAACGCACATATATGGTTGATATTTCTCTTACTATACCATGCCCTGTAAAAGGCTCACAAGGACCCAAGAAACTTTGGGTTCCTAAATCTGCTTAATTTTTTGCAGGTTATACGTGACAAGTAGTTTGAAGAAGAATGGTACATTGATAGTGGTTGCTCGCGTCACATGACAGGAAGGAAGGAGGAACAAAGGGAGTTTCGCTCTCTCAAAGATGGCGGTATTGTAAAGTATGGCAACAACTCTTTTGGAACTATTAAAGGCTACATAATAATCACTAATGGCGAATTCTCTATAAGGAAGGTTGCATACGTTGAAGGGCTCCAACACAATCTCATCAGTGTATCACTGCTGGTGGTTGGTACCGGGATAAAAGTATCATTCGACGATGAAGGCTCAGAAATTGTCGAGAAGAAATCAAGCAACGTTTTATTAAAATCCAAGCGAAAAGGAGAAATGTATCCACTGAACCTCAATCCGATAAGAGGTAAACCAACAGTCTGTTTACTCACAAAGGCTCACTCCGATGAAAGCTGGTTATGGCACAGAAGACTCTCTCACCTGAACTTCAAGGACATCAACAAATTAGTTTTACGTGATCATGTTCGAGGGCTGCCGGTTTTGAAATTCGATAAAGAACATCTCTGTGCAGTGTGTGAAATGGGAAAGCAGAGTCGGCAGAGCCATCCTTCAATAATCAGCACTAAGGTAATAGAACCATTGGAGTTACTGCATATTGATCTATGTGGTCCATCGTCCATCAAAAGCATTTGAGGAAACAAATATATTCTGGTTATAGTAGACGATTTCTCAAGGTTCACATGGACCTTCTTTCTCAAGCAAAAGTATGAAGCTGAACCAAAGCTCATGCTCTTTATTAAACAGATAGAAACGCAACTCTAAAAGGTTGTTCGTAATATAAGGAGCAATAATGGCCTGGAATTCAAAAACAAAGATTTTCAATGTTTTCTTGCAGAAAAGGGGACGACTCACAATTTCTCAGCTCCCTATACTCCACAACAAAATGGCATTGTTGAAAGGAAAAATTGATCCTGTGTGAAGCTACTCGCACCATGTTATGCTTCGCATCCTTGCCATTATACTTATGGGCTGATGCAATTGCGGCTGCATGTTATACTCAGAATCGATCTTACTTGAATAAACGGTTCTCCATTACTCCTTACGAGATCTTGAACAATCGAAAACCAAACGTGAAATTCTTTCATGTGTTCGGTTCTAGATGCTTCATTTTCAACTCCAAAGAGAATCGAAACAAGTTCGATGCTAAGGCGGACGAAGGGATTTTCTTAGGCTACTCCCTGAACTCCAACGCATATATAGTTCTAAATAAACGCTCGAAGAAAATTGAAGAAACATACTATGTCACTTTTGACGATAGTTATGTTAAGAAATTAAAAACAACCGAAGATGCATCACAAAACATATTTCCAAAGAATGGTCAGGTTACTATCTCCATCTCGAATCTTTTCGACCAATTCATGCTCTTGTTTGATGAGCCTCAGAAAGCAATTGACTCAGAATCAACTGCAAAAGACAACAAAGTTGACAATATGAAACAAGTTATACATGATGCTGCTAGAAAAATGGTTGATGATCAATCCAAAGGAACTGAAAGTGCAGAGGGAAGCGAACCTTCTGGTGACCATCCTACTGTCGAGGGGGAGGGTTCTTATCCTCATCATGATCAAGGTTCTTCTTTCCAGGGGGAGAACTCGTCGCCAAATACAACAGCCTCCACTGAAATTCCAACCAATGAAGGAGGTTCAAATGCTGGTCCTGAACAGGAATCATTCTTCGAGGGGGAGAAAACAGTTAGTGAAGATGACAATTTGTCTGAACTCAAAGAAGAAATCAATGTTGAATTGGATCCCATCTATGATCCAAAGTTTCCTCCACTTGTGAAATGGACCAAAGATCATCCCCAGACTCAAATCATTGGGGAATCCTCTGAAAAGGTGTTGACTCGCTCTCAAATCAAAGCGAAACAGGCTGTTCTATTTTCAAAAGTCGAGTTTTGTATGTTCAATTCATTCGTGTCCAAAATTGAGCCAAAGACTGTTAATTCAGCTCTTGATCATTCAGACTGGGTTCAATCCATGCAGGATGAGCTAAATGAGTTTGAACGAAACAAGGTATGGCATCTTATTCCAATACCAAAGGATGCTTCGGTTGTCGGTCTCAAATGGGTGTTCAGAAACAAGATGGACAAAGAAGGAAATGTCATTCGTAATAAAACAAGGCTGGTGGTCAAAGGGTATTGTCAGGAAGAGGGAATTGATTACGAAGAAACCTTCGCTCTAGTGGCTAGATTGGAATCTGTTCGTATCTTTCTTGCGTACGCTTCTCACAAAAACTTTGAAGTATATCAGATGGATGTCAAATGTGCCTTCCTAAATGATGAACTTGAAGAAAGCGTATATGTTGAGCAACCACCAGGATCCGTTAACGAGAAGTATCCAGATCATTGCTATATCCTTGACAAAGCTGTCTACGGCCTGAAACAAGCTTCCAGAGCATGGTATGAAACTCTCACTCATTTCTTAAAAATGTCTAAATTCAAACAAGGTTCGCTTGACCCAACCTTCTTTCGTAAGCGAGAAGGTAACCACCTTATGATCGTCCAAATTTACGTTGATGACATCATCTTTGGCTCCACGAATCCTAGCTTAACAGTTGAATTCCGAAAGTTGATGGAAACTAAGTTTGAGATGAGCTCAATGGGTCCAATTAATTTCTTTCTTGGATTGAACATTAGACAGGGCCCCAAGGCATTTTTATTAATCAGGAAGCATATACCAAGACTTTGCTCACCAAGTTTGGAATGACGGGAGACTCCAAAGTAAAAGTGCCAATGGCTTTTGGAACGAAACTCACACCATCATTGGAGAAACCAGCTGCCGATACAACACTTTATCGACAGATGATCGGGTCTCTGATGTACCTTACAGCCAGTCGACCTGATATCATGTTCTCTGTCTGTTATTGTGCTCGATTTCAAGCCAACCCATGAGAACCTCATCTTCAAGCAGTGAAGAACATCTTTCGCTATCTTAATAAACTTCCTCTCTCGGTCTATGGTATCCAGCCAACTCCGGATTCTTTGTACAAGCATTTTCAGATGCCGATCTGGGTGGCTGTGGATTGGATCGTAAAAGCACCACAGGAGGATGTCAATTTATGGATGGAAAATTAGTCAGTTGGCAATCATAGAAACAAACATGTGTTTCATTATCCACTGTAGAAGCCGAATACATTGCTGCAGCATCTTGTACATCTCAAGTCGTGTGGACACAAAGTCAACTCCGGGATTATGGCTTAAATATGAAGAAAATCCCATTATACTGTGACTCTGTAAGCTTAATCAGAATTTTTCACAACCCAGTGCAACACTCGAAGACTAAGCATATCGCACTGAGGTAACATTTCATCAAGGATCACGTCGAAGATGGCAACGTTGAAATTCACTTCGTCAGAATGACTGATCAACTGGCAAACATATTCACAAAGGCCTTACCTGAAGCAAGCTTTAATAAGATTTTACAAGGCCTAGGAATGATGCAAGCCGAGTCAGTACCGAAATCGGCTTCGCTCCCATAAAGGTAACAAGCGAAATAGAGCGAACCTATATGAACCAAAATGAACCGAACGTTCGGTCTATTTCGGGTTCGGGCCATTTCGGGTTCGGTCTATTTCGGGTGAAGTTGGTCCATGAACCGAAATGAACCGAGCGTTCGGTCTATTTCGGGTTCGGTCCTTCTGAACTTGCTTTTTTTAAGGCATTTCAAATGTATTCTTTTTGTATATTTTTTTTCATTACTTCGTCTCCACTAATAAAATCGCAAAAATATTTTTTTTTTCGTTCAATTAGTCAATTGTCACAAACATCCAAAAATATTTTCTTTATTTTTTTAACATTTCCATAATTCTAACGTTTTTATGTTTGTTTAAGTGTGATTCTCGATGGCACATCTAAGGCAGGTAAATTTTTTTTCGTTAGTTAGGCGTCCCTAGAAGCATGATGTTGTATGTAGACTCAAGCCTCGACTGATTCTGAGTGAAGCCTTAATAACATGATCAACACCAATCATGTTTTCCCAATCCAGGCTATGTAGTTCACTCTGATCATGAGCTACCTTACTCTACTCAAACTGAGTTTAGAGTTGTCTTCTTGGATCCTCTTTTCTTTAATAAGCAAAGGTACATTTGCTTCTTATACCATCTCCATCATCTTTCTCCATTACATTTTGTTTCTTCAATATAACCCCTAAGACTCTCAGTTTTAACCACCGAGGTTTATGGTTATACAAAATCTGTGTTCATGATCTTTGTTTCATGTCACTATGTACTAAGTGAAACCCAAAATTCAACACCACTTATGAATTGACGGTGAATTCAAAAATTCAAGATATTACTTGTTACCCTATGAAATCTCTTTTTCTTATGAGTGATCTTTCTAAGTTTGCCTTTCACCAAGGATTCTTTAACCCTAAAAGATCCAGTTTTATTTTTTTTGAGATTTCCTTTTTCCTCGCCACTATAAAGTTTATCATACCTACTTGTTCAACAGATCACAATGATCTCACAAGTACTTCATTCAATTTCGGTCTTATGTTAAGTATCGAAATTATGAATTGAAGCGAAAGCCACCCACTTTAACCTTTAAAAGATGCCTTTCAAAACTTCTCAACAAGTTATTGATCGTTATTTCATGGGAAACCAAGCAAGCACTTCACTGTCTCTCTTGACTTTGAAGGAAGTGATTTTTGCCCAGAATCAATTGTTTTATGTCTAAATACAACATCACAGATAATCCCAAAATACTCGTTTTATTTCCTGATCTTTTACACCCTTTGCACGAAACTTTTTAATTTTTCAAAATTCTAAGTTTCACACAGATTCATGATTCAAAGGCTCAAGGCACAAACACTCAAGCGTCATTAGGTGAAACGATTGGGATAAAAAGCTTGCTGAATCAGCAAAAATCCAAACAGTTTGGCGATTTGAAATAGGTGATTTTTATGAAAAGGCGTGAAAAAGGGGAAATGTTTTTCTCTCTCCTACGTCATCTTCGGCACGCCAACTGTTCACACATCAACTCAGGCGCTATTTTTGAAATAATCCAAGATTTCAGCTGGATTCTTCTCTCTCTTCCTTGTACGTATAAAAGGAATTGGAATGATACTCTCTCAAACTTTATCACTTCCAAAAAGCTCTCAAAGAAACCCAACTATTTTCTGCAACTGTTCATCGTCATTCTCAAGCTCCTACAATGGCAGATCTTCATTTGTTCATGATACCTCAGTTCGTCAACCCCTACTCACTATAAAACCCCAACAAAACCTAATCATTGATCTCACTCCATTTCTTTATGAGCTGTATATGTTTTATGTGGTTGAGTGTCTCAAATACTCACCACTCGTCGATGCACTGACAAAGGTTGAAGTTGTTCCTATGTCGTTCTTGTCACTTGTCTACTCTATGGCTTTCTACGACAAGGCTAATGAACGCATCCACTTTGAGCTTCACGATGAGAAGGTCTCTATCTCCAAGAGTCGATTCTGTGCCCTAATTCGTCTTTTTCAAGATCCGTCTATGGTAAACCCTGATTCTATTACAATTGGCCAACTGTTTACAATGTTTTATCAGATGGGGTATTCTGAAACCCTAACAACCGTCACCAAGTTCAAGAAGTCCTGCCTTCCTCCTCAATGGAATGGCCTTTTCACACTCTTATTCAAGGGATTGTCCGAGCGGAGTGCTTGTTCTGACGGTGCTAGCAAGGCTTTCATGACGGTGCTGTATGGGTTGTACAGTGGGCTTAACCTTGACTATGGGTTCATTATTTGGCAGTAGTTGGTTCAAAGCCTAGTCTCTTCGTCCAAGCACTCGGAGATTTCATGTGGGTGTTTTTGGACTATCATCACCAAATGGGTAATGGATCATAATCGTGTCCCTATTATGGCGGATTCCTTACTTTCTTCCATCGCCACCTTTCATACGACAAAGATCATCGTCACTGATCCCACAAAATTCTCATACATCGGCTCTATTCCTGAAACCATGCTCGGTTGTATCTCAGCATCAAGCACTCTTCTTCAGCAGTACAGGAAACGTAAACCCGTTGGTCCACGTGATCTTACTCCCACAATGCTTCGCTCCATTGAAGAGGCTGACAAACCAGCTAAAAGGGGCAAGAAGTTTGAATCGCAGAAGGAGGGACCGGTAACAAAACCATCCAAGGGGCAGACCCCCAAGAAGAGGAAAACTAATAAAGCTGCTCCTTCTCAACCTCAACCCAAAAAGCAGAAGAAGCCTGCTATGAGACTTATTATTCAATCCTCAAGCGATTCGGATTCAGAATATGTTCCTCCTAAGAAGAAGAACGCTCCATCTTCAGATTTTGAGAATGAAAGTTCTGATGAAGAGGCTTCGGGCCGAGGGGATACTCCACCTCGCTCCCCTACTCCAAAAATTCTGGTTCGTTCTTTGCCTCCTTCACCTCCACTTGTTACAATTCCTACTTCTATCCCTCCTATCTCTCAAACAACCACCTTTCAACCCTTCACTTCAATACCTATTCCCACTCCCATTTTCACCGATACAACCTCTACCACAACTACAAAACCTACATTCACTATTTCCAAACCACCTGTAACCGAACCTACTTTTACAACCGAACCTCCTCTAACCACCGAACCTCCAGTAACAACCAAACCTCCAACTTCTTCAAAACCCTTATCTCCAACACCTTCTACAGAAACAACCCCGATTTTGTACGGTGAGAACTTAGAGTTTGGCTCCGCATATTTCAGTCCGTATCGAGTACAAAGTGAGGATGATGACGATGAGCCTATCACCAAACGTCATCTCAAAGCGGTAACCGACAAGCTTGATCAACTGCTTTCATCCTCTTCCTCAGGAGCTTATTCAGACGCTGCATTAAAGGCCCTGTTTTCTTCGGTTGTTGCTGAACATTCAGCCTCATTATCTGCTGCAGCCAAGGCTATTGAAGCCTCTACTTCCCAATGTCAACAGGCCTCTCGTGCTGTTGATGCCTCTACTAAGGAGTGCAAGGAAGTGACCGCAAAAGTCGATAAACTAGTTTCCCAGGCTCACATGTTTTTAGATTCTTTGCAGGCTGCTGCTGCCAAGAATGATGACACTGTCAATTATTCTGTAGAGACTCTTCAACAGACTCTTCAGTCTGAGTGCTCAAAGGTTGAAGCGGCACGCCTTGCTATTGAACAAGCAAATGACATGTTCCATGCTAATGTCAACGAACGCTTAACTCAACTGCAAGCAGACTTAGCTATGGAAAATGGAATTATGGATGAGCTTGCCAGACGCACAAATCAACTCAAATTGCAAACACACAAGCTGCAAACTGCTCATGCTGAGATTGATGACCTCAAGTCAGAAAGGGAGGTTATACGGAGTTCTGCTGCAAATGTTCACTCCATCCTTCTTCATCTTATTGAAGGTCATGATGCACTTATCACTATCACCATCCGAAGGCATTTGGCAGACAAGCTCAGACCGACACTGGACGTTCTCAGCCGTATCGAGGGTGTTCCAGTGACTGGCGTCCAAACGCAACAAGGGGGAGAGAAAGAGTCAAAGTAAGAGACGAAACAACCTCCTCCATCAAGCTCCAAGCCAGCTGCTGAACCGAAGGGTAATGAAGCTTCATTCAGTAACAAGGATAAGAAAAAGAAGAAGATTGGTGAAGACGATATAGAAAACGAAGATGATGTCTATGTTGAAATTCCTACGAAGCCTGTCCCAAAGGTTAACTCTTCTGAAAAACAAACTGAAGAAATTTCCATGAAGCAGCGAGCTGAACTAGAACAGAAGCAAAAGGAGGTGGAGCTCCTAGAGAAGAAAAAGGCTATGTTCCCTGTGTGGACAAAAGATTCGCTTCAGAGGTGTGCAATTGACGAGCCAACTATTCTATGGCTCGAGCCGATAATGTCATTTAGCCTTGACAACTCCAACGATGTGCAGTTTGATATGCCTATCACTCGAAAGGCATTCATCTTCCACTGTTTCAACTCGACTGCTGCCATTCCATCTCCAGACCCGAAGGTAGATAGGGATCTGTTAGACCTTTACTTGGAGTTTGATCAACCTCAATACCATACTTGGAGCTCAAAGAAGATAACCACCGTTAAGGTGATGAAGCCCTATTCAGCAGGGAAATTTATCAATGTCAAATTTAGGGTGACTAGAGGAATCGAAGGCTCGGTTCACCATTTTTCCCTTGCTGATCTACCAAACCTCAACCCCCATGACTGGATACTCCTCAACAACATTCTGTTGTCAAATCCTCAGGAGTATCAGCCAATAATCGATCATGTCAAGCGTATGCTTGTTTGCTACATACATGAGGTAACGAAGATGGACCAGGAAATTCCCTCTGCCATACACAAGCGACCAACGATCAAACCCATGGGCAGAGCTGGCAATGTCAATACCATGATCAAGGGGAAGATAGATTCGAAGTATCACACAGTCATGTTTCTTAGGGGTGAAGGTCAAAAATGTATGTTCGCTCTTGTTGACAAACACCTCTTATCGACGTCTTGTCTTGAGCATATCTTGGAGATCATACAGAGGTGCGACCAGAACAGTGCTGCTGATAAAAAGTTGTTCGTCGACATGCTGCGGTGGTACATTCTATTCCGACAGACTCTTCTCGCCATTATTCCTAAACTGTTTAAAGTTATAAATACGGTGAGACCTGCTCAAAAGAAATAATCTCTCGCCTCATTTGACGCAAAGGGGGAGA
The DNA here is from genome assembly GCF_002870075.4 of Lactuca sativa. Classification (NCBI taxonomy): domain Eukaryota; kingdom Viridiplantae; phylum Streptophyta; class Magnoliopsida; order Asterales; family Asteraceae; genus Lactuca; species Lactuca sativa. The sequence continues at coordinate 213,255,176 of NC_056623.2, read as the reverse complement.
TTGTTGAGTCTAGTGGATTGCGTCATGGGCTCGGTCCTTAGCCCAGTTTGAACGCCGGTATTGGGCCTGTCCAACCGTGCATTATTTTGTATTAGGGTTTAGTATATAAGCTGCATGCATGCAGACTTAGATGATATCGCTTTTATTGTTTTCGTTTTCATTGCTTGTAAACCCTAGCTCGCCTCTACAGCGGAAGTTCTTCATCGAGCTCTGATGAGGCATGACTCAGTTTTGAATCATAAGCTCATATTTGATTGTATTCTGTGTTCTTTCTTATTTTGTTCTTAAACTGTTAGATTTCTTTTATCCTACTTGTGAAAGATCTAAACGATCAAATAGTTTTGAACTCATCAGTATGAAACTCTAACTCGGTTCTTAAAAATGTCTAAATTCAAAAAAGGTTCGGTTGACCCAACCTTCTTTCAAAAGAGAGAGGGTAACCACCTTATGATAGTCCAAATTTATGTTGATAACATCATCTTTGGCTCCACGAATCCCAAATTAACAGCTGAATTTAGGAAGTTGATGGAAACTAAATTTGAGATGAGCTCAATGGGTCCAATTAACTTTTTCCTTGGCTTAAACATTAGACAGGGACCCGAAGACATTTTTATTAATCAGGAGGCATACACCAAGACATTATTGACTAAATTTGGTGTGATGGGGGACTCTAAATTTAAAGTTCCAATGGCTTTTGGGACAAAGCTTACGCCCTCATTGGAGAAGTCGGCCGCTGACATGACGCTCTATCGTCAAATGATTGGGTCTCTAATGTATCTCACAACTAGTAGATCCGACATCATGTTTTCAGTTTGTTACTGTGCCAGATTCCAAGCTAACACACGAGAACCTCATTTGCAAGCCATGAAAAACATCTTTCGCTATCTGAAGCGAACCTCCTCTCTCGGTCTGTGGTATCCAGCCAACTCAGGATTTTTTGTTCAAGCGTTCTCAGACGCTGACCTAGGTGGCTGTGGATTAGATCGTAAAAGTACCACTGGAGGATGCCAATTTCTTGACGGTAAATTGGTTAGCTGGCAAAAGAAGAAACAAACTTGTGTTTCTCTCTCTACTGCAGAAGCTGAATACATCGCTGCAGCATCATGCACATATCAAGTTGTAAGGATACAAAGTCAGCTAAGAGATTACGGGCTAAACATGAAGAAAATCCCACTATATTGCGACTCTGAAAGTGCAATTAGGATTTGTCATAACCCAGTGCAACACTCAAAGACCAAACATATAGCGCTGAGGTATCACTTTATCAAGGATCACGTGGAAGATGGCAACGTGGAAATTCACTTTGTAAGGACAATTGATCAACTGGCAAACATATTCACTAAGGCTTTACCTGAAGCTAGCTTCAACAAGATTTTGCAAGGCCTAGGAATGATGGAAGCAGAATCAGTACCAAAATCGCCTTCGCTTCAATAAAGGTAAGAAGCGAAATAGAGCGAACCGAAATGAACCGAACATTTGGTCTATTTCGGGTAAAGCTCGACCAAGAACCGAAATGAACTGAATGTTCGGTCTATTTCGGGTTTGGTCCTTCTGAACTTGTTCGCTTCTTTTTCTTCTCAAGGCATTTTGATTGTATTACCATGTACATTCTTTTAAATACTTCTTTTCATATTCATAAAATTCAAAAATATTTTTCTTTTTTGTTCAATTAAATATTTTTCACAAAATACAAAAATATTTTTCGTTTTAATCAATTTTTTTAAGTGTTATTCTCCATGATGAAGATCCAGAAGGTATGATTTCTTTTCTACACACGTTCTATACGTCCCTAGAAGCATGCTGCTGCATGTTGACTAAAGCCTCGAAAGATTTTAAGTGAAGCCTTAATAACATGATATATACAAATCATGTTTTCCCAAGCTAGGCTGCAATATTCACTCTAATCATGAGCTACCTTACTCTACTCACATTGAGCTTAGAGTTTTTTGCTTAGTCTTTCTTTTATAGCAAAGGTACATTTGTTTCTTATACCACCTCTATCATCTTTCTTCATTACACTTTGTCTCACCAACATAACCCTTGAGACTCTCAGCATTTACCACTGAGGTTTATGGTTATACAAAAATATGTGTTAATGATCTTAGTTTCGTGTTACTATGTACTAAGTGAAACCCACCATTCAATACCATTAATGAATTGATGATACATGAACTAGATGTTATGACTGAAATCTCTTTTTTTTTGAGTGATTCTTCTGGAACATTCTATTACCAAGAATTTTTCTTCCCCAAGGATCCAGTTAATTTTTTTTTTTGAGATTTCTCACCTATCCAACAGTCAATACATATCTTTCCTACCTACTTGATCAACAGATCACATTGATCTCACAAGTACTTTGTTCAGTTTCTGTCTTATATCAAGTATCAAAATCATGCATTGAAGCGAAAGCCATCCATTATAAGCTTTAATATAAAAAAATGCCTTTCAATACTTCTTAACAAGTACTTGATCGTTATTTAATGGGAAACCACACAAGCTCTTTAAAGTCTCTCTTGACTTTGAAGGAAGAGATTCTTGCCCAGAATCAGCTGCTTTATGTCTTTTTCAGACATCACAAGTTATCCCAAAAAGTTTGCTTTATTTCTTTATCTTTTACACTCCTTACACGGAAATTTTTAATTTTCCAACATCTGGTTCTATTAATGGTGATTTAATTGGTCTAGCTTCGTTTCATCAAGTATTTCAATGTTCGATAAAGTTAAAAAGAGATGACGGTTCATGTGGAATATGGGGTGACGATTAGGATAAAGTTAAGGGTGACTTAGCAGCTATCCAATCGTTTTGACGATTTGAAAAGCACATTTTATGGAATGCCCTGCTAAAAGGAAACGTCCTTTCTTTTTCCTGCGTCATCATCGGGTATGACAATTGTTCATCCATCAAATCAGGCGCAGTTACCAATTAAATCTAAGCTATCAGTAGGATTTTTCTCTCTCCTCCTAGTACGTATAAAAGGGTCAGGCACGCTCCACTTTACCCTTTTATCACTCACAAAAATATCTCAAAGAACAACGGCGATTTAGCTCACTGTTCATCATCTTCTCCAAGTTTCAACAATGGCAGACTCTTCTTTAGTTCATGATACCTCTGTTCACCAAACACTTCTCACCATTAAACCTTAACAAAACCTGATCATCGATCTTACTCCCTTCCTCTATGAACCCTACATGCTCTATGTCATCGAGTGTCTCAAATACTCGCCTCTCGATGACGCTCTGACCAAAGTTGAACTCGTTCCCATGTCCTTCCTCTCACTCATCTACTCCACTGCCTATTACAGCAAAGCTGCTGAAAGGATTCACTTTGAAGTCCACAACGAGAAGACTTCTATCTCCAAGCACCGCTTATATGCCCTAATTGGTCTCTCTCAAGAACCAAACTTGGTTAACCCTGACTTGATCACTACTGGTCAGCTCTTCTCAATGTTCTATCAAATGGGGTACACTGGAACTCTAACCACCATAACCAAGTTCAAGAAGTCCTGCCTTCCTCCTCAATGGAATCGTCTATTTACTCTACTATTCAAAGGACTCTCTGAGCGAAGCTCCGGCTCAGATGGAGCAAGCAAGTCATTCATGACTGTGCTTTATGGTATATATCTTGGGATAGATCTGGACTATGGGTCCATCATCTGGAAACAGTTAGTCCAAAGCTTGTACTCCTCCTCAAGACACTCAGAAATCTCGTGTGGCAGGTACTGGTCAATCATCACCAAGTGGGCAATGGATCGTCTTCACATTCCAATCATGGCGGATTCTCTTCTCTCCTCTATCAGCACTTTTTCACAAAACCAAGATAATCGTCACGGATCCCACCAAGTACTCCTTTATTGGATCCATTCCTGACACCATGCTTGTCTGTGTGTCTGCAGCAAGTAATGTCCTACAACAATATAGGAAGATGCTTTCTTCGGGTCCAAGGGAGCTTACACCAGCCATGGTTCGCTCCATTGACGAGGCTGACAAGCCAGCAAAAAGGGGAAAGAAGACTGACACTCAGAAGGAGTCGAAGGTGACTAAAACAACCAAGGGGCAAACCCCTAAGAAGCGAAAGTCTGAAAAGGCTGCTCCGTCCCAGCCTCAACCGAAGAAGCAGAAGAAGCCTGCTCGGTGACTCATACTCCAATCTTCAAGTGATTCAGACTCAGACTATGTTCGTCCCAAACATAAATCTGCTCCTCCTTCAGAATCTGAAAGCGAAAGCTCTGATGATGAGGCTTCGGGTCATGGTGATACCCCGCCTCGCTCGCCTACCCCAGAAATTCCAGTTTGCTCCCTACCTCCTTCTCCTCCACCTGTTACTATCCCAGTATCCATCCCTCCTATATTTCCTATCCCTACATCAACCATCAACCTCAGCTCCCATCCCCACTCCAATCTTCACAGACACTACCACTACCACCACTACTCATTCTACAGCTCCCACCCCACCTGTTACAACCGAACAACCTGTTACAACCGAACCACCAGTAACAACTGAACCTCCTGTTACTACCAAACACTTATCATCTACACCTTCTACTGACACCACCCCAGTTCTAGTCGGTGAGGACTTGGAATTTGATTCCACTTATTTCAGCCCTTATCGTGTACAGAGTGATGACGACGACGACAAACCGGTCACAAAGCGTCATCTCAAAGCAGTCAACGACAAACTCGATCAACTACTTTCCTCCTCTTCCTCTGCGGCCTATTTTGATGCTGCTTTAAAGGATTTGTTCTCCTCAGTCGTTCAAGAACACAATGCCTTTCTTTCTGCTGCAGCTAAGGCTATAGACGCCTCCACTTCATAATGCTAGAAAGCCTCCCTCGCTGTTGAGGCTTCCACAAAGGAGTACAAAGAAGCGACCGCAAAAGTCGATAAACTAATTTATGTGGCTCACTTATTTTTGGATTCATTGCAGGCGGCAGCTCAGAAAAATTCTCAAACTGTGAACGCTTCGGTTGACAATCTTTAGCGTTCTCTTCAAGCTAAACGGTCTAACCTTGAAGCTGCTCGTCAAGCAATCGAGGAAGCTAATGCCACTCTGCACGACAATGTCAATGAGCGATTGACTCAATTGGAGGCAGAGTTGGCTGTTGAAAATCGAATCATGGATGAACTCGACAAAAGAACCTCTCAGCGGAAGATGCAGAATCTCAAACTTCGCATTGCAACAGCCGCACTCAATGACTTGAACTCTGAGCGGGAGGTTATACGAAGCTCTGTTGTTGATGTTCACTCCATCTTACTTCACCTTCTTGAAGACCGTGATCCCATCATTACCATCACCCTTCGCAGGCATTTAGCTGACAAACTTCGACCTGCCCTGGACATCCTTAGTCGTATCGAGGGTGTTCCGGTGACCAGCGTCCAGCCGAAACAAAGGAGAGAGAAGGCAAAAACTCAACCTCCTCCTACACCGAAACCATCTACTGAACCGAAGGATATTGAAGCTTCGGTCAGTAATAGAGACAAGAAGAAGAAGAAAATTGGGGAGGATGACAATGATAATGAAGATGATGTCTATGGAGAAAATCCCAAAAAGCCTTTTCAGAAGACAAAACCTTCTGATAAAGAGCTTGAAGAAAGGTTCAAGAAACAAAAGGCTGAGCTGGAGCAGAAGCAAAAGGAAAAAGAGCTCCTAGAAAAGAAGAAGTCCATTTTTCCTGAATGGACTCTTGATTCGCTTCAAAGGTGTGCCATTGATGAGCCAAGCATACTTTTGCTTGAGCCTGTGATGTCGTTCGGGCTTGATAACTCCAAGGATGCACAGTTTGACATGCCGATCACGCGAAAGGCATTCATTTTTCATTGCTTCAAATCGAATGTTGCCATCCCATCTCCAAACCCGAAGGTGGATAGGGATCTGTTGGAGTTCTACCTGGAGTTCACTCAACCCTAGTACTTGACCTGGATTTTGAAGAAAATTACGACTGTCAAGGTTCTGAAACCCTACTCAACAGGGAATTTTGTTAATGTGAAATTCAAGGTGACTCGAGGCTATGAAGGCTCAGCTCATAACTTCACCCTTGCTGATCTACCGAACCTCAATCCCCACGACTGGATACTCGTCAACAATATCTTACTGTCAAATCCATAGGAGTATTAGCCGATCATTGACCATGTCAAGCGAATGCTTGTGTGCTACATTCATGAGGTAGCAAAGATGGACTAGGAAATTGCCTCTGCCATTCACAAGCGAACCACGATCAAAACTATGGGTAGAGCAGGCAATGTCAATACAATGGTCATGTCCTTGTAGTTAACACTTTTATTATTTTTCCTGATTCAGTTTTTGTAAACCCTAGCTCGCCTCTATAGTGGAGGTTCTTCATCGAGCTCTGCTAAGGCGTGACTATATTTGAATCATAAGCACAATGTTGATTCTATTCTGTGTTCATCATAATTCTGTGTTTGTTTTTGTTTGATCTTTATCTTTTACCTGTGAAAGATCTAATCGATTTGAGTATTATTCTCATCAGGCCTGACTATGTACTCTTCTGGGTCTGCAGTCTACCCGGTCCGCCCTGGGTATGTTGGCCTACAGCACGAAGCAGGACCTGCCTCAACCCAACCCCCATACCAATCAATCATGTGCACATAATAGATAATCATATAATAGTCCATATATAAACAAACCGATCTAACAGATCATATAGCATAACAACATCCTAACCAGGATACCGACCTAAACCAGGTCACTAAACATAGCATCATCCTATATACAAGGACACCGACCTAAACCAGGTCACTCAACACAATACCACCCTAACTACCAGGACGCGGATCTAAAAGATCAATAAACATAGCAAGCAAATACCAGTACCCAATCCGAAAAAAAGGTCGGCCTTGGTGCCTTAGACCCTATCGATATGGTGAGGATAACTCACCTCGAAATGCCAATTTGAAGAGATGAGATCAAAACTCCCGACCACCGCCATGAACACCACCGCCTAAAACTTCATTGAAACCATAACCATCAGAGCCTAAGTTACCAAAATACTCTTTGAAGTCAAACTGGTCAACTCTCAGTCAAAGTCACAGTCCTGGTCAAAGTCAACCTTCCTGGTTGACCCTACTCGCCGAGTCAACCTAGGGACTCGCCGAGTTCATGAACTCAGAAACCCCACAATTTGCGACTCGACTCGCCAAGTCACCCCATGACTCGTCGAGCCCTTCAATCCGAGTCCTAGTGTAACATTCGGTTTTCCAGGCATGGCAAATTGAGTGTTTCTTATTGAAATATGAGAAGTGACTCAAGGAGTTGATGCCTCAACCCGTCGAGTAGGATCGTGACTCAGTGACCTGTTTAATGAAAGGATTCAACGACTCGGGTATCTGACTCATCGAGTCAGCGCTGTTAAGGAAAACCCTAATTGTCCAGGTTTGGGACCTATTTAAAGGACCTAATGGCCTCCTGTGGCGGCCACCTACACCTTGAGAGACTCCTTTCGAACCAGAGAGCTTAGAGAGTGGAGAAGAGCCATCTTGAGCCTTTTTGGTGTGACATTGCAAAGGAGAAAGAGAGTTCTAGCAAGAGGGACCAGAGGAGGGTCATGTTTTTATACTTTGAAGCATGGAGCTTCAATTTAAGGTAAAAATTTGGACCTTTCCTTCTGTATGGTGTTGATTGCATGAATCTAGAGTTTCTTGACCTTTTTCTTTAAAGGAATATGGAGTACCCAATGTGGAATAAGCCTTAGATCTGGACCTTAAGAGGTCCAGAGAGTCCCAACCTTCCAGCTTTAAGCAGTCCCTTTGGGGTTATGGATCTAAGTTGCAATTTTAGGAGCTATTTCTTCATTTAGGGACATATAAGCGTTGCATGAGCTTAAAGATTGAGCCTTTGTGTGATTATTGGGTGTTAGTAGGCCAGATCTATAAGTCAGAGAAGTAGATCTGACCTCAGAAGGTCATTTGAGTGTTACCATGGAGGAAACTTGCCGAGTCCATATGGGGACTCGACGAGTTGAGTCGGGTTGCCCCACGATTCGTGATCAGTGGTAACCTGTCGAGTGAAAGGCTAGCTCGACGAGTCGAGGGAGGCCTTAAGAGGATTCTGAGAACACGTTTGGACTCGCCGAGTCACCCGTGTGAACTCGACGAATCTGGTCAAAGTTTGACCGTTGACTAAAGTTGACTTAATTTGACCTTTGGGTTTTGGTCAAGCTGATTTAAGAGAGGTCAAGGTAGGGTAGAATGGTCTTCTACCCATTTTTGAGAGACGAGGACAAGAGAAAGTGTTGATTAGAGATATTATCATTTTGATAGGAGGAGACTAGGTTGGGTTATCGAGCACGAGAGGATATCCAACATCATCCAAGGTGAGTCTTCTCACTATACTTTACCTAGAGTGGTAATTAGAGTTATGTAACAGAGTATTTTGTATGCCATTTATATCATGTGATACGCTGCATTATTTCTATGTGATTTATGCTATGTATGTTTTAGATTTTATAGAGTTAGGACCGGGAGGTCCACAGGGTTAGGACTAGAGGGTCCACAGAGTTATGGGACTGGAGGGTCCCACTGAGACACATTGACCAGAGGGTCAAACAGAGTTATAGCCTCGAGTGGCTAATATGTGTTGTATGGGGTATTTTGGGGAACTCACTAAGCTCTGTGCTTACCGTGTTATGTGTTTCGGGTTTCTCTCAGCATCTCGGGACGGCACCAGCTTGATTGTACACACCAGAGAATGAATTATATTTCGAGGATCCTGGATATTCAAGTAACTAATAAGGGATCGTGTTTTGTAAACCAATAAACGAGTTTTTATAAAATGTGATATGATAGTTATATGATTTTAAATGAAAATTTATGTTGAAATTTACGTTGTTACAAGTTGGTATCAGAGCCTTGGTTTGAGGGATTCGGATGCACCTTCGGATAAATCTGGACTCAAACTGAGGATATGAGGAAATTTTAAAAAATGATTTTCAAAAAAAAAACGAGCAAGAGTTTCAAAGAGAATAACAAGAAGGAGCAGTGTGTACAATAAGCCAGAGCCCGAACAGTGATTTCCCAAAATACCCTTACTTTTGTGTTATGAAAAATGTTATGAGATATTATGCATGCTAGAGATAGGCTTAGTATTTCATATTTTAGGACTAGAGTGGCCTGATCTGTGATGCCTTAGCCTAGGAGTTGCTGTTATATGTGATGCACTTTCGAGTATGTGATGAGTGAGAGTATCCAGCATGAATCCTTGTAGAGAGGGATTAGAGTAGGGGAGTAATCTAGGAGAGATACCTAGATGAGCATTTGTGGAACCTATCAGGAGAGTAGCTAGATACCCGCGAGGGGTAAAGTTGTAGAGTTCAGTAATATCTTTTGAGTATGAGTAGAGCAAGTGGAGTTATCACCTAGAGTGGGTTATACGTGGTTATTTAATGCCTAAATGTTGCTTGCTTCATGCTTTATGGGATTCCCGATGATGGGGGTCGGCTACCAAGTGAATGTGACGATATTCAGGAGGTAGATGACTGGCATCATAAGGAGTTTCTCAGCAGCTGATGGCGGAGAAGTGTGAGAACCTAGGAAGAGCATAGGAAGTGACCTTAGTCAGATGAGTATGCTAATAGAGTGGAGCAATTCGCTGGGGAGTGAGCAACGCGTGTTGAGATTGGTAATTAAGAAGGTTAAGCAGCTACTTAGGGAATCTGGGATGGTCCGTGTAGACAGTATAGGTAGATTTGGCAGGTAGTATGGGCTCTTACTACTGAAAGCAGAGGACCCATACTCGATGCAGGGAGGATTCCAGAGGTTCTAAGTAGCATATCGAGAGATGATGTCATGGTTCGAGTACTATGATTGGTAGCTGATCGAGAGATGATGTCAAGGTTCGAGTACCATGATTGGTAGCAGATCGAGAGATGATGTCATGGTTCGAGTACCATTATTGGTAGCAGATCGAGAGATGATGTCATGGTTTGAGTACCATGATTGGTAGCAGATCGAGAGATGATGTCATGGTACGAGTACGATAATTGGTAGCAGGTCGGAAGGTGATGTCATGGTTCGAGTACCATGATTTGAGATATATTGAGAAGAGAGAACATGGCTCGAGCATCATGATTCATGGCAAATCAAGGGGTGGCCACATGGTTCGGGTACCATGATATTTGGGGGTTAGTGCTTCTGGTTTTACCGGTTATTCTGTGGTGAGTGTCTAGACAGAGGTCGGATGTGAAAGAGTGTGGGGCCAGAAGGCCAGGATGAATGAGTTCTAGTGGAGCATCCCTTGAGAGGGAAATCGAGTTAACTCCGAGGAGTTGTTAGTGATATGACAGTAAAGTCGCAAGGCTCAGGACTGAGCAGGGTTGGTGCGTTATGGAAGAATACGGTCTGGGCTGGGCAACCGGCCGATAGTGGAAATGTCACTTTCTGTGACCCGAGTGGTGCTATTTCCGTTTCCTGTGGGAGACGTAAGAGGTTTTGAGATTTCGGTCTCTGAGTTTGGGAGTGAGCCCTATGGGATTGCACTGATGGTGATCTTCAATCAGAGCATATGGCAGTAGGTTTGTCGCAAGATAAAAATATAGCTTGATCAGGTAGTCAGTGAGGACTGAGATGGTCAAGGACCAGGATAGACCCAATTTGAGTATAGAAGGGCATGCATTAGCTGCAGTGTCGGACAATCAAGAGGACTAAATCAGGGTGGTGACTCTTATCGTCTTTGATGGGTATCGAGAGCGGAAATGAGAGTGCCGCTCTTATGATAAGTGACGTGATGGAGCGTTGGTTGAGGAGTCGAGGATGAGGAGAATGATAGTTCGTTATTCCCAGACTAAGAGTCAGGGCTACTACTGGACTGTTGGAGGTCCGGTGATGGAATGGTGTGAGATTTTGAATGACTAAGAGGCAATCATTATGAGAGGTTCTGAGGATTTCATCCGAGTTTCGGGGTATTTGGAGTTGCTTGATCTCTGTCAGGGAGATCATCGAGTGTTGTGTAGCACCTTCAAAGAGTAGGTGCGATGTTACTGGTGGAAATAGTCTGGAAGATAGATTGTTGGTGCACTAACTGGTGACGGTTCGAACCCTAAGTGGGGGAGATCCGGGTATTTTGTTGAGAGGATCAAAGGTCTGTTCGAGATCGGTTAGAGATCTGGATATAGAGACCTGCGGTGCGGATTCGTGTGATCAAGGTTATTAGTGATTGAAGCGAGGTACAAAGCGAGTTAATGCATGTAGTATACGTTGGCAAAGGACGAATGTCTCCACGGCAAGTGGCCATCGGTCGGAGACCTTGTCATGGATAGGAATTCTTCGAGGAGGTTAGTTCGTAAGGTTAGTTCGGCGGTGGAAGAATCCTGATACAATGGTTGGGCTGTTATGCAATTGGGGAAGGGCAGAAGTTGATTTGGACAACTAACTCTTGGCCGTTTCGAGTATACTTGTGACATCCCCATTTTCACGGCCAAAAAAGACCGATTTTGTTTCTGCTTTATAAAAATCAGAGTACCTCTTTTAATAAAAATGATGCGAAATTTGTTCCCAGGAAAACATGATAAATACGTTATCAAAGCATTTTCGAAGAAAAGTATTTTTATTCATTTTAAAACATTTGGGGTGTCATCATCAATACAAAAACATAAGCATAAACAGAACTTACATTCATTATCACTAGTGATCTATATTCCTTAATCACTCAGTGTAATGTGACTACATATCAATACCTGTGATATAAATAAACTGAGTGGGCCAGATTGGGAAACCTGGTGAGTACATAGGGTTTTCAACCCACAATAATATAATTATTATGTTCAATTATCAAACAGTTAACCCAATTACCCATCCCCATTATCTTATTTACTCTTAAGGATCTACCTTAAGAATCAGCTATTTCTCATTCATTCGTTCCTAAGGATTATCCTAAGGAATAGGTACGAAGTCCATCGTTGTCAATGACACAACTTTCAACCACAGCTGCTAGTTCTATCACTTAGGCGCAACTGCCAGAATTGTGACATTCTATGTGAGGCGCAACTGCCAGTATTGTCCTTCGAGCACAGCTGCTAGGGTTATCTCGTTTATTGACAATATCATTTTCGAGAGTCCACTTGCAATACATGTCAATGGGTTTTTTTAGAGTACACCGGTGAACACATCGTTCACAACACCAACAGGTTGCGAGACTGCTAGTGTTCCACTGGACGGTCTAGAATAGTCTGTGGTTGTCATCCATACTCTGCTAGATGACGGGGCCAACATTTGGGAACGAGGCTTCTCACATCGTCCACCTCTCAGCCTTACCTCATGGTCTATATCACCTCTCAACTCGTCATCCAACTCATATTTCATCTACCCATGTTTTACCCAAAATATTACGTAGATATAAATACATATACAGTTTAAAATCATATAATAAAACCTATATAAAATTGTTCATCCAGCATAGATATCAAGTATACAGATAATATGCACACATAACACGTAGTTTATATAAAGTATTGCATATCTATGTGTAAGATGAAAGGGACCATGCACTCACTTGAAAAGGTGTTGATTCCGAACTCAGACAACGTTTCGCTTCTTAAAAATAATTTCCTTGGACGAAACCTAGTATTATTACCACTAGAGTTTAGTCTATTATTCATCGAGACTAATTAATAGTCTAGCTATTATTACTATTATATAAGCGTTAAACAATACTTATATAACCCATAATAATAGCTCAAGTACTTATTAAAAGTTCCTAATAACTTTATTATAATTAAATAAAAGTTATATTAAAAATAGCGTAGGTGTAGCTCAATTACAACGAGTTTTATAGAAAATCGGGCTTTGCTTGGAGCAGCGTTCCCAAGCCAAAAAGCTCTTCTTCTTGTAGTCGTCAAGCACTCCGGGGCTTCCGCCTCGTGCTAGGGAGGTTCCCTAGGTTTTTCGGCGGGTTTCGGGGCTAGAGAGAGGTTCTAGAGAGAGAGAGAGAGTAAAGAGAAGAAAGAATGGGAAAGGTGTGAAGAAAATGAGGGTGGGAGAGGTTCTATTTATAGGGTGAAAAATTGTTGAACTTGGTGTCACATGTCACCATCTAGTGGCAAGACTTGGGGAGAAAGCAATGGCCAAGATTGTGCCACATCACCCATTTTCGCACAGCACATTTCCGACTTCTAAAATCTATAACTTTCACATACGAGCTCTGTATTTGACGTTTCTTTATATCCACGCATAGGTAAAAATAAGATCTCAAACTTTAATTTTCACTCCGTCGGTTAATTCTCGACCGATATTAAATTTAACAGTACGATAAGATTATACTATTAAATGTCCGCGTAATATTCATAAATTCTACATACGGACTCTGTTTTCTTCTGTCTTTTTACCGTTGAGTTCCTATTAATGAGATCTTCAATTCTCATTTAGGTCACGTAGGCCAAAAACTGTTCGATCTAAAATTTGAGTTTCGGGCTGTGCATTGCTAAGCCAAATCTTAGAAAATTCATAACTTCCTTATACGAAGTTAGATTTGGGCGTTATTTTTTCTATGTTCTTGGTTTAACGTATACTAAAACTTTTGTATATATTCTAAGGCTAAAAAGTACTCCATCGGAAATTCACTATTTACGTCTCCCGTTGTCGTGCCAGTTTTGCCGTAAAACTTCGACAGGCCATAACTTCTTCGTTATAACTCGGATTTCAGCGTTCTTTATATGTATGAAAACCTTGTAACATATAATATGACTTGGTGAAGATTATTCATTCTAAATAATCTTCTATTAAAAAGTTATTTTTGATGCTTATCGTCTCTAAATACTAGCCCGGATCTACAGGTGTTACAATTATCTCCCCCTTAGGATGATTACGTCCCGAAATCATCAACGAAATAGGGCTCACATGATGACTCCATACGTTATCTATTCATCCTAAGTAATAACTGTAACTTTGATGTTTCTTCAAACAAGTATCTAACTCTAAGACTTCCTGATTGCAGGCAGTGCTCGATCTTGCACTTGCTTCCTATCTCACATTAGAATCCACATTATGACCTTCAAGTCACAATCTCGATCCTTACTGGAGACTGCTACTTCTTCTTAACAAACTTAAGATAATTTATTTTATTACTACAATGGACTGATGTATCATATTCTAATGACTTATCATCGTATGCTCCCACGCTTAGACCCGCGTCTCTTAGAGTCTTTCCGAATAGACTATACATTTCTTCATGTTCTAATCACATCTTAAAAGTTAGCATTTCTAGCTACAAGCAACTATCGCGATACCTCTATCGATCGCTTTGATTATCTTTTATTTCAATCTTCTGGCTTAAGTCAGATGCTACATCAAACTTAGTTCTCTGAACCACGTAACATACTTATCGTAGTCGGACTCAATTCGATATGACCACTAGGGTCGGAATAACAATCATCCTCTTAGTCATTACCGAAACGATGGTAACGACATATTTGAATAAAGCTGTATCAATTACTAGCTTCTTGGTAACCTTGTGACTTTCCCTGATCCAAGTGTGAGTCCTGTGCTTCTGGTAGGATAGGCCTCTACTACCTTTCACACCTACTCATACTCGTCCCAAGTATTGCCTTGCAGTTTATCCAAGTCACCATGCAAGAAAATCACACAATCATTCAACACATCAGATAACAAAACGAAGGTTTTATATTATTTCTTGAAACGATTACATAGGTTTTCAAGTTCACCCTAGACTATGCCTCTAATAGGATACCCCTACGATACTATGGCTACTTCATAACTCAATCTTTGGATAGCAAGCCTTCACTCCTGAAACCTTGCATTGTCAGTAGCTTCGCCAAGGATCCTCTAGAATGCTCTTTCCTTCGGCTTTAGCGGCACATTCGGTCTCGCTGCTTCATTTTTCATCGGGAAGTCCTTAGACATGTGCCCCTTGTCTCTGCATCTGTAACATACTCTATCCCTATGTGTACATTCCTTGGAATAGTGACCGATTCTTCCACACCTGTAACAAGTCACTTCTTCATCGCATCCCTCATAATGCTTCAGCGGTACATTTGGCGTTGTAGCCCTTATCGGAAAATCTCTCTTGAAGTGTCCCTTTCCACTACACTTAAGGCAAACTTCCTCCTTGGTTGAGCACTTGGGGGCATAGTGACAGTATTCCCGCATTTGAAACAGGTCACTTCCTTATGGCATCCCCCGCTGTGTTTCCTTCCATACTTGTAACACCATTTTGCTTCACCTCTTCCTGCTCCAGACCGTGAGAACATGTTGTTCTTGTTGGACCTTGAAGTTCCCTCAAATTTCCTTGCCAACCTCAACCCAGATGGCTGCCTCAAGAGTAGGTGCATGGCGTACTGGCACAGTAAGTTCGTTTTTACTGTGTTGAAGTAAACGCCTTGTTTCTTCCATCTGTTGATCCAACATTATCCGCACGATTGCTTGTACCCCTGCCATTGTGGTTCGCCCAGGTGCCGCTGCTACTTCTGGTGCATGCTCAATCACTTGTGGTTTGGGCTCTGGGTTTCCACTTCCAATTCCGCTTCGAGTGCTCACCATATCGATCTATACACCAAGTCGGACGTTCGGTGTGTAGTGACGAGAATTAAGATAGGAAAGATTTTATTTACGATCAATGTGTAAATCTCCCTATTACTTTGAAAAGTTACATGCCAGTTCTAATACCGTAATTAAACGTTTAGAAATCTGAACACATAAAGTTTCCAGATCCGGTCGGCAACAAACAATAGATCCGATCGTCGATTTAGCATTATAAAGCATCATAAATCATTTAGCACATAAAAGCATGTTATACATTTTACCTAAATAAGCTAGTGCCTGTGTCTATTCAGGTGTACTACCTAAAATATATTTGACACGCTCCTCACAATCATCGCTTAGCATTCTAAGTTTAAGTCTAGAAATAAATCCATATTCCTAGTTCGCTTAAACTAATGCTCTGATACCAACTGTGACATCCCCATTTTCACAGCCAGAAAAGACCGATTTTGTTTATGCTTTATAAAAATTAGAGTACCTCTTTTAAAAAAAATGTTGCGAAATTTGTTCCCAGTAAAACATGATAAATACGTTACCAAAGGATTTTCGATGAAAAGTATTTTTATTCATTTTAAAACATTTGGGATGTCATCGTCAATATAAAAACATAAGCATAAACAGAACTTACATTCATTATCACTAGTGATCTATATCTCCTTAATCACTAAGTGTAATGTGACTTCATATCAACACCTGTGATATAAATAAACTGAGTGGGCCAGGTTGGGAAACCTAGTGAGTACATAGGGTTTTCAACCCACAATAATATAATTATTATGTTCAATTATCAAACAGTTAACCCAATTACCCATCCCCATTATCTTCTTTACTCTTAAGGATCTACCTTAAGAATCAGCTATTTCTCATTCATTCATTCCTAAGGAGTATCCTAAGGAATAGGTACGAAGTCCATTGTTGTCAATGACACAACTTTCAACCACAACTGCTAGTTCTATCACTTAGGCACAACTGCCAGAATTGTGACATTCTATGTGAGGCACAACTGCCAGTATTGTCCTTCGAGAATAGTTGCTAGGGTTATCTCGTTTATTGACAGTATCATTTGCGAGAGTCCACTCGCAATACATGTCAATGGGTTTTTTTAGAGTACACCGGTGAACACATCGTTCACAACACCTACAGGTTGCGAGCCTGCTAATGTTCCACTGGACGGTCTAGAATAGCCCGTGGTTGTCATCCATACTCTGCTAGATGACGGGGCCAACATTTGGGAACGAGGCTTCTCACATCTTCCACCTCTCACCCTTACCTCATGGTCTATATCACCTCTCAACTCATCCTCCAACTCATATTTCATCTACCCATGTGTTACCCAACATATTATGTAGATATAAATACATATACAGTTTAAATCATATAAAACCTATATAAAATCGTTCATCCAGCATAGATAGCAAGTATACAGATAATATGCACACATAACACGTAGTTTATATAAAATACTTCATATCTATGTGTAAGATGAAAGGGACCACGCAATAACTTGAAAAGGTGGTGATTCCGAACTCAGACAGCGTTTCGCTTCTTAAAAATAATTTCGTTCGACGAAACCTAGTATTAATACCACTAGAGTTAAGTCTATTATTCGTCGAGACTAATTAATAGTCTAACTATTATTACTATTATATAAGCGTTAAAAAATACTTATATAACGCATAATAATAGCCCAAGTACTTATTATAAGTTCCTAATAACGTTATTATAATTAAATAAAAGCTATATTAAAAATAGCGTAGGTGTAGCTCACTTACAACGGGTTTTACAGAAAATCGGGCTTTGCTTGGAGCAGCGTTCCTAAGCCGAAAAGCTCTTCTTCTTGTAGCCGTCGAGCACTCCGGGGCTTCCGCCTCGTGCTAGGGAGGTTCCCTAGGCTTTTCGGGGGGTTTCGGGGCTAGAGAGAGGTTCTAAAGAGAGAGTAAAGAGAAGAAAAATGGGAAAGGTGTGAAAAAAATGAGGGTGGGAGAGGTTCTATTTATAGGGTGAAAAATGGTTGAACTTGGTGCCACATGTCACCATCTAGTGGCAAGACTTGGGGAGAATGCAATGGCCAAGATTATGCCACATCACCCATTTTCGCACCGCATATTTCCGACTTCTAAAATCTGTAACTTTCATATACGAGCTCCGTTTTTGACGTTTTTTATATCCACGCATAGGTAAAAATTAGATCTACAACTTTCATTTTTACTTCGTCGGGTAATTCTCGACCGATATTAAATTTAACAGTACGAGAAGATTATATTGTTAAATGTCCGCGTAAAATTCATAACTTCTACATACAGACTCTGTTTTCTTCTGTCTTTTTACTGTTGAGTTCCTATTAATGACATCTTCAATTCTCGTTTAGGTCACGTAGGCCAAAAACTGCTCGCTCTGAAATTCGAGTTTCGGGTTGTGCACTGCTAAGCCAAATCTTAGAAAATTCATAACTTCCTCATACAAAGTCAGATCACTACTAGAAAAAAGGCCTTTTACGACGCTCATTGCGCGTCGTAAAATGCTCAGACGATGCGCAAATGCGTGTCAAGGAAGGCCTTGTCATAAAGAGAGACGACGCGCTTTTGCACGTCGTCTATAGACGACGCGCATTTACGATGCGCATTTATGACGCACATTTACGACGCGCGGTTATGACACGCAATGCGTATCAAGGAAGGCCCTATCATAAAGGAAGACGACACGCATTTGCGTGTCGTAACCTTATGACGCGCGTGTTTATGACACGCAATGCGTATCAAGGAAGCCCCTGTCAAGAAAGGCCATGTCATAAATGAAGATGACACACATTTTTGCGTATCATAATTTTAAATGTTTAAAAAAATATTATTTATAGATTTGCTTATTTTCAAATTAAATTTGTATTTAATGTTTAATAATAGATAATAGATAATAAAATATCATATACAAAAATAGAATCCATTGCATAAATTTAATGTCATACAAATAATCGTTCCATATGTAAACAAATATATACCAAAAACATCATGTCAAAAAATTGTAATACATTTATATTAAGGGGATCTAATTGTACATTGTTATTAAGAGGTTTTCCCTAACTATATAACATAATACTAAATTGCTATTAAGGGACACCTTATGCAATGTAATGCTATACAAACTAAAAGAGAAAATTACTCGGTTGGTCCCTATGGTTTGCTCTTACTTGCACGCTTCGTCCCTGGAAAGAATTTTTAACTCGGACAATCCCTATAACTTTATTTCGTTACCCGCCTAGTCCTTCAGTTAACTTTCCGTCTTATTTAGGGTTAGGAACTACTCACGTGAGTGGCACGCTGGGGGCATTTTTGTCCTTTCAACCCTACAATATATTAGCGCCATTTAGAATACAGACGGTTGGTTTTACGATTCCGATCATCGTCAAACCAAAACACACACAAACACACACTTGTCAGACAAATTCCCTTTCTTCTCTCAAACGAAAACCCTAGTCGCTAGCTAAAACTTTGTATGCTTTTCCAAATAATCAACAATGCCGGTTTGGAATTTAAGTGAAGCACGAGGACGGATGATCAGTGAAGCAGAAGTTCGTCTTCAATATGGTAAGTCTGCCTAATCCCTAATCTCGTTTTTATTTGCATTTGCTTCGTGAAATCCTACAACCCTAATCAAATGTTAATCAAAATTTTTGGGGCATTTCCTTAATAGGTGATCATCCGACCATGTTTTGCATGCTATTAAACCATGGTGGAAAGTTTACTGATTTTCCTGGAAGGAAGTATGTAAACGGAAAGAGACATTATGTTGAGTTAATAGACATCGAGACTTTCTGTGTTCACGATATTGATGACATGATGGTGAAACTTGGGTATATCGATGAAAATCTACATGTGGAGATGTACTATCATTTTCGAAGGCCACTATGCGATTTGGATTTTGGCTTGTTTGCTTTAGCTTCAGATGATGATGTAAGGCATTTAGCAAAATATGTTGGCCAGCATAAGCTAATAGAGGTGTATACAGAGCACGGGCAAACGAAATTACACACATACTCGATGTCACCAAACCCATCTAAGGTACGTATAGTTGAGATTGATTGTACCCCAAAAAGATTGTTTTTGGAATGGCATGATACACAAGTTGAGCCTAATGATGTGTTGACATTTGAGCCTAATGATGTGTTGACATTTGAGCCTAATAGAAACAACCCTCCTGTTTCACCTACTAGAAATGAGCCTTCAATTGACAAGGTGGACATGGTAAGTGATAATGCAAACATCATGGAAACTGAAATTGAACATAGTAGTGATGATAATATCAGTGGTGATGAGATCAACAGTGGTGATGATAGTGAGAGTCAAGATGGTGACTTTCTTCTGGACGAAGACAATATCATTGATGATGTTGAAGTTGACATGAGAGAATTCCACTTGAATGTTGACCCAGATGTTGAGTGGATTGGAGGTGCTTCAAAAAGAAAGAATCATGTAGTTACAGAAGATGGGAATGAAGCAGACCTTGAAGTTATAGATATGGAACTTTTCTTGTCCGACTCTTCATCGGATGATGGGATCGAAGGAGAAAGAAACAAAAAGATTAAAGCTATTAGAAGGGCGCATGAGAACGAAAATGCTCAAGTCAGTGAGCCTTTCTATTTATATCAGAAATTTAATTCGTCAAAGGAGTTTAAAGATATGGTTAACCAACATGCAATAGATACAAGAAGGGAGTTGGATTTTGAGAAGAAGGATAAAAACAGAATAAGGGTTGTATGCAGGGGAACCATAACAAGCCTAGGTGGTGGGACCGGTCAAGAAGTAGTCAATGAAGAAGGTAAGTGTCCTTGGGTTCTTTTAGCCAGTAAGTGGAAACGTGACAAGGATTGGACAGTTAAAACATATGTTAGTGAACATAAATGTCTTCAAACAAGAAAGGTTAGGGCTTGTGATTACAAGTTTCTTTCAAAGCAAATTCTACAACTGGTGGAAGCAAACCCAAAAATTCCAGTCAAGGCTTTAAGGGAACAACTTCAACGTATCTACAAAGTAGATATTTCTAAGATGAAAGCCTTTAGGGCAAGAGAAGCAGCCTTAAAAATTATCAGGGGTGATTATGCCACTCAGTACAAGATCTTACAAGATTATTTGTTAGAAGTGCAGACTCAAAACCCAGACACCACTATCAAGCTTGATGTCGAAAGTGAACCAAATCCTGATGTTGAGACAAGAACCTTCAGACGCGTGTACGTGTGCCTTGGTGCTTTGAAGCAAGGATTTGCAGCAGGGAAGAGGGATTTTCTTGGGGTAGACGGGGCTTTCATGAAAGGACCTTTCCATGGTCAAATTTTATCTCACTACTAGAAAAAAGGCCTTTTACGACGCTCATTGCGCGTCGTAAAACGCTCAGACGACGCGCAAATGTGTGTCAAGGAAGGCCCTGTCATAAAGAGAGACGACGCGCTTTTGCGCGTCGTCTATAGACGACGCGCTTTTGCGTGTCGTCTATAGACGACGCGCATTTACGACGCGCATTTACGACGCGCGGTTACGACACGCAATGCGTATCAAGGAAGGCCCTGTCATAAAGGAAGACGACACGCATTCGCGTGTCGTAACTTTACGACGCGCGTGTTAATGACACGCAATGCGTATCAAGAAAGCCCCTGTCAAGAAAGGCCATGTCATAAATGAAGATGACATACATTTTTGCGTATCGTAAATTTAAATGTTTAAAAAAAAATTTATATATTTATTAATTTTTAAATTAAATTTTCATTTAATTTCTTATAACAGAAATAAAATACCATATACAAAAAATACAATCCATTGCATAATATAAAATAAATTGCACAAATTATAATGTCATACAAAAAATCATTCAAATGTTAAACAAAAATAATACATTGCTAACATGTGTTATACATTCCTATAAAACTAACAAATAATCATACAACTCTGTTTCTTACTGGAAAGGAAAGCCAAACATGATTACAAGTCTCCCTTAATCTTGAACTTCGCCACCACCGACGTAAGAAAAAAACTGCGTATAAATATCAAAAAACAAGATATGAGCCAATCATTCTATGACTCAAGGAAAAATATCATTAGAGAAATGTGAAAAAAATATGAAACAAATGAATGAAAGTGCATTGCTATTTCTTTAATACTTACTGCATAGAGTAAGACTTGGACATCATCTATAGTTTTGAAGGACATTGATGTCTCCCTATGCTGCACATATTAAAAATAAAAAAGAACAAAATTAAGTAACATATGGATTCATATATCTATCAATTGTATTGTAAATTGTAAATTAAATAAATAAGCATGCTTATTTATTTTTGCTTGTGTCTCGTTTCCTCCAAAACTTCTAGATACGTTGTGAGCATGCTATAAAAATTGATTAACATGCAGGTTGTGAGCATTAAAGAAGCTTTTGAGAAAACTATGAGACAATACAATTGTGAGTTTGCTTTTGTCCTCAACCGTGCTTCCAATCTTCATCTTGTTGAGGTTTGTTTCAGGGAGGGCAAAATATATATTTTTATATTTACATAAAGGAAAAAAGTTTGGATTAGAAAATGACATGTTTACCCTTGTAATGAAAAGTTGTGTTTCAATTTTGGTCCTTATTTTTGAGGTTCTTGTAAAGGTTTTGGTCCTTGAGTATAGCTGATTTTTTCCACTTTGGACCCAAAAATAGTCATTTTCGTTGGAGAAGAGGCCAAATATGCAAAAAGGAAACTGTAGGGACGAAAAGAAAAAAGAAATCTATATTTAGGGACTAACAATTGTAGTTGGTTCAACTGAAGACTTTGATCCTTCAAAAGGCAAGACTTTAGTTGACCTTCTAGTCCTTGTTGTTTCACTTTGTTGTGATTTTGGTCCCTCTTACTCGCACCATTAGTAAAATGACAATTTTACCCCTAGCCCCTTTCTTATAAACCAAAAAAAAAAGCAAACCATAACTTACTTGTGTAAAAATTCAAGACCCCCTACAGCTCTTGATTCAGTTCCCATCAATTCAATTAATCCTTCCCATTCCTGCATATATATATATACATAAGGTATTAATAAAAATCATACATACATACATACATACATACATACCTACATACATACATACATACATAAGTGAAGAGATTTTTCACTTAAAAGCATATAACCACTTCAGAAGTTGTAGGTCTAGTTGATGGTGGTTGAGTGCACATCAATGCTATCTTGATGATCTCCACAACATGTTCTACTGCATATTCACTAGGATCTAGTTTCTCATCCATTAAATTCAGATGCGCTCCACTCTCATGTAGATCCCGTGCCTATCATACACATAACAACAGAAAGGCTAGTAAGAACTTCTCACCTAAGATTAAGGTCTTACTGAATACAAAATAAATCATTGAGTGTTTGAGATACCTTCATCATTAAAACCATAAATGAAAAGAACGGGTTGAATGAACCAACCCTTAATTATGAGATACTTACATGATCAAGGAGATTTTGAGTGACTAATTGGTAGTCAACATCCTTGTATCTCTATCCACTAATGATTTCTAGGACCACCACACCAAAGCACCTACAAAAGTCACGATTTCATCTCTAGGCAGGAATGGGAATGGGAATACAGAAGGAGGAGCTGAGAGGTGGAGGGGAAACACAGACCAAGTGGGGCCCAGCTGGGTTGCAACTAATATTACCCTCACCAATGTCCGGTAACTCCAGTTGTGGGGGCCGCATGTACCCAGCAACCAATGGCACGCATAGGATTGAAATCTCTATTCGTGAACCTGTATACATTAAGTTTATTTTTAGACAACAAGGTTTCGAAATCAAGATATAAAATTTATTAATTTATTAAATGTTGAGATATTGAAAGAGGATTTGGATTATAAAAGGTTAGTAGTACCTTGCTTTGTGGAGAGAGGTGCATGGCCTCGCTTCCTCCCAGCAATCATCCAGTTTTCAGAATTTGCGTTTATTTCATATACTACCTCATCCTGTTCGCAAATCAAATATATGATTTAACATTTAAGTCATTTTTACTTTTTTATTGCCAAAAAAAAAGTAAAAATTTTAGAAACTTACGTATTGTTCGTCCTCGAGATACTTCAACCTTTCAACTCGCCACTTCATAGTAAAAAGCTGGCCGACTCTAAGGCCTTCTGGAGGAAGGGGAAGAAAACCAACTGCCAAACAAGGTTCCAACACTGGTCTTTGTAAAACAAGAGCACTCTTAAAAGTCAACATCTGTGAAGACTCATCCTCAAACATAGGAGTATGCGATCCATGATTTCTATCCCCAGATATTTTATATTTTATATTTAATATCGTATGACTATCAGGATTCATATCTTTCGCTTCATCTGTAAAAAAAAAAAGAGAGAGATTGATTATTTTTTCTAAAGATGAGTGATAAAATGAGAAATAAAATAATGCTTGCCATTTGTGGGTAGGGATATAGTGAACAAGATTCCGGCTCTTGATGTAGAAGGAACTACAAGTGGAAAGAAGGCGGATGTTGGTCTTCCATTACTTTGACTTTCACCAGCAAGGGTAAAACCGTCTTTTAGGTCCAGCCAAGAATCGTGTATGGTTAAGTTAGCCTTCACTCGTGAGTAGAGTATCACCTGGGAATGTGAGTAAATAATTATTATTATTTTTTTTTTTTTGCATTTAACCCTAACAAGACTTGAGATCAATATACCTGCAAAAGCAAGGTGCCATCACTGCATTTATCTGCTACACGTGTGCTGACATGGAATGGGTTGGTGAAGTGAACAGCTATAGTCCTACAAATAATGGCAAAAATGTTCAGGTGCTACATAACCACTATTCCTGCAAAGATTTAACATTGGTTATTGAAAATTTACTTTAATCAAATTGAATTAGTAGTTAAGTTATATGTACTTTTAAACATACAAAGTCCCTGAGAATTTTGTGCTAAGATGAGTCGTATCTTCTGGTAGCAATCTTATAAGCCCAAAATTTGCTATTTTTTGCTGCAATTCTCTATCAAGTAGAATGTTGCTAGTTCTTATATCTGTATGGATGATTGGAACATGGTACTTTTCATGTTGATATGAAAGACCCCCTGCTTCCTATAAGAAAATCTTTCTGGTACCCATATATAAAAGAGCTTGATCGTCAATGTGGAAAGGGACAACTAGCTGTTGAATTACCACTCTTATGGTCTGAATCTGAGCTCAATTATCTACAGGAAGTCCAATAAAGGTATATATATGTTCCTATCCTAAGTTTTGAATTTAAGAATAGACAGCCCTGTGTTGTTGAATATAACAAACACATTACACATACATCCCTCCTATCAGGCTGAAGTTGTTGAAAGAGCAGAAGGCATCAAAAAAGAGTATAATGAGCTTGACACTGTCTGGTTCATGGCTGGATCCCTATTTCAGGTTGTTTAGCTTTTTCCTTGGTTCATTTTAGTTATTACTAATGCCTCACCCTGTAATCACATCCAAATTCATAATCAAAAATAAATAACTAGAATAAAGAAAGTAAAAGAAAATTTTAATATTATTTTAAAATCAGCTTCACCATGGCATTAAAATGCACGCTGGGATCTTCTTCCAAACATAATTATTTGGCTTAAATAATGCATACCGACTTTTCTAGAATATATATGGCCAGGTACTTGAACAAATCCAGCCTGAATAAATCCAGCCTAAGAAAGAACCTAGCCTATCAGAATCAGGTACTTGAAAAAATCCAGCCTGAATAAAAGCAAAAAAAAAAAAAAATTAGAACTAGTTGAAATAAAAAGTTGAGTGGGAAAAGAACAAGACAAAAAGTTCTTCATCATGATAGAAATACAAAATAATAATAATGTTAAAAAGGAAAAATGATCATAAGATGTGAAGGAAGATCAGGAAAACAGTCATCGAGATGATGCTTGGACCATGCTATTTGGCACCCAACAAACCTACATAGTCAAAAACACATTAAGGAAGAATTCAAGGCATGATACTATTGAAACTTAAATGACAAAGATCAATCCATGCAAGAGCATTCTTAGAATGTAGAGCACAAACCTTCAATGAAATCAAGCCTCAGGAGCTAAAGAAGAAAGAAGAACAAAAAACCAAGTTGAGGTTGTGTGGCTCTGAACTTATGTGCTCCTTCAACAACCATTTGTCAAACCACATCCTGTAATAAAAAAAATACAACATGTTTAATTTGAGTAACAATAGACATGGTCTACTAACAAAACCTGTAAATAAAAAAAATCAAACCTAGTATAGATTACAGATCAGTGCAAAAGAAGAGTTGAGGTATCAAGTTGATACAGGAGAAGAAGACGTCGACTTAGTCAAACCATTTATAGTGTTTCCTATTCATGCCCTAACCTAATTCACCCTAAATTTCAAAGAAATTGATCAAATTCTAGCATAACTATTAACCCAATCGGGCACATGAACTGGTGGATAAAGGAGAAACCGAAGATTGAGAATTCTAAATCACAAACTAAGATCAAAATCATATGGAAAAAATCTGAAATCATAAACTCATATGGGAAGAAATATGTGAAAAAGAATTTTGAAGAAAGAGAAACCGAATATAAACATTACCAGAATCAAAAGAGAAACCAGAGGAAGCGACAAATTCTCTCAATCCCTCCTCCGATTTCTTAAACTCGTGCATCATTGTATCGCCACTGGAGATAGAGACATAGAGCCTCAGGCTGCCATTGCTGCTTCCCAGCATGCAGTTTCACCTCGATTTGGAAACAGAGCACGAAACCAAATATGGCGGAGATCATCTTTTAGGCCGAGAGTTGTTTCTTCTGCTACTGAAGCGAGAACTGATCTCACGGAACTCGAAACGCAGGTGAAGAAATTGGTCAGCAACTTGAGCAGCGCTTCCATTGATACAGTCAGGAACGCCACCGGTGAACTCAGATTACTTGCGAGACAAATGAAATTGAAAGGTGAACTCAGATTACTTGCGGGATCAAAGATTTGGTGATATTGCGATTTTGTTGTGGGAGAAAAGAGGATTTGTGATGATATTAGGGTTTTTTTTGGGTATTAGAGTAAGAGAGATAGAGAAAGAGAGAGAGTGAGTGAGAGAGAGAGAGAGAGAGAGAGAGAGAAGAAAGATGGAAATAAGATAGAGGATAACAATGGCGGCATTTCAAACTTTTGGGATTTTCTTTCCCCCCAGCTGCAAAAAAATAGAACGCGCCTTTCATTTAAAAAATATAAAGCGACATTTCTAGACGACGCCCATTTTTAATTAAGTGCCCTCCGTGTTTTTAATTTTTTTTCTTGGACATTAATTTTAGGGCACGCACAAAAGCGTGACCTCTATCCTTCAAAAGTTTGAAGAGATGACATTATTTTTAGAGCGCGCGCTTTTGCGTATCATAAATCACCGCGTGTCATTGTTTGCGCGTCATTAAAGGCTGTTTTTCTAGTAGTGTCTGCTGTGGTACATTTTCTCTTATGTTGTGGTTGAACCATATATTTTGATTTATTTTTTACTTTTATTTATTGGATTGTATTGCACAGGCTTTAGATGGGAATAATGGAATATATCCTTTAGCATATGCTGTGGTTGAAGCTGAGACACTGAACTCTTGGACATGGTTTTTAACTCACTTGGGTGATGACCTAGGGTTGGCTTCAAATTCAAATTTTACATTTATATCAGACAGGCAAAAGGTTATTTTCTTGTGTTTTGAATACTAATATCTAAAGGAAAAGAAATCATTGACATAATCTATCTTTCTTGTAGGGTTTAAGTTCTGCCATCGCAGATTTGTTTCCTTGTGCAGAGCACCGTTATTGTGTTCGCCACATACACGAAAATATGAGGTCACGTTGGAGAGGGGATAAGTTTAAAGAACTGCTTTGGAATTGTTCAACAACATATAATGTGCAAGAGTTTGAAAAAGAAATGGAAGAAGTTAGAAAATTAAACCAAGAATGTTATGAGTGGCTTAAACAAATACCACCTCAACATTGGGCACGTTCTCATTTTACAGTTTGACCATGTTATATATTATAATATATGATAACAATACTCTAATGTTTGCTAACCAATTATACATGCATTCTATTAATTAATAGGGAGAGCACATTCTGATATTGTGATAAACAACATATGCGAGTGCTTTAATAGCAAAATAATAGACGGACGTGACACACCAATTATCAATTGCTTAGAGTTCATCCGGGAGTACATCATGAAGAGGATTGTGAATGTTGAAAAGAAATTGACAAAGCAACAGGCCCTTTGACTCCAACAGCTACCAAGCTATTGCAAAAGATCAAAGATCAGGCAGAGGAGTATACAGCATCATTTTGTGGAAATGGGAAGTACCAAGTGAGTGGACCTTGGCAAGATCAGTGTGTGGTGAATGTGAATCAACGAACCTGTTCATGCAAGAAGTGGGAAATAACTGGAATGCCATGCAAAAATGTTGTATCTGCAATCTAGGACATGAGGAGAAATAATGGTGCAATTGGTATTCCAGAAACCTTTGTTCATGAATGTTATTGGCTATCAACCTGGAGGAACATGTACTCTTTCAAAGTGGATCCGATAAATGGTAGAAGAATGTGGATTAAGTCACCTTGTCCAACTACTTTGTTGCCTCCAAAACACCTTGTCCCAATAGGAAGACCAAAAAAGAAACGAAGGAAGTCAGCTACAGAAAAAGAGGATATGATTAAAGGGAATACAGTTTCTAGAGCACAAAAAACTGTTACATGTACCAAATGTAACAACAAAGGACACAATGCCAGGACTTGCAAAGGGCAGTTACCAACTGTTGGGAAGAAGGGAAAAAAGAAGAATGAGAAAGGAAAAGAGAAGGATAAAGGAAAAGAGAATGAGAAAGGAAAACAGAAGAAGAAAGGAAAAGAGAAGGATCCATTGTAAACTCTTTTATCATGTGATGCTCTTATTTTGGTTAAGCTATTATGTAATGTGATGTTTGTATTGTGGTTAAACTATTATGTCATGTGATGTTTGTATTTTGATTAAACTGTATTGTGTTTAGTATCACCAAAACAATTGCAGTTGGTACTTAGACATTTGTTTTTGGTTAAACTCTTATGTAATGCTTTTGTTTTAATGTTATCTAATGGATCAATTATTGGTATGTTTTTGGTCATTTCATTTGGCATGTTTTTGGACATTTCATTTGGCATGTGTTTGGTCATTTCATTTAATGTTATATAATGGATCATTTGGCATGTTTTTTGGTCATTTCATTTGGCACGTTTTTGGTCATATGTTAAATGAAAAATACCAAAAGATTACAGTTGCATTGCATCTATTAATTGTACCAATAGATACCCTTTCTCTCCCAATTCCAGCAATACAAGATGGTAATAATCCATTGTAATCTTTTTTAAGACAACAAAGTGCAACTATTAATTGTACCTAAATATACCATTACATTAAAATGCAGCAATACAAACATGCTAATATTACCCTTTCATTAGATTATCTTCAACCAAAAACCATTACTGAAATACCTAATACTACAACTTATAAACAATTATCCCAAAAAACAAAATCCAACTGACAATTAACAACATTTTAAGGTTCCGATTTTGGATTTCAAGTTCTTCATTCTGGATTTCAAGGTCACGATTTTGGATTTGAAGTTCTTCATTATGGATTTCAAGCTCAAGATTTTGGCTTTCAGCCTCATACGTATGCTTTTCTTCATCTACCCACGAAATAAATCCACTTCTTGGTCCCTGAAGTTTTCAGTACCCTCGATTAGCACAAACTAGGGTTCATCCTAGAAATTACCAAAAAAATTGATAACTCAATACCTGTAAAGGGCATGCATAAAAAGGCCTACCAGGATTTCTCTTTGTTCCTGAAGTTCGTATGATCCCTACAGCTCCACACTTGCATTTCACCATAATCAATTTTGTGGATCTTCAATCTTCACGAGCAAAAGAAATGGAGTAGAAGAGGAGAACTGGAAGCACCGATTGAGAAAAGAAGGAAGGAGAAGTAGTTTTAAGTCCGTTGTAGGGTTGAAAGGACAAAAATGCCCCCAGCGTGCCACTCACGTGAGTAGTTCCTAACCCCAAATAAGACGGAAAGTTAACTGAAGGACTAGGCGGGTAACGAAATAAAGTTATAGGGATTGTCCGAGTTAAAAGTTCTTTCCAGGGACGAAGCGTGCAAGTAAGAGCAAACCATAGGGACCAACCGTGTAATTTTCTCAAACTAAAAAGATATACACAAAGATGATAAACATCAAATTCCAACTAAGTAGAGTTGAATCTTGCCTTTCATACTTCTTTAAGACTAATATTGAACCCCTGCTCCGATAATTCTTGTGACCTGATCAAATAAAAGTCAAAAAATTAATATGTTAATACAATTATTAGAAGAATCAAACTTGGAATGTTAGTTGTAAAAGACGAAATTACCCTTTTCTCCATCCAAAGAATTTGGGATTTGGAATAAATACACTACAATATGAATTACTTAATATCAACAATGACAAACACAATGACAAGAATACCCGCATACAAATGGTAAATATTATCTGTAAAGCTATCAACAATGATATTCACAATGACAATCTTTGATCATATAAACTAGAGAGTATATCATCACAATTCCATCTAACACCACCCATTAGAACACATAAAGCTACTCAACCAACATATCATGTCATGTAATGTATTTTTTGTCAGTATATCTTCACATAGAAAACAAAAGTGAAATAAATAAAAATAACAACCTTCTAATTTACTGAAAATGGATATTGTTCACATATAAGGGAGCCATTTTCAGAATTACCATCCCCATTTACCTGAAATCATTCATGCCATTTTAACTCAAATAATTTATTTATAGTAAAAAAAATAAATATTTATAATTATAGTGTTTTGATTATATAATATATACCCATCTGTCACTGACTCCTCATTCGTCATAAGAATGAACAAATATTTTAATTAATTACCTTGAAATGATAATAATATAAATACTATAACACCATGGCATGGTATATTTGAATAATACCTAGTGTAGCATCCAAGATAAGACGTTGACTTGTTGCTTGAGCAGATTTTGCAGTGTATGCTTTAAGGGCATCATCCCACCATTGCAGCTTTTCATACCTTGTATTTGGAAGCAACATAAGCAATTAATATTTTGAGAAAATAAGACAATGTAAATGATTTCAGGGTCCTGGAAATATACCATGATTCCTTCAATTGTAAATCCAAACAGCATCCCATATATAGTTATATACTTAAGAGAGTGAAAAAAGGAAAGTGAGCTAGTTTCTATATATGCTTACCCTCCAAAAAGATAGAAGTGAAAGTATCCAAAAGAAAGCACTTATCCACCTTGATTCCTTATATGCAATCCACACCTGATCAAAATAAGCAATCAAACATTATTGTTATAACAAAAGTCGAAAAATCTCCTTTTCACTATAGTTGGAAAGTATATAATAAACAAAGACTTACTGCTACAATGACAATACAAAAATAGAAATCGGTTGTTGTTGCTATCATGCACCTGTGAGCATTTACAACTATGTATGAGCATTTACTATTACACTTTTTTTACATAAATTAAATAAAAGGGAAATTTTAAATGGTACCTTGATAATACATTGGCATTGAATGTAGATCCATCAACTATAAGCACATAAATAAAAGTTCCCAGCATCAAGTAGCCTAGTGCAGAAATGATTATTTTTGCAATTAAAACAAAATGTCCCCTTTTGTATCCCATGGCATCCCTATATAAGCCAAATATATAATAAAATTACAAGCATTTTAGCAAACATTTTTACTTGATTTTAGTTTTTGTTATCGTTATTGGACATGTCCCTCAAAAGATATAATGGATCCTTTGATGATTCTTCTGGTGACAACTTAAGGAACTGCAGATCCACGTATCATTTGTAATTGGGCTGTAGAAGGAATGAAAATTTACTTAACACATGTTACACTTGTAATTAATAGTAATAATAATAATAATAATAAAGTTTAATTACCTTCCTACAAAAAGTACAACAGGTATCAATACAGCTGCCTTGATCCAGCATGATTCCTTGTAGACTATCCAAGCCTAAGATTGCAAGTATATACACAACCACATATAACTCCATTTGATTCAACAAGCTTGTAACACCATGGTCAAGATCAGTTCCAAAATCCCCAGTAAACACGCCACCTGAATAGAACTGGAAACCCATGCCACTGGCATCAATGGCAACTGATACGGGTTGATTAGCGACTGCCTGTAACAATGCGGATTCACTGTTGGCTGGCACTTTTTCATACCCAGTAATGGTGGCAGCATGGACAGCTTCTTCCTTGGTGTTGCAGGTTCCATCTGTTGCCTGATATGGGTAAGCCACCTCGGTGTTGATGCCTTTGTTTTTAACGATAAACTCAAAGCCATCTTCCATCTCGCCACCATCACATCCTCCGTTTTGTTTTTGGGGGGTTTTGATTGGTATTTGTTCCTTTAGGGTTCCGTTTTCAGAATGGTTTCCTGTAATCAAAGATTTTGATATTAGTATGGAATTGAGTTCCAAATATTCAAATTGCAGTAAAAGAAATGATCTTACTGTTACCGTTTTCCGTAGAGCGACCATTTAAAGGAGGGGAAAAAGCAAACCCAGTGTAATCACCTGAATTCAAATAAAAAAAATGAGATAAAAATGATTATTTTTATTTTTAAGGTAGCAGCAGAAAATTAGTTTACCGTTTGTTTGTGCTGGAGAAGATGCGTTTTTTAATTTTTCAGCTCTTGGATTCTCCCTTGGAATAAAAAGAGCATCTGCTTTTGGTGTGCTGGTAGTCTCTTCATCATCACTAAAAAACAAAACCTGTAATTGTAAAAAAAAAAAATCAGATCCATAAAAAACAATAAGGGCAAAATAGTCAATATAACTACAGATATTACCTTTGGCCCATCGTTTTTCGGGTGATACTTTCTAGCACCCCACGAATTTTTTACCAACCAGTACTTCATGCCAAAGCTGTGTATATGATGTATTCACCATCACCACAGACAACAACATACCTCCTATTTGGGTTGTGCTTCAAGCTCTGTGGAAAAATAGAAAAGTCAAAGTCCATATGGTTGACTATTTTCAGTTTAAAGGAAGGTAGGAACAAGCATAACTCACTTGTGGATAAAGATCACATGTTCCCAGTTCTTTAACTGCTAAAGGCAGCCTCTCTCCATCAGAAACCTGAATAAAAAATAGATTTTTTTTTCCCATTTCATTGTTAACATAACATAACATGTATATGGGCTTTAAAGTCCAAACCTCATGATCAGCTCCCACACTCTTGATGTTAATAGTTTGAATTTCATTATGTTTAGCCCATATAATTTTTCCACTATTGTCCATGCTGGCTACAGGCTCTTCACGTCCAATTCTCACCATTATGGTTCCTTCATCATAGCCAATAACAATCCTGTAAAAACAGTAATTAAAATAAATCCAGATGAATGAAGAAGCATCAAGATTCAAGACCCACAAAACAAAAAACAAAAAGTGCTATACAAACTTACCGACGTGAACCTTTCATGTATCCAACAGCCCAAACCCTTTCAAGTCCATAGTTCAAGGTGTTCTCAAGTCTGAATAAAAAAAAGAGTGGCATAAAGTCAAAAAGTTTACATTTTTAACATATGTATAACGAGGGTATTTTGGTCTTTTGATAGGAAATGAAGAAAGAAATTGAATTCCTTCCATCCATCAAACATGGAATTTGAAGGAATCCAACAAAAATTGAATTTCATCCATTTGGAAACCAAACACACCATGGAATGGAATCTAGCATTCCAATTCTTTTAGAATCTACAAAACAAACACACCCTTAAAGGTAAAAAAAATAAGAGCTCACCTATAAGTGGTTGAATGCCATATACGGACAGTACCATCTTCTGAACCTGTCATTATTATTGGAAGCTCAGGATGGAAACATACAGCAGAAACATTGTGTGTGTAACCTTCTAGAGTTTGGACACAGGTTTTAGTTAGCAACTCTACAGTAACAGATCACAGTTGTGACCGTATTGCTGGATTCTCATATTGAGATAGTAAAGGGAATCAAATCAGTTTAGAAATTGTAAGTAAATGAGATTCAATTCCTATTACATAAATTAAATTCCAACTCCTAAACACTAAATTGATTTTTTTATCATTATCAAAACACAATTTGCTGATTACTACTCATGTGTATGTATAATAATAGTAAATTGAATCTAATAGGAATACATAAATTTTTATTTACCTGTGAGGTTGTCACTGTGGCAGGTTGCTTTGAACCTTGTTCATTAATCTTTGGACAATCCCCTTTTGGTTCAAACATTTAGTCAAACACCTAGTGTGCATTAAAAAAATCAGGTACTTATATCATAAAATATTAACAATTCCATGAAAATATATGAGAAAGGGTAAAAAGGCACAAAAAATCGTCCAAAAAGAAGGACCAGTAGGACATGAAACAGGTAACTATGGTTGAAAAAGGAAGAATTAACTTTGAAATAGGCCTACTACGCAGATGAAATAGGCAATAGTGGTGGTATAGTGGTGGTTCTGGGCTGTTGCGAAGGCAGTGTGGTGGTGGCTCAGGGCTGGTGTTGTGGTGCGATGTTGTAACGGTGGAGTCTGAAAGCAAACACAAATTATGATGGAAGCTATTGTTGTTGGTGATGTCCGATTCATCAAAAGAAAATCATTCTTCGATCAATCTTCTATTTTGTGAAATAAGATATTACTATTTCAAATGTGTTATGCTTGATTAGGGTTTGCACATAGAAGGAAGTGAAAGTCGATCGGAGAGGAAGGGGTTTGCAGAGAGAAAGAAGGGAGAGAATGAAGTCGATTTTGGCGGGTGTAGAGAGTAGAGAGGAAGAGGAAGCGGGTGTTCAAAATTTTGGGGGATTTAGTTTCCCCCCCTTACCTATCAAGGAGTCCCAGAAACGCGCGTTTATTAAAATTATAAAGCGACATTTGTAGAGGACGCCCGTTTTATTATAGGTGCCCTCCGTGTTTTTAATATTTTTACATGAGACACTAATTTAAGGGCACTCAGTAATGCGCGACCTAAATCCTTAAATTTTTTGAAGAGATGACACTTTTCTAATGTCGCTCTCTAATGCGTAACATAAATCAAAGAGCGTCGTGTTTTGCACGTCGTAAAAGGCCTTTTTTCTAGTAGTGGATTTGGGAGTTCTTTTATTGTATGTTCTTGGTTCAACGTATACTAAAACTTTTGTTTAAATTTCTAAGGCTAAAAAATACTCCATCGTAAGTTCACTATTTGCGTCTCCTGGTGTCGTGCCGGTTTTGCCGTTAAACTTCGACAGGCCATAACTTCTTAGTTATAACTCGGATTTCGGCGTTCTTTATATGTACGAAACCCTTGTAACATATAATATGACTTGGTTAAGATTATTCATTCTAAATAATCTTCTATTAAAAATTCTTTTTTGACGCTTATCGTCTCTAAATACTAGCCCGGATCTACGAGCGTTACAATACTTGCTTGAGTTTTGAGCATTATACAAGAGGGTTCCGGATTGTTGTCAACATGTTCCGAGTCATTTTTGATTCCTCCATTAGGAATTGGAATATTCCAAAGTTGCGCGTTGTGAGAAAGAAGGATAGTTATGAGATTCTAAGAGAATGCATTTAGCTATCTGTGTATGATGCCATAAGTAGGAGATCAGTGGTTGAGACACGACATCGTGATGTTCTGTGATGGTGTTCCGAGGTATCCGAGTATAATGACCCGAATTCAGATTATTTTGGTTCTTGAGTTTGAGATGACAAGTGGAGTATCAAGTACCTACGGTTCCAGTGGGAGCCCTTCGGGTATTGACATCTAGAGGGATTATCTAAGAGTGTGGATTCTAGAAGGGAGGGATGTTTGGTCTTGGAGGTTGCTGTCAGAATCTGTGATGCATAAATAGGGACAAGTGTGTGGGTACCTATCTATGTTAGTCCACAGAGCATGAGTTAGTGGAGGTAGTGTGGTGTTGACGTGAGAAGGAGATTGCGGGATTATGAGAGAAAGGCTGTTGTGATGCTACGGGGAGCCGTAGTACTCACTAATGAGAGAAAGGGTGTTGTGATGCTACGGGGAGCCGTAGTACTCACTAGTCGGAGAAAGGGGGGTTGTGATGCTACGAGGATCCGTAGTACTCACTAGTCAGAAAAAGGGTGTTGTGATGCTACGGGGAGCCGTAGTACTCACTAATCAGAGAGAGGGAGTTGTGATGCTACGGGGAGCCATAGTACTCATTAGTTAGCGGGAGGTTGTTCTAATGCTACGGTGAGCCATAGTACTCACTAGTCAGCAAGAGGTTGTTATGGTAATGTACCCTTTTGACCAGGGCATGATGCATAAGGGTTTCAGGCTTGGAGTGGCCCGAATTTATGAGTGTTGGGAAGCATGGTGGACGGACCAGGGGCGAGATCGGGGTCTCCTCAAGGATCGGGAATCAGTATATTATAAGTGAGGTACACATGGGTTACAGGAAATGAGTCATGAGTTGAGTGCTTCGTTGGGACGAGTGGTTCCCACCCTGGGTCGGACCAAACTCTGTTGTTGGGTTTGGCACTGATGGTGCATCAGAGAGGCGAGATACTATTCCGGATTTTGAGAAAGGTTCTATGTTGAGGGATATCG
The DNA here is from genome assembly GCF_002870075.4 of Lactuca sativa. Classification (NCBI taxonomy): domain Eukaryota; kingdom Viridiplantae; phylum Streptophyta; class Magnoliopsida; order Asterales; family Asteraceae; genus Lactuca; species Lactuca sativa. The sequence continues at coordinate 213,219,019 of NC_056623.2, read as the reverse complement.
TTTGTCATCTGATGTCTTGGACCTGTATAGGCCAGTACTCGGGTATGGGAAGTACCGCGAGATGTACGGATCGATGAGTACTAGATGACAAAGGTCGGGGTTGAGTTGATTATTGGTTGGAATTGTAGTATTCATTGGGGGTAACCTTTGGAGGTTCAATGGTGGGGTCGGGGGTAGACCAGGTGTGTAATGTTACAAGAGATATCTGCGAGAAAGTGAAGGGGGTTGCGATTTTTGGATGTTGGAGGACTCTTGGTCGAGCATGTCTTTCTTGTATCTAAGAGTAGGGTGTTGAAAATTTATGGTTCGGAAGGGTTCCGATAGTATCTTAGTGGGTGAGCCCTGGGGGGGTGGGGGGAATGTGAACCCTTTTTGTCCCTTGGGACATGATTCAGATTGTTTGGTGCGTTGGTATGAGTGATCGGTAGCCGATTGTTGGATTTTGTCTGGCAAAAACCTGGGAGCAGCGAGTTATCAGATTTGGGTATTCGAGGAGTGAATACCATGGTGATCGTTTGAGCAGGCGGTCCGGCGGCGGGCCAGGCTACTAGAGTTTCCAGATTTTGGGAAAGAGTATATTAGCAGCTGAAAGGGGTGGATCAGTTCTAGAATTCGGAGTTTCTATGTGGGTCCAGGTGTCCACGGAGGAAGATATCGTTTTGGTGTGAGATCCTCTCAGTGGAGCTTTTCAGGTGATTGGTTTCTATCTATGTGGCTGAGGAGCGATTTCGAGGGCGAAATCTAACTCAAGTGGGGGAGAATTGTAACATCCGGATTTTTAGGCATGGAAAACTGAGTATTTCTTATTGAAATATGAGAAGTGACTCGACGAGTTGACGCCTCAACTCGTCGAGTAGGATCGTGGGTCGGTGACCTGTTTAACGAAGGGACTCGACGAGTCGGGTATCTGACTCGCCGAGTCAGTGCTGTTAAGGAAAACCCTAATTTTCCGGGTTTGGGACCTATTTAAAGGACCTTATGGCCTCCTGTGGCGGCCACCTGCACCTTGAGAGACTCCTTTCGAACCAGAGAGATTAGAGAGGGGAAAAGAGCCATCTTGAGCCTTTTTGGTGTGACATTGCAAAGGAGAAAGAGAGTTCAAGCAAGAGGGACCAGAAGAGGGTGATGTTCTGAGACTTTGAAGCATGGAGCTTCACTTTGAGGTAACAATTCGGACCTTTCCTTCTGTATGGTATTTATTGCATGAATCTAGGGTTTCTTGACCTTTTTCTTTAAAGGAATATGGAGTAAATGAGGTCCCAATGTGGAATAACCCTTATATCTGGACCTTAAGAGGTCCAGAGAGTCCCAACCTTCCAGCTTTATGCAGTCCCTTTGGGGTTATGGATCTAAGTTTCCATTTAGGAACTATTTATTCATTTAGGGACATATAAGCGTTGCATGAGCTTAAAGATTGAGTCTTTGCGTGATTATTGGGTGTTAGTAGGTCAGATCTATATGTTAGAGAAGTAGATCTGACCTCAGAAGGTCATTTGAGTGTTACCATGGAGGAAACTTGCCGAGTCCATATGGGGACTCGACGAGTCGAGTCGGGTAGCCCCACGATTCGTGACCAGTGGTAACCCATCGAGTGAAAGGCTAGCTCGACGAGTCGAGGGAGGCCTTAAGAGGATTCTGAGAACACGTTTGGACTAGCCGAGTCACCCGTGTGCACTCGACGAGTCTGGTCAAAGTTTAACCGTTGACTAAAGTTAACTTCAGTTGACCTTAGGGTTTTGGTCAAGTTGATTTAAGAGAGGTCAAGGTAGGGTAGAATGGTCTTCTACCCATTTTGAGAGATGAGGACAAGAGAATGTGTTGATTAGAGATGTTATCATTTTGATAGGAGGAGACTAGGTCGGGTTATTGAGCACGAGAGGATATCCAACATCATCCGAGGTGTGTCTTCTCACTATACTTTACCTAGAGTGGTAATTAGATTTATGTGACATAGTATTTTGTATGCCATTTATATGATGTGATACACTGCATTATTTCTATGTGATTTATGCTATGTATGTTTCAGAGGGTCAAACAGAGTTATAGCCTCGAGTGGCTGATATGTGTTGTATGGGGTATTCTAGGTAACTCACTAAGCTTTGTGCTTATCGTGATATGTGTTATGTGTTTCAGGTTTCTCTCAGTATCTCAGGACGGCACCGGCTTGATTGTACATACTAGAGAATGAATTATATTTCGAGGATCCTGGATATTCGAGTAACTAATAAGGGATCGTGTTTTGTAAAACAATAAACGAGTTTTTATAAAATGTGATGATAGTTATATGGTTTTAAATGAAAATTTGTGTTGAAATTTACGTTGTTACACCTAGCATGTCCAACTTACTGAGTCCACTCAACTCTCTGATCCGCATTATAACCAGATGGGTTAGGGTTTGCGACCTAACTCGTCGAGTCCAAGAACAGACTCTTCGAGTCTACTTAAGTCATCCCTATTCAGACGATTTTAGACCATCTCACTGCTTCCAACTCATAGATCTGGACTCCTAGGGCTAGTTTCACACGAAAAGTTTCCAACTTTACATGCATGCAAGGCAATATTGTAACAACGTAAATTTTCAAAACAAAATTTTCATTTCTTAAAAAACATATTTTCATCCAAAACAAGTCATAAAGATCCAATGTATCATATCACAATACAAATCATATAAATCCCAAGATCATAAATCCTCCATCAGTGTGTACAGATCATGCCGGCGCCTTCCCATTGTCCCCGCTAGTACCTGAAACACATAACACAACAACTGTAAGCATAATTGCTTAGCGAGTTCCCTAATATACTACTTACGCACATACGCCTTTCCAGGCCATGACCTTCCGGTCCATGTGTCTCAGGGGACTTTCTTCCCAACCCGGTAAACCTTCCGATCTTACCCGCGTCGACCTTCCGGTCCACATCACAATGTCTTCCGGCCCATAACATAAAATGCCTTCCGGCCTATATCAAGCATAGCATACATAGCACATACAAACGGCTAACTTATCATATTCATTGCATACAACTCATAACATATCCGACCTCTTGGTCACACATAAATACCCTTCCGGGTACAGTATAGTGAGAAGACTCACCTCGCAGGAAGTCTAGAATCTCACGTGCTCGCTATCTCCGAATCTCGAAACGAAGACCCAACCCCGCCTAATCATAACGAAAAATCATTCTAATTAATATAGACTTTCAAGACTAGGCTATACTCTTATCATTATTCCACAGAGCGGTAAAAGACCATTTTACCCTTCCTTGACTCATGTTGACCAAAGCCTAAAAGTCAACAAAAGTCAACTGACCACAGTACGCGGGGCGTACCAACTTCTGTACGCGGGGCGTACATCGGTGAGTCACAAACGGGAGTCACAACCCCTTACGCTGCGCGTACTGGGAGTTACGCCCAGCGTAAATCCCAGATTCATCCATACCATATTTCTTGTCTTAAATGGTTAAGACACTCCTTCAACTTCCAGATCTGGCTCTCTATAAGCCTCCTAATCTACAAAGTCGGAACCTTTAAGCCTTGGCATGGCTGTAAAGACTCCCACACCCTCTAACACCTTCCTTTTCACCTCCAAAGACCTAGATCTCATGCATGGCTAAATATATACGTCCAAGATCACATTTTTATGAACATACAACTCAAATGAACCTGGAATATGGTAGATCTAAGCCAATGGAGACTACTTGCTTATAAAGTCTCCATCTTGGGGACCAAAACACTAGAAATTGGTCCATGAAGCATACCATAAGAACTACAAGGCAAGATCTGAACTTTTTACCTTAGGAAGAAGCTCCAACCTTTGCTTACCCCGGATCTACACTTGCACACCAACTTCTAGCCTCCACAATGGACTCCTCTTTCCTTTTGCTACCTTGAAATGTCACTTCAAAGCTTAGAACACTCACAAACAAGCTATGAACGAAGGAACAACTCTCTTAGGGTTTCTTTCTGGAGGATGGTGGCTGAGGAACCAAGCCATCTCATTCCTTTTATAGCCAACAACTCAAATTAGGGTTTTGGGTCTGGACCGATTACGCCCGGCGTAACCTTGGGTACGCCCAACGTACCCGATGATGACGTGTATAAATGAGGCGCGCGAGTACGCGCAACGTACTCCTTGTACACCCAGCGTACTCGCCCAACACAAAGACCCAAAATGACAAATAAAAAAAAGATGAAGTTCTAATCGGTTGAACCTGAATTTCGGCTGTTACAAATATAGGCTCAACACAAGCTAGAAAGAAGGTTCAAGACAAGAATGCTCTCAAATGAGCAAAAAGGCCGATACTTTATGCCTCCATGGACCAAGATAAGTCTAGATCTGAAGTTGCAACCCCAGATCTAGTCCCAAAACCCAAAATGGATTCCAAACATGCTAAAAAGCCCCAAATCATCATCCATGAAAAGATCTAGAAGGGTAAAGCTCAAGGTAATGACTTGTTACCTCAGAAATGTGCCCAAGATGAAGTAAATTCTGGATCTACACGAGTTCCATGATGCTAGCCTCTTGATCTACAAGTTTCCTTCACTAGAATCACCTTCTAAAGCTCAAAAACTCTCACCAATGGCTCACACTCGATTTTAGGGTTTACTGACTCTCAAGGGTAACAAGGAGGCTGAGGGGAGGACATAAGATCCTTTAAATAGGGTGCAACCCCTAAGATTTAGGGTTTTCTCTTCCTAGCACTGACTCGTCGAGTCCAACCGCCGACTCGGCGAGCCAGGTCACGTATCACGTGCCCAACACACGTTCCGACTCGACGAGTTAAAGCTCCAACTCGCCGAGTCTACTTTTCCTCTTACACATTACACCCCTGAACTCTTGCTTCCGAACTTGGGATGTTAATAATGAAATCAAAAGTCCTGTAATTGTAACCAGAGTCTCTTGTAGGGAGAGCGTGATAGTTGTATGTAAATCTATATTGGGTTTGACAAACCCACACCTTAGCTGCATGCAACAGCTAGACCGGCAGGTCTGGGGTGGCATATGTCATTAACATTCCGACGCCTGAAGAACGTCGTATACAAGGTCGACTGAGTCATAGCATGGTTATAATAACTCACATGGGGTATTAACAAAACATAAGATTTACGGGATTTTCCTTCAATTAAACGAGTTTATGTCAATTTAAACTTGCATAATTTACAACTTATATGGAAAATACTAGTACATTATTAGTCTTGGCATTTAAGACTACAATACAATTTAAAAAGGAAAAATATTGGATTTTTCTTGAACAAACATCACTTTTACAAAAAAAAATGATTTTAACATTACATTCAAAAGCTTCTGAACTCACCAACTTAATTGCTGACACTTTTTCAAAACTACTTGTATTCTCAGGAAATCAGTAAATCAGGTAAATAGCTGCTTTTGAGGATGGGACGCTAAGGCATCAAACATTTCATTTTTGGTCAACATAATGTAATTGATTTAGAAACATGTAAACTTATACTATGATGCAACTTTTTCAATTACATTTATGTTGGTTGTGTTTGCTATGTTCACTATTATACTTGTTGTTATGATATTATACATGAAGTCCTCTATCCCGGACGTTTCCGTCATCTTTGATTTGGGGGTGTGACACATACATAACAAATAGATTATGGGATAATAAAAAATTAATATATCTTATCTTTTCAAAAAAATCAAAGCAACTAAGCCATTGACATTTACTTTTAAAATTTTGAAACTCATCCTATTTATAACAAATTACAATAGTTTGAAAATCAAATGTAAATAACGTAGGCTTTGTCACCAAATAACAAAATGACAATATAACAAACCGATTATGTAGTTTTAAAATTTATAATTAAAAAAATTAGATAAGCAACATTTAATCTATATTAACATTTCTAAAGAATCGAATCAACTAATTATCTTATTCTATTTATCTATGGAGACAATTTAGACCACTTTTAAAATTTTAAAACTTATCATATTTATAACAAATGTCAAAATTTTAAAATCAAATGCAAATAATGTAATTGTTATCCCTTCATAAATCATAACAAACAGAATAAGATAACAAACCGATTATGTAGTTTTAAATTTTATAATAAAAACAATTAGATAAGCAACATTTATTCTATCTTATCTTATCTAAAAAATAAAGTCAACTAAATGTATTATCTTAATTATCTATACAAACTAACTACAAATTTTAAAAATCAAAATTTAAATGGTGGATATATATTATCTCTTTGTAAAATCGTAGAGGTGTATTTATACATTATAGTTTTGCCGCCAAACTCCAACCTATTTCTCATTCAAGTATGATATTCCAACAATCATAAAGTATGTTCATCTTTTAATTTATTGTTTCGTCTTCGTTTTTGATTCATGTTGTCAACTATTATTTACTAATCTTTATCTTATTCGACAGCCATCGTGAAGACATTTAACAAATATAACAAGGAATAACATGAAATTGATGAAAAACTACAAGGTTGTCTTCTTCAAAAACAAAGCAAACGTTACAAAGCACTTGAAAACTAGAAATGAGACCAGGTGATTATTGATGTTGTAAGTTTCGAGAATCAAAGGTTGGAACCTTCTGCAGTGAACACATCAGATACAACAGACTCGACAATTACAAAAAGAAACAAAATACCCTGACTCATCGTTCCTGAAACCGGTTTTTTATAGTCAGTCATTTGTTAGACGATGACGATCTACCGTATGTCGGGTTAATTATTATTTCATTTGTATTTAAAAAAAAATCATAATTTCAAAAAAGTTTTTCAGTTTCTTAATTTTATTTATGAATTCTAATCAAGTTATTCAATATTTTTGTGTATTCTTTACAATTTTATTTAAAGTACTTATTAATCACTTTACGTGATTAGTGATGTTGTAAGTTTCGAGAATCAAAGGTTGGAACCTTCTGTAGTGAACACATCAGATACAACAGACTCGACAATTACAAAAAGAAACAAAATACCCTGACTCATCGTTCCTGAAACCAGTTTTTTATAGTCAGTCATTTGTTAGACGATGACGATCTACCGTATGTCGGGTTAATTATTATTTCATTTGTATTTAAAAAAAAATCATAATTTCAAAAAAGTTTTTCAGTTTCTTAATTTTATTTATGAATTCTAATCAAGTTATTCAATATTTTGGTGTATTCTTTACTATTTTATTTAAAGTACTTATTAATCACTTTATTTAATCTTTTGTAATGCTTATGTGTCTAATTATTAGATTTCAAATTGCTATATTTGCAGAGACGAGTTGCAGTTACCTACAGTTGTAAACCAACCACATCCGGCTAGTGATTTCAACGAGGGTAAATGTGACGGGGATTGCATCCCTCGCCCCCACCCCCACCTCCAAAATTTTTTCGTTCCCCCGCCCCGTCCCCAAAATCTCAAGCCTCCACACCCCCGCCCCCACTCCCGAATCCCTGAATTGCCCTCGCCCCCGTTTGGGTTGACTTTTTTTGGACGAATGAAAGTGTTCTTTGGGCTAAAAGATTTTTTTTTCTTTTTATTTGTGTGTGCTATTTTAGGTAAAAAAAAATAGTTATTTATAGCATAATTTTACATGTTTAAAATCAAAGTATTATAACATCTCAAAAACGTTATACTAACAACTTAAAAAAACGGTATTTTATTTAATTTTGGAAGTTCAAAATCATTGCTATTATTTATAGTTTTATTATTAATATATTTTAATATAAATTTTATATATATATATATATATATATATATATATATATATATATATATATATATATATATATATATATATATATATATATATATATATATATGGTCCTCATTGAGGGTTCGGGACGAGACTATCCACCCCCTCTCCCACCCCCGTCCCCGCCCCTGAAATTAAAACGAGGGTTAACCTTGCCCCCACCCTTGATTTTTTGAACAAATATCTCTCATACGGGATTGGGATCTCACGAGACTTTTTGACATCCCTGGCTGAAGATGATGTAGGTGTAACCCAATCATAACCGAAAGATAATATAGGTGTGAGTCAGTCACATCCGAACGAAGATGATGTAGGTGTGAAATGGCCGCATCCATTCATAGATAGTGATGAGGACGTGGATTATTTGTTTAAAGATTATATATATTACTATGTTTAATTGTAATGCTTAATAATAAAAATGAATGTGAATTCATTTTTATGTTGGTATTAATCAAGTCTAGCAATAAATATCATTAGTTATATTTTTTAATATTTCTAATGACTCTTGGTTTTAGCAATTTGGTATATTTATGGTTTTAGCTACTTAGATATTTTTATTTTTATTGATTATTATCGAATTTTATTGTTTATTGCTTCTTTTCATAGTTTATTTGTTTTCTTATATTTATTGTATAATTAGGATAACTGATATTATTATGTTTTTTAATTTATAGGTGTTATCGTAATTATCTATACAAACTAACTACAAAATTCGAAAATGATCTTTTGATTTTTTTTTTTTTCTTTTTTTTTTTTTTTTGTGAAAAACTAGTTAATATTCCTATTTATATCAACTTACTTATATTTTGTATGTTCATCAATTTTTTTAATTTTTTTATATTGGATTAGTGCATCAAATAGCATCCTAATTTCATAAATAATTATTTTATAAAACGAACATTTTAAACTACTTCAACCGCAGAATATTCATCAACAAAAGTCAAATTTTGATTTGCAAACACGCGTAACGTATATTATGTAATACACAATTACCTATCTATTGGCACACACAAAAACAAATTTTACGATTGTTTAAAGAATCGATATATATATATATATATATATATATATATATATATATATATATATATATATATATATATATATATATATATATATATATATATATATATATATATATATATCACTTTTGAAGAAAAAAAATAACAAACTAAGAGAAAAGTTATAGTTTAATTCTTTTTCTTATCTTGAACAAGCGCAATACCAAAATAATAAAACAACACAAAAACAACTAACATAAAGAGGGGTACATGTCAATAGCTTAACATCATGTCTTAAATGTAGAAGATGAAGTCCTTACAAGTTAGAATGTAATGATATTATGGTCATATCTATTTTTTTTTAAATTGCGCTTTTAAAATATAAAAAAGAAAGGTAAAATATTAATAAAACAGATTTATGTAAATATGATATTTTAAAAGATTAAAAATGGAAAATATGATATTACTTTCATAAATTTAAGTAAGTTTCTATTTTTTATGGTTAACTAAAAGTAAAATTTTATTTTCTTGAGATCATTCATATATTTTTTTTCTGATTATTTGGATGGCAATTACATAGATAAATATTTTCATTACAACATTGTACTTTTATTTTTTCCAAAGTACAATGCTCTTATAGGAAAAATTAAAGTATAATACTACAATTTAAAATTTTATTTTTTAGATTTACAATATTTATTTATTAAATTATAAAATTTGAAAATCAAAAATTTATAATTGGATATGACAAAAGAAAATATACGAATTTTAAAAACTTGACATTATCCTAATTTTAAATTTAAAAATATATCCTAAACTTTCTGCATTATCTATCCTAACTAAATAAATGTTGGATATGTTACATTGACTTATACTTATCCCTCCAAAATATTAACGTGGATTTATTATATATACTACATATTTCGCCAATTTGAAGTCTCTTATTCTTATTCTCATTCATCTCCTGCTCCCGCAAAAGGTATGTTTTTCTTATGTTTTTTGCTTTTATGTAACGTCTTGTTCCGAATCGCTTTCCTAATTTGGGACTGTGGCCTGAACATGGGTTATCATAAGGCTTAGAGCCTTTGGAAGAGAGAGATCTAGAACCATTTAGGTATAGGCGATGTAATTGAGGTGATCCGGGGGTTTGGGTTGTGCCTAGGAGCCAAGGGGTATATCGGTAAAATGGCAGTTTGATCTCTTTATTAATTTTGGATTTTTGTTAGGAAGGTTTTGAGGTGAAGATAAGTTGATCGATGTGTAGATCTTCTTGCCACCTTTATGTGGATATAAAGAACGTCACAAACGGAGTTGAAACGAAGAAGTTATGGCCGTTTGAAGTTGGAGTGGTTCGGGTGAGTGATCGTTGACTTGTTGACCGAGCTCATTTAAGTCTCACAGCGTGAGAAAGGAGTGCTCACGATGTGCGGAGCTTCTGATGCACTAAAACCCTAATTTTCGGGTATTTAAAGGTATGAGATGATTAGGGTTGCTCCGCCTCAGCATCTTTCACTCCCAAGGCCTCCGGAAACCCTAATCTCAGCCCTCATTGAAGTTCTTGGTCATTTTGGTGTTATTCAAGAGATGTTGGAGGCTTTGAAGCTCATTAAGGAAAAGAAGATCATTGGTGGAGTGTTAACACGGTGTCGCGTACGTATTAAACAAATAAATTTATCCCTGCTGGTTGCACTAAAAATATAGCACTGGGAAGCAGGGTCGAATCATCAAGGACACAGCCTAATGGTCAATGCCTTTTTGCATCAGGCACAATCTAGTCAAGACATAAATTATTAAGAAGGGGGATTTCGATTAAACTAAAAACTAAAAATGCAGTGATATTAAATTAAACGAAAATCAATAATAAAAACGGTTTCAAATCTGCTGTGACTTTCCTAATCATGCAACTAACACAGATCTGACTATTTGAGATGCGTTCTATCTAAGCAAGTACTAAGAAAAACTAACAAGCTCTAGTAATTTCTCTTTTACCTAAACTAGTTAACCAAAACAAGCTCTTTGAATTAACCCTAACTTTTTATTGTCTAATCAAACAAGCTCTGAATTAAGATCAGAAAAGTTGAATCAAGTTCTTTGTAAAATTCCCAGCAATATCCAATACTTCTCACAAGCTCGGAAGCGTAAATATATGATTTTTACAGTTTATACCAGAGTTCAATCCCAAAACAGAAACAATCTGATACTTGTTTACTAGTTGAAAAGAACAATTACGAATTGTATCAACTAATTAACTGGAATGATAAAACCCTAGCTAGGTGATCAGACTAACAAAAATTAAAATCAAACATTCATTAAGAACAAAACTGAAGAATCTAGATAGAAACAATAATAAAAAACCAGATCTGATGATCACTCAAATGAAAAATACTTGTCTTTGCAGAATTGAAAACTAAGGTTTAGCCAAACATGGCCAAAATATGATCAAAACAGATGAAGAGAGACGTCAAACAACTAATCTTACTAATCTAATTGAAGGAGATGATCCATAGTCTTCAGATCTTCAGAAATCGTCGAAATCAGAGAAGAAACGCCTCCAAAATCGTATTTTCGTCGTTTGGTACCTCTGGAATTGCCAACTTAGGTTACTAGAAGTTAATAAGGGTCTATTTATACGTCCAACAGCAAAAACGATGCGCATGCGATCGCATATAGACAACCTGCGATCGCATGTATTACCGAAAACGCGTCACGGGCCTTTTAAATGAAGTACAATACCATTTTGATAAATTTTTGCCAACATGTGATTTCATGAGCCCAACCTGCGATCACCTGTTTTGAATTTTCACTCGCGGATGAATTTTTGGCACAAAAAAAACTCAAAGACAAGCTGCGACCAAAGTTGCAATCGCATAAAGGCCCCATGCGATCGCATGGACCATATTTGCAATTGGATGTTTTGCCTATGACGTCCAAAATTTCATCTACTTTTCAGATCATCTTGAATCGCATCTATCGGAGTTACGGTTCATGAGATATGGTCAAAATACTGACAGAGGGTCAAAGCTGCCAGCAACATCCTTTAACTTTAGATTGCAGATTCTATCTTCGTGTGATCAATTTGATCGAATGTTTCTTGACCAAAGCATCCTGCAAACATTCCTCATAATCCTTCATAAGTCCCAAGCTCAATTTTATGCTCCAAACATGCATCTAGCTGCTCCCAAAACACTACTCCACTTGAACTATCTGAAACTGACATAAAAACGTGAGCAGTACGGGAATTCTAACGAAATACATGAGCTGAAAATTATTTAAATAAATGACATGAAAATGTACAAAATATTATGCTAAAATGATAATAAAAACAACCCTATAAGATGTAAAAATTGCATCTAACAAATCTGCCCAAGCTTAAACCTTACTTGCCCTCAAGTAAGATGAAGATAAAACATTATAAATAAATGGAAATATGTAGATGACCTAAAAAGAATTTAAAATAAAATAAAAAGAAAAATTAAACCAAAGTAGTTCACTCTTTTTTTTGTCACATGATCAGATTTCACAACGAGGAAGCTCCAATAAAAATACTACCTAGATAACAGTCTCAAAACTTTATATTAACGATTCATATTTCATATTTAATAAGTCAAACCAAGCTTGAGCAAATAATTTTTACGTCGAATTACATTTGTGAAAACAATGTATTTTTAAAAAATAATTTCACAAAAATTTGTTTATAAACACTTAGCTTGACTAACCCTCCGTTTTTTCCAAACGCGTCTAGTAAACGCGGTAAGCTCCATTATGGACAGAAAATCCAAGCTTATGAATTCCACTATCGAGGGATCAATCTCATTATACCACACATCTTCTTCGTCTTGATCAACTCTTCAGATTTAACTTGTTTGCTTCTTGATTTTGACTTAAACTTGACTTGGATTTGACTTTGAATTATATATTTCTTCGAGTTGCTTGTTGTACCATTTCTAACATATATATATATATATATATATATATATATATATATATATATATATATATATACACACACACACACACATATATATATATATATATATATATATATATATACACATATATATGACATCCCCAATTTCACGGCCAGAAAAGACCGATTTGTTTATGCTTTGTTTTTAAAATCAGAGTAATCTTTTAAAGAAAACAATTGCGGAATTTGTTCCCAAAACAGAATATGATAAAAATTATCAAAGCATTTCTTTAAAGAAATGTATTTTCATTTTATAACAAAATCTCAGGATGTCATGTTCAATACAGACCAAAAGCATAAACAGAACAAAATAGACCTTACAACAGTTATTCATAACTACTGGCCTATAATCCAAAATCTCTCGTTAAGTCCACCAACTCATACTCATGTGCCATTACCTGTAATGCAAAGAAAACTGAGTGGGTCAAGCTTGGGAGCCTGGTGAGCATATAGGGTTTTCAACCCACAATAATATAATTATTATATTTAATTATCAAACAATCAATCAATTACCACCCCCATTATCTTCCTCTATTTCATAATGATTTACCCTAAGAACCAATTACCCTTCTCCCATTTATTCCTAAGAATTGCCCTAAGGAATTGGCACAAAGTCTAGTGCTACCATGGTTCTTAGATTACCTCTGGTGAACACGCAGTTCAAAATAATTAATAAACATCTAGTTCAAGAACACCCATTGAACACACTCCATTCAATAATACCTAATGAATACCTAGTTCAAAACACCCAATGAACACTTAGTTCCAATATCCCTGGTAAACTCAAAACATCCCCTGGATAAGCTTCGTGCCCAGGCGGTTACGCACCTAAGGAACACAGAGTACGAAAGCTCTTAGTTCACACCACGTGATAATAATGTATATCTCGATCCTATGAAACCACTAATATTATTAACACATATAAATCATATTTCTAAAACAATTTATCCCATCCCGTCGATCCCCACATATTGACCCTATACAATGATCTTACGAGATATAGCCTAAGGAAATCGATATGAGCAACAACTGACGAAGCTACTTCGGAAATTCCTTAGCAGCAAACGAGGATCAATAAAGACATCGAATGAGGGGAATGGAATAAGTTTCACCACGAACCTTCGTTCGTAAAAGAAAGAACCACAAGACATTTTAAGTCAGGGGTAGTTATCAATGCCTAGGCTGTGGTCTGAATATCGTGAGGTATATAACCCCCGACGCACCCTATCCGGCAATGGAAACACTGACTAATGCCTAGGTTGTGGTCTGAACCCCCAGACTCACCCTATCCAGCATTGGAAACGCTGACTAATGCCTAGGCTATGGTCTGAACCCCCATACTCACCCTATCCAGCATTGGAAATGCTGACTAATGCCTAGGCTATGGTCTGAACCCCCAGACTCACCCTATCCAGCATTGGAAATGGAAACACCGACTAATGCCTAGGCTATGGTCTGAATACATGAGGTATTTCACCTCCAGGCGCACCCTATCCAGCAATATAACACCAGACATACCTAGCAGTGGTCTATTACCGACACACTTTATTAGGCAGTCTACGAAGTTCCCTTAATTACTTCGTGAAAGAAAACGCTGACATATGAAGCTCGGTCGATCACTTCATAAAAGAAACGTTGACTCCAAAGCTCTCTCAAAATAAAAGTATGGGGAAATACTACTAGAGTACTTCCGTACGCTCCCGTAACCGACACAAAAATCTGTCAAAAAGACTTTGTACATGATAGTACTTCTAGCACAATATAATAATCTGGTATGCGAAAGACTCGTACCCGAGAACATAATAGTACCCTGGCACAAGCAGCACCCAAGACACAAAACTTTGAAAAATACTTCATACATAAAATGTACTTCTATACGTAGGACATACTCCACCGATCATCAATCTCACAACACACGTACTCTTAATATGTGGCTACCCAATGTCCAAACTTAATGGAACTAAACATCCCTATTTAAGTCTTAACCCATCACTAGGCAAACCTACAATACTTATAATCAATTTTCGATACTATCTCCGTTTAGGAAAAAGCTAACTAATGTATACTTAACACAAAGTTTTAAGTAATAATATCATATATATACATCTTAACACATATTGAACCATATCCGATTCGCACGTTGTATATCATCAAATATATCTAACACGTATTTCGGACAATAACAAATACTTCACATACATATGTATATTTCATACTTTAATCAATTCTTGTATTAAAATCACGTTCCTAAAAGGGACTATACACATGATATCTTATCGAATGAACACGTAATTCAAAAATACATAATCCGTACTCCCGGATCTAAAATTAACCTCTTGATCTGATCCCTACTCTCGGATCTAAAACTAATCTCTTGATCTGATCCATACTCTCGGATCTAAAACTATTCTCTTGATCTGATCCATACTCTCGGATCTAAAACTAATCTCTTGATCTGATCCATACTCTCGGATCTAAAACTAACCTCCTGATCTGATCCCTACATCCAGATCTAAAACAAGTTTATCTCTTTATCCTTTTATCTCATGGTCCAACCCATATTTTATCACCTCCATCAACCTCATCTACTCATGTTCTACCCAACATATTTTTAGATACAAATTAAATATATAGTTTAACTCATTAAAACTTATATAACTCATCCATTCCACAATCATCTCAAATAAACAACAATATATTATACACATAGCACGTATTTCATAGCAAATACTTAATATTTATGTGTTAGAAGAAAGTGACCTCACACTCACACATATAAACAACAATATACATAATACATTGAAGCAATACTTGTATTATTATTATGTTTATGAAAGGGACTATACACTCACTTGATCAGAAGATGATCGGACAACACTACGGCTTGTAGAAGTAGTATTCTTCAGTGAAACCGAGATCACTTCACACACCGGGTTTCTCGCGGGCAGAGCTTCGGCTCGGAAACTCTTTTCTTCTCGGGATCTTCGGGCTTTGGGACTTGCTTCTGGTCTTGGGGTTGATACCGGGGCTTCGGGGGGTTAAAATAGGGCTTAGAGGGTGTATCGGGAGTGGGAGAGAAGGGATGGAGCAACCATAGTCGGCTGACCCTTCAAATCTATTTATATGGCAAATTTGGCCCTTGCCACGTCATGGGATCCTTTTGCCACGTCGTGGGCTTGATCGTCACTGCATGCGTCATCCCAAGTTGCATTTGGGGGACTCCCGGAGATGTCAGGAGACTTGCCACGTCGTGGCACTGCTTGCCACGTCGTGGTCTCTGACAGTTTTGGGGTTTCGCGCCCCGAACTTCAGAAATTCATAACTTTCGCATACGAACTCCGTTTTCGACGTTCTTTATATCGACGCAAAGGTGAGATTATGCTCTATAACTCTCGTTTAGACTCCATTGGCTAATTTTGACTTTATTTTTAATATATTATAAGTATATTACTTATATATTATCTTTAGTAGGCCGGGACAGGAAAACTCCGTTATAAACTCATAACTCCTTCATCTGAACTCCGTTTTCGTCTGTCTTTTTATTGTTGGACTACTATCGATGAGATCTTGAATTCTCATTTAGATCACTAAGGATAGATATCTATCTACCTTAAATTCACTATTTACGTCGCGCTGGGTCGTGCTGGGTCATGGCGGTTCTGTCGCGAAACTCCAACAGGTCATAACTTCTTCGTTATAACTCGGATTTTGGCGTTCTTTATATGCACTGAAACCTTGTGACATATACTACAACTTGGCTAAGATTAATCCTTCTAAATAATCTTCCATCAAAAAGTCATTTTTGATGCTTATCGTCTCTAAATTGACTAGCCCGGATGTACGGGCGTTACAATTATCTCCCCTTAGGATGATTACGTCCCAGAATAATCAACGAAATATGGCGTGCATAATGATTCCACACGTTATCTCTTCATCCTAGGTAATAAGCGTAACTTCTATGTTTCTTCGAAAGAGTATTTAACTCTATGGCTTTCTTGACTACAGACGTTGCCCAATCTTGCATTTGCTTATCGTACTATGTTGTACTTTCAATCATAACTTCCGAGTAACAAAATAAATCCTTATTGAGGACTCCTTCTTCTTCTTAGGATAAGTACTTTCATTCATCTATTGCAATAGATCGATGGGTCATGTTCTAATGACCTCTCATCGTATGATGCAACGCTTAGACTCAAATCTCTTAGAGTCAATTTCCAGAATGGAATATACCTTCCTTCATATTCTAATGTGATATAATCACATTTTTGTACATGTAGCATTTCTAGCTACAAGCTTCCTTAACAACGAGCACGATGCTATCGATCGCATTGATTTCAATATTCTGACTTGAGTCAGATGCTACCTCGAACTCGGTTCTCTGAACCACGTAACAAACTCATCGTAGTCGGACTCAATTTGATATGACCACTAGGGTCAGAATAACAACCATCTTACTAGTCACTACCGAAACAAGGGTAATGACACACTTGAACAAAACGGAATCAATTACTAGCTTCTTGTTAACCTTGCGACTTTCCCTGATCCAAGTGCGAGTCTTGTGCTTCCGGTAGTATATGCATCTATGACCTTTCACACATACTCATACTCGTCCCAAGTATTGTCCCGCAGTCGACCAAGTCACCATACAAGAAAATCACAAAACAATTTAACACATACGAATGTGTCCAAATAATCATAAACAATTTCCCTAAACTCTACTAGGACTTCTTCATTGCTTAATCTTCAATCATCAACTCTACTTCAACTCGATTGGTGATGGAAATTCCAGACGATGGGACAACTTCAAGAATTACACCAACCGTTCCATCATCTTGCCAATCGAAGGTGTACTGACGTACCATACTCCTCTGAACGTTCTGTTATTTTATCATACATAAAGTAAAGGCATGACACCACTTTTACGATATCTTCCGATAGGTGTCATTCACTATCATAAGCCATCTTTATATCCTTCATTTACTCAATTCTCTACAAGTCTTCACCATGACCTTTTGTACATCCAAGCAGACATTTGGTGTACCAAGCGAGAATTTTTTTTTTTAAGATAAGAAAGTTTTTAATTACGATAAACGTATAAATCTCCTTATCACCCCGAAACGTTTACATGCTAGTTCTAATATCGTAGTCATACGCTTAGAATCCTACACACATAAGGTTTCCAGATCCGGTCGGCAACAGACCATAGATCCGAACAAATAATAGCATCAATATAGCTATCACACAAAACATTTAGCACATAAAAGCTTTTTAGGCATCATTCCTAAGATAAACTAGTGCTTGTGTCAATTTAGGTGTACTACCTAGCATATTTTAGACACACTCCTCACAATCATTACTTAGCATTCTAAGTATAAGTCTAGAAATTTCCTACAAATTCCTATTTCGCTTAAACTAATGCTCTGATACCAACTGTGACATCCCCAATTTAACGGCCAGAAAAGACCGATTTGTTTATGCTTTGATTTTAAAATCAGAGTAATCTTTTAAAGAAAACAGTTGTGGAATTTGTTCCCAAAACAGAATATGATAAAAATTATCAAAGCATTTCTTTAAAGAAATGTATTTTCATTTTATAACAAAATCTCAGGATGTCATGTTCAATACAGACCAAAAGCATAAACAGAACAAAATAAACCTTACAACAGTTATTCATAACTACTAGCCTATAAACCAAAATCTATCGTTAACTCCACCAACTCAAAATCTTGTGCCATTACCTGTAATGCAAAGAAAACTGAGTGGGTCAGGCTTGGGAGCCTGGTGAGCATATAGGGTTTTCAACCCACAATAATATAATTATTATATTGAATTATCAAACAATCAATCCAATTACCCACCCCCATTATCTTCCTCTATTTCATAATGATTTACCCTAAGAACTAATTACCCTTCCCCCATTTATTGCTAAGAATTGCCCTAAGAAATTGGCACAAAGTCTAGTGCTGCCATGGTTCTTAGATTACCTCTGTGAACATGCAGTTCAAAATAATTAATAAACATCTAGTTCAAGAACACCCATTGAACACACTCCATTCAATAATACCTAATGAATACCTAGTTCAAAACACCTAATGAACACTTAGTTCCAATATCCCTGGTAAACTCAATCACCTAAGGAACATAGAGTACGAAAGCTCTTAGCTTAAACCACGTTATAATAATGTATATCTCGATCCTACGAAACCACTAATATTATTAACACATATAAATCATATTTCTAAAACAATTTATCCCATCCCGTCGATCCCCACATACTGACCCTATACAATGATCTTATGAGATATAGCCTAAGGAAATCGATATGAGCAACAACTGACGAAGCTGCTTTGGAAATTCCTTAGCAGCAAACGAGGATCAATAAAGACATCAAATGAGGGGAATGGAATAAGTTTCACCACGAACCTTCGTTCGTAAAAGAAAGAACCACAAGACATTTTAAGTCAGGGGTAGTTATCAATGCCTAGGCTGTGGTCTGAATATCGTGAGGTATATAACCCCCGGCGCACCCTATCCGGCAATGGAAACACTGACTAATGCCTAGGCTGTGGTCTGAACCCCTAGACTCACCCTATCCGGCATTGGAAATGATGACTAATGCCTAGGCTATCGTTTGAACCCCCAGACTCACCCTATCCAACATTGAAACGCTGACTAATGCCTAGGCTATGGTCTGAACCCCCAGACTCACCCTATCCAGCATTGGAAATGGAAACACCGACTAATGCCTAGGCTGTGGTCTGAATACATGAGGTATTTCACCTCCAGACGCACCCTATCCAGCAATATAACACCAGACATACCTAGCAGTGGTCTATTACCGACACACTTTATTAGGCAGTCTACGAAGTTCCCTTAATTACTTCGTGAAAGAAAACGCTGACATATGAAGCTCGGTCGATCACTTCATAAAAGAAACGTTGACTCCAAAGCTCTCTTAAAATAAAAGTATGGGGAAATACTACTAGAGTAATCTCATACACTCCCGTAACCGACACACAAATCTGTCAAAAAGACTTTGTACATGATAGTACTTCTGGCACATTATAGTACTCTGGTATGCGAAAGAATCGTACCCGAGAACATAATAGTACCCTGGCACAAGCAGCACCCAAGACATAGAGCTTTGAAAAATACTTCGTACATAAAATGTACTTCTGTACGTAGGACATACTCCACCGATCATGAATCTCACAACACACGTACTCTTAATATGAGGCTACCCAATGTCCAAACTTAATGGAACTAAACATCCCTATTTAAGTCTTAACCCATCACTAGGCAAACTTACAATACTTATAATCAATTTCCGATACTATCTCCGTTTAGGAAAAAGCTAACTAATGTATACTTAACACAAAGTTTTAAGTAATAATATCATATATATACATCTTAACACATATTCAACCATATCCGATTCGCACGTTGTATATCATCAAATATATCTAACACGTATTTCGGACAATAACAAATACTCCACATACATATGCATATTTCATACTTTAATCAATTCTTGTATTAAAATCACGTTCCTAAAAGGGACTATACACATGATACCTTATCGAATGAACACGTAATTCAAAAATACATAATCCGTACTCCCGGATCTAAAATTAACCTCTTGATCTGATCTCTACTCTCGGATCTAAAACTAATCTCCTGATCTGATCCATACTCTCGGATCTAAAACTAATCTCTTGATCTGATCCATACTCTCGGATCTAAAACTAACCTCCTGATCTAATCCATACATCCAGATCTAAAACAAGTTTATCTCTTTATCCTTTTATCTCATGGTCCAACCCATTTTTTATCACCTCCATCAACCTCATCTACTCATGTTCTACCCAACATATTTTTGGATACAAATTACATATATAGTTTAACTCATTAAAACTTATATAATTCATCCATTCCACAATCATCTCAAATAAACAACAATATATTATACACATAGCACGTATTTCATAGCAAATACTTAATATTTATGTGTTAGAAGAAAGCGACCACACACTCACACATATAAACAACAATATACATAATACATTCAAACAATACTTGTATTATTATTGTGTTTATGAAAGGGACTATACACTCACTTGATCAGAAGATGATCGGACAACACTACGGCTTGTAGAAGTAGTATTCTTCGGTGAAACCGGGATCACTTCACCACCGGGTTTCTCGCGGGCAAAGCCTCGGCTCGGAAACTCTTTTTTTCTCGGGATCTTCGGGCATCGGGACTTGCTTCGGGTGTCGGGGTTGATACCGTGGCTTCGGGGGTTAAAATAGGGCTTAGAGGGTGTATCGGGAGTGGGAGAGAAGGGATGGAGCAACCATAGTCGGCTGGCCCTTCAAATCTATTTATAGGGCAAATTTGGCCCTTGCCACGTCGTGGGATCCTTTTGCCATGTTGTGAGCTTGATCGTCACTGCATGCGTCATCCCAAGTTGCATTTGGGGGACTCCCGGAGCTGTCAGGAGACTTGCCACATCGTGGCACCGCTTGCCACGTCGTGGTCTCTGACAGTTTTGGGGTTTCGCGCCCTGAACTTCAGAAATTCATAACTTTCGGATACGAACTCCGTTTTCGACGTTCTTTATATCGACGCGAAGGTGAGATTATGCTCTACAACTATCGTTTAGACTCCATTGGCTAATTTTGACTTTATTTTTAATTTATTATAAGTATATTACTTATATATTATCTTTAGTAGGCCGGGACAGGAAAACTCCGTTATAAACTCATAACTCCTTCATCTGAACTCCGTTTTCGTCCGTCTTTTTATTGTTGGACTACTATCAATGAGATCTTCAATTATCATTTAGATCACTAAGGATAGATATCTATCTACCTTAAATTCACTATTTACGTCGCACTGGGTCACGCTGGGTCATGCCGGTTCTGTCGCGAAACTTTGACAGGTCATAACTTCTTCGTTATAACTCGGATTTTGCCGTTCTTTATATGCACGGAAACCTTGTGACATATACTACAACTTGGTTAAGATTAATCCTTCTAAATAATCTTCCATCAAAAGTCATTTTTGATGCTTATCGTCTCTAAATTGACTAGCCCGGATTTACGTGCGTTACAATATATATATATATATATATATATATATATATATATATATATATATATATATATATATATATATATATATATCGAGAGAGAGAGAGAGAGAGAGAGAGAGATTGGGCGCGAATTTTACTTTGAGGCCCACCACATCTTCAATTCTTCAAAATGAAAATAAATTGTGGGTATAATAAGAGTTCACTCCTAACCTCAAAAGGCGTAGAGACTATAGCGTTCAATACTTCAAGAAATGATAAGGTTTATCCAATCTAGGTTCTTTTTAAGGCATTCAAGGAAATTATTTTCAAAACATTGTTCGTTTTCCACGCAACACTTCCATTGTAAAAATTATCTGACTCTTATGTTGGTTCATATTGAAAACATTTAAAGCACTTGAAAAGATAATTGTTAAAATTGATTGTATAGAGACTGTTATTTTCGATAACTATCACACTTCATCTTAACAGAGCTATCGAATGTAAAAAAATATCCTCGTCTCATTTAAATTTTTTTTTTTGAAAGATTTTTCTTAAAGATTTGTAAGAAATTATAATACAAAAAATAAAAAATAACTAGAAATAAAATCCTTTTAGGGTTTTCTTTATGAATGTAGAAAAAAAAAATTGGAAAATAAAATATTTTTGTACTTTTGAATTTTTTATGTACAAATGTAATAGAATAAAATGCAAAAAAGAAAAATAAAATTTAAAAAATTTAAATGAAAAACTAAAAAATTAAAATTTTTAACTAAAATGCAATTTTTTACACTAACGCCCTCCCCAAGCTTAAAATGATGCATTGTCATCAATGCTATAAGTGGAATGAACAGTTCAATAAAGCAAATAAAAACAAAAATATGCAGCCAGGACAGAATGTACCTGATAAGTTGGTAGAAATCTAATTTTGACGACAATGTGGCGAAAAATCTGAATTTCAGCGACTTTGAAGATCCTCTGATTTCCCCAAGCTTGCTTGGAACTGCGACCACTAGAGTTTAGTCTATTATTCGTGGAGACTAATTAATAGTCTAGCTATTATTACTATTATATAAGCGTTAAACAATACTTATATAACTCATAATAATAGCTCAAGTACTTATTATAAGTTCCTAATAACGTTATTATAATTAAATAAAAGCTATATTAAAAATAGCGTAGGTGTAGCTCAATTACAACGAGTTTTACAGAAAATTGGGCTTTGCTTGGAGCAGCGTTCCCAAGCCGAAAAGCTCTTCTTCTTGTAGCCGTCGAGCACTCCGGGGCTTCAGCCTCGTGCTAGGGAGGTTCCCTAGGCTTTTCGGCGGGTTTCAGGGCTAGAGAAAGAGTAAAGAGAAGAAAGAATGGGAAAGGTATGAAGAAAATGAGGGTGGGAGAGGTTCTATTTATAGGGTGAAAAATTTCTGAACTTGGTGTCACATGTCACCATCTAGTGGCAAGACTTGGGGAGAAAGCAATGGCCAAGATTGTGCCACATCACCCATTTTCGCACAACACATTTCCGACTTCTAAAATTTGTAACTTTCACATACGAGCTCTGTATTTGACGTTTCTTTATATCCACGCATAGGTAAAAATAAGATCTCAAACTTTAATTTTCACTCCGTCGGTTAATTCTCGAGCGATATTAAATTTAACAGTACGATAAGATTATACTGTTAAATGTCCGCGTAAAATTCATAAATTCTACATACGGACTCTGTTTTCTTCTGTCTTTTTACCGTTGAGTTCCTATTAATGAGATCTTCAATTCTCATTTAGGTCACGTAGGCTAAAAACCGCTCGATCTAAAATTTGAGTTTCGGGCTGTGCATTGCTAAGCCAAATCTTAGAAAATTCATAACTTCCTTATACGAAGTCAGATTTGGGCGTTCTTTTTTTGTATGTTCTTGGTTTAACGTATACTAAAACTTTTGTTTATATTTCTAAGGCTAAAAAGTACTCCATCGGAAATTCACTATTTACGTTTCCCGTTGTCGTGCCGGTTTTGCCGTAAAACTTCGACAGGCCATAACTTCTACATTATAACTCGGATTTCAACGTTCTTTATATGTATGAAACCCTTGTAACATATAATATGACTTGGTGAAGATTATTCATTCTAAATAATCTTCTATTAAAAAGTCATTTTTGATGCTTATCGTCTCTAAATACTAGCCCAGATCTACAAACGTTACAATTATCTCCCCCTTAGGATGATTACGTCCCGGGATCATCAACGAAATAGGGCTCACATGATGACTCCATACGTTATCTATTCATCCTAAGTAATAACTGTAACTTTGATGTTTCTTTGAACAAGTATCTAACTCTAAGACTTCCTGATTGCAGGCAGTGCTCGATCTTGCACTTGCTTCCTATCTCACATTAGAATCCACATTATGACCTTCAAGTCACAATCTCGATCCTTACTGGAGACAGATTCTTCTTCTTAACAAACTTAAGATAATTTATTTTATTACTACAATGGACTGATGTATCATATTCTAATGACTTATCATCGTATGTTCCCACGCTTAGACCCGGGTCTCTTAGAGTCTTTCCGAATAGACTATACATTTATTCACGTTCTAATCACATCTTAAAAGTTAGCATTTCTAGCTACAAGCAACTATCGCGATACCTCTACCGATCGCTTTGATTATCTTTTATTTCAATCTTCTGGCTTAAGTCAGATGCTACATCAAACTTAGTTCTCTGAACCACCTAACATACTTATCGTAGTCGGACTCAATTCGATACGACCACTAGGGTCGGAATAACAATCATCCTCTTAGTCATTACTGAAACGATGGTAACGACATATTTGAATAAAACGGTATGAATTACTAGCTTCTTGGTAACCTTATGACTTTCCCTGATCCAAGTGTGAGTCATGTGCTTCCGGTAGTATAGGCCTCTACTACCTTTCACACCTACTCATACTCGTCCCAAGTATTGCCTTGCAGTTTATCCAAGTCACCATGCAAGAAAATCACACAATCATTCAACACATCAGATAGCAAAACGAAGGTTTTATATTATTTCTTGAAACGATTACATAGGTGTTGAAGTTCACCCTAGACTATGACTCTAATAGGCTACCCCTACGATACTATGGCTACTTCATAACTCAATCTTTGGATATCAAGCCTTCACTCTTGAAACCTTGCATTGTGAGTAGCGTCGCCAAGGATCCTCTGGAATGCTCTTTCCTTCGGCTTTAGCGCACATTCGGTCTCGCTGCTTCATTTTTCATCGGGAAGTCCCTAGACATGTGCCCCTTGTCTCTGCATCTGTAACATACTCTATCCCTATGTGTACATTCCTTGGAATAGTGACCCATTCTTCCACACCTGTAACAAGTCACTTCTTCATCGCATCCCTCACAGTGCATCAGCGGTACATTTGGCGTTGTAGCCCTTATCGGAAAATCTCTCTTGAAGTGTCCTTTTCCACTACACTTAAGGCAAACTTCCTCCTTGGTTGAGCACTTGGGGGCATAGTGACCAGTATTCCCGCATTTGAAATAGGTCACTTCCTTATGGAATCCCCCATTGTGTTTCCTTCCATACTTGTAACACCATTTTGCTTCACCTCTTCCTCCTCCAGACTGTGAGAACATGTTGTTCTTGTTGGACCTTGAAGTTCCCTCAAATTTTCTCGTCTTGCCAACCTCAACCCAGATGGCTGCCTCAAGAGTAGGTGCATGGCGTACTGGCACAGTAAGTTCGTTTTTACTGTGTTGAATTAAACGCCTTGTTTCTTCTATCTGTTGATCCAACATTATCCGCACCATTGCTTGTACCCCTGCCATCGTGGTTGGCCCAGATGTTGCTGCTACTTCTGGTGCATGCTCAATCACTTTTGGTTTGGGCTGTGGGTTTCCACTTCCAATTCCGCTTCGAGTGCTCACCATGTCGATCTATACACCAAGTCGGACGTTCGGTGTGTAGTGATGAGAATTAAGATAGGAAAGATTTTATTTACGATCGATGTGTAAATCTCCCTATTACTTCGAAAAGTTACATGCCAGTTCTAATACCGTAATTAAACGTTTAGAAATCTAAACACATAAAGTTTCCAGATCCGGTCGGCAACAAACAATAGATCCGATCGTCAATTTAGCATTATAAAGCATCATAAATCATTTAGCACATAAAAGCATGTTATACATTTTACCTAAATAAGCTAGTGCCTGTGTCTATTCAGGTGTACTACCTAAAATATATTTGACACACTCCTCACAATGATCGCTTAGCATTCTAAGTTTAAGTCTAGAAATAAATCCATATTCCTAGTTCGCTTAAACTAATGCTCTGATACCAACTGTGACATCCCCATTTTCACGGCCAGAAAAGACTGATTTTGTTTATGCTTTATAAAAATTAGAGTACCTCTTTTAAGAAAAATGTTGCGGAATTTGTTCCCAGTAAAACATGATAAATACGTTATCAAAGCATATTCGATGAAAAGTATTTTTATTCATTTTAAAACATTTGGGATGTCAAGCATAAACAGAAATTACATTCATTATCACTAGTGATCTATATCTCCTTAATCACTAAGTGTAATGTGACTTCATATCAACACCTGTGATATAAATAAACTGAGTGGGCCAGGTTGGGAAACCTGGTGAGTACATAGGGTTTGCAACTCACAATAATATAATTATTATGTTCAATTATCAAACAGTTAACCCAATTACCCATCCCCATTATCTTCTTTACTCTTAAGGATCTACCTTAAGAATCAGCTATTTCTCATTCATTCATTCCTAAGGATTATCCTAAGGAATAGGTACGAAGTCCATCGTTGTCAATGACACAACTTTCAACCACAGCTGCTAGTTCTATCACTTAGGCGCAACTGCCAGAATTGTGACATTCTATGTGAGGCGCAACTGCCAGTATTATCCTTCGAGCACAGCTGCTAGGGTTATCTCGTTTATTGACAGTATCATTTGCGAGAGTCCACTTGCAATACATGTCAATGGGTTTTTTTAGAGTACACCGGTGAACACATCGTTCATAAAACCTACAGGTTGCGAGCCTGCTAGTGTTCCATTGGACGGTTTAGAATAACCCGTGGTTGTCATCCATACTCTGCTAGATGACGGGGCCAACATTTGGGAACGAGGCTTCTCACATCTTCCACCTCTCACCCTTACCTCATGGTCTATATCACCTCTCAACTCATAATCCAACTCATATTTCATCTACCCATGTTTTACCTAACATATTACGTAGATATAATGTTTTACCTAACATATTACGTAGATATAAATACATATACAGTTTAAATCATATAAAACCTGTATAAAATCGTTCATCCAACATAGATAGCAAGTATACAGATAATATGCATACATAACACGTAGTTTATATAAAATACTTCATATCTATGTGTAAGATGAAAGGGACCATGCACTAACTTGAAAAGGTGGTGATTCCGAACTCAGACAACGTTTCGCTTCTTAAAAATAATTTCCTTCGACAAAACCTAGTATTATTACCACTAGTGTTAAGTCTATTATTTGTCGAGACTAATTAATAGTCTAACTACTATTACTATTATATAAGCGTTAAACAATACTTATATAACCCATAATAATAGACCAAGTACTTATTATAAGTTCCTAATAACGTTATTATAATTAAATAAAAGCTATATTAAAAATAGTGTAGGTGTAGCTCACTTACAACGGGTTTTACAGAAAATCAGGCTTTGCTTGGAGCAATGTTCCCAAGCCGAAAAGCTCTTCTTCTTGTAGCCGTCGAGCACTCCGGGGCTTCCGCCTCGTGCTAGGGAGGTTCCCTAGGCTTTTCGGGGGGGGGGGGGGGGGGGTTTCGGGGCTAGAGAGAGGTTCTAGAGAGAGAGAGTAAAGAGAAGAAAAATGGGAAAGGTGTGAAAAAAATGAGGGTGGGAGAGGTTCTATTTATAGGGTGAAAAATGGATGAACTTGGTGCCACATGTCACCATCTAGTGGCAAGACTTGGGGAGAATGCAATGGCCAACATTATGCCACATCACCCATTTTTGCACCGCATATTTCCGACTTCTAAAATCTGTAACTTTCATATATGAGCTCCGTTTTTGACGTTTTTTATATCCACGCATAGGTAAAAATAAGATCTACAACTTTCATTTTGACTCCGTCGGCTAATTCTCGACCGATATTAAATTTAACAGTACGAGAAGATTATATTGTTAAATGTCCTCGTAAAATTCATAACTTCTACATACAGACTCTGTTTTCTTTTGTCTTTTTACCGTTGAGTTCCTATTAATGAGATCTTCAATTCTCGTTTAGGTCACGTAGGCCAAAAACCGCTCGATCTGAAATTCGAGTTTCGGGTTGTGCATTGCTAAGCCAAATCTTAGAAAATTCATAACTTCCTCATACGAAGTCAGAGTCGGGAGTTCTTTTTTTGTATGTTCTTGGTTCAACGTATACTAAAACTTTTGTTTATATTTCTAAGGCTAAAAAATACTCCATCGTAAATTCACTATTTACGTCTCCCGGTGTCGTGCCGGTTTTGCCGTTAAACTTCGACAGGCCATAACTTCTTGGTTATAACTCGGATTTCGGCGTTCTTTATATGTACGAAACCCTTGTAACATATAATATGACTTGGTTAAGATTATTCATTCTAAATAATCTTCTATTAAAAAGTCTTTTTTGACGCTTATCGTCTCTAAATACTAGCCCGGATCTACGAGCGTTACAATACTTGCTTGAGTTTTGAGCATTATACAAGAGGGTTCCGGATTGTTGTCAACATGTTCCGAGTCATTTTCGATTCCTCCATTAGGAATTGGAATATTTCGAAATTGCGCGTTGTGAGAAAGAAGGATAGTTATGAGATTCTAAGAGAATGCATTTAGCTATCTGTGTATGATGCCATAAGTAGGAGATCAGTGGTTGAGACACGACATCGTGATGTTTTGTGATGGTGTTCCGAGGTATCCGAGTATAATGACCCGAATTCAGATTATTTTGGTTCTTGAGTTTGAGATGACAAGTGGAGTATCAAGTACCTACGATTCCAGTGGGAGCCCTTCGGGTATTGACATCTAGAGGGATTATCTAAGAGTGTGGATTCTAGAAGGGAGGGATGTTTGGTCTTGGTAGTTGCTGTCAGAATCTATGATGCATAAATAGGGACAAGTGTGTGGGTACCTATCTATGTTAGTCCACACCGCATGAGTTAGTGGAGGTAGTGTGGTGTTGACGTGAGAAGGAGATTGCGGGATTATGAGAGAAAGGGTGTTGTGATGCTACGGGGAGCCGTAGTACTCACTAGTGAGAGAAAGGGTGTTGTGATGCTACGGGGAGCCGTAGTACTCACTAGTTGGAGAAAGGGGGGTTGTGATGCTACGGGGATCCGTAGTACTCACTAGTCAGAAAAAGGGTGTTGTGATGCTACGGGGAGCCGTAGTACTCACTAATCAGAGAGAGTGAGTTGTGATGCTACGGGGAGCCATAGTACTCATTAGTTAGCGGGAGGTTGTTCTAATGCTACGGTGAGCCGTAGTACTCACTAGTCAACAAGAGGTTGTTATGGTAAAGTACCCTTTTGACCAGGGCATGACGCAGAAGGGTTTCAGGCTTGGAGTGGCCCGAATTTATGAGTGTTGGGAAGCATGGTGGACGGACTAGGGGCGAGATCGGGGTCTCCTCAAGGATCGGGAATCAGTATATTATAAGTGAGGTACGCATGGGTTACGGGAAATGAGTCATGAGTTGAGTGCTTCGTTGGGACGAGTGGTTCCAACCCTGGGTCGGACCAAACTCTCTTGTTGGGTTTGGCCCTGATGGTGCATCAGAGAGGCGAGATACTATTCCAGATTTTGAGAAAGGTTCTATGTTGAGGGGTATCGTTTTTCATCTGATGTCTTGGACCTGTATAGGCGAGTACTCGGGTATGGGAAGTACCGCGAGATGTATGGATCGATGAGTACTAGATGACAAAGGTCGGGGTTGAGTTGATTATCGGTTGGAATTGTAGTATTCGTTGGGGGTAACCTTTGGAGGTTCAACAGTGGGGTCGAGAGTAGACCAGGTGTGTAATGTTACAAGAGATATCTACGAGAAAGTGAAGGGGGTTGCGATTTTTGGATGTTGGAGGACTCTTGGTCGAGCATGACTTTCTTGTGTTTAAGAGTAGGGCGTTGAAAATTTATGGTTCGGAAGGGTTCCGATAGTAGCTTAGTGGGTGAGCCCTGGGGGGTGGGGGGAATGTGAACCCTTTTCGTCCCTTAGGGCGTGATTCAGATTGTTTGGTGCGTTGGTATGAGTGATCGGTAGCCGATTGTTGGATTTTGTCTGGTAAAAACCTGGGAGCAGCGAGTTATCAGATTTGGGTATTCGAGGAGTGAATACCATGGTAATCGTTTGAGCAGGCGGTCCGGCGGCGGGCCAGGCTACTAGAGTTTCCAGATTTTGGGAAAGAGTATATTAGCAGCTGAAAGGGGTGGATCAGATCTAGAATTGGGAGTTTTTGTGAGGGTCCAGGTGTCCACGGAGGAAGATATCGTTTTGGTGTGAGATCCTCTCAGTGGTGCTTTTCAGGTGATTCGTTTCTATCTGTGTGGCTAAGGAGCGATTAGAGAGGGGAAAAGAGCCATCTTGAGCCTTTTTGGTGTGACATTGCAAAGGAGAAAGAGAGTTCAAGCAAGAGGGACCAGAAGAGGGTGATGTTCTGAGACTTTGAAGCATGGAGCTTCACTCTTAGGTAACAATTCGGACCTTTCCTTCTGTATGGTATTTATTTCATGAATCTAGGGTTTCTTGACCTTTTTCTTTAAAGGAATATGGAGTAAATGAGGTCCCAATGTGGAATAAGCCTTATATCTGGACCTTAAGAGGTCCAGAGAGTCCCAACCTTCCAGCTTGATGCAGTCCCTTTGGGGTTATGGATCTAAGTTTCCATTTAGGAACTATTTATTCATTTCGGGACATATAAGCGTTGCATGAGCTTAAAGATTGAGCCTTTGCATGATTATTAGGTGTTAGTAGGTCAGATCTATATGTTAGAGAAGTAGATCTGACCTCAGAAGGTCATTTGAGTGTTACCATGGAGGAAACTCACCGAGTCCATATGGGGACTCGACGAGTCGAGTCGGGTTGCCCCACGATTCGTGACCAGTGGTAACCCGTCGAGTGAAAGGCCAGCTCGACGAGTCGAGGGAGGCCTTAAGAGGATTCTGAGAACACGTTTGGACTAGCCGAGTCACCCGTGTGCACTCGACGAGTCTGGTCAAAGTTTGGCCGTTGACTAAAGTTGACTTCAGTTGACCTTAGGGTTTTGGTCAAGCTGATTTAAGAGAGGTCAAGGTAGGGTAGAATGGTCTTCTACCCATTTTTGAGAGATGAGGACAAGAGAAAGTGTTGATTAGAGATGTTATCATTTTGATAGGAGGAGACTAGGTCGGGTTATTGAGCACGAGAGGATACCCAACATCATCCGAGGTGTGTCTTCTCACTATACTTTACCTAGAGTGGTAATTAGATTTATGTGACATAGTATTTTGTATGCCATTTATATGATGTGATACACTGCATTATTTCTATGTGATTTATGCTATGTATGTTTCAGAGGGTCAAACAGAGTTATAGCCTCGAGTGGCTGATATGTGTTGTATGGGGTATTCTGGGTAACTCACTAAGCTTTGTGCTTATCGTGATATGTGTTATGTGTTTCAGGTTTCTCTCAGCATCTCAGGACGGCACCGGCTTGATTGTACATACTAGAGAATGAATTATATTTCGAGGATCCTGGATATTCGAGTAACTAATAAGGGATCGTGTTTTGTAAACCAATAAACGTGTTTTTATAAAATTTGATATGATAGTTATATGATTTTAAATGAAAATTTGTGTTGAAATTTATGTTGTTACACCTAGCATGTCCAACTTACTGAGTCCACTCAACTCTCTGATCCGCATTATAACCAGATGGGTTAGGGTTTGCGACCTAACTCGTCGAGTCCAAGAACAGACTCTTCGAGTCTACTTAAGTCATCCCTATTCAGACGATTTTAGACCATCTCACTGCTTCCAACTCATAGATATGGACTCCTAGGGCTAGTTTCACACGTAAAGTTTCCAACTTTACGTGCATGCAAGGCAATATTGTAACAACATAAATTTTCAAAACAAAATTTTCATTTCTTAAAAAACATGTTTTCATCCAAAACAAGTCATAAAGATCCAATGTATCATATCACAATACAAATCATATAAATCCCAAGATCATAAATCCTCCATCAGTGTGTACAGATCACGCCGGCGCCTTCCCATGGTCCCCGCTAGTACCTGAAACACATAACACAACAACTGTAAGCATAATTGCTTAGTGAGTTCCCCAATATACTACTTACGCACATACGCCTTTCCAGGCCATGACCTTCCGGTCCATGTGTCTTAGGGGACTTTCGTCCCGACCCGGTAAACCTTCCGGTCTTACCCGCGTCGACCTTCCGGTCCACATCACAATGCCTTCCGGCCCATAACATAAAATGCCTTCCGGCCCATAACATGATGCCTTTCGGCCCATATCAAGCATAGCATACATAGCACATACAAACGACTAAATTATCATATTCAATGCATACAACTCATAACATATCCGACCTCTTGGTCACACATAAATACCCTTCCAGGTACAGTATAGTGAGAAGACTCACCTCGCAGGAAGTCTAGAATCTCACGTGCTCGCTATCTTCGAATCTCGAAACGAAGACCCAACCTCTCCTAATCATAACGAAATATCATTCTAATTAATATAGACTTTCAAGACTAGGCTATACTCTTATCATTATTCCACAGAGGGGTAAAAGACCATTTTACCCTTCCTTGACTCATGTTGACCAAACCCTAAAAGTCAACGAAAGTTAACTGACCATAGTACGCGGGGCGTACATCGGTGAGTCACAAATGGGAGTCGCCATCCCTACGCTGCGCGTACTATGAGTTACGCCCAACGTAAAGCCCAGATTCAGTCATACCATATTTCTTGTCTTAAATGGTTAAGACACTCCTTCAACTTCCAGATCTGGCTCTCTATAAGCCTCCTAATCTATAAATTCGGAACCTTTAAGCCTTGGCATGGCTGTAAAGGCTCCTACACCCTCTAACACCTTCCTTTTCACCTCCAAAGACCTAGATCTCATGCATGGCTAAATATATACATCAAAGATCACATTTTTATGAACATACAACTCAAGTGAACCTGGAATATGGTAGATCTAAGCCAATGGAGACTACTTGCTCATAAAGTCTCCATCTTGGGGACCAAAACCCTAGAAATTGGTCCATGAAGCATACCATAAGAACTACAAGGCAAGATCTGAACTTTTTACCTTAGGAAGAAGCTCCAACCTTTGATTATCCCGGATCTACACTTGCACACCAACTTCTAGCCTCCACAATGGACTCCTCTTTCCTTTTGCTACCTTGAAATGTCACTTCAAAGATTAGAACACTCACAAACAAGCTATGAACGAAGGAACAACTCTCTTAGGGTTTCTTTCTGGAGGATGGTGGCTGAGGAACCAAGCCATCTCATTCCTTTTATAGCCAACAACTCAAATTAGGGTTTGGGGTCTGGACCGATTACTCCCGGCGTAACCTTGGGTACACCCAGCGTACCCGACGATGACGTGTTTAAATGAGGCGCGCGAGTATGCGCAGCGTACTCCTTGTACACCCAGCGTACTCGCCCAACACAAAGGCCCAAAATGACAAATAAAAAAAAGATGAAGGGCTAATTGGTTGAACCTGAATTTCGGCTATTACAATTCTCCCCGCTAGAACCATACTTCGTCCCCAAAGTCTTATACCGAAAACAATTCTTGATGCTGCTCCCGCATCTCCGACTCGGACTCCCACGTTAGCTCGGACCCCTTCCGATGCTGCCACTGCACTTGCACCAAGGGCACTTCCTTGTTCCTCGGAACCTTAACCTTTCGATCCCTAATTGCCACTGGTCTCTCAACATAGTTCAGACCCGCATCCACCTGAATATCCTCTAATGGAACCACAGCCGACTCGTCAGCAATACACTTCCTCAACTGCGACACATGAAAGGTGTCGTGAATCTGACCCAGCTCCGTAGGTAGGTCCAAACGGTAGGCTACCCTGTCTACCCTCTCAATTACCCTGAAAGGTCCGATGTATCGAGGCCCCAACTTGCCCCTCTTCCAGAATCGAAGCACTCCTTTCCAAGGAGATACTTTTAAGAGTACCAGGTCACCAACCTGAAACTCGAGCTCGGACCGACGCCTGTCTTCATAACTCTTCTGGTGACTCTGAGCGGTCAAGAATATCTGCTCTGTCGTCTGAAGCATAATCTCCATACTACCCATTACCCTATGCCCCACCTCCCCCTAGCAGATGGGGGTCCGACACCTCCTCCCATACAACAGTTCAAAGGGTGGCATACCAATGCTCGAATGATGGCTGTTGTTGTACGAAAACTCTGCCAAGGGTAAATAGGTGTCCCAACTCCCTCCAAAATCCAAAACACACGCTCGGAGCATATCCTCGAGCGTCTGAATCGTCCGCTCACTCTGCCCGTCCGTCTGTGGGTGGTATGCGATACTGAAATGCAGCCTTGTACCCAACTCCTCGTGAAACTTCTTCCAAAATCTGGAAGTAAATCGCACGTCTCGATCTGAAATAATCAACATCGGAACCCCATGTCGCGATACCACCTCCCTCACATACAACTCTGCCAACCTTTCAGCAGAAGAGCTCTCACTGATAGCAAGAAAATGAGCGCTCTTCGTCAACCTGTCCACAATCACCCAAATTGCATCGACTCCTCTCGCAGTCCTTCGCAATTTGGTGATAAAATCCATGGAAATATGTTCCCACTTCCACTCGGGAATCTCCAGCGGATGCAGCTTACCATGCGGACGCTGGTGCTCGGCCTTAACTTGGCGACAAGTTAGGCACCTCTCGATGAACCATGCAACATCTGTCACACCCTAGAGCCAAGAACGGCAGAAACGTTCTGGGGCGGAGGAAGTCATGTACAGTATCACAACAATGTAAAGTACTAAACAAGCAACAACATCATCCATTGCATTAATAATAGAATTATTATACAAGTGTGTTCTGTCAAATTTTGATAAACACTAAAGCATAAATCAAAATGAAAGATGAGTCTTCAACGAGCTCCATCTTCACTAATCCTTGCATCGGTACCTGTCTATGATGACCTGAGGATACAAGTAATTTTGAAAGCGAGTATCAGCTTTGAAGCTAGTGAGATCATAAGTATTTTAGTGTCTTAATTTGTATGTAAGTATTTGTATGTAAAAATTTGTATATGAACTGTAAGTATTGAAAATGATTGTAAAACAACTGTAAACGTTTGAAAAACTCTAGAAATCCCTATGATTCCTACTATTATAACAGGGAGTCTTCTACCAAGACTTAACTGATCTATATGTAACCTTCTACCAAGGCATCTAGTGTCTGTGTGTGTCTCTTGTAAGAGTGAGTATTTCCCAATTTTGACTATGATTAACCAAAAATATACTTTTCTACATTACCGTGCGTCGTGTGAATATTCACGAAGTGAATGTAATGGGGAAATGAAATAGTACTATGGTGTAGTACCGAACTACAACCGTACCAATTACCTTAAGTCTAGGGTAATACTTCTAAGTACTGTAGCATTTGTAATAAATAACTACATCGGTACTCAACTGCCTTATTTGAGGGATAAGGTATAATGTGATGTCTAGATACCAAACTATACGCTCCCCTATCAAAGGGATTTTGGGACCTACCCATGACCCCTACATGTATGCAAGCCATGAGCATCCACATTACTATGATCATGTATACTCGATATAACGATCACAATTGCGTTGTGATTCATCGGTATAGTTAGATCCTGAACTGGTTCCATGCTATAGCACCTAGTGATGTCTGTTCTATGTATATGTAAGCGTACTCATGTAAGTGTGATCATGTAATAGTATAGTAATGTACTGTAATGTTCTAGCTGTAATATACGTGCTCTCTACCTAGTAAGTATAGTAATGTACTCGTTCTAGTATCGTTGTATATGTTCTCTTTCTAGTATAGTTGTATATGTTCTTCGCTAGTATAGTTGTATATGTTCTTCTCTAGTATAGTTGTATATGTTCTTCTCTAGTAGTAAGTATTGACTCATGAATGAACTGACTCATAGTATGAGATCGCGTTCTAGTAATAGTTCTAGTATCTTCCTAAACTACCCATATGGTAGTTTACTAGTAATCTAACTGGTACGTATGGACATGGATGTATACCCTTGCTACCCAAGGGCATGGGATGAACTGGAAAGACCTTTATGACTATATATGTACATATGTTATATAACTAATATTTAAACGACTTTCGGACTAGTACCCAATATCCCACCAGACCACATCTCAAGCGCGAAAAGGAAATAGGGTGGATAGCCTTCCTAAGTCTTTTAAACATTTCTTATATGACTATACATATAGAGGCATGCAATTTATAATATAAAAACATAAATAAGTTTTTTTAAAACCTTTGAACATAATTATTATCTTAAGAAAAGATCGACTTGATGTCAATCTATAAAACGGTTTGAAGGCATGGGTTTGATAAAACAATTTAGTATAAGAAAACATTTGTTTGAATCACAATTGTAAATAAGCTTGAAATAAAACATATAGAGTAAAATATACAGTGTAATAAGGAGTTTTAAAACATATAAAATGTTTATGAAAATCATTTGAAGGAAACTATTTGGTAAAACGGCTAATGAGTGGTAAATCTTTGAAATGCTGCTTACTAATCACATGTGATTGATATAATAAGTAGCATGATTCTACTTGTATCCCCCCCCATAAAACATTTAAAAATAGTGAAAACATTGATTAAGGGGTATGAACTCACCTGTTGTGGGTGATACGGATGAACTGAAGAGGTAGGACTGCTAGGTGTCAAGTGAAGTCTTGAACACACTTATGATCCTAGTTAACATGTAATTTCACATATATGTAACAAATTAGTCTATAAACAACTAATAAACAAGTCAAGACACCCTAGGACATGCTAAACACCTTTATCAAGTGTTATTAGCCTCTAGGATTGCATCTAAGTGTTTGTAGGGGAAGCTATTGTGTGTAGGGCTCAAGGAAAACTCCATAAGGGAGTTCACGACCCTAACAACACTACCAAATGAGTTTATGGCCATGAACTCATGACTTTACGGCCGTGAACTCATACTCATGTGTCCATTTGATGATTGATGCTCTATAAGGCCCTAATAAGTATTTCTATTTAATGGCTTGGTCTATGGAAGAGTTTAGGGCATAATATAACTCCTTTTAGGTGTTTAATTACGGCCCTGGGACCATATTCCCTTGGAGTTTACGGCCGTAAACTCCCTTGGGAGGGTGTTTATGGTGTTTTCAAGTCTCTAAATTAACTAGGAACTAAACTAGGCTTTTGTACTTGGCTTTAGAAGAGTTTATGGCACCATTTGGCACCATTTTATGGAGTTCACGGCTCTAGAACCTTTTGGGCCGTGAACACCTTACTCTTGGTGTTCTAAGTGTTTTAGCTAGTCCAAAACTCATTTAGGTACATGCCCAAATTAGTCTCTTGGCTTAAGGAAGGTTTTAAGGGCATTTTGGCACTTAAACATGGAGTTCACGGCCCAAGAACCTCCTTGGCCGTGAACTCTCTTTCATCATTGATTTTAATTGCTTTTGGTGTCCTAAACATGCAATGGTGGGTTCTAGTTCGAGTTCTAAAGCTTTGAGGGTCATTGGGACACTTTTGGCCCTTAAAATGGAGTTTACTCCCCAAGTGTTCTTGCGCGGTAAACTCCCAAATCTTGGGGTCTTAATCCGATTTTGATGTTTTCTAGTCATATACACACTAGCATACAAGTCTAAGGTAGTTACAAATCATGGGGGAAGGACTAGGTAGCATTTTAGCCACATATTGGAGTTTACTCTCAAAGAACGTTCTTGGGCGGTAAACTCCCGAATCTAGTTGTTTTGTTATCAAATTGATGTTTCTAAACACAATCTAAGCTATATAATATAACTAGATCGAAGTACTCACAATTTGGGATAAAAACCCGAAGATCCGTGAGAGAGAATTTTGGCTTTTCTCAAATTCGAAATGTAACTAATGAACTATTTGGTTCAGTTTTCTATATATAGTCCTGGGATTTTTGGCAGAAAATATTTTTATTCCCAAAATGAACTCTAATATCCTAGAGTATTGGAATAACAGTGTTGCACAAAACCCTAGTGCATCCACTCTCCTAATATCTCCTTAAGTGTAAATCCTGAAAAACTGCCAAACGTGTACTCGAAGTCTGAATTTTCACTGTAACTGCTCTACTTCTATTGGCTTCAAATGGTTTGTACAAAATGGAAATTTCGGGTTGTCACATCATCCCACTGTTAAAGGGAATTTCGTCCCGAAATTAGAATTTAGGCAAGGAAGTAGGTACGAATGATCGAGTCGTGAGGAGGAAACTTCCTAATCGACTAGTTCTAGCGCTCCTAAGTGAAATCGGGTTCTCGGTTGGAATCCCAACGAACCTTCACTATCGGGTGATGGCGTTGCTTCGCCCGCTTGACCTCTCGGTCGAGGGTCACTACGGTTCTAATACGAAGGTGAGGATCTCGACGAGTGGACTTACAAGAGTCCTAACAGAAAGGTATGGTTTCACGATCGAGACACTAAGAGTAGAATGTACGTTACTGAGTTCGCACGCGTTACTGAGTTCGCACGCGTTACTGATTGATAAGAATCTCGAGGGTCCTAACTATATTGGATTTAGCTTTCCACGCGATACGAAGCGTATTAAGCCATTCCTAGAGTGAGTTCTCCTAAAAAACTTGGTTACTCACTTGGAATTCCAAAGGTTCCTTTTCTTGCTTAACTTCCCAGTCAAAGGCCACCCCTTGCTGGCTCAGAGTCGTACGGGTTTCTGTAATTTGCGAGGAGGTCTGAATGAACTATGCCAGTAGGTCGATAAGACCTAGAATTTGGCGAATGACTGTCGGTGTCTCCGATGTCGACAAATGCTCAACAGTTTTGACAAATTGAAAAAGTACTCAAAATTTCCCACATTACTAACAGTGTGTCATAGAAATTCGACTCTTCAATTTAAAAACTCATGCCTAGAGAACTTCGCTAAAAGTTCCTCTGTAAGAAATGTTTCCATGGGTTTTCTTCTTACTACGAGGGTAGATAAGTAAGTCATTACATGGAGAAATGACGAACTGATCAAAGTAAGAAAGACGTACCCTACTCGTTTAGCTCATGAAAGCAATGGGCGTATTGGTCCTATCCGAAGGGTATCACTACGGACTCGAAGTGTCCGCATCGAATTCGGAAGATAGTCTTCCGGACATCCTTCCCTAACACTCGAACTGGTGATATTCGGATCTCAGATCCATTTCTAAAAGTAATTCTTTCCTTGCGTTTGCTCAACCATTTCATCTATGCGAGGCAGAGATAACGATTTCTATGAAAATCTTCACGGAGTCCTCGATATCCGAGGCACATACGATGCAATCCGTCGATCTCTGGGAGAATAAGACTGGGGGTTCTCCAGGGTGAGAAGCCTAGTCTTCTTATTCTATCGCTGTGCAGTTCGTTAAGTTTTTTGTACTGTTCTGGTATCTCAGTAGGTGTTTAGACTATAGGGAGATCTGTTTACAAGAGTCGTACTGGGTTCTATGTTTGTTCACATGACGATGTGATTACTCGTAGGCTTAAGCAGTTCTCCGTCCTGAAGTTCATATTAGAATTCATACATGGTTCACAATCACAATTTTGTGTATACGAGTCGTATATAATTAAGATTGAAAAGGTAGTCGAATAACTGATTCTTCTTTAAGCTCACATCCCTTCGGGGGAAAAGAAGTTAAAGTGGAATCATCAATTCTAAACCTGTAGAACCTTGATTATATATCACTCTTATGCATACATTCCTCAGTGATAGATCAATCGTATGAATCCTTGGATTGAACTTGACGTACTGCACTAGTGGTACCTCGGGGATTTCTTCGGAAAGAAAATAACTAAGAGGTACTCCTGGCATGAGTACTTCGGTGTTCTGATATGACGGCTTCGCTGGAAAAGTGATCTAGAAGAAAGAGATGTACGTATGAAGCTGTTTTTGTGAGGATCAAATTGAATCGAGTCGTATGATAATGTCCGAATCATACTGAAACTTAAAGACATTAGATTTGAACATAAGACATTTACAGACAAAACACAACCGTGCAACCATGAACAGAGTTACAGTACTTTAGATTTACCACAAGACTATTGCTGCGAATAAGATATACTACAAAAGACAAGTATACGCAGCGCGAGAATCCCTATACAGACAGGATCTCGCAAAAGGTAAGACTCTAGTTGCACTAGTTCTGGATAGTTTATAAGTCTGTTACAACAACACGCCTAAGTTACATTAACGAGGGTTCCGGCGTAGGCTCTCCTGCAGCTGTGATCCTGAGAATCCTCCCATCTGCACCCGAGTTCTTTGCTATCGGGCAATCTTTCTTTAAGTGTCCAATTTCACCGCATTGGTGACATATCTGGACAGCACCAGTATTGGTGGTGGAAGTGAGGTGTTTAACGAATGTTATGTCGACACGAGTGCCTTCCTCATTACTCCACCTTGTAAATTGCTTCCTAAAGCGTTTGGCTTTATAACTACTCTCGTGTGTAGGGTTAGTTCCAATGAAAGGGACTTGTGTGATGGGTTGTGCCGGTGCTCCACAACCACGAGCATGGTGCCCTATGTTTACGCAATTGGAACATTGTATCTCATGGCAAGCCCCATGATGATGGAAACTACACTTATCACACT
This sequence comes from Lactuca sativa, assembly GCF_002870075.4. NCBI lineage: Eukaryota > Viridiplantae > Streptophyta > Magnoliopsida > Asterales > Asteraceae > Lactuca > Lactuca sativa. The sequence goes on along the minus strand of NC_056623.2, from coordinate 213,178,369 downwards.
TCGAGAGTTTTCCCTCGTATGGCCTGTTCGGTATGGGAATGGCAGGGGTTTCCACTTGCCGATGTTGCATAGCCAGCCTTTGGGATCTCTTGCATTCTTTCCGGGCTTGACACTTTCGTTTCTTGTTCTCTGCTTTTCGGCTTCGCGATCCTATAACTGTTATTGTTTGGCGACTTCCTGGATTGATACAACGATTGGAATCTTCAATCCCAACATCAGCATTGCTTGTGCTGATAGCGCTACGGTGCGTAAGGACAGCTGTCACGGCAGCCATCACGGCAGTTGTAACTACGGTTTGGAAGGTAGCGACGTCCATAGGAAAGGTAGAGGTTTCGTTGTCCGACTGATTGTTTCCAAATGACGACATGATTCTATAATAGGAAAGATAAGGAATTTGTGAGCGATTCTGGTTGACCCTAGGTGTACGGCGATTGTTCAATCAAAGAGTAAGAGTATGTTCTCGAAAGTTTGACCTACATCCCTATGATGCAGTCCTAGCACGCAATGGAAGTATGTTCACGAAGGTTCACCTACATCCCTATGATGCAGTCCTATTAATGAGTAGAAGTAAGTTCGTAGAATGGTCCCAAAACGTTTGTCGTTCAAGTCGAGGTATCGTGGTTGGTGAATAAAAGGATCCAACCACTAAAAGAGACTTGGAAATGTCTCCGGAGCTAAATTACTATAGTCCAATTACTTGACTAAAGCATGATTCAGATAGACTCCAATGAAAGTATAACAAGAGTACTTGAACGAAGAATGACACAGAAGTTAGCCGGCTGTCAATATCTTTGATATTCACGATGTAAAGATTCGGGAAAATGACCTTGTAAAGGTCTTACATCATATCCAGAGGAGATAGTTCTTGACAGCATAAAGACCTAACCAAAAGTACTTACGGTACAAGATAATTTCATAGAAAATGCCACATCGGGAATAGACAGAAAACGATTCCTTTTTATAAGGAAAATAAAGTAAAGCGTCTACTACTGGCGACGATCATCCTTCTGGTGAACTCCCAGTTCAGCCAGTTGACGTTCCTCGTCAAGTAGGTGTCTTTCGTACACCCTCTGGCGTACTCGGCGCTCTATGACTTCGGCTCGTGATTCAGCCAGTGCGTGAAGTAGGGTTTCATGGTTTCTCTCTGATCTCTCGCGAGCATCTTCTAGACGAATGGTGCGGAGGGTATGCATTCTAGCATAGGCGACAACTTCGGTAATCTGATGTAGGGTTGTCCTGCCTTGAATCTCATTTCGGGCCACTCTACGCACCAAGATTGGCAAGATTCTATCTGTTGAGCGCCCATTGCTCAGTTCGTAAAAGCTTCGGTCGCCATTAAATGGCATGGGCTGATCTTGTCCTTGGCTCCATGTTTCCATGCATTCCACTCACTTAGGGGCCGGGCCATGAAAAGTCGGACGAGGGTTTGGAATTGGAACGGGAGCTGCCTGGGGTAGGTTCTCAACCTCTGGTTCGGAATTAACATCATCCGAAAGGTTTTCATCATGGTGATCATTCAAAGGGATAGGATGATCATTCTCTGGTTCTTCTCCAAACCAACCAGCTATGACCTCATTCGGAAGGTACTGGTTGCCGTGGGGATGGAGTCCAGCCATGTTATCTATGCGAGAATTGGGGTAAGAAAATAATTATTAGACGAATTATCTAGATAATTATTTAGAAAATCTTCATTAGTTACATCGCTATTTGTGAAGTGCATACCAGTTATATGTAATCGAAACAGGATAGGCCTTCGAATATGGGACCTTAACTCCAAATTCACACAGAATCGGGGTAAAGTAAAATTTCACAGATTCTAAGTCTATAACATCCTAATTACATATATCCTTAGTGTATCCACTTAGCAACTATCAACTTAGTAATTAAGATCTCATTTTAGTTCTTAAGTATAAAGTACTTATAGTAACACCAAATACTCCTATAGTATTTTAATTTTAATGTTATGTTCTATTGTTCTCATTGTGGTAGGGTTGGTAAGATTTTAGCATTGTTGCAACCACACAATTAAACTTAGGAACATGCTAGTCAACCCTCGGATAATATAGGTGATCAGGCTATATCTTCCCAGTTTTGACCATATGTCTCTAAGCCCACTTGTGTTGCCCAACAATCGTAATTCTTTTGTACTGTCCTAGTGACACTGATTTTAGTATGAATGCAGGCACGTATACTTTATTAAATATTTTATTATTTAAAGTATAAACTCTTGGTCAGATTATTTTTATCCCTTATGTATTTATAGTTAGTATATCTTTTATGGGTTGATATACTTAATTCACTATAAACAATGCTCTGATACCAATCTGTCACACCCCAAAACCAAGAACGGCGGAAACGTTCTGGGTGGAGCACGTCATGTACAGTATCACAACAATGTAAAGTAGTAAACAAGCAACAATATCATCCATTGCATTAATAATAGAATTATTATACAAGTGTGTTCTGTCAAATTTTGATAAACACTAAAGCATAAATCAAAATCAAAGATGAGTCTTCAACGAGCTCCATCTTCCCTAATCTTGCATCGGTACCTGTCTATGATGACCTGAGGATACAAGTAATTTTGAAAGCGAGTATCAGCTTTGAAGCTGGTGAGATCATAAGTATTTTAGTGTCTTAATTTGTATGTAAGAATTTGTATATGAACTGTAAGTATTGAAAATGTTTGTAAAACAACTGTAAACGTTTGAAAAACTCTAGAAATCCCTATGATTCCTACTATTATAACAGGGAGTCTTCTACCAAGACTTAACTGATCTATATGTAGCCTTCTCCCAAGGCATCTAGTGTCTGTGTGTGTCTCTTGTAAGAGTGAGTATTTCCCAAGTATGACTATCATTAACCAAAAATATAGTTTTCTACATTACCGTGCGTCGTGTGAATATTCACGAAGTGAATGTAATGGGAAAATGAAATAGTACTATGGTGTAGTACCGAACTACAACCGTACTAATTACCTTAAGTCTAGGGTAATACTTCTAAGTACTGTAGCATTTGTAATAAATAACTACATCGGTACTCAACTGCCTTATTTGAGGGATAAGGTATAATGTGATGTCTAGATCCCAGACTATACGCTCCCCTATTAAAGGGATTTTGGGACCTAACCATGACCCCTGCATGTATGCAAGCCATGAGCATCCACATTACTATGATCATGTATACTCGATATAACGATCAAAATTGCGTTGTGATTCATCGGTATAGTTAGATCCTGAACTGGTTCCATGCTATAGCACCTAGTGATGTCTGTTCTATGTATATGTAAGCGTACTCATGTAAGTGTGATCATGTAATAGTATAGTAATGTACTGTAATGTTCTAGCTGTAATGTACATGCTCTCTACCTAGTAAGTATAGTAATGTACTCGTTCTAGTATCGTTGTATATGTTCTCTTTCTAGTATAGTTGTATATGTTCTTCTCTAGCATAGTTGTATATGTTCTTCTCTAGTATAGTTGTATATGTTCTTCTCTAGTATAGTTGTATATGTTCTTCTAGTAGTAAGTATTGACTCATGAATGAACTGACTCATAGTATGATATCGCGTTCTAGTAATAGTTCTAGTATCTTCCTAAACTACCCATATGGTAGTTTACTAGTAATCTAACTGGTACGTATGGACATGGATGTATACCCTTGGTACCCAAGGGCATGGGATGAACTGGAAGGACCTTTATGACTATATATGTACATATGTTATATAACTAATATTTAAACGACCTTCGGACGAGTACCCGATATCCCACTAGACCACATCTCAAGTGCGAAAAGGAAATAGGGTGGATAGCCTTCCTAAGTCTTTTAAACATTTCTTATATGACTATACATATAGAGGCATGCAATTTATAATATAAAAACATCAATAAGTTTTTTTAAAACCTTTGAAGATAATTATTATCTTAAGAAAAGATCGACTTGATGTCAATCTATAAAATGGTTTGAAGGCATGGGTTTGATAAAACAATTTAGTATAAGGAAACATTTTTTTTTGAATCACAATTGTAAATAAGTTTGAAATAAAACATACAGAGTAAAATATACAGTGTAATAAGGAGTTTTAAAACATATAAAATGTTTATGAAAATCATTTGAAGGAAACTGTTTGGTAAAACGGCTAATGAGTGATAAATCATTTAAATGTTGCTTACTAATCACATGTGATTGATATAATAAGTAGCATGATTCTACTTGTATCCCCCCCATAACACATTTAAAAATAGTTAAAACATTGATTAAGGGGTATGAACTCACCTGTTGTGGGTGATACGGATGAACTGAAGACGTAGGACTGCTAGGTGTCAAGTGAAGTCTTGAACACACTTATGATCCTAGTTAACATATAATTTCACATATATGTAACAAATTAGTATATAAACAACTAATAAACAAGTCAAGACACCCTAGGACATGCTAAACACCTTTATCAAGTGTTATTAGCCTCTAGGATTGCATCTAAGTGTTTGTAGGGGAAGCTATTATGTGTAGGGTTCAAGGAAAACTCCATAAGGGAGTTCACGACCCTAAAAACACTACCAAATGATTTTACGGCCGTGAACTCATGAGTTTACGGCTGTGAACTCACACTTATGTGTCCATTTGATGATTGATGCTCTATAAGGCCCTAATAAGCATTTCTACTTAATAGCTTGGTCTATGGAAGAGTTTAGGGCATAATATAACTCCTTGTAGGAGTTTACGGCCCTAGGACCATATTCCCTTGGAGTTTACGGCCGTAAACTCCCTTGGGAGGGTGTTTATGGTGTTTTCAAGTCTCTAAATTAACTAGGAACTAAACTAGGCTTTTGTACTTGGCTTTAGAAGAGTTTATGGCACCATTTGGCACCATTTTATGGAGTTCACGGCCCTAGAACCTTTTGGGCCGTGAACACCTTACTCTTGGTGTTCTAAGTGTGTTAGCTAGTCCAAAACTCATTTAGGTACATGCCCAAATTAGTCTCTTGGCTTAAGGAAGGTTTTAAGGGCATTTTGGCACTTAAACATGGAGTTCATGGCCCAAGAACCTCCTTGGCCGTGAACTCTCTTTCATCATTGATTTTAATTGCTTTTGGTGTCCTAAACATGCAATGGTGGGTTCTAGTTCGAGTTCTAAAGCTTTGAGGGTCATTGGGACACTTTTGGCCCTTAAAATGGAGTTTACTCCCCAAGTGTTCTTGGGCGGTAAACTCCCAAATCTTGGGGTCTTAATCCGATTTTGATGTTTTCTAGTCATATACACACTAGCATACAAGTCTAAGGTAGTTACAAATCACGGGGGAAGGACTAGGTAGCATTTAAGCCACATATTGGAGTTTACTCTCCAAGAATGTTCTTGGGCGGTAAACTCCCGAATCTAGTTGATTTGTTATCAAATTGATGTTTCTAAACACAATCTAAGCTATATAATATAACTAGATCGAAGTACTCACAATTTGGGATAAAAACCCGAAGATCCGTGAGAGAGAATTTTGGCTTTTCTCTAATTGGAAATGTAACTAATGAACTATTTGGTTTAGTTTTCTATATATAGTCCTGGGATTTTTGGCAGAAAATATTTTTATTCCCGGAATGAACTCTAATATCCTAGAGTATTGGAATAACAGTGTTGCACAAAACCCTAGTGCATCCACTCTTCTAATATCTCCTTAAGTGTAAATCCTAAAAAACTGCCAAACGTATACTCGAAGTCTGAATTTTCACTGTAACTGTTCTACTTCTATTGGCTTCAAATGGTTTGTACAAAATGGAAATTTCGGGTTGTCACATCATCCCCCTGTTAAAGGGAATTTCGTCCCGAAATTAGAATTTAGGCAAGGAAGTAGGTATGAGTGATCGAGTCGTGAAGAGGAAACTTCCTAATCGGCTGGTTCTAGCGCTCCTAAGTGAAATCAGGTTCTCGGTTGGAATCCCAACGAACCTTCACTATCGGGCGATGGCGCTGCTTCATCCGCTTGACCTCTCGGTCGAGGGTCACTACGGTTCTAATACGAAGGCGAGGATCTCGATGAGTGGACTTACAAGAGTCCTAACGGAAAGGTATGGTTTCACGATCGAGACGCTAAGACTAGAATGTACGTTACTGAGTTTGCGGAGTAGGACTAGTTTGTGCGAGGCACAGGTCCAATATAGATAAGAATTTCGGGGGTCCTAACTATATTGGATTTAGCTTTCCATGCGATACGAAGCGTATTAAGCCATTCCCAAAGTGAGTTCTCCTAAAGAACTTGATCACTCACTTGGAATTCCAAAGGTTCCTTTTCTTGCTTAACTTCCCAGTCAAAGGCCACCCCTTGCTGGCTCAGAGTCGTACGGGTTTCTGTAATTTGCGAGGAGTTCTGAATGAACTATGCCAGTAGGTCGGTAAGACCTAGAATTTGGCGAATGACTGCCGGCGTCTCCGGTGTCGACAAATGCTCAACAGTTTTGACAAATTGAAAAAGTACTCAAAATTTCCCACATTACTAACAGTGTGTCATAGAAATTCGACTCTTCAATTTCAAAACTCGTGCCTAGAGAACTTCGCTAAAAGTTCCTCTGTAGGAAATGTTTCCATGGGTTTTCTTCTTACTACGAGGGTAGATAAGTAAGTCATTACAAGGAGAAATGACGAACTGATCCAAGTAAGAAAGACGTACCCTACTCATTTAGCTCATGAAAGCAATGGGCGTATTGGTCCTATCCGAAGTTATCACTATGGACTCGAAGTGTCCGCATCGAATTTGGAAGATAGTCTTTCGGACATCCTTCCCTAACACTCGAACTGGTGATATTCGGATCTCAGATCTATTTTTGAAAGTAATTCTTTCCTTGCGTTTCCTCAACCATTTCATCTATGCGAGGCAGAGATAACGATTTCTATGAAAATCTTCACGGAGTCCTCGATATCGGAGGCACATACGATGCAATCCGTCGATCTCTGGGAGAATAAGACTGGGGTTCTCAAGGGTGAGAAGCCTAGTCTTCTTATTCTATCGCTGTGCAGTTCGTTAAGTTGTTTGTACTGTTCTGGTATCTCCGTAGGTGTTTAGACTATAGGGCGATCTGTTTACAATAGTCGTATTGGGTTATATGTTTTTTCACATGACGATGTGATTACTCGTAGGCTTAAGCAGTTCTCCATCCTGAATTTCATATTAGAACTCATACATGGTTCACAATCACAATTTCGTGTATACGAGTCGTATACAATTAAGATTGAAAAGGTAGTCGAATAACTGATTCTTCTTTAAGCTCACATCCCTTCGGGGAAAAAGAAGTTAAAGTGGAATCATCAATTCTAAACCTGTAGAACCTTGATTATATATATATCACTCTTATGCATACATTCCTCAGTGATAGATCAATCGTATAAATCCTTGGATTGAACTGGACATACTGCACGAGTGGTACCTCGGGGATTTCTTCGGAAAGAAAATAACTAAGAGGTACTCCTGGCATGAGTACTTCGGTGTTCTGATATGACGGCTTCACTGGAAAAGTGATCTAGAAGAAAGAGATGTACGTATGAAGCTGTTTTTGTGAGGATCAAATTGAATCGAGTCGTATGATAATGTCGGAATCATACTAAAACTTAAAGACATTAGATTTGAACATAAGACGTTTACAGACAAAACACAAAAGTGCAACCATGAACAAAGTTACAGTACTTTAGATTTACCACAAGACAATTGCTGCGAATAAGATATACTATAAAAGACAAGTATACGCAGCGCGAGAATCCCTATACAGACAGGATCTCGCAAAAGGTAAGACTCTAGTTGCACTAGTTCTAGATAGTTTATAAGTCTCTTACAACAACACGCCTAAGTTACATTAATGAGGGCTCCGGCGTAGGCTCTCCTGCAGCTGTGATCCTGAGAATCCTCCCATCTGCACCCGAGTTCTTTGCTATCGGGCAATCTTTCTTGAAGTGTCCAATTTCACCGCATTGGTGACATTATCGGACAGCACCAATATTGGTAGTGGAAGTGAGGTGTTTAACCAATGTTATGTGGACACGAGTGCCTTCCTCATTAGTCCACCTTGTAAATTGCTTCCTAAAGCGTTCGACTTTATAACTACTCTTGTGTGTAGGGTTAGTTCTGATGAAAGGGACTTGAGTGATGGGTCGTATCGGTGCTCCACAACCACGAGCATGGTGCCCTATGTTTAGGCAATTGAAACATTTCATCTCATGGAAAGCCCCATGATGATGGAAACTACACTTATCACACTTCGGGAGTTTTCCCTCGTATGGCCTGTTCGGTACGGGAATGGCAGGGGTTTCCACTTGCGGATGTTGTATAGCCAGCCTTTGGGATCTCTTGCGTTCTTTCCGGGCTTGACGCTTTCGTTTCTTGTTCTCTGCTTTTCGGCTTCGCGAGCCTGTAACTGTTACTGTTTGGCGACTTCCTGGATTGATACCACGATTGGAATCTTCAGTCCCAACATCAGCATTGCTTGTGCTGATAGCGCTACGGTGCGCTAGGACAGCTGTCACGGCAGCCATCACGGCAGTTGTAACTGCGGTTTGGAAGGTAGCGACGTCCATAGGAAAGGTAGAGGTTTCGTTGTCCGACTGATTGTTTCCAAATGACGACATGATTCTATAATAGGAAAGATAAGGAATTTGTGAGCGATTCTGGTTGACCCTAGGTGTACGGCGATTGTTCAATCAAAGAGTAAGAGTATGTTCTCGAAAGTTTGACCTACATCCCTATGATGCAGTCCTAGCACGCAATGGAAGTATGTTCACGAAGGTTCACCTACATCCCTATGATGCAGTCCTAGTAATGAGTAGAAGTAAGTTCGTAGAATGGTCCCAAAACGTTTTTCGTTCAAGTCGAGGTATCGTGGTTGGTGAATAAAAGGATCCAACCACTAAAAGAGACTTGGAAATGTCTCCGGAGCTAAATTACTATAGTCCAATGACTTGACTAAAGCATGATTCAGATAGACTCCAATGAAAGTATGACAAGAGTACTTGAACGAAGAATGACACAGAAGTTAGCCGGCTGTCAATATCTTTGATATTCACGATATAAAGATTCGGGAAAATGACCTTGTAAAGGTCTTACATCATATCCAGAGGAGATAGTTCTTGACAGCATAAAGACCTAACCAAAAGTACTTACGGTACAAGATAATTTCATAGAAAATGCCACATCGGGAATAGACAGAAAACGATTCCTTTTTATAAGGAAAATAAAGCAAAGCGTCTACTACTGGCGACGGTCATCCTTCTGGTGAACTCCCAGTTCAGCCAGTTGACGTTCCACGTCAAGTAGGTGTCTTTCGTACACCCTCTGGCGTACTCGGCGCTCTATGACTCCGACTCGTGATTCAGCCAGTGCGTGAAGTAGGGTTTCATGGTTTCTCTCTGATCTCTCGCGAGCATCTTCTAGACGAATGGTGCGGAGGGTATGCATTCTAGCATAGGCGACAACTTCGATAATCTGATGTAGGGCTGTCCTACCTTGAATCTCATTTCGGGCCAATCTACGGACCAAGATTGGCAAGATTCTGTCTGCTGAGCCCCTATTGCTCAGGTCGTAAAAGCCTCGGTCACCATTAAATGTCATGGGCTGATCTTGTCCTTGGCTCCATGTTTCCAAGCATTCCACTCACTCAGGGGCCGGGCCATGAAAAGCCGGACGAGGGTTTTGAATTGGAACGGGAGCTGCCTGGGGTAGGTTCTCAACCTCTGGTTCGGAATTAGCATCGTCCGAAAGGTTTTCATCATGGTGATCATTCAAAGGGATAGGCTGATCATTCTCTGGTTCTTCTCCAAACCAACCAGCTATGACCTCATTCGGAAGGTACTGGTTGCCGTGGGGATGGAGTCCAGCCATGTTATCTATGCGAGAAATGGGGTAAGAAAATAATTATTAGACGAATTATCTAGATAATTATTTAGAAAATCTTCATCAGTTACATCGCTATTTGTGAAGTGCATACCACTTATATGTAATCAAAACAGGATAGGCCTACGAATATGTGACCTTAACTCCAAATTCACACAGAATCGGGGTAAAGTAAAATTTCATAGATTCTAAGTCTATAACATCCTAATTACATATATCCTTAGTGTATCCACTTAGCAACTATCAACTTAGTAATGAAGATCCCGCTTTAGTTCTCAAGTATAAAGTACTTATAGTAACACCAAATACTCCTATAGTATTTCAATTTTAATGTTATGTTCTATTGTTCTCATTGTGGTAGGGTTGGTAAGATTTTAGCATTGTTGCAACCACACAATTAAACTTAGGCACATGCTAGTCAACCCTCGGATAATATAGGTGATCAGGCTATATCTTCCCAGTTTTGACCATAATATGTCTCTAAGCCCACTTGTGTTGCCCAACAATCGTAATTCTTTTGTACTATCCTAGTGACACTGATTTTAGTATGAATGCAGGCACGTATACTTTATTAAATATTTTATTATTTAAAGTATAAACTCTTGGTCAGAGTATTTTTATCCCTTATGTATTTATAGTTAGTATATCTTTTATGGGTTGATATACTTAATTCACTATAAACAATGCTCTGATACCAATCTGTCACACCTCAAAACCAAGAACGGCGGAAACGTTCTGGGGTGGAGCACGTCATGTACAGTATCACAACAATGTAAAGTAGTAAACAAGCAACAACATCATCCATTACATTAATAATAGAATTATTATACAAGTGTGTTCTGTCAAATTTTGATAAACACTAAAGCATAAATCAAAATGAAAGTTGAGTCTTCAACGAGCTCCATCTTCCATAATCCTTGCATCGGTACCTGTCTATGATGACCTGAGGATACATGTAATTTTGAAAGTGAGTATCAGCTTTGAAGCTGGTGAGATCATAAGTATTTTAGTGTCTTAATTTCTATGTAAGAATTTGTATATGAACTGTAAGTATTGAAAATGTTTGTAAAACAACTGTAAACGTTTGAAAAACTCTAGAAATCCCTATGATTCCTACTATTATAGCAGGGAGTCTTCTACCAAGACTTAACTGATCTATATGTAGCCTTCTACCAAGGCATCTAGTGTCTGTGTGTGTCTCTTGTAAGAGTGAGTATTTCCCAAGTCTGACTATCATTAACCAAAAATATAGTTTTCTACATTACCGTGCGTCGTGTGAATATTCACGAAGTGAATGTAATGGGAAAATGAAATAGTACTATGGTGTAGTACCGAACTACAACCGTACTAATTACCTTAAGTCTAGGGTAATACTTCTAAGTACTGTAGCATTTGTAATAAATAACTACATCGGTACTCAACTGCCTTATTTGAGGGATAAGGTATAATGTGATGTCTAGATCCCAGACTATACGCTCCCCTATTAAAGGGATTTTGGGACCTACCCATGACCCCTGCATGTATGCAAGCCATGAGCATCCACATTACTATGATCATGTATACTCGATATAACGATCAAAATTGCGTTGTGATTCATCGGTATAGTTAGATCCTGAACTGGTTCCATGCTATAGCACCTAGTGATGTCTGTTCTATGTATATGTAAGCGTACTCATGTAAGTGTGATCATGTAATAGTATAGTAATGTACTGTAATGTTCTAGCTGTAATGTACATGCTCTCTACCTAGTAAGTATAGTAATGTACTCGTTCTAGTATCGTTGTATATGTTCTCTTTCTAGTATAGTTGTATATGTTCTTCTCTAGCATAGTTGTATATGTTCTTCTCTAGTATAGTTGTATATGTTCTTCTCTAGTATAGTTGTATATGTTCTTCTAGTAGTAAGTATTGACTCATGAATGAACTGACTCATAGTATGATATCGCGTTCTAGTAATAGTTCTAGTATCTTCCTAAACTACCCATATGGTAGTTTACTAGTAATCTAACTGGTACGTATGGACATGGATGTATACCCTTGGTACCCAAGGGCATGGGATGAACTGGAAGGACCTTTATGACTATATATGTACATATGTTATATAACTAATATTTAAACGACCTTCGGACGAGTACCCGATATCCCACTAGACCACATCTCAAGCGCGAAAAGGAAATAGGGTGGATAGCCTTCCTAAGTCTTTTAAACATTTCTTATATGACTATACATATAGAGGCATGCAATTTATAATATAAAAACATCAATAAGTTTTTTTAAAACCTTTGAACATAATTATTATCTTAAGAAAAGATCGACTTGATGTCAATCTATAAAACGGTTTGAAGGCATGGGTTTGATAAAACAATTTAGTATAAGGAAACATTTTTTTTTGAATCACAATTGTAAATAAGTTTGAAATAAAACATACAGAGTAAAATATACAGTGTAATAAGGAGTTTTAAAACATATAAAATGTTTATGAAAATCATTTGAAGGAAACTGTTTGGTAAAACGGCTAATGAGTGATAAATCATTTAAATGTTGCTTACTAATCACATGTGATTGATATAATAAGTAGCATGATTCTACTTGTATCCCCCCCATAACACATTTAAAAATAGTTAAAACATTGATTAAGGGGTATGAACTCACCTGTTGTGGGTGATACGGATGAACTGAAGACGTAGGACTGCTAGGTGTCAAGTGAAGTCTTGAACACACTTATGATCCTAGTTAACATATAATTTCACATATATGTAACAAATTAGTATATAAACAACTAATAAACAAGTCAAGACACCCTAGGACATGCTAAACACCTTTATCAAGTGTTATTAGCCTCTAGGATTGCATCTAAGTGTTTGTAGGGGAAGCTATTATGTGTAGGGTTCAAGGAAAACTCCATAAGGGAGTTCACGACCCTAAAAACACTACCAAATGATTTTACGGCCGTGAACTCATGAGTTTACGGCCGTGAACTCACACTTATGTGTCCATTTGATGATTGATGCTCTATAAGGCCCTAATAAGCATTTCTACTTAATGGCTTGGTCTATGGAAGAGTTTAGGGCATAATATAACTCCTTGTAGGAGTTTACGGCCCTGGGACCATATTCCCTTGGAGTTTACGGCCGTAAACTCCCTTGGGAGGGTGTTTATGGTGTTTTCAAGTCTCTAAATTAACTAGGAACTAAACTAGGCTTTTGTACTTGGCTTTAGAAGAGTTTATGGCACCATTTGGCACCATTTTATGGAGTTCACGGCCCTAGAACCTTTTGGGCCGTGAACACCTTACTCTTGGTGTTCTAAGTGTGTTAGCTAGTCCAAAACTCATTTAGGTACATGCCCAAATTAGTCTCTTGGCTTAAGGAAGGTTTTAAGGGCATTTTGGCACTTAAACATGGAGTTCATGGCCCAAGAACCTCCTTGGCCGTGAACTCTCTTTCATCATTGATTTTAATTGCTTTTGGTGTCCTAAACATGCAATGGTGGGTTCTAGTTCGAGTTCTAAAGCTTTGAGGGTCATTGGGACACTTTTGGCCCTTAAAATGGAGTTTACTCCCCAAGTGTTCTTGGGCGGTAAACTCCCAAATCTTGGGGTCTTAATCTGATTTTGATGTTTTCTAGTCATATGCACACTAGCATACAAGTCTAAGGTAGTTACAAATCACGGGGGAAGGACTAGGTAGCATTTAAGCCACATATTGGAGTTTACTCTCCAAGAACGTTCTTGGGCGGTAAACTCCCGAATCTAGTTGTTTTGTTATCAAATTGATGTTTCTAAACACAATCTAAGCTATATAATATAACTAGATCGAAGTACTCACAATTTGGGATAAAAACCCGAAGATCCGTGAGAGAGAATTTTGGCTTTTCTCTAATTGGAAATGTAACTAATGAACTATTTGGTTTAGTTTTCTATATATAGTCCTGGGATTTTTGGCAGAAAATATTTTTATTCCCGGAATGAACTCTAATATCCTAGAGTATTGGAATAACAGTGTTGCACAAAACCCTAGTGCATCCACTCTTCTAATATCTCCTTAAGTGTAAATCCTAAAAAACTGCCAAACGTATACTCGAAGTCTGAATTTTCACTGTAACTGTTCTACTTCTATTGGCTTCAAATGGTTTGTACAAAATGGAAATTTCGGGTTGTCACATCATCCCCCTGTTAAAGGGAATTTCGTCCCGAAATTAGAATTTAGGCAAGGAAGTAGGTATGAATGATCGAGTCGTGAAGAGGAAACTTCCTAATCGACTGGTTCTAGCGCTCCTAAGTGAAATCGGGTTCTCGGTTGGAATCCCAACGAACCTTCACTATCGGGCGATGGCGCTGATTCATCCGCTTGACCTCTCGGTCGAGGGTCACTACGGTTCTAATACGAAGGCGAGGATCTCGATGAGTGGACTTACAAGAGTCCTAACGGAAAGGTATGGTTTCACGATCGAGACGCTAAGAGTAGAATGTACGTTACTGAGTTTGCGGAGTAGGACTAGTTTGTGCGAGGCACAGGTCCAATATAGATAAGAATTTCGGGGGTCCTAACTATATTGGATTTAGCTTTCCATGCGATACGAAGCGTATTAAGCCATTCCCAAAGTGAGTTCTCCTAAAGAACTTGATCACTCACTTGGAATTCCAAAGGTTCCTTTTCTTGCTTAACTTCCCAGTCAAAGGCCACCCCTTGCTGGCTCAGAGTCGTACGGGTTTCTGTAATTTGCGAGGAGTTCTGAATGAACTATGCCAGTAGGTCGGTAAGACCTAGAATTTGGCGAATGACTGCTGGCGTCTCCGGTGTCGACAAATGCTCAACAGTTTTGACAAATTGAAAAAGTACTCAAAATTTCCCACATTACTAACAGTGTGTCATAGAAATTCGACTCTTCAATTTCAAAACTCGTGCCTAGAGAACTTCGCTAAAAGTTCCTCTGTAGGAAATGTTTCCATGGGTTTTCTTCTTACTACGAGGGTAGATAAGTAAGTCATTACAAGGAGAAATGACGAACTGATCCAAGTAAGAAAGACGTACCCTACTCATTTAGCTCATGAAAGCAATGGGCGTATTGGTCCTATCCGAAGTTATCACTACGGACTCGAAGTGTCCGCATCGAATTCGGAAGATAGTCTTTCGGACATCCTTCCCTAACACTCGAACTGGTGATATTCGGATCTCAGATCTATTTTTGAAAGTAATTCTTTCCTTGCGTTTGCTCAACCATTTCATCTATGCGAGGCAGAGATAACGATTTCTATGAAAATCTTCACGGAGTCCTCGATATCGGAGGCCCATACGATGCAATCCGTCGATCTCTGGGAGAATAAGATTGGGGTTCTCAAGGGTGAGAAGCCTAGTCTTCTTATTCTATCGCTGTGCAGTTCGTTAAGTTGTTTGTACTGTTCTGGTATCTCCGTAGGTGTTTAGACTATAGGGCGATCTGTTTACAATAGTCGTATTGGGTTCTATGTTTTTTCACATGACGATGTGATTACTCGTAGGCTTAAGCAGTTCTCCATCCTGAATTTCATATTAGAACTCATACATGGTTCACAATCACAATTTCGTGTATACGAGTCGTATACAATTAAGATTGAAAAGGTAGTCGAATAACTGATTCTTCTTTAAGCTCACATCCCTTCGGGGAAAAAGAAGTTAAAGTGGAATCATCAATTCTAAACCTGTAGAACCTTGATTATATATATATATATATATATATATATATATATATATATATATATATATATATATATATATATATATATATATATATATATATATCACTCTTATCCATACATTCCTCAGTGATAGATCAATCGTATAAATCCTTGGATTGAACTGGACATACTGCACGAGTGGTACCTCGGGGATTTCTTCGGAAAGAAAATAACTAAGAGGTACTCCTGGCATGAGTACTTCGGTGTTCTGATATGACGGCTTCACTGGAAAAGTGATCTAGAAGAAAGAGACGTACGTATGAAGCTGTTTTTGTGAGGATCAAATTGAATCGAGTCGTATGATAATGTCGGAATCATACTGAAACTTAAAGACATTAGATTTGAACATAAGACGTTTACAGACAAAACACAAAAGTGCAACCATGAACAAAGTTATAGTACTTTAGATTTACCACAAGACAATTGCTGCGAATAAGATATACTACAAAAGACAAGTATACGCAGCGCGAGAATCCCTATACAGACAGGATCTCGCAAAAGGTAAGACTCTAGTTGCACTAGTTCTAGATAGTTTATAAGTCTCTTACAACAACACGCCTAAGTTACATTAACGAGGGCTCCGGCGTAGGCTCTCCTGCAGCTGTGATCCTGAGAATCCTCCCATCTGCACCCGAGTTCTTTGCTATCGGGCAATCTTTCTTGAAGTGTCCAATTTCACCGCATTGGTGACATAATCGGACAGCACCAATATTGGTAGTGGAAGTGAGGTGTTTAACCAATGTTATGTGGACACGAGTGCCTTCCTCATTAGTCCACCTTGTAAATTGCTTCCTAAAGCGTTCGGCTTTATAACTACTCTTGTGTGTAGGGTTAGTTCTGATGAAAGGGACTTGAGTGATGGGTCGTATCGGTGCTCCACAACCACGAGCATGGTGCCCTATGTTTAGGCAATTGCAACATTTCATCTCATGGAAAGCCCCATGATGATGGAAACTACACTTATCACACTTCGGGAGTTTTCCCTCGTATGGCCTGTTCGGTACGGGAATGGCAGGGGTTTCCACTTGCGGATGTTGTATAGCCAGCCTTTGGGATCTCTTGCGTTCTTTCCGGGCTTGACGCTTTCGTTTCTTGTTCTCTGCTTTTCGGCTTCGCGAGCCTGTAACTGTTACTGTTTGGCGACTTCCTGGATTGATACCACGATTGGAATCTTCAGTCCCAACATCAGCATTGCTTGTGCTGATAGCGCTACGGTGCGCTAGGACAGCTGTCACGGCAGCCATCACGGCAGTTGTAACTGCGGTTTGGAAGGTAGCGACGTCCATAGGAAAGGTAGAGGTTTCGTTGTCCGACTGATTGTTTCCAAATGACGACATGATTCTATAATAGGAAAGATAAGGAATTTGTGAGCGATTCTGGTTGACCCTAGGTGTACGGCGATTGTTCAATCAAAGAGTAAGAGTATGTTCTCGAAAGTTTGACCTACATCCCTATGATGCAGTCCTAGCACGCAATGGAAGTATGTTCACGAAGGTTCACCTACATCCCTATGATGCAGTCCTATTAATGAGTAGAAGTAAGTTCGTAGAATGGTCCCAAAACGTTTGTCGTTCAAGTCGAGGTATCGTGGTTGGTGAATAAAAGGATCCAACCACTAAAAGAGACTTGGAAATGTCTCCGGAGCTAAATTACTATAGTCCAATTACTTGACTAAAGCATGATTCAGATAGACTCCAATGAAAGTATAACAAGAGTACTTGAACGAAGAATGACACAGAAGTTAGCCGGCTGTCAATATCTTTGATATTCACGATGTAAAGATTCGGGAAAATGACCTTGTAAAGGTCTTACATCATATCCAGAGGAGATAGTTCTTGACAGCATAAAGATCTAACCAAAAGTACTTACGGTACAAGATAATTTCATAGAAAATGCCACATCGGGAATAGACAGAAAACGATTCCTTTTTATAAGGAAAATAAAGCAAAGCGTCTACTACTGGCGACGGTCATCCTTCTGGTGAACTCCCAGTTCAGCCAGTTGACGTTCCACGTCAAGTAGGTGTCTTTCGTACACCCTCTGGCGTACTCGGCGCTCTATGACTCCGACTCGTGATTCAGCCAGTGCGTGAAGTAGGGTTTCATGGTTTCTCTCTGATCTCTCGCGAGCATCTTCTAGACGAATGGTGCGGAGGGTATGCATTCTAGCATAGGCGACAACTTCGATAATCTGATGTAGGGCTGTCCTACCTTGAATCTCATTTCGGGCCAATCTACGGACCAAGATTGGCAAGATTCTGTCTGCTGAGCCCCTATTGCTCAGGTCGTAAAAGCCTCGGTCACCATTAAATGTCATGGGCTGATCTTGTCCTTGGCTCCATGTTTCCAAGCATTCCACTCACTCAGGGGCCGGGCCATGAAAAGTCGGACGAGGGTTTTGAATTGGAACGGGAGCTGCCTGGGGTAGGTTCTCAACCTCTGGTTCGGAATTAGCATCGTCCGAAAGGTTTTCATCATGGTGATCATTCAAAGGGATAGGCTGATCATTCTCTGGTTCTTCTCCAAACCAACCAGCTATGACCTCATTCGGAAGGTACTGGTTGCCGTGGGGATGGAGTCCATCCATGTTATCTATGCGAGAAATGGGGTAAGAAAATAATTATTAGACGAATTATCTAGATAATTATTTATAAAATCTTCATCAGTTACATCGCTATTTGTGAAGTGCATACCACTTATATGTAATCAAAACAGGATAGGCCTACGAATATGTGACCTTAACTCCAAATTCACACAGAATCGGGGTAAAGTAAAATTTCATAGATTCTAAGTCTATAACATCCTAATTACATATATCCTTAGTGTATCCACTTAGCAACTATCAACTTAGTAATGAAGATCCCGCTTTAGTTCTCAAGTATAAAGTACTTATAGTAACACCAAATACTCCTATAGTATTTCAATTTTAATGTTATGTTCTATTGTTCTCATTGTGGTAGGGTTGATAAGATTTTAGCATTGTTGCAACCACACAATTAAACTTAGGCACATGCTAGTCAACCCTCGGATAATATAGGTGATCAGGCTATATCTTCCCAGTTTTGACCATAATATGTCTCTAAGCCCACTTGTGTTGCCCAACAATCGTAATTCTTTTGTACTATCCTAGTGACACTGATTTTAGTATGAATGCAGGCACGTATACTTTATTAAATATTTTATTATTTAAAGTATAAACTCTTGGTCAGAGTATTTTTATCCCTTATGTATTTATAGTTAGTATATCTTTTATGGGTTGATATACTTAATTCACTATAAACAATGCTCTGATACCAATCTGTCACACCTCAAAACCAAGAACGGCGGAAACGTTCTGGGGTGGAGCACATCATGTACAGTATCACAACAATGTAAAGTAGTAAACAAGCAACAACATCATCCATTACATTAATAATAGAATTATTATACAAGTGTGTTCTGTCAAATTTTGATAAACACTAAAGCATAAATCAAAATGAAAGATGAGTCTTCAACGAGCTCCATCTTCCATAATCTTTGCATCGGTACCTGTCTATGATGACCTGAGGATACATGTAATTTTGAAAGTGAGTATCAGCTTTGAAGCTGGTGAGATCATAAGTATTTTAGTGTCTTAATTTCTATGTAAGAATTTGTATATGAACTGTAAGTATTGAAAATGTTTGTAAAACAACTGTAAACGTTTGAAAAACTCTAGAAATCCCTATGATTCCTACTATTATAACAGGGAGTCTTCTACCAAGACTTAACTGATCTATATGTAGCCTTCTACCAAGGCATCTAGTGTCTGTGTGTGTCTCTTGTAAGAGTGAGTATTTCCCAAGTCTGACTATCATTAACCAAAAATATAGTTTTCTACATTACCGTGCGTCGTGTGAATATTCACGAAGTGAATGTAATGGGAAAATGAAATAGTACTATGGTGTAGTACCGAACTACAACCGTACTAATTACCTTAAGTCTAGGGTAATACTTCTAAGTACTGTAGCATTTGTAATAAATAACTACATCGGTACTCAACTGCCTTATTTGAGGGATAAGGTATAATGTGATGTCTAGATCCCAGACTATACGCTCCCCTATTAAAGGGATTTTGGGACCTACCCATGACCCCTGCATGTATGCAAGCCATGAGCATCCACATTACTATGATCATGTATACTCGATATAACGATCAAAATTGCGTTGTGATTCATCGGTATAGTTAGATCCTGAACTGGTTCCATGCTATAGCACCTAGTGATGTCTGTTCTATGTATATGTAAGCGTACTCATGTAAGTGTGATCATGTAATAGTATAGTAATGTATTGTAATGTTCTAGCTGTAATGCACGTGCTCTCTACCTAGTAAGTATAGTAATGTACTCGTTCTAGTATCGTTGTATATGTTCTCTTTCTAGTATAGTTGTATATGTTCTTCTCTAGTATAGTTGTATATGTTCTACTCTAGTATAGTTGTATATGTTCTTCTCTAGTATAGTTGTATATGTTCTTCTAGTAGTAAGTATTGACTCATGAATGAACTGACTCATAGTATGATATCGCGTTCTAGTAATAGTTCTAGTATCTTCCTAAACTACCCATATGGTAGTTTACTAGTAATCTAACTGGTACGTATGGACATAGATGTATACCCTTGGTACCCAAGGGCATGGGATGAACTGGAAGGACCTTTATGACTATATATGTACATATGTTATATAACTAATATTTAAACGACCTTCGGACGAGTACCCGATATCCCACTAGACCACATCTCAAGCGCGAAAAGGAAATAGGGTGGATAGCCTTCCTAAGTCTTTTAAACATTTCTTATATGACTATACATATAGAGGCATGCAATTTATAATATAAAAACATCAATAAGTTTTTTTAAAACCTTTGAACATAATTATTATCTTAAGAAAAGATCGACTTGATGTCAATCTATAAAACGGTTTGAAGGCATGGGTTTGATAAAACAATTTAGTATAAGGAAACATTTTTTTTTGAATCACAATTGTAAATAAGTTTGAAATAAAACATACAGAGTAAAATATACAGTGTAATAAGGAGTTTTAAAACATATAAAATGTTTATGAAAATCATTTGAAGGAAACTGTTTGGTAAAACGGCTAATGAGTGATAAATCATTTAAATGTTGCTTACTAATCACATGTGATTGATATAATAAGTAGCATGATTCTACTTGTATCCCCCCCATAACACATTTAAAAATAGTTAAAACATTGATTAAGGGGTATGAACTCACCTGTTGTGGGTGATACGGATGAACTGAAGACGTAGGACTGCTAGGTGTCAAGTGAAGTCTTGAACACACTTATGATCCTAGTTAACATATAATTTCACATATATGTAACAAATTAGTATATAAACAACTAATAAACAAGTCAAGACACCCTAGGACATGCTAAACACCTTTATCAAGTGTTATTAGCCTCTAGGATTGCATCTAAGTGTTTGTAGGGGAAGCTATTATGTGTAGGGTTCAAGGAAAACTCCATAAGGGAGTTCACGACCCTAAAAACACTACCAAATGATTTTACGGCCGTGAACTCATGAGTTTACGGCCGTGAACTCACACTTATGTGTCCATTTGATGATTGATGCTCTATAAGGCCCTAATAAGCATTTCTACTTAATGGCTTGGTCTATGGAAGAGTTTAGGGCATAATATAACTCCTTGTAGGAGTTTACGGCCCTGGGACCATATTCCCTTGGAGTTTACGGCCGTAAACTCCCTTGGGAGGGTGTTTATGGTGTTTTCAAGTCTCTAAATTAACTAGGAACTAAACTAGGCTTTTGTACTTGGCTTTAGAAGAGTTTATGGCACCATTTGGCACCATTTTATGGAGTTCACGGCCCTAGAACCTTTTGGGCCGTGAACACCTTACTCTTGGTGTTCTAAGTGTGTTAGCTAGTCCAAAACTCATTTAGGTACATGCCCAAATTAGTCTCTTGGCTTAAGGAAGGTCTTAAGGGCATTTTGGCACTTAAACATGGAGTTCATGGCCCAAGAACCTCCTTGGCCGTGAACTCTCTTTCATCATTGATTTTAATTGCTTTTGGTGTCCTAAACATGCAATGGTGGGTTCTAGTTCGAGTTCTAAAGCTTTGAGGGTCATTGGGACACTTTTGGCCCTTAAAATGGAGTTTACTCCCCAAGTGTTCTTGGGCGGTAAACTCCCAAATCTTGGGGTCTTAATCTGATTTTGATGTTTTCTAGTCATATACACACTAGCATACAAGTCTAAGGTAGTTACAAATCACGGGGGAAGGACTAGGTAGCATTTAAGCCACATATTGGAGTTTACTCTCCAAGAACGTTCTTGGGCGGTAAACTCCCGAATCTAGTTGTTTTGTTATCAAATTGATGTTTCTAAACACAATCTAAGCTATATAATATAACTAGATCGAAGTACTCACAATTTGGGATAAAAACCCGAAGATCGGTGAGAGAGAATTTTGTCTTTTCTCTAATTAGAAATGTAACTAATGAACTATTTGGTTTAGTTTTCTATATATAGTCCTGGGATTTTTGGCAGAAAATATTTTTATTCCCGGAATGAACTCTAATATCCTAGAGTATTGGAATAACAGTGTTGCACAAAACCCTAGTGCATCCACTCTTCTAATATCTCCTTAAGTGTAAATCCTAAAAAACTGCCAAACGTATACTCGAAGTCTGAATTTTCACTGTAACTGTTCTACTTCTATTGGCTTCAAATGGTTTGTACAAAATGGAAATTTCGGGTTGTCACATCATCCCCCTGTTAAAGGGAATTTCGTCCCGAAATTAGAATTTAGGCAAGGAAGTAGGTATGAATGATCGAGTCGTGAAGAGGAAACTTCCTAATCGACTGGTTCTAGCGCTCCTAAGTGAAATCGGGTTCTCGGTTGGAATCCCAACGAACCTTCACTATCGGGCGATGGCGCTGATTCATCCGCTTGACCTCTTGGTCGAGGGTCACTACGGTTCTAATACGAAGGCGAGGATCTCGATGAGTGGACTTACAAGAGTCCTAACGGAAAGGTATGGTTTCACGATCGAGACGCTAAGAGTAGAATGTACGTTACTGAGTTTGCGGAGTAGGACTAGTTTGTGCGAGGCACAGGTCCAATATAGATAAGAATTTCGGGGGTCCTAACTATATTGGATTTAGCTTTCCATGCGATACGAAGCGTATTAAGCCATTCCCAAAGTGAGTTCTCCTAAAGAACTTGATCACTCACTTGGAATTCCAAAGGTTCCTTTTCTTGCTTAACTTCCCAGTCAAAGGCCACCCCTTGCTGGCTCAGAGTCGTACGGGTTTCTGTAATTTGCGAGGAGTTCTGAATGAACTATGCCAGTAGGTCGGTAAGACCTAGAATTTGGCGAATGACTGCTGGCGTCTCCGGTGTCGACAAATGCTCAACAGTTTTGACAAATTGAAAAAGTACTCAAAATTTCCCACATTACTAACAGTGTGTCATAGAAATTCGACTCTTCAATTTCAAAACTCGTGCCTAGAGAACTTCGCTAAAAGTTCCTCTGTAGGAAATGTTTCCATGGGTTTTCTTCTTACTACGAGGGTAGATAAGTAAGTCATTACAAGGAGAAATGACGAACTGATCCAAGTAAGAAAGACGTACCCTACTCATTTAGCTCATGAAAGCAATGGGCGTATTGGTCCTATCCGAAGTTATCACTACGGACTCGAAGTGTCCGCATCGAATTCGGAAGATAGTCTTTCGGACATCCTTCCCTAACACTCGAACTGGTGATATTCGGATCTCAGATCTATTTTTGAAAGTAATTCTTTCCTTGCGTTTGCTCAACCATTTCATCTATGCGAGGCAGAGATAACGATTTCTATGAAAATCTTCACGGAGTCCTCGATATCGGAGGCACATACGATGCAATCCGTCGATCTCTGGGAGAATAAGACTGGGGTTCTCAAGGGTGAGAAGCCTAGTCTTCTTATTCTATCGCTGTGCAGTTCGTTAAGTTGTTTGTACTGTTCTGGTATCTCCGTAGGTGTTTAGACTATAGGGCGATCTGTTTACAATAGTCGTATTGGGTTCTATGTTTTTTCACATGACGATGTGATTACTCGTAGGCTTAAGCAGTTCTCCATCCTGAATTTCATATTAGAACTCATACATGGTTCACAATCACAATTTCGTGTATACGAGTCGTATACAATTAAGATTGAAAAGGTAGTCGAATAACTGATTCTTCTTTAAGCTCACATCCCTTCGGGGAAAAAGAAGTTAAAGTGGAATCATCAATTCTAAACCTGTAGAACCTTGATTATATATATATATATATATATATATATATATATATATATATATATATATATATATATATATATATATATATATATATATATATATATATATATATATATATCACTCTTATCCATACATTCCTCAGTGATAGATCAATCGTATAAATCCTTGGATTGAACTGGACATACTGCACGAGTGGTACCTCGGGGATTTCTTCGGAAAGAAAATAACTAAGAGGTACTCCTGGCATGAGTACTTCGGTGTTCTGATATGACGGCTTCACTGGAAAAGTGATCTAGAAGAAAGAGACGTACGTATGAAGCTGTTTTTGTGAGGATCAAATTGAATCGAGTCGTATGATAATGTCGGAATCATACTGAAACTTAAAGACATTAGATTTGAACATAAGACGTTTACAGACAAAACACAAAAGTGCAACCATGAACAAAGTTATAGTACTTTAGATTTACCACAAGACAATTGCTGCGAATAAGATATACTACAAAAGACAAGTATACGCAGCGCGAGAATCCCTATACAGACAGGATCTCGCAAAAGGTAAGACTCTAGTTGCACTAGTTCTAGATAGTTTATAAGTCTCTTACAACAACACGCCTAAGTTACATTAACGAGGGCTCCGGCGTAGGCTCTCCTGCAGCTGTGATCCTGAGAATCCTCCCATCTGCACCCGAGTTCTTTGCTATCGGGCAATCTTTCTTGAAGTGTCCAATTTCACCGCATTGGTGACATAATCGGACAGCACCAATATTGGTAGTGGAAGTGAGGTGTTTAACCAATGTTATGTGGACACGAGTGCCTTCCTCATTAGTCCACCTTGTAAATTGCTTCCTAAAGCGTTCGGCTTTATAACTACTCTTGTGTGTAGGGTTAGTTCTGATGAAAGGGACTTGAGTGATGGGTCGTATCGGTGCTCCACAACCACGAGCATGGTGCCCTATGTTTAGGCAATTGCAACATTTCATCTCATGGAAAGCCCCATGATGATGGAAACTACACTTATCACACTTCGGGAGTTTTCCCTCGTATGGCCTGTTCGGTACGGGAATGGCAGGGGTTTCCACTTGCGGATGTTGTATAGCCAGCCTTTGGGATCTCTTGCGTTCTTTCCGGGCTTGACGCTTTCGTTTCTTGTTCTCTGCTTTTCGGCTTCGCGAGCCTGTAACTGTTACTGTTTGGCGACTTCCTGGATTGATACCACGATTGGAATCTTCAGTCCCAACATCAGCATTGCTTGTGCTGATAGCGCTACGGTGCGCTAGGACAGCTGTCACGGCAGCCATCACGGCAGTTGTAACTGCGGTTTGGAAGGTAGCGACGTCCATAGGAAAGGTAGAGGTTTCGTTGTCCGACTGATTGTTTCCAAATGACGACATGATTCTATAATAGGAAAGATAAGGAATTTGTGAGCGATTCTGGTTGACCCTAGGTGTACGGCGATTGTTCAATCAAAGAGTAAGAGTATGTTCTCGAAAGTTTGACCTACATCCCTATGATGCAGTCCTAGCACGCAATGGAAGTATGTTCACGAAGGTTCACCTACATCCCTATGATGCAGTCCTATTAATGAGTAGAAGTAAGTTCGTAGAATGGTCCCAAAACGTTTGTCGTTCAAGTCGAGGTATCGTGGTTGGTGAATAAAAGGATCCAACCACTAAAAGAGACTTGGAAATGTCTCCGGAGCTAAATTACTATAGTCCAATGACTTGACTAAAGCATGATTCAGATAGACTCCAATGAAAGTATGACAAGAGTACTTGAACGAAGAATGACACAGAAGTTAGCCGGCTGTCAATATCTTTGATATTCACGATGTAAACATTTGGGAAAATGACCTTGTAAAGGTCTTACATCATATCCAGAGGAGATAGTTCTTGACAGCATAAAGATCTAACCAAAAGTACTTACGGTACAAGATAATTTCATAGAAAATGCCACATCGGGAATAGACAGAAAACGATTCCTTTTTATAAGGAAAATAAAGCAAAGCGTCTACTACTGGCGACGGTCATCCTTCTGGTGAACTCCCAGTTCAGCCAGTTGACGTTCCACGTCAAGTAGGTGTCTTTCGTACACCCTCTGGTGTACTCGGCGCTCTATGACTCCGACTCGTGATTCAGCCAGTGCGTGAAGTAGGGTTTCATGGTTTCTCTCTGATCTCTCGCGAGCATCTTCTAGACGAATGGTGCGGAGGGTATGCATTCTAGCATAGGCGACAACTTCGATAATCTGATGTAGGGCTGTCCTACCTTGAATCTCATTTCGGGCCAATCTACGGACCAAGATTGGCAAGATTCTGTCTGCTGAGCCCCTATTGCTCAGGTCGTAAAAGCCTCGGTCACCATTAAATGTCATGGGCTGATCTTGTCCTTGGCTCCATGTTTCCAAGCATTCCACTCACTCAGGGGCCGGGCCATGAAAAGCCGGACGAGGGTTTTGAATTGGAACGGGAGCTGCCTGGGGTAGGTTCTCAACCTCTGGTTCGGAATTAGCATCGTCCGAAAGGTTTTCATCATGGTGATCATTCAAAGGGATAGGCTGATCATTCTCTGGTTCTTTTCCAAACCAACCAGCTATGACCTCATTCGGAAGGTACTGGTTGCCGTGGGGATGGAGTCCAGCCATGTTATCTATGCGAGAAATGGGGTAAGAAAATAATTATTAGACGAATTATCTAGATAATTATTTAGAAAATCTTCATCAGTTACATCGCTATTTGTGAAGTGCATACCACTTATATGTAATCAAAACAGGATAGGCCTACGAATATGTGACCTTAACTCCAAATTCACACAGAATCGGGGTAAAGTAAAATTTCATAGATTCTAAGTCTATAACATCCTAATTACATATATCCTTAGTGTATCCACTTAGCAACTATCAACTTAGTAATGAAGATCCCGCTTTAGTTCTCAAGTATAAAGTACTTATAGTAACACCAAATACTCCTATAGTATTTCAATTTTGATGTTATGTTCTATTGTTCTCATTGTGGTAGGGTTGGTAAGATTTTAGCATTGTTGCAACCACACAATTAAACTTAGGCACATGCTAGTCAACCCTCGGATAATATAGGTGATCAGGCTATATCTTCCCAGTTTTGACCATAATATGTCTCTAAGCCCACTTGTGTTGCCCAACAATCGTAATTCTTTTGTACTATCCTAGTGACACTGATTTTAGTATGAATGCAGGCACGTATACTTTATTAAATATTTTATTATTTAAAGTATAAACTCTTGGTCAGAGTATTTTTATCCCTTATGTATTTATAGTTAGTATATCTTTTATGGGTTGATATACTTAATTCACTATAAACAATGCTCTGATACCAATCTGTCACACCTCAAAACCAAGAACGGCGGAAACGTTCTGGGGTGGAGCACGTCATGTACAGTATCACAACAATGTAAAGTAGTAAACAAGCAACAACATCATCCATTACATTAATAATAGAATTATTATACAAGTGTGTTCTGTCAAATTTTGATAAACACTAAAGCATAAATCAAAATGAAAGATGAGTCTTCAACGAGCTCCATCTTCCATAATCTTTGCATCGGTACCTGTCTATGATGACCTGAGGATACATGTAATTTTGAAAGTGAGTATCAGCTTTGAAGCTGGTGAGATCATAAGTATTTTAGTGTCTTAATTTCTATGTAAGAATTTGTATATGAACTGTAAGTATTGAAAATGTTTGTAAAACAACTGTAAACGTTTGAAAAACTCTAGAAATCCCTATGATTCCTACTATTATAACAGGGAGTCTTCTACCAAGACTTAACTGATCTATATGTAGCCTTCTACCAAGGCATCTAGTGTCTGTGTGTGTCTCTTGTAAGAGTGAGTATTTCCCAAGTCTGACTATCATTAACCAAAAATATAGTTTTCTACATTACCGTGCGTCGTGTGAATATTCACGAAGTGAATGTAATGGGAAAATGAAATAGTACTATGGTGTAGTACCGAACTACAACCGTACTAATTACCTTAAGTCTAGGGTAATACTTCTAAGTACTGTAGCATTTGTAATAAATAACTACATCGGTACTCAACTGCCTTATTTGAGGGATAAGGTATAATGTGATGTCTAGATCCCAGACTATACGCTCCCCTATCAAAGGGATTTTGGGACCTACCCATGACCCCTGCACGTATGCAAGCCATGAGCATCCACATTACTATGATCATGTATACTCGATATAACGATCAAAATTGCGTTGTGATTCATCGGTATAGTTAGATCCTGAACTTGTTCCATGATATAGCACCTAGTGATGTCTGTTCTATGTATATGTAAGCGTACTCATGTAAGTGTGATCATGTAATAGTATAGTAATGTATTGTAATGTTCTAGCTGTAATGCACGTGCTCTCTACCTAGTAAGTATAGTAATGTACTCGTTCTAGTATCGTTGTATATGTTCTCTTTCTAGTATAGTTGTATATGTTCTTCTCTAGTATAGTTGTATATGTTCTACTCTAGTATAGTTGTATATGTTCTTCTCTAGCATAGTTGTATATGTTCTTCTAGTAGTAAGTATTGACTCATAAATGAATTGACTCATAGTATGATATCGCGTTCTAGTAATAGTTCTAGTATCTTCCTAAACTACCCATATGGTAGTTTACTAGTAATCTAACTGGTACGTATGGACATGGATGTATACCCTTGCTACCCAAGGGCATGGGATGAACTGAAAGGACCTTTATGACTATATATGTACATATGTTATATAACTAATATTTAAACGACCTTCGGACGAGTACCCGATATCCCACTAGACCACATCTCAAGCGCGAAAATGAAATAGGGTGGATAGCCTTCCTAAGTCTTTTAAACATTTCTTATATGACTATACATATAGAGGCATGCAATTTATAACATAAAAACATAAATAAGTTTTTTTAAAACCTTTGAACATAATTATTATCTTAAGAAAAGATCGACTTGATGTCAATCTATAAAACGGTTTGAAGGCATGGGTTTGATAAAACAATTTAGTATAAGGAAACATTTGTTTGAATCACAATTGTAAATAAGTTTGAAATAAAACATACAGAGTAAAATATACAGTGTAATAAGGAGTTTTAAAACATATAAAATGTTTATGAAAATCATTTGAAGGAAACTGTTTGGTAAAACGGCTAATGAGTGGTAAATCATTTAAATGTTGCTTACTAATCACATGTGATTGATATAATAAGTAGCATGATTCTACTTGTATCCCCCCCATAACACATTTAAAAATAGTTAAAACATTGATTAAGGGGTATGAACTCACCTGTTGTGGGTGATACGGATGAACTGAAGAGGTAGGACTGCTAGGTGTCAAGTGAAGTCTTGAACACACTTATGATCCTAGTTAACATATAATTTCACATATATGTAACAAATTAGTATATAAACAACTAATAAACAAGTCAAGACACCATAGGACATGCTAAACACCTTTATCAAGTGTTATTAGCCTCTAGGATTGCATCTAAGTGTTTGTAGGGGAAGCTATTGTGTGTAGGGCTCAAGGAAAACTCCATAAGGGAGTTCACGACCCTAACAACACTACCAAATGAGTTTACGGCCGCGAACTCATGAGTTTACGGCCGTGAACTCATACTTATGTGTCCATTTGATGATTGATGCTCTATAAGGCCCTAATAAGCATTTCTACTTAATGGCTTGGTCTATGGAAGAGTTTAGGGCATAATATAACTCCTTTTAGGAGTTTACGGCCTTGGGACCATATTCCATTGGAGTTTACGGCCGTAAACTCCCTTGGGAGGGTTTTTACGGTGTTTTCAAGTCTCTAAATTAACTAGGAACTAAACTAGGCTTTTGTACTTGGCTTTAGAAGAGTTTATGACACCATTTGTCACCATTTTATGGAGTTCACGGCCCTAGAACCTTTTGGGCCGTGAACACCTTACTCTTGGTGTTCTAAGTGTGTTAGCTAGTCCAAAACTCATTTAGGTACATGCCCAAATTAGTCTCTTGGCTTAAGGAAGGTTTTAAGGGCATTTTGGCACTTAAACATGGAGTTCATGGCCCAAGAACCTCCTTGGCCGTGAACTCTCTTTCATCATTGATTTTAATTGCTTTTGGTGTCCTAAACATGCAATGGTGGGTTCTAGTTTGATTTCTAAAGCTTTGAGGGTCATTGGGACACTTTTGGCCCTTAAAATGGAGTTTACTCCCCAAGTGTTCTTGGGCGGTAAACTCCCAAATCTTGGGGTCTTAATCCGATTTTGATGTTTTCTAGTCATATACACACTAGTATACAAGTCTAAGGTAGTTACAAATCACGGAGGAAGGACTAGGTAGCATTTAAGCCACATATTGGAGTTTACTCTCCAAGAACGTTCTTGGGCGGTAAACTCCTAAATCTAGTTGTTTTGTTATCAAATTGATGTTTTTAAACACAATCTAAGCTATATAATATAACTAGATCGAAGTACTCACAATTTGGGATAAAAACCCGAAGATCCGTGAGAGAGAATTTTGGCTTTTCTCTAATTGGAAATGTAACTAATGAACTATTTGGTTCAGTTTTTTATATATAGTCCTGGGATTTTTGGCAGAAAATATTTTTATTCCCGGAATGAACTCTAATATCCTAGAGTATTGGAATAACAGTGTTGCACAAAACCCTAGTGCATCCACTCTCCTAATATCTCCTTAAGTGTAAATCCTGAAAAACTGCCAAACTTATACTCGAAGTCTGAATTCTCACTGTAACTGTTCTACTTCTATTGGCTTCAAATGGTTTGTACAGAATGGAAATTTCGGGTTGTCACAACATCCCTCTTCATACAGGGCCACCAGTACTCCTTCTTTGGATCGAGAACTTCGATCGATGTGCCTCCTCCATCAAAATGGTACGCGTTACGCCCACAAACGGTACCCAAGTCCAACCCTGAAATGTCATAAGTCCCCGACTATCGGTAACGAACTCCGACACCTGCCCAACAACCTGCTCCCGCTTTCGGTTCTCTGGTCTCGCAGCCTCAGCCTGGGCCCCTCGATGGTGTCCAATACCGGAGTCATCACCGTCAACCTCATACAAATGTCTCGGATCGGGGCGCTCTCCGACCTACGGCTCAAAGCATCGGCTACGACATTAGCCTTGCCCGGGTGCTACAGGATCTCGCAATCATAATCCTTCACCACATCCAACCATCTCTTCTGGCGCATATTCAGGTTTGGCTGATCCATCAAGTACTTCAAACTCTTGTGGTCCGTGTATATGGTACACCGAACCCCATATAGATTGTGCCGCCAGATCTTGAGGGCAAACACCACAGCCCCCAACTCCAGATCGTGCGTGGGATATCTCGACTCATAAGGCTTCAGCTGCCTCGATGCATATGCTATAACGTGCCCCCTCTGCATAAGCACTGCCCCTAACCCAGATATGGATGCATCACAATATACCACAAAATTCTCCATCCCTTTCGGGAGTGCGAGCATCGAGGCCTCGCACAACTTCTGACGAAGGGTCTCAAATGAGGACTGCTGCTCCGGACCCCAAGAAAATGCAACACCCTTCCCGGTCATCTTGGTAAGTGGCACGATGATCTTGGAAAAATCCCTAATAAACCTCCGATAATAGCCGGCCAATCCCAGAAAGCTCCCGATCTTAGTAGGTGATCTCGGCACCTCCCATCTCATCACTGCCTCAATCTTGGCCGGATCGACCAATATCCCTTTCTGGTTAACAAGATGTCCTAGGAACTGAACCTCTCGTAACCAGAAATCACACTTGGAGAATTTGGCATACAGCCTCTTCGATCTCAGAACACCAAGGATTTCCCTCAAATGCTCCTCATGCTGCTCTCTAGACCTTGAGTATACCAAGATATCATCAATGAATATGATCAACGACTGATCCAGCATCGGCCTGCACACCCTGTTCATGAGGTCCATGAATGCAGCTGGGGCATTGGTGAGCCCAAAAGGCATCACCACAAACTCGTAATGTCCATAACGAGTGCTGAATGCAGTCTTCTGGATATCTTCATCCCGAACCCTCATCTAATGATAACCCGACCTCGAATCTATCTTGGAGAACCAAGATGCCCCCTGCAACTGATCGAACAGATCATCGATCCTAGGTAACAGATACCGGTTCTTGACCGTCAACTTGTTCAGCTCCCGATAATCAATACACATCCGGTGTGAACCATATTTCTTGTTGACAAAAAGGATCGGTGCTCCCCAAGGTGAGCTACTCGGTCGAATAAACCCCTTTTCCAACAGCTCCTGAAGCTGCGAGGATAACTCCTGCATCTCTGGCGGCGCGAGACGATAAGGCGCCTTGGTGATAGGTGCCGCTCCCTGAATCAAATCAATACGGAACTTCACTTGTCTTTCCGGACGCACGCCCGGCAGTTCCTCGTGAAAAACATTCGGGAACTCGCACACTACTGGAACCTCGTCAACCGAACTTTGCCTCCCAGTGGCCACTCATGCGTCCATCACATAGGCTATGAATCCACTGCAGCCCTGCTGCAAACTCTGCCTTGCCCTGACAGCCGAACAAAACGCTGACCCACACCGGGTCCCTTCGCCATACACAGTAAGCACTCCCCCACTAGGGTCTCGCATAGTCACTAGCTGTTTCTCGCAGCCAATGACCGCTCCAAACTTCCTCAACCAGTCCATGCCCACGATGACACAGACATCTCCCATAGCGATAGGAACTAGGTCTATAGGGAAATCGACACCAAAAATCTCTAGCACACATCCTCGAATGACGTCGGTGGCATAAACCGCCTTCTCATCAGGTATGGAAACCCTCAGAGGTCGAGTCATCAACTCTCGATCAATACCGAGGTGCTGACTAAAAGCCAGATATACAAAAGACCGACTCGCACCCGAGTCAAATAATACCAAGGCAGGTACAGAATTCACAAGAAAAGTACCTACGCATATCATAAAATAAGCACAACATCTCAGCATAAAAATAAATACATGAAAGAATACATACCAGCCATGACATCGGGCGCCATGCGGACCTCCTCCGCAGTCAACTGAAAAGCTCTCCCACGAGCCCTCGGGGCCTCGGCCTTCACTGGTCGAGTCTCAGTAGCCCTAGCAGTAGGCGCAGATCCCTGGAGAAGCTGAGGACACTCAGCCTTCCGATGGCCGGTCTGGTTGCAATAGAAGCAAACCATAAATCCCTTGGGGCAATCCCTAGTGATGTGCCCCTCCTTGCCACATTTGTAGCAAGCACCTGATCGACAGGCCCCCTCATGACCCTTGTCGCACTTTCCGCAAGTATGGCCCTTCTGACCTCCTATCCTCAAATCGGCGGACTTGGTCCGCTTGGCTGCCGGCTGGGACTGAGCCGGCCGCCGATCCACTTGCTGAGACTTGGCCTCCTCCCTGGCCCGAGTCTCCAACTCGATCTCCCTCTTCCGGGCATTTTCCTGGAGCTCAGCAAATGTCCGGTATGTCGAGTTCGATACGAACTCCCGAATATCTCTCCTCAGTATACCCAAATATCGGCTCATCCGTGCCTGCTCAGTGGACACCTGCTCAGGGCAGAACATCGCCCTCTCATGAAAATTTTGGGTGACCACAACAACTGAATCATTACCCTGCTTGAGGGTCAAGAACTCCTGAACCAGTCGTTCCCTCTCCACCGGGGGAACATACTCATCTCTGAACATGGTGGTGAATTTCTCCCAAGTCACCGCTGAAATCTCCTCAAGAGTGAAGTTCGCCGTCACGAACTTCCACCAATCCTTTGCTCCCAGGCGGAGCTGGTTTAAAGCGAACTGCACCCTCAGATGCTCCGGACATGAACACGTGTAGAAGCATCCCTAAATGTCAGCAATCCATCGCATCGCAGCGATCGAGTCCTGCATCCCATCAAACTCGGGTGGCTTCATGTTGCTGAACTCCCGGAACAGCAACGAGTCACCTCCCTAAGGTCTGGCAGCAGCCACAGTTGCTGTAGCTGCAGCGGCCGCAGCCTTAGTCACCGCGGCGTACCGCTCATCAAAAGTCTCCAACAGCGTGGTCTTGATAGACCTAAACATCTCCGGAATCTCGGCCCGGATTGCCGCAGCCACCTCATCGTGGATCATCTAACGAAGCTCCTCGTCACTCACACCGCTCGTCCCAGGTCTGTGGCGTGTCCCAACCATGATGCCTCTGAAATACAACATAAAAATATCAGAGACCCAATCGAGCATACTCGTACTCGATAACGCAACCCTACTCGACCTCCGATACCCAAAGGATTCTTACTTGGACTGTCCACTGATCCGGTGTCTTCAGTAGTACGGGCCCTATACTACTGACTACACTGCATCCGCATTCACCCCAAGTCCTCCTCCTTGGACCCCGGATCACAAGTACTCTATTCTTGCTATGCACTGGCTACCTACTCTCTCTCAAAGCATCTCATAGCAGCAGGTTTCCCCTAGACTAAGGCATCACAAATCAGGCCACTCTAGTCCTAATATGAATACCTAGTCTACTCTAGCATGCATAACATATCATAACATTTCTCATAACACATATTATAAGGGTATTTTGGGGATTTTACCGTTCAGGCGCTGGCTAACCGTACACACTGCTTCATCCTTGGTTATCACAAAATCCCTTGTAAAATTTTATTTTTTTTATTTATTTTTTTTGAATTTTTTTTCTCAAATCCTCGGTTTGAGTTCAGTTACGCCCGAAGGTGTACCCGAATCCCTCAAACCATGGCTCTGATACCAACTTGTAACAACGTAAATTTTCAAAACAAAATTTTCATTTCTTAAAAAACATGTTTTCATCCAAAACAAGTCATAAAGATCCAATGTATCATATCACAATACAAATCATATAAATCCCAAGATCATAAATCCTCCATCAGTGTGTACAGATCACGCCGGCGCCTTCGCACGGTCCCCGCTAGTACCTGAAACACATAACACAACAACTGTAAGCATAATTGCTTAGTGAGTTCCCAATATACTACTTACGCACATACGCCTTTCCAGACCATGACCTTCCGGTCCATGTGTCTTAGGGGACTTTCGTCCCGACCTGCTAAACCTTTCGGTCTTACCCGCATCGACCTTCCGGTCCACATCACAATGTCTTCCGGCCCATAACATAAAATGCCTTCCGGCCCATATCAAGCATAGCATACATAGCACATACAAACGGCTAACTTATCATATTCAATGCATACAACTCATAACATATCCGACCTCTTGGTCACACATAAATACCCTTCCGGGTACAGTATAGTGAGAAGACTCACCTCACAGGAAGTCTAGAATCTCACGTGCTCGCTATCTCCGAATCTCAAAACGAAGACCCAACCCCGCCTAATCATAACGAAATATCATTCTAATTAATATAGACTTTCAAGACTAGGCTATACTCTTATCATTATTCCACAAAGCGGTAAAAGACCATTTTACCCTTCCTTGACTCATGTTGACCAAACCCTAAAAGTCAATGAAAGTCAACTGACCACAGTATGCAGGGCATACATCGGTGAGTCACAAACGGGAGTCGCAACCCCTTACGCTGCGCGTACTGGGAGTTACGCCCAGCGTAAATCCCAGATTCATCCATACCATATTTCTTGTCTTAAATGGTTAAGACATTCCTTCAACTTCCAAATCTGGCTCTCTATAAGCCTCCTAATCTATAAAGTCGGAACCTTTAAGCCTTGGCATGGTTGTAAAGGCTCCTACACCCTCTAACACCTTCCTTTTCACCTCCAAAGACCTAGATCTCATGCATGGCTAAATATATACGTCCAAGATCACATTTTTATGAACATACCACTCAAATGAACTTGGAATATGGTAGATCTAAGCCAATGGAGACTACTTGCTCATAAAGTCTCCATCTTGGGGACCAAAACCCTAGAAATTGGTCCATGAAGCATACCATAAGAACTACAAGGCAAGATCTGAACTTTTTACCTTAGGAAGAAGCTCCAACCTTTGCTTATCCCGGATCTACACTTGCACACCAACTTCTAGCCTCCACAATGGACTCCTCTTTCCTTTTGCTACCTTGAAATGTCACTTCAAAGCTTAGAACACTCACAAACAAGCTATGAACGAAGGAACAACTCTCTTAGGGTTTCTTTCTGGAGGATGGTGGCTGAGGAACCAAGCCATCTCATTCCTTTTATAGCCAACAACTCAAATTAGGGTTTTGGGTCTGGATCGATTACGCTCGGCGTAACCTTGGGTACGCCCAGCGTACCCGACGATGACGTGTTTAAATGAGGCGCGCGAGTACGCGCAGCGTACTCCTTGTACGCCCAGCGTACTTGCCCAACACAAAGGCCCAAAATGAAAAAAAAAAAAAAAAAAAAAGATGAAGGGCTAATCGGTTGAACCTGAATTTCGGCTGTTACAAATATAGGCTCAACACAAGCTAGAAAGAAGGTTCAAGACAAGAATGCTCTCAAATGAGCAAAAAGGCCGATACTTTATGCCTCCATGGACCAAGATAAGTCTAGATCTGAAGTTGCAACCCCATATCTAGTCCCAAAACCCAAAACGGATTCCAAACATGCTAAAAAGCCCCAAGTCATCATCCATGAAAAGATCTAGAAGGGTAAAGCTCAAGGTAATGACTTGTTACCTCAGAAATGTGCCCAAGATGAAGTAAATTCTGGATCTACACGAGTTCCATGATGCTAGCCTCTTGATCTACAAGTTTCCTTCACTAGAATCACCTTCTAAAGCTAAAAAAACTCTCACCAATGGCTCACACTCGATTTTAGGGTTTACTGACTCTCAAGGGTAACAAGGAGGCTGAGGGGAGGACATAAGATCCTTTAAATAGGGTGCAACCCCTAAGATTTAGGGTTTTCTCTTCCCAGCACTGACTCGTCGAGTCCAACCGCCGACTCGGCGAGCCAGGTCACGTATCACGTGCCCAACACACGTTCCGACTCGACGAGTTAAAGCTCCAACTCGCCGAGTCTAATTTTCCTCTTACACATTACACCCCTGAACTCTTGCTTCCGAACTTGGGATGTTAATAATGAAATCAAAAGTCCTATAATTGTAACCAGAGTCTCTTGTAGGGAGAGCGTGATAGTTGTATGTAGATCTATATTGGGTTTGACAAACCCACACCTTAGCTGCATGCAACAGCTAGACCGGCAGGTCTGGGGTGACATATGTCATTAACATTCCGACGCCTGAAGAACGTCCTATACAAGGTCGACTGAGTCATAGCATGGTTATAATAACTCACATGGGGTATTAACAAAACATAAGATTTATGGGATTTTCCTTCAATTAAACGAGTTTATGTCGATTTAAACTTGCATAATTTACAACTTATATGGAAAATACTAGTACATTATTAGTCTTGGCATTTAAGACTACAATACAATTTAAAAAGGAAAAATATTGGATTTTTCTTGAACAAACATCACTTTTACAAAAAAAAATGATTTTAACATTACATTCAAAAGCTTCTGAACTCACCAACTTAATTGCTGAAACTTTTTCAAAACTACTTGTATTCTCAGGAAATCAGTAAATCAGGTAAACAACTGCTTTTGAAGATGGGACGCTAAGGTGTCAAACATTTCATTTTTGGTCAACATAATGTAATTGATTTAGAAACATGTAAACTTATACTATGATGCAACTTTTTCAATTACATTTATGTTGGTTGTGTTTGTTATGTTCACTATTATACTTGTTGTTATGATATTATACATGAAGTCCTCTATCCCAGACATTTCCGTCATCCTTGATTTAGGGGTGTGACACATACATAACAAATAGATTATGGGATAATAAAAAATTAATATATCTTATCTTTTCAAAAAAAATCAAAGCAACTAAGCCATTGACATTTACTTTTAAATTTTTGAAACTCATCCTATTTATAACAAATTACAATAGTTTGAAAATCAAATGTAAATAACGTAGGCTTTGTCACCAAATAACAAAATGACAATATAACAAACCGATTATGTAGTTTTAAAATTTATAATTAAAAAATTAGATAAGCAACATTTAATCTATATTAACATTTCTAAAGAATCGAATCAACTAATTATCTTATTCTATTTATCTATAGAGACAATTTAGAACACTTTTAAAATTTTAAAACTTATCATATTTATAACAAATGTCAAAATTTTAAAATCAAATGCAAATAATGTAAGTGTTATCCCTTCATAAATCATAACAAACAGAATAAGATAACAAACCGATTATGTAGTTTTAAATTTTATAATAAAAACAATTAGATAAGCAACATCTATTCTATCTTATCTTATCTAAAAAATAAAGTCAACTAAATGTATTATCTTAATTATCTATACAAACTAACTACAAATTTTAAAAATCAAAATTTAAATGGTGGATATATATTATCTCTTTGTAAAATCGTAGAGGTGTATTTATACATTATAGTTTTGCCGCCAAACTCCAACCTATTTCTCATTCAAGTATGATATTCCAACAATCATAAAGTATGTTCATCTTTTAATTTATTGTTTCGTCTTTCGTTTTTTATTTATGTTCTCAACTATTATTTACTAATCTTTATCTTATTCGACAGCCATCGTGAAGACATTTAACAAATATAACAAGGAATAACATGAAATTGATGAAAAACTACAAGGTTGTCTTCTTCAAAAACAAAGCAAACGTTACAAAGCACTTGAAAACTAGAAATGAGACCAGGTGATTATTGATGTTGTAAGTTCCGAGAATCAAAGGTTGGAACCTTCTGCAGTAAACACATCAGATACAACAGACTCGACAATTACAAAAAGAAACAAAATACCCTGACTCATCGTTCAGACCCGAAACCAGTTTTTTATAGTCAGTCATTTGTTAGACGATGACAATGTACCGTATGCCGAGTTAATTATTATTTCATTCGTATTTAAAAAAAATCATAATTTCAAAAAAGTTCTTCAGTTTCTTAATTTTATTTATGAATTCTAATCAAGTTATTCATACGGGATTGGGATCCCACGAGACTTTTTGACATCCCTATATCTGGCTGAAGATGATGTAGGTGTAACCCAACCACAACCGGAAGATAATATAGGTGTGAGTCAGTCACATCCGAACGAAGATGATGTAGGTGTGAAATGGCCGCATCCATTCATAGATAGTGATGAGGACGTGGATTATTTGTTTAAAGATTATATATATTACTATGTTTAATTGTAATCCTTAATAATAAAAATGAATGTGAATTCATTTTTATGTTGGTATTAATCAAGTCTAGCAATAAATATCATTAGTTATATTTTTTAATATTTCTAATGACTCTTGGTTTTAACAATTTGGTATATTTATGGTTTTAGCTACTTAGATATTTTTATTTTTATTGATTATTATCGAATTTTATTGTTTATTGTTTCTTTTCATAGTTTATTTGTTTTCTTATATTTATTGTATAATTAGGATAACTGATATTATTCTATTTTTTAATTTATAGGTGTTATCGTAATTATCTATACAAACTAACTACAAAATTCGAAAATGATCTTTGATTTTTATTCTTTTTTTTTTTTTAAAAACTAGTTAATATTCCTATTTATATCAACTTACTTATATTTTGTATGTTCATCAATTTTTTAAATATTTTTATATTCGATTAGTGCATCAAATAGCATCCTAATTTCATAATAATTATTTTATAAAATGAACATTTTAAACTACTTCAACCGCAGAATATTCATCAACAAAAGTCAAATTTTGATTTGCAAACACACGTAACGTATATTATGTAATACACAATTACCTATCTATTGGCACACACAAAAACAAATTTTACGATTGTTTAAACAATCGATATATATATATATATATATATATATATATATATATATATATATATATATATATATATATATATATATATATATATATATATATAATAATAAAACAACACAAAAACAACTAACATAAAGAGGGGGGGGGGGGGGGGGGGGGGGGTACATGTCAATAGCTTAACATCATGTCTTAAAGGTAGAAGATGAAGTCCTTACAAGTTAGAATGTAATGATATTATGGTCATATCTATTTTTTTTTAAATTGCGCTTTTAAAATATAAAAAAGGAAGGTAAAATATTAATAAAACAGATTTATGCAAATATAATATTTTAAAAGATTAAAAATGGAAAATATGATATTACTTTCATAAATTTAAGTAAGTTTCTATTTCTTATGGTTAACTAAAAGTAAAATTTTATTTTCTTGGGATCATTCATATATTTTTTTTTCTGATTATTTGGATGGCAATTACATAGATAAATATTTTCATTACAACATTGTACTTTTATTTTTTCCAAAGTACAATGCTCTTATAGGAAAAATTAAAGTATAATACTATAATTTAAAATTTTATTTTTTAGATTTACAATATTTATTTATTAAATTATAAAATTTGAAAATCAAAAATTTATAATTGGATATGACAAAAGAAAACAAACGAATTTTAAAAACTTGACATTTTCCTAATTTTAAATTTAAAAATATATCCTAAACTTTCTGCATTATCTATCCTAACTAAATAAATGTTGGATATGTTACATTGACTTATTCTTATCCCTCCAAAATATTAACGTGGATTCATTATATATACTACATATTTCGCCAATTTGAAGTCTCTTATTCTTATTCTCATTCATCTCCTGCTCCCGCAAAAGGTATGTTTTTCTTATGTTTTTTGCTTTTATGTAACGTCTTGTTCCGAATCGCTTTACTAATTTGGGACTGTGGCCTGAACATGGGTTATCATAAGTCTTAGAGCCTTTGGAAGAGAGAGATCTAGAACCATTTAGGTATAGGCGATGTAATTGAGGTGATCCGGGGGTTTGGGTTGTGCCTAGGAGCCAAGGGGTATATCGGTAAAATGGCAGTTTGATCTCTTTATTAATTTTGGATTTTTTTTAGGAAGGTTTTGAGGTGAAGATAAGTTGATCGATGTGTAGAGCTTCTTGCCATCTTTATGTGGATATAAAGAACGTCAAAAACGGAGTTGAAACGAAGAAGTTATGGTCGTTTGAAGTTGGAGTGGTTCGGGTGAGTGATCGTTGACTTGTTGATCGAGCTCATTTAAGTCTCACAGCATAAGCAAGGAGTGCTCACGATGTGAGGAGCTTCTGATGCACTAAAACCCTAATTTTCGGGTATTTAAAGGTATGAGATGATTAAGGTTGCTCCACCTCAGCATCTTTCACTCCCACGGCCTCCGGAAACCCTAATCTCAGCCCCCATTGAAGTTCTTGGTGATTTTAGTGTTATTCAAGAGATGTTGGAGGCTTTGAAGCTCATTAAGGAAAAGAAGATATTGGTGGAGTGTTAACACGCTGTCGCATACGTATTAAACAAATAAATTTATCCCTGCTGGTTGCACTAAAAATATAGCACAGGGAAGCAGGGTCGAATCATCAAGGACACAGCCTAATGGTCAATGCCTTTTTGCATCAGGCACAATCTAGTCAAGACATAAATTATTAAGAAGGTGGATTTCGATTAAACTAAAAACTAAAAATGCAGTGATATTAAATTAAACGAAAATCAATAATAAAAACGGTTTCAAATCTGCTGCGACTTTCCTAATCATGCACCTAACACAGATCTGACTATTTGAGATGCGTTCTATCTAAGCTGGTACTAAGAAAAACTAACAAGCTCTAGTAATTTCTCTTTTACCTAAACTAGTTAACCAAAACAAGCTCTTTGAATTAATCCTAACTTTTTATTGTCTAATCAAACAAGCTCTGAATTAAGATCAGAAAAGTTGAATCAAGTTCTTTGTAAAATTCCCAGCAATATCCAATACTTCTCACAAGCTTGGAAGCGTAAAGATATAATTTTTACAGTTTATACCAGAGTTCAATCCCAAAACGGAACCAATCTGATACTTGTTTACCAGTTGAAAAGAACAATTACAAACTATATCAACTAATTAACTGGAATGATAAAACCCTAGCTAGGTGATCAGACTAACAATAATTAAAATCAAACATTCATTAAGAACAAAACTGAAGAATCTAGATAGAAACAATAATCAAAAATCAGATCTACTAATCAATCAAATGAAAAATACTTGTCTTTGCAAAACTGAAAACTAAGGTTTAGCCAGACATGGCCAAAATATGATCAAAACAGATGAAAAGAGACGTCAAACAACTAATCTTACTAATCTAATTGAAGGAGATGATCCATAGTCTTCAGATCTTCAGAAATCGTCGAAATCAGAGAAGACACACCTCCAAAATCGTATTTTCGTCGTCTGCTACCTCTGGAATTGCCAACTTAGGTTACTAGAAGTTAATGAGGGTCTATTTATACGTCCAACAGCAAAAACGATGCGCATGCGATCGCATATAGACAACCTGCGATCGCATGTATTACCGAAAACGCGTCACGAGCCTTTTAAATGAAGTACAATACCATTTTGATAAATTTTTGCCAACATGTGATTGCATGAGCACAACCTGCGATCACATGTTTTGAATTTTCATTCGCGGATGAATTTTTGGCACAAAAAAAACTCGAAGACAAGCTGCGACCACAGTTACAATCGCATAAAGGCCCCATGCGATCGCATCGACCATATTTGCAATTGGATGTTTTGCCTATGATGTCCTAAATTTCATCTACTTTTCAGATCATCTTGAATCACATCTATCGGAGTTACAGTTCATGAGATATGGTCAAAATACTGACAGGGGGTCAAAGCTGCCAGCAACATCCTTTAACTTTAGATTGCAGATTCTATCTTCGTGTGATCAATTCGATCGAATGTTTCTTGACCAAAGCATCTTGAAAACATTCCTGATAATCCTTCATAAGTCCCAAGCTCAATTTTAAGCTCCAAACATGCATCCAGCTGCTCCCAAAACACTACTCCACTTGAGCTATCTGAAACTGACATAAAAACGTGAGCAGTACGGGAATTCTAACGATAATAAAAACAACCCTATAAGAAGCAAAAAAAGCATCTAATAAATCTCCCCAAGCTTAAAACTTACTTTCCCTCAAGTAAGAAGAAGATAAAACATTATAAATAAATGGAAATATGTAGATGACCTAAAAAGAATTTAAAATAAAATAAAAAGAAAAATTAAACCAAAGTAGTTCACTCTTTTTTTGTCATATGATCAGATTTCACAACGAGGAAGCTCCAATAAAAATACTACCTAGATAACAGTCTCAAAACTTTATATTAACGATTCATATTTCATATTTAATAAGTCAAACCAAGCTTGAGCAAATAATTTTTACGTCGAATTACATTTGTGAAAACAATGTATTTTTAAAAAATAATTTCACAAAAATTTGTTTATAAACACTTAGCTTGACTAACCCTCCATTTTTTCCAAACGCATCCAGTAAACGCGGTAAGCTCCATTATGGACAGAAAATCCAAGCTTATGAATTCCACTATCGATGGATCAATCTCATTGTACCACACATCTTCTTCGTCTTGATCAACTCTTCAGATTTAACTTGTTTGCTTCTTGAATTCAACTTGAACTTGACTTGAATTTGACTTTGAATTGTATATTTCTTCGAGTTGCTTGGTGTACCATTTCTAACATATATATATATATATATATATATATATATATATATATATATATATATATATATATATATATATATATATATATGTATGTGACATCCCCAATTTCACGGCCTGAAAAGACCAATTTGTTTATGCTTTGTTTTTAAAAACATAGTAATCTTTTAAAGAAAACAGTTGCGGAATTTGTTCCCAAAACAGAATATGATAAAAATTATCAAAGCATTTCTTTAAAGAAATGTATTTTCATTTTATAACAAAATCTCGGGATGTCATGTTCAATACAGACCAAAAGCATAAACAGAACAAAATAGACCTTACAACAGTTATTCATAACTACTGGCCTATAATCTAAAATCTCTCGTTAATTCCACCAACTCATACTCTTGTGCCATTACCTGTAATGCAAAGAAAACTGACTGGGTCAGGCTTGGGAGCCTGGTGAGCATATAGGGTTTTCAACCCACAATAATATAATTATTATATTTAATTATTAAACAATCAATCCAATTACCTGCCCCCATTATCTTCCTCTATTTCATAATGATTTACCCTAAGAACCAATTACCCTTCTCCCATTTATTCCTAAGAATTGCCCTAAGGAATTGGCACAAAGTCTAGTGCTGCCATGGTTCTTAGATTACCTCTGGTGAACACGCAGTTGAAAATAATTAATAAACATCTAGTTCAAGAACACCCATTGAACACACTCCGTTCAATAATACCTAATGAATACCTA
Organism: Lactuca sativa; assembly: GCF_002870075.4. Lineage (NCBI taxonomy): Eukaryota > Viridiplantae > Streptophyta > Magnoliopsida > Asterales > Asteraceae > Lactuca > Lactuca sativa. Next base: position 213,134,203 of record NC_056623.2, on the reverse strand, counting down.
GTTCAAAACACCTAATGAACACTTAGTTCCAATATCCCTGGCGAACTCAATCACCTAAGGAACACAGAGTACGAAAGCTCTTAGTTCAAACCACGTGATAATAATGTATATCTCGATCCTACGAAACCACTAATATTATTAACACATATAAATCATATTTCTAAAACAATTTATCCCATCCCGTCGATCCCCACATACTGACCCTATACATTAATCTTACGAGATATAGCCTAAGGAAATCGATATGAGCAACAACTGACGAAGCTGCTTTGGAAATTCCTTAGCAGCAAATGAGGATCAATAAAGACGTCGAATGAGGGGAATGGAATAAGTTTCACCACGAACCTTCGTTCGTAAAAGAAAGAACCACAAGACATTTTAAGTTAGGGGTAGTTATCAATGCCTAGACTGTGGTCTGAATATCGTGAGGTATATAACCCCCGACGCACCCTATCCGGCAATGGAAACACTGATTAATGCCTAGGCTGTGGTCTGAACCCCCAGACTCACCCTATCCGACATTGGAAACGCTGACTAATGCCTAGGCTATGGTCTGAACCCCCATACTCACCCTATCCAGCATTGGAAACGCTGACTAATGCCTAGGCTATGGTCTGAACCCCCAGACTCACCCTATCCAGCATTGGAAATGGAAAAACCGACTAATGCCTAGGCTGTGGTCTGAATACATGAGGTATTTCACCTCCAGGCGCACCCTATCCAACAATATAACACCAGACATACCTAGCAGTGGTCTATTACCGACACACTTTATTAGGCAGTCTACGAAACTCCTTTAATTACTTTGTGAAAGAAAACGCTAACATATGAAGCTCGGTCGATCACTTCATAAAAGAAACGTTGACTCCAAAGCTCTCTCAAAATAAAAGTATGGGGAAATACTACTAGAGTATTCCCGTATGCTCCCGTAACCGACACAAAAATCTGTCAAAAAGACTTTGTACATGATAGTACTTCTGGCACATTATAGTACTCTGGTATGCGAAAGAATTGTACCCGAGAACATAATAGTACCCCGGCACAAGCAGCACCCAAGACACAGAGCTTTGAAAAATACTTCGTACATAAAATGTACTTCTATACGTAGGACATACCCCACCGATCATCAATCTCACAACACACGTACTCTTAATATGAGGCTACCCAATGTCCAACCTTAATGGAACCAAACATCCCTATTTAAGTCTTAACCCATCACTAGGCAAACCTACAATACTTATAATCAATTTCCGATACTATCTCCGTTTAGGAAAAAGCTAACTAATGTATACTTAACACAACGTTTTAAGTAATAATATCATATATATACATCTTAACACATATTGAACCATATCCGATTCGCACGTTGTATATCATCAAATATATCTAACACGTATTTCCGACAATAACAAATACTTCACATACATATGTATATTTCATACTTTAATCAATTCTTGTATTAAAATCACGTTCCTAAAAGGGACTATACACATGATACCTTATCGAATGAAAACGTAATTCAAAAATACATAATCCGTACTCCCGGATCTAAAATTAACCTCTTGATCTGATCCCTACTCTCGGATCTAAAACAAATCTCTTGATCTGATCCATACTCTCGGATCTAAAACTATTCTCTTGATCTGATCCATACTCTCGGATATAAAACTAATCTCTTGATCTGATCCATACTCTCGGATCTAAAACTAACCTCCTAATCTGATCCATACATCCAGATCTAAAACAAGTTTATCTCTTCATCCTTTTATCTCATGGTCCAACCCATATTTTATCACCTCCATCAACCTCATCTACTCATGTTCTACCCAACATATTTTTAGATACAAATTAAATATATAGTTTAACTCATTAAAACTTATATAATTCATCCATTCCACAATCATCTCAAATAAACAACAATATATTATACACATAGCACGTATTTCATAGCAAATACTTAATATTTATGTGTTAGAAGAAAGCGACCACACACTCACACATATAAACAACAATATACATAATACATTCAAACAATACTTGTATTATTATTGTGTTTATAAAAGGGACTATACGCTCACTTGATCAGAAGATGATCGGACAACACTACGGCTTGTAGAAGTAGTATTCTTCGGTTAAACCGGGATCACTTCACACACCGGGTTTCTCGCGGGCAGAGCTTCGGCTCGGAAACTCTTTTCTTCTCGGGATCTTTGGGCTTCGGGACTTGCTTCGGGTCTCGGGGTTGATACTGGGGCTTCAGGGGTTAAAATAGGGCTTAGAGGGTGTATCGGGAGTGGGAGAGAAGGGATGGAGCAACCATAGTCGGCTGGCCCTTCAAATCTATTTATAGGGCAAATTTGGCCCTTGCCACGTCATGGGATCCTTTTGCCACGTCGTGGGCTTGATCGTCACTACATGCGTCATCCCAAGTTGCATTTGGGGGACTCCTAGAGCTGTCAGGAGACTTGCCACGTCGTGGCACTGCTTGCCACATCGTGGTCTCTGACAGTTTTGGGGTTTCGCGCCCCGAACTTCAGATCTTCATAACTTTCGCATACGAACTCTGTTTTCGACGTTCTTTATATCGACGCGAAGGTGAGATTATGCTCTACAACTATCTTTTAGACTCCATTGGCTAATTTTGATTTTATTTTTAATATATTATAAGTATATTACTTATATATTATCTTTAGGAGGCCGGGACAGGAAAACTCTGTTATAAACTCATAACTCCTTCATTTGAACTCCGTTTTCGTCTGTCTTTTTATTGTTGGACTACTATCGATGAGATCTTCAATTATCATTTATATCACTAAGGATAGATATCTATCTACCTTAAATTCACTATTTACGTCGCGCTGGGTCGCGTTGGGTCATGCCGGTTCTGTCGCGAAACTTCGACAGGTCATAACTTCTTCGTTATAACTCGGATTTTGGCGTTCTTTATATGCACGGAAACCATGTGACATATACTAAAACTTGGTTAAGATTAATCCTTCTAAATAATCTTCCATCAAAAAGTCATTTTTTATGCTTATCGTCTCTAAATTGACTAGCCCGGATCTACGGGCGCTACAATTATCTCCCCCTTAGGATGATTATGTCCCGGAATCATCAACGAAATATGGCTTGCATAATGATTCCACACGTTATCTCTTCATCCTAGGTAATAAGCATAACTTCTATGTTTCCTCGAAAGAGTATTTAACTCTATGGCTTTCTTGACCGCAGACGTTGCCTAATCTTGCATTTGCTTATCGTACTATGTTGTACTTTCAATCATAACATCTGAGTAACAAAATAAATCCGTATTGAGGACTCCTTCTTTTTCTTAGGATAAGTACTTTCATTCATCTATTACAATAGATCGATGGGTCATGTTCTAATGACCTCTCATCGTATGATGCAACGCTTAGACTCAAGTCTCCTAGAGTCAATTTACAGAATGGAATATACCTTCCTTCATATTCTAATGTGATATAATCACATTTTTTTACATGTAGCATTTCTAGCTACAAGCTTCCTTAACAACGAGCACGATGCTATCGATCGCATTGATTTCAATCTTCTGACTTGACTCAGATGCTACCTCAAACTTGGTTCTCTGAACCACGTAACAAACTCATCGTAGTCGGACTCAATTTGATATGGCCACTAGGGTCGGAATAACAACCATCTTACTAGTCACTACCGAAACAAGGGTAATGACACACTTGAACAAAACGGAATCAATTACTAGCTTCTTGGTAACCTTGCGACTTTCCCTGATCCAAGTGCAAGTCCTGTGCTTCCGGTAGTATATGCATCTATGACCTTTCACACCTACTCATACTCGTCCCACGTATTGTCCCGCAGTCGACCAAGTCACCATACAAGAAAATCACAAAACAATTTAACACATACGAATGTGTCCAAATAATCATAAACAATTTCCCTAAACTCTACTAGGACTTCTTCATTGCTCAATCTTCAATCATTAACTCTACTTCAACTCGATTGGTGATGGAAATTCCAGACGATGGGACAACTTCAAGAATTACACCAACCATTCCATCATCTTGCCAATCGAAGGTGTACTTCAGACGTACCATACTCCTCTGAACGTTTCGTTATTTTATCATACATAAAGTAAAGGCATGACACCAATTTTACCATATCTTCCGATAGGTGTCATTCACTATCATAAGCCATCTTTATATCCTTCATTTACTCAAATCTCTACAAGTCTTCACCATAACCTTTTGTACATCCAAGCAGACATTTGGTGTACCAAGCGAGAATTATTTTTTAAGATAAGAAAGTTTTTAATTACGATAAACGTATAAATCTCCTTATCACCCCGAAACATTTACATGCTAGTTCTAATATCGTAGTCATACGCTTAGAATCCTACACACATAAGGTTTCCAGATCCGGTTGGCAACAGACCATAGATCCAAACAAATAATAGCATCAATATAACTATCACACAAAACATTTAGCACATAAAAGCTTTTTAGGCATCATTCCTAAGATAAACTAGTGCTTGTGTCAATTTAGGTGTACTACCTAACATATTTTAGACACACTCCTCACAATCATTACTTAGCATTCTAAGTTTAAGTCTAGAAATTTCCTACAAATTCCTAGTTCGCTTAAACTAATGCTCTGATACCAACTGTGACATCCCCAATTTCACGGCCAGAAAAGACCGATTTCTTTATGCTTTGTTTTTAAAATCAGAGTAATCTTTTAAAGAAAACAGTTGCGGAATTTGTTCCCAAAACAGAATATGATAAAAATTATCAAAGCATTTCTTTAAAGAAATGTATTTTCATTTTATAACAAATCTTGGGATGTCATGTTCAATACAGACCAAAAGCATAAACAGAACAAAATAGACCTTACAACAGTTATTCATAACTACTGGCCTATAATCCTAAATCTATCGTTAAGTCTACCAACTCATACTCTTGTGCCATTACCTGTAATGCAAAGAAAACTGAGTGGGTCAGGCTTGGGAGCCTGGTGAGCATATAGGGTTTTCAACCCACAATAATATAATTATTATATTTAATTATCAAACAATCAATCCAATTACCCACCCCCATTATCTTCCTCTATTTCATAATGATTTACCCTAAGAACCAATTACCCTTCTCCCATTTATTCCTAAGAATTGCCCTAGGAAATTGGCACAAAGTCTATTGCTGCCGTGGTTCTTAGATTACCTCTGGTGAACACGCAGTTCAAAATAATTAATAAACATCTAGTTCAAGAACACCCATTGAACACACTCCGTTCAATAATACCTAATGAATTCCTAGTTCCAAACACCTAATGAACACTTAGTTCCAATATCCCTGGTGAACTCAATCACCTAAGGAACACAGAGTACGAAAGCTCTTAGTTCAAACCACGTGATAATAATGTATATCTCGATCCTACGAAACCACTAATATTATTAACACATATAAATCATATTTCTAAATCAATTTATCCCATCCCGTCGATCCCCACATACTGACCCTATACAATGATCTTACGAGATATAGCCTAAGGAAATCGATATGAGCAACAACTGATGAAGCTGCTTCGGAAATTCCTTAGCAGCAAACGAGGATCAATAAAGACATCGAATGAGGGGAATGGAATAAGTTTCACCACGAACCTTCGTTCGTAAAAGAAAGAACCACAATACATTTTAAGTCAGGGATAGTTATCAATGCCTAGGCTGTGGTCTGAATATCGTGATGTATATAACCCCCGACGCACCCTATCCGACAATGGAAACACTGACTAATGCCTAGGATGTGGTCTGAACCCCCAGACTCACCCTATCCGGCATTGGAAACGCTGACTAATGCCTAGGCTATGGTCTGAACCCCCAGACTCACCCTATCCAACATTGGAAACGCTGACTAATGCCTAGGCTATGGTCTGAACCCCCAGACTCACCCTATCCAGCATTGGAAATGGAAACACCGACTAATGCCTAGGCTGTGGTCTGAATACATGAGGTATTTCACCTCCAGACGCACCCTATCCAGCAATATAACACCAGACATACCTAGCAGTGGTCTATTACCGACACACTTTATTAGGCAGTCTATGAAGTTCCCTTAATTACTTCGTGAAAGAAAACGCTAACATATGAAGCTCGGTCGATCACTTCATAAAAGAAACGTTGACTCCAAAGCTTTCTCAAAATAAAAGTATGGGGAAATACTACTAGAGTACTCCCGTACGCTCCCGTAACCGACACACAAATCTGTCAAAAAGACTTTGTACATGATAGTATTCCTGGCACATTATAGTACTCAAAGAATCGTACCTGAGAACATAATAGTACCCTGGCACAAGAAGCACCCAAGACACAGAGCTTTGAAAAATACTTCGTACATAAAATGTACTTCTGTACGTAGTACATACTCCACCGATCATCAATCTCACAACACACGTACTCTTAATATGAGGCTACCCAATGTCCAAACTTAATGGAATTAAACATCCCTATTTAAGTCTTAACCCATCACTAGGCAAACCTACAATACTTATAATCAATTTCCGATACTATCTCCGTTTAGGAAAAAGCTAACTAATGTATACTTAACACAAAGTTTTAAGTAATAATATCATATATATACATCTTAACACATATTGAACCATATCTGATTCGCACGTTGTATATCATCAAATATATCTAACACGTATTTCGGACAATAACAAATACTTCACGTACATATGTATATTTCATACTTTAATCAATTCTTGTATTAAAATCATGTTCCTAAAAGGGACTATACACATTATACCTTATCGAATGAACACGTAATTCAAAAATACGTAATCCGTACTCTCGGATCTAAAACTAATCTCTTGATCTGATCCATACTCTCGGATCTAAAACTATTCTCTTGATCTGATCCATACTCTCGGATCTAAAACTAATCTCTTGATCTGATCCATACTCTCGGATCTAAAACTAACCTCCTGATCTGATCCATACATCCAGATCTAAAACAAGTTTATCTCTTTATCCTTTTATCTCATGGTCCAACCCATATTTTATCACCTCCATCAACCTCATCTACTCATGTTCTACCCAACATATTTTTAGATACAAATTACATATATAGTTTAACTCATTAAAACTTATATAATTCATCCATTCCACAATCATCTCAAATAAACAACAATATATTATACACATAGCACGTATTTCATAGCAAATACTTAATATTTATGTGTTAAAAGAAAGGGACCACACACTCACACATGTAAACAACAATATACATAATACATTCAAACAATACTTGTATTATTATTGTGTTTATGAAAGGGACTATACACTCACTTGATCAGAAGATGATCGGACAGCACTACGGCTTGTAGAAGTAGTTTTCTTCGGTGAAACCGAGATCACTTCACACACCGGGTTTCTCGCGGGCAGAGCTTCAGCTCGGAAACTCTTTTCTTCTCGGGATCTTCGGGCTTCGGGACTTGCTTAGGGTCTCGGGGGGTTAAAATAGGGCTTAGAGGGTGTATCGGGAGTGGGAGAGAAGGGATGGAGCAACCATAGTCGGCTGGCCCTTCAAATCTATTTATAGGGCAAATTTAGCCCTTGCCACGTTGTGGGATCCTTTTGCCACGTCGTGGGCTTGATCGTCACTGCATGTGTCATCCCAAGTTGCATTTGGGGGACTCCCGAAGCTGTCAGGAGACTTTCCACGTCGTGGCACTGCTTGCCAGCTCGTGGTCTCTGACAGTTTTGGGGTTTCGCGCCCCGAACTTCAGAAATTCATAACTTTCGCATACAAACTCCGTTTTCGACGTTCTTTATATCGACGCGAAGGTAAGATTATGCTCTACAACTCTCGTTTAGACTCCATTGGCTGATTTTGACTTTATTTTAATATATTATAAGTATATTAGTTATATATTATCTTTAGTAGGCTGGGATAGGAAAACTCCGTTATAAACTCATAACTCCTTCATCTGAACTCCGTTTTTGTTTGTATTTTTATTGTTGGACTACTATCGATGAGATCTTCAATTCTCATTTAGATCACTAAGGATAGATATCTATCTACCTTAAATTCATTATTTACGTCGCGTTGGGTCATGCCGGTTCTGTCGCGAAACTTCGATAGGTCATAACTTCTTCGTTATAACTCGGATTTTGGCGTTCTTTATATGCACGGAAACCTTGTGACATATATTACAACTTGGTTAAGATTAATCCTTCTAAATAATCTTCCATTAAAAAGTCATTTTTGATGCTTATCGTCTCTAAATTGACTAGCCCGGATCTACGGGCGTTACAATATATATATATATATATATATATATATATATATATATATATATATATATATATATATATATATATATATAGAGAGAGAGAGAGAGATTGGGCGTGAATTTTACTCTGAGGCCCACCATATCTTCAATACTTCAAAATGAAAATAAATTGTGGGTATAACAAGAGTTCACTCCTAACCCCAAAAGGCGTAGAGACTATAGCGTTCAGTACTTCAAGAAATGATAAGGGTTATCCAATCTAGGTTCTTTTAAGGCATTCAAGGAAATTATTTTCAAAACATTGTTCGTTTTCCACCCAACACTTCCATTGTAAAAATTATCTGACTCTTATGTTGGTTCATACTGAAAACATTTAAAGCACTTGAAAAGATAATTGTTAAAATTGATTGTATAGAGACTGTTATTTTCGATAACTATCACACTTCATCTTAACAGAGCTATCGAATGTAAAAAAATATCCTCGTCTCATTTAAATTTTTTTTTGAAAGATTTTTCTTAAAGATTTGTAAGAAATTAAAATACAGAAAATAAAAAATAACTAGAAATAAAATCTTTTTTGGGTTTTCTTTATCAATGTTGAAAAAAAATTGGAAAATAAAATATTTTTGTATTTTTGAATTTTTTATGTACAAATGCAATAGAATAAAATGCAAAAAAGAAAAATAAAATTTTAAAAATTTAAATGAAAAACTAAAAAATTAAAATTTTTAACTAAAATGCAATTTTTTACACTAACGTCCTCACCAAGCTTAAAATGATGCATTGTCATCAATGCTCAGAGTGGAATGAACAGTTCAATAAAGCAAATAAAAACAAAAATATGCAGCCATGATAGAATGTACCTGATAAGTTGGTAGAAATCTGATTTTGACGATAATGTGGCGAAAAATCTGAATTTCAGCGACTTTGAAGATCCTCTGATTTCTCCAAGCTTGCTTGGAACTGCGACCATCTCTTTATTGAAAGCATAAAAACTAAAAAATACTCATCGGGTTGCCTCCCATAAAGCCACCCTTTTTTAAGGTCGTTGGCTCGACCATCCCTGAAGACAAGATTACCTGTATGTAAAGATTTTGGCACAAAACATTTAGCAGTACCGTTCCCCGGCAACGACGCCAATTTGTTAACACGTTGTCGTGCACATATTAAAAAAATAAATTTATCACTGGTGGTTGCACTAAAAATATAGCATAGGGAAGCAGGGTAGAATCCGCAGGGACACAGCCTACTGGTTAATGCCTTTTTGCATCAGGCACAATCTAGTCAAGACAGAAATTATTAAGAAGGGGGATTTCGATTAAACTAAAAACTAAAAATGCAGTGATATTAAATTAAACGAAAATCAATAATAAAAACAGTTTCAACTCTGTTGCGACTTTCTTAATCATGCAACAAACACAAATCTAACTATTTGAGATGCGTTCTATCTAAGCTGGTACTAAGAAAAACTAACAAGCTCTAGTAATTTCTCTTTTACCTAAACTAGTTAACCAAAACAAGCTCTTTGAATTAACCCTAACTTTTTATTTTCTAATCAAACAAGCTCTTAACTAAGATCAGAAAAGTTACATGAAGTTCTTTGTAAAATTCCTAGCAATATCCAATACTTCTCACAAGCTCGGAAGCGTAAAGATATGATTTTTACAGTTTATACCAGAGTTCAATCCCAAAACAGAACCAATCTGATACTTGTTTACCAGTTGAAAAGAACAATTACGAATTGTATCAACTAATTAACTGGAATGATAAAACCCTAGCTAGGTGATCAGACTAACAAGAATTAAAATCAAACATTCATTAAGAACAAAACTGAAGAAACTAGATAGAAACAATAATCAAAAACCAGATCGAATGATCAATCAAATGAAAAATACTTGTCTTTGCAGAACTGAAAACTAAGGCTTAGCTAGACATGGCCAAAATATGATCAAAACAGATGAAAAGAGACGTCAAACAACTAATCTTACTAATCTAATGAAGGAGATGATCCACAGTCGTCAAATCTTAAGAAATTGTTGAAATAAGAGAAGAAACGCCTCCAAAATCGTATTTTGGTCATCTGATACCTCTAGAATCGCCAACTTAGGTCACTAGAAGGTTATGAGGTTCCATTTATACATCCATCAGTAAAAACGATGCACATGCGATCGCATATAGACAACCTGCGATTGCATGTATTACCGAAAACGCGTCACGAGCCTTTTAAATGAAGTACAATACCATTTCGAGAGATTTTGGCCAACCTGTGATCGCATGAGCACAACCTGCAATCACATGTTTGAATTTTCACTCCCGGATGAATTTTTGGCACAAAAAAACCTTGAAGACAAGCTGCGACCACAGTTGTAATCGCATAAAGGCCCCATGCGATCGCATGGACCATATTTGCAATTGGATGTTTTTCCTATGACGTTCAAAATTTCATCTACTTTTTAGATCATCTTGAATCGCATCAATCTGAGTTACGGTTCATGAGATATGGTCAAAATACTGACAGGGGGTCAAAGGTGCCAGCAACATCCTTTAGCTTTAGATTGCAGATTCTATCTTTGTGTGATCAATTCGATTGAATGTTTCTTGACCAAAGCATGTTGCAAACATTCCTCATAATCCTTCATAAGTCCCCAGCTCAATTTTAAGCTCCAAACATGCATCCAGCTGTTCCCAAAACACTACTCCACTTGAACTATCTGAAATTGACATAAAAACGTGAGCAGTACGGGAATTTTAACGAAATACATAAGCTGAAAATTATTTAAATAAAGGACATGAAAATGTACAAAATATTATGCTAAAATGATAATATAAACTAACATATAAGATGCAAAAATGGTATCTAACAAATCTCCCCAAGCTTAAACCTTACTTGCCCTCAAGTAAGAAGAAGATAAAACATTATAAATAAATGGAAAGATGTAGATGACCTAAAAAGATTTAAAATAAAATAAAAAGAAAACTTAAACCAAAGTAGTTCACTCTTTTTTTTTTGTCACATGATCAGATTTCACAACGAGTAAGCTCCAATAAAATTACTACCTAGATAGCAGTCTCAATACTTTATATTAACGATTCATATTTCATATTTAATAAGTCAAACCAAGCTTGAGCAAATAATTTTTACGCCGAATTACATTTGTGAAAACAATGTATTTTTAAAAAATAATTTCACAAAAATTTGTTTATAAACACTTAGCTTGACTAACCCTCCTTTTTTTTTTCCAAACTCGTCCAGTAAACGCGGTAAGCTCCATTATGGACAGAAAATCCAAGCTTACGCCTATGATTCCACTATCGAGGGATCAATCTCATTATACCACACATCTTCTTCGTCTTGATCAACTCTTCAGATTTAACTTGTTTGCTTCGTGATTTCGACTAGAACTTGACTTGGATTTGACTTTGAATTGTATATTTCTTCGAGTTGCTTGGTGTACCATTTCTAACACACACACACACACACACACACACATATATATATATATATATATATATATATATATATATATATATATATATATATAGATTGGGCGCGAATTTTACTTTGAGGCCCACCATATATTCAATACTTCAAAATGAAAATAAATTGTGGGTATAACAAGAGTTCCCTCCTAACCTCAAAAGGCGCAGAGACTATAGGGTTCAGTACTTCAAGAAATGATAAGGGTTATCCAATCTAGGTTCTTTTTAAGGCATTCAAGGAAATTATTTTCAAAACATTGTTCGTTTTCCACCCAACACTTCCATTGTAAAAATCATCTGACTCTTATGTTGGTTCATATTGAAAACATTTAAAGCACTTGAAAAGGTAATTGTTAAAATTGATTGTATAGAGACTGTTATTTTCGATAACTATCACAATTCATCTTAACAGAGCTATCGAATGTAAAAAAATATCTTCGTCTCATTTAATTTTTTTTATGAAATATTTTTCTAAAAGATTTTTAAGAAAATCAAAATATAGAAAATAAAAATAACTAGAAATAAAATCTTTTTAGGATTTTCTTTATGAATGTTGAAAAATAAATAGGAAAATAAAATATTTTTGTATTTTCGAATTTTTTATGTGCAAATGGAATAGAATAAAATGCAAAAAGAAAAATAAAATTTTAAAAATTTAATTGAAAAACTGAAAAATTAAATTTTTTAACTAAAATGCAATTTTTTACACTAACGCCCTCCCCAAGCTTAAAATTATGCATTATCATCAATGCTCAGAGAGGAATGAACAGCTCGATAAAGCAAATAAAAACAAAAATATGCAGCCAGGATAGAATGTCCCTGATAAGTTGGTAGATATCTGATTTTGACGACAATGTGGCGAAAAATCTGAATTTCAGCGACTTTAAAAATCCTCTGATTTCCCCAAGCTTGCTTGGAACTGCGACCATCTCTTTATTGAAAGTATAAAAACTAAAAACTACTTATCGGGTTGCCTCCCATAAAGCCGCCCTTTTTTAAGGCCGTTGGCTCAACCATGCCTAAAGATTAGATTACCTGTACGTAAAGATTTTGGCACAAAACATTTAGCAGTACCGTTCCCCGGCAACGACGCCAATTTGTTAACACATTGTTGTGCACGTATTAAACAAATAAATTTATCTCTGTTGGTTGCACTAAAAATATAACACAGGGAAGCAACTAACACAAATCTGCTGCGACTTTCCTAATCATGCAACTAACACAAATCTGACTATTTGAGATGCGTTCTATCTAAGCTGGTACTAAGAAAAACTAACAAGCTCTAGTAATTTCTCTTTTACCTAAACTAGTTAACCAAAACAAACTCTTTGAATTAACCCTAACTTTTTATTGTCTAATCAAACAAGCTCTTAACTAAGATCAGAAAAGTTGCATTAAGTTCTTTGTGAAATTCACAGCAATATCCAATACTTCTTACAAGCTCAGAAGTGTAAAGATATGATTTTTACAGTTTATACCAAATTCAATCCCAAAACGGAACCAATCTGATACTTGTTTACCAGTTGAAAAGAACAATTCCAGATTTTATCAACTGATTAACTAGAATGATAAAATGCTAGCTAGGTGATCACACTAACAAGAATTAAAATCAAACATTTATTAAGAACAAAACTGAAAAATCTAGATAGAAACACAGATCAAAATCTAGATCTAATGATCAATCAAATTTAAAGTACTTGTCTTTGCAGAACTGAAAACTAAGGTTTAGCCAGACATGGCCAAAATATGATCAAAACAGATGAAAAGAGACGTCAAACAACTAATATTACTAATCTAATTTAAGGAGATGATCCACAGTCTTCAAATCTTCAGAAATCGTTGAAATCAGAGAAGAAACGCCTCCAAAATCATATTTTCGTCGTCTGGTACCTCTGGAATCGCCAACTTAGGTTACTAGAAGGTTATGAGGGTCTATTTATATGTCCATCAGTAAAAACGATGCGCATGCGATCACATATAGACAACTTGCGATCGCATGTATTACCGAAAACGCGTCACGGGCCTTTTAATGAAGTACAATATCATTTCAAGGAAATTGTGGCCAACCTGTGATCGCATGAGCACAACCTGCAATCAGATATTTTAAATTTTCACTCCCGGATGAATTTTTGGCATAGAAAAACCTCAAAGACAAGCTGCGAACAAAGTTGCAATCGCATAAAGGCCCCATGCGATCGCATGGACCATAGTGCTATCGCATATTTTTCCTATGACGTCCGAAATTTTGTCTACTTTTCAAATCACTTTGAATCGCATCAATCGGAGTTACGGTTCATGAGATATGGTCAAAATACTGACAGGGGTCAAAGCTACCAGCAACATCCTTTAGCTTTAGATTACCGATTCTATCTTCGTGTGATCAATTCGATCGAATGTTTCTTGACCAAAACATCTTCAAAAAATTCTCATAATCCTTCATAAGTCCCAAGCTCAATTTTAAGCTCTAAACATGTATCCAGCTGCTCCCAAAACACTACTCCACTTGAACTATCTGAAATTGACATAAAAACGTGAGCAATATGGGAATTCTAACGAAATACATGAGTTGAACATTATTTAAATAAATGACATGAAAATGTACAAAATATTATGCTAAAATGATAATAAAAAGTACCGTATATGATGCAAAAAATAGCATCTAACATGGAGCATTGGTTAGCTTCTTGGCTTCATCATCAGCTAGTTGTGGAGCTTTTGGACCTTTGTAAGTCCTCAAGCTCATACCTTTCCTTTCCTTGCTTGCTAGATCTAAGTTTCCATGCATTTTATGGCTTGTAATGTTGGTTAGCATGCATGGAATCCATAAAGTTGGCAACTTTATGGATCATGGTGGTATCTTAAGCCTTATAAGTCTCAAATCTGGATTTTGGTCATGGTTTTAGACTCCAAGTTTGAGTCTTGGACCTTTTCACTTCATTTTGACCCAATTCGGTGTTTAAGTTGTGACATCCCCAAAATCTCGGCCAGACAAGACCGATTTCATTTATGCTTTTTAAACATTTTCAGAGTACATCCTTTTAGTTTTAAAAGAGATGCGGAATTTGTTCCCAAAAACAAAACATGATAAAATAGATATTTATCAAAACATTTCATAAAGAAATATGATTCCATTTCATAATCAAAAGTCGGGATGTCATGTTCCGATACAGATCATAAAGCATAACCGATAACATTACAAGTCATTCAACAAATATATACCTATACAGACTTGTAAACAAAAACAACTTGATGATTCGCCCATCTTAAGCTCTTTGCGCCACTTCCTGTAATGCAAATAAACTGAGTGGGTCAGGCTTGGGAGCCTGGTGAGCATATAGGGTTTTCAAACCCACAATAATTATATTTAATTACAACAATCAACAATAAACCCGATTACCCATTCCTGTTATCCTCACCTTACGTTCCTAAAAATAACATCTATTATAAGGAACCTATTTCAGGATTTTCATCGGGACGGACATTACTGCAAAGGGGCTTCCTCAACAATAAGTGTCCTAAAGGCAACCATGTGGGGGATAGAGTACACCGGTGAACACGTCGTTCACAACACCTACAGGTAATGAGCCTGCTAGTGTTCCACAGGACAGTCTAGAATAATCCGTGGTCGTCATCCATACTCTGCTGAAGGACTAGAATAACACCAATAACACCGAGGCCTCTCATCTGTTTATTACACACCAATTATCTACCTATGTTCTACCCAACATATTAGTAGATAAAAATATACATTTTTATACATTGTTTAAAAACCTGTATAGCATGCTTTAATCAATACATATTCCACATAACAGATGAGGCATACACACCTAACACGTATTTCATAGAAAATATAGCAGATCTATGAGATAGAAGAGAGTGAATATACATTCACACATATAACCACAAAATATATACATGTAGCACGTACTTTATATTAAATACTTCATAATATTGCGTTGGAAAGAAAATAACTACACACTCACTTGATCAGAAGATGATCAGGCAGCACTAGGGCTTGCAGAAGTAGTGTCTCTCCGTAGATCTGGAAGATCTTCACAAAAATCGGGCTCCTCGTGGGCAGGGCTTTGGCTCGAGAATAACGCTCTTCGGGATCCTCGGGGCTTCGGATCTTGCTTCGGGGCTCGGGAATATTATCGGGGCTTCGGGGTACAAATGGCACGCAAAACGAGGCAAAAACTAGAGAGAAGAAAGACTTTGAACAAGAGAAAATGGCTGATTTCGAGTTCTATTTATAGGCTGAGGGTCTGGGATTACGCGGGGCGTAATCTCAAATTACGAGGGGCGTACTCAGTATGTTGGGCATACTCGGGTTACGCAGGGCGTACTTTGAAGTCATTGCGTGCGTCGACTGGTGGCACTCGAGTTATGGTCAGACAAGTTGCATCCGACTGAGTACGCTGGGCGTACTCAAATTACGTTGGGCGTAATTGACTCGTCGAACTTCTAAATTGCGTAACTTTCGCATACGAGCTCCGTTTTCGACGTTCTTTATATCCACGCGAAGGTCAGACCATACTCTACAACTTTCACCGTCGGCTAATTTTGACTTTTATTTTTATTATTTATTTTTAGAAGGCCGGGATAGAAAAACTTCGTTATAAATTCATAACTTCTTCGTCTGATGTCCGTTCTCGCCTAGCTTCTCATCATTTCGCTACTAACAACAAGATCTTCGATTCTCATTTAGATTGTTTCGGCTAAAAACCGCTCGATCTCAAATCGAGTATTCGGGCTGCATACTGCTAAGTCGAAACTTAGAAAAATCATAACTTCCTCATACGAAGTCAGATTTGGGCGTTCCTTTTATACATGCTCTCGGTTTAACGAAATCTACGACTTTCGTTTAGATCGCTAAGGCTAAATATCGCTCTATCTTAAATTCATATTTTACGTCACTCGGCGTCGTGTCGGTTCTGTCGCGAAACTTCGACAGGTCATAACTTCTTCGTTATAACTCGGATTTTGGCATTCCTTATATCTCCGGAATCCTTATTTCAACCACTACAACTTTAAGCAAAGATATCGGGCTTATCTCACACTTTAATTTTGACGCTTATTTTATTCTTAATTCATTAAATTATAAAAATTAAGAAAATACACACATAAATCACATAATTCAAATAATTCACAAATAATACATATTTCAAATTGGGGTTACAAAGGTTAACCTAGACTATTACATTGCTAAAAATGGCAAGCCCGGTAACACGGGCGTTACAATTCTCTCCACCTTAGAATGATTCCGTCCCCGGAATCACACATCAGCAAACAAATGCGGATAGAGACTCATCATGTCACTCTCCGTCTCCCAGGTGAGATTCGGCCCATTCGTGTGTTTCCATCGAACAAGCACTAACTCAACCATCTTACGTCGCAACTTCATAGTCTTTCAGTCAACGATTGCCTCCGGTTCCTCAATCAACCTTTTGTTCTCATCGATCCTCAACTCCGAAAATGGAATTATGTCGGAAACTTCTCCCGTGAACTTCCTCAAATAACACACATGGAAAGTGTTATGAATTCCATTCAGTTATTCTGGTAGTTCGAGCTTGTAAGATTGGTTCCCAATCCTCTGAAGAACTTTAAACGGTCCAATAAACCTTGGACTTAACTTTCCCCTTTTACCAAATCTTATAAGTCCCTTCCACGGCGAGACTTTAAGCAAAACCGAATCTCTAACTTCAAAAGTCATCGGTCTTCGCTTTTTGTCAGCATAGCTCTTTTGACGGTCCTGAGCTGCTAACATTCTTTCCCTAATTATTTTCAACTTTTCAGCAGTTTGATGGACTATCTCCGGTCCCATAAACTGCTTTTCCCCAGCCTCAAGCCAACAAGACGGCGTACGACACTTCTGTCCATACAATGCTTGATAAGGTGCCATCCTTATGCTCGAGTGAAAACTATTATTGTAGGAAAATTCTACCAAAGGTAAATGTTCATCCCAGTTACCTAGGAATTCTAGAGTACATGCTCTCAGCATATTTTCAAGCGTTTGTATCGTTCGTTCGCTCTGACCATCAGTCTGCGGATGGTAAGCTGTACTTAAACACAACTTGGTACCCAATTCCTCTTGTAGACTTTTCCAAAATCGTGAGGTGAAACGGCTATCACGATCTGACACAATTGTTAACGGAACACCGTGAAGCCTCACAATTTCCATCACGTAAGAATTCGCAAGCTTTTCCATAGACCATTTCTCATTGGCTGCTATGAAATGCGCACTCTTAGTGAATCGATCAACGACCACCCAAATCATGTCGTGACCACTTTTTGTTCTGGGCAGTTTAGTGACAAAATCCATAGCAATGTCTTCCCACTTACCCATAGGCACATGTAATGGTTCTAAACTCCCGTATGGTTTCTGATGTTGTGCCTTGACTCTTGCACAAGTCACACATTCTACCACATACTTTGCAATGTCGAGCTTCATCGTCAGCCACCAATAATAGGGTTTCAGGTCCCTATACATTTTTGTGCTACCGGGATGAATCGAGTACATGGTTTTGTGAGCTTCTTCCATCAGAAGATCTCTGACTCCTCCTGTCTTAGGTATCCAAATCCGATCTTGGAACACCTTTAGTCCGTGACTGTTTACACCGAACACCAACGTTTTGCCCAAACGTTCCTCCTTCTGGTCATTCTTCTCAGAAGCTTCGCTTTGAGCTTTCTTTATACTTTCCAAAACAGTCGAGACAACTTCAATTCTCAATGCTCTTGGCCTTCTCCTTTCAAGATTGACTTTCCGACTGAGAGCATCAGCGACAACATTGGCTTTACCGGGGTGGTAAAGTATCTCACAGTCGTAGTCTTTAAGTAATTCCAGCCAGTGTCGTTGCCTCATATTCAATTCTTTCTGACTAAAGAGATATTGGAGACTTTTATGATCAGTGAAAAATTTGCACTTCGTGCCATAGAGGTAATGCCTCCATATTTTCAGTGCGAAAACCACCGCTGCCAACTCCAAATCATGAGTCGGGTAGTTCTTTTCATGCTCTTTCAGCTGTCGAGATGCATACACGATCACCTTATCTCTTTGGGTCAAAACACAACCCAATCCAACACCAGACGCATCGCTATAAACAGCGAAGTCTTCAACTCCATCGGGTAGAGAAAGTATCGGTGCCTCGCATAGTTTCTTCTTTAGCTTCTCGAATGCTTCTTTATGCTTATCATTCCAAGCATAAGTAGCTCCTTTGTGGGTCAAAGCTGTTAATGGACTAGCGATCGAAGAAAAGCCTTGGATAAATCTTCGGTAATATCTGGCTAATCCTAAAAAGCTTCGGATCTCCGTGGGATTTTTCGGTTGTTCCCACTTCATCACAGCTTCGATCTTCGCTGGATCAACCATTATCCCTTCTTGGTTGACCATGTGAACTAAGAATTGGACTTCTCGAATCCAAAAATCACATTTGGAGAACTTCGCATACAGCTTCTTCTTCTTCAAGACTTCTAACACTTCTCGCAAGTGTCTGCCATGCTCTTCTTGGCTTTTTGAATAAATCAGAATGTCATCTATGAACACTATCACAGATTTATCAAGGAACGGATTACAAACTCTGTTCATTAAATCCATGAATGTTGCTGGAGCATTGGTCAGTCCAAACGACATAACCAAGAACTCATAGTGTCCATATCGTGTTCTGAATGCGGTCTTCTCTATATCCTGCTCCCTTACTTTCAGCTGATGATATCCTGACCTTAGGTCGATCTTTGAAAAATAACTTGAACCTTGTAGTTGATCGAATAGGTCATCAATCCTCGGCAACGGATATCTATTCTTTATTGTTGCTTTATTCAGCTCTCGGTAATCAATGCACATCCTCATGCTTCCACCTTTCTTCTTTACGAATAACACCGGAGCTCCCCAGGGTGATGAACTAGGTCTAATGAAACCCTTGTCCAATAACTCCTGAAGTTGCATCATTAGCTCCTTCATCTCCGTCGGTGCTAATCGATAAGGTGCTTTTGCAATTGGCGTTGTTCCGGGCAACAAGTCAATACGAAATTCTACTTGTCGATCGGGCGGTAATCCAGGAAGATCTTTGGGAAATACTTCCGGATAATCACACACAACAAGAATATTTGCATCACCTTCTTTTCCTTCTTAGCATCGATCACGAATGCTAAGTATGATGTACACCCCTTGGTCAAACATTTTATGGCTTTCATTAGAGAAATGATTCCAGAATTTACTCTGCGTTTATCTCCATACATCATAAATGATTCCTTCCCAGGCGGGTTCACTTTCACTATTTTCTTCTTGCATAAAATTTCAGCATCATTGGCGCTAAGCCAATCCATTCCCAATACAATGTCGAAACCATTAAGTTCTATAGGTAATAATTCCTCATGGAACTTATTCCCATTCAAGTCAATTAAAATGTTTTTCATACGATGGCTAATAGGTACAAACTTGCCACTAGCAACTTCGACTAATAAATCATTATCTAGTCTATCAACAGGCAAAGCTAGTTTTCTACCAAATTCATGCGATACAAAGGAGTAGTTGGCTCCAGAATCAAATAAAATTTGGGCAGGCAATTTGTTAACGAGAAAGGTACCTGAAGCGACATCAGCTTCATCTTTAGCAGCTTCCAGTGTCATCTGGAATGCTCTCGCCTTTGGCTTTGGCGGAATGTTGGGTCTTGCTGCTTCCTTCTTTTTCTGACAATCCCTTGAGATGTGCCTTTCCTCATCACAACCATAACAAACATTCTTGGTGAAGGTGCAGTCGTTGGCACAATGCCCTGGCTTTCCACATTTGAAGCATGTGGTTTCCCCACCACACTTACCATGATGCTTCTTCTTGCACTTGTCGCACCATTTCGCCTCTACTTTTCCTCCACTTCCTCTCGAGCTAGACTTCGAGAATTTACTTTTCTTGCTGGACCCTGAAAATCCATCGATTTTCCTCTTCTCACCAACCTCTGACCTTTCCAGACCTTTTCCCCTGATCTAGGTCTCAACATTTCTAGCAGCCTAGATGGCGGCTTTCATTGTGGTAGCTTGCTTAACCATTGGACCATAGTCCGCTGGTAGTCCAAGGGCAAACTTGTTGACCTTAGAGAGTTCTGTAGGCACCAAATATGGGATAAACTTCATCTTTTCCGTGAAACTTGCAGCGTATTCAGTAACACTCAATTTCCCTTTCTTCAAATTCTGAAACTCATTACTGATTTCCAGAAGGTCCTGCTCGGAGCAGTATTGCAATTTTAGTTGTTCCACAAAGTCATCCCAAGACATTTTGCTTGCTTCTCCATTGGGCATAGAGTCAACTAACAACTTCCACCAACTCAACACGCCAGATTTTAGCAGAGGGATCGCAAGAGCGGTCTTCTGCCTGTTGCTGTATTCGCAACTTTCAAACATAGTCTCCATTTCGGAGACCCAGTCCGTAACTTGCACCGGCGTCGGGCTTCCGGATAGACATGGTGGTTTGGATGCCATGAAATCCATATACTTGCACCCACGACCATCATTTCCTCCATACTGGTTATTGCGTCTAACCACTGGTTGTTCGTCTTGACCAATGATCCCACTAAAGTTTTCTCCTTCAGACTGCCCTCCATTCTCCTCGGGCTCTTCCGCTTGAATCGACGGTTCTTCACGATTCTGCCTAAGCAGGCGTCTTGTTTCTTCCATCTGACGATCCAACATCACTTGAATCATCATTTGTACACCAACCATTGTTATCGGCTCAGGTGCATCAGCTATAACAGGTACTTGTTCATTTATAGGCGGTTGATTCCTGTTTTCATCAGCATTTCCAACTCCGCTTCTTGTTCTCACCATTTTTGATCTACACACCGAATAATTTCACCTTATTACTCCAAACGATTACATGCTAGTTCTAATATCATATACATACACTTAGAATCCTAAACACATAAACCTTCAGATCTGGTTGGCAACAAACCGTAGATCCGAACAAATAATATCATATATGGCAACATATAACATTTAGCACATAAAAGCAATTTAGGAAACTTTCCTAAAATAAACTAGTGCTCGTGTCTAAAATATCACAGACACACATCTCAAAATTTCACTTCGCATTTTAAGTTTAAGTCTAGAAATCCTACAAATTCCTAGTTCGCTTAAACTAATGCTCTGATACCAACTGTGACATCCCCAAAATCTCGGCCAGACAAGACCGATTTCATTTATGCTTTTTAAACATTTTCAGAGTAAATCCTTTTAGTTTTAAAAGAGATGCGGGATTTGTTCCCAAAAACAAAACATGATAAAATAGATATTTATCAAAACATTTCATAAAGAAATATGATTCCATTTCATAATCAAAAGTCGGGATGTCATGTTCCGATACAGATCTTAAAGCATAAACGATAACATTACAAGTCGTTCAACAAATATATACATATACAGACTTGTAAACAAAAACAACTTGATGATTCGCCCATCTTAAGCTCTTGCGCCACTTCCTGTAATGCAAATAAACTGAGTGGGTCAGGCTTAGGAGCCTGGTGAGCATATAGGGTTTTCAAACCCACAATAATTATATTTAATTACAACAATCAACAATAAACCCGATTACCCATTCCCGTTATCCTCACCTTACGTTCCTAAAAATAACGTCTATTATAAGGAACCTATTTCAGGATTTTCATCGGGACGGACATTACTGCAGAGGGGCTTCCTCAACAATAAGTGTCCTAAAGGCAACCATGTGGGGGATAGAGTACACCGGTGAACACGTCGTTCACAACACCTACAGGTAATGAGCTTGCTAGTGTTCCACAGGACAGTCTAGAATAGTCCGTGGTCGTCATCCATACTCTGCTGAATGACTAGAATAACACCAATAACACCGAGGCCTCTCATCTGTTTATTACACACCAATTATCTACCCATGTTCTACCCAACATATTAGTAGATAAAAATATACATTTTTATACATTGTTTAAAAACCTGTATAGCATGCTTTAATCAATACATATTCCACATAACAGATGAGGCATACACACCTAACACGTATTTCATAGAAAATATAGCAGATCTATGAGATAGAAGAGAGTGAATATACATTCACACATATAACCACAAAATATATACACGTAGCATGTACTTTATATTAAATACTTCATAATATTGCGTTGGAAAGAAAATAACTACACACTCACTTGATCAGAAGATGATCAGGCAACACTACGGCTTGCAGAAGTAGTGTCTCTCCGTAGATCTGGAAGATCTTCACAAAAATCGGGCTCCTCGTGGGCAGGGCTTCGGCTCGGGAATAACGCTCTTCGGGATCCTCGGGGCTTCGAATCTTGCTTCGGGGCTCGGGAATATTATCGGGGCTTCGGGGTACAAATGGCACGCAAAACGAGGCAAAAACTAGAGAGAAGAAAGAGTTTGAACAAGAGAAAATGGCTGATTTCGAGTTCTATTTATAGGCTGAGGGTCTGGGATTACGCGAGGCGTACTCAGTATGCTGGGCGTACTCGGGTTACGCAGGGCGTACTTTGAAGTCATTGCGTGCATCGACTGGTTGCACTCGAGTATTGGTCAGACAAGTTGCATCCGACTGAGTACGCTGGGCGTACTCAAATTACATTGGGCGTAATTGACTCGTCGAACTTCTAAATTGCGTAACTTTCGCATACGAGCTCTGTTTTCGACGTTCTTTATATCCACGCGAAGGTCAGACCATACTCTACAACTTTCACCGTCAGCTAATTTTGACTTTTATTTTTATTATTTATTTTTAGAAGGCCGGGATAGAAAAACTTCGTTATAAATTCATAACTTCTTCGTCTGACGTCCGTTCTCGCCTAACTTTTCATCGTTTCGCTACTAACAACGAGATCTTCGATTCCCATTTAGATTGTTTCGGCTAAAAACTGCTCGATCTCAAATCGAGTATTCGGGCTGCATACTGCTAAGTCGAAACTTAGAAAAATCATAACTTCCTCATACGAAGTCAGATTTGGGCGTTCCTTTTATGCATGCTCTCGGTTTAATGAAATCTACGACTTTCGTTTAGATCGCTAAGGCTAAATATCGCTCTATCTTAAATTCATATTTTACGTCACTCGGCGTCGTGCCGGTTCTGTCGCGAAACTTCGACAGGTCATAACTTCTTCGTTATAACTCGGATTTTGGCATTCCTTATATCTCCGGAATCCTTGTTTCAACCGCTACAACTTTATGAAAAGATATCGGGCTTATCTCACACTTTAATTTTGACGCTTATTTTATTCTTAATTCATTAAATTATAAAAATCAAGAAAATACACACATAAATCACATAATTCAAATAATTCACAAATAATACATTTTATTATTTCAAATTGGGGTTACAAAGGTTAACCTAGACTATTACATTGCTAAAAATGGCATGCCCAGAAACACGGGCGTTACATAAGTCATGTATTGGACATATGTGAATGAAAAGGTTCAATTTTTATGGCCCTTGGGGTCAAGGAAGACCCTCTAGACTGTCCCATGTTAAGGCTTAATGGTTTAGGAGCTTAATGCTCATTTTTGGTCAGATCTAGACTCACGGCGTGAAGAATGAATCCTCATGACGTGAGTACATATTCAAGGAAGTTCCTAGACTGAAACCATGACCTCACGACATGAGCATGAAGGTATCACGATGTGAACATCCCCTATGCAAGTTTAAGACTCTTTGATTGTGGGTTAGCTTGGTATTGGACTTGTCTTTTGGTTTGGGCTCATAATGGACTAAGGATTTTAGAGTAATGGACTTCTTGTTGGGCTTGCCCTGCTGGGCTTGACCTAATGGGCCTTGAATGATAAATTGGGCCTTAATGGGCCCAATGTAGTAGGCCTTGATTGAGCCCAATAGGCTTGGACTTTGGGCCATCGGAAAATCATTGGTTCAAAAAACTAATTGGCCTTTGGGGAAAGGCCCATTTAAGGGTTTGTGCCAAATTTGGGAAATTGGGCCATTGATGGATATTTATGGGTTTGATAGTTTTGGGCCTTGGTTGTGAATCTTGTTGGGTCAGGGGTGAAATGGTCATTTCACCCCAAGTAAGGACTATTAGGTTTTGAGTAAGTGTTATTTCGGTACTGATAGCTTGGGGAGCCGAAGGATCAGCAATTCGAGGAATTGTCAATTAGCAGCTAGAGGATTATCCGCGGGACTTTAGCAGTGTGAGTTGAGTTTCCTCTTGTTTGTATGGGTCTAAGGCCACAATGTCGGCCCATTTAGTTTATGCATGATAGGAAGACCCAGGGGTTAGCCCTTTGTGACAACCCCAAAGTTTATTCCGTTATTATGCCCCGTTACCATTAAAGGAATATTCTGTTTTATAAAAGTTCCGTTAATTTGGGGTCAACAAATAAATAAATGTTTTATTTATTTATATGTCATGTTATTATCGTCGTGATAAATAAATAAAATCATGTAAAATATCAATTCCATTTAGTTGGAAAAAGTTATTTTTATTTACGACCATTTAACCGGGTAAAAAGTTTAAAGCCTCGGTTAACATCAGTATCGCGTAGAATTCCACCGTGTCTCAACTACGAACTATATTTAAAGTGGTTTAAGCCTCATTTGTACCCTTCTTCACTCTCTCACTAACCTCTCTCCTCAATCCAAGATCTAGGTCCAAAAATCACTCATTTCAAGCTTCAAATCACCAAGGTAACTATCCTAGCTTCTAGTATAACATCCTTAGCCTTCATTTTCGTGATAAAATCATGGAATAGGACCATAAACATGTGTTTACGGCCCTGGAACACTCTTGGGCCGTGAACACATATAAAGGGGGGTTTTGAGCCTTAAAACCCTTCCAAACCACCATTGGAGCTTAGATATGGCTTAAGGACTTATTGGATTGGACTTATAATACCTTAAACTCAACATTTGGGGAGTAAACATGAGTTTACTACCCAAGAACATGCTTGGGCCGTAAACACCCTTTCATGGGTAGTAAACTCCTTTTTGGGTGTTAAAATGCCACTTACACACCTCATAAGCCTTGGAATAAAGTCTAGAAGCAACCACAAACAAGTTAGGGACCTTAAACTTGATAAAAATAATTCCATAAGGAGTTTACGGCCGTAAACCCCTCAAGAATGGGTTCCTGGGCCGTAAACTCCTATAAATGGGTTATATGGTGCCCTAAATTCACCCCTTGGCTTGTAAAAATGAGTAGAATCACTTATGATTAACCTATGACCTTCAAAACACATAGGAAATGAGTGGGTGAGAGTTTACGGCCGTAAACTCATAGTTTACTGCCGTAAACTCATCAAATGGTCCATATGTTTGATTAAGTCCCTTTCTAATGCCCTAGAACCAAACCTAGCATCACCCCTCAAATGATATAAGACCATTTAGCACTTAAGAACACCATCCATGAGTTTACGGCCGTAAACTCATGGGGATGTGGAGTTTAGGACCGAAAACTCTTCTAAGAGTTTACTCTTGAAGAGTTAACTCCATACCCAAGCCATACATGCCCATAAATGTCACCCGGGTCACTCCAAACACTTGAATTGAAGTGTTTTCACGACTAGAAGTGTATATCCTCTATTAATTAGTGATTTAAATCTAATTAGATACATTTGTGTATCAATTAATATTACATAGGAACCTCGCACGATTTCAAGCCTCGATCCGACGTTTAGCATCCTAGTCGGCACATTTCTAGTCCGGTGAGTTCATAACCCTTAATGAACCTTTTCAACTATTTTTACATGTTTTAGGGGGGGGGGGGGGATACAAGTATAATGCTACGAGTCTTATTATTAAATCATATGTGATTGATAGCTTACCATTAAAAAGGGACTTTTCTGTACTTTTAGATTTTGTCGACATAAAGGTTTTAAATTATTTACCAAATGCATTTCAACATAAAATTGTTATTAAATTGTTCTCGAACTATGTTTAAATTACTTTTCTTATAAAAATATATCTACATTAATATATTTATATAAGTAAGACTTGAAGGACTTAGGACCGATAGCTCGCCTTACTTCCTGTTCTTGTTTGATGTGGTCTTAGGGTATCTGTTATCCGTCCGACTATCGTTGATTTCTTAGTTATATATCATGTATATTGGTGTCAGATATGAAAGCCTTCATTTTATTCAATCCCTTCGTTATACTACTGCCGGAAACCCTACACTCTATGTTAACTATAATAGGTATAGTTAAGACTACTGCTCGTTACCTCTACTACTATACTCATTATAACGGCTATTCATACAAGTCAATACACGTATAAGAGAACACTCTACGAACTATAGAAAAGACTACTATACTATAATACCGAAGAATACACGAATCCAAAGTATAAAACACTATCCCTCTGTAAGACACTCTACTACGCTTACACTATGTGACCAGGGCCGTTCGGATGGAAGGCATCACTACACATATAGATCTATACGGGACAGACACTATTACATCCCGACTGCTAGCTACAGTCCGAGCCAACTAGGCTCAGGGGTGGCACTACATCACTACACTACGCATGACTGGGAAGGTCATCGGATTCTCTATTATCACTTCAGTCTGGTCACCTGAGGGGTTACACCTTCAACCTACATATTACACTAAGACTTAAGTCTAAGCTAACATCCCGAAGTAAGTAAATACCTATTACTAATGGAAGTTTGCACCACTACTACTGATAACAGGCATAACATTTCTTCACCTATGTTACTCACATGAGATTTATTACTGTACTTTTACAACTGAAGGTTTTTCAATGATAATACTTACACACAACTCAAAGGATTTAACTTACAAAGCAATTTTCTGGAAAATATAGGATTTTCTAAGGATTTCTACTACTTGTAAACATAAATTGCAGTTTTTATACTATAAGTTTTTAAACATTTTATACATCAACGACACTAAATTCTTATGAACTCACCAACTTTCTGCTGATACTCATTTTCAAAATAACTTGTATCCTCAGGTCAAAGTTAGACAGGTATAGGTGCAACATTTTGGAGAAGATGGAGCATACAAGACCCATCTCTTATTTTTGATATATTTTTGGTGTCTATTGAAACTTTACAGAACACGCTTGTAACTAAATTCACTATGTAAATGAAATGGTCGTTGTCTCTTGTTTTTACTATTATGCAATTGTTATGATATTGTACATGACGTCCTCCACCCCGGAACGTATTCCGCCGTTATCGGTTTTGGGGTGTGACACCCTTGGTCACAGCTATGTTATATGTTCCGGATTACGATCCGATGTTGGAGTAAGCCCGATGAATGTTTAGCTTATATGTTATGTCTATGCTTCCGGACTTCGGTCCGATGTCAGGCGGGGCCCGAGGAAGGTTTATCTATATGTTATTCTAGACTAAGGTCCGATGTCGGGGCAAGCCCGAGGAATGTTTGCATGATAGATTATACTTGTTGTTTGTGTGATACTTGTATGTGCCTGGTAGAGAAGTGAGTGTGGGTGAAGTCCCGTATCTCATCACTAGTTGAGTATGGACGGGGTTCCATGACTCATCAATAGCAGGATAGGGGCGGGGCCCAAGTTAGACGAGGCTTTAGGACAGGTAATACATTTAGAGTATGTTTCCTTTATGTGCTAGTATGATTATATGATATTGTTGTATGTGTATAGCGGGCGAGGCCTAGAGACAGGCGGGACCTAAGAGAATGGGACAACCATCAAAATTCGAGTCAGTTCTAGAATTGATAAACTTAGTTGCACATGTAGGCATGACACATACTAGACTTAGTAACTATAAGCTAAGTTATAACCTACTAGAAACTTGGAAACAGGTAGAATCGAAGGATAGTGTACTTAGATTTCACATTGGTATGTGAATTCTAAAACTACTTAACTGTAACGACTATCCATATTCGGGTCATTCCATGACTTGAACACCTTGTCATGAATCATATACACACATCATGCATTTGACCTAGTAGTAGAAATTAGGTTCGAGTCTCATTAGAACTTAAGTCAAAGTTGAAAACTAGGACTAGTATACTTGATGCCTCAATTTCAGTTGAATCTCGAAACCACTACATAGAATGCCAATAAACCGATAAAATAAGTTACAAACATTATTTATAACTATAAAATAGTTATAATACCATCAGATAAATTGAAGTCTCAAAGATTCTATTGATTTTGATATCCAAAGATTTACAAACACTCAAAAACCCTAAATGCCCTAAAAACCTAAATTTATGAAATTTAACCTTAACAATTCTATACAAATAGTTATGAGCCTTATAATATGATCTTATAATAATTAAAATTATGAAAATGCCTTCAAGGAAAATAAAATTTAACTCATTAACATTTACCCTTAATTTATAATCAAAAATCAAGTTTTTTTGAATAAAAACTTGATTTTAGTGCATATTTTATATAAAAATTGAGATATTTTATAAAAGAATTTAAATTTTACAAAAGAAAATGAATGAGAAATGGGTATTACACCTCAAACCACCCCCCCCCCCCCCTCTCCTCATTTCACTCTCATTCTCCAACACACACACACATCTCTTCTTTCTCTCTCTTAAAACTTCTCTCTCACTTCTCTCTAAAACTGACGAACATAGATGCAAAATCTATAGGAGAGATTTTTCCAGTTGATAATTCATGAGTCAGCATACATCTCAGTATTTTGGTGGAGTATAACCCAAAAGAGATGATCAGAGAGATGAGCTATCAAGAGAGATAAAATTCCTCTTTTCTCTTTTTTCTTCTCTCTAAACCCATATTCCTTCTCTTCCTTTTACCCACAAAAATTTCCAGCAAAAACCATTATTTTGCATAAAAATATCCATCATCCATAAGGTATCATCAAGGTAAAAGCACCTAACTAAATCATGCATGCAAGTTTCTACTATTTTCTTATGATTTTATGTGCATATTACTTCAAAAACAAACTTCTACTTCTTCATCTTCTTCAAATTTGTTTCCTTTTGGTTAAAATGGCTTTTATAACATCATGTATGTGTTTTAACACCATGAATGTAGAAAAAATTGGTTGCATGTTCATGATCTTAACACAAAAATAGGTTTTAAAGTTAAGAACATAAAACTCATTTTTAAGAGTTCTTGAGAAATAAGATTTTTAAATTGGTTGTATGTAAATTATGATTTTTAAATATATTTGATCACTGGAAACATGACCATAACATGCATGGATCATGATTTCATAAAATATTTCAAAAGATTTACTCAAAAAAATGATGAAAACTCACTTTTCTAACCAATCATCATGCATGCAATCTGCTATATTTCTTTGCCTGAATTTAAACTGTCATATCTCACTTATTTCTTAACCAAAATTCGATATTCATTTTCTGAAATATAATAATTTAAGTTAGCTTTCAAACCCATTTGACCTCACTAGAAAATTCCAATATTTCGATTTTTAACAATTTTTACAAAACTTTTGCTCAAACAGCACCTTTTTGTGAATACTACTTTTGTATTGCATGTTCAAAGGTCTTATTCCTCACTAAGAATCTAGGAGAAATTAATTTGATCACTTAAGATCATGTATAAGAGGGACAAAAAGATCTTGATTCAAAAGTCTTTGGAACATGTTGCAAAAATTTTCAAAGTAACATCAATAATCTTTACCAAAATCACAAGAACCAAGTTTTCTCTATAATTTATTGAGCCTTTAGGCATGTTTTTTCGACATCAAAAATAAGAAAACGATATTTCATTGTTATTAAATTGTATGAAGATGCATTTTGGAAATTTTAAGCTCAATATATATTTTCTTTATTTTTACATGAAAATAATAAGAAAATAGAGTGTTAAAGCATATAAAATACTTATGCTAGTAAATAAATTCTGGAAAAATTCATGAACAACCTATACGTTAAAACAACATCCCCGCTGAAGTTTGAGAATTTTTTATTACTATTTACTATTAGTTTTTATTTTATTGTTATTAAGCACAAATAAATAACAAAAGTTAGGTTCCAAGTTATAAAAATCATATTTATTATTTTCCAAAGCTTCTATATATTATATAAGCTTCAAGAAAAAAATTTTATGAATTTTCCATAACTTTTACTATTTTTCCAAGATTTAATGTATATTAAAAAAACTAAATAAGGTAAAAATAGTTAAGCCTATCCAAAATTCACAAAAACGTAATAGGAAATCTTCTATAACATTATAACCATAAATAAAAAATTGGGCATTTATCTTAACTGTTTACTATTTATTTTATTTTCTTGGTATTAAACAAATTTAAATTCGAAAAATAGGTATTTTCTTTTCAAAAATCACTTTCAATAATTTTCCCAGATTATGTACATTGTATATGAAGTTTACAAAAACTTTGGTAATTTTCCTTAACTGTTTACTAATTATTCACGAATTAGTGCTTGTTTAAGTGAATAAAAAAAATATCTAAACTATTTGGAAACCAACTTTTATATTTTTCCCAGCTATTATATATGTAATAACACTAGTACAAAAAGTTTAAGAAATTTTTTGAAATGGATTTATATTTATCTCTATTTTGATAGAATAAATACACAAAAATCAGAAAAATTGTGTTATACTATTTGAAAATACATCTTATTATTTTTCCTAGATTATGTAATCTGTAAAACAGTTACACAAAAAGTATAAGAATTTTTCATGATAATTTACTATTTTTCCATGATTTTATGATTATTCAAGGAATTAAAATGGTGAAAAATAGTTAGACAAATCAAAAATTCAAGAAAATTTATCTTAACATCTTTGACTTCATTTGAACTGAAATAAAAGGTTTTGGAAAGTTTAGAACTAAATTGATTTAGTTTTTGAATATTTAATCATTGGAACACCTCTTAAAATGTTAAATATTAACTTTTCAATCATGAGAATTTTCCACTTAAATTGTTATATAACAATTGATTCATAGAAATCTAAATTTCACAAAAAAATGTTTGTAACTTATCAATATTAAATTTTGACACAATATTGACATAATTCTATTGTAGTAGTAAGTATACTAGTGTTAGATTTCGATTAGAGACTCACTAGTTAGTACCATTATTGTAGGAATCGGTAGTGGTACAAGTAAAATGTAGTTCAAGGCACCATTTGCATCATCTCAATTCATTATGAGTATTCACGACTCCCCCTATTTCCATTTTTTATTTTTTGGGGTGGAAAAGCATGTCCGAAAAACTATTTATTGTTCGTTGTATTTAAATTGATTTGTATCAAACTTGATTGCTATATTTTGCTATGTATGTTTATGCAACTTGAAACATGAGGCCTTATCATCTTAACTGTCTTCCCTTACACTTTACTCCAACCATTAACTCTTGGAGCCAATGGTCATTATGGATAGCGCTATTAGGAATTGACAACTCCTCACTCGCCCATGAGAATATGATAGGGCATCAGTCATAGGCTTGGTTGTGAACTCATTGTTTACTCATATACATACGAAACTAACTTATTTATTATAGCAATGGACTTTTATTATTGGAAACTTATTTACTGGTCTTAGCAACGAACTTGGTTGCTCATTATAGCAATGAAACTTGTTTACTCGTTTTAGTAACGAACTTTATTTCCCATGAGAATATGAACGTTGCATCTCATTTGGGCAACATACTTTATCTCTCATGATGACAATGAACTTTGTTTATGCAAACTTATTACTCATTTTTGCAATATATTTCTATTTATGAAAACTTTATTACTCGCTTTAGCAACGAACTTCTATTCATGAAAACTTCTTTACTTATTTTAGCAATGAACATTTGTTTATGGAAACTGTTATCAATATTCTAATTATCATGATTTCAAATTATATTATGTTATAAACTTGTGAGTACTCACCAACTATTTTTATAGTTGACACTCGTTTTACATGTTTTTTTAGGAATCATCTAGTAAGAGGCACGTAGAGACACTTTACTTTTAGGAGCATTCGCATGTGTTGTGTTTCAGTTTAAATTGTAATTTCTTTTAAAAAAAATTCAAACTCATTGTAAATTTGTATTGATTTTTAATACTATGGTTGGTGCTGTCTTTTAACTTTTGTTATGAAACCCTTTGTACTGCCATGCCCCGTATTTCCGCTTTAGCGGGGTGTGACAGAGAACATATATGTATACCGAGCGGGGCTCGATGCTAGGTGGGGCATAATGTCGTGCAGGGCCCGATGTCGGATTCGTTCGATGTCGGGCGGGGCCTGATGTAGCGAGCGGGGGCCCAGTATATTTGCTTACGTGTATGGTATGTGGTAGGTTGGGGAACTCACTAAGCTTCGTGCTTACGGTTTTCAATTTTGGTTTCAGGTTCTTCCAGTTACAAAGAGAAGAGCTCGGGATGACTGCATTGCACACACCAAGATGTTTTAGCCTGAGATGTTTTTCTCTGATATAATGAACATGTGTTTTGATATGATATTCTGATTTGATACGATGACTTATGTTTTTGGATGAAATGATTTTGATAACTATGGTTTTATTTAATGGTTTTAAAACGAATTTTTTGAACCGTATTTGTTGGTCTGTTTCATTTTAAGTTATTAATTCTTGGTTTAGAGTGTTATTAATATTAAAAATGCATATTTCTTCTTTCTACAGACGCAATCAACATTTATTCCCTTTATTAATCAAACTCAAAGAGGTATGTCTTTCATGTTTTTAAGCATTTGTTCGAAATTTGCTAAATTAGTTACAATACATCACATTAATATGTTTATGTTTCTTTGTTTTTACTTCTTCAAGTATATTGACCCTAAATAACAAACTATATGATCATATGTTTGCCAAATAATATGTAACCAATTACTTGACCAATGCAGTCACTATGTGTATGTATGCTTCTAATTTTTATGAATTTTTATCAACAAATATCATATAAATTAAACAATTTTCTAAAAACTTTAATAATACAATCCACACAAACAATCATCATAAAACATTGAATATTATCAAATTAATCGATTTATATTGATATACCTCCTTTTAATTGAGCATGCTACAACTTGCTAGCTACCAAATTTCCTGTGATCAACAAATAACAGAAAAATATAAATATAAAGTATGTTACTAAAAATAATGAAAAATATAACAAATTAGGATATTTATCACAAATCACCATTGACAATTTCAATTTGACATGCCTTCCTTAATTTTAACACCAACTGTTCATTACATCAACACGTTTAAGGAATATTCAATGGTCAATAAATAAACACTTCCTGCTAATCTCTCCTTCAATTTTTTGAAAACTATACAAAAAATACTTAGTTTAGGGCTTTTCTATTAGGTATATGGTTGAGAGATGGAGGAAGTGGTTAGACAAAGATGAACGAAGTGGTTAGGCGGTGGTGGTGCATTAGTCGTATTGTGGTGTTGTGTTTTGTGGATGTATGTCGTGGTGAAAACGATGCCTAGGGTTAAGTTTATGGGGTTTGGAAGCCGACTATTGATGGAACAGATTCAAACATCTATAGATGATCAACAATTGGACATCGAGAAGGTATTCGCTTCTTCACTGCGAATTAGTAATCGAAAGTGTAGATGAGATGTTAGCTGTAAGAAATATATTTGCAATCTTGGGTTTAGATAGATGAGGGTGACAGAATCGAGTCGAACATACAGATGATCAGACATTAATAAGGTCTCCGCTTTTCCACTTTGAACTGGTAATTGATTTTGTAGAGGAAATGTCGGCTGTAAGAAATATATTTGCATTCAAGGGTTTGGATAGAAGAGAGCATAGTGTTTTTTCATTTATATGAACAATACCCTATATTATTATTAAAAAATGAAATAAGAAGGAAGGTGAATAAGACGTCTTCACACAAACAAATATTCTTAATATATATATATATATATATATATATATATATATATATATATATATATATATATATATATATATATATATATATATATATATATATATATATATATATATATATATATATATATATATATATATATATATATATATATGTATATCAAGTTTTTTTTATTCTTACTTTAAATTAAATATAATAATGTATTGTAAATATTTAAAATATTTCAAATAAACATAAAAATAATTTAGGCTTTTAAATAAAAATGAATTTTTTTATTATTACATTAAAAACGATTTATTTATAAAAATACTTATAGAGTTAAAACAAATTATACAAAACAACACCTATTTGTATTCCATATTGACATGAAAATTTTAGTAATGGATGGTCATACCATTGTTTGAGATTTTTCGGCATTGCAACACGTTCGCATATGGTGGAACATACTAGTTGTTCGAGTTTTGTTTGTGTGGAATGACATTGAACATGACAGGGTTCTTATTTAGATGATTGATCGTAACGTAAGTATTAATACAATAAAATGAATATGTCATTGTTTGTTTAATGTTCTATTTATAATTCACATAATTGTTATTATATTACATATCTCAGAGAGACAAAATGGTCGCAATCGTCCCACGGGTTTTGAGGTCAATAATTTTCAACATGAATTTGGTTGGACGCATTTTCACCTTAATATCATTTCTGAATGGATAAGTTTTACAAAGACCACCCCACATATCAAAGTTACAGAATTTTCTTTGGTAAGTGGGCTATATTGACAAAAAGTAACATAATTTTTACTCTCTTAGCAAACAATATCGCAAATTCATTTCCAATTTATCCGTTGTGTTCTTTATCACAAGCCTCGCACGAGATTTTAGCCATCGAAGAATGTTGATCAATATATTTCTATATTTGATTATATATATTTTGTTTTTATATATGTCATACGACAAATTAAATAATCCTAAATTTGGTGTCTTGTAGATGTTGTTGGAAAAATCATATGGGGAAGACGAATGAGGTCATTCTATGTTTTTGAACTATTTCTCCAAAATGAGATGTAAGATTATATAAATACATATAGATATATAAAAATATTAATAATACACTAATATATATATATATATATATATATATATATATATATATATATATATATATATATATATATATATATATATATCATATTCTATTTAAATGTATTAACCAATGTTCATTATTATTATGTGTTTTAACAATATTTTGTTTGAATGAATAGGGGGCATATAATAAAATTGATGTGCAAGCACGTACCGATGAGACTTATGATACAATTGTATCTTGCAATTGTTAATCAATCCATAATTTATGTCTTTAGGGTCAAGTTTGTCCACCAAAATTTGCGTAAGTTAACTATGGGCAACATTATATATAGTTTCATTATTTATATATAAATTATTTCAATATAACTTGTTAACTGTATATTACATGTCCATAGAGATAATATTTTGGTTTCAACTACATTAACTGATGTCACGTTAGATCCAAGAATGTCGGAAGCTAATAGGATTCGAGTGAGAGATAGGGAAAATATTTAATTTTTTCATAGTTATTTTGTGTATGTTGTATGTGGTAGTTATTTGTTTGCAGGATTTAAGGTTTTTTTTAAAGTTTTTTGGTATTTTTTTGTTTGCAAAATTTTAGGTAGTTATATGTTTTCAATGTTTTTTGGTATTTATTTGTTTGCGGATTTTATGATATGGATTTTTAGTATGTTTTAAGTTTATAAATTTTAGTTTCCTTGTTTGACTATTTTTTGTTATATTATTGTATTTTGTTCTTTCTGTTTATAGGATATTGATATTGTTCTATATTAATTAGAACAAATATTCTACCAAAGAGAATTTACAAATATTATCTAAATATAAATCATTGAATTTGTCCAATTATTGGAAAAAAAACTATTGAAAACTAAAAGAAAAATACACTGGAAAAACTATTGTAACATCCTGTTTCAGATTGTATGTGATTTAGGGTTCGTGGGCTGCAACCTAGGCATGAGAAAGCCTTGAGGCTGTAACGAGTTACTAGAAGCGTAAGGCTTCTCGCTACCTTTCCATGGATATGGGGTTCTTTGGAAACGGACTTATAACGAGGAAGCTATGGAAGTTTGAAGTTTTGGCAAGATAGGTCCCTTAATTGAGAAAGGTGGTAGCTGAGTACATTGGGTGTACGTTTGTGTACGCTTAGCGTACTCATGTGCGTGAAATTGAAGTGGAGCCACCCAGTACGTTGGGCATACCAGAGGGTACGTTGGGCGTACTAGGTCCAGAAAGAAACCGTGACATCTCCATTTTCACGGCCAAAAAAGACCGATTTTGTTTATGCTTTATAAAAATCAGAGTACTTATTTTAATAAAAATGTTGTGGAATTTGTTCCCAGAAAAACATGATAAATGTGTTATCAAAGCATTTCCGAAGAAATGTATTTTTATTCCTTTTAAAAGCTTGGGATGTCATCGTCAATACAGAAAAATAAGCATAAACAGAACTTGCATTCATTTACACTAGTGATCTACATCTCTTTTAAATCTTTCAGTGTAAAGTAGCTTCATATCGACACTTGTGATACAAATATCCTTGAGTGGGTCAGGTTGGGAAACCTGGTGAGTACATAGGGTTTTCAACCCACAATAATATAATTATTATGTTTAAACATCAACAATCAACCCAACTACCCATGCCCGTTATCTTCCTTACTCTTAAGGATCTACCCTAAGAATCATCTATCCTACATTCATTCATTTTGAAGCCCATTGCTTCCAGGGTTTATATGATAGGCACTAAGTCCATAGCTGCCAATGCTTGTTCGTAAAGCATTAATTCCATAGCTGCTAAAGTTTATTCATCGGGTACTAAATCCATAACTACTAGTGTTCATCTAATAGGTACTAAATCCATAGCTACCAATGTTTATCTAACAGGTAATAAGTCCATAGCTACCAACGTTTATCTAACAGGTACTAAGTCCATAGCTACCAACGTTTATTCAATTGGCACTAAGTCTATAGTTGTCGATGTTATTTATTAGGCACTAAGTCTATAGTTGCCTATGTTCACTCGTATCAACCTTTGTCTCTCATCTTTCATCTACCCATGTTTTACCCAACATATTTGTAGATATAAAATATATATACAATTTAAATCATTTAAAACTTGTATAAAATCATTCATCCAGCATAGATAGCAAGTATACATATAATATGCACACATAGCACTTAGTTTATATAAAATATTTCATATCTATGTGTAAGATGAAAGTAACAATGCACTCACTTGTTAAAGTGACGACTCGAAATTCGAGCAGCGCTTCGCTTCTTAACAATATGATTTCCTTCGACGAAACCTAGTATTATTACCACTAGATTTTACTCTAATATTTATTGCGACTAATTATTAGTCTAGATTCGTCATTAACTCAGAGTCTACTTCATGATCTATCAAGTAAGGAACAACCAGGTAGGATCATATCGGAGGTAGGGTCCGTTTGGTATACGAAGTATACTGTTTGGAAATCCCACTTTAAACACCTCACTAAATCACAACCTAGACATCATTCATGTAAGTAGATCAATCAATATAACGACTTTGAATCACTGATAAATATCATCTATAACGATATTATATTTATATATTAGCTATATTTAAAGTATGGTAGGTGTATGTCACTTACAACGGGTTTTTATTAAAAACTGGGCTTTATTGTAGCAGCGTTTCTGAACCAAAAGCTCTTCTTCTCGGAGCCGTCAGGCGCTCCGAGGCTTCCACCTCGTGCTTGGAAGGTTCCCTAGGCTTTTCGGGGGGTTTCGGTTCTAGAGAGAGGGAAGTGATGAGATGTGTGAGGAAGAATGGAGGCTTCACCTCTTATTTATAGGGGGCTAGAGAGGGTCACTCACTTCATGAGTTTTATGATGCTCACATCGTGATCCAGCTTGGGCTTCAAGTCTGAGCCTGGTGCTGACACATGGCATCGCATATAGGGTGAAAATCAACCGATTTTCAAAAATTCATAACTTTCGCATACGAGCTCCGTTTTCAACGTTCTTTATATCTACACGTAGGTAAAAATAATATCTATAACTTTCATTTTGACTTCGTCGGCTAATTCTCAATCGATCTTAAATTTAACATTACGAGGAGATTATACTGTTAAATGTCCGCGTAAAATTCATAACTTCTACATACGGACTCCGTTTTTGTCTGTGTTTTTACCGTTAAGTTCCTATTAATGAGATCTTTAATTCTCATTTAGGTCGTGTAGGACAAAAACTGCTCGATCTAAAATTCGAGTTTCGGGTTGTGCACTGCTAAGCCAAATCTTAGAAAATTCATAACTTCCTCATACAAAGTCAGATTTGGGTGTTCTTTTTATGGGCGCTCTCAGTTTAACATATTCTACGGCTTTTGCTTAGATTACTAAAGCCAAAAAGTCATCTATCGTAAATTCACTTTTTACGTTTCCTGGTGTCGTGTCGGTTTTGCCGCAAAACTTCGACGGGACATAACTTCTTCGTTATAACTTGGATTTTGGCGTTCTTTATATGTACGGAACCCTTGTAACATATGCTAAAACTTGGTTAAGATTAATACTTCTAAATAATCTTTCATCAAAAACTCATTTTTTAGATGCTCATTGTCTCTAAATTGACTAGCCCGGATCTACGGGCGTTACAGAAACCCTAATATTTTGGAGTGTCCCTATTTAAGGAACATTATGTCTTCATATCCAGCCACCGTTTCCAGACATCAACCCTCACAAACCCTAATTTCTCGTCCCTTGAGCTTGTGTGTCCATTTGTGAGCTATTAAGTGTTCTTGTGGTTCTTTGTAGTGAAGAAGGAGCTTTGAAGAGGAAGGAGTTGGAGTCCAAGCTTTAGATCTGAGCTTACCTGTGGTTGGAGCTTCAATTAGAGGTACAAAGCTCAAAGCTTTCTCATCCTTTTTGATTTGTTCATAATATGGTCCATTTTAGGGTTTTTGGTCCCAAAGCTTGAAGCTTTATGAGTTGTTGAACTCCAGAGCCTGATATCTATCCCTTTCAGTGTTTATAATGGAGTGGATTCGTAAAAATGGAGTCTTGGATGTCAAAACCACCCGATGCATGAGATATGAGTATTTTTTTTGAGAATAAAGAGTGAGAGTTTTTGTGTTTGGGACTTCCTCAGCCATGCAAAGGCTTAAAGTCATCAACTTTATGGAGTATGAGCCTTTAGTGAGTCTGGATCTGAGAATATAGCTATAGTCTTAACGGGTTAAGACCAGGAGAGTGGATTAAGAAAAATTGGGCGTACGCCCAACGTAATTCCAGTACGCTCCGCATACTGATCTGGTGTCCCCGATCAGGATTTGTGTGTATGCTTGTGTACGTTGAGCGTACAAAGGGAGGTACGCCATGCGTAACCTAGAAGTGGGCTTTTTGGGCTAAATATCATATTGGGCATTAAGAGTTGGGCCTGGATTTTTGGGCTTGTTGTACTAGAGATTTTGAGCAGAGGAATATATATATATATATATATATATATATATATATATATATATATATATATATATATATATATATATATATACATACATACTTGTGTGGGGCTTGCCACTTGGACTTGAGAGTTGGGCCTTGGGAGAGCCCATTTATTATTTGGCCTTGGTGGGCCCAGTGGGTTTTGGGTTACTGATGGGCTGGTTAGTGGACTACCTTTAAACCTAATGTTTGAGACTTTGGACTTAGACCCTAATTGGGTTAATTGTGGGTTTGGCTCAGAGATAGAGGCCGGTGCGTAGCATCAACGTTTTTAGGAGATGTTCATCATCCGAGGTGAGTCTTCTCACTATACTTACCTTAAGTGGTAATCTATGTGTGACCAGAGGGTCTTATGTGCTTATATCGAGTATTGTGATATCCTGAATTATGTTTTTGTGATTTATGTTAATGAGATTAATGTGATTTTTAAATGAAAATTTTGTTTGAAAATTCACGGTGTTACAAGTTGGTATTAGAGCCTTGGTTTGAGGGATTCAGATGCACCTTCAGGTATGTCTGGACTCAAACTGAGAATTTGAGGAAAATTTTCAAAAGAAATGATTTTTCTAAAATGAGCAAGGGTTTCTAAGAGAAAAACGAGAAGGAGCAGTGTGTACAATCAGCCAGAGCCCAAACGGTGATTTCCTAAAATACCCTTACTTATTTGTGTTATGACTTATTATTGAGATATTAGTAATGCATGCTAGAGGATAGGCTAGGTATTCCATATTTTAGGGCTAGAGTTGCCTGATTTGTGATTCCTTAGCCTAGGAGTTGTTGCTATCTGTTATGTGTCTTGAGTATGTGCGGAGTAAGAGTATCTAGCAGGAATCTTTTAGAGAGAGGTTTGAGTAGTTGAGTAATATAGATACCTAGATGTGCTTTAGAGGAATTTACTAAGAAGAGTGATTAGATACCATGAGAGGTAACATAGCCTGAGTTCGGTGATGCCTTTTGAGTTGTGAATAGAGCAAGTGGAGTTGTGTGCTCGAGTAGTGTTTTTTGCCGAATGTTGCTTGCTTTGTGCTTTGTGGAATTCTTGATGATAGGAGCCAGCTACTAAGTGAATATGACGATATTCAGGAGGTAGATGGTTGGCATCATAAGGAGTTCTTCAACAGCTGATGGAAGAGAAGTGTGAGAACCTAGAAAGAGCCTAGGGAGTGACCTCAGTTAGATAAGTACGCTGATAGAGGAGAGTAATTGTTGGAGAACGACCATGTATAACGGGATTGGTGATCAAGAAGGTTGAGCAGCTACTTAGGAAATCTGGGATGATCCATGTGGAAATTATGGGTAGATGTGGCAGGTAGTATGGGCCCGTGCTACTGAAAGCAGAGGACCCATACTCGAAACAGGGAGAATTCCAGGGGTTCTAAGTAGCAGATTGAGGGGAGATAACATGGTTCGAGTACAATGATTCGTAGCAGATAGTGCTTCTGACTTTACCAGTTGTCCATTGTGATTGTTTAAATTGAGAACTGATATGATAGAGTGTAGGGCCAAAGGTCCATGTCGAGCAAGCTTCAATTAGAGCGTACCTTGAAAGGGAAATTGAGTTAGTTTCCGAGAGATTTTACTAGTGAGATGCCGGTTGGAGTCCCAAGACTCAGGGATTAGTAGAGATGGTGCTTTATGGAGGATTGCGGTCTGAGTTGAGCAATCGGCCAATAGTTGAGATGTCATTTTCTATGACCAGAGTTGCGCTATTTCCATTTCCTGTGAGAAGCAGAAGAGATATTGAGCTTCCAGTTTCCGAGTTTGGAGGTAAAACCCGTGGGTAGCATATGGTTGCGACCTTTTCACCAGAGTATTTGGGTAATATGTATGTTGTGAGGTATTTCTTATACCATGAGAGAGTCATCAGTTGGGACTGAAATGGATGAGGACAAGGGTATACCTTTGTTGAGTATAGTAAGGTATAATCAATTGCAGCTCCAGGTTCAAGAGGAACGTATCGGGGCGGTGGTCCTCATGGGTTATATCGGACATCAAGTGTTGGAGTGAGGTCTCTTGCTTCCATCATAATTCTCATGACAGAATGATGGTTGAGGAGTCGAAGATGAGGAGTGTGATAGTTCATTATTTTAAGACTGAGAGTCATGGCTACTACGGGACAATTGAGATGTCCGGTAGTGTGTCGGTATGAGATTTTGGATGACTAGAGGCAATCACATTGGGAAGTTTCTGAGGATTTCATCTGAGATTCAGGATATTTGGCGTCGCTTGGTCTCTATCGGTAAGATCATCGAGTGTTACGTAGTACGTTCCAAGAGTCAAGTGCGATGTACCTTGTGAAATAGCCTGTGGAGTAGACTGTTGGTATGCCAATTGGTGACGGTTCGAACCCTGAGTGGGGGAGAATTGGATATTTTATTGAGAGGATCATAGATTTGTTCAAGTGCGGTTAGAGAAATGGTTATGGAGATCTGCAGTATGGATTCATGAGACTTGGGTTATTGGTGGATGAGTCAAGGTGCAGAGTGAGATAATGCATGTCGTGCGTGTTCAGGAAAGGATGGGTGTATCCACGGTGAGTAGCCATTGGGAAGGGACCTTATAGTGGTTATGAACACTTCGAGGTTTTAATGGTTGAGTTCGAGGCTGTTGGCTCGTTAAGGATAGTTTCGACGGTTGAGAATTTCTAGTTCGATGTATGGGTTGTTATATGCACTTTGGCAAGGGCAGAAGTTGATTGGCAACCAACTTCAGAGTCGGTGTGAGTATTCCTGCATGGATTTTTGATCAGTAGAGGATGGAACTTTGTATTTTCATCAACGTATTTTCTGTCATTGAAGATTCCTCCGTGTTTCAATTTGTGGGATTGGAGTATTTCGCGGTATCCGAGTATGATGCCGTGAGTGGAAGATTAGTGGTTGAGGCAAGACCTTGTAAGATCTTGGAACAATGAATCGCGGTATCCGAGTATGAAGCCGTGAGTGGAAGATCAGTGGTTGAGTCAAGACATCATGAGATTTTGTGATGGTGTACCGAGGTACCAGAGTATGATGTCCTAAATCTTTGGTCATGTTGAGACTCGAGTTATGAGATGGCAAGTGGAGTACCAAGTGACTATTGTTCCAGTGAGGACCCTTCAGTTAATTGTCTTCGGAGTGGGACTGTCCAAGGGTGTAACTGTGCTAAGAAAACTTCGTTGTCTTCGAGAATTTACACCAGAAGTGGTGGTGCATAATCTGAATAGGTGTAAGCACCTAACTATGTTGGACTGTGGAGTATTCGATAGTGAACTCAGTGTGGTGATGAATTGAGAGAGAGAAAGAGAGAGAGAGAGAGAGAGAGAGAGAATATCGTGTGACTGCGGAGATCCATAGCATACGTGAGTCAGAGAGAGTATCGTGTGACTACGGAGAGTCGTAGCATACGTGAGTCAGAGAGAGAGAGAGAGAGAGTATCGTGTGACTGCGGAGAGCCGTAGCATACATGAGTCAGAGAGAGTATCGTGTGACTGCGGAGAGCCATAGCATACGTGAGTCAGCGAGAGAGTATCGTGTGACCGCGAAGAGCCCTAGCATACGTGAGTCAGAGAGTGAGTATCGTGTGCTGCGGAGAGTCGTTGCCTTCGTGAGACAACAACAGAGAGAAAGAGTATCGTAAGATTTCGGGGAGCCGTAGCATTC
This sequence comes from Lactuca sativa, assembly GCF_002870075.4. Classification (NCBI taxonomy): domain Eukaryota; kingdom Viridiplantae; phylum Streptophyta; class Magnoliopsida; order Asterales; family Asteraceae; genus Lactuca; species Lactuca sativa. Next base: position 213,090,437 of record NC_056623.2, on the reverse strand, counting down.
GCGAGGCAATGGAAGAGTGTCATAGGACTGCGGGGAGCCGTAACCTTACTAGTCAGGGTGTGACATAGAGGGGCTTTTAGGCCTGGGTAGCCTTTTCAAATGGGTCTGTGAGAACCTGGTGGTCGAACCAGGGACGAGACTGAGGTCTCAACAGCATTCAGAACCCTCGATGTGGTGAGCTAGAGAGAGATGTCGCAATTTGGAAGGATTGAGGTGTAATGTATATTTATATTCATGGATCATGGGTCATGATTTGAGTACTGGGTTGGGACGAGTAGGGGTGTTCACGGGGCGGTTCGGCTCGGATAGCAATAAAATTATGAACCGTGACCACGGGGTGGGTACCTCATGTGCACTAACCGTAACCGAACCGAATTTTTTAAAACCCCGAACCGAATCGAACCGCATAAAACCAGGTAACCACGGTTTGGTTCACGAGTACCCGTTAAATATAAAATTTCGAATCAGTAAATGACAATGTTATAATTAGATGTTCCATGTATGACGAGTGAGTTTTAAAGCCATTGTTAAGCTATATTTATGTGTTGTACAAGGTTGTTGACTTATTGTATAGCATATAATTGATATTTATTGATAACAATAATAATATAACTAATACGTAATATGGATACAATCCTTCACTTGATTTTCAGAAGAGTTTGTAGGAGTCTATCCATTTGATTTTCAATTTTATATATATATATATATATATATATATATATATATATATATATATATATATATATATATAACGGTTCAGTTCGGGTATCCACGGATATCTAAATATCCAAACCGAAACCGACCCGTAGGTACCCGGTTTTTTCGGTTACGGTTCTTTTTCGGTTTCTATTTACTTCGGTTTCGGTTTTTTCGGTTTCGAATTGGCCGGATCGGCTCGGTTTTTCGGTTTTGTTGTTTTTTTGCACACCTCTAGGGACGAGTGGTTCCAACTCTATATCGGACCAGACTCTTCTGGGTGAGTTTGGCTCTATCTTTGTGGAGAACGATCAGTTCGGGATTTCGAGTGGATTACTTTCTGAGAGGGATGTGGTTCCCATTTGATGTTTTAGGTTTTGGTGAACTTGTTCATTAGTTTGGGTAGAACCACGACGTGCGCAAGGTAACATGTGGCAAACGATCGTGGTCGTGTGTGTGGGGTGTGATTTCAATCGGGTGTAGAAATCGCTTGGGGTAAAGCGAGCTTCATGTGATAACCGTCAAATTCCAGTCAAGTCAAAGTCAACTAAAGTCAACAAGTCAAACCGATCGACTTAATTAACCCGTGGGTACTAGGGCTTACGTTAGGTAATTACTATACAACTCGCTATGCTAATGAGAAATCATCAATTGAAAAGTTCATATATCTAGATTTCATTAATCTAAAAATGTGTTAAGTATGAACCAAACCGATAAAACAATATTGCATACTCATCGGGAGTGTGTAAGACTATAAGGTCCTTGAACATGGCTTAATGGGGCTTACGGACCTTGCGTTGTGGAGCCAAACACTCACAAATGTCACACACGAAATCTCTCTCAATCGTTTTCACTCTATCTCTCTTTATGTAGAATCTCTCCCAAATCTTTCTAAGTATGAGAAATCTCTCCCAAATCTCTATAAGTATGAGAAATCTCTCCAAGTATGTCAAATCCCTCCCAAATCTCTCTTTGTATGTGAAATCTCTCCCAAATTTCTCTTTATATGAGAAATCTCTCTCAAAAGTTCCTTAAACTTTTTGTAGTCTTTCGGGCCATCCCGACCCTTAACCAGGTCAAAAACCGCTTAAAACGGGGTAAAAACAGATAAAATAGACTTAAGGACCCGAAACCCCTCTTAAGGAGTCGAACCCTCTTAAGGACCCGAAACCCCTCTTAGGAACCGAACTTGTCAGAAGCAAAGGCATCAGAAGCGAACTTGTCAGAAGCGAAGGCATCAGAAGCAAACATGTCAGAAGTGAAAGGCATCAGAAGCGAAATGCACCATCTCGAACCGAACCCTCTCAGGAACCGAAGGTCCCTTCGGACCGAACATCGGCTTAGGACCGAGAGGCCTCGCAGGAAGCTCTTTTTCACCCGGTTTTCGACTAGTTTTGCGTTTTAGGCCCGTTTTTAATTGTTTTAACACGAGATTTTCACCCAAAAGTTTATTTTAACATATAAGGCCCCATATTTACTAATTACCAACGTTTTTTGGGATAAAACTTTATCCATGAAGAGTGGGTGAAGTACAAAGGTTGACTGTTGACTTTTCTTTATTCTATGACACAAGCAACCACTCCCGTACCCACTCCATGTCACTATTCACGATCAGCCCATAACTAGTCATTTAATGGTACTTTTACCACCATTTTTCAGCCACACACTTGGTCAAGGGTTAGAAAACCCTCCTCTCTCCTCACATTTCTTCCATTTCCTCTCATTCTTCCATCAAGAACAAACTCCATTTTCTCTCATTTTCTCTCTCTAAAATTCGAGATTCAAGGCTATACTCCAATCTTTTCTTCTACCTTTGGTAAGTATTAACATCCTCCATATGATTATTTGACTTCCTTCCACTCAAATCATAGATATCTTACACAAACTCCATCATATTGGTGTTAGATCTTCGAATCTTCAAGCAATCTCCCAAAGTGTTCTTGAGTTGAACACTTCTTTTCTCCAACATCCATCTACTGAAATCACATAAGGTGAGTTCATACCCCTACCTTTTTATGTTTTCTCAAGTTTTTAGGGGGGGAATACAAGTTAAAACACCAAGAACATAACTAAACTTTTCAAACAGCCTTCATCAGAAAAGTTGGACTCCATTCACGGACTGTTTTGGACAACTTAAACATTTTATTTTTCAAAACTGTATTAGGTGAAAGTAGTTCAAGTTCTTTCCTTTAAAATGAATACTTGCACATCTCCATACGATTTTTCTACAATTTATGGTGATTTTTACAAAACTGCCTATCATTTCAAACATCAATCCGGGCCAGTCTGTGATTATGGACTTGTTCACACAAGTTATAGGTCATTAAAAATCATGTGAAAAATTATGGAGAAACTAGACTCATTTTCAAAACTCTCAGAATTTTTGGATTCTGATTTGGACCTTTGATGATTTTTCTATAAATTTTCTAAGAACAGCAAATAAAAATGTTAACAACAAAAAAATGCTATCAATTTCATTTCACCTTGTAACATGTTGAGCAAGGTGTATATCTTTATGTGATTATATGTTATTGCAATATATGGAAATATTTTCTTATTATGTAGACATACATCAGTTAACAAATGGACTTTTCTAGACAAAGCATAGAAATAACAATTTGTTATAATCAAAGTACATCTATTACAAACAAACATTTGAATAAACTATGTTAAGTATAGTTTATGTACCTTACCACTTTTACCCTTGTTTTGATAAACTATAATAGGTATAGTTTATGATACATCACATAACATACTCATACAAAAAGGGTACACTTATACAAAAAGGTTCTACACTCACGCACACTACACGTAAACTTGTTAACTCAGGTTGTGAGACATTCTCTCCCCGTACGTCCGAGTACAGGATCCAAATTCCTTTAAGTTATAACCAACATATCTTGTAGGGAGAGCGTGATAATTGTGTATTGATCTATTTTGGGATTGACATCCCACACCTCGCTGCTAGCTACAGCCGAACCGGCAGGTCTGCGGGTGACAAGAGTCATAGGATCAGGGCGTCTGAAAGACGTTGTGCAGGTTACCTCTAGTCATAGTATGGTTATAGCGACTCACATAGGGAGCTAACAACACATAAAGTTTACGGGACTTTTTATAAATCAAAAGGGGTTTTATGTCGATTTAAAATCACTTTTTATATCAATAAGTACGGATATTACTGTACACTTTCGGTCTTGGTATTTAAAACTTCACATCATTGTTACGAGACTTTCCTTCAAATCAAAAAGGGTTTTATGCCGATTTAAAACCACTTTTATATCTTTAAGTATGGAAAATACTTGTTATTTCTCGGTCCTGGGATTTAGGACCACATAACTTTTATAAAGAAAATATTGGATTTTCTGGATACATACTCTATCGTTTTTACAAGGAAAACGGTTTACTTCTCTAACGAAATCTCTTATGAACTCACCAAACTTTATGTTGACACTTTTTCAAACAACTTGTATTCTCAGGAAATCAGTGAAACAGGAAAAACCAATAGCATTTTGAGGATGGGACGTTGAATCGTCAAACAGTTCATTTTGTCATCATAATGTAATTGATTTGAAACATGTAAACATATACATTGGTGTAAAATTTTCAATTATATTTATGATGATTGTATTTACTTTGAGCACTATTATACTCATTGTTGTGATACTATACATGAAGTCCTCCACCCCCGGACGTTTCCGCCATCCTTGGTTTGGGGGTGTGACACTTCGTGATTATGGAGTTCAGTGTGATTAGATGAGTTAGCTCGGTTGAATAGGACTTTTATGAAGTCCTATTGCCGAATGAGCTAGGGTAGCCTCGAAGATTACATTTCTGGGTCCGGAGTCGATCTTGTAATCAGATTTGGTGTCTAGAATTGAGAGGCAGCTGGAGTTATGTTTCTGGCTATCAGTGGATAGTTCGGTCTGGCATGGACGTTGAGTTTAGGACCGAAGCTGAATCATCCTGGGGTCGGCAGTGAAATGGTTCTGTCTAGCGGGAGTTCGGACCTAGAGTAGATTTTGGATTCCCATGTGGATTGGCAAGTCTTCGTTTAGTGTCGAGGACCGAGTATTGAGGTCCATTCCTCAAAGGGGTTCTGATGGCATTATATGAGGTTGGTCATTGGTGTGAGATGACCCTGTTTCTTTAGGTTTCGGTCGGAATTGACTGGTGAGTCGGGCATAGATGTTCAGTACCTATCTGTGGTTAACAACTTGTTACATCAAGCAATCAGAGTTGGAAGTGTTTATCGAGTCTGTTATTCAATGAACGAATGACATGGAAATATACCAAATGGGTGGTCAATCGGGGAGACATACCTTTACAGATTCCAAGTTTTGGGGGAGGCAGAGTGGGTTCTGCAACAATGAAGGGATCGTTCTTTTTGAGTTGGAGGTTTCGGTTGTCCTGGGGAGATCGGTTTTGTTCCGAATAAACAGGTGCGCTTCTCGGGCTAATTGTTGGGATCTGGGTGATGATAAGGAGCGATTTTGAGGGAGGAATCTTATTCAAGGGAGGTAGAATTGTAACATCTTGTTTCGGATCGTCTATGATTTAGGGTTTGTGGGCTGCAACCCGGGTATGAGAAAGCCTTGAAGCTGCAATGAGTTACTAGAAGCGTAAGGCTTCTCGCTACCTTTCCATGGATATGAGGTTCATTGGAAACGGACTTATAACTAGGAAGCTATGGAAGTTTGAAGTTTTGGCAAGATAGGTCCCTTAATTGAGAATGGTGGCAGCTAAGTATGTTGGGTGTACGTGTGTGTACGCTTAACGTACTCATGTGCGTAAAATTGAAGCGGGGCCACCCACTATGCTAGGCGTACCAGAGGGTACGCCCAACGTACTGGGTGGCTCTGTATACTAGGTCCAGAAAGAAACCCTAATATTTTAGAGTGTCCCTATTAAAGGAAAATTATGTCTTCATATCCAGCCACCATTTCTAGACATCAACCCTCTCAAACCCTAATTTCTCATCCCTTGAGCTTGTGTATCCATTTGTGAGCTATTAAGTGTTCTTGTGGTTCTTTGGAGTGAAGAAGGAGCTTTGAAGAGGAAGGAGTTGGAGTCCAAGCTTTGGCTCTGAGCTTATCTATGGTTGGAGCTTCAGTTAGAGGTATAAAGCTCAAAGCTTTCTCATCCTCTTTTATTTGTGTATAATATGGTCCATTTTAGTGTTTTTGGTCTAAAAGCTTGAAGCTTTATGATTTTTTGAACTCCAGAGCCTGATATTTGTCCCTTTGAGTGTTTATAATGGAGTGGAATCATAAAAATGGAGTCTTGGACGTCAAAACCACCCCATGCATTAGATATGAGCATTTTTTAGAATAAAGAGTGAATTTTTTTGTGTTTGAGACTTCCTCAGCCATGCTAAGGCTTAAAGTCATGAACTTTATGGAGTATGAGCTTTTAGGGAGCCCGGATATGAGAATATAGCTATGGTCTTATCGGGTTAAGACCAAGAGAGTGGATTAAGCAAAATTGGGCGTATGCCCAACATAATTCCAGTACGCCCTGCGTACTGATCTGGTGTCCCTTATCAGGATTTGGGTGTATGCTTGTGTACTCTGAGCGTACCAAAGGAGTTACGCCCTACGTAACCTAGATGTGGGCTTTTGGGCTAAATCTCATATTGGGCCTTAAGAGTTGGGGGCGGATTTTTGGGCTTGTTGTACTAGAGATTTTGAGTAGAGGGATATATATATATATATATATATATATATATATATATATATATATATATATATATATATATGTGTGTGTGTGTGTGTGGGGGGGGGGGGGGGCTTGCCACTTGGACTCGAGAGTGGGGCCTTGGTGGGCCCAATGGGTTTTGGGTTATTGATGGGCTGGTTAGTGGACTATTTTTACACCTAATGAGTGATAGTTTGGACTTAGATCCTAATTTGGTTAATTGTAGGTTTGGCTCAGAGATTGAAGCCGATGTGTAGCAGCAGCGTTTTTAGGAGTTGTTCATCATCCGAGGTGAGTCTTCTCACTATACTTACCTTGAGTGGTAATATATGTGTGACTAGAGGGTCTTATGTGCTTATATCGAGTATTGTTATATCCTGCATTATGTCTTTGTGATTTATGTTGTGTATTATACTGAGTTTACTAAGTTAGGACCGGAGGGTCCACCCGAGCTGTGGGACCGGAGGGTCCCACTGAGACACATTGACCGGAGGGTCTTATTTGAGCATAGAAATGAGAGGCTAATGAGATATGTGTGGTATTTTTGGGAACTCGCTAATCTTTGTGCTTACCGTGTTATGTGTTATGTGTTTTAGGTACCTCTCAGGATCACAGGAAGGCACCGGCTTGATTGTACACACGAGACTGAGTTATATTTTGTGGATCCTGGATTTTGTTATTATAGACATGTGTTGATAAATTGAGAATTTGTATATTTTGTGATTTATGTTAATGAGATTGATGTGATTTTTAAATGAAAATTTTGTTTGAAAATTCACGGTGGTACAACTATTCAAAATTCAAATTATAAGGAAATATATATTGCATAAGTCAAAATGAATTTATCCGATTATTGAAAAAAAACTATCGAAATATAAAGGAAATATACATTTAAAAAAACTATTCAAACTATAAGGAAGTATATACTGCATAATTCAAACAAGTTGACAGGGTAAGTTAAAACCCAAAAACTATTAAAACATTACTTCCAGGTCTTAACTATATAATTTAATATAAAGATCAATCTCATATATAAATAATTATTTTAACCCAATCAATGTTCGATTAATAAGGATATAAGTATCTTATAAAAAAAATAATTTCTTATTACAGTGTGTTATGAAGTTAATACAATTATATATTATTATTGTTCATGTTTTTACAATTATCATGGTGATTGTAGACAAGGAAAATAGGCCTAATGATGCTATCCAACTTGATTTAAATGCACGAAAGGTATGTTTCAGATGTGCAACATGATTATTACATTAAATTTACTTCATCCAAACTAAAATACTACAGAAAAAAGAAAACCATATAATAAGACAAATTATAAACGACAAAAGGAGAAGAACAAAATGAGACGAATAGATAATGGAGAAGTAAGTAGTCAAAACGTGAGGCATACGACAAATGTGTCTGTAGTATAGAAGACCCTAATTGATATTACAAATGCAACCCCTACAAGTGTATTGGATTATGGTCAATGGAAGTGTAACAATTAGGAATTTCCTGTCACTGATTGTTACTAAAGATTAGCCTGAACCAATGATAATGATATAACTTTTCATATTGAAGGAAAATTTGATTAGTTAAATGATAATAATAAGGTAAAAAATGAATGACCCAAAAGTTATATAAATTTTTATGACGGTTAGTGTATTTGGAAAGTACATGTAACACCCCGATTTCCTCAATGCAGAAGTTAAGAATTTTATTCACATTATAGGACCTACTCGACGAGTTGGTTGGTCCTAACTCGTCGTGTAGGAGTTGATATGGACGCGCGAGTTCTGAAGCCTACTCGTCGAGTTGGAGAGTTGGACTCAACGAGTTGAGGTTATTTAGAGAAAAACCATAATTATTCGGGTTTGCACCCTATTTAAACGACTTTAACTCCTTTACCCCGCCTCCTTCATCACCCTATCTGTAACATCCCGAAATATCAAGAGTAGAGTTCAAGGGCTAAAAGAGTAATTTGGGAAAGAGCGACTCGGCGAGTCCATGGGTGGACTCGACGAGTAGAGTCGCGACTTGGTCGCGTGTTAAGTAGCCGACTCGGCGAGTTAGTGAGATGGACTCGGCGAGTAGGCGCTGAGTGGAGAAAACCCTAATTCTCGGGGTTGAGCCCTATATAACGAACATTATGTTTCCTCCCCAGCCTCATTATCATCCCTTGGGTACCAGAAACCCTAATTTCGTGGAGAAACCCCATTGTTGAGCAAATTGGAGCTTGGAGAGGTGGTTGTTGAGGAGATCTTATAGAAGAAGAGGCTTGGACTTTGCAAGGATTTGGGATAAACTTCTCTTGGAGCTTCCTTTTAAGGTATCTTTCCATTGTTTGAGCTGTTATTGTTTAGATTCTTCATTTTGGGGCTTGTGGGGAGCTTATCCTTGGATAGATTGGAGTTTAGAGGTTAGATCTGAGGTTGCTACCTCAGATCTGGAATGGAGAAGAGTTAGAATGCATGAAAGTCCCTGTGTTGAGTGTTGGATGAAGCTATCATGTCCCAAACCTTAGCCCTAATGTGAAAAATGCATAGATCTCTTTGGATTCACGTAAAGTTTGCCACTTTACGTGATGGATGAGTTGTAGGAGGCTAGATCTATGTTTTGGATCAATTGCATGGCCTGGAATGCTTCTGAATGGATTTAGACCGATGGTACTCGGCGAGTCACATGGGTGGACTCGACGAGTTGCTTGAAGATGAGCAGGAACTCGACGAGTTGGAAGAACAAATCGGCGAGTTGGATGAAGATGGCCTGGAACTCGGCGAGTTGTATGAACAACTCGGCGAGTAGGTTGAAGATAGCCTTAGACTCGGCAAGTCTGTTCTTGGACTCGGCGAGTCTTGTCGAAGAGTTCCAATTTTTTCTGGTTGAGTTGAAAGTCGGTGAGTCAAGGGATGACTCTGTAAGTTGTGTGCGAGTGGATTCAGAGTTGTTGGACTCGGCGAGTCTCGGGGTGACTCAGCGAGTTAGGTCGCGGATTGAGTGAAGTTCTGAGTATGGGAACTCGGCGAGTCATCGGGTTGACTCGGCGATTAGAGTCAGTCAGGGGTTGATTTTGACCCTGTCTTTGACCAAGGGTTGACCAGTGGTTTCCGGGGGTATTTTGGTAATTATTGATTATTGTTTTGAGTTTAGTGCATTGGTGGTTGTCTAGTGGTGGAGATTGTATCAGTGATCGGAGCAGCATGGGTGATCTGTTCAGTCGGCAGCTTCGAGGTGAGTTATCCTCACTATATCAACAGGGTCTAAGGCACCAAAGCCGGCCCTTATCGAATTGAGATCCTGGTAGTTGTTGCTATGTTGTTGTTATGTTGTTGCTGTGATATGTTTGCATCCTGAGAGTTAGGATGGTATATGTTAGAGGCCTGATTGAGATCGGTATCCTGAGAGATGGGAAGGTGCTATGCTAGTGACCTGTTAGGTCGGTATCCTGGTTAGGATGATGATATGTTATGTGATATGTTTGATCTGCTTGTTGACTGTGAATTGCTATACGATTGTATGTATATATGTGCACATGGTTGTTTGGACTGGTGTCGGGTTGAGGTGGGTCCTACTGTGTGCTGTAGGCCAAGATACCCAGGGCAGACCGGTTGTTCCGAAGGCCCAGCGAGCGGTCCGGATAGGCTGTAGTCCCCGAAAGGGCGGACCAGACGTGCCGAAGGCCCGGAGAGTGGACCAGACAGACTGAAGGCCCGGTGCGGGCGGACTAGTCATACTGTAGACTCAGAGGGTGGACCAGGTGGACTGTAGGCTGGTGCGGCGGACCAGTCACACAGTAGACCCATAGTGCATGGCTGTTCTGTGATTAGATATGTTGTGGCATGATATGCGTGTATGGTATTTGTGGTTGGTATTTTGGGGATATCTCACTAAGCTTTCGGGCTTATAGTTGTGGTTTTATGTTTTTCAGGTTCTTCAGGAGATCGTGGCAAGGCGAAAGCGTGATCGTACCGCTCCTCATGATTTTGTAGTAATGTGATTCTGGGAACGCGTTAAATGTTTTGTATTGAAACCTTTTTGTAAAGATTTAACGGAATCGAGCTGTTTTTGAAAAATTTAAAATTGGTTGTATTTTTCGGTCGTTACAAGTTGGTATCAGAGCCTTGGTTTGAGTGAATTGGAGGAACATTCGTGTGACTCCAGTCTCAAATCAAGGAGAGTTTTCAAAAGAGTATTTAAAATGGTTTTCAAAATGAGTAAGGGAGGACGCGGAGGTACGATCAGCCGGAGCCAGTAAGTAACCCCAAAATACCATACATGATATTTGTTTTTTTAGCTTTGTTTGAATAGCATGCTAGTGATAGGCTAGGGATCTTCAGGGTTTCATGATACGTTCCCTGATTTGTGATGCCTGTAGCCTAGGGTTCCTTATGGGAGATTTCCAGTGTTCCTCTAGTGGTGAGGGTTGATAGTTGTTATGCATGTTTCTCTAGGGTGTTGTGGTAGTACTTCATACAAATATGGGTAGGTGTGGAAGGTAGTATGGGCCCGTACTACTGAAAGCACAGGACCCATACGCGTATCAGGGAAACCATGATCTCTAGGGTTGGGTTGAGAGAGTTGGATCCCAGGATTGTGGGAAGAGTCTGAGATTTTTGTGTGGTGTTTTTCAGTATGGAGATTCTGAGGCATGATGAGAGTGGATCCGGATCAGGATCGGGAGCAGGAGAGAGAGTTCCGGGCGGATCGGTACCGCCCGAGGTTATCGGTCAGATGAGCACGTGCGAGTTGGATGCGAGGATTCGTGAGATCATGCATGATGAGATTGCTGACTTGTTCCGGGCTGAGTTGCCGGAGCTGTTTGGTTTGATCAAGACCGCCATGATTGAGTATTTTGATGAGCGGTATGCGGCTCTCGCGGAGACGGATGCCGCGGCGGCTACAACAGTTGTAGCAGCAGCAGGGGGAGGAGCTGGTCGGGGTTTTCAGTATCGGGACTTCGCTAATACGAATCCTCCCACCTTCGATGGAGTTCAGGACCCGATCGTCACTATAAGATGGTTATCAAACGTGGAGGGGTGTTTCTTCACGTGTTTATGCCCTGCTGATCAGAGGGTGAGATGTGCTCTGAACCTGTTGAGGCTCGGGGTGAAGGATTAGTGGAGATTGACCACGGGGTCATATTCGGATACGCAGAGGGCTGCGGTTTCATGGGATCAGTTCAGAGAAATGTTCATCACTCGTTATGTTCCGCAGGTTGAGAGGGAGAGATTGGCTCAGGAGTTCCTTGAGCTGAAGCAGGATTCGGAGTCGGTGACTGAGATCACCAGGATGTTCACTGAGAGGGCGATGTTTTGCCCTGAGTTCACTTCGGAGCAGGCTCAGATGTCCCGATATCTGAGTATGCTCAAGAGGGACATCAGGCAGTTTGTGTCTGCGCAGAGGTGCGGGACATTATTGGAGTTGCAGGAGGCCGCTAGGCGGCGTGAGTTAGAGATTGAGTTACAGTTGCGTGAGCTGAGGCAGGCTCCGGTGCAGTCGCAGCCGGCGCCGAAACGGTCCAAGACCGTTGATGTTAGAGTGGGGGATCTGAGCAGCCACACTTGTGGGAAGTGTGGGAGGAGTCACACCGGAGTTTGTAGGTCCAGTGGTGCATGCCGCAAGTGCGGAAAGGAGGGGCACTATGCGAGGGATTGTCGGCAGTCAGCGCCAGTTCGGGATTTGAGGATTTGCTATCATTGTCATCAGGTTGGACATTTGAGGGTCAACTGTCCACAGCTTGCTGCAGGATCGGTGCAGGCTCTAGCACCGGCCACTTTGAGGATCACAGGTGGAGGTCAGGGTGGAGCGGAGCCCCCAAGGGCTCAGGGTCGTGCTTTTTAGCTTGTAGCAGAGGAGGTCGGGGCAGTGCCAGAGACAACTGCGGGTATGTTTCTTTCTTGTTGTCTTGTTATCTTGTGATTATTGTGGTGTATTGTTTTGTGTTGGTATCTTTGTGTGGTTTCGATGCGGTATTCGTCGTTTTGCGGGTTGTGGTTTGGTAATGGGTTATTTTTTTGAGAATTTCGTTGGTTATCTTCCATGAGAGTTATTAGTGGGAACCTGGCATGGGTTTGAAGGTCGGGTAGCATCGGCTTTCTGAGGAGTGGTTAGATGCAGTTTGAGTTTCTTTCGAGCGGGTTAAGCAGTGTTGATGTGAGATCTCGTTAAGGTTGTTTATGCTTGTGGGAAGCAGTCCGCGTGTAAGTGTTTTCTTTGTGCAGGGTTGTTCTGGAAGGTCGGTGATGGCGACCGGTGGTTGTTAATCAGTGCTATAAGTGGGGGATAATTGGAGAATTCTCCAGGAGATCGATGAGTATTCGAGGGTGCTTAGCTGTTGGGATTCAGCAGTGTTCTGTCAGCCCAGAGTATAGGCTGAAAGGAGCGAGTGTCGGGCATGCGGGGCGGGATACAGACCTAGGGCATTTGATTGTGGAGGGCCTGGGAGCAGGCCGGGATCGAGTATGTATGATGGAGTTAGAGTTCGGAACCCCTAGAGGGCTAGAACGGTATACAGGGGAGGATTTCCGGGGGTGATAGCTCGGAATGATGAATGCTAGTTGAGCGGTCCAGATAGACTAAAGGTCGGTAGGCGTACCAGTCAGGCCGAAGGCTCAGAGAACGGTCCAGCCAAACTGAAGGCACCGGGAGCGGTCCAGATTGGCAGAAGGTTCTGAGAGTGGTCCACATGGGATGAAGGCCTGGTGAGGCGGTCCAGTCATGCTGAAGACTCTGCAGGTATTGTTGGATCAGTTTGAGGATATGGATTGTGTATGTTGCAGTGGGATTGCATTGGAAGGTCTGGACCCGGGTAGTGATCTTGATTAGTTGAGATAGTGCATGGGCTTGAGAGTCCCTGCGATGAGAGTCAGAGTATATGTGTTGGATGGTTAGCGAACACGCTAAAAAGGGTGGTGTAGCGTTGGGCAAGCACCGTGGCACTTGTCGGAGTGACAATGTGGCTAAGTGGGTTCCTTGGTAAAGGAAGAGAGAGAGGTAAGAGGTGTGTAACTCCGAGAGGGAGTGCAAGTTCACGGAAGTGAAAGCGGCAGAGCAGAGTTATGATTAGAGTAATTCGAGTATGGTTTTTGAGCAGCGTGTTTGTGGCAGTGGAATAGAAGCTCATCCGGTTTGGGATGTCTGCTGAGGTCGCGGAGGGAATTCCGCAGGTGTAGAGCCAAGAGGCCGGAAAGGATGCAGGGAGAGAGTCTTGGACTCTCAGTGTGATTTTGTTCAGGGTATTGGATATGTTTTAGTGGTTCATCGTGGGGGATGTTTGAGGATATCATCAGTGTATCGGTTTTCCCAACTTGAGGGTGCTAGAGCTAGTTCAGCATGTGTATGTGGTTGCAAGAGGAGAACTCGTGGGAGTTGCTCTGAGATTGAAGAATGGGTCTTTCCGTCATCATGGAATGGATAGAGTGGGATTCGGATGGGGGATCCGATGGTTCATGGTTTTCTTGATGGGTTTTAGCCATAAGAACTTTCCTATGTGCGCATGCAAAACCCTAATGCTCGGATCTAGGCTTTCTAATTAAACATGCTATTAATCCAAGACTTCTAATAACTATTTAGGCTAAACAACAACATTGAAACAGATCTAGAACCATACCTTTGAGTTCCTTGTTGACCTTGTTGTCTTGGAGCTTCTAGAGTCACAAATGTCACTCCTCTATTGGCTTACAAACACCAAAGCAAGGAGGATGTTTTGGGAGAGAGGAGAGGGAATGGAATTCGACCAGAGGTTCTCTACTTTAGGTGAAGTATCGAATTCCATCAGCCATAGGGTCTATTTATACTTGTAGACTCCTTAAGGGCTACAACCTAAACCCTAATTGGATAATCTTCTCTTAAGGCTATCCAAATCCTTTCCATAGATAAGCCTTGGATGAATTTAGCTATCCTTTAGCTTCTAGAATTCGTCCCTTGTATATCTATAAGGATTTACAGTCTAAAGCTTAACTATCAAACAATTGACAGTTTATACCCCTTTATTCAATTAATCTCTTTAAGTCATCAAATTAATTTCCAATTAATTCTATGACTTATATTAATCAAATAACAATATATTATTCTTTATATTATTCTCATAATATATTAATAATATTTACATTCTCTTAATAAATCATCCTATCAAGTTGCTATGGTGAAGGCAACCCAAAAGGACCATGCACAACCGGGTCAAATACTTGCCTATTATAGTTGTAGCCTTAGAAACTATTCCAACAGTCTCCCACTTGGATAAGTCTAGTAACTATATGCACAAGTACAATTCGGTTTGCAATCGTAGCTCTCAAAGACGCTGTCAAACTCTGATCTAATCAATCTTGTCTTTTTAGATAAGGGATCGTACAGTCCTCTGTTAGATATCATGCTGACAATCCTATGGAATGGTTAGTCAAGCATTTAGGTTTCTCGATCTCTGATTTATTTGACATAGAACTTAATCGAACACATCAATTCAGTTCTGACCGGGCCCGGCACATAAGTCAAATCAAATCATCGAGCGGCCGAGATATCGCTTTTACCTTCTTTGATAAAAGTTACAGATAAACTTCGACTTATATACATTTACTTATTCATTAACTAACGATACACAACAATGCGTTTTATAACACCGAGTTACTGATGCGTTTTCGTATTATCAATGTACAATCAATTAATAAATAACAAACCATATATCTAGGTTTTAAGACTATATGATATTATCATCTTGCGATCACCTTTTATATCGTATTCCATAAGGTGATTCCAGCAAGCTTGGGTTTGTTCCAATGCTCAAAACTAGTTCATAAGCACTCATGAACATTGCAGCAACCCTTTGCTATGTCAAACACCATTTAGACATTCTACACACCAATTCATGACAATCTTCATTCATATCTACTTCCAACATATGAACGATTGTGGACAATTTGAACAATTCGATTATTCCTAATAAACTCAATCATTCTGGAAGTCAAAACATGCAAAGTGAAACAATAGTTAAACGATTAACACAAGATAGTAACATTACTCATAAATAGAACTCCTTTATTTAATCATCAAATGTTAATTACATTTATTTATTACACGTTTCTAATACTATCTAATCTATGCTAACATCAGCCTTCAGCCCAATACTCCTAGCATGCTGCAAGTGCTTAACCCTACTCAGTCCCTTCGTAAGCGGATCTGCTGGGTTATCTTCTGATGATATCCTCTTAACTATGAGTTGTCCTTCTTCTACATGATGTCTAATGAAATGATATTTTCTGTCGATATGTCTTGATCTACCATGATCCCTCGGTTCCTTGGTCAAGGCAACCGCACCTTCGTTATCACAGAAAATCTCCATGGGCTCCTTTATGGCAGGTACAACTCCAAGATCACCGATGAAGTTCTTCAGCTATATTGCCTCCTTTGACGCTTCGCTCGCTGCAATGTACTCTGATTCGCACGTTGAATCAGCTACGGTTTCCTGCTTGGAACTCTTCCATGTCACTGCTCCTCCATTTAGGGTAAAGACCCAGCCCGACTGCGAACGGTAGTTGTCCCTATCCGTCTGAAAACTGGCGTCACTATACCCTCGCACTTTCAAGTCATCACTCCCTCCGAGGAGTAAGAACCATTTCTTCGTCCTCCGAACTTACTTGAGGATGTTCTTCACCGCAATCCAATTTGCTCTGCCAAGATTCCCTTGATATCTGCTAACCATGCTCAAAGCGAAGGCTACATCAGGGCGAGTACAAGTCATAGCGTACATGATTGAGCCAACTGCGGAAGCGTATGGTACTCGGCTCATTTCTGCTATCTCAGCTTCGGTACTCGGACTTTGAGTCTTACTCAACTTGGCATTACTTTGTATCGATAATTCTCCCTTCTTCGAGTTTTCCATACTAAAATGTTTTAGTACCTTCTCTAAGTAAGTATTCTGACTAAGTCCAATTAGTCTCTTACTTCTTTCTCTTACTATCCTTATTCCCAAAATGTAAAAAGTCTCTCCGAGGTCCTTCATAGCGAAGCACTTCCCGAGCCAGGACTTAACCTCCTGCAGAGTCGGGATGTCGTTTCCTATGAGTAATATGTCATCGACATATAGAACGAGAAAGCTTACTATACTCCCACTGGCTTTGACATATACACAAGATTCGTCTTCGCTTCGTACAAATCCAAACTCTTTGACTTTCTCATCGAAGCAAAGATTCCATCTGCGAGACGCTTGCTTAAGTCCATAAATGGACTTCTCAAGCTTACACACTCTATTCGGATGCTTCGGATCCACAAACCCTTCTGGCTGAGCCATGTAAACATCCTCAGCCAACTTTCCGTTAAGGAAAGCGGTCTTGACATCCATTTGCCAAATCTCATAATCATGAAATGCGGCAATTGCTAGCATCACTCTAATAGATTTAATCTTCGCAACTGGTGAGAAGGTCTCATCATAGTCAACTCCGGGAGTTTGAGTAAAGCCCTTCGCAACCAATCGCGCTTTATATGTGTGTACGTTTCCATCCACGTCGGTCTTCTTTTTGAAGATCCATTTGCACCCAACGGTCTTACATCCGGGCACATAGTCAACCAAATTCCAAACTTGGTTATCATACATGGATTAGATCCCGCTATCCATTGCCTCTTTCCACTTTGTAGACTCCGGGCCTGCCATGGCTTCCTTATAGCTATTAGGTTCATCAAGATTTACTAGTGTACCATCACTAATATACGTGTCCCCTTCGGTAGTAATATGAAAACCATAAAACTGGGGATGAACTCTAACCCTATTAGAACGTCTAAGAGGTAAGGACTCGTCAATCGGTTCAACCGGAGTTTCCTCCTTGGGTTGAGTGCCAGTAGTAGAGGTTCCTTCATCTATCGATTCTTGAATCTCTTCAAGTTCGATTTGCCTCCCACTGTCTCCTTGGCTTATGAGTTCTCGCTCTCGGAAAAACCCTCTCCTCGCAACGAAGACAACATTGTCCTTCAGTCTATAGAAGAGATATCCAAAGGATGTATGCGGGTAGCCGATGAAAATACATCGCTCACTTCGAGGTTCAACCTTGTCGTGAGTATCTCGTCTTACGAAAGCCTCGCAACCCCAAACCTTGATATGTGTCAACGAGGGAGCTTTCCCTGTCCACATCTCGTGAGGTGTTTTGGCAACCTTCTTAGTAGGGACTCGGTTAAGGATATGGGTGGCAGTCTCTAAGGCATACCCCCAAAAAGAGATAGGTAGTGAAGCACGACTCATCATAGAGCGAACCATATCCAATAAGGTTCGATTACGCCTTTCTGCCACACCATTTAACTGCGGTGTCCTAGGAGGCGTCAATTGCGAAACTATTCCACACTCCTTGAGATAATCGTGGAATTCAAGACTTAGGTACTCTCCTCCTCGATCGGATCGAAGCATCTTGACTTTCCTGCCCAATTGATTCTCCACTTCATTCTTGAACTCTTTGAACTTTTCAAAGGTTTCTGACTTTTGCTTGATTAAGTAGATATACCCATATCTAATATAATCATCGGTAAAAGTCACGTAGAAGCGGTTCCCATCCTTCGTGGTTGATCTAAACGGTCCACATACATCGGTATGTATTAGGTCTAATAAACCCTCACCCCTTTCACAAGTACTTGTGAAGGGTGACTTAGTCATCTTTCCAAGTAAACAAGACTCGCATGTGTCATCTTCCCTAAGGTCAAATGACTCCAACACTCCATCCTTTTGGAGTTGGGCTATGCGTTTCTTGTTGACATGTCCAAGATGACAATGCCACAAGGATGCTTTATCCATGCTAGTGGAAGAATCAATATTCAAAACATCATTTCCTAAGTTATCAACAATCATAACGGTTTCATATATTCCATTACATGGTATAGCTTCAAAGTAAAAGACACCATTTAGATAAGCCAAAATAGAACCATTCTTATTTTTAAAAGAAAATCTAAATCCTTGTCTATATAAACCATGAAATGAAATGATGTTTCTAGCCATTTCTGGCGAATAGCAACAGTTGTTCAAATCTAAAACTAAATTATTCCTAAGCACTAAAGAATACACTCCAATCTTGGTCACAGGCGACGATCTTCTGTTCCCCATGATTAGATTGATCCTTCCTTGCTCCACATCCCTACTTCTTCTTAGTCCCTGCAAATTAGAACAAATGTGATAACCACAACCGGTATCAAGAACCCAAGAAATAGCATGATTAGAATCGTTAGATTTGATTGTGTATATACCTGCGAAAGATGGCTTGATCTTTCCTTCTTTGATTGCTTGCAGGTAATCTGGGCAGCTTCTCTTCCAATGTCCTATCTTGTGGCAGTGGTGGCACTCTGCCTCCTTCGGGTTAGGGCAGGGCTTAGCGGGATCAACTTTGGTCCCACTAGAAGAGGCACCATCTCGGGCTTTGACCTTGCGATGGTTCTTTGATGAACCCTTCCTCTTCTTTCCCTTTCCTTGACCAATGGCCAAGACAGGAGCAGCAGGCGGATTGGGAGTTTGTGCAACAGACTTGTCTTTGAAGTTGCTCTCGGCGACCCTCAAAAGACCTTGGAGTTTGCTTAGGGTGACCTCTTCTTTGTTCATGTGGTAGGTCATCCTAAATTGGTTGTACATCGGAGGCAAAGAGTGAAGCACCATGTCGATCGCCAAGTCTTCACTGAAGTCAACATTTAACTTGCGAAGGCGGTCGGCATACCTTTGCATCTTTTGCAGGTGCACGGTAAGAGATTCTCCATGACCCATCTTAGCGGAAATCATGTTGGTGAAAATCTCATAACGCTCTTGTCTCGCGTTTTGGTGGTATCTCTCCAATAAGTCTTGGTGCATCTCGTACGGGTACGTGTCCTCGTAGGACTTTTGGAATTCGGAGTTCATGGTGGCAATCATGATGCAATGTACCTTCGTTGCATCTCGCTCATGAGTCTCAAAAGCGGTGATTTTGGCTGGAGTAGCGATTTCGGGGTTGATTTTCTCGAGCTTCTCATCGAGGACATACTCCTTATCCTCATAGCGAGCAATGGTGTGAATGTATCTTATCCATTCGCTAAAGTTTGTTCCATCGAAGGTGACCTTTTGGCAAAGGCTCATCAACGTGAAGGAACTAGCAGCAGCGTTGTTTGCGTTCGACATCTACAAAAGAAAAGGACAAAGATAGATTAGAATAGGAATCCCTAATTATCACCCAATAAGAAAATTAGGGCTAGGATCCGACAATAACATTTACATACTAGAAAAAGGATGCCGTAATCTAACATGCAAATAAATTGAAGGTAAGTGAATGACGATTCACTAATTCTCCATCACAAAACTTAAACTATTAGTCCTAAGTGTATTTGAGAATTCCTAGGTTCGGATGAGATTCATTGAAACTATTCAATGGCATGTTTAAATCTCGATATGCCCCTCTTGTTTGTGACTGGGATACCAAGGATCACAAAGCGGGTGTGAATTACAATGCAAATTCACATGGTGCCTTCATTGTAACGATCACCTATTCGATGTGCCGGTAAACCACACATGCTCCATCGAACTATGATAAACAATGAATCACCCTTTTCCACCTTCGCTTAGAACCAATTAGTGTGCCGGTAAACCACACACGCTCCACTAACTTCTTAGCAAGGTGCAAAGTGTAATTTCATGGGATTGCATCAATTCATTTTTCCTAAAGTAACTAAGATTGGGAAATTTTAAAATATGTGTAGTTACTTTATATTTGGTATTGTACTTTTAATGAGAGGATGAGGTTGCCCTATCCTACCCGTTCGGCTAACGACCCTCCACCAATCAAGCAAGCGGTGGGTGTGCGTGTACACCCATTAAGCGCCATTTTATAGGCCGCAACCTTATACCCACTTTATAGATCGGCTTCGTGAATGAGGCCTACTAACGGTAAGACTAGCATTTAGTTATACATATATATATATATATATATATATATATATATATATATATATATATATATATATTATTCTAGTAATATCATATTAGTATAGGGTTGTATTTTAAACCTTTTAAAATCTAGGGTTTAAAATTTAAGTTGTCTAAATTAAAACTTTTAATCACAAATATAAATTTCAAAACTTGAGGACAAGTTTTAAACATTTAAAACATGGAGGATCAAATAACAAATAATTCTAATTAACAATTAATATCCTAATTATCTATATTTGATTTATTCAAGATTTCTTTTAAGATAATTACCAAAATAATCAAAATAATTAATTATCATATAAGGAAATTAAATATTTTATTAGATGATAAATATCTTTAACTAAATCAAGATTACAGTTATATTTATCAGAAAAACGAATTAACATTGATCTAATTAGTTTATGGAAAGTTTAGATAAGATAATTACAAAGAAATCCCGAATCTGGCCATTCCTGACGCCTGGACTCGCCGAGTGCACAAAGGGACTCACCGAGTCAGGCCAACTCGCGGAGTCCACTTTGGAACTCGCCGAGTCCATGACTCAAAAACCAAAAATCGAATTTTGCAGGTTTGTTTCAGTTAATCAAGCAACAATTTAAAGAAAACCAAGCTAGGCTCTGATACCACTGATGGGTTTTAGCCATAAGAACTTTCCTATGTGCGCATGCAAAACCCTAATGCTCGGATCTAGGCTTTCTAATTAAACATGCTATTAATCCAAGACTTGTGATAAATATTTAGGCTAAACAACAACATTGAAACAGATCTAGAACCATACCTTTGAGTTCCTTGTGGACCTTGTTGTCTTGGAGCTTCTAGAGTCACAAATGTCACTCCTCTAATGGCTTACAAACACCAAAGCAAGGAGGATGTTTTGGGAGAGAGGAGAGGGAATGGAATTCGACCAAAGGTTCTCTACTTTAGGTGAAGTATCGAATTCCATCAGCCATAGGGTCTATTTATACTTGTAGACTCCTTAAGGGTTACAACCTAAACCCTAATTGGATAATGTGTTAGTCACTCTGTGATTTGATTTGATATGTGATTGTGTGTTTTGCATGAAGACCTTGGGGGACCCCGTGGCATTGGATGTAAGACCATGTGGGGTATCCCATGGGGGTCCTAGGCAAAGACCATGTGGGGTAGCCCTTGGCATTGGATGTAAGACCATATGGGGTAGCCCATGGCAGTCCTAGGTAAATACCATGTGGGGTAGCCCATGACATTGGATATAAGACCATATGGGGTAGCCCATGGCAGTCCCAGGTAAAGACCATGTGGGGTAGCCCATGACATTCTTGATGGTTTTATGTATGCATGGCTTATGTGATATGTATGTAACTTTGATTAGCTACTAAGATATGTGTATGTGTGGTGTGTGGTATGCTCTGGGGAACTCACTAAGCGTTTCGCTTACAGGTTGCTGATTTGTTTCAGGTACATCGGAGCCCAAGGACAAGGGCAAGGCGTGATGGCGCGGCATGCACTCTATCTTTCGTTTACTAATATTTTTGGGGATACTCTGATGATTTAAATAATGTAATGGACAATGTTTTTAAAACTAAATCTGGGATCTCATGGTTTTATGCAAATGTGTTATTAATTTAAAGTTACAAGTTGGTATCAGAGCCTTGGTTTGAGGGATTCAGGCACACTCTCGAGTGTGTCGGGACTCAAACTAAGGAATGGTAAAAATTGTTTTCAAAATAATAACATAAAAAGGGGATTTTCAAAAGAAAATGAAAAGATGAGAGTGCAATGCATGTGATCAGCCGAGTCAAGTAAGTAGTTCCCCAATATGTTAGCCATGTTATACTGACATTTGAATTGTGTTGATATTGTGGAACTTGCTATGTGTATGCTTTTAAAATTGTATATGGTTAAGAGCTTATAGCCTCAGAATGATTGATTTGGCATTATTTCCTGTTCCTTGTTTGGTTGTGGTCCTAGGGTAGAATCTTTTATTCGAAAGCCTATTTAATCCCTTCTCTGTGTACAATGTGCATGCATAAAGGCAACCTGTTATGATGGACGTGATTGTTATGAGTAGAGGAAATCTTAGGATATCATTAGATTGAGGTGTATGGTAAATGCGGGATATGGCTTGGTTGTGGGACGGATTGGAGTTATTGGGTAGAGCAGTGTAGCACCCGGTTCCTGGTACGTAAATGTTATTTGAGTATTTCCTTTCTTTTAGCTTTGGACTCGGCGAGTCATAGGTCCGACTCGCCGAGTGGATGCGGGACCCGGGACACGTTTAAGTTGGTGACTCGGGGAGTCCATATCCTGGACTCGGTGAGTCACAGCTGTTGGATGAAACCCTAAGTTTCAGGGGTTTGCACCCTATTTAAAGGACTTATCAGCCCCAAGCCGGGCCCCCATTGACCCTTAAAGCCTTGTATCTCTCGTTCTAAGCTATTCTTTGAGAGTTTGAGGTTAGTGGGTGTGTTTTTGAAGGCTTTGAAAGAGGAAGGAAGTAGATCCAGAAGAAGGGAAGCCATCCAAGCATTATTTGTGTTCTTCCAGCAGTTCCTTGGAGGTATAACCATGTATCCCCTTGATTCTATGCTTAAAACTTCATTTGAGTCCTTCTTGATCTAATCCCCAAGCTTGTATGTGCATTGTATGTTGTAATAAGGCGTTTGGCCTTTGGATCTAGGCAAGATTGAGCTCCAGGAGCTCAGATCTGTTAGCTTTTTGGCTCCATGTTGCTTGTTAGCCCTAGATCTACCCTTTTGAGACATTTTGAGCCCTAAAATCCATATTGGTGAATATCCACACGTAAAGTTGGAAACTTTACGTGTGATTCGTGTCCTAGAAGTCCAGATCTATGAATGGCATGGACTGGAATCGAGCAAATCGGTGTATTTTAGGAGTGCATGGCAACGACTCGGCGAGTCATTCATGTGACTCGGCGAGTCTGCTCGCGAGTCTTCGAGTTTGTCCCCTTTTCGTAGTGTCGAGTGAGCAGTGAGTCACAGGGTGTGACTCAGTGAGTCGGAAGCTTAACCCATCTATGGAGGTACTCGGCGAGTCAATGCCCTGACTCGGCGAGTTCAAGGCAATCTCCTTAGATCAAGAACAGACTCGACGAGTTGTTCATACAACTCGGCGAGTCTTAGCATGAGTGTTCTTCGGATGAAGATGAACTCGACGAGTTGTTCATACAACTCGGCGAGTAGGATGAAGGACTTGAATATTGGTCATGAAGGCGAACCCGTCGAGTCGTCGCCTAACTCGACGGGTAGGATCGGGATTCAGGGCAGTCGTTTGCGTAGGGACTCGGCAAGTTGGAAAGCCAACTCGGCGAGTCGAGGTCAACTGAAAGTTGACTCTGACTTTGACTTAGGGCAAGGTCAGGGGTAAAATGGTCATTTTACCCAAAGGTCAGTGAGCAGTGTTTGATTGAGTATATTGTGGGAATTGCAGCCGGAGGGTTTCCGGAGCAGCAGCAGCAGTAGTAGGTGATCAGTTCCCACACAGACCAGCAGCTATTTCGAGGTGAGTTTCCTTCCCAGTAGGAACGGGTCTAAGGCACCAAGGCCGACCCGTGTAGACGAGATGCTAATACTAGAGTGTGGGCTGAGCCCGTATCTCTGTTGTAGTTAAGTACGATATATGTGTTAATATGATAGAATTGCTTATACTTGTTGTCTGCGTGATACTTGTATGTTATGGGTTAGTGGTTGAGTGTGGGCAGGGCCCGTATCTCTCCGAGGTCGGAGTGTGGGCTAGGCCCGTATCTCCCAGATAGCGAAGTGTGGGCAGGGCCCGTATCTTCACAAGTATGGGCGAGGCCCGTATCTCCCGGCTAGCGAAGTGTGGGCAGGGCCCGTATCTTCCCGAGTGTGGGCAAGGCCCGTAACTCCTAGCTGAATAATGATTGTTATATGTTGCATGGTATGTGGTATTATGGGGAGACTCACTAAGCTTTGTGCTTACAGTTTTCAGTTTTGATTTCAGGTACCTCCTCAGCTAGGGGAAAGGAGCCGGCGCGATAGCGGCACGTCACGCACACACTCTCCGGTTTCCGCATTTACGAGCTTCACTGGGACTTGTACTCTGATATTTTAATTGAATGTATGAATTGGTTTTTAGACATGGTTCACTGGTGTGATATTTTGATCAAACAATGTTTAGCCTTTTATATTTTCTAAAAGTAATGTTTTAAAAAAAAACGAAATTTTTGGTCATGAAAATTGGGTCGTTACAAGTTGGTATCAGAGCCTTGGTTTGAGGGATTCGGACACACCTTCGGGAGTGTCTGGACTCAAATCAAGGGATTTAAGGATTTTCTAAAAGAAAATGTTTTCTAAAATGGAGAAAAGAGTTTTGAAATAACGAAGTGTGTGATGTGCGCGACCGGCCGAGCTCAAGTAAGTATTCCCCAAAGCACCCATACCGGTTTATGTTGTGTTTATCAGCTTTTGTAGAACAACATGCTAGAATAGGACTAAGGATCTAGGAGTGATGCCTTATGTGCCTGCTATTTGTGTTTTAGTTGTATGAAAAATTGCATGCTAGTAGACAGTAAGTAGGATAGCCTGATTAGGTTATGCCTGGTGGTATGAGCTTAGCACTTTATGCTAGCTCAGTTCCTGAAGGTGATAGAGTTTGTTGAGATTGTTACCCTTATCTGAATGCTGCTTGCTTCGTACTTTGTGGGACTCTGAATAATGGGAGTTAGCCATTAGGCGAATGCGTCACGTCACGTCTGACCAGGGTTGAATAATCTTAGAGTGCCGGATTTGATCCTACTACGCAGCTCTTGTTTGAGTCCAACCATTGTAGGGACGAGTCGGATACTCGAAGGATTATTTGGGCCTCGTCACATGTGATGGTATTCGGGTAATGGCTAACTGGCATTACAAGGAGGCCTGTAGCAGCTGAGGACTGGTTAGAGTGGAACTAGAGATTTCCCTAGGGCAAGCCTAGGATAAGTATAGCAGTGATCAGCAGTAGTGAAAGGGATCTGGTGGAGTCGAGGCAATCCTTGAAGAAGGTATGGATAGATGTGGAAGGTAGTATGGGCCCGTACTACTGAAAGCAGAGGATCTGTACCCGAACCAAGGATGGCCAAGATAAGACCAGGGAACTTGTAAGTAGATGTGATTCCTTAGGGAGTATCAGTATCACTAATGATTGTTGTGATGTATTGCAGAATGGTGGTGCTTCGATCGAGGCCGGTAGATGGCGGATTAGGAGAGGGGTCACGTTCGGGATCAGGTTCCGAGCCAATTGATGAGGGGCTACGCGAGTTCATCGCGTCAGAGATCACCAGGGGTATCCTTGAGTCGACTCCCATTATCTTTGGGTCGATCAAGGAAGGGATCATGGAGTTGATGGAGGATCGCCTTCGGGCATTCAGGAGTGATATGGCATCTAGCCAGTCAGGATCTCGCACGCTGTCCCTCAAGGACTTCAGGGGCAGCGGTGCGCCGAATTTCCATGGGTTGAAAGACCCCATTGTTGCCAGGCGATGGATTGCAGACATCGAGTCTGCCCAGTTGACTAGCTTCTGCCCCGAGGGGTCGAAGGTGAGGTATGCAACGGGATGTCTACGGGACCGAGCCCGGGATTGGTGGGAGTCAGTGGGTGACTCGTTGGGAGCCTCAGCTATCGAGACTATGACCTGGTCGAACTTTGTGACCAGGTTCAGGGCAGAGTTCGCGCCGGCGGTCGAGCTTCAGCAGCTGGCCAGGGAGTTTCTTGACATGAGGCAGACGACGGAGACTGTGGCAGAGATCACCGCCAAGTTCAGGGAGAGGGCTTTGTTGGTGCCCCAGTATGCCGGTGACGAGGACATGAGGAGGACTCGTTACCATGATATGCTACGAGCTGACATCCGGGAGCATGTTAGCTTTTCGGCCTGCCCTACCCTGGACTCCATGATTGCCAGGGCAAGGGAGTGGGAGATAGATTTGGAGCACATCCGGAAACGGAAACTAGAGGAGGGTCAGGCAGGAGGGGCTTCGGGGAAGAAGCCCAAGGGATCAGATGGTAGGCCGAAAGGTCAGTCAGGACCGAGCCGCTGCGGGAAATGCGGCAGGACGCATGTGGGGGCATGTAGGATGGGTTCAGTAGGCTGCTACAAGTGCGGCAAGGCAGGGCACTTTAGCAGGGATTGTACTGCTCCAGTTTCAGCTATTCAGACATCGGAGTTGCTGTGTTTTCACTGCAATCAGAGGGGCCACAAGAAGGCCAATTGCCCCCAGTTGACAGTTTCAGCGCCAGTGAAGGTGCCAGCTCCAGCGACCCTGCGGATCACGGATGGTCGGCAGGGCAAGGCAGAGGCTCCAGTGGTGAGGAGTCGGGCATTTCAGCTGACTACCGAGGAGGCACGCGCTGCACCCGATGTGGTGACGTGTATGATTCTTTCCCTCTATCTTATTTTTATGATGTTATGTTATTGATATGTGCTCTGTATGCTTTAGGATCGTTCCATGTGAACGACATCCCAGCTCAGGTATTGTTTGATTTGGGTGCATCCCGATCGTTTGTTTCTCTTGCGCTTAGCAAGAGGTTTCATGAGGCTTCAGGAGAGTTAGATTGTCCTTTAGAGGTAGAGATTGCTGATGATCGTTCGGTGCGAGCATCGATGGTGTTCCGAGATTGCGTTCTGCGGTTGTTCGAGGAGCGTTACTTGGTAGACTTGGTTCCCATACCGTTGCGTGGGAACAAGGTGATTATTGGCATGGATTGGTTGAGCCCTAATGGGGCGGTGATAGATTGCGCGCAGCAGCTAGTGCGGGTCAGGACCCCAAGTAGGGGAGAGTTAGTAATTCATGGAGAAAGGCCGCAGTGCGGACCCGCTGTATGTTCAGCAGCGAGGGCTAGGCGCTATCTCCAGCAGGGATGCGCAGGTTATGTCGCGTGTGTGAGGGATACCCGAGAGGCGGGTAGTGCATCGATGAGCGAGGTTCCGGTGGTTCGGGACTTTGCAGACGTCTTCCCAGAGGAGCTTCCTGGGATACCTCCGGAGCGACAGGTGGAGTTCAGGATCGACCTTGTTCCTGGTGCGGCTCCGATAGCCAAGACACCGTATCGGTTGGCTCCTCCCGAGATGCAGGAGTTGTCTACGCAGCTGCAGGAGCTGCTAGACAAGGGGTTCATTCGTCCGAGCAGTTCGCCCTGGGGAGCCCCAATTCTGTTTGTGAAGAAGAAGGACGGGTCGCATCGGATGTGTATAGATTATCGGGAGCTGAACAAGGTAACGGTGAAGAACCGTTACCCGCTTCCGAGGATTGATGACCTCTTTGACCAGCTTCAGGGCGCATCTTGGTTCTCCAAGATTGATTTGCGTTCGGGTTATCATCAGATGAGGGTCAGGGAGGAGGATATGCAGAAGACCGCGTTTCGGACGCGCTATGGCCATTATGAGTTCGTGGTGATGCCGTTTGGGCTCACCAATGCTCTTGCCGCGTTCATGGACCTCATGAACCGCGTATGCAGACCGATGCTGGACCGGTCTGTGATAGTCTTTATCGATGATATCTTGTTTTATTCCAAGACCCGGGAGGAACATGAGGAGCATCTAAGAGAGGTGTTAGAGACCCTGAGGAGGGAGAGCTTGTATGCCAAGTTCTCCAAGTGTGAGTTTTGGTTGCGCGAGGTGCAATTTCTGGGACACCTCGTCAACCAGAACGGGATTCTGGTCGATCCGGCCAAGGTCGAGGCCGTGATGAGATGGGAGGTTCCGAAGTCTCCATCTGAGATTCGGAGTTTCCTGGGATTGGCAGGCTACTATCGGAGATTTATCCAGGATTTCTCCAAGATAGCCGTGCCCCTGACGCGGCTGACGAAGAAAGCCGCGGTCTTTCGGTGGGGACCCGAGCAGCAGGCTGCATTTGAGACGCTGAGACAGAGATTGTGTGAGGCGCCGATCATAGCCCTGCCAGAGGGAGTAGAGGATTTTGTGGTTTATTGTGATGCGTCCATTTCCGGGTTGGGCGCGGTGCTGATGCAAAGGGGGCATGTCATTGCTTACGCTTCGAGGCAGCTCAAGCCTCACGAGGCGAACTACCCGACGCACGATTTAGAGTTGGGGGCGGTGGTATTTGCCCTCAAGATTTGGCGACATTACCTCTATGGGGTTCGGTGTACCATCTACACGGACCACAAGAGTTTGAGGTACCTCATGGATCAGCCGAATCTGAACATGAGGCAGCATCGGTGGTTGGATGTGGTGAAGGATTATGATTGCGAGATCCTTTACCACCCGGGGAAGGCCAATGTGGTGGCCGATGCGCTTAGCCGCAAGGCAGCGCCGATCAGGGACGTTTGCATGAGGATGACCGTGGTGACTCCCCTGTTGGAGCAGATTCGGGAGGCTCAACAGGAGGCTATCAAGGAGGAGCATCGGAAGAGCGAGCGTGTAGTAGGTCAGGTTTCCTCCTTCGATTATGATAGCCGAGGATTATTGACACTACACCGTAGGGTGTGGGAGCCGTATCACGGAGGCGTGCGCCAGATTTTGATGGAGGAGGCGCACAAGTCCCGATTCTCTATTCATCCCGGGGCGACGAAGATGTATAGGGATCTTCGTCTAGACTATTGGTGGCCCTGCATGAAGCGGGATGTGGCATGATATGTCGAGCGATGTTTGACCTGCAGGAAGGTCAAGGCCGAACATCAGAGACTGCATGGCAAGATGCAGCCGTTGGATATTCCACTGTGGAAATGGGAAGATATCACGATGGATTTTATCACGAAGCTTCCCATGACCGCACGTGGAGTGGATTCGATTTGGGTCATCGTGGATAGATTGACCAAGAGTGCTCACTTTATTCCGATTCGGGAGAGCATATCGGCCGAAAAATTGGCCGACATCTATATATCAGGGAGATTGTGGCACGGCATGGGGTGCCAGTATCGGTGATCTCGGACAGGGATGTGCGTTTTACTTCCAGGTTTTGGAAGAGATTCCATGACGAGTTAGGCACTCGTCTGCATTTTAGCACTGCCTTTCACCCGCAGACGGATGGGCAGAGCGAGTGGACCATCCAGACTCTGGAGGATATGCTGCGGGCGTGCGTGCTAGATTTCGGTGGTAGCTGGGATACCTATCTTCCCCTGGCCGAGTTCTCCTACAACAACAGCTATCACGCGAGTATCGACCGCCCTCCCTTCGAGATGTTGTACGGACGGAGGTGTAGGACCCCGATATGCTGGGGTGAGGTTGTCCAGAGAGTCATGGGAAGCACTGAAGTGGTGCTCAAGACGACTGAGAGGATCCAGCAGGTCCAGAGCAGGCTTCAGACTGCTCAGAGTCGGCAGAAAAGTTATGCCGACAAGCGTCGATCCGATTTAGAATTCCAGGTCGGGGATATGGTTCTCCTGAAGGTGTCGCCGTGGAAAGGCGTCATCCGATTCAGGAAGCGGGGCAAGTTGGGCCCGCGATTCATCAGACCGTTCAGGGTCGTAGCCCGGGTTGCAAGGTAGCATATAGGCTGGATCTGCCAGCCGAGCTTAGCCAGATCCACAGTACTTTCCATGTTTCGCAGTTGCGAAAGTGCCTAGTGGAAGATTCTGCAGTAGTACCTTTGGAGGATATTCAGGTTGATGACAGCCTGAATTACATTGAGCGTCCAGTCGCAATCCTCGACAAGAAGTCGAAGGATTTGAGGAACAAGAAGGTGGAGCTAGTGAAGGTGCAATGGCAACACCGCAAGGGTTCGGAATGGACTTGGGAGCCGGTGGACGAGATGATGGAGCATTATCCCGAGCTGTTTCAGGATCGAGCAGCAGACTTCGAGCTGTTTCAGGATCGAGCAGCATACTTTACCAGTCTCTTGCTATAATATTTCCACATATAGAATATCCTTATGTTGAATCATTTCTACATAACATTCATATATGTTCTTGACTAAATTTGATTAAAATCTCAATCTAAGCTTTTAGATTTGAAATGAAGAATGAATTCCTCTCCCTTAATTATAGCAAAACAACTTTTCAAACCCTGCAACTTTGTGAATTAAAACTTTTGTTTTCTATAATTAACATTGCTAACTCGCAACACTTAACGTAATAATTGTGCTCCCACTAGCATAATAATTACATTCTTATTCGCATAACACTTATGCTCCCACTAGCTTTGACATGTACCCAGAAATCAGTTGGACTTCTAGAAATCAATACTAATTAACTTTCTTACCAAAGTTCAGATTTCTGATAGGAGATGCTTCGATAAGACTTTATCTAGGCTTCTCAAATTCATACACCTTTCCTTAGATAGCTCACATATGTGTCTAAGCAATTTCAGAACTTATAGTAATAAGTCCCAAATGTTTAGACCTTTTGCCATTTCTCACAATTCGAACTAAGAAGAGGGATGTCGTAATCATAATCGAATTTAAGAATGAAAATATCACAAATGCTATCTCCTTAAAATCTACTTAGTGAAAGTGTTTGGAACACCCAAAAGTTGGTATGTATTGTGACCCTCGAGAATTCACACTTTTGCATTTTGGTCCCTTGAGTACGTTGGGCGTACCTATGGGTATGTTTAGCGTACTCTGCCTAAGTGATCTCGAAGGAGCCCCGTGTACGTGAGGGTACGTCGAGCGTACGCATCAGGAGGACTAAACCCAAAATCCCGGACATGTTCCCTATTTAAACGCCTTTTGGCCTCTTAGACCAAACCCTATCAGTCTCTTTAGCCCCATTTCGTCTTCCTACAGCTGAGTTAGAGTGTGAGTGAGTTTTGGAGCCTAAGAAGAGGGTTTTGGTGGTTATTTTGGAGTTCTTTCAAGAAGGAGAGTTGCTAAGCCAGCTTGGATCAGTTGGGTGCTTCAAGGATCTGCTTTGGGTCATCTTGCAAGGCTTCTGGAGGTAAAAAGCTTGTACCTTTCATTGTAAATCTTTAGATCTAGCTAGGGTTTCTAGTTTGGTCCCTTTTGTGGGACTTTAGACCTCTTTTGGCAAGATAAGCAACTGCACGAGAGGAGAATGGCAGATCTGAGGTCCCTTGGTCGTTTTGAAGTATAAAACTGGAGTCTTTATGGATGTAAAGTTCACATGCATGGGCTAAGGGCTTTGGAAAGGTCTTAATGAAGGTTTCAGGTGTATGGGAGGCATGCAAAGCCATAAAGTTGGCAACTTTATGCCTTAGGACGTATTAATCAGCCCAGATCTGGCTTTTGGATGTAAACAAATTGAGTATTAAGCACTTAATGGAGAAAGTGCTTAGTCTGGAAGAAAGTTGGGTGTACTCAAAGTACGTTGCGCGTAGTCCTTAAAGACCTGGTATGCTGCGCACACCAGAATGGTACGCCGAGCGTACGCACTGCAGTTTGGGCCGGATTTATTTTGGGCCTTTGTGCTCTTGGGCTTCATTTTGGTTAATGAGATGTTTGTATTCTGTGAATTGTGGTCCATTTCTTCTGTTATGGGCCATGAATATTTTGGGTGGGCCTTATTGGGCCTAAAGGCCCATTAATGATTTTTGGACTAGGACTTTGGGCCCGTTAGCAAGGGTAGGGTATTTGGGCCTCAGGGAAGGATGTGGGTTTAGGTTTTCCTGGATTAATTTAAGGTCCTAACATTGATTAATATAAATTGTCCAGTTCGAGAGGTTGCAGACTGTTAGGAGAGCAGCTTGTGTGTTCAGTAGATTGAGGTCAGTCTTCTCACCATACCCATAGGTCTAAGGCACCTAGGCCAGCCCATTATGTGTTTATGGTATATGTGTTAGTCACTCTGTGATTTGATTTGATATGTGATTGTGTGTTTTGCATGAAGACCCTGGGGGACCCCGTGGCATTGGATGTAAGACCATGTGGGGTAGCCCATGGCGGTCCTAGGCAAAGACCATGTGGGGTAGCCCTTGGCATTGGATGTAAGACCATATGGGGTAGCCCATGGCAATCCTAGGTAAATACCATGTGGGGTAGCCCATGACATTGGATATAAGACCATATGGGGTAGCCCATGGCAGTCCCAGGTAAAGACCATGTGGGGTAGCCCATGACATTCTTGCTGGTTTTATGTATGCATGGCTTATGTGATATGTATGTAACTTTGATTAGCTACTAAGATATGTGTATGTGTGGTGTGTGGTATGCTCTGGGGAACTCACTAAGCGTTTCGTTTATAGGTTGCTGATTTGTTTCAGGTACATCGGAGCCCAAGGACAAGGGCAAGGCGTGATGGCGCGGTATGCACTCTATCTCTCGTTTACTAATATTTTTGGGGATACTCTGATGATTTAAATAATGTAATGGACAATGTTTTTAAAACTAAATCTGGGATCTCATGGTTTTATGCAAATGTGTTATTAATTTAAAGTTACAAGTTGGTATCAGAGCCTTGGTTTGAGGGATTCAGGCACACTCTCGAGTGTGTCGGGACTCAAACTAAGGAATGGTAAAAATTGTTTTCAAAATAATAACATAAAAAGGGGATTTTCAAAAGAAAATGAAAAGATGAGAGTGCAATGCATGTGATCAGCCGAGTCAAGTAAGTAGTTCCCCAATATGTTAGCCATGTTATACTGACATTTGAATCGTGTTGATATTGTGGAACTTGCTATGTGTATGCTTTTAAAATTGTATATGGTTAAGAGCTTATAGCCTCAGAATGATTGATTTGGCATTATTTCCTGTTCCTTGTTTGGTTGTGGTCCTAGGTTAGAATCTGTTATTCGAAAGCCTATTTAATCCCTTCTCTGTGTACAATGTGCATGCATAAAGGCAACCTGTTATGATGGACGTGATTGTTATGAGTAGAGGAAATCTTAGGATATCATGAGATTGAGGTGTATGGTAAATGCGGGATATGGCTTGGTTGTGGGACGGATTGGAGTTATTGGGTAGAGCAGTGTAGCACCCGGTTCCTGGTACGTAAATGTTATTTGAGTATTTCCTTTCTTTTAGCTTTGGACTCGGCGAGTCATAGGTCCGACTCGCCGAGTGGATGCGGGACCCGGGACACGTTTAAGTTGGTGACTCGGCGAGTCCATATCCTGGACTCGGCAAGTCACAGCTGTTGGATGAAACCCTAAGTTTCAGGGGTTTGCACCCTATTTAAAGGACTTATCAGCCCCAAGCCAGCACCCATTGACCTTTAAAGCCCTGTATCTCTCGTTCTAAGCTATTCTTTGAGAGTTTGAGGTTAGTGGGTGTGTTTTTGAAGACTTTGAAAGAGGGAGGAAGTAGATCCAGAAGAAGGGAAGCCATCCAAGCATTATTTGTGTTCTTCCAGCAGTTCCTTGGAGGTATAACCCGTTTTCCCCTTGATTCTATGCTTAAAACTTCATTTGGGTCCTTCTTGATCTAATCCCCAAGCTCGTATGTGCATTGTATGTTGTAATAAGGCGTTTGGCCTTTGGATCTAGGCAAGATTGAGCTCCAGGAGCTCAGATCTGTTAGCTTTTTGGCTCCATGTTGCTTGTTAGCCCTAGATCTACCCTTTTGAGACATTTTGAGCCCTAAAATCTATATTGGTGAATATCCACACGTAAAGTTGGAAACTTTACGTGTGATTCGTGTCCTAGAAGTCCAGATCTATGAATGGCATGGACTGGAATCGAGCAAATCGGTGTATTTTAGGAGTGCATGGCAACGACTCGGCGAGTCGTTCATGTGACTCGGCGAGTCTGCTCGCGAGTCTTCGAGTTTGTCCCCTTTTCGTAGTGTCAAGTGAGTAGTGAGTCACAGGGTGTGACTCAGTGAGTCGGAAGCTTAACCCATCTATGGAGGTACTCGGCGAGTCAATGCCCTGACTCGGCGAGTTCATGGCAATCTCCTTAGATCAAGAACAGACTCGACGAGTTGTTCATACAACTCGGCGAGTCTTAGCATGAGTGTTCTTCGGATGAAGATGAACTCGACGAGTTGTTCATACAACTCGGTGAGTAGGATGAAGGACTTGAATATTGGTCATGAAGGCGAACCCGTCGAGTCATCGCCTAACTCGACGGGTAGGATCGGGATTCAGGGCAGTCGTTTGCGTAGGGACTCGGCAAGTTGGAAAGCCAACTCGGCGAGTCGAGGTCAACTGAAAGTTGACTCTGACTTTGACTTAGGGCAAGGTCAGGGGTAAAATGGTCATTTTACCCAAAGGTCAGTGAGCAGTGTTTGATTGAGTATATTGTGGGAATTGCAGCCGGAGGGTTTCCGGAGCAGCAGCAGCAGTAGTAGGTGATCAGTTCCCACACAGACCAGCAGCTATTTCGAGGTGAGTTTCCTTCCCAGTAGGAACGGGTCTAAGGCACCAAGGCCGACCCGTGTAGACGAGATGCTAATACTAGAGTGTGGGCTGAGCCCGTATCTCTGTTGTAGTTAAGTACGATATATGTGTTAATATGATAGAATTGCTTATACTTGTTGTCTGCGTGATACTTGTATGTTATGGGTTAGTGGTTGAGTGTGGGCAGGGCCCGTATCTCTCCGAGGTCGGAGTGTGGGCTAGGCCCGTATCTCCCAGATAGCGAAGTGTGGGCAGGGCCCGTATCTTCACAAGTATGGGCGAGGCCCGTATCTCCCGGCTAGCGAAGTGTGGGCAGGGCCCGTATCTTCCCGAGTGTGGGCAAGGCCCGTAACTCCTAGCTGAATAATGATTGTTATATGTTGCATGGTATGTGGTATTATGGGGAGACTCACTAAGCTTTGTGCTTACAGTTTTCAGTTTTGATTTCAGGTACCTCCTCAGCTAGGGGAAAGGAGCCGGCGCGATAGCGGCACGTCACGCACACACTCTCCGGTTTCCGCATTTACGAGCTTCACTGGGACTTGTACTCTGATATTTTAATTGAATGTATGAATTGGTTTTTAGACATGGTTCACTGGTGTGATATTTTGATCAAACAATGTTTAGCCTTTTATATTTTCTAAAAGTAATGTTTTAAAAAAAAAACGAAATTTTTGGTCATGAAAATTGGGTCGTTACAAGCAGTGGGGAAAGGTACAGGTAGGTGTGGAAGGTAGTATTGGGCACGTACTACTGGAAGCACAGGACTTGTACCCGAAGCACTGTTGGATCTGACGACCCCAAGGAGGACCGGTGTGGAAGTATCCTTTATATGGAAATCCTGATCATTATAATTTCTGATATTTCAGTTAGCATGGTGGTGACACGATTTGGAGCAGGAGGATCAGGATCGGGATCGGGATCCAGGGCGGGATCTGGAGACACTATTGATGTCATCGATGAGGCTGTGTGAGCTCATTGCATCTGAGGTTACCAGGGGCATCCATGACGCGACCCCAATCATTTTTGGGACGGTCAAGGAGGGTATTATGGAGATTATGGAGGAGAGACTCAGATCTTTCAGGGCTGAGTTGGCAGCGGGTAAGATTGGGACCCGAACTGGCAAATTCCCTTGTTCCGGGTGTTCAAGGCGTGTGGGGCGCCGGAGTTCTTCGGGGTCAGGGACCCCATTGTCAGCCGACGCTAGGTAGCGGACATTGAGAACGCCCAACACACAAGCTCATGCCCGAAGGTGGCAAAGGTTGGGTTTGCTTCGTGTATGTTGAGAGACAGGGCTCATGATTGGTGGGGTAAGGTTACTAGCTAGGTGGGGCCAGCCGGAGTGGCTCAGATGACATGGGTTGAGTTTGTTCAGCGGTTTGATTCGGAGTTTGCACCGCCTATTGAGGTGCAACGACTAGTGAGGGAGTTTCATGACTTGCAGCAAACCATAGAGACGGTGGCGGAGATCATCGCCAAGTTTCGAGAACGAGCTTTATTGATCCCATAGTATGCTACCGATGAGGAGATGAGGCGGACCCCATATCATTTCATGCTGAGGGATGATATTCGGGAGTTTGTGAGCTTTACGAGGTGCAAGACCCTGAATGAGATGGTGGAGAAGGCCCGTGAGAGGGAAATGGAGTTGGATACCCGCACGAAGCGGAAGACTGAGCAGGCACAAGCAGCAGGGGGTCAGGCTAAGAAGCCTAAGACCTTTGATACTTCGGGTAGGGGCCAGCCGGGTCGGGGCCGGTGTACCATGTGTGGGAGATTGCATAGCAGGGCGTGTAGGACGACTGGGATGTTAGGATGTTACTCTTGTGGTCAGCACGGGCATATGAGCAAGGATTGCCATAAGAAGGGCCTGATATGTTTCCACTGCAACCAGACCGGCCATAAAAAGGCCGATTGTCCAAGGTTTCAGGGAGGAGGAGGAGCGGTGGCAGTGCCTGCACCCGCCACCCTGAGGATCACTGATGGCCGCCCTGCTAAGGCAGATACCCCGGCGGTGACGATCCGCACGTTTCAGTTGACTACCGAGGAGGCTCGGGCCGCGCTAGACGTTGTGGCTAGTATGTATCTATTACTTCTCTGCTCATTGTGATTGTATGGTTTATGTTTATATCATGTTTTTATAGGGACCTTTTTAGTCAATGGTATGTCTGCACATGTCTTGTTTGACTCGGGTGCTACCCGATCGTTCGTGTCTCTTGCACTTAGTAAGAAATTTCGGGACACGCCGGGGACCTTGGATTCCCCGCTCAAGGTTGAGATTGCGGATGACTGCATTGTTAGTGTTGTAATGGTGTATCGGGACTGTGTTATAAATGTACTTGGGGAGAGGTTTTGTGTCGACCTAGTCCCAATACCGTTGCGGGGGCTGAAGGTGATTGCTAGGATGAACTGGTTGGCGACCAATGGGGACATGATTGATTGCAAGCGCCATTTGGTCATGATTCGAAACCCAAGTGGGGGAGAACTAGCTATTCACGGTGAGACGGCCTCACGGGGACCGACCCTCTATTTGGCTGTGAGGGCTCGAAGGTTTTTACAGCAGGGTTGCATAGGATTTCTGGCTTATATCTCGGCTACGAGGGTAAAGACCACGACGGATGTGGGCAGTGTGCTAGTTGTACAGGAATTTTAGGATGTTTCCTTAAAGAAGTACCAGGGGTGCCTCCGGAGAGGCAGGTGGAGTTTTGTATTGACTTGGTGTCGGGTGCCGCCCCAATAGCAAAGGCCCCATATCGGTTGGCACCACCAAAGATGCAGGAGTTCTCTACGCAGCTTCAAGAGCTATTAGACTGAGGGTTCATTCGTCCAAGCAGTTCCCCGTGGGGAGCACCGATCCTTTTCGTGAAGAAGAAAGACGGATCTCATAGGATGTGTATCGACTATACGGAACTGAACAAGCTAATAGTGAAGAACCGTTATCCATTGCCGAGGATTGATGATTTGTTCGATCAGCTTCAGGGTGCGTCTTGGTTTTCCAAGATTGATCTTCGGTCAGGGTATCATCAGATGACGATTCGGGATGAGGATATACCGAAGACGGCTTTTAGGACTCGGTATGGGCACTATGAGTTTGTGATGATGCTGTTCGGGCTCACCAACGCCCCAGCAACGTTCATGGATCTCATGAACAGAGTGTGTAGGCCGATGTTGGATCG
The DNA here is from genome assembly GCF_002870075.4 of Lactuca sativa. Taxonomy (NCBI): domain Eukaryota; kingdom Viridiplantae; phylum Streptophyta; class Magnoliopsida; order Asterales; family Asteraceae; genus Lactuca; species Lactuca sativa. The sequence goes on along the minus strand of NC_056623.2, from coordinate 213,052,778 downwards.
GTCGGTGATCGTCTTTATCGATGATATTCTATTCTACTCTAAGACCAGGGAGCAGCATGAGCAGCATTTGAGGGAGGTGCTAGAGACCCTGAGGGCGGAGAAACTTTTTGCAAAGTTCTCCAAGTGTGATTTCTGGTTGCGGGAAGTACATTTTTTGGGGCATGTCATCAATCAGGAGGGTATTTCGGTCTATCCAGCCAAGGTTGAGGCTGTAATGCGGTGGGAAGTACCGAGGAATGCATCAGAGATTCGTAGCTTCTTGGGCTTAGCGGGCTACTATCGGAGATTTATCCAAGACTTCTCCAAGATTGTTGTGCCTCTGACTCGTTTGACCAAGAAAAATGTGACTTTTCGGGGGGGGGTGCGGATCAGCAGATGGCTTTCGAGACCCTGAGACGGAGGTTATGCGAGGCTCCGATCCTAGTACTACCCGAGGGGTTAGAAGATTTGGTGGTGTATTGCGATGCGTCGATCTTAGGACTAGGTCTGGTATTGATGCATATGGGCCATGTGATAGCCTACGCCTCGAGGCAGTTGAAGGCTCATGAGGTGAATTACCCCACTCATGACCTGGAATTGTGGACAGTGGTGTTTTCCCTCAAGATTTGGAGGCACTATTTATATGGAGTGCGGTTCACTATCTATACCGATCACAAGAGTCTGAAATATTTGATGGACCAGCAGAACCTCAACATGCGACAGAGAAGGTGGTTGGATGTGTAAAAGGATTATGACTGCGAGATTCTCTACCACCCAGGGAAGGCCAACGTGGTGGCCGATGCATTGAGCCACAAGACGGCGGGGTCTTCGATTAAGTACACTTGTATGAGGATGACTGTGATCTTGCCCTTGTTGGATATTATAAGGGAGGCTCAGGTCGAGGGGGCGAAGAAAGAGAACTGGAAGACAGAGAAAATTCGGGGGCAATATCCTTTGTTTGTTAAGGACAACCGCAGACTATTGACTTAGTGTGGGCGAGTATGGGTACCGGTGACAGGGAGAGTGAGGCAGAGGCTACTAGAGGAGGCGCACAAGTCCAAGTTCTCTATACACCCAGGGGCTACGAAAAATGTATAGGGACTTGAGGCTTAGTTATTGATGGCCCTGCATGAAGTGGGAGATCGTCGGGTTTGTGGAGCGGTGCTTGACCTGCAGGAAGGTCAAGGCCGAGCATCAGCGGCCCTATGGCAAGGTTCAGCCACTACCCATCCCCATGTGGAAGTGGGAAGAGATCACCATGGATTTCATCACAAAGTTGCCTAGGACAACAAGGGGAGTGGACACTATATGGGTGATTGTGGACAGACTGACGAAGAGTGCCCACCTCATTCCGATTTTCGAGAGTATATTCGTGGAGAAGTTGGCAGACATTTATGTACGCGAGGTCGTGGCTAGACACGAGGTGCCCGTGTCTGTGGTCTCCGATAGGGATGTTCGATTTTCTTCTATGTTTTGGAAGAAGTTTCAAGAGGAACTGGGCACTCAACTACATTTCAGTACGACATACCACCCCCCAGACCGATGGTCAGAGTGAGAGGACGATCCAGACGCTGGAGGACATGCTTCGGGCGTGCGTACTGGATTTTGGAGGGAGTTGGGATTCATATCTCCCGTTAGCACAGTTCTCGTACAACAATAGTTATCATGCTAGTATTGATCGAGCCCCATTCGAGATGCTATATGGTTAGAGGTGTCGGACTCCAGTGTGTTGGGACGAGGTTGGACATCGGGTCACGGGGAGCACTGAGGTGGTGCTCAAGACTACCAGATTGATTCAGCAGGTGCTCGACCGGTTGCGATTCGTGCAGAGACGTCAGAAAATTTATGTTGACCGAAGGTGTTCAGATCTCGAGTTTCAGGTGGGCGATTTGGTTTTACAAAAGGTGTCGCCCTAGAAGGGGATTATCAGATTTCAGAAGAGGGGTAAGTTGGGGCCTCGGTTCATAGGCCTGTTCAGGATTACATCCCGAGTAGGTAAGGTGGAATATCACTTAGAGCTACCAGAGGAGCTTAGTCAGATTCACAACACCTTCCACGTGTCTCAGCTTCGGAAGTGTGTCGTTAATGAGTCCGTAGTCGTTCCTTGGATGACATTCAGGTGGATGGGAGCCTGAATTATGTCGAGAAGCCAGTCGCCATCTTAGACAGGAAGACGAAGGGCCTTTGTCGCAAGGAAGTGAAACTGGTAAAGGTGCAATGGCAGCACCGGAAGGGCTCCAAATGGACTTGGGAGCCGGAGGAAGAGATGCGAGAGCATTACCCCGAACTGTTTTCCGCGGCGGACTTCGAGGACGAAGTCTAGTTCGAAATCCTGGACTTGTTCCCTATTTAAACGCCTTTTGGCCTTTTGAACCAAACCCTATCAGTCTCTTTAGCCCCATTTCGTCTTCCTACAGCTGAGTTAGAGTGTGAGTGAGTTTTGGAGCCTAAGAAGAGGGTTTTGGTGGTTATTTTGGAGTTCTTTCAAGAAGGAGAGTTGCTAAGCAAGCTTGCATCAATTGGGTGCTTCAAGGATCTTCTTTTGGGTCATCTTGCAAGGCTTCTGGAGGTAAAAAGCTTGTACCTTTCCTTGTAAATCTTTAGATCTAGCTAGGGTTTCTAGTTTGGTCCCTTTTGTGGGACTTTAGACCACTTTTGACAAGATAAGAGAATCCATGAGAGGAGAATGGAAAGGTCTTAATGAAGGTTTTGGGTGTATGGGAGGCATGCAAAGGCATAAAGTTGGCAACTTTATGCCTTAGGACATATTAATCAGCCCAGATATGGCTTTTAGACGTAAAGAAATTGAGTATTAAGCACTTAATGGAGAAAGTGCTTAGTCTGGAAGAACGCTGGGTGTACTCAAAGTACGATGCGCGTAGTCCTTAAAGACCCGGTACGCTGCGCGTACCAAAATGTTATGCCGAGCGTACGCACTTTAGTTTGGGCCGGATTTGTTTTGGGCCTTTGTGCTATTGGGCTTCATTTCGGTTAATGGGCTGGATGTATTATGTGAATTGTGGTCCATTTCTTCATTTATGGGCCATGAATATTTTGGGTGGGCCTTATTGGGCCTAAAGGCCCATTAATGATTTTTGGACTAGGACTTTGGGCCCGTTAGCAAGGGTAGGGTATTTGGGCCTCAGGGAAGGATGTGGGTTTAGGTGTTCCTGGATTAATTTAAGGTCCTAACATTGATTAATATAAATTGTCCAGTTCAAGAGGTTGCAGACTGTTAGGAGAGCAGCTTGTGTGTTCAGTAGACTGAGGTGAGTCTTCTCACCATACCCATGGGTTTAAGGCACCTAGGCCAGCCCATTATGCGTTTATGGTATATGTGTTAGTTACTCTGTGATTTGATATGATATGTGATTGTGTGTTTTGCATGAAGACCCCGGGGGGAGCCCGTGGCATTGGATGTAAGACCATGTGGGGTAGCCCATGGCAGTCCTAGGCAAAGACCATGTGGGGTAGCCCATGACATTGGATGTAAGACCATGTGGGGTAGCCCATGGCAGTCCTAGGTAAATACCATGTGGGGTATCCCATGACATTGGATATAAGACCATGTGGGGTAGCCCGTGGCAGTCCTAGGTAAAGAACATATGGGGTAGCCCATGTCATTCTTGTTGGTTTTATGTATGCATGGCTTATGTGATATGTATGTAGTTTTGATTAGCTACTAGGATATGTGTATGTGTGGTGTGTGGTATGCTCTGGGGAACTCACTAAGCGTTTCGCTTACAAGTTGTTGATTTGTTTCAGGTACATCGGAGCCCAAGGGTAAGGGCAAGGCGTGATGGCGCGGCGTGCACTCTATCTCTCGTTCACTAATATGTTTGGGGATACTCTGATGATTTAAATAATGTAATGGATGATGTTTTTAAAACTAAATGTGAGATCTCATGGTTTTATGCAAATGTGTGATTAATTTAAATGAAAATTTTCCTTGAAAATTTGGGTTGTTACAGCGTTTCCTCACAATCATTTTCATGAATTGGAGAGAAATCTTATGACACTTAGATTTTATGGTGTATGTGTTCCTATCCATGTGAATTCGTCATAACCATAATCACAAGACAAGGTTAGTGACAGATCCAAACTCATATGAACTGAACTTGTTCAACCTTAATTTCTTGCCACCTGGCAGCACAAGGGCCTACCATTGCTTCCAAGTTGTTATGCAAACAATTGAGCACTCATAGAACTCACATGTATAGTCAACTTCAACTGGAATGGGACCAGAAACAAGAATATGTCAACATGAGAGGTTATAAACCTCAAGTCGTGTGCTAGTGATTAACAACATCTTTACTCTTGATTAGTTCTTGAAACTCTTCAAGATCATTAAGACTCCCACTGTCCTCTTGACATATAAGATTCTCATGTCAAGAAATATTCCTTGACAAACAAATATTCAAGATTCAGTGCGGTTTCTTATCAAGACAAACACTTCACACAATTGGCCTTAGTTGGTCTTTATTTTATCCAAAACATCACAACTTACCAATTTCAAATGTACAAGAGTAGAAAACATTTTACTCTACATTTGATAAGTGTTATAAACCTTTCTTAAGATTATTTTACTCAAGGCTCAATCTTGGAGTGTGACTCTAAGATTTGATTTTGGAAGTATGATTCACGTTTTGACTTAACCATTTCAACAATTCACGATTCCTCTTCTTAGCCATATTGTAACACCCGTGTTTCCGGGCTAGGCATCAATGACGATATAATAGTCTAGGTTAGCCTTTGTAACCCATTTTGAAATAATATGAATGTATTATTTGAGTATTATGTGATTTGTGCTTAAATGTGAGACTTAATTTAATTAAACCTTAAAACTAAGATGTTAGATAAACCCAATATCTATGAAGGAAGTTGTAGTGTTCGTAATGAGGTTTCTAAATATATATATAGAATGCCGAAATCCGAGTTATAACGAAGAAGTTATGACCTGTCGAAATTTCGCGACAGAATCGGCATGATGCTATATGACGAAAATATGAATTTAAGATAGAGCGATATCTAGCCTTAGTGATCTAAACAAAAGTCGTAGAGTTCAGATTTGAGATCGAGTGATTTCTAACCGAAACAATCTAAACGAGAATCAAAGATCTCGTCGATAGTAGTCCAATGGTGAAAAGACAGATGAAAACAGACGTCGGGTGAAGAAGTTATGAATTTCTAACGGAGTTTTTCCTGTCCTGGCCTACTAAAAGTAATATAATAAAAATAAAATCAAAATTAGCCGACAGGTTCTAAACGAGAGTTGTAGAGATTAGTCTCATCTACGCGTGGATATAAAGAACATCGAAAACGGAGCTCGTATGAGGAAGATATGAATTTTTGAAGTTTTTAAATAATTTAAATATATAAATAAAATTATTTATTCGGATAATATCCAAATCCATGACTCACCCGATCTGATCCACCTGGTACGCCCAACGTACTAGGTGTACGTGTCGCGTACATGTCGACACTGAAGTACGCCCTGCGTACGAGGAAGTTACGCGCAACGTACTGCTGCCTCCTGCGGTCCAAAGAAGAGCCACGTTGCACCATCTGAAGCTCGCCACCTGGAACCCTTATCCGAAGTACGCCCAGCGTAGTCTGAGGTCTCGCTGCTATAAATAGAAGGCCGAGGTTGCCGATCTTTTTTACTCAAATTCTTCTCTCTCTCCCATATTTCCTCGTTTTGCGTGCAAGAAATACCCTCGAAGCCCCGGTATCAACCCCGACACCCGAAGCAAGTCCCGAAGCCTTGAGGATCCCGAGAAGTAAAGTTTCCAAGCCGAAACTCTACTCGCGAGAAGCCCGGTTTTCAAGGAAGCATCCCGGTTTCACCGAAGAATACTACTTTCAGTGCCGTAGTGTTGTCCGATAATCATCTTATAAAGTGAGTGTATATTCCCTTTCTTCTAACAAATAGATATAAAGTATCTACTTTAGAATACGTGTTACGTGTGTATAAATATGCGTGTATATATATGTTATTTGTTTATTTGGAGTGAGTATTGAATGAGTACCTTATCCGTTTTTAAGTTTTATAAGAATGCATATGTATGTTGTTTTCTACAAAAATCTTGGGTAGAACTTGGGTAGATAGTTGATGTGTGATAAACTGATGAGAGGCCTCGATGTGATTGTGATCTAGTCATTCAATAGAATATGGATGACGACCACATACTCTTTCTAGACTGTCCCGTGGAATGCTGGCAGGCTCATAACCTGTCGGTATTGGTGAACTTGGGTGTTCATTTGTTGTATTCTATCCCCCTCATGTTTGCCTTAGGGCATTCATTGCTGAGGAAACCCCTTTGCAGTAATGTCCATCCCGATGAAAATCCTAGATTAGGTCCCTTGTAATAGTTGTTGTCATAGGGACGTAAAGTGAGGATAACGGGAATGGGTAATCGGGTTATTGTTGGTTGGTGAAATTAAATATAACTATTTTATATGAGTTGAAAACCCTATATGCTAACCAGGCTCCCAAGCCTGACCCACTCAGTTTCTTTGTATTACAGGTAGTGGCGCGAAAGCATAAGTTAGAGAACTTGTGAAGATATTTTTGTTTATAGACCAGTAGTTGTATGTAACTGTGTAAGGTCTATGTTTTATTGTTTATGCTTTTGTGTCTGTACCAAAACATGACATCCCGAGTTTTGATATATAATGAAAACACATTTCTTTAAAGAAATGCTTTGATAAACCTTATTTTATCATGTATTATTTTGGGGACAAATTCCGCAACTCTTTTAAATCAATGGATTTACTCTAAAATTATTTTAAAAGCATAAATGAAACCGGTCTTTTTTGGCAGTGATTTTGGTGATGTCACACATACAAATTAATTAAGATGTCCTTAGAGGATCAATTGTGATATAGTTTCAAAATCACTAAGACAATCATAAAACCCGATACTCAAGTACTCTCCCTTCTTCTTAAATTGGAGAAATTTGATCTTTCTGCCTAATTTTGATTGTTCTTATTCGTTCTGCCATACATTGAAACTTTTTCAATGATTCAGAATTACACTTAATCTTGTAAGCATAACCATATTTACTAAACTTTAGTAAATCATAACGAATAGTCTTATCGTTCTTTGTGGTTGACATGGATAGCGCACAACCAAGTGTACCCGATCCCCTAGTCCTTCACTTGACTCACATATACATGTGAACAAGCAATTAGTCTTAATTTCCCAAAGATGAAGGTTCTCATTCATCACACAATACAACTTGCATGATTCCAAGTTGCTATCCAACTGAAACTTGGGTGATGAGAATCTTTCCTTATTTGGTAAATTATGACACTACCACAAACAAAAGAATCAAATCCATTTTCCAATATTTCTATCAATGGAAACATATAAGCAACAATTTTCACAAATGCCATGGTAAAGAAACTTAAAATAAGATAAATTTCAAAAAATTTTGTTATTTATAAAAACTGCGGAAAACTTATCCTTACAATGCAAATACATATGAAACTTATGTTGTTATCTATTCCTAAGCAATCTATCATAACTCTCAAGCAGCAACTTAAAATTCTGATCATCGAACCATGCGATTGAAATCCATCTCTTCACAATCAGAATCAACTTACTCTTCCTTTAAGTTTTCTTTCATTTCTTCAATTCTTCAAAACATCAAAATGTAATTACATTACATCATGTATTAAGAATCTCCAAATAGGAACTTAATAGAGTTAGATAGTGGATTTTACCTGAAGTAGAGTCAAACTTTTAGACTTTACCATGTTTGCGGTCTTTCAGGTAAATATGGCAGCTTCGCAACCAGTGCCCTTTCTCTTGGCAATAGAAACATATGGACTCTTTGGGAATGGTACACGAACAATCACATACTTAGCCTTTCCCTTTCCCTTTGAAAGAGAAATCTTTTCTGGACTTCTAATGTTTCCATTGTCAATGTCCATGGAAGTTTGGGGTGTAGATCTTCCAATCAAATTTGCATTACCAGTGCGCCAAGTCATTGTTGATTCAACAGCAACAAACAAATATGCTAGATCAATATGGGTCATGTCGTGATCTATCATATAGTAGTCCTTAACGAACCCACTATACGACTCAGGGAGGAACTGAAGAACCAAGTCAACAACCAACTCCCTTGAGACATCGACTCCTAACATTCCCAATCTGTCAATGTGTGACTTCATCTCCAAGACATGTTCACACAGACCTTCCATCTTGGTGTTTGCTAGCCAATAGGGCTTGAGTGACCTTGAACTTTTCAATTCTTTGACTTGTGGGTCAGGGATAATTATTGGAGGAGGTGGAGGAAGTAAAGTTCCACTACATCACGAAGAAGGGATTAATCTTTCACCTCTATCGTCTTGTGGAATATTATCGTTATAAAGAAACCTTTTTCCAAAAGGATGAGGAAGACCATAGTTGTCAGAACTAGACATCTAAAAGGGAGAAAATTAAGTGTAGTTGATTGAAGTCCTTAATATAACACCCAAATGAAATATTAAAGCTAGCACCCATCACAATATTTTACAATTTGGAAGAGGGATGTCGTAATCCAATTGCAAAATATTTGAAGGTAGGTAAATGACGATTTAACAATTTCCACCATGAAAAACGAAATTAATTATTAAGTTTTAAATGAATTGAAATTCCTAGATCCTTTGAGATTCATTGAACTTTTCAATGGCATGTTGCAATCTCGATTGTTCCCTTCAAGTTTGTGACTAGGATGCCAAGGATCACAAACAAGGTGTGGATAACCATGCAAATTAGCTTGGTACTCTCGATGTCATTTATCACCTAATCAATGTGCCGATTTGATGGGTTTTAGCCATGAGAACTTTCCTATGTGCGCATTGCAAAACCCTAATGCTTGGATCTAGGCTTTCTAATTAAACATGCTTTGAATCCAAGACTTCTAATAACTAATTAGGTATAAAAACATACTAAATCAGATCTAGAATCATACCTTTGAATCTCTTGCTTGATCTTGTTGTCTTGGAGCTCTAGAGTCACAATTGTCACTCCTCTAATGGCTTACAAACACCAAATAGCAAGGAGGATGATTTGGGAGAGAGGGGCTAGGAGGAAATCGGCCAGAGATTCTCTATTCTTAATAATGTTCCCATTTCCCTTTGCCATAGGGTCTATTTATACTTGTAGACTCCTTAAGGGTTACAACTTAAACCCTAGTTGGATAATCTTCTCTTAAAGCAATCCATATCCTTACCATAGATAGCCTTGGACGATTTTAAGCTATCCCTAGCTTCTAGAATTTGTCCAACCCCTATCCAATAAGGATTTACAGTCTAAAGTTTAACTATCAAACAATTGACAGTTTACACCCTTTTATTTAATTAATCTCTTTAAGTCACCAAATTAATTCTAATTAATTTATGACTTATATAAATCAAATAACAATATTATTAATTCTTTATATTATTCTCATAATATATTAATAATATCTATTCTCTCATAATAAATCATCCAGCCAAGTTGCTATGGTGAAGGCAACCCAAAAGGACCATGCACAACCGGGTCAAATACTTGCCTAATATAGTTGCAGCCTTAGACACTATTCCAACAGTCTCCCACTTGGATAAGTCTAGTAACTATATGCACAAGTACAATTTGATTTGCAATCGTAGCTCTCTAAGACGCTGTCAAACTCTGATCTAATCAATCTTGTCCTTTAGATAAGGGATCATACAGTCCTCTGTTAGATATCATGCTGACAATACTTTGGAATTATTAGTCAAGCATTTAGGTTTCTCGATCTCCGATTTATTCGTCATACAACTTAATCGAACACATCAATTTAGTTCTGACTGGGCCCGAAACATAAGTCAAATAAAATCATCGAGCGGCCGAGATATCGCTTTTACTCTCTTGGAATAAAAGTTACAGATAAACTTCGACTTATATGCATTTACTTATTCATTAACCAACTATACACAACAATGTGTTTTATAACACCGAGTTACTGATGCGTTTTCACATTATCAATGTACAACTAATTAACAAATAACAAACCATATATCTAGGTTTTAAGACTATATGATATTATCATCTTGCGATCACCTTTTTTATCATATTCCAAAGGTGATTCCAGCAAGCACGGGTTTGTTCCAATGCTCAAAACCAGTTCATAAGCACTAATGAATGTTGCAGCAACCCTTTGCTATGTCTAATACCATTTAGACAATCTACACACCAATTCACAACAATCTTCAATCATATCTACTTCCAACATATGAACGATTGTGGATAATTTAAGTAATTCGATTATTCTTAATAAATTCAATGATTCTGGAAGTCAAAACATGCAAAGTGAAACAATAGTTAAACAATTAACATAAGATAGTAACATTACTCATAAATAAAACTTCTTTATTTAATCATCAAATGTTAATTACATTTATCTATTACATGTTTCTAATACTATCTAATCTATGTTAATATCATCCTTCAGCCCAATACTCCTAACATGCTGCAAGGGCTTAACCCTACTCAGTCCCTTCGTAAGCGGATCTGTTGGGTTATCTTCTGATGATATCCTCTTTACTACGAGTTGTCCTTATTCTACACGATGTCTAATAAAATGATATTTTCTGTCGATATGTCGTGATCTACCATGATCCCTCGGTTCCTTGGTCAAGGCAACCGCTCCTTCATTATCACAGAAAATCTCCATGGGATCCTTTATGGCAGGTACAACTCCAAGGTCACCAATGAAGTTCTTCAGCCATATTGCCTCCTTTGACACTTCGCTCGCTGCAATGTACTCTGATTCGCACGTTGAATCAGCTACGGTTTCCTGCTTGGAACTTTTCCAAGTCACTGCTCCTCCATTCAGGGTAAAGACCCAGCCCGACTGCAAACGGTAGTTATCCCTGTCGGTCTGAAAGCTGGCGTCACTATACCCTCGCACCTTCAAGTCATCACTCCCTCCGAGGACTAATAACCATTCCTTCGTTCTCCGAAGGTACTTAAGGATATTCTTCACCGCAATTCAATGGGCTCTGCCAGGATTCCCTTGATATCTACTAACCATGCTCAAAGAAAAGGCTACATCAGGGCGAGTACAAGTCATAGCGTACATGATTAAGCCAACTGCGGAAGCGTATGGTATTCGGCTCATTTCTGCTATTTCAGCTTCGGTACTCGAACTTTGTGTCTTACTCAACTTGGCATTACTTTGTATTGGTAATTCTCCCTTCTTCAAGTTCTCCATACTAAAACGTTTTAGTACCTTCTCTAAGTAAGTGTTCTGACTAAGTCCTATTAGTCTCTTACTTCTTTCTCTCACTATCCTTATTCCCAAAATATAGGAAGCCTCTCCGAGGTCCTTCATAGCGAAGCACTTCCCGAGACAGGACTTAACCTCCTGCAGAGTCGGGAAGTCGTTTCCTATGAGTAATATGTCATCGACATATAGAACGACGAAGCTTACTATACTCCCACTGGCTTTGACATATACACATGATTCATCTTCGCTTCGTACAAATCCAAACTCTTTGACTTTCTCATCGAAGCAAAGATTCCATCTGCGAGACGCTTGCTTAAGTCCATAAATGGACTTCTCAAGCTTACACACTCTATTCGGATGCTTCGGATCCACAAACCCCTCTGGCTGAGCCATGTAAACATCCTCAGCCAACTTTCCGTTAAGGAAAGCGGTTTTGACATCCATTTTCCAAATCTCATAATCATGAAATGTAGCAATCGCTAGCATCACTCTAATAGATTTTATCTTCGCAACTGGTGAGAAGGTCTCATCATAGTCAACTCCGCGAGTTTGAGTAAAGCCCTTCGCAACCAATCGCGATTTATATGTGTGTACATTTCCATCCACGTCGGTCTTCTTCTTGAAGATCCACTTGCACCCAACGGTCTTACGTCCGGGCACATTATCAACCAAATTCCAAACTTGTTTATCATACATGGATTGGATCTTGCTATCCATTGCCTCTTTCCATTTTGCAGACTCCGGGCCTGTCATGGTTTCCTTATAGCTATTAGGTTCATCAAGATTTATTAGTGCACCATCACTAATATACGTGTCCCCTTCGGTAGTAATATGAAGACCAGAAAACTGGGGTTGAACTCTAACTCTACCGGAACGCCTAAGAGGTAAGGATTCGTCAATTGGTTCAACCGGAGTTTCCTCCTCGGGTTGAGTGCCAGCGGTAGAGGTTCCTTCATCTATCGACTCTTGAGTCTCTTCAAGCTCGATTTGTCTCCCACTGTCTCCTTGACTTATGAGTTCTCGCTCTCTGAAAACTCCTCTCCTCGCAACGAAGACAACATTGTCCTTTGGTTTATAGAAGTGATATCCAAAGGATTTCTGCGGGTAGCCGATGAAAATACATCGCTCACTTCGAGGTTCGAGCTTGTCGTGAGTATCTCGTCTTACGAAAGCCTCGCAACCCCAAACCTTGATGTGTGCCAACGAGGGAGCTTTCCCTGTCCACATCTCGTGAGGTGTTTTGGTAACCTTCTTAGTAGGGGCTCGGTTAAGGATATGGGCGGCAGTCTCTAAGGCATACCCCCAAAAAGAGATAGGTAGTGAAGCACGACTCATCATAGAGCGAACCATATCCAATAAGGTTCGATTACGCCTTTCTGCCACACCATTCAATTGTGGTGTCCTAGGTGGCGTCAATTGTGAAACTATTCCACACTCCTTGAGATAATCGGGGAATTCAAGACTTAGGTACTCTCCTCCTCGATCGGATCGAAGCATCTTGATTTTCCTGCCCAATTGATTCTCCACTTCATTCTTGAACTCTTTGAACTTTTCAAAGGTTTCTGACTTTTGCTTGATTAAGTAGATATACCCATATCTACTATAATCATCGATAAAAGTTACATAGAAGCGGTTTCCATCCTTCGTGGTTGATCTAAACGGTCCACATACATCGGTATGTATTAGGTCCAATAGACCCTCACCCTTTTCACACGTACTCGTGAAGGGTGATTTAGTCATCTTTCCAAGCAAACAAGACTCGCATGTGTCATCTTCCCTAAGGTCGAATGACTCCAACACTCCATGCTTTTGAAGTTGGGCTATACGTTTCTTGTTGACATGTCCAAGGCGACAATGCCACAAGGATGCCTTATCCATACTATTGGAAGAATCTATATTCAAAACATCATTTCCTAAGTTATCAACAATCATAACAGTTTCATAAATTCCATTACATGGTATAGCTTCAAAATAAAAGACACCATTTAGATAAGCCAAAATAGAACCATTCTCATTATTAAAAGAAAATCTAAAACCTTGTCTAAATAAACCATGAAATGAAATGATGTTTCTAGCCATTTCTGGTGAATAGCAACAATTGTTCAAATCTAAACATAAATTATTCCTAATCACTAAAGAATACACTCCAATCTTGGTCACAGGCGACGATCTTCTGTTCCCCATGATTAGATCGATCCTTCCTTGCTCCACATCCCTACTTCTTCTTAGTCCCTGCACATTAGAACAAATGTGATAACCACAACCGGTATCAAGAACCCAAGAAATAGCATGATTAGAATCGTTAGATTTAATTGTGTATATACCTACGAAAGATGGCTTGATCTTTCCTTCCTTGATGGCTTGCAGGTACTCTGGGCAGCTTCTCTTCCAATGTCCTATCTTATAGCAGTGGTGACACTCTGCCTCCTTAGGGTTAGGGCAGGGCTTAGCAGGATCAACTTTGGTCCAACTAGAAGAGGCACCATCTCGGGCTTTAACCTTGCGATAGTTCTTAGACGAAGGCTTCCTCTTCTTTTCCTTTCCTTGACCAATAGCCAAGACAGGAGCAGCGGGTGGATTGGGAGTTGGTGCAGCAGACTTGTCCTTGAAGTTGCTCTCAGCGACCCTCAAGAGACCTTGGAGTTTGCTTAGGGTAACCTCCTCTTTGTTCATGTGGTAGGTCATCCTAAATTGATTGTAGCTCGGAGGCAAAGAGTGAAGCACCATGTCGATCGCCAAGTCTTCCCCAAAGTCAACATTTAGCTTGCGAAGGCGGTCGACATACCTTTGCATCTTTTGCAGGTGCACGGTAAGAGACTCTCCATGACCCATCTTAGCGGAAATCATGTTAGTGAAAATCTCATAACGCTCTTGTCTCACGTTCTGGTGGTATCTCTCCAATAAGTCTTGATGCATTTCATACGGGTACATGTCCTCGTAGGACTTTTGGAATTCGGAGTTTATGGTGGCTATCATGATGCAATGTACCTTCGTTGTATCGCGCTCATGAGTTTCAAAAGCGGTCATTTCAGCCGGAGTAGTGATTTCAGGGTTGATTTTCTCGAGCTTCTCATCGAGGACATACTCCTTATCGTCATAGCGAGCAATGGTGCGAATGTATCTTATCCATTCGCTAAAGTTCGTTCCATCGAAGGTGACCTTTTGACAAAGGCTCATCAATGTGAAAGAACTAGTAGTAGCGTTGTTTGCGTTCGACATCATTGATAGAAAGAACAAAGATAGATTAGAATTTAAATCCCTAATTATCACCCAATAAGAAAATTAGGGCTAGGATCCAACAACAATATTTACACATTAGAAAAGGGATACCGTAATCTAACATGCAAACATTTTGAAGGTAAGTGAATGACGATTCACTAATTCTCCACCATAAAACCTAATTTTAAGCCTAAATGTATTGAGAATTCCTAGGTTCGGATGAGATTCATTGAAACTATTCAATGGCATGTTTAAATCTCGATATTCCCCTCTTGTTAGTGACTGGGATACCGAGGATCACAAAGCGGGTGTGAATTTCCATGCAAATTCACATGGTGCCGTCATTGTAACGATCACCTATTAACCACACACGCTCCATCGAACTATGATAAACAATGAATCACCCTTTGCCACCTTTGCTTAGAACCAATTAGTGTGCCGGTAAACCACACACGCTCCACTAACTTCTTAGCAAGGATGCAAAGTGTAATTTCATGGGATTGCATCGATTCTCTTTTCCTAAAGTAACTAAGATTGGGAAATTTTTTAGTTACTTTATATTTCTTATTATACTTTTAATGAGAGGATGAGTTTGCCCTATCCTACCCGTTCGGCTAACGACCCTCCACCGATCAAGCAAGCGGTGGGTGTGAGTATACACCCATTAAGCGCCATTTTATAGGTCGCAACCTTATACCCACCTTATAGATCGGCTTCGTGAATGAGGCCTACTAACGGTAAGACTAGCATTTTAGTTATACATATATATATATATATATATATATATATATATATATATATATATATATATATATATATTAATCTTGTAATATTATACTAGTATAGGGTTGAATTTTAAACTTTTAAAATCTAGGGTTTGAAATTTAAATTGTCTAAATTAAAACTTTTAATCACAAAACATAAATTTCAAAACTTGAGGACAAGTTTTAAAACATTTAAAACATGGAGGATCAAATAACAAATAATTTCAATTAACAATTAATTTCCTAATTATCTATATTTGATTTATTCAAGATTTCATGCAAGATAATTACCAAATTAATCAAAATAATTAATTAATTATCATATAAGGAAATTAAATATTTTATTATTTGATAAATATCTTTGATTAGATCAAGATTATGTTCATATATATCAAAAAATCGGATTAGGGTTGATCTAATATAATTAAGGTAAGTTTCCATAAGATAATCATGAAGAAATCCCGAATCTCGCCATTTCTGACGCTTGGACTCGCCGAGTGCACCAAGGGACTCGCCGAGTCAGGCCAACTCGCCGAGTCCACTATGGAACTCACCGAGTCCATGACTCAGAAACACAAAAATCGAATTTTGCAGTTAAGTTTCGACCAATTAAGCAACAATTTAATAGAAACCAAGCTAGGCTCTGATACCACTGATGGGTTTTAGCCATAAGAACTTTCCTATGTACGCATTGGAAAACCCTAATGCTTGCATCTAGGCTTTCTGATTAAACATGCTTTGAATCCAAGACTTCTAATAACTAATTAGGTATAAAAACAATATTAAATCAGATCTAGAATCATACCTTTGAATCTCTTGCTTGATCTTGTTGTCTTGGAGCTCTAGAGTCACAATTGTCACTCCTCTAATGGATTACAAACACCAAATAGCAAGGAGGATGATTTGGGAGAGAGGGGCTAGGAGGAAATCGGCCAGAGGTTCTCTATTCTTAATAATGTTCCCATTTCCCTTTGCCATAGGGTCTATTTATACTTGTAGACTCCTTAAGGGTTACAACTTAAACCCTAGTTGGATAATCTTCTCTTAAAGCAATCCATATTCTTACCATAGATAGCCTTGGACGATTTTAAGCTATCCCTAGCTTCTAGAATTCATCCAACCCCTATCCAATAAGGATTTACAGTTTAAAGTTTAACTATCAAACAATTGACAGTTTATACCCTTTTATTTAATTAATCTCTTTAAGTCACCAAATTAATTCTAATTAATTTATGACTTATATTAATCAAATAACAATATTATTAATTCTTTATATTATTCTCATAATATATTAATAATATTTATTCTCTCATAATAAATCATCCTGTCAAGTTGCTATGGTGAAGGCAACCCAAAAGGATCATGCACAATCGGGTCAAATACTTGCCTAATATAGTTGCAGCCTTAGACACTATTCCAACACGATTAACCACACATGCTCCATTGATCTACGAAAAACATCAAGCTACCCTTTGCCACCCTTGTTAGTCCAAGTTAATGTGCCGATTAACCACACACGCTCCACTAACGACATGGCAAGGTGCAAAGTGCAATTTCATGGGTTAGCACCAAATTCACATTTTTCCTAAGTAACTAAGATTAGTAATTTATAAGTGTTTAGTTACTTGGTATTTTCATTATACTTTTAATGAGAATTAATGTCCTATCCTACCCGTTCGGCTAACGATCCTCCACCAGTCAAGGAAGCGGTGGGTGAGAGTGGACACCTATTAAACCACTATTTTATAGGTAGTAACCTTATCCCCCCCCCCCCTTATAGACCGGCTTCATGAATGATGCCTACTAACGGTAAGACTGACTCTTTAACTTATACATATATAATTATTAAACTTTAAATTTATATAGTATAAGGGTGTATTTTAAACTTTTAAAATACTAGATGGTTTAATCTATTAATAAATCATACTTTTAATTTAATTAAACATAAACCGTGTCATTATGGAATTATTAATTTCTCTTTTAATTAAACATTTTAATTAATATAATAAAGTCCATAAGGTGCAATTTGAACTACTCAAATACTTCAAGGTTCTAAATATAAAAATTCAAAATTAAAAACTAGTTAATTAATTTTTTAATTTTTGAACTCAAGAATTACACCTTTTTAATTATAAGAGTTTCTTAATTTAAGACTTTTCAAATACCAAAACTTGAGGGCAAGTTTTGTAACTCTTGAAAAACCTTTGATTTCTACAACTTATGAGTTTAATGTGGTTTTTATGGAAAAACATTTCATGTTCCATAACTTGAGGACAAGTTATGGAAGACTTTAAAGAACATTTAGATCAATAGTTTAACAAATAAAAATTATCATTTAAACTAATAAAAATCTTGAAATTTTGACAATTATCTTTTAATTGGATGAGTATAATCATTACCATACCAACAAAATCAAATTTTATGAACTAAAACATTTTATGGTAATGATCCTAATCCAAAACAGGCCAAAAATCCCGAAAAACTGTTGTCTGGTCATCCAACTTGTCGAGCCCAACTATGGACTCGTCGATTTCAAGGCAAAAAAACAAACTACTCGTCGAGTAGGTGCTGTCAGAACAGTTTTTCAGCTTTGAAAAAAATAAGCCATGCATAAAATATAACAGAAAACAATCCTAGGCTCTGATACCACTGTTGGGTTTTTGTATACTACAACATGCTATGGTGCACATACAACCCGAAATTCTTTGGATCTATGTTTTCTCTAATTATAAATGTAATATTGTTTCCAAATCATTAAGCCTGCAACTAGCATACAATTGACATAAACAACATAAAATGAGTTATAGAATTACCTCTTGTTGTAGCTTGTAGTTTTGGCCTTTAAGAACTTAGCACCTCAAATGTGATGCCTCATATGGTTCACAAACACCATAAACAAAGGAGGACTTGAGAGAGAGGCTACTTACCAAATAAATTTGTTTATCACTCTTCTTAGAATGCATGGGTGCCGATTTTGGTGACTATGGATTCCTTTTATTGGGTGGCAAAGTCTAGGGTTACAACCATGCAAACCCTAAATCACATGACCCTTCATATTACTTAGGCTCTATGGGTTAAACCTCCATGGACTATCACATTGGTTTAGCCAATCCTAAATAACCATGGATCATTGGCCCACACTATAAGAATTATTGATTTACTTAATCAGTCCCCGTATATTTAATTAATCTCTTTTGTTCACTAAATTAACTCCAAATTAATTCTTGATCAATACTAATCAAATAATATGATTTCATATTAATATATTAGAACTTATAATATATTAATAAATCATAAATAACCTCTTCTCAAAAGTCTATCCTATCAAATTGCTTTGGTGAAGGCAACCCAAATGGACCATGCTACTCTCGGGTCAAGTACATACCAATTATAGTTATGGGCTTAGACACCTAATCCAACAGCATGATCGTAAAGTTGGCAACTTTACGTGGTAACTTCTTCCTAGGCGGTTGGATTTGGAGTTTAGAGCATTGGAATCGACTGGAACGACTTAATTGTGTAATAGCTAAAGAACTCGACGAGTTGGGCATTCAACTCACGAGTCGAGTCGGATTTTCCCGTTTTAGACTAAGAGTAAACTCGACGGGTTGGTGGAGGAACTTGACGAGTGGCTAGGGTTTTTCCCAATCTTCTGGATTCTACATGGACTCGATGAGCTAGCTAGCAACTCGGCGAGTTTATTCGGGTTTTCTTGATTTACTGAGGAACTCGACGAGTAGATGAGTTGCACTCGATGAGTTAGGTCAGCATTGAGTGTTGACTTCCGTTGACTTTAGGGTTTGGTCAAGTTGTGGATATTTAAGGCTATGGAGGGCGGAGTCTAGACCTGCAGTTCAAGTGTGGGATATATTGTTTTACTCTGTGAGGTGAGTCTTCTCATTATACTTACCTGAGCGGTAATATTGTGTGACCAGAGGGTCTTATTTGAGTTATCGATCAGATGGTCCTATGTGCTTATACTGAGTTATGTGATATTATGCATTGTGTCTTTGTGATATATGTTATATTATTCTATGCTTTACCGAGTTAGGATCGGAGGGTCCAAACCGAGTTGTGAGACCGGAGGGTCCTCACTGAGATATAGGACTGGAAGGTCCAACCCAAGCTGTGAGACTGAAGGGTCTTCACTGAGATACAGGGCTGGAGGGTCTAACTCGATCTGTGAGACCGGAGGGTCTTCATTAAGACACATGACCGAAGGGTCCAGACCGAGCCGTGAGACCGAAAGGTCCTCACCAAGACGCATGACCGGATGGTCCATACCAAGCTATATCCATGAGAGGCTTATTATTGTGTATGTGGTATTTTGGGGAACTCACTAAGCTTCATGCTTACCCTGTTGAGTTATATGTGTTTCAGGTACATTTCGAGATCGCGGGAAGGCACCGATATGATTGTACACACCAGCTAGAGATTATATTTTGAGGATTCTAGGATATTATTAACATTTTGTTGTCTTGTGTTTTGAATAATTTATACAATTGTGTTTTAAGAACTGTGAGATTGTGTTTTATGTGGTTTTAAAAATGAAAATTTTATTTAAAAATTTAGAGTGTTACAAGTTGGTATCAGAGCCTTGGTTTGACGGATTCGGATGTACTCACAGGTATGTATGGACTTAAACTTAGGATTTGAGAAAATTTTCTAAAAAGAAATGATTTTTCTAAAATGAGTAAGAGCTTTTAAGAGAAAACGAGATGAAGCAGTGTGTACAATCAGCCAGAGCCTGAACGGTGATTTCCCAAAATACCATTACTTGTTTATATTATGAGATACTTATGAGATATTAGAGCTACATGTTAGAGGATAGGCTAGGTATTTTAGGAATTTAGAGCTAGAGTTGCCTGATTCATGATGCCTTAGCCTAGAGGATGCTATTGGTTGATATTATCTGCTATTTTCTCTGTGTATGTGTTGAGTAGGAGTACCTAGCAGGAATCTTTTAGAGAGAACTTTGAGTAGAGGAGTAATCTAGGAGAGATTACTAGATGAGCATTTGAGGAATCTACTGAGAGAGTAATTAAATACCCACGAGATATAGGATTTCCTGAGTTCAGTGATGCTTTTTGAGTTGTGGATAGAGCGAGTGGATTTGTATGCTAGAGTTGTTTTATGTGCTGGTGGAGGTTATTCGATGCTCGGATGTTGCTTTCTTTGTGCTTTGTGGAACTCTTGATGATGGGGGTCAACTACTAAGTGAATATGGTGATATTCAGGCGGTAGATGGCTGGCATCATGAGGAGTTCTTCAGCAGCTGATGGCAGAGAAGTGTGAGAACCTAGGAAGATCCTAGGGAGTGACCTTAGTCAAATGAGTACGTTGTTTAGAGGTGAGTATTCTCTGGAGAGAAAACATGTGTAATGGGATTGGTGATTGGGAAGCTTGAGCAACTTCTTAGGAAATTCAAGACGATCCGTGTGGAAATTATGGGTAGATGTGGCAGGTAGTATGGGCCCGTACTACTGAAAGAAGAGGACCCATACTCGAAACAGGGAGAATTCTAGAGGTTCTAAGTAGCAGATTGAGGGGAGATAACATGTTTCGGGTACCATGATTATGTTGGATTAAGTGTATAAGTCCATAACTATAATTGGTATGTACTTCACCTGATATTAGCATGACCCTTTTGGGTTGCCTTCACCGGAGCAATTTGATAGGATGGATATTTGAGAAAGAGGTTATTTGTGATTTATTAATATATTATATGAATAATATATTAATTGATAAATCATATTATTAAATTGGTATTGATCAAGATTTAATTTGGAATTAATTTAGTGATCAAAACAGACTAATTAAATTTACGGGGACTGATTAGGTAAATCAGTAATACTTATGGTTTGGCCTAATGATCCATGTTGATTAAGGATGGACTAAACCTATATGAGCGTCCATGAAGGTTTAGTCCAAAGGTCCTATCAAATGTGAAGAGTCATGGTGAATTAGGGTTTACATGTAAGAAACCCTAGGAATTCTACACTATAAAAGTAACCCCTAGCATCACTAAAATCAGCCATAAGAGTTCCAAGGTGAAACCCTAGCCGATTTTGCTTCCTAACCTCTCTTTCACAAGCCTCCATTTGCTTTTGGTGTTTGTAACTTATTAGAGGTATCACACTTGAGCTACTAAGCTCTTGAAAGGCCAAGAGCTACAAGCTACAACTAAGAGGTATTCATCTAACTAGCTTTATGTTGTATGTCTCCAATTGCATGTTAGCTAGGGTATATGCTTTTGATAAAATGAAAATTGCATGTATAACTTGAGAAAACTTAGATCCAAAGCATTAGGGTTGTATGTGCACCATAAGGATGTTATAGTGCTCAAAACCATTCAGTGGTATCAGAGCCTGGGGTGTTTTCTGTTATATTGACGCACTTGTGTTATTTTTAAAGCTAAAAAAACATCATTTTTTGCCTCTGACAGTTGGACTCGACGAGTCCCATGAGGGAACTCGAAGAGTTGGTCCAACTCGACGAGTCCATGCCATTGGATCATCTGTTTGCAGTTTTTCAAGTTTTTTGTCCAGTTTTGGATTAGGATCATTACCACACACTGTTTTGACTGTTAAAATTCGATTTTTCTGATAAGGTAATGATTGTCCTCATCCAGTTGAATGATGATTGTCAAATTTTAAGATAATTACTTGATTTTGTGAAAAACTAATTATTTCTAGAATTTGAATCATCTTGCTATATGAAATTAAATTAGGTCAATTATGTGATATGGTTAATTATATGATAATTTAATTGTTTTCAAATTGATCCAAAAGGTTTGAAAAGTTTCAAAATTTGCCCTCAAGTTTTGGAATTTAAAAGGTTTTAATTTTGAAATATTTAAATTCTAAACCCTAGAGTTTTAAAAGTCTAAAATTTAACCTTTATACTATTATAATATTAAAAGCTTAATACTTAAATATATATATATATATATATATATATATATATATATATATATATATATATATATATATGTATATATATATATATATGTAAAAAATAGTCAATTTTACTGTTATTAGGCCTCATTTATGTACCTGGTCTATAAGGGGGTATAAGGAAATTGCCTGTAAAATGGCGATTGAATGGGTGTCCACTCTCACCGACCGCTTCCTTGACTAGTGGAGGGTCGTTAGCCGAACGGGTAGGGTAGGACATTAATTCTCATTAAAAAGTATAATGATAATTATAAAAGTAACTAAATGTTTTTCTAAATTCTCAATCTTAGTTACTTTAGGAAAAATGTGAAAATGGTGTTATTCCATGAAATTGCACTTTGCACCTTGCCAAGTCATTAGTGGAGTGTGTGTGGTTAACCGACACACTAATATGGACTAACAAGGGTGGCAAAGGGTTGGTCAATAATTGTCATAGATCAATGGAGCGTGTGTGGTTAACCGGCATGTTGATTAGGTGGTAAATGACTTGAGAGTGCCAAACAAATTTGCAAGGTTATTCATACCTAGTTTGTGATCCTCGGTATCCCGGTCATAAACTTGAAGGGCATAATCGAGATTTAAACATGCCATAGAAAATTTCAATGAATCTCAAAGGCCTAGGAATTTCATAAAACTTAATTCTTTAAAAAAAAAATTAGTTTTGGCTGGTGAAATTGGTAAATCGTCATTTACCTACCTTCAAATATTTTGCAATTGGATTACGGCATCCCTCTTCCGAATTGTGAAATATTGTGTTGGGTCCTAGCCTTAATATTTCATTTGGGTGTTATATTAAGGAATTTCTATCTAATGGAACTTGTCTTTCTTTTTCAGATGTCTACTTCAAACAACGCTTCGAACTCAAATGCTTTTGGCTCTTTCTCCCTCATGAACCTATGTGGGAGGGTCATTTTCGATGGATCGAATTTCAATGACTGGATTCGAAACATTCGCATTTCCATTCACTACGAGGAAAAAGGAATATGTCCTCGACAAAGAGATAAAGGGGATTGATGAAGAAACTGCTACTCCTGAACAACTGGCTGAGTATAGGGCTCATGAGAAGGACGCGACAAAGGTGTTGTGCATCTTGTTAGCCACTATGACTTCTGAGCTTCAGAAGTCCTATGAGGACTTCTGGCCTTTCGAGATGCACCAAGAATTGATGGAAAGGTACCATCAAAGTGCTCGACAAGAAAGGTATGGAATCATTGCCTCCATGATAACAAAAAAAATGAAGGATGGAGAGTCCTGTTGGATTAATGTCTAAGTCCATAACTATAATTGGTAAGACTTGACCCGACCCGGCATGGTCCATTTGGGTTGCATGGCATCATGCACTTGGATAGACTAAATGAGAGAAATAAGACACTTATGGTTATTAATATATTATAAGTTCTAGTATATTAATAATAAGAATAATGAGATTATTTAATTAGTATTGATCAAGAATTAATCTAGGATTAATTAAGTGATCAAAAGAAGACTAATTAAATATATGGGTTGATTGTGTAAATCATCCATACTTGTATAGTGGGCTAATGCTCCATGGATAATCAAGTTGGGCTAAAACCCATAGGATGGTCCATGGATGCTCCATGGTGTATTTGAACCCATGGATCCAAGGAAATGGAAAGTCATGACAATTAGGGTTTGCCCTAATTGTAACACTATATAAAGATATTATTCTTGGCAAAATCGGCCACTAGTATTATTCTAGAGAGGGCTAGCCGATTTCATGAAGTGTAGAATTCTCTCTAAGTTAATCCATGTGTATTTGGTGTTGTGTGAACCATTTGAGGTGTCACACTTGGGGCACTTGGCACTCAAGCTTCATGAAGACTTTCTACACCAAAGAGGTATGTATTCTATCTTGCTATAGTTATTGTTTTGTATGCTAGATTAGGATAATACCTTGGAAGTTCTTATTTGCATGTATAATAGAGAAAACATAGATCCAATGTATTTAGGGTTGCATGTACACTTAGGAGTGTTAGAATGCTCAAAACCCAACAGTGGTATCAGAGCCTAGGCTTGCTTTCTCTTATATTTGATGCAAATTGCTGAAAAATGCTGAAAAACTCGATTTTCTGGCTTTCTGGGCACTGTACTTGCCGAGTCCACTGATGAACTCGCCGAGTACATGAGTAAAATCATCCTACTCGCCGAGTAGGTTGATGCCACTCGCCGAGTAGGAGCCCCAGACAGCATATATTCGAGGTTTTTGGCTAGAAATGCACTAGGAACATTACCCTAAGTTGTTTTTGAACTTATAAACTTGTTTTTGGTGTGGTAATGTTCATGCTAATCCATTTTCAAAGATAATTGTCAATAGATTCATGTTTTGTATTAGTTTAAGGTTTAGACTAATTACATGAAAAAGTTTGATTTGAATTATCTTGTTCTTATGAGTTGCTTAGATTAATAGAAAAGTTAATTGACATAGTTGTTTTCAATCCAAATTAATCTAAGAGTTGATTCTAAAATGTGTTTGTGTAACTTGTCCTCAAGTTATATGAAAAGTCACATTTAAGTTTCATAAAACTCATAAAAGTTGGCAATGGTTACAAAATGAAGAGTCTTGTGTCATTGAATAATTTTTATGACTCCATAACTTGTCCTCAAGTTATGAAAGTTCAAGAGTCACTTCATTAAAGAAAAATATGTAACCATAATTAAATCCATAAGTTATAAAATAAAGAAAAAGTTAGTTCTTTTATTAGTTTAAAGTCTTCCATAACCTGACCTCAAGTTATGGAACTTGAAGAGTTTTTGGATTAAAACTACTTTAAACACATAAGCTATGGAATTAATTAGTTTTGAATAGTTTCAAAACTTGCCCTCAAGTTTTGGAATTTGAAAAGTTTTCCTTATGAATACTTTAATTCCAAGTTAGCCCTTAGAATTTTAAAAGTTAAAATCAATCCTTATACTTTATAATATTATAAGTTAATAATATATATGTATAAGAGTAAAGTCAGTCTTACCGCTAGTACGCCTCATTCACGAAGCCGGTCTATAAGGTGGGTATAAGGTTGTTGCCTATAAAATGGCAACTTAATGGGTGTCCACTCTCACCACCGCTTGCTTGACTGATGGAGGGTCGTTAGCCGAACGGGTTTGACAGGACTAGAATTCTCCCTTCATTAAAAGTAGTAATGATAATACTAAGTAACTAAACTCTTAATAATACCCAATCTTAGTTACTTAGGAAAAATGTGAATAAGGTGCTAAACCATGAAATTACACTTTACACTTTGTCTAAGTCGTTAGTGGAGCGTGTGTGGTTAACCGGCACACTAACTTGGACTTAACAAGGTAGGTAAAGGGTGACTTAATATTTATCATAGTATCGATGGAGCGTGTGTGGTTAACCGGCACATCGATTGAGGGGTAATTTATTAAGGGTACCAAGTGATTTGCATGGTTACTTCACACCTTTTTTGTGATCCTCGGCATCCCAGTCACAAAACCTGAAGGGCACACTAGAGATTGAAACATGCCTTTGAACAGTTCAATGAATCTCAAAGATCTAGGAGTTTCAAAAGCAATTAAAACCTAAAAATACATTTCGTTTATCTTGGTGGAAATTGGTGAATCGTCATTCACCTACCTTCAAATATTTTATAGCTTGGATTACGGCATACCTCTTCTAAGTTATAAAATAGTTTGTTGGGTCCTAGCCTTAATATTTCATATTGGGTGTCATATTAAGGACTTTAAATCAACTATCTTGAATATCTCCCTAAAGATGTCTGGTTTAGACACCTATGATCTTCCCAAATCTCTTGAAACAAGGTTTCCTAAATGAAGATGATGTCCTTTGGAAATCATACTTCTTTCACCTCCTCCAATTATTCTCCCCAACCCACAAGTTCTTAAAAAAGTTTAAGGTCACTCAAGCCCTATTGGCAAGGCAAGGTCTAGGTGTGGACACATCTTGGAGATGTAGTCACATAGTGACAAGCCGGGAGAGTTGGGTGTCAAAGTCTTGAGAAAGTTGGCGGTTCAATCACTTTCTAAGTCACATAGTGAGTTCCTTTGGGACACCTATGAAACAGACTATGACAAGACCCTTAATGATCTTATCTATTTGCTAAGATCAACTTCCTAAAACTTTATGGACATTGACAATGATGACATTGGTTATCCAGTAAATCTCTCTCTTCCCAGTGGAAAGGGATCGGCCATAGTCAACTCGGTTGACCAAATGGTAAAGAGAAAAGCTAAGTCTGTGATAGTCTCGGGTACCATTATCAAAGGGTCCATATGTTTATATTGCCAAAGGAAGGGGCATTGGTTGCGAAGCTGCCAAATTTACCTAAGGATGTTAAAGTCAATAAGTTTGACTCTACTTCAGGTAAATTCCACTATCTAACTCTGTTAAGTTTCTATTCTGAGATTCTTGATACATGATGTGACTGGGTCACATGGTGATGTTTTAAGAATCAAAGAAAAAGTGGAGAAACTTAAAGAAAGAATATGTTGAATCTGGTCGCATAGATGGATTTCTATCGCATAGTTTGAAAAATCGGATTCTTGAGCTACTTCTTAGGAGTTATGAGATATTGCTTAAGGAATAGATAACAACAAGTTTTCATATGGATTGTAAGGATAAGTTTTTTTCCGCAAAGTTTTAAAATAAAAGAAAAATTTTTGATTTTATTTATTTTAAAATATCCTTACAATGGCTTTTGAGGAAAAATTGTTGCTTATATGATTCCATTAAGAGCAAGAGTGGAAATATGAAATTGATTCTTTCATTTGTGGTAACGTCTAGATTTACCAAATAAGGAAAGATTTTCATCACCCAAGTTTCAATTGGACCGGAACTTGGAATCATGCAAGTTGTATAGCATGATGAATGAGAACTTTCAAGTTTTGGAAAATTAAGACTAATTACTTGTTCACATGAATGTGTGAGTCAAGTAAAGGACTAAGGGATCGAGTACACATTCTTGTGGACTGATTAAGTCCACCACAGAAGTTTGATAAGACTATTCGTCATAGTTTACTAAAGCTCAGTAAATATGATTATACTTACATGCTTAAGTGTAACTCTGAGACATTGGAAAAAGGTTCCAATGTAAGGCAGAGCGAATAAGAAGAATCAAAATGGCAGAAGGATAAAAGTTTCTCAAATCTGAAAAGATGGGAGAGTACTTTAGTATCAGTTTTGTGATCATCTTAATGATTAAGAAACCATAGCACAATTAGTTCTCTAAGGAAATCTTAGTGCATTCTTATGACTAAGAAGAGGAACTTGAATTGTTGAAGTGGTTAAATCAAGCAGATGAGTCATACTTCGTTCCAATACAAGTCTTAGAGTCATACTCCAAGATTGTAACTTGAGTGAAATGTCTCAAAAGAAGGTTAAAACACTTGTCAAATGTAAGAGTAAAAGTTTTCTACTCTTGTACATTTGAAATTGGTAAGTTGTGATGTTTTGGATAAAACAAAGACCAACTTAGGCCAATTGTGTGAAGTGTTTGTCTTGATCATAATCCACACTATCTCTTGGATATTTGACAAGGGAGTCTTATATGTCAAGAGGATAGTGGGAGTCTTAAAAGTCTTGAGAGTTTCAAGATTTAATCAAGAATAAAACCTGAAGTTTTTCACTAGCACACGACTTGAGGTTTACAACCTATCGTGTTGACATAATTTGTGCCCATTCCAGTTAAAGTTGGCTTTGCATATGAGTTCTTAGAGTTCTCAATTGGTTGCACAACTACTTGGAAGCAATGGCAGGCCCTTGAGCTGCCAGGTGGCAAGAAATTAAGATTGAGTTCAATCCATATGGTTTTGGATTTGTCATTATCTTTGTCTTGTGATTATGGTTTTGACAAATTCACATGGGTAGGAACTCATACACCATATAAATCTAAGTGTCATAAGGTTTCTCTCCGATTCATGAAAATGATGGTGAAGAAACACTTTCACTAAGTAGATTTTAGCTAGATAGCAACTGTGACATTTGCATTCTCAAAGTCGTTAGTGGAGCGTGTGTGGTTTACCGGCACACTAACCTGGACTTGTGAGAAGTGGCAAAAAGGTATAACCATTATGATTACGGCATACCTCTTCATAATTATTTAGACACACAAGTGTGCTATCTAAGGGAAGGTGTATGATTTTGATAAAGTCTTATCAAAACAATCTAGTATCAGAAATCTGAACTTTGGTAAGAAAGTCAATGTAGTATTGATTTCTAGAAGTCCAGCTGATTTCTGGGTACATGTCAAAGCTAGTGGGAGCATAAGTGATATGCTAATAATCATCATGTTAGTGGGAGCATGATAATTATGATAAGTATTGCAAGTTAGCAATGTTAATTATAGAAAACAAAAGTTTCAATTGGGAAAAAGTTGTTTTGCTATAATTAAGGGAGAGGAAATTATACTTCGTCTCAAATCTATAAGCTTAGATCGTGAGCTGTTAATCATTTAGTCAAGGATATATATATGAATTTCATGTTGGAATGTCTCAACATAAGGAAATTCTGTATATGGGTCCATTATTTGCGTTCTAAAATTCGATTATGATTACGGCATCCCTTTTCATAATCTGAATTATGAGAACTTGGCAAATTGAAATGGACATATTATAGCAAAGGACTGGTTTAGTCTTTATGTGAGACATCATGAATCGTGTCCCATATGCTTCGGATATAGGATCGATTACATGTGCTATAATCATCCGTTCTAAAATTTTCCAAATGTCTGGGGCATTAAGAAGGGAAAAGGTTTAGAACTGGATATGACTAAAAGGATTAAACAATTGTCGAGGACAATCTAATGTTTACCAAAGATTGGTTGCTCAAGGATAGTTGAAAGTAGATAATTCTGGAAGGACCATATTGACACAATCTGTAAGGAGGCAACTCTTGTTCAGAAGTGATATCCTGTTGGAATGTCTCAACATAAGGAAATTCTGTATATGGGTCCATTATTTGCGTTCTAAAATTCGATTATGATTACGGAATCCCTTTTCATAATCTAAATTATGAGAACTTGGCAAATTGAAATGGACATATTATAGCAAAAGACTGGTTTAGTCTTTATGTGAGACATCATGAATCATGTCCCATATGCTTCGGATATAGGATCGATTACATGTGCTATAATCATCCGTTCGAAAATTTTCCAAATGTCTGGGGCATTAAGAAGGGAAAAGGTTTAGAACTGGATATGACTAAAAGGATTAAACAATTGTCGAGGATAATCTAATGTTTACCAAAGATTGGTTGCTCAAGGACAGTTGAAAGTAGATAATTCTGGAAGGACCATATTGACACAATCTGTAAGGAGGCAACTCTTGTTCAGAAGTGATAAGTCAGAATGGAATCTGGAAATGTTTCAAAGTTAAGATTTTTCAATCTGAGTAAGATTAAGGAAACTTAATGCAAGAAGGATGTTTCCAAGGAACTGATCTCCTTTGGAATGCTCTGTAATGTTTGTTGTCAAGTCTTTATGCCTTTGTGCATAATCATTACAAGAGGACCAATGCATATAAGTTTAGAATCTAACAGATTTCAGTAAATGGCATGAATTTGGAATTCTTGCATTTGGGATTTGGGAGTGTGAAAAGAGAATCATTGAAGTTATGTTCAATTGATCTAGTTCACAAAGTAAAGGTCATAGACAAACATAGTATGCATACTTGGTGTATGGCATGACTAGTGTTTAAGAAAACATAGTGTACATGCTTGGAGCAAGGGACAACTATTGTTTTAAATTCAAGAATAAAGTTGATAGCTGAAACAGTATAAAATGAATAATGTGTAATCATATGGTGATAGGTTTTGATACCATATTGGATTCTATTATTATTGTGTTTCACTTTGCATGTTTTGACTTCCCGAATAAACTGGGTTATTCTTTCAGAATGACTAAGTTATTCAAACCATCCACAGTCGGTCATATGTTGGAAGTAGATATGAATTAAGATTGTCATGGGTTGGCTTGTAGAGGTCTAAGGTGTTGGACAAAGGGCTACAACACTCATGAGTGCTCATAAGTTCTGAGTATTGGATTCAACCCGCGCTCATTGGAATCACTTCATGGATTTTATCACGAGTGATCATGAGACGATAATATCTTATATTCTTCAAACCTAGAGATATGAGTTGTTACTATGAGTTGATATTACATTGATTGCACGAAAATGCATACGGTAACTCGGTGCTATAAAACGTGCTTTTGTGTATGATTCAACAAGTAGTAGAACAAGCCATATGAGTCGAAGTTTATCCGTTCCTTTTACCTTCGGGATAAAAGCGATATCTGTGGGCCCCTCGATGATTTGATGATGACAAATGGAAGTGCTCGGCCGGGCCAGGACTGATTTGATTTGTTCAATTAGTCAGTCGTCATAAATCGGAAATCGGGAAACAACAAATGGACAGAGAGAATGATTATAATCCATGTCTCAGTCCATACGATATCTAGAATGGAGGAATATATGATCCCTTATCTAATGGACAAGTCATTGACAAAGGTCAGAGTTCATCTACAAGGTCAGAGTTCGACAGAAGCTTTTGAGAGCTACGATTGCCAGTTGGTTCCTGAAGTCATACGCAATAATAGTTTTAGACTTATCCAAGTGGGAGACTGTTGGATTAATGTCTAAGTCCATAACTATAATTGGTAAGACTTGACCCGACCCGGCATGGTCCATTTGGGTTGCATGGCATCATGCACTTGGATAGACTAAATGAGAGAAATAAGACACTTATGGTTATTAATATATTATAAGTTCTAGTATATTAATAATAAGAATAATGAGATTATTTAATTAGTATTGATCAAGAATTAATCTAGGATTAATTAAGTGATCAAAAGAAGACTAATTAAATATATGGGTTGATTGTGTAAATCATCCATACTTGTATAGTGGGCTAATGCTCCATGGATAATCAAGTTGGGCTAAAACCCATAGAATGGTCCATGGATGCTCCATGGTGTATTTGAACCCATGGATCCAAGGAAATGGAAAGTCATGACAATTAGGGTTTGCCCTAATTGTAACACTATATAAAGATATTATTCTTGGCAAAATCGGCCACTAGTATTATTCTAGAGAGGGCTAGCCGATTTCATGAAGTGTAGAATTCTCTCTAAGTTAATCCATGTGTATTTGGTGTTGTGTGAACCATTTGAGGTGTCACACTTGGGGCACTTGGCACTCAAGCTTCATGAAGACTTTCTACACCAAAGATGTATGTATTCTATCTTGCTATAGTTATTGTTTTGTATGCTAGATTAGGATAATACCTTGGAAGTTCTTATTTGCATGTATAATAGAGAAAACATAGATCCAAGGTATTTAGGGTTGCATGTACACTTAGGAGTGTTAGAATGCTCAAAACCCAACAAGTCCATCACGGACCACTTGCAAAAGATGCAAATATATGTGGACCACTTCCTAAAGTTGAATGTCAATTTCGACGAAGAGTTGGCTATTGACATCATCCTACACTCCTTGCCTCCTTGTTATGATCAGTTCAGAATGACTTATCATATGAACAAGGAGGAAGTCACTCTAAGCAAGCTTCAAGGCCTACTAAGAACTGCTGAAAGTAGTTTAAAAGGCAAGTCTGTTGTACCCACTCTTACTGTTGCTGTCCCAATCCTGGCAAGTGGACATGGGAAGGGAAAGAAAAGGAAAGCTTCCTCAAAGAACCACAAGGGAAACTCTCATGATGGATCTGATGGGTTTTAGCCATAAGAACTTTCCTATGTGTGCATGCAAAACCCTAATGCTTGGATCTAGGCTTTCTAATTAAACATGCTTTGAATCCAAGACTTCTAATAGCTAATTAGGTTAAATAACAACATTGAAACAGATCTAGAACCATACCTTTGAATTCCTTGTTGATCTTGTAGTCTTGGAGCTTCTAGAGTCACACATGTCACTCCTTTAATGGCTTACAAACACCAATAGCAAGGAAGATGATTTAGGAGAGAGGAGAGGGGAGGAAATCGGCCAGAGTTCTCTTACTTTAGGTGAGATGCCGATTTCCCTTACCCATGGGGTCTATTTATACTTGTAGACTCCTTAAGGGTTACAGTCTAAACCCTAATTGGATAATCTTCTCTTAAGGCTATCCAAATCCTTTCCTTAGATAATCCCTTGGACGATTTTGAAGCTATCCTAGCTTCTAGAATACGTCCCTTGTATATCTATAAGGATTTATAGTCTAAAGCTTAACTATCAAACAATTGACAGTTTATACCCCTTTATTTAATTAATCTCTTTAAGTCACCAAATTAATTCCAATTAATTCTATGACTTATATTAATCAAATAACCATATATTATTCTGTATAATATTTACTCTCTCTTAATAAATCATCCTATCAAGTTGCTATGGTGAAGGCAACCCAAAAGGACCATGCACAACCAGGTCATATACTTGCCTAATATAGTTGTAGCCTTAGACACTATTCCAACAGTCTCCCACTTGGATAAGTCTAGTAACTATACAAGTACAATTCGGTTTGCAATCGTAGCTCTCAAAGACGCTATAAAACTCTGATCTAATCAATCTTGTCCTTTAGATAAGGGATCGTACAGTCCTCTGTTAGATATCATGCTGACAATCCTATGGAATGGTTAGTCAAGCATTTAGGTTTCTCGATCTCTGATTTATTTGACATAGAACTTAATCGAACACATCAATTCAGTTCTGACCGGGCCCAACACATAAGTCAAATCAAATCATCGAGCGGCCGAGATATTGATTTTTACCTTCTTTGATAAAAGTTACAGATAAACTTCGACTTATATGCATTTACTTATTCACTAACCAACTATACACAACAATGCGTTTTATAACACCGAGTTACTGATGCGTTTTCGCATTATCAATGTACAATCAATTAATAAATAATAAACCATATATCTAGGTTTTAAGACTATATGATATTATCGTCTTGCGATCACCTTTTATATCGTATTCCATAAAGTGATTCCAGCAAGCGCGGGTTTGTTCCAATGCTCAAAACTAGTTCATAAGCACTCATGAACGTTGCAGCAACCCTTTTCTATGTCCAACACCATTTAGACAATCTACACACCAATTAATGACAATCTTTATTCATATCTACTTCCAACATATGAATGATTGTGGACGATTTGAACAATTCGATTACTCAATTATTCTGAAAGTCAAAACATGCAAAGTGAAACAATAGTTAAACAATTAACATAAGATAGTAACATTACTCATAAATAAAACTCCTTTATTTAATCATCAAATGTTAATTACATTTATCTATTACACATTTCTAATACTATCTAATCTATGCTAATATCATCCTTTAGCCCAATACTCCTAGCATGCTGCAAGTGCTTAACCCTACTCAGTCCCTTCGTAAGCGGATCTGCTTGGTTATCTTCCGATGATATCCTCTTAACTACGAGTTGTCCTTCTTCTACACGATGTCTAATGAAATGATATTTTCTGTCGATATGTCTTGATCTACCATGATCCCTCGATTCCTTGGTCAAGGCAACCGCACCTTCGTTATCACAGAAAATCTCCATGGGCTCCTTTATGGTAGGTACAACTCCAAGATCACCGATGAAGTTCTTTAGCCATACTGCCTCCTTCGACGCTTCGCTCGCTGCAATGTACTCTGATTCGCACGTTGAATCAGCTACAGTCTCCTGCTTGGAACTCTTCCATGTCACTGCTCCTCCATTTAGGGTAAAGACCCAGCCCGACTGCGAACAGTAGTTGTCCCTGTCGGTCTGAAAACTGGCGTCACTATACCCTCGCACCTTCAGGTCATCACTCCCTCCGAGGACTAAGAACCATTCCTTCATCCTCCGAAGGTACTTAAGGATGTTCTTCACCGCAATCCAATGTGCTTTGCCAGGGTTCCCTTGATATCTGCTAACCATGCTCAAAGCAAAGGCTACATCAGGGCGAGTACAAGTCATAGCGTACATGATTGAGCCAACTGCGGAAGCGTATGGTACTCGGCTCATTTCTGCTATTTCAGCTTCGGTACTCGGACTTTGAGTCTTACTCAACTTGGCATTACTTTGTATCGATAGTTCTCCCTTCTTTGAGTTTTCCATACTAAATCGTTTTAGTACCTTCTCAAAGTAAGTATTCTGACTAAGTCCAATTAGTCTCTTACTTCTTTCTCTTACTATCCTTATTCCCAAAATGTAAGAAGCCTCTCCGAGGTCCTTCATAGCGAAGCACTTCCCGAGCCAGGACTTTACCTCTTGCAGAGTCGGGATGTCGTTTCCTATGAGTAATATGTCATCGACATATAGAACGAGGAAGCTTACTATACTCCCACTGGCTTTGACATATACACAAGATTCGTCTTCGCTTCGTACAAATCCAAACTATTTGACTTTCTCATTGAAGCAAAGATTCCATCTGCGAGACGCTTGCTTAAGTCCATAAATGGACTTCTCAAGCTTACACACTCTATTCGGATGCTTCGGATCCACAAACCCCTCTGGCTGAGCCATGTAAACATCCTCAGGCAACTTTCCGTTAAGGAAAGCGATCTTGACATCCATTTGCCAAATCTCATAATCATAAAATGCGGCAATAGCTAGCATCACTCTAATAGATTTAATCTTCGCAACTGGTGAGAAGGTCTCATCATAGTCAACTCCAGGAGTTTGAGTAAAGCCCTTCGCAACCAATCGTGCTTTATATGTGTGTACTTTACCATCCACGTCGGTCTTCTTCTTGAAGATCCATTTGCACCCAACGATCTTACGTCCGGGCACATAATCAACCAAATTCCAAACTTGGTTATCATACATGGATTGTATCTCGCTATCTATTGCCTCTTTCCATTTCATAGACTCCGGGCCTGCCATGGCTTCCTTATAGCTATTAGGTTCATGAAGGTTTACTAGTGTACCATCACTAATATACGTTTCCCCTTCGATAGTAATATGAAAAACATAAAACTGGGGATGAACTCTAACTCTATCGGAACGTCTAAGAGGTAAGGACTCGTCAATCGGTTCAACCGGAGTTTCCTCCTCGGGTTGAGTGCCAGCGGTAGAGGTTCCTTCATCTATCGATTCTTGAATCTCTTCAAGTTCGATTTTCCTCCCACTGTCTTCTTGGCTTATGAGTTCTCGCTCTCGGAAAACTCCTCTCCTCGCAACAAAGACAACGTTGTCCTTCGGTCTATAGAAGAGATATCCAAAGGATGTCTGCGGGTAGCCGATGAAAATATATCGCTCACTTCGAGGTTCAAGCTTGTCGTGAGTATCTCATCTTACGAAAGCCTCGCAACCCCAAACCTTCATATGTGCCAACGAGGGAGCTTTCCCTGTCCACATCTCGTGAGGTGCTTTGGCAACCTTCTTAGTAGGGACTCGGTTAAGGATATGGGCGGCAGTCTCTAAGGAATATCCCCAAAAAGAGATAGGTAGTGAAGCACGACTCATCATAGAGCGAACCGTATCCAATAAGGTTCGATTACGCCTTTCTGCCACACCATTCAACTGCGGTGTCCTAGGAGGCGTCAATTGCGAAACTATTCCATACTCCTTGAGATAATCGTGGAATTCAAGACTTAGGTACTCTCCTCCTCGATCGGATCGAAGCATCTTGATATTCCTGCCCAATTGATTCTCCACTTCATTCTTGAACTCTTTGAACTTTTCAAAGGTTTCTGACTTTTGCTTGATTAAGTAGATATACCCATATCTACTATAATCATCAGTAAAAGTCACGTAGAAGCGGTTCCTATTCTTCGTGGTTGATCTAAATGGTCCACATACATCGGTATGTATTAGGTCCAATAGACCCTCACCCCTTTCACAAGTACTCGTGAAGGGTGACTTAGTCATCTTTCCAAGTAAACAAGACTCGCATGTGTCATCTTCCCTAAGGTCGAATGACTCCAACACTCCATCCTTTTGGAGTTGGGCTATACGTTTCTTGTTGACATGTCCAAGATGACAATGCCACAAGGATGCTTTTGTTAGGTTTTGAGCATTCTAACACTCCTAAGTGTACATGCAACCCTAAATACCTTAGATCTATGTTTTCTCTGTTATACATGCAAATAAGAACTTCCAAGGTATTATCCTAATCTAGCATACAAAAACAATGAATGTAAAAGGATAGAATACATACCTCTTTGATGTAGAAAGTCTTCATGAAGCTTGAGTGCCTAGCCCCAATAGTGTGGAAGCCTCAAATGGAATCACAATCACCAAAACACTTAGAATAACTTGAGAGAATTCTACAACTCATGAAATCGGCTAGCCCTTTCACTTCACACTCTAGTGGCCGATTTTGGTCAAGAATAAGATGCTTATATAGTTAGGGTTACACCATGTAAACCCTAATTGACATGGCCTTTCATTTCCATGATCCATGGGTACAAATACACCATGGAGCATCCATGGACCATCCTATGGGTTTTAGCCCAACTTGATTATCCATGGAGCATTAGCCCACTATACAAGTATGGATGATTTACACAATCAACCCATATAAATTAGTCTTCTTTTGATCACTTAATTAATCCTAGATTAATTCTTGATCAATACTAATTAAATAATCTTATTATTCTTATTATTAATATACTAGAACTTATAATATATTAATAACCATAAGTGTCTTTTTTCTCTCATTATAGTCTATCCAAGTGCATGATGGTATGCAACCCAAATGGACCATGCCGGGTCGGGTCGGGTCTTACCAATTATAGTTATGGACTTAGACATTAATCCAACAGTCTCCCACTTGGATAAGTCTAAAACTATTATTGCGTATGACTTCAGGAACCAACCGGCAATCGTAGCTCTCAAAAGCTTCTGTCGAACTATGACCTTGTAGATGAACTCTGACCTTTGTCAGTGACTTGTCCATTAGATAAGGGATCATATATTCCTCCATTCTAGATATCATATGGACTGAGACATGGATTATAATCAATCTCTCTGTCCATTTGTTGTTTCCCGATTTCCGATTTATGACGACTGACTAATTGAACAAATCAAATCAGTCCTGGCCCGGCCGAGCACTTCCATTTGTCATCATCAAATCATTGAGGGGCCCGCAGATATCGCTTTTATCCCGAAGGTAAAAGGAACGGATAAACTTCGACTCATATGGCTTGTTCTACTACTTGTTGAATCATACACAAAGGCACGTTTTATAACACCGAGTTACCGTATGCGTTTTCGTGCAATCAATGTACAACCAACTCATAGTAACAACTCATATCTCTAGGTTTGAAAAATATAAGATATTATCGTCTCATGATCACTCGTGATAAAATCCATGAAGTGATTCCAATGAGCACGGGTTGAATCCAATACTCAGAACTTATGAGCACTCATGAGTGTTGTAGCCCTTTGTCCAACACCTTAGACCTCTACAAGCCAACCCATGACAGTCTTAATTCATATCTACTTCCAACATATGACCGACTGTGGATGGTTTGAATAACTTAGTCATTCCGGAAGAATAACCCAGTTTATTCGGGAAGTCAAAACATGCAAAATGAAACACAATAATAATTGAATCCAATATGGTATCAACCCTTTGAACATAAATAAAACACCTTTTACTTATCACCATATGATTACACATTATTCATTGTATACTGTTTCATCTATCAACTTTATTCCTGAATTTAAAACAATAGTTGTCCCAAGCTCCAAGCATGTACACTATGTTTTCTTAAACACTAGTCATGCCACACACCAAGTATGCATACTATGTTTGTCTATGATCTTTACTTTGTGAACTAGATCAATTGAACATAACTTCAATGATTCTCTTTTCACACTCCCAAATTTTTACTGCAAATGCAAGAATTCCAAATTCATGCCATTTACTGAAATCTGTTAGATTCTAAACTTATATGCATTGATCCTCTTGTAACGATTATGCACAAACACACAAAGACTTGGCAACAATCATTACAGAGTATTCCAAAGGAGATCAACTCCTTGGAAATATCCTTCTTGCATTAAGTTTCCTTAATCTTACACAGATTGAAATTTCTAACTTTGAAACATTTCTAGATTCCATTTTGACTATCACTTCTGAACAAGAGTTGCCTCCTTACAGACTATGTCAATATGGTCCTTCCAGAATTATCACTATACTTCCAACTGTCCTTGAGCAACCAATCTTTGGTAAACCTTAGATTGTCCTCAACAATTGTTTAATCCTTTTAGTCATATCCAGTTCTAAACCTTTTCCCTTCTTAATGCCCCAGGCATTTGGAAAATTTTAGAAAGGGTGAATATAGCACATGTAATCGATCCTATATCCGAAGCATATGGGACACGAATCATGATGTCTCACATAAAGACTAAACCAGTCTTTTGCTATAACATTTCCATTTCAATTTGCCAAGTTCTCATAATTCAAATTATGAAAAGGGATGCCGTAATCATAATCGAATTTTAGAACACAAATAATGGACCCGTATACAAAATTTTCTTATGTTGAGCCATTCCAACATGAAATTCATATATATCCTTGACTAAATGATTAAAACCTCACGATCTAAGCTTATAGATTTGAGATGAAGTATAATTTCCTCTCCCTTAATTATAGCAAAACAACTTTTCCCAATTGAAACCTTTTGTTTTCTATAATTAACATTGCTAATCTTGCAATATTTATCATAATGATCATGCTCCCACTAACATGATGATTATTAGCATAACACTTATGCTCCCACTAGCTCTGACATGTATTCAGAAATCAGCTGACTTTCTTCCAAAGTTCAGATTTCTGATACTACATTGTTTTGATAAGACTTTATCAAAAACATACACCTTCCCTTAGATAGCACACTTGTGTGTCTAAACAATTATGAAGAGGTATGCCGTAATCATAATGGTTAGACCTTTTTGCCACTTCTCACAAGTCCAGGTTAGTGTGTCGGTAAACCACACACACTCCACTAACGACTTTGAGAATGCAAATATCACAATTGCTATCTAGATAAAATCTACTTAGTGAAAGTGTTTCCTCACCATAATTTTCATGAATCGGAGAGAAACCTTATGACACTTAGATTTATATGGTGTATGAGTTCCTACCCACCATAATCACAAGACAAATATAATGACAAATCCAAAACCATATGGATTGAACTCAATTTTAATTTCTTGCCACCTGGCAGCTCAAGGGCCTGCCATTGCTTCCAAGTTGTTGTGCAACAAGTTGAGAACTCTAAGAACTCATATGCAAAGCCAACTTTAACTGGAATGGGCACAGATATGTCAACACGATAGGTTATAAACCTCAAGTCGTGTGCTAGTGAAGAACTTTAGGTTCTATTCTTGATTGGTTCTTGAGACTTTCAAGACCTTTAAGACTCCCACTGTCTTCTTGACCTATAAGACTCCCTTGTCAAACATCCAAGAGATAGTGCGGATTCTAATCAAGACAAACACTTCACACATTTGGCCTAAGTTGGTCTTTGTTTTATCCAAAACATCACAACTTACCAATTTCAAATGTACAAGAGTAAAAAACTTTTACTCTTACATTTGACAAGTGTTTTAAACCTTCTTTAAGACATATCACACAAATTACAATCTTGGAGTGTGACTCTAAGACTTGTAATGGAACGAAGTATGACTCATCTTCTTGATTTAACCATTTCAACAATTCAAGTTCCTCTTCTTAGTGATAAGAATGCACTAAGATTTCCTTTGAGAAATAATTTTGATATGGTTTCTTAATCATTAAGATGATCACAAAACTGATACTAAAGTACTCTCTCATCTTTTTAGATTTGAGAAACTTTTATCCTTCTACCTAAGTTGATTCTTCTTATTCGCTCTGCCATACATTGGAACCTTTTTCCAATGTCTCAGAATTACAATTAAGCATGTAAGTATAATCATATTTACTGAGCTTTAGTAAACTATGACGAATAGTCTTATCAAACTTTTGTGGTGGACTTAATCAGTGCACAAGAATGTGTACTCGATCCTTTAGTCCTTTACTTGACTCACACATCCATGTGAACAAGTAATTAGTCTTAATTTTTCCAAAACTTGAAAGTTCTCATTCATCATGCTATACAACTTGCATGATTCCAAGTTCCGATCCAATTGAAACTTGGGTGATGAAAATCTTTCCTTATTTGGTAAATCTAGACATTACCACAAATGAAAGAATCAATTTCATATTTCCACTCTTGCTCTTAGTGGAATCATATAAGCAACAATTTTTCCTCAAAAGCCATTGTAAGGATATTCTAAAATAAATAAAATCAAAATTTTTTCTTTTATTTTAAAACTTTGCAGAAAAATTTATCCTTACAATCCATATGAAAACTTGTTGTTATCTATTCCTTAAGCAATATCTCATAACTCCTAAGAAGTAGCTCAAGAATCCGATTTTTCAAACTATGCGATAGAAATCCATCTATGCGATCAGATTCAGCATATTCTTTCTTTAAGTTTCTTCACTTTTTCTTTGATTCTTAAAACATCACCATGTGACCCAGGCACGTCATGTATCAAGAATCTCAGAATAGAAACTTAACAGAGTTAGATAGTGGAATTTACCTGAAGTAGAGTCAAACTTATTGACTTTAACATCCTTAGGTAAATTTGGCAGCTTCGCAACCAATGCCCCTTCCTTTGGCAATATAAACATATGGACCCTTTGATAATGGTACACGGGACTATCACAGACTTAGCTTTTCTCTTTACCATTTGGTCAACCGAGTTGACTATGGCCGATCCCTTTCCATTGGGAAGAGAATGCTTTTCTGGATTTCATGTGTCACTATTGTCAATGTCCATCAAGTTTTAAGGAAGTTGATCTTAACAAATAGATAAGATCATTAAGGGTCTTGTCATAGTCTGTTTCATAGGTGTCCCAAAGGAACTCACTATGTGACTTGGAAAGTGATTGAACCACCAACTTTCTAAAGACTTTGACACCCAACTCTCCCGGCTTGTCAATATGTGACTACATTTCCAAGATGTGATCACAACCCATTAAGTTGCCATTTTATAGGCAACAACCTTATACCCACCTTATATACCGGCTTCGTGAATGAGGCGTACTAGCGGTAAGACTGACTTTACTCTTATACATATATATATTGTTAACTTATAATATTATAAAGTATAAGGGTTGAATTTTAACTTTTAAAATTCTAAGGGCTAACTTGGAATTAAAGTATTCATAAGGAAAACTTTTCAAATTCCAAAACTTGAGGGCAAGTTTTGAAACTATTCAAAACTAATTAATTCCATAACTTATGTGTTTAAGGTAGTTTTAATCCAAAAACTCTTCAAGTTCCATAACTTGAGGACAAGTTATGGAAGACTTTAAACTAATAAAAGAACTAACTTTTTCTTTATTTTATAACTTATGGATTTAATTATGGTTACATATTTTTCTTTAATGAAGTGACTCTTGAACTTCCATAACTTGAGGACAAGTTATGGAGTCATAAAAAATTATTCAATGACACAAGACTCTTCATTTTGTAACCATTGCCAACTTTTATGAATTTTATGAGTCTTTAATGTGACTCTTCATGTAACTTGAGGACAAGTTACACAAACACATTTTATACTCAACTCTTAGATTAAAATGGATTGAAAACAACTATTTCAATTAACTTTTCTATTAATCTAAGCAACTCATAAGAACAAGATAATTCAAATCAAAAATTTTCATGTAATTAGTCTAAACCTTAAACTAATACAAAACATGAATCTATTGACAATTATCTTTGAAAATGGATTAGCATGAACATTACCACATCAAAAAACAAATTTATAAGTTCAAAAACAACTTAGGGTAATGTTCCTAGTCCATTTCTAGCCAAAAAACTCGAAAATATGCTGTCTGGGGGTCCAACTCGTCGAGTGCATGAACCAACTCGGCTAGTTGGATCGAATTAATCACATTTTAGGCATGGACTCGCCGAGTCCTCTGATGGACTCGCCGAGTCTGATGATCAGACAGCAACAAATTCATTTTTTCAGCTTCTATTTCAGGTATAACAAGAAAACAAGCCTAGGCTCTGATACCACTGTTAGGTTTTGAGCATTCTAACACTCCTAAGTGTACATGCAACCCTAAATACCTTGGATCTATGTTTTCTCTATTATACATGCAAATAAGAACTTCCAAGGTATTATCCTAATCTAGCATACAAAAACAATGAATGTAACAAGATAGAATACATACCTCTTTGATGTAGAAAGTCTTCATGAAGCTTGAGTGCCTAGCCCCAATAGTGTGGAAGCCTCAAATGGAATCACAATCACCAAAACACTTAGAATAACTTGAGAGAATTCTACAACTCATGAAATCGGCTAGCCCTTTCACTTCACACTCTAGTGGCCGATTTTGGTCAAGAATAAGATGCTTATATAGTTAGGGTTACACCATGTAAAACCTAATTGACATGGCCTTTCATTTCCATGATCCATGGGTACAAATACACCATGGAGCATCCATGGACCATCCTATGGGTTTTAGCCCAACTTGATTATCCATGGAGCATTAGCCCACTATACAAGTATGGATGATTTACACAATCAACCCATATATTTAATTAGTCTTCTTTTGATCACTTAATTAATCCTAGATTAATTCTTGATCAATACTAATTAAATAATCTTATTATTCTTTTTATTAATATACTAGAACTTATAATATATTAATAACCATAAGTGTCTTATTTCTCTCATTATAGTCTATCCAAGTGCATGATGGTATGCAACCCAAATGGACCATGCCGGGTCGGGTCAAGTCTTACCAATTATAGTTATGGACTTAGACATTAATCCAACAGCTTTATCCATACTAGTGGAAGAATCAATATTCAAAACATCATTTCCTAAGTTATCAACAATCATAACAGTTTCATATATTCCATTACATGGTATAGCTTCAAAATAAAAGACACCATTTAGATAAGCCAAAATAGAACCATTCTCATTATTAAAAGAAAATCTAAATCCTTGTCTATATAAACCATGAAATGAAATAATGTTTCTAGCCATTTCTGGCGAATAGCAACAATTGTTGAAATCTAAAACTAAATTATTCTTAAGCACCAAAGAATACACTCCAATCTTGGTCACAGGCGACGATCTTCTGTTCCCCATGATTAGATTGATCCTTCCTTGCTCCACATCCCTACTTCTTCTTAGTCCCTGCACATTAGAACAAATGTGATAACCACAACCGATATCAAGAACCCAAGAAATAGCATGATTAGAATCGTTAGATTTGATTGTGTATATACCTGCGAAAGATGGCTTGATCTTTCCTTCTTTGATTGCTTGCAGGTAATCTGGGCAGCTTCTCTTCCAATGTCCTATCTTGTGGCAGTGGTGGCACTCTGCCTCCTTCGGGTTAGGGCAGGGCTTAGCAGGATCAACTTTGGTCCCACTAGAAGAGGCACCATCTCGGGCTTTAACCTTTTGATGGTTCTTGGACGAGGCCTTCCTCTTCTTTCCCTTTCCTTGACCAATTGCCAAGACAGGAGCAGCAGGCGGATTAGGAGTTGGTGCAACAGACTTGTCTTTGAAGTTGCTCTCAGCGACCCTCAAGAGACCTTGGAGTTTGCTTAGGGTGACCTCCTCTTTGTTCATGTGGTATGTCATCCTAAATTGGTTGTACATCGGAGGCAAAGAGTGAAGCACCATGTCGGTCGCCAAGTCTTCTCCAAAGTCAACATTTAACTTGCGAAGGCGGTCGACATACCTTTGCATCTTTTGCAGGTGCACGGTAAGAGATTCTCCATGACCCATCTTACCGGAAATCATGTTAGTGAAAATCTCATAACGCTCTTGTCTTGCGTTTTGGTGGTATCTCTCCAATAAGTCTTGGTGCATCTCGTACAGGTACATGTCCTCGTAGGACTTTTGGAATTCGGAGTTCATTGTCGCGATCATGATGCAATGCACTTTCGTTGCATCACGCTTGTGAGTTTCAAAAGCGGTGATTTTGGCCGGAGTAGTGATTTCGGGGTTGATTTTCTCGAGCTTCTCATCGAGGACATACTCCTTATCCTCATAGCGAGCAATGGTGCGAATGTATCTTATCCATTCGCTAAAGTTCGTTCCATCGAAGGTGACCTTTTGGCAAAGGCTCATCAACGTGAAAGAACTAGCAGTAGCGTTGTTAGCGTTCGACATCTACAAATAGAAAGGACAAAGATAGATTAGAATAAGAA
Source organism: Lactuca sativa (assembly GCF_002870075.4). NCBI lineage: Eukaryota > Viridiplantae > Streptophyta > Magnoliopsida > Asterales > Asteraceae > Lactuca > Lactuca sativa. The sequence continues at coordinate 213,008,425 of NC_056623.2, read as the reverse complement.
TCCCTAATTATCACCCAATAAGAAAAATTAGGGTTAGGATCCAACAATAACATTTACATACTAGAAAAGGGATGTCGTAATCTAACATGTAAATAGATTGAAGGTAAGTGAATGACGATGCACTAATTCTCCTTCACAAAACTTAAACTATTAGTCCTAAGTGTATTGAGAATTCCTAGGTTCGGATGAGATTCATTGAAACTATTCAATGGCATGTTTAAATCTCGATATGCCCCTCTTGTTTGTGACTGGGATACCGAGGATCAGAAAGCGGGTGTGAATTACCATGAAAATTCACATGGTGCCTTCATTGTAACGATCACCTATTCGATGTGCCGGTAAACCACACACGCTTCATCGAACTATGATAAACAATGAATCACCCTTTGCCACCTATGCTTAGAACCAATTAGTGTGCCGGTAAACCACACATGCTCCACTAACTTCTTAGCAAGGGTGCAAAGTGTAATTTCATGGGATTGCATCAATTCACTTTTCCTAAAGTAACTAAGATTGGGAAATTTTAAAATGTGTAGTTACTTTGTATTACTTAAGCGCCATTAAGCGCCATTTTATAGGCCGCAACCATATACCCACCTTATAGATTGGCTTCGTGAATGAGGCCTACTAACGGTAAGACTAGCATTTAGTTATACATATATATATATATATATATATATATATATATATATATATATATATATATATATATATATATATATATATATATATATATATATTATTCTAGTAATATCATATTAGTATAGGGTTGTATTTTAAACCTTTTAAAATCTAGGGTTTGAAATTTAAGTTGTCTAAATTAAAACTTTTAATCACAAATATAAACTTCAAAACTTGAGGACAAGTTTTAAACATTTAAAACATGGAGGATCAAATAACAAATAATTACAATTAACAATTAATATCCTAATTATCTATATTTGATTTTATTCAAGATTTTAAGATAATTACCAAAATAATCAAAATAATTAATTAATTATCATATAAGGAAATTAAATATTTTATTAGATGATAAATATCTTTAATTAGATCAAGATTATAGTCATATATATATATATATATATATATATATATATATATATATATATATATATATCAAAAAATTGGATTAGGGTTGATCTAATTAGTTTAAGGAAAGTTTCCATAAGATAATTATGAAAAAATCCCGAATCTGGCCATTCCTGACGCCTGGACTCGCCGAGTGCACAAAGGGACTCGCCGAGTCAGGCCTACTCGCCGAGTCCACTTTGAAACTCGCCGAGTCCATGAATCAGAAACCAAAAATCGAATTTTGCAGGTTTGTTTCAGTTAATCAAGCAACAATTTAAAGAAAACCAAGCTAGGCTCTAATACCACTGATGGGTTTTAGCCATAAGAACTTTCCTATGTGCGCATGCAAAACCCTAATGCTTCGATCTAGGCTTTCTAATTAAACATGCTTTGAATCCAAGACTTCTAATAGCTAATTAGGTTAAATAACAACATTGAAACAGATCTAGAACCATACCTTTGAATTCCTTGTTGATCTTGTAGTCTTGGAGCTTCTAGAGTCACAAATGTCACTCCTCTAATGGCTTACAAACACCAATAGCAAGGAAGATGATTTAGGAGAGAGGAGAGGGGAGGAAATCGGCCAGAGTTCTCTTACTTTAGGTGAGATGCCGATTTCCCTTACCCATGGGGTCTACTTATACTTGTAGACTCCTTAAGGGTTACAGTCTAAACCCTAATTGGATAATCTTCTCTTAAGGCTATCCAAATCCTTTCCTTAGATAATCCCTTGGACGATTTTGAAGCTATCCTAGCTTCTAGAATACGTCCCTTGTATATCTATAAGGATTTATAGTCTAAAGCTTAACTATCAAACAATTGACAGTTTATACCCCTTTATTTAATTAATCTCTTTAAGTCACCAAATTAATTCCAATTAATTCTATGACTTATATTAATCAAGTAACCATATATTATTCTTTATAATATTTACTCTCTCTTAATAAATCATCCTATCAAGTTGCTATGGTGAAGGCAACCCAAAAGGACCATGCACAACCGGGTTAAATACTTGCCTAATATAGTTGTAGCCTTAGACACTATTCCAACAGGATCCTCTTCCAGTGGGCCCAAAGGTGGTCCTGTTGCTCCCTCATCGAATCCAAAGGAAGCAGAGTGCTTATCCATTGTCATGAAAAAGGGAACTGGAAATGAAGATGCCCTAAATACTTATAGGACATTAAGGATGGGAAGATAAATCCCACCTTCACAGGTATTTACACTATCAATCTAATAACTCATCACATGCTAGTTCTTAGGTCCTTGATACAGGATGTGGTTTTCACATTTGTTCTGAATTGCAGGGTCTAAGAAGAAGTAGAGATGTGGAGTACGGGAAGATGAACTTGATCATGGGGAATTGGAAAGCGTCGCTTGTCGCCAAGATTGTAGTTTATTCTTTATTTCTTATTTATGGGTTAGTTTGGATTTGAACAATTGTTGCTACTCGCCAGATATGGCGAGAAACATTATTTCTTTTCATGGTTTATATAAACAAGGTTTTTGATTTTCATTTAACAATGAAATTGGTTCTATTAAGGCTTTTTGTAATGGTTAATTTTATTTTGAAGCATTGCATTTTAATGCTTCATATGCAGGAGAAATGATTTTTAGAAAAGTATAAAATACGGGTTAAAATCAAAAGTTGAAATTTAGCAATGTGACCTTAAGGAAAGTTGTGGTGCTAGTCGAGAGCTACACAGATATATAAAGAGGGTAAGAAACAAGATTCATATAAGGAAGATAAGATTTTTTAAAAAGATTTAGGGTGTTCGTCATGCCCGTAGCGCACACCTGACACCCAAATTTGTCGGAGATTAGGGGTACCTGGACCATCAGACGTATGACACGTGACAATCTCTGGATGGAGCCACGAAGCGAGTGCACGCCGCGCATGAAGTGCGCCGCACGCACAACCCCTATAAATAGAGGTGCTCACTTTCTGATTTTCTCATCCCAAACACTCTCTCAATACCTCTCAAGCCATTTCAGATACCCTCTCGATGGCACGAAGCTTCGGATGCAATGGCTTAGATGCTTCAGAATACGTTACTAGAGTGAGTACACAACCCCTATTTTACTATTTTAAATGTTTTATAGGGGGGAATACATGCTTATCAAATGGTTTTATCAAAATATATTTATAGTTATAAATATCAAATCATTTTATAAAGCTTAAAGCCTTAGGATAATATACATGTAGATACTATGCCTAGTTTTAAGCTATGATATTATGCCTAAGAGATTTGATGCCCAATAGTCTAGGAAGAGATAATACCTAGATGTTATAACGGTCAAATCCCTATGATAACGTAGTACCTAGAAGTTATGTTGGTCAAATATAAGGATATGTACCGTACTTAGTTGTTAATCTGCCCAAATATCTTGTTTTCAAATAACCATAATTAGGGTATATATGAATACTTATATATACAAAATAATTATGAGATCAAAGGTTATCATTATCAAATATAAGATAAAAGATTTATATTATGATAGTTATAGGAAATCCCTAGGAAGGATTAAAAGATAAAACGTAAATGATAAATGATAAATACATAAGGTCAATGTGTTAGTGATCTTATATATTCATCCAAAGGCCTTGATTAAATTCGGCATTCCCCGATACCTATAAGCATTAATCTTGGGAGAGCTAGAAAGATATGTATAGATCTATACGGGGATTGATAACCCCACCTATGATTCCTAGCTACAATCCCGGAAGGATAACTTTCTTATTATTCACTATTTCACATCTGATGAAGCGTCGTGGCGGGGCAAAATTATTAGTCAAACATCGTCGATTATAGGGGCTCATGGTAATACATTAGATCAACTTAGTGTTCAGACTACCATTAGGGACGCCTTAGAATGGTAGGTAAAATATGTTAGGATTGTTAGATATCCTTCAAAGATAGTAAATTATGATTAAGGAATATATCCTAATAAGATAAAATACGTTAGCATTGTTAGATATCCTACAAAGAAAGTAAATTAGGATTTATTAATATATCTTAAAAAGATAATAAGATAGGATCATTAGATATCGTAAAAGATAGTAAGCTAGGGTTGATAAAATACTTTAGGAAATGTTTTTCTAAAAGAAAAAAGATTCTTAAATACAACTCAACAAAAGCCGAATACTATAAAACTTGTGCACTCACCAACGTTATGTTGACGTTTTCAAAAATCGCATGTGTTCCTAGGATGGAGTAGAGATCAAGTCAAGGACGGATTATCAGCATGAAGACTTGTTGATTTGCGTTTAGTTAAGTAATTATGATTGGCGCTCTATGATTTGGGAAATCTTTATACCGTCACCACTCGGCATTTTCCACCATCAGCCGGGGACGGTGTGACAGATTAGTATCAGAGCTAGTTACTATAGCGAATAGGTATTTCTTTAGAAATTATGACTATAGCTTAGGATATATACTCCAATTAGGTTTGTCCTCAAACCTATAAATAAAAAGTAGTACTATTAATTACTCTACTAATAGACTATGTGTTGGATAGGTGCCTAGGCTGGAAGTCTGGAACTATCGTCTTAGGTTGTTGGATTTCAGAACAGTTATACGTGAAAATGGTCCTACTCACCGACTTTTCCTACATGGCCTAACCATACATATTCTAGAAGTACAAAAAAATAATAATAACCAATCTTGAATAACGTATACAAACCATACATAAGACAAATATCCAGGATGGTTCATTATGTAAAGGTTGAGTCACTCCTAAACGTAGCCTGATCAAATGTGTTAAGACTTGACTAAACCAGTACATCGACTGCATTGGGATAGACAAATGATAAAACAGAAATCATACATACAAATACAAACAACATACATAAAGTGTATCAAAATTCATCGTATGTACCAAAATACAAAGTATCAAACCCAAAAACCTCAACCTACTCCTCGTTGCTCTCATACTCATCCCCCGTGCCCTCGTCAATATCATCATTAGTATCTCCAAGATGAGTGCCTGAAGTGCCCGCACCATCATGACCGACACCCTATGGCTGAGAATAAGGGTGGAACAGAAGGAGCTACCCTAGGTAAAGGTGGATGGTCCATCCCCAGATGTCGCATCACCACAACAATCGAAGCCATAATCCAACGATGTTCCTCCTATGCATCGATTAGACACTGCATCAAGTCATGTTGATTCGGCTCCGAATGGTCAAGATCCGTATACCTAGGCCTCTGACGATATTGTCTTACAAAATCCTCCACTACTACCCTACTCCTTGAACCAACACCGCATCTTCCCGAGAGCGGTAGTACTTAGCTGCCGGATAGGCATAGGAACCATCCTTCTAGTGTCAAACTAGTAAGATAAGGCCAACCTAGTAACCCAGTGACCCTCATAGATCTTGCTTGAGGGTGTAGAACCTAAATCCATGCTAGATAATTAGAGAGAAAGATCAAAAGGAAGATGAAGGCAAACCTCCGTCTATGTGAGGCACCACATGTAGAAAAGGTCACCAGAGGAAAGCTTGTCACACTCCTGTACGTGACAAATGGTAGAAGCGACCTATCAGTGGATCAACTGATAGATACGAGAACAAAAGGCACTCTTATTGGCCATCCTGGAAACATAAGTCCCCCGAGCATGGGCCTAACCTACATATAACAATCCAAAGGGTCGGCCTTGGTGCCATCGATCCGAAAGTAAAGTGAGGAAAACTCACCTCGCAAACTAAACAGAAGTTGATGAGGTCTTGACTTCGAATCTCAGCTCTGTAACTGACACTTATTCCCACCAAATGACCAATTTCCATCAAAACCCCAAAATACACTTAAGGTCAAACTTGGTCAAAGTCAACTGAGTCAAACCCACTAAGTCAATTGAGTCAACCCAAGCGATTCAATTTATCCGAGCTGATTGAGTGCGAGTATGCGGGGCATACTCCGGAGGTACGTTGAGCGTACTCCAAACCCTCGCAGTTGACCATCATCGGGGTGGCTGACCTCGTACGTAGGGTGTACTCTCGCATTCTTCAAAACTCAATAAGTGTTTAATGGATTAAGCACTTATGTCCATATTTCAGATCCAAGGCTCAAATACACTCTAGAGTCATAAGGTTTCCGGCTTTAGGACATTACATGCCCATTAAGTGCTTAACTTAAGGTCTTAATCTATTAAGACCTTCTACAGGATACATGGAGCAAAAATAACCATCAGGACTTCATTTTTATGACTTAGGACCCCTCATAGGCTCTGAAAGGACAACTCAAACCAGCAAGAACATGCCATGCCCAAGATAAAACATTTGGGACCAAAAAGTATCACTAAAACACCCATTACTAGATCTACATTGTTGAAAGATCAAGTTGCAAGCTTTATACCTTTGAAGGGTGGTAAATAAAGAGTAATTCCTAGATCCAAAGTGCTTCACTCTCCAAAGATGATATTGGCTCCCTTCATTCTTCTTCTAAACACACAAACACACACTTTTAGGCTAGAAATGGCTTCTCAAGGAGAACTAGGGCTTCAAACACGAATGAGAGGGTGGAGGCTTATTAAGTGAAGGGAAATGAGGTCATAAGGATGCTTAAATAACAGTCAAACCCTAAAAATTAGGGTTTCCCCATTTAGGAAGTACGCTCAGCATACACCACGTATGCATGGCGTACTCCGAAGCCTTAAATTACCAAAATGCCATTAAGGCCCTTTTGCATACAATTCTTGATCTTTGGGACTAAATGCAATATAAACGAATTAGAGGGTTAAAATCTGAAGTACCTTAACATCAAGATGTTACATGAAGAACCATCTTAATGTTTCGCATCCAATCATTGTAGTTGGTGCCATCTAATGTCGCCTTGGACATGATCGAGAGGAGTGAAAAGTTGTGGGAAGAGTATTGAGAAACAGAAGCATCACAAGGAGTATAGACTTATAAAGAAAAAGAATTTTTAGTTAGATGATTTAAATCATTAATATTTTAACCCATAATTAATGTTTAAGGCTAGGATCCAATATAACATTTCACAACTAAGAAGAGGGATGATGTAATCTTATTGTGGATTTATGAAAGGTAGGTAAAAGCAGTTCACCAATTTCGAACTATGAAATTCCTAGATCTTTTGAGATTCATTGATTCTTATCAATGACATGTTTAATCTCAAATTATGGTCTTATATTTGTGACTGTGATGCCGAGGATCACAAACAAGATATGAACAACCATACAAATATGCTTGGCACTCTCGATGTCATTTAGCATCTTTCATTTATGTGTCGGTTAACCATACATGCTCTGTTAACAATGATAATTTTCGAGATGTCCATTATTGCTCTTTATAGTCACTATTAGTATGTCGGTTAGCTACACACGCTCCAATAACTACATATAAAGTATAATGTGCAATTTTAAGTATTAGCATACTTTTTACATTTTTCTAAAGTAACTAAGTGTGAGATTTTATAAAATAAGTTTAGTTGCTCGATATAATTATACTTATTAATGAGATTATATCCTATCAAATCCGTTCGGCTAACGACCCTCCACCATACAAGAAAGCGGTGGGTAAGAGTGGATACCCAATGTCAGTCATTTTATAGGCCGCTTCCTTAAACTCCCCTTATAGTATGGCTTCGTGAATGAGGCGTACTAGCGATTTGACTGACTTGCCTTATACATATAGTATATTAAACTTTTCATTATATTATATATGGTGTATTTTAAATTTTTTTTAAAACACTAGGTTTAAGTTTAAATTTCGAAATTAATGTAAAATTAATCTAATTTAAAAATAAACCAATTTTTATTTGATCTTTATCTTTTAATTAAACAATTAATTAAATCATTATGGATTAAACAATTATTTACAATTAATCAATTAATAAAATAATTCAAATTTAATCCTAATCCTAAGCCTTCTAATTTTTCTAAAATAGGATAGGGTTTACTAGGTTTTAATTGTTCAAATTTTAAGGCTTTTAAAATAACAAATAAGGAAACAAGGGAAACCGTAGAAGGGATCCTCAAAATTTTGAAAATAAGGCAAAGGGGCTAGGGTTTCTAAAACCCTTGTAGATTTCAAAAATATAGGGTGGAGGCAAAGGTTTCAAGAACCCTATGGAATTTTTGAAAATACCTCCTTAGGGTTTAGTTTCTATAAACCCTAATTTTGATCTATTCAACGTTTTGCAAGATCAATGAGAACAATGGCTCTGATACCACTGATGGGTTTTATATGTTACAAAATTTTAATTTTGGCGGAAAAACATAAACCCTAAGTTCACATACACCCTAAAGGATCTATGTTCTCACTATGATTTGCAAACAACTATTGAACATCAAGAATCGTATAACTACATTGCTATTTTCAAAAATAACAAGGGTTACTACAAAATTCATACCTTAGTTTATTATTGCAAATAAACTAGTAATCCTTCCTTGTTGGTCTTCAGAAAGCAAGCACCATAAGTCTCGTGCCTCTAACGACTTACACCCAAACCCTAGAAAATTGGAGGATGTCACAACTAGCATTTTAGCTAAGAATTTATATTATCATGAAAACATCGTCTATTGTAAAACTTGTACTTTAAGTGAATATCATACTCTAAGCTCACTCAGATACACTTCATATGTTCAGCTATGGGTTGAATACCTAGAAATCACGGTTCAAGTTCATTGTGGACTAGAATTCTTTATTGGGCTTAATGGACCAATAAACCTCCTACTTGACTACTTTAGGCCTATAAACCCTAATTGGGCTCTAAATTGACCCACACTCATAAAACTTAACATTTTGGGCCATGTGGGCCTATAATGGTTCATTTTATTCCTAATGGGCTAAGTTGGGCCAAAATGATTCCATTTGCCCTAATGGGCCGTAAACCCCTTAAAATGGGCTTCATTAGGCCGAGTACTTTAATAAGGGCCCAATGGACCGGAAAATATTATTAGGCCTCATGAAAATCGAGCAAAGCCAATATTGGGCCTAAACCATTCCACTCTAATCTCTCTAGCCCAAATTCTCGGCCCATTTAATTAAACAAAAAAAAGAGAAAATGATAAATTATATGCTTGTGACACCTCATGTTTTCATGGTGGTTTTCCATGCAAACATCACCTCAATTTTCTCTCCTTTCCTTTTCTTCTACCCTCAACTGAGACTCCCACCACCCACCTTCATTTTCTCATTTCAAACACCTTCAAAACACTCTCTAGAACGCCTCCCTCCTCCTCTAAATTTTCGAGATTTTGGGTGTAGTTTCAAGAGGTTTTCCTTTAAGATCATCATCCTTGGTAAGATCTTAAAAACTTAAGTTGATTTACTACATCTTTGAACTTAAATCACTCCTCTTACACCCATGTTTTTGTGGATCATGTTTCTTAGAACCATCCAAGTTTGAAAACCTCGTCCAGAGGCTTGCTAAAGCCTAGATCTTCTCATTTCTCCATCAAAAACCGAATCCAACCCTCCAAGTGAGTTCATACCCCCCTTGTTTTCGGTTTTATAAGGTTTTGGGGGAGGATACAAGTTGATATGTGCTAGATCTATGCATTTGTGCATATTTATGTGTGTTTTTCTTGATTTAAGTTGTGAAAATGTGATGAAATGTTATAGATCTAGAAATCTCTAACAAAATGGGTGAGATTTGAAAAATAAAAACACTATAAGCAACATACTATAAAGATGAAAGCTTAAGATATGTTTAAGATGTTGAAAGACTAACCAAAATCATATGTAAGGGCCATTTTTGACAAATAAACAAAAGATGAGACCTTTTTGATACTTACGATTTTACAAGGGCTAAAAGTGTCACTTTCATACAAAAAATGAGTCTTTATGATATTCTTAGTGTTAAAGGGGTCAAAAGTGTGATTTTTCGCATAATGGGCCATATTATGAGCCTTCACGATTTATTGGGTCCAAATAGTAAAAATTTTGGTTTTTGTGGACTAAAATGTCATTTTATACAAATTTGAGTCAATAATGAAAACTTGCGGTTTTATGGGCTGAAAATGACACTTTATTCAAATTTGGACCTAAGATGCTATTATTAAAAAATGTGGGCCGAAAATGCTATTCTTTTCAAAAAGGGGATAAAAATGTAATTTCTTATAGAAATGGGCCAAAAACAACAATATTTAATCATTTGGGCCAAAAATATCCATTTATATGTATTTCGGCCAAAATGTTAATATTTATGATTTTGGGCCGAAAAAGAAGTTTTAGCCAAAATGGGCCACAAATGTCATTTTACTAGAAGTAAGCCAATAAATTGAAAAGTTTTAACCTTAAGGGTTTTAAAGTGTCAAATTTTCCAAAAATGTGACTAAAATTGTATATTTTCAATGGGCCAAAAATGTCTATGTTAAAAAATTAGATATTTTTGTTGTCTTGGTAAACCGCGAGCTAAAACAAACAACGAAATAATAACAATGGACGAAATACATCGATAACATGGTTATTGGGCCTAATACTCTCGTTACATTGCTAATGGACCTTAGGGTTCCATTTAAGTGTATATTGGGCCTACGTTTCCATGTCACGCTAATTGGGCCTTTATGGTCCATTTACATGTTAATTTGGGCCTAAGCTATGGATCACATGTTTATTGGGCCTAGGTGGTTCATTTACATACCTATTGGGCCCGAATTACCCTTTTACATGTTTATTGGGCCTTTGTGGTCCATCCACATTCTAATTGGGCTTGGATTAAAAATCATATGTTTAATGGGCTTTAAAGGTCCCTTACATATCTATTGGACTTCATACAATCACTTACATACTTTGGATTTGAAAAACTTAAAACATACACGTAAACAAGTTGAGGATCTATTGAGACTTGTTGGTTGACACCTAGCCTGTAGTTATAACCAGAGTCTCCTGCAGGGAGAGCAGGAGTTTGTGTACAGATCTATACGGGGGTGACACCCCCACGCCTTAGCTGTTCGCTACAACTAGACTATGCCAGTCTAGGGCGACAAACCTTACCTTAGGCAAACCGACGCCTTAAAACGCCAAGACAGGCGAATTAGTCATTATCAAGCATGGTTGTAACGACTCACTTAGATACTAACTCCTTCAAAGATTTCGGTATACTTATACAAATCTTGACGAAACTAAAAATATACATTCATCGACACTCGGTTATGGCAATTTACGATAGCAATACTCTTAAAAACAGAAAATATTGGATTTTTTGGGATGAATACATTTCAACATTACTTTTACTTACGGTAGAAAACACAGGATTTTCTGGGCTGCATTTCATATTCATTTCCAAAAACGGAAAACACACGTGCATTAATATTTGATTTGGTTACATCACATTCAAACCATTTTTCATAAAATTTGGGATTTTCTGGTGTTTTACTAATCATGCAAAACTTTGATTCAAACATGCTTATGAACTCACCAACATTATATATGTTGACGTTTTCAAAATAACTTGTATTCTTAGGAAATCGTTAAGCGGAAAGGTCAGCAGGAAATGTGGAATTTGTTATATTTTGTTATCATCATACATTGAATATTTTTGGTTTGTAACTAAGATACTATACTTGATGTAAACAATGCTGGTTGTATTTTGATATGTATGATGATGGTGTTGTCTTGTTTCATTTATATACATTGTGATAATATTACAAGATGAAGTCACGCGCAAGCCCCCGGATATTTATGCTGTCTGGTTCGGGGGTGTGACAGATTGGTATCAGAGCATTGTTTATAGTGAACTGGCATATCTAATCATACTTGATATGCAACTATAAATACAATGTGACTAAAACACTCTGAATAAAATGTTACCTAGGTATACATTAAAACAATAACACTAAAAGTCTCTGGAGGAAATGGAACACCGCGATTAAACTCGGGCAGTTATTTAGTCATATTGGGGATAAATATAGCCTGATCAACCATATTTATTCAAAATATGACCAACATGTGTTCGGGGGTAATCATGGCGGGAAGTTGACATAGAAACATACCTCGTATCCAAAACTTCTCAGGAATTCAAACACAAGTAATCTCTAAATATTATTAAAAGAGAACCCTTAATTCACCAATGAAGCAATCATGACCCTTGATTGTATTTCAATCATATGATTTTCACCATTAGATCAAATTGCTGACATCATCTTCTCCAAATAGAATTCAAACATTTAATTATATAATCTTTAAATTTAGCAATTACATTTCAATCACAATTACATTTAATTATAGAATTTATCAAACTTTCTAAAATATATTTCACAGTTTAAGCACAATTATATTTAATTATATAATCTTTAAAATCAGCAATTATGTTATCAATTGAAGTATATCATTCTATTTATATATTAGGTATCAGTTTCTCCATAAATCTTGTCAAAAACATGAATAGCCGCCCCATCTTTCTCCTCTATTTTTTCTCTTAAACCATAATTCTCCAATCCTCTTCGCCCTCATGTCAATGGTTGTGCTTCAATTGATGCTTTGTGTGTTCATAACAGAATGTAGCACCATAAGTTGGTTCCTTTTTTCTCACATATTCTTTGAATTTGCGTATTGCCGCTTCCTTGCATCTCCAATTATCACACCTCTGTTTTGGCTTCACACAAATCTATACAAACTGAAGCAAACATCTCCATCTTTTGACGATCTATGCCATCATTTACCCTAATTAATATTGTTCATAATTTAACTCCATTATTTATAGTTTTTGGCTTCAAAATTCAAACATGTTCAGTTTTTTTTTTTAAACTCATTAAATAAACATATCAATAACTTTGCTATCTTTAATATATATTAAAACAATCGGGGTCATTGATTGTATTCAAATCCTATGTTTTCCACCCTTAGATCAAATTGATGACATCATCTTCTCCAAATGAAATGTATTTAATTCCAATAAAATCTTTCTAATTGTCAAACAAAATGAACTTAAATCCATTGAAATGGAATGTATTTAATTCTAATAAAAGTTTCTCATATTTAAATCATGAATTTCCAGTTATAAAGGTTTTAAATGGTCAACATTAAAAACATATTAAAAAAAACATTTCAATGAAGGCATTAAATATCAACCATTAATATAAATTTGTTTATATTAGTAAACCATTAATATAAAATTCATTTTTATTAGGAAACCATTAATACTAAAATAAGATTCAAATTATGACATACATATACGATTCATCCTAGAATCTGCGGCTCACACTTATTTTCAATCGTTGTTTTCCTTCAAACCTTCTCCTACAACATCATGATTGCTTCAGTTTTTTCTTTTTTAAAAAACTCATTAAATAAAAATATCAATAATTTTGTTATCTTGAATATATATTAAAACAATATGGGCCATTGATTGTATTTCAATCCTATGTTTTCCACCCTTAGATCAAATTGATGACATCATCTTCTCCAAATGAAATGTATTTAATTCAAATAAAAGCTTTCTAATTGTCAAACAAAATTAACTTAAATCCATTGAAATGGAATGTATTTAATTCTAATAAAAGTTTCCTATATTTAAATCTTGAATTTCCAGTTATAAAGATTTTAAAATGGTCAACATTAAAAACATATTACAAAAAAACATTTCAATGAAGGCATTAAATATCAACCATTAATATAAATATGTTTATATTAGTAAACAATTAATATAAAATCCATTTTTATTAGGAAACCATTACTACTAAAAATAAGATTCAAATTATGACATACATATACGATTCATCCTTGAATCTGCGGCTCACACTTATTTTCAATTGTTGTTTTGCTTCAAACCTTCTCCTACAACATCATTCTTATTGTTTATAACTTTCATCATCATTCTCTGCTTCAAACCTTCGTTGTTGTGCACTAGAAGGTCAGTACCTTCTTTTGTTTAATTAATAAAGATATATTTTTTTAGTGTTTGAATGTAAATTAATATCCTAATATGATGGTTGATTTACAAAATTTCTAACTTTAAATTGAAATCATAACTAAAGGTTATTGATAATGTTGGATGATTTTTTTTAAAATGTTAAGTATGATTTGAAGGTTTAGGGGCAAAAAGGTAATTTTATTTGTGATAGAATAAAGAAGGAAGATTCGAATTTACCTTTTGAAGGTATCAATAAACTCTTAAATTTATGTGATTTATTTTAATTTAATAGCAAATTAGGTGCATGAAACCTTTAAGTAAGGAAACGTAAGGACAAAAGGGTAATTCGACTTAGGAAACTAGAAAAGCATTGGGATGGAAAAGCAACTCAACAATAGATATTGAGATGACACGTATACTAAAATGATTCTTTTAGCATGATACTTCCATTTTTTATCTAAAGGCTAAATCATTAATTTAGTATGGACTATGTTCATCAGAAGGGAAAATCGGTAATTTAATTTAAAAATGGATCAAATCGGTTGTTGCTATAATTTATGTTTGTTTGATTATCTCAACTTGGCTAATGTTTCTTACTGTATTGTCGAATAGAATAACTTCATATTATACTATTTTTAGGAATGTATGTTTAAAGTACATTGTTATACCATTTTTAATAGTAACATGTTGTATTTTTTCGTGTTGTAAATGTCTTTTAGTTTATCTTTTATTCACTATTAAGGGGATGGATTTTATAAACAATTTAATCCATTAAGGGTTAAATTATAACTATTCTAACTTGTATATGTTTTTGTATAGTAAATACAACCTTTCAAAGATTGTTTTCTATGACTAACAAAATTATGTTTCTATTTTTGAAAATCTCATAAAACATTACATAAGGTTTTTTTGGCTTAACATATTACCTCATTCAGTCTAGATTAAGTCAAACAAAACAACAATGTACAACTTTTCATATTAAATTCTTAAAATATTAACTTCGACTCGATCATCAACAACTTCTATAAACTGAAATAGCTATGTGATTTTTTTACAAATTATAGCAACATACTTAACATGAAAAAACAACTTTTAATGTAAACTACAACTTAGTTTTTTTATCGTAACAACAATATACCACACTTAATATCAACATCCTTGCCTACCAGTTTCTCTAAATATTAATACATGAACCATATCAAAAGTATGCTAAGAAGTTAGAATCTAAATTAGGAATGATCTTATTTCTTTGAATATCAGATTTACGATATTATAAACAAAGTTTTTATTTGATTCTTAAATTTTCTATGTGGTTGTATTTATATAGTAGAATCAAATTGCATAATTACAATTAACATTTTTTTATTAAACTTTGTATGTAAGTATGAAACAACAAGTATATTTTTGAAGGAAGATTGTTCAAAATAATTTGCATAATCTAAATACATGTTAGTTTAGTTCATTTCCTATACTTTCCTGTAAAATTGGATTTTTTTTGTCATGTTACATTCAAAAGATGGGCTATTAGAATCAGACACAAGTTCTCTATGCTCATCTCACAACCAGGTATAAATTTTGCTTTTATTTTTTCTTTCTAGATTTTTAGCATCATGTATTTTTGATGTTTGTAACTTTGTAGTGTTACATGTTTTTTTTGTCTCGTCCTCAAGTTTTTCTATCTCTGATAGGGCTTCAATTTTTATATTTATTGTAAACTATCGATTCAATCTATTGCACTTTGTTATGACTTTTATCAGCGTGATAAGATTCTAATAAATTCTCCATTTCTTGGGCTTTTAGAAAAAGATGATCTAATTGGATTACCATCTACGACTGTGATATTTTATTTTGTTGATTAAGCAATCTATGATTTGGCTATGATGGTTTTTACGGATTATGTTTGGACTGATAATTGTTCCTGTCATCAAAAAATACATCCAACAAAAAATGAAAGATGGTTTTTTATATTAATACCCTCATCTAACTTTAAAAGATCTTTTTTCAACTTTGATGGCATGTAACAGAGTTTTGGCTGAAATTTTCAATTTTGTCGGCATATAACAAGTTATGGCTTAAATAATGATATTAGATATTTGGACAATCAAGTTTTCTTCGGTTCTAAAATTATTTTGTATAAAATGGTCTAATTTTATATTATTGATCTCACAAAAGGCAAGTCTCATATCTCTTTTAGCGTATCCATTGAGTTTAATAGTTTCTTATCTATATTTTTTTTTAATGTTAAATGTTGATTTAATGAATGCAAGTCAACAGGTAGTAAAGGTGCAAGAAGAGCAAAATATTGAATATGGGATGATTATGTCTATGTCAAGCCAAAATAAAATTCTAAAATAACAAATGCTAAATTTGAAAAATCGGCACTTGTAATGCAGAATCCATATTATACTTCCCAAATAAATAACCAAAAACTAACCCCATCGCCAAATAAATTACATTTTAACTAACATTAATAAATTATGATTATACTGTCGTGATTTTTAATTATACATTATAGAGAAGCAGTTAATATATAGTCAGTATTCTTATGTTTGTATTGGTTTTCAACTACAAAAACTTTATTCAAATAATAAAAATGAAATGCAACAAATACGATAGTAATAATACAAAATAATCTTCAAATTTGGTCTGATACAAAAAAGTAGTCTAAAACTTATTTCTAAAAGCAACAAGAAATAACAATGAACTTTTAAAAAGAAACGAGAAATTGAAGCGAACTTTTCAAAACCATCAAGAATGTATAATATATGATGATAATAATGCTAAAAAACACCGAGTTTGGTCTAATGCGAAAAAAGTAATTTTATATGAAAGTACGATTGCAGTAATACTAAAAGAACCTATATGTTTTTTATCTTATGCAAAAATGGTCAAAACATACTTCTAAATCGGCAAGAAATAGAAATGAAATTTTAATTCATCTTTAAATAACCATTTAATAGTTATATGTAAAAGATGTAAATACTCAGCAGTTAAGACCATAGACCTTACAAAAACGTCTGCAATGTCTTGAAGTAAGCATTCATTTTTCCATTATTTTATCATTATCATAAATAAAACGACATCATCATGTGTTTATTGTTTAATTCGTCTCCTAATAACAAGTAATTTGTGTGCCAATTATGTATTTTTTGACATTTTCAATGAGTCACGGGCAAAATCTAAATTTAGCAAACATAATTGTTTTTATATTTATTTGTTAGAGTTTCTTTATATTTAATATTGTGGGGGGTTTATGTGGTTCATTTCGAATAAACATAAATATGTTTCTATTTTTTGAAATAAACAATTCTATTTGCAATATAACCATGAAATAACAATGTATTTTGAAAGTACATTGTCAAATGTTAGATTATACTTGCGTACACCTGTTTTCGCGCATGGTCAGCTATATGTAGATATTTTCCGTGTCACGGGTAAAAAAGGTTTGAAGATACTTTGTGACGAGAAAGGTCGTTCAACTAATCAAACAAAAAAAATGTTCACAAAGAGGTCCTTCAACGACTATATATATTTACCGATTTCAGTGTCATTTCTATACATTTCAATAATACCAATAATTCTGAATATTTTATAATTATTTTGCAATATCTATATACATTTATATTTTATTTATGCGTTCCCCACGTTTCACGCGGGTCATAATCTAGTTAAAATACAATAGGAGTATTTTGGGAATACTATATGCATACATTATTTTTTTTAACAACGTCTTACATCCCCCCTCCCCCGTGCAGACGGTATGGCCGGATTTCATCACCCAGGAGATCCCTATTTCCCTAATCAGGGAAATAATGGATGGCTGGAAGAGCCGGAGGAGGAACCTGGAGAGGACCCTGCAATGGGTCAGGAGGCAGGACCCGGAGTAGAGC
This sequence comes from Lactuca sativa, assembly GCF_002870075.4. Classification (NCBI taxonomy): domain Eukaryota; kingdom Viridiplantae; phylum Streptophyta; class Magnoliopsida; order Asterales; family Asteraceae; genus Lactuca; species Lactuca sativa. The sequence continues at coordinate 212,990,649 of NC_056623.2, read as the reverse complement.
TGGAAGAGTATATGGACACAGATTATGAGTTTGGAGAGTCCGATGAAATTATGGAGGAAGAGGGAAACAATGATGAAGTTTCCAGTGAGCCTCCCACTTCGAAGACAGTACAGGAGCACATTGTGATACCACAGGATCCCATCTATAGGACTCACGCCCTAGAGGAGGAGGTTGCCATTCTTCGGCAACAGTTATTGGCAGCAGAGGCACAAGTCGTATAACCTAACACGAGAGGGACGAAATTACCAGAGAGATAATCGAGATGGAAAACCTTGTAGCACAACATTTCAACATATGATTACGCCACCAACACATCTGTAGGATCAGTCGTATCATGTATCTGTTATGTATTACCCTATGTACTATCGACCATATGTTTAAGTGATTACACTACTCATAGGGTCGTCATGCTGTTGGATCATATATTTCCCCATGTACTGTATGCCGTTGGCAAATTTTCATGTATTAAAAACGATTATTATTAATGGAAATACTCGATGTTTTATCATGACCTTGTTATTTGCTATGTGTTTTATTTCCTTGTTTTATGTTGATACATGAAATCACTTAGATGCACAAATCGATTCGCCGAGTCGGTAACATTCTAATCTGGGAATGTGATATGTACTCAACATCTTTCAGTTCATTGACAAAAAGATGCCTCAAAGACCAAACCATGGAAACAACGCAACACCGACCCCACCAGAAATAAACTCAGTCGCATTCAAAGCAGCAGTGTATGTTGCGGTCACTGCAGCACTGGCGCAAATTCGCAACGGAAACAATGGAGAAGGCAACGGACAGGGAACTGGAACCACAAATCAAGGAACAAACCACGGGACTACAAGAACCTGCACCTACAAGGATTTGACCAACGCCCAGCCTTGAACCTTCAATGGGACAGGAGGTGTAATAACCCTGAAAAGATGAATTGAGAAGGTGGAATAAGTGTTTGAAATATGCGGATGTGCAAATGAGTCCAAGGTCAAGTTTGCGGCCTACACATTCGTTGACCAAGCTCTCTCCTGGTGGAATGGTCACATAGAGGCCATGACACTTCCGGTGGCAAACGCGATACCATGGGAACAACTTAAGGAGATGTTGTTGGCTGAGTACTGTCCAAGGGGAGAAATCCAGAAATTGGAACAAGAACGATGGAACCTCACGGTTCAAAACTCTGACATCGATGCATACATAACAAGGTTTAGTGAGCTGTCTCTCTTGTGTCCCGGAATGATCACATCTGAAGGGAAGAAGATTGAGAGGTTTATCTGGGGATTGAGCGCACCGATTCAAGGGAATGTGATAGCAGCAAACCCGACCACGTATGATAGTGCAAAGAGGCTAGCCAAGAAATTGTAGGATCATGGCAACAAAAAAAGGTGCCAAAACAGGAGAAGCGGAGGTTAAGAAAGAAGGGGAGAAACAACAAGCGAAAGAGAAAACAAAATTCAGAGTCATCGAAGAAACAACAAACTGTGACTGTCCATGCTGCTACTCAAGCTATCACCACACCACATGCTCCAGCCTCATCCACACCAAATAACCCAAAGCAATACTCAGGGACCCTACCCAAGTGCAACAAATGCAATTTCCACCATCATTGAGAATGTAAAGAGATGCACCGCATGAGCTGCAACCGAAAGGGTCACACTGCAAGATCCTGTAGAACTCATCCATAACAAAATCAACAGTCGAACAACAACAACAATAACACCAGAGCTAGTTACACCTGCTATGGGTGTGGAGAAACCAACCATTTTCGGCGCAACTACCCCAAAGCAAACAATCAGGGGGCAGGAGCAGTAGGAAGAGTGTTGACCATGGGTCAAGGTGAAGCAGTGCAGGACCCCGCAGTTGTTACTGGTATGTTCCTGCTTAACAAGTCGTACGTGTGCATCTTATTTGATAGTGGTGCAGAGCGAAGTTTCGTTAGTAATAAATTCAAACACTTACTAAAACAACAACCCATGAAGCTCAACGAAGCCTTCACAGTGGAAATGACTAATGGGAAAACTGAAACAACCAAAGACGTTTATGTAGGGTGCACGTTAACACTAAAAAATCACTCTTTTCAAATAGATTTGATGCCAGTAAACATTAGGAATTTTAATGTGATAATTGGCATGGATTGGTTAAGCCCCCACCATACTGATATTATGTGTCGCGAGAAGATCGTTCGCCTTCATCTCCCAATCACGAAATCCTAATAATCTATGGTGATAAACCTGGCGCCAATCTTCACCTTATCTCGTGCATCAAGGAAAAAAAGTGCCTACACAAGAAGAACTACACATTCCTTGATCATGTGGTGGATAAGACCAAAGAAGTGAACATTAAAGACATTCAAGTGGCATGTGACTTCCCGGATGTATTTCCAGAAGATCTTTCGAGAATATCCACACAAAGACAGGTCGAGTTCCAAATCGATCTAGTACCAGGAGCCACTCCAATTGCCAAATCACCCTATAGGTTGGCTTCAGCTGAGATGCATGAGTTATCCAGCCAACTAAGCGAGCTGCTGAGCAAATGATTCATCCGACCAAGCTTCTCACCCTGGGGAGCTCTGGTCTTGTTTGTCAAGAAAAAAGGACGGATCATTTAGAATGTGCATCGATTATAGAGAATTAAACAAGCTCACCATCAAAAATCAGTACCTACTTCCACAAATCGACGATCTATTTGACCAACTTCAGGGAGCTAGTAATTTCTCAAAAATAGATATGAGATCCGGTTATCATCAACTTCGAGTTCGGGAAGAGGATATTCCCAAAACTGCTTTTCGAACACGATACGGTCATTACAAAATTGTCGTGATGCCCTTCGGTCTAACGAATGCTCCCGCCGAATTCATGGACCTCATGAATCGAGTCTGCCGCCCATTCCTTGACAACTTCGTAATCGTTTTCATCGATGATATTCTTGTGTACTCTCGAAGTAAAGAAGAGCATGGTCAACACCTCCGTCAAATCTTGGAAACCCTGCGAGCTGAAAGGTTGTAAGCGAAACTCTCCAAGTGTGAGTTTTGGCTTCGTAGTGTAAACTTTTTAGGCCATGTTGTCCGCAAGGAAGGGATTCATGTAGATCCTTCCAAGATCAAAGCCATCGAAAGTTGGGCGATCTCGACAACACCAACTTAAATCTATCAATTCTTGGGTCTCGCAGGCTACTACCGGAGGTTTATCCAGAATTTTTCTAAAATAGCCAAACCCCTTACCGCCTTAACACAAAAGGGTGTGTCTTTAAACTGGACGGAAAAGCAAGAAGCCGCCTTCCAAACCCTGAAGCGAGCCCTTTGTAGTGCACCAGTGTTATCCTTACCAGAGGGAACCGAAGATTTTGTAGTCTATTGTGATGCTTCGAATCAAGGGTTAGGATGTGTCCTCATGCAGCGTGGAAAGGTGATCGCTTACGCATCCAGGCAACTAAAGACGCATGAAGTAAATTACACCACTCATGATCTCGAGTTAGGAGTTGTGGTCTTCGCATTAAAGATTTGGAGGCACTACCTTTATGGTACAAAGTGCACCATCTTCACCGACCACAAAAGCCTCCAGCACATTCTGAATAAAAAAGAATTAAACATGAGGCAACGAAGATGGATTGAGCTGCTAAACGATTATGAGTGCGAAATCAAGTACCACCCGGGTAAAGCTAACGTGGTAACTGATGCCCTGAGCAGAAAAGAATACTCAGGTCGCCGGGTGAAAACCCTATCAATAAGCATTCAATCCTACCTAACTTCACAGATCAAGGAAGCTCAATCGGATGCATTGAAGCCGGAAAATGTCAATAGTGAAACGTTGTGTGGTATGGACAAGAGCTATGAAGTCAAGAGGAACGGAGCTTATTACTTCATGAATAGAATCTAGGTCCCTAGACTTGGGGGATTCAGAGAAGTAGTCATGAATGAAGCCCACAAGACACGATACTCCATACATCCGGGTTTAGATAAGATGTATTTGGATATCAAGAAGCACTATTAGTGGCCAAATATGAAGGCAGAGATAGCCACTTACGTGGTCAAGTGCCTCACTTGCGCCAAAGTTAAAGTGGAATATCAAAAGAACTCAGGATTATTACAACAGTCGGTGATACCCAAGTAGAAACGAGAAAGGATTACTATGGATTTTGTAACCAAATTACCTAAGACGACAGACGGGGTGGATGCTATATGGGTAATTTTCGAAAGGTTAACTAAATTCGCTCATTTCCTGCCAATAAAGGAATCTTACAAGATGGAAAGATTGACCAGAATCTACATCAGAGAGATCGTAAGACTTCATGGGGTGCCAGTATCTATTATCACGGATCGAGATAGTAGATTTACTTCATGATTTTGGCAGTCGTTGTGACATCCCCAATTTCACGGTCAGAAAACACCGGTTTGTTTATGCTTTGTTTTAAAATCAGAGTTATCTTTTAAAGAAAACAGTTGCGGAATTTGTCCCAAAAACAAAATATGATAACCATTTATCAAAACATTTCTCAAAGAGAATGTATATTTATTAAATAATAAAACCTCGGGATGTCATGTTCTGATACAAACCAAAAGCATAAACAGTATAAAATAGACCTAACAACAGTTATTTATAACTACCGATCTATAATCCAAAATCTCTCGTCAAGTCCACCAACTTATACTCTTGTGCCATTACCTGTAATGCAAAGAAAACTGAGTGGGTCAGGCTTGGGAGCCTGATGAGCATATAGGGGTTTCAACCCACAATAATACATTTATTATTCAATCATCAAACAATCAACCCAAATACCCATCCCCATATATCCTTTATTTCTTAAGGGTTTACCCTAAGAACCAATTATCCTTTATTCATTCATTCCTAAGAATTTACCTAAGGAAGTGGCACAAAGTCCATTGCTGCCAAAGTTTATCAATCAGATACTAAATCCATAGCTATCAGGCGCTAACTCCATAGTCACCAAGGTTTACTCAATAGGCACGAAGTCACATCATCACCAAGGTTTATCAAATAGGCACAAATTCGCATCGTCACCAAAGCATACTCAATAGGCACGAAGTCGCATCGTCACCAAGGCTTACTCAATAAGCACGAAGTCGCATCGTCACCAAGGCTTACTCAATAGGCACGAAGTCACATCGTCACCAAGGTTTATCAAATAGGCACAAAGTCGCATCATCACCAACTGTTCCATTTACCCATGTTCTACCCAACATTTTGTAGATATAAATACAAACACAATTTAAATCATTGAACACCCATATAAAAACATCAATTCCAAGCCCATCTCAAATAGACAAATAATATATAACACATAGCACGTATTTCATAGCTAATACTTTATATTTATGTGTTAGAAGAAAGTAATTATACACTCACTTGATTAGAAGATGATCGGACAGCGTTATGACTTGTAGAAGTAGTATTCATCGGTGAAACCGGGAGATCTTCAAAAAAAAACCAGGCTCCTCGCGGGCAGAGCTTCGGTTCAGAAATTTCACTTCTCGGGATCTTCGGGGATTTGGGACTTGCTTCGGGGCTCAGGAATGATACTGGGGCTTCGGGATATTTCTTGCACGAAAAACAAGGTAAAACGGGAGAGAGAGAGAGAGAGAGAGAGAGAGAAGAGAAGAGAAAAGGTGCAAAGAACTCAGATGCCCTTGAATCCCTTTTATAGGGGCTGAACATACGCACTACGTTGGGCATAGTTCCCCAGTTACGCTGGGCGTAACCCGGATAAGTCCGGTGACTCCCCCCTTTCGGATAATATCGGATATTTATATTTAAATTTAATATTTTAATTATTTAATAAACTTCAAAAATTCATATCTTCCTCATACGAACTCCGTTTCCGACATTATTTATATCCACGCATAGGTAAGACTATGCTATACAACTTTCGTTTAGACTCCGTCGGCTAATTTTGACTTTATTTTTATTATTTACTTTTAGTAGGCCGGGACAGGAAAACTCTGTTATAAATTCATAACTTCTTCATCTGACATCCGTTTTCGTCTATCTTTTTATTGTTGCATTACTAATGACGAGATCTTCGATTCTCGTTTAGATTGCTTTGGCTAGAAATCACACGATCTCATATTCGAGTTTTGGGCTGCATACTACTAAGCTGAAACTTCGGAAAATCATAACTTCCTCATACGAAGTCAGATTTGGATGATATTTTTATGCACGCTCTCGGTTTAACGAAATCTACAACATTCGTTTAGATCACTAAGGCTAAATATCGCTCTCTCTCAAATTCACATTTTACGTCATTCAACGTCGTGCCGGTTCTGTCGCGAAACTTTAACAGGTCATAACTTCTTCGTTATAACTCGGATTTCGGCGTTCTTTATATGTACGGAATCCATGTAACCTATACTACAACTTAGTTAAGATTATTCATTCTATATAATCTTCTATCAAAAGGTCATTTTTGATGCTTATCGTCTCTAAATTGACTAGCCTTGATCTACGGGCGTTACAGTCGCTGTAGAAGGCAACGGAAACACAGCTAGATATGAGCACTGCTTACCACCCTCAGACAGATGACCATAGCGAACGAACCATCCAAACGCTTGAGGACATGCTCCGAGCTTGTGTGATTGACTTCGGCAAGTCATGGGATACCCACTTGCCTATGATTGAATTCTCGTACAACAACAATTATCACACGACCATCAAGGTTGCTCCTTACGAGGCTCTTTATGGTCGTTGATGCAGATTGCCTCTATGCTGGGCTGAGGTGGGTGACACCCAACTAGAAAAAGGGCAATCACCAACCAGTACTCTCATGAGACCAGAAATCATTCGTGAAACGATTGAAAAGATAATCCAAATCAAAGCTCGACTCCAAGCATCGCGAGACCGACAAAAGAGCTATGTTGACAAACGGCGAAAGCATTTAGAATTTCAAGTTGAGGATCGGGTGTTATTGAAGGTCTCTCTATGGAAATGGATGATCCACTTTGGCAAACGGGGAAAACTAAACCCGCGATACATCGGACCGTTCGAGATTCTTGCCCGAATTGGTCCGGTGGCCTATAAGCTGCAGCTACCTTCGGAGCTCAGCAATGTACACCCCGTGTTCCACGTTTCAAATTTGAAAAAAGTGCTTAACAGATGAAACCTTTGTCATTCCTTTAGAAGAAATCGAAGTAAACGAGAATCTCCTATTCGTCGAAGAACCAATCGAGATAATGGATAGAAAAGTGAAGCGTACGAAGCAGAGCCGCATTCCAAATTGTGAAGGTTCAATGGAACGCTAAGCGTGGATCGGAATTCACATGGGAACGCGAAGACCAGATGAAGCAGAAGTACCCTCGCCTATTCTCTCATTCATTAACCTACCTTTCGAAAGAATTTCGGAACGAAATTCCCTCTAACGGGGGGATGATGTCACAACTAGCATTTTAGCTAAGAAGTTCTATTATCATGAAAACATCGTCTATTATAAAACTTGTACTTTAAGTGAATATCATACTCTAAGCTCACTCAGATACACTTCATATGTTCAACTATGGGTTGAGTACCCTAGAAATCCCGGTTCAAGTTCATTGTGGACTAGAATTCTTTATTGGGCTTAATGGACCAATAAACCTCCCACTTGACTACTTTGGGCCTAGAAACCCGAATTGGGCTCTAAATGGACCCACACTCATCAAACTTAACATTTTGGGCCATGTGGGCCTATAATGGTTCATTTTATTCTTAATGGGCCAAGTTGGGCCATAAAGATTCCATTTGCCCTAATGGGTCGTAAACCCTTTTAATTGGGCTTCATTGGGCCAAGAACTTTAATAAGGGCCCAATAGGTCGAAAAATATTATTAGGCCTCATGAAAATCGAGAAAATCCAAGATTGGGCCTAAACCATTCCATTCTCATATCTCTAGCCCAAATTCTCGGCCCATGTAATTAAACAAAAAAAAAAGAGAAAATGAGAAATTATGTGCTTGTGACACCTCATGTTTGCATGGTGGTTTTCCATGCAAACATCACCTAAATTCTCTCTCCTTCCCTCTTCTTCTACCCTCGGCCGAGACTCCTACCACCCACCTCCATTTTCTCATTTCAAACACCTTCAAAACACTCTCTAGAACTCCTCCTTCCTCCTCTAAATTTTCGAGATTTTGGGTGTAGTTTCAAGAGGTTTTCCTTTAAGATCATCATCCTTGGTAAGATCTTAAAAACTTAAGTTGATTTACTACATCTTTGAACTTAAATCACTCCTCTTACACCCATGTTTTTGTGGATCATGTTTCTTAGAACCATCCAAGTTTGAAAACCTCGTCAAGAGGCTTGCTAAAGCCTAGATCTTCTCATTTCTCCATCAAAAACCGAATCCAACCCTCCAAGTGAGTTCATAACCCCCTTGTTTTTGGTTTTATAAGGTTTTGGGGGAGGATATAAGTTTATATGTGCTAGATCTATGCATTTGTGCATGTTTATGTGTGTTTTTCTTGATTTAAGTTGTGAAAATGTGATGAAATGTTATAGATCTAGAAATCTCTAACAAAATGGGTGAGATTTGAAAAATAAAAACACTATAAGCAACATACTATAAAGATGAAAGCTTAAGATATGTTTAAGATGTTGAAAGACTAAACAAAATCATTTGTAAGGGCCATTTTTGACAAATAAACAAAAGATGAGACCTTTTTGACACTTACGATTTTACAAGGGCTAAAAGTGTCACTTTCATACAAAAAATGAGTCTTTATGATATTCTTAGTGTTAAAGGGGTCAAAAGTGTGATTTTTCGCATAATGGGCCATATTATGAGCCTTCACGATTTACTGGGTCCAAATAGTAAAAATTTTGGTTTTTGTGGACTAAAATGTCATTTTATACAAATTTGAGTCAAAAATGAAAACTTGCGGTTTTATGGGCTGAAAATGACACTTTATTCAAATTTGGACCTAAAATGCTATTATTACAAAATGTGGGCCGAAAATGCTATTCTTTTCAAAAATGGGCTAAAAATGTAATTTCTTATAAAGATGGGCTGAAAACAACAATATTTAATCATTTGGGCCAAAAATGTCCATTTATATGTATTTGGGCCAAAAATGTTAATATTTATGATTTTGGGCCGAAAAAGAAGTTTTGGCCAAAATGGGCCACAAATGTCATTTTACTAGAAGTAGGCCCATAAAATGAAAAGTTTTAACCGTAAGGGTTTTAAAGTGTCAAATTTTCCAAAAATATGACTAAAATTGTATATTTTCAATGGGCCAAAAATGTCTATGTTACAAAAATTAAATATTTTTGTTGTCTTGGTAAACCTTGAGCTAAAACAAACAACGAAATAATAACAATGGACGAAATACATCGATAACATGTTTATTGGGCCTAATACTCTCGTTACATGGCTAATGGACCTTAGGGATCCATTTAAGTGTATATTGGGCCTACGTTTCCATGTCATGCTAATTGGGCCTTTGTGGTCCATTTACATTTTAATTTGGGCCTAAGCTATGGATCACGTGTTTATTGGGCCTTGGTGGTTTATTTACATACCTATTGGGCCTTAATTACCCTTTTACATGTTTATTGGGCCTTAGTAGTCCATCCGCATGCTAATTGGGCTTGGATTAAAAATCATATGTTTAGTGGGCTTTAAAGGTCCCTTACATATCTATTGGACTTCATTCAATCACTTACATACTTTGGATTTGAAAAACTTAAAACATACACGTAAACCTTATACATGGTGTGATACAGTACTCGTAAGCAAGTTGAGGATCTAGTGAGACTTGTCGGTTGACACCTTTGAGTGTATGATCGTAGCCAGTAGTTATAACCAAAGTCTCCTGGAGGGAGAGCGGGAGTTTGTGTATAAATCTATACGGGGGTGACACCCCCACGCCTTAACTGTTCGCTACAGCTAGACAAGGCTAATCTAGGGCGACAAACCTTACCTTAATCAAACCGACGCCTGAAAACGCCAAGACAGGAGAATTAGTCATTATCAAGCATGGTTGTAACGGCTCACTTAGAGACTAACTCCATCAAAGATTTCGGTATATTTATACAAATCTTGACGAAACTAAAAAATACATTCATCGACACTCGGTTATGGGAATTTACGATAGCAATACTCTTAAAACAGAAAATATTGGATTTTCTGGGATGAATACATTTATACATTACTCTTACTTATGACAGAAAACACAGGATTTTCTGGGCCGCATTTCATATTCATTTCTAAAAACGGAAAACACACGTGCATTAATACTTGATTTGGCCACATCACATTCAAACCGTTTTTCAGAAAATATGGGATTTTTCTGGTGTTTTACTAAAAATGCAACACTTTTATTCAAACACGCTTATGAACTCACCAACATTATATATGTTGACGTTTTCAAAATAACTTGTATTCTTAGGAAATCGTTAAGCGAAAAGGTCAGCAGGAAATGTGGAATTTGTTATATTTTGTTATCATCATACATTGAATATTTTTGGTTTGTAACTAAGATACTATACTTGATGTAAACAATGTTGGTTGTATTTTGATATGTATGATGATGGTGTTGTCTTGTTTCATTTATATACATTGTGATGATATTACAAGATGAAGTCACGCGCGCCCCCGGACGTTTCAGCCATCTGGTTCGGGGGTGTGATAGAGGCTAAGTGGAGAGAGGAGGAGGAAGGATAATTTTTGGTTTACTCTTAGAGAATAAGATGGCCAAAAATCATAACCCTTTAGAGGGTTTATATGGGTGACTAGATGAGCTATTGATAAGATGGTTGTAACGCCCGCACATCCGGGTTAGTCAATTTAGAGGCAATAGAGGTCGAAAACGAATTTTCGGCAGAAGATCATTTAGAATAAATAATCTTGCCCAAGTTGTAGTATATGTTACAAGGTTTCCGTACATATAAAGAACGCCGAAATCCAAGTTATAACGAAGAAGTTATGGCCCGTCGAAGTTCCGCAACGGAACCGACACGACACCGGGAAACGTAAATAGTGAATTTACGATATGGCAACTTTTAGCCTTAGTGATCTAAACGAAAGTCGTAGAATATGTTAAACTAAGAGCGTCGATAAAAAGAACGCCCAAATCTGACTTCGTATGAGGAAGTTATGATTTTTCGAAGTTTCGGCTTAGTAGTGTACAGCCCGAAATTCGAATATTAGATCGAACGGTTTTTAGCCGACACAACCTAAACGAGAATCGAATATCTCGTTAATTGTAGCGTAACGATAAAAATATGGGCGAAAACGGACGCCAGATGAAGAAGTTATGAATTTTTAACGGACCAATCATGTCCCGGCCTGTTAATAATATAACTTTTAAAATAAAGTCAAAATTAGCCGACGGAGTCTAAATGAAAATTGTAGAGTACGTTCCCACCTTCGCGTGGATATAAATATAGTCGAAAACAGATCTTGTATGCGAAAGTTATGATTTTTAGAAATCAGGAAAGAAAAATGCGAAACTACGAGGAGAGTGATGACGTGGCGCGATCCCATCCCTCCATTGATGATCAGGATACTCGCTTCGGATTCGGACACCTGGCCCTCGGTACGGCCAGCGTCCGAGCTCGGAACGCCTAGCGTACAGTTGTGCTCTGCGAACCCAAATGAGCCACGCACCACCATCCGAAGTGCGATGCGTGTTGTACAATGCGAGAGTACCCCCAGCATACCTCGGAATTATGCCCAGCGTAACCGAGGTTCCAGGGATATAAAAGGGTGCGAGGTGCATCCTTCTTTTCACACAAATTCAAGTCTTCTCTCTCTCTCTACACACTCTCTCTCTAGCTCCTTAAGCCCCATAAACCCTAGATAAACCTCATAGCACCCGAGGGAAGCCCCGAGGCTCCCGGAGTCCCGAGAAAAAGAGTCTTTCGGTTTCGAAACGCTGCTCCGAGCAAAGCCCGGTTTTCTTTAAAATCCGTTGTAAGTGAGCTACGCTTACGCAAATTTTAATATAGCTTTCAAATAATTATTGTAATGTTATTAGGTCCTTAAAATAATTATTTGGGCTATTATTATGAGTTATATTGAGTGTTATTTAACGCTTATATAATAGTAATAATAGTCAGGCTATTAATTTGTCGCGGTTATCATTAGACTAAACCCTAGTGGTATTGATACTAGGTTTTATCGAAGGAAATTGTTTTGAGAGTATCAGAGCGTTGTCCGAGTGCTGAGTCACCACCGTATCAGGTAAGTGCATAGTTACTTTCAGCTTACACATAGATATGAAGTATTTTATATAAATTACGTGCTATGTGTGCATATTATCTGAATACTTGCTATCTATGTTGGATGAACGATTTTATACACGTTTTAAATGATTTAAATTGTATATGTATTCTATATCTACGAAAATGTTGGGGTAAGACATGGGTAGATGTAATAGATGAAATATGAGTTGGATGATGAGTTGAGAGGTGAAATAGACCGTGAGGTGAGGGTGAGAGGTGGACGATGTGAGAAGCCTTTTTCCCAAATGATGGCCCCGTCATTCAGCAGAGTATGGATGACAACCACGAACTATTCTAGACAGTCCAGTGGAACACTAGCAGGCTCGCAACCTGTAGGTGTTGTGAACGTCGTGTTCATCGGTGTACTCTAAAAACCCATTGATATGTATTGCGAGTGGACTCTCGAAAACGATACTGTCATTAAAACCCTGGAAGATGCGCCTAAAGAACTCTACCGGAAGAAGCGCCTAATAGAGAACCTCATAACCCCGGCAGATGCACCTAAAGGACTATTCCGGTAGATGCGCCCCATAGAGAATGTCACAATTTTGGCAGCTGCACCTAAGTGACAGAACTAGCAGTTGTGCCTGACAGATGTGTCATTTACAACGATGGAATTCGTACCTATTCCTTAGGATACTCCTTAGGAATGAATGAACAAGAAATAGCTGATTCTTAGGGTAGATCCTTAAGAATAAAGAAGATAATGGGGATGGGTAATTGGGTTAATTGTTTGATGATTAAACATAATAATTATATTATTGTGGGTTGAAAACCCTATGTACTCACCAGGTTTCCCATCCTGACCCACTCAGTTTATTTATTTCACAGGTGTTGATATGAAGTCACATTACACTGAGAGATTTAAAAGAGATGTAGATCACTAGTGTAAATAAATGTAAGTTCTGTTTATGCTTATGTTTCTGTATTGACGATGACATCCCAAAAATTTTAAAATGAATAAAATACGTTTCTTCGAAAATGTTTTGATAACGTATCTATCGTATTTTTCTGGGAACAAATTCCGCAACATTTTTATGAAAAGAAGTACTCTGATTTTTATAAAGCATAAACAAAATCGGTCTTTTATGGCCGTGAAAATGGGGATGTCACAACGGTTTCCTTAGATAAGAACTCATCCCTTTTCTTACTCCCTAAGGATTCTTAGGTTGCCCAAGAAAAGCTCCTTAACCATCTAGAATTCCCCCCCCCCCCCTTATGAGAGGTTCTAGAATTGGTCAATGTTCAACTTTTGAACATTGTCACCTTTAGTGCTTCCAATTTAAATTAATCAAATTAATCCCAAAATTAATTCCAATTAATTTCTTATTAATTTTTAATTAAACAATACTATTTCTAATTAATATAGTATTCTCATAATATATTAATAAATTATTTATTTTGATTTCTAATTAATTTATTAACTATATAATAAATAATCAGTCTCTTTCTCTCTCTCTCTCCCTCTCTCCAAAAGGCAATCCAGTCTATTACTAAGTTTGAGGGCAACCCAAATCGACTTTAATAATAATTCAAGATTATACTAATTTAGTTATTGGCTTAGACACCTAATCCAACAAGATACATAAAATTCAGCATTATAGTCTAAAAAATAGTCGAAAATTCTTAGTTTTGATATCCCAACTTTGAAGGATTGTAATTTATTGAATATAACACCCAAAATGACAAAATTATAGTCTAAAATCACATACAAACTCTAAATTACAAGTTGGAAAAAACCACATACCAATAGAACTTAAATGAATAAGATATGTTTGTTTAAAGATTTTTACAGAATACAAAAGTTTAAAATTATGGCTGAAAAGCTTAAATATTTCAGCTATGATATCCTAACTTTGAAGGATTGTAATTTATTGAATATAACATAAAAAATAACAAAATTATAGTCTAAAATATGTTTTTTAATGATTTCCACAGAATACAAAAGTTTAAAATTATAGCTAAAAGACTGAAACATTTCAGCTTTGATATCCCAACTTTGAGGGATTGTAATTCATTGAACATAACACTACAAACATCAAAATTATAATCTAAAATCATATACAAACTCTGAATTACAAGTTGTAAAAAACTTCATATAAATCTGACTTAAAACGAAGGGGATATGCTTGCTTATATATATATATATATATATATATATATATATATATATATATATATATATATATATATATATATATATATATATATGTATGTATGTATGTATAGAAGTAGGTTCATGCGAAAACATAAATATCTTGCAAAAACGCGAAAACAGATTTTATCTTATAAAAATCACATGTACTATAAAAAAATAAATTTATTAGCAATAAATTAAAGATAGTAAGTTTACATTTGATGGTGTTATGGTAATATAAATTTAAAAACGGTTTTAATAATAATTTTTTTTCATATCCTTAATCATTTTTAAATTCATGTTTTCATAATAAAAATGTTAAAAATCATACTTTGCTAATATGAAACAATTTCTCATCTATCATCGATTATCATCATGTATTTCAAAGTTTGGATGAATTATTTTCCAAAATATAATGTTGAGGTGACACAATATCATAGGTTTTTCTTGTTTTCGCGTTTTCACAAATTATTTGCATTTTCGCATGAACCTTCCACTATATATATATATATATATATATATATATATATATATATATATATATATATATATATATATATATATATATAATGCGGTCCAAAATCGGTTTTTACTCGGAACCAACCGTACTGAATTGATAAAATAACGGGGACCGAACTTGATGAATTCCTAAAACCAAGAAGTAGAACCGGTCCGGGGGTCCAAAAATGCAGGTCTGGTCTGATCCGGTCTACTGATTCGATCCGGTCCACAAATCAAAATGCTCACCCTACCACAACTACCACATCATGAGGAAATCATAAACATTTAATGGAGTTGTTCTCTGTATTTTTTTTTGTTAATATCACGAGTATGAAATTGCCTTGTAAGGCTAAGGGGAGTGGTAACACTCCTAGCACCTTGTCACGTCAGCTTTTTGAGTGTTACCTCATTTTTCTCCCTTGAACACCTAATCTTAACATTTTGTAGGGATTGGTAACACTCTTAACACTCCATTTTTTTATTTTTTTTTTTCTAATTTAATTTAATTATTTTATTTTAATAAACAAACATTTTTTATTTAATGTTATATAAAAAATATATATTTTTTTTATTTTCTTTTTGTAATCTAATTTAGTTACTTTATTTAATAAACAAACATTTATTATTTAATATTATATAATATATATATATATATATATATATATATATATATATATATATATATATATATATATATATATATATATATATATATATATATGATATTACACAAACATTTTTTTTGATTTAACTAATATGACATAATTTTTTTTAACGACAAACACTTCATATTAAATAAAAACGATTACAATAACTTAAAGCACGATTTAATACTACTTAAAACCTAAAACACGATTTAATACATAAAAGCATACTTCATTACTATAACTCACTTCATAAACACACACACACACACACACACACACTAAAGCAACGGATCTTCCTCCGAATACTGGCCTTCTAATTCGTCTTCCGGTGGCATATTTAGATCAAGATTGTCCATTGTCCAAAGATGACCGGTCAAATGGCGGCGAAGATCGGTATGAATTACTGCACTATGAATTATCTTCTTTGTATCCAATCTTGACCACCATATTCTAGTGGTTGTGTCTCTGGGATGACTTCATTCTCGTTGTACACACATATCGTGTTTCCTTCATGTTCTACTATCATATTATGCAATATGATGCATGTATACATCACCTCTGCCATATTAGAAATATCATGAAACATAGATGGTTTTGCAACTATCTGCCAACACTTTTTAAGTGCTCCAAACGCTCGTTCAATATATTTTCTTGCTTTTTTTTGGACTCTCTTAAATTTGGCCCTCTGACGGTCATCCAGACATGACAAACTTTTAACAAAAACAGAAAGCTTAGGATAGATCCTATCCACAAGATAGTACCCAAATTTGTATTATGTTCCTAGGAGTAAAAATGATGAATCTGGGGCAAGTACCGCCATACACCTTGTCGAATATTGGTGAATTATTGAGAATATTTTGTGCTTGTGGTTGGACTTATGGCTCTTGAAATGATTCTTGAACAGGATCTTTAACGGGGCTTTCATCGGAAGAATCAGTTGACTCGTCGAGCAGGCAACATGGTTAGGATTGTAAGTTCGTTTGCGGTTGGGGTTAAGAAAAGAATTGAGTTTCTTGAACCGTTTCAAACGGATCAAGATCCACATTCTGACGAGGTGTAGGTTGAGATTGGTTAAGGAAAATCCCATTGGTTGAGAAGAGTACAAATTAAATGGAAACATTTGCGAACCCATTGTATGATAGTAGAAACTGGCGGGAGAGTGAATTGGTTGATCAAATGATGGTCGATAACATGGTGATGATGGAAGGTTTGGGGATGAAAGGTTTGATGATTGAGTGTTTGGAGGTGGAAGGTGTAGTGATGAAAGGTTTGAAGATTTCTTTTTGTTGTTTCTTTGAGTTTTTTATTGTTGAGATGTAGATATTTTTATGCTGGTGAATTGAAACAGTATGTGAGGGAGATAATTTTTTTTATTAAATACTCCAATTGGATTAAGACTTTCAGATTCAAAGGATCTAGTATGACCAGTAGTTTAAACCAAATCCTTACTTCTTACCTCTGTGATACAAAAATAATATTAAAGATTTTATTAATTGATGTACTTGTTGGATTAGTGTCCAAGTCCATAACTATTTTGGTATGTACTTGACCCGATGGTGCATGGTCCTTTTGGGTTGCCTTCACCAAAGCAACTTGATAGGATGAATTATGGAGAGAAAGGATTAAATATGGTTTATTAATATATTATGAGAATAATATATATTAAAGGAGAAATCATATTGTTTAATTAATATTAGTCAAGAATTAATAAGAATTAAGTTTGTGGCTAAATGACATTAATTAAACTTAAGGGACTAGAACTGTCAATTGTGTGATAGTTGAATATTGGGCTAATGGACTCCATATTAAAGGGGTGGACGAATTCTATGGGGAAACCCATTAGAAATCGTCCAAAGGCCTTTAAGAAAGGGGTTCATGGGTTGCTTAGAGCTTAAGCATCCAAATTAGGGTTTCCTTGTTAGATAACCCTAATAGCCTCACTATTTAAAGAACCCTTATGCCCCAAAAACATGGTGAACTTGTTCTCTAGGGTTTCCACACGTTTTGGGCAGCCTCCTTCTCTTCTCTTCTTCATCCTCTTGCTCTTGGTGTTTGTGAACCATTAGAGGAGTGAGATTTGTGACTCTAAGCTTTCTAAAGTCAATACAAGAAGGATTTAAGATTGTTATTGCTACATAACAATCAAGGTATGATCTAAACCCTAATTCATATGTTATATTGATTATCATATACTAGATCTAGGGTTTGAAGTCTTGGATGAATTGCATGTACAATAGAGAAACCTAGATCCAAGCATTAGGGTTTGTATGACCACATAGGATGTTCTTATGGCTAAAACCCATCGGTACTTGTATGAACAAAGGACATGTGTCACACACCAAAACCGAGAACGGCGGAAACGTTCTGGGGCGGAGGACGTCATGTATAGTATCACAACAATGCAAAGTAGTAAACAAGCAACAACATCATCCATTGCATTAAAAGTATAATTTTAATTACAAGCGTGTTCTTTCATAGTATAAAACAACATAATGAATAATCAAAATATAAGACGAGTCTTGACCGCTCCGTCTTCACAACACCTGGTCATCGTACCTGTCTATTGGTGACCTGAGAATACAAGTTATTTTGAAAGCGTAGATCAGCATTTAAGCTGGTGAATTCATAAGTATTTTAGGTATCATTGCTTTGTAAAACTGTAAAGAAAATACTAGTTCATGTTTGGTGAAAAAGTTTGTATTTGAACAATGTAAAGTTTTGTATATGTTTGAAAACTCCTAGAATATAAAAAGTAGTCTTCTACCAAGTCTCGACTATTTTATATGTTTGTCTCTTTGTAAAAATGAAAGCTTTTCCCAAGTATGACTATCACTATCGAAATATAGTTTTATATTACCCTTTATGTAAGAAGATCACAATTTGAATATAATAGGAAAATGTATATGTGTGCTACAGTATTATTTGTATTAATTACTGAAGAAATAACTATTGTTATTCAAATCTAGTCTACCTCATCGATTATGTGAATGCGACACAAATTAAAGGTAATAAGGAAATAATATAATTATTGTAATTGTATCCTTTTGTACTAGGATATTCACGGCGTGGAAACTCGCTGAATGGTACAACCGTAGACATCCGTTGAGGTACACTTGTCATTTGTAAAGTGTAAGTACTGTAGTATTGTATAAAGTGACTACTATTGTACTAATTGCCTTAAATTGAGTATTAAGGTATAATGTGATGGCTAGATCCCATACTAAACGCTCTCATTCATAATTGAATTACAAAACATAGCTTCATTTTCACTTGCATAGAAAACCAGGATCCTCCAAAATATGACTCTTTCTCTGGTGTGTACAATCAAGCCGGTGCCGTCCCGTGATACTGAAAGAAACCTGAAAACATCATAACACAAAACACTGTAAGCACGAAGCTTAGTGAGTTCCCCAAAATACCACACACATAACACATATAAGCCACTCGAGGCCATAACTCTATGGGTCCGTACACCCAAACTCTGTGAACCCTCAGGTTCTAACTCTGTGAACCTTCCGGTTCTAACTCTAGGATCCCTTCGGTTCCAACTCTGAAAACATGCACCGCATAAATCACATAGAAATAATGCAGTACAACACATAGCATACACATAACATACACACACTAACACATAGCTCTGATTACCTACTCAACGTAAAGTATAGTGAGAAGACTCACCTGGCAAGCAGAAAGCAGATATCTCCATACTTGAATCCCGAACTCGCCACCGCCTAACACGTAAGGCAAAACTCTCATGACTATAACTCTCGAGACTAGAATCAATCCTCTCAATGCACCCTCTTAAGGGTAAAAGAATATTTTACCCCTCTCTTGGCCCAAAGGCCACATCGCTGACCAAACCCTAAAAGTCAACGGTCAACCCTTGGTCAAAATCAAAGTCCTCAATCAAAGTCAACCCCTGACTGACCCTACTCGCCGAGTCAACCCTATGACTCGCCGAGTTCCTATAATCAGAACTTCACTCAATCCGCGACCTAACTCGCCGAGTCACTCCGAGACTCGCCGAGTCCAACAATCTCTGAGTCCACTCGCACACAACTCACCGAGTCATCCCTTGACTCGCCGATTCTCGACTCAACCAGGGAATATCGGGACTCTTCGACAAGACTCGCCGAGTCCAAGAACAGACTCGCTGAGTCTAAGACTATTATCAACCTGCTCGCCGAGTTGTTCATACAACTCGCCGAGTTCCAGGCCATCTTCATCCAACTCGCCGAGTTGTTCTTCCAACTCGCCGAGTCCCAGCTCATCTTCAAGCAACTCGTCGAGTCCGCTCATGTGACTCGCCGAGTACCACCGGTCTGAATCCACTCAGAAGCATTCCAGGCCATGAAAATGATCCAAAAAATAGATCTAGTCTCATACAACTCATCCATCACGTAAAGTGGCAAACTTTACGTGAATCCAAAGAGATCTAGGCCTTATTCACTTATAACTAGGGTTTGGGACATGCAAGCTTCACTAAACGGTCCAACACAGGGACTTTCATGCTCTCTGATTCTTCTCCACTTCAGATCTGAGGTAGCAACCTCAGATCTAACCTCTAGACTTCCAATTTCATCCATAGACAAGATCCCACAAACCCTAAAATGAAGAAACAACATACAATCAGTCCAAGAACGAGATATTACCTCCAATGGACGCCCCAACTACAATGAAATTCGAATCCAAGCAAAGCCCCTTGCCCCAAGCCTTCAATCTCACAAGATTCCTTCAACAAACTCCTCCAATGCTCCAAATACGCTCCAATCTTCTTCAATCACACTTTCTAGGGTTTCTGGACTTCAAGAGGGAATAAAGAGGCTGGGGGAAGGATATAATGTTCTTTAAATAGGGCTCAACCCCGAGAATTAGGGCTTTCTCCACACAGCGCCTACTCGCCGAGTCCATCCCATCGACTCGTCGAGTCGGCTGCTTAACACGCGACCAAGCCGCGACTCTACTCGCCGAGTCGCTCTTTCCCAGATAACTCTTTTAGCCCTTCAACTCTACTCTTGCTATTCCGGGATGTTACAATTCTCCCCCACTTATATTAGGCTTCGCCCTCGAAGCCTAGAGCGACTCAACTCCAAGGATATTCCCACAACGCTCCACCGGGCCTTAACCGGCCCAGGTCTCTCAAGGCATAAATATCGAAACTCGAACATACTTTCCCCTCCTTCACGGTGTCCTGATCACCATCTCGAACCGGGCATCGACTGTACCCCTGATCATCACTCTCAATAACCGAGAATTACCCAAGATGCAACTCTGCTCTAATTCTCAATGATCACTCGACCCATAAGGGTTAGGAAACCATGAACCACCGGATCCCCGATCCAAAGCCCACTTTATCCATTCCGGAACGACTGAGAGACCCATTCTCACTCTCAGAGCAACTCTCACGAGTTCTCCTCTTGCAATCACATACACATGTTGAACTAGCCCCAACACCCACAGGTTGGAAGACCCGATACACTGATGATATCCTCAAACATCCCCCCCAGGATGAACCACTGATACATACCCGTGGGTTGCACCTGATCCTACATCGGCTTGGAAGGAGAACGAAACATCTCCATATAAGGGTGTGGATACTTTCCCTATCACAACGCGTTTTAAAGCCGTGAGGGCAGCAGATCCCATAAGAACTCTGCAGTTAAGCGTGCTCGGGCGGGAGTAGTACCAGGATGGGTGACCCCCTGGGAAGTCCTCGTGCCGAGTGGCCCAAAGCGGACAATATTGTGATACGTGCCAGAGGGGGATGTTACAAATGGTATCAGAGCTAGGGCACGGAACCCTATAATGGGGGGTGAAGGTGGGTTGCACCTGATCATACATCGGCTTGGAAGGAGAACGAAACATCTCCATATAAGGGTGTGGATACCTTCCCTATCACAACGCGTTTTAAAGCCGTGAGGGCAGCAGATCCCATAAGAACTCTGCAGTTAAGCGTGCTCGGGCGGGAGTAGTACCAGGATGGGTGACCCCCTGGGAAGTCCTCGTGCCGAGTGGCCCAAAGCGGACAATATTGTGATACGTGCCAGAGGGGGATGTTACACTAACTATACCTATTATAGTTACTAGTAATGTACGTGTATAATCGAAGTATGCCTTTGCTACCCAAAGGCACTGAACTAACATGATATATAACTAATATTTAGATGACATTCGGACGAATAACCGATGCCTAAGGCCACATCCCAACGAGGAAAAGGAAATAAAGCGAGCTAGCCGTCCTAAGTCCTTTAAACATTACTTATATAACTATACATATATAGGCATGCATTTGACAATATAAAAGTATAAAAGAAGTTTTGTAAAACCTTTGAAAGATTTAATAACTAAGAAATGATGACTTGATGTCAGTTTATAAAATGATTTGAAAGTAGTTTGTTTGATAAGACAATTTTAAGTATAAGAAAACCTTTGTTTGGAACACAATTGTAACAAAGTTTGAAAGGAAACGTACAGTTTGTAAGATAGTTTGATAAAGAGTTTAACATGTGAAAACGTTTTGGTAAGTTATTTGGAAGTAGTATACTGAGTAAACAGCTAAAAGTATAGTAAATCCATTTGTATGCTAGTTATTAATCACATGTGATTGATGTACTAACTAACGTGATTCAACTTATATTCCCCCCATAAAAGTATTTATAAACATTTAAAAGGGTTAGTTAAGGGGTAGGAACTCACCTGTAGTGACTGGATCGAATGGAAGTGTCGGACAAGTGCTTGGTGTCAAGTAAAGACTTGAACACACACAATGATCCTAATAACATATAAAGACATATGTATATATATAAAATTAGTGATATAACACTAATTAGACAATTATAAACACCCTAATGTGTGGAAAACACTTTGGTCAAAGTGTTAGGAGTCAATTGGGTTGCAACAAAGGAGTGCAAGACATTGTATTTGAGTGTATGGTCTATGGACCATACTTAATGCAGTTTACGGCCCAGGGGAGTTTACACCAGGCCGTAAACTCTCTAATGGGTCTCCATTTAAGGCTTAACGGAAAGATGTCTCAAGTGGTTAAGTGTTTCAAGGCTAAACATGAGGCTAAGTGAGTTTAAGGTCCAAGAATGACCTTAACTTGTGTTTTACAGCCTGGGGACCACTTCCCCGTGAGTTTACAGCTGTAAACTCATGGTGGGAAGTACAATTTCGTTGCTTGAAATCCCTAGTTCAATGGGGTATGGTTCTAGACTAAGTTCCAAGGCTTGGTAAGGGACTAGGTGCAAATTTGCCCCACTTATAGGGGTTTACGGCCCAAGAACATGTCTTGGCCGTAAACTCCTTTGATCTTGAGTTTCTTTGTGATTTCTAAGCTCTAAACATGTTAAACATAGTGTACAACGAGTTAGAACAAGAGTACTTACGATCTAGGAGCTTGAATGGTCAGTTTTGGCCAAGAAAACTAGTATGTGTTCTTGGTGTTCTTGGTGAAACTTGAAGATCTACACAAATGGAATGATTTCACAGATGAAATCATGTAAGATCACTAGTTCATGTAAGATATCAACTAGTTAGGGCAAGAAACTTATGAGTTTTGAAGATCGGGGATGAAGATCGGGATGATACTTGAGAGGATTTCAGCCAAGGGAAAGAAAAGAATGAACTAATGGCCAATATATCAACATATAGGGGGGTTTACGGCCCACATGGATTTTACGGCCGTAAACTCCCTTGTGGTGGCTGTGAAGCGTATCAAGCCTTCCCAGGGTGAGACTTCCAAAAGAATTTGGTCTCTCACTTGGAATTCCAAAGGTTTCTTCCTCTTGCTTCTCTTCCCAATCAAGGGCTACTCCCTTCTAGGTCAAAGTCGTAAGGGGTTCTGTAATTCGCGAGGAGTTCTAAATGAACTACGACAGTAGGTCAGCGAGACCTAGAATTTGGTGAATTCTCTTCGGCGTCTTCGGTGCCCACAAATTCTCAACGGTTTTGATTATTGGAAGGGTCCTCAAGAATTCCTACATCACTAATAGTGTGTCTTAGGAATTCGACTCTTCAATTCCAAAACTCGTATTTAGAGAACTTTGCGTAGTGCTTCTCTGATCGTAATGTTTCCATGGTTTGTTTTAGATGCTCTTTATGATTTCCTTCTTACTACGAGAGTAGATAAGTAAGTCATTTACAAGGACAATGATGAACTGATCCAAGTAAGAATGGCGTACCCTATTCATTAAGTTCATGAATACTACGGGTGCATTGGCCTTATCTGAGGGGTATCACTACGGACTCATAGCATCCGCATCGAGTTTGGAAGATTGTACTCGGGACATCCTTCTCTAACACTCGCAATTGGTGATATTCGAATCTCAGGTACATTTCTAAAAGGTAATTTGTTCCTTGCGGTTGGTCAACCAATTCTTCTATGCGAGGTAGATGGTAATGATTTCTACTGGAGATTTTGTCGAGGTTTCTGAAGTCGATGGACTTATGAATGATCCGTCTTTCTTCTTGAAGAATAAGACCGGAGCTCTCCCGGGGTGAGAAGCTTGGTCTCCTAATTCCATTGTTGAGTAGTCGTTAAGCTTTCCGGACGGTTCTTGGATCTCAGTATGTGTTAGACTGTAGGGCGATCTGGTTACAAGAGTCGTATTGGGTTCTAAGTTTGTTCGCATGACGATGCGATTACTCGTAGTCTTGGGCAGTCTCCGTCCTGAAGTTCATATTAGAAGTCATACATGGTTCGTTAATCACAGTTTCGTGTATACGAGTCGTATATAATTAAGATTGAAAAGGTAGTCGAATAAATGATTCTTCTTTAAGCTCACATCCCAACGAGGAAAAGAAGTTAAAGTGGAATCATCAATTCTAAACCTGTAGAAACTTGATTATATACCACACTTGTGTATACATTCTTCAGCGATAGATCAACCGTATGGGTCTTTGGATTGAACTTGACGTACTGTACGAGTGGTACTCTGGGGAGGTTTGCTGAGGTTTCTTTGGAAAGGATAAGAAACATGAGGTACTCTATGCATGAGTACTTCGGAGTTCTGTAATGACGGCTTCGCTAGAAGGTGATTTCGGAGAAAGAGATTTACGCACGAAACTGGTATTGTGAGGATCGAATGGACTCTAGTTGTATCATAATGTCGGACTCACTTGGAAATAACAGCATTAGATTTGATCATAAAGGTGTTACAGAAAAAACACAAAAATGCAACTTTTAACAGAGTTACAGTGCTTTAGATTAACTACGAGACTATTTCTGCGAACATGGTATACTACAAAAGGCAAGTATACGCAGCACGAGGGTCCCCTTGACTGACGGGATCTCGCAAAATATATGACTCGAGTTGCACTAGTTTTAAATATTTTAAAAGCATACATAAAACTGACAATTGGAAGTGAACCCATATTATAGTAGGGTCCTTCTTTGCCTTTTTTCCATTCTGAGGTCAAACTCCTTCTGTTCCACCGTCATTCTTCTCTGTTGGGCAGTCCCTCTTGAAGTGTCCCACTACACCACATAGATGGCATATCCGAGAAACTTCAACATTGGTGGTTGAAGTAATGTGTTGGATCCGAGTCTTGGAGTAACGGATGGTGTGTCCCTTTTTGTTGCAGTTTAAGCACTGCATTTCCCGACAAGGTCTATGATGGTGATAGTTGCATTTGTTGTACTTTGGGAGATTGCCAACATACTGTCTGGCTAGGTTAGGAATACCTGGGATACTGGAAGGGATGGTAGTAGGAGGTACAGATGCCGTGGCCGCGAAGGCTGCCACAGGTTGTTGTCTTTTGCTCTCCCCTTGGGGTGATTTGCCTTTAACTTTAGCCCAGAACCTTCGTTTGTTATTCTTGGGCTTGAGATTCGGGGTGTCGTGGTAGTTTGTTACTCGTTTAGGTACTTGATCGTTACTTTGATTGGAATTATTGCTAACAATCCCGCTAACATTTGCGTTGTTAGCGTTAAGGTGAGTCAGAACAGCTATCACGGTAGCTGAGACTGCAGCAAGAAAGGTAGCTGCATCAATCTGAAGAGTTGGTGTTTGGTTGATGGGTTGATTACTTTTCTTCGGCGACATGATTCTGTTACACGGAAAGAAATGAATTCGTGAGAGATTATGGTTAAACCTAGATGTATTCTGATCGTTCATGTAAGGAGTAGAAGTATGTTCTCGAGGGTTTGACCTACATCCCTATGATGTAGTCCTAGTATAAGTAAGTTCACAGAATGGTTTCAAGACGTTTGACGTCCAAACCAGGGTATTATTGGTTGGTGGATAACATGATCCAACCTTTGAAAGAGAATTGGGAATGATCCCTGAGCTAAATCACCCTAGTCCAATAACTTTACTAGAGTAGGTTTCAGATAGACTCCAACGATAGTATGATGAAAGTATTTGAACAAAGAGTGACAAAGAAGTTAGTCGAATGTCAATATCATTGATTCTTAAGATGTAATAAGTTTGGGAAAATTGACCTTGTAGTAGGTCTTACATCACATCCGAAGTAGAAAAGTTTTGGTCGCATAAATGCCTAACTAAAAGTACCTACAGTACAAGATAGTTACATAGAAAAGTGCCACATAGGACATAGACAGGAAAACGATTCCTTTTAATAGGGAAAGAAAGTAAGGCATCTACTACTGGTGACGGTCATCCCTCTGGTGAACCCTTAGTTCAGCCAGTTGACGTTCCATTTATAGCATGTGTCTTTCGTACACCCTCTGGCGTACTCGGAGCTCTATGACTTCGACTCGTGTTTCAGCTAGTGCTTGTAGCAGGGTCTCATGGTCTCTCTCAGATCTCTCATGAGTGTGTTCAAGGCGATTGGTGCGAATGGTATGCATTTCTGTGTTGGCATCAACCTTTGCGATACGTTGGAGAGCTGTCCTGCCTTGGATTTCGTTTCGGGCAACTCTACGGACTAGGATTGGCAGAACTCTGTCTGTTGAGCTTCCTTCGCTTAAGTTGTAGAAGCTTCGGTCTCCATTAAACGACATAGGTTGATCTTGCTCTTCGCTCCATGACTCCAAACATTCTACCCAAGGGGGCGTCGAGCCATGAAAAACCGGACAAGGGTTAGGATTTGGAATGGGAGCTACCGGGGGTACGTTCTCAACTTCGGGCTCGGAGTTAGCACCATCCAAAAGGTCTTCAGCATGGTGATCATTCAAAGGGATTGGATGATCGTCCTCTGGTTCTTCTCCAAACCATCCAACATTGCCTTCGTTCGGAAGGTACGGGTCGCCGTGGGGATGGAGTCCAACCATGTTATCTACGCGAGAATTGGGGTAAGGAAACAAGTATTAGACGAACTATCTAGATAATTATTAGTTAATCTTCATTAGTTACATCACTATTTGTAAAGAGCATACTAGTTATATGTAATCAAAACTGGATAGGCCTTCGAATAAGTGACCTTAACTCCAAATTCACAAGGAACAGGGGTAAAGCAAAAATTCACAGATTCTAAGTCTATGACATCCCAGTTACATATAACCATAGTGTATCCACTTAGCAATTATCGACTTAGAAATGAAGATCTTTTTAGTTCTCAAATAGGTAATTATAGTAACACAAAATACTCCTATAGTATTCTAGACTTATGTTTTGTTCTAGAGTTCTCATTGTGGTAGTGTTGGTAAGTTTTTAGACTTGTTTCCACATCACAACCATTTTTGGGCATATGCTAATCACTCCTCGGACCAGCATAGTTGATCAGGCTATGCCATTCCCAGGACTGACCATACATCCTCGAGCTTACTTGTGATATTCAACAATCGTAATACTTTTGTTCTTGTCATTGTGACACTGATTTTAGTATGAATGCAACTATGTATACTTAGTTAAATATTTTATTATTTAAAAGTATAAACTTTTGGTCAGAGTATTTTAATCCCATTGTATTTATAGTTAGTATATCTTTTATGGGTTGATATACTTAATTCACTATAAACAATGCTCTGATACCAATCTATCACACCCCAAAACCGAGAACGGCGGAAACATTCTGGGGCGGAGGACGTCATGTATAGTATCACAACAATGCAAAGTAGTAAACAAGCAACAACATCATCCATTGCATTAATAGTATAATTTTAATTACAAGCGTGTTCTTTCATAGTATAAAACAACATAATGAATAATCAAAATATAAGACGAGTCTTGACTGCTTCGTCTTCACAACACCTGGTCGTCGTACCTGTCTATTGGTGACCTGAGAACACACGTTATTTTGAAAGCGTAGATCAGCATTTAAGCTGGTGAATTCATAAGTGTTTTAGGTGTCATTGCTTTGTAAAACTGTAATGAAAATACTAGTGCATGTTTGGTGAAAAAGTTTGTATTTGAACAATGTAAAGTTTTGTATATGTTTGAAAACTCCTAGAAAAACCAATATTTTCTACTAGTATAAAAAGTAGTCTTCTACCAAGACTCGACTGTTTTGTATGTTTGTCTCTTTATAAAAATGAAAGCTTATCCCAAGTATGACTGTAACATCCTGAAATAGCAAGAGTATAGTTGAAGGGCTAAAAGTGTTAATTGGGAAAGACTGACTCGACGAGTCCATGGATGGACTCGGCGAGTAGAGTCGCGACTTGGTCACGTGTTAAGTAGCCGACTCGGCGAGTCAATGAGATGGACTCGGCGAGTAGGCGCTGAGTGGAGAAAACCCTAATTCTCGGGGTTGAGCCCTATATAAAGAGCATTATGTTCCCTCCTCAGCCTCTTTATCACCCCCTTGAGTCCCAGAAACCCTAAATCGCGGAGAAGCACCATTGTTGAGTGGATTGGAGCTTGGGGAAGTATTTGTTGAAGAAAGTTTGAGAGTTTGAAGGTGTGGAACAAGGGGCTTTGCTTGGATTCGAGTTTCCTTGCAGTTGGGGCGTTCTTTTGAGGTAATATCTCGTTCTTAGGATATTGCTATCTTGTTTCGTCATTTTGGGGTTTGAGGGAAGCTTATCTTGGGTTATTTTGGAGTCTAGAGGTTAGATCTGAGGTTGCTACCTCAGATCTGGAATGGAGAAGTGTTGGAATGCATGAAAGTCCCTGTGTTGAGTGTTGGATGAAGCTATCTTGTCCCAAACCTTAGCCCTAATGTGCAAAATGCATAGATCTATTTGGACTCACGTAAAGTTTGCCACTTTACGTGATGGATGAGTTGTAGGAGGCTAGATCTATGTTTTGGAGCAATTGCATGGCCTAGAATGCTTCTGGATGGATTCAGACCGGTGGTACTCGGCGAGTCACATGGGTGTACTCGACGAGTTGCTTGAAGATGATCTGGAACTCGACGAGTTGGAAGAACAACTCGGCGAGTCGGATGAAGATGGCCTGGAACTCGGCGAGTTGTATGAACAACTCGGCGAGTAGGTTGATGATAGCCTTAGACTCGGCAAGTCTATTCTTGGACTCGGCGAGTCTTGTCGAAGAGTCCCGATATTCTCTAGTTGAGTCGAGAATCGGTGAGTCAAGGGATGACTCGGTGAGTTGTGTGCGAGTGGACTCAGAGTTGTTGGACTCGGTGAGTCTCGGGGTGACTCGGCGAGTTAGGTCGCGGATTGAATAAAAGTTCTGAGTATGGGAACTCGGCGAGTCATAGGGTTGACTCAGCGAGTAGAGTCAGTCATGGGTTGACTTTGACCTTGTCTTGGGCCAAGGGTTGACCAGTGGTTTCCAGGGGTATTTCAGTAATGTAACAGTCCGGATTTCCAGGTATCCTTTATTGCTTTGATTTTTGGTGTTTTGAGAGGGGACTCGGCGAGTTGGAGCTCAAACTCGCCGAGTAGGATCGCGATTCTGGATGCGGGATTTGATTGGACTCGGCGAGTCCAGGATCTGGACTCGGCGAGTCCGCGCTGTTTAATGAAACCCTAATTTCTCGGGTTTGGGACCTATTTAAAGGGCCTTATGGCCGTCATTTGTACCCAACAGTCCATAGAGAGAAACCCTAGAGTGCTTTGGCGATTTGGGAGAGAAAGGAGGCATTTCTTGACCTTTGTGTGTTGTCTAGCAAAGAGGAGGGAGGTTCTAGCCAAGAGGAGGCAAAGGAGGTTGCTATTCTGCAGATTTGAAGCTTAGATCATCGATCTAGAGGTATGATTTCGGTTCATCTTCTGTTTTGTGGAGTATAGTTGGATTTAGGGTTTCTTGTGGCCTTGTTGAGTTGATTTGATGGCCAAATAGTCCCTTGCTAGTGATGAGGCTTTGCATCTGGATCCATAGAGGTCCAGAGAGCCTCATTCATCAAGCTTTATGGAGAGCAATGGAGGTCATGACCTTGGGTAGTGATATTTGTTGGTACTCCTTCATTTATAGTCATATAGAGGTTGTATGTGCATCAAGTTTGGGGCTTTACATGGTGAATCAGTCTAGAAAGGCCAGATCTATGAATTGATGGAACAGATCTGACCTTAGAAGCGAGTTTGAGCGATTGCATGGCATGGACTCGCCGAGTCTGATGAACAGACTCGGCGAGTAGCTTGTAGATTGCCTTGGACCGGCCAGTGAGTGGTCCAGTCGAGTCATGGGTTGACTCAGTGAGTCAGGGCGAGTTAGAGAGGGTTGACAGGTGGACTGAGTCGAACTGGGACTCGCCGAGTTGTTCTTGGAACTCGGCGAGTTGAGTCGGGGTGGCCCCGCGATTCTGCCAGGTGGAACTCGTCGAGTCAGGGGGAGTACTCGACGAGTAAAAAGGGAATCCTAGGGTGTTGGTGGAAACGTCTAGACTCGCCGAGTTGCCCTTGTGCACTCGCCGAGTCCGGTCAAAGTTGATCGTTGACCGTTGACCAGAGTTGACCTGTGTTGACTTCTTAGGGATAGTCAACCTTAGAGATAAAAAGTGTTAATTAGAGTCATGTGATATTATAGGAGGATTAGAGCTCGGAGGATCGAGCACGAGGGATTTCCAGGATTCGTGAGATACCGAGACACGCGAGGTGAGTCTTCTCACTATACTTTACCTTGAGTAGGTAATCAGAGCTATGTGTTGGTGTGTGTATGTTATGTGTATGCTATGTGTTGTACTGCATTATTTCTATGTGATTATGCTGTGCATGTTACAGAGTTGGGACCGGAAGGTTCCTAGAGTTAGAACCTGAGGGTTCACAGAGTATGGGTGCACGGACCCATAGAGTTACAATCTCGAGTGGCTAATATGTGTTTTATGTGTGGTATTTTGGGGAACTCACTAAGCTTCGTGCTTACAGTGTTAGTGTTGTTGTTTCAAGTACTAGCGATGACTGTGGGAAGGCGCCGGCTTGATCCGTACACACTCAGGGGACTTTTGATATGTATTTATGAGATCTTGGGATTTGTATGACATGAATTGGAATTTTAAACTTAACGTTTTATGAAATTAAATGAGAAATGTTTTTATATTTGCGAAAAATTATTTTGAAAATTTACGGTGTTACAAGTTGGTATCAGAGCCTTGGTTTGAGGGATTCGAATACACCTTCGGGCGTATTTGAACTCAAACTGAGGATTTGAGATGTATTTTCAAAAAAACAAAAAGAGTAAAAGATTTTTGAAAAACGCAGAGCAAGAGATGTGTGTACGATCAGTCAACGCCCGAACGGTGGTTTCCCAAAATACCTTCATATTATGTTAATATTGATGCGATGTATCTGCATGCTAGAATAGGCGAGGTATTACTATTGGGATTAGAGTGGCC
The DNA here is from genome assembly GCF_002870075.4 of Lactuca sativa. Lineage (NCBI taxonomy): Eukaryota > Viridiplantae > Streptophyta > Magnoliopsida > Asterales > Asteraceae > Lactuca > Lactuca sativa. The sequence goes on along the minus strand of NC_056623.2, from coordinate 212,959,514 downwards.
TGATTTGTGATGCCTTAGCCTAGGGAGAGGTGAGCTGCTACGAGATGCTTGAGAGTGAGTAGGTAGCAGTGAGGGGCTTATGATAGATCTATTAGAGAGTGATTTACGCATGATAGAGTACTTGGGACTTGGGATCCGAAGAGGAGGACTTGGAGTGCATTCTGGTGCGGTGCGGACAGTAGTATTGGGCCCGTACTACTGGAAGCACCGGAGCGGTGTGCAGCCCAAGTAAGAATCTTTGGAATGCCAAGAATCGAGGAGGGAAGAGTTGTCGAGTGTGAGTATGCTCGTGTGGATTATAATTTATCGTATGTTGTATTTCAGAGGTTGATCATGGTGAGGACACGTTTGATGCCCGAGAGCAGTGGTACCAGTGAGGAGGAGATCCGCCGGATCATTCAGGAGGAGGTGGCTGCGGCCATCAGGGCAGAGATACCGGAGATGTTTGGGTCTATAAAGACCACTTTGATTGAGACGTTTGATGAGCGTTATGCCGCTCTTTCTGAGGCTGCTGCTGCAGCGGCTACTGCAGCGATTGCTGCTGAGAGGCCGCAGGGTGGTGATGCGTTGCTGTTCCACGAGTTCAACAACACAAAACCACCAGAGTTTGATGGGACTCAGGATCCGGTGTCAGCTATGAGGTGGATATCTGATATTGAGGGTTGTTTCTTCACTTGCTCGTCTCCTGAGCATTTGAAGCTTCGGTTTGCGCTGAACCAGCTTCGCTTGGGAGCGAAGGACTGGTGGAAGTTTGTTACGGCGCATTATACGCCTGCTGAGCTTTCGGCAGTGACCTGGGAGAGGTTCACTACCATGTTTCGGGATGAGTACGTTCCCCAGGTGGAGAGGGAGCGTTTGGCACAGGAATTTCTGACCCTCAAGCAGGGTAGTGAGTCAGTTACAGCGATCACGAGGATGTTCCAGGAGAGGGCGATGTTCTGCCCTAAGCACGTGTCCACTGAGCAGGCACGTATGAGCCGCTACTTGAGCATTCTGAGGCGGGATATTTGGGAGTTCGCTGCGAACTCCTCGTACCGGACATTTGTTGAGCTTCAGGCAAATGCCCGGAAGAGGGAGATTGAGCTTGAGACTCAGGCCAGGGAGGAGGCGGAGTCTCAAGGGAGGGATCGGCGACCGGCACAGTCTCAGCCGGCAGCCAAGCGGGCCAAGCCCGCTGATCCCAAACCAGGGAGCCAGAAGGGCCGCACTTGCGGGAAGTGCGGCAAGGGTCATGACGGAGTTTACCGAGCGGGGTCTTGCTACAAATGTGGCAAGGAGGGGCACATGGCCAAGGACTGCCCCAAGGGGTTTGTAGTGTGTTTGCACTGCAACCAGACCGGACACCAGAAGGCCGAGTGTCCGCAGTTGCGCGGAGCATCTCAGGGATCTGCTCCTGCCGCCATCAGAGCTACTGAGAGTCGGCCTGTGAAGGTCGAGGCGCCGAGAGCTCGAGGGAGGGCCTTCCAGCTGACTGCGGAGGAGGTCCGCGCTGCACCCGATGTTGTGGCTGGTATGTTTCCTTTCATGTATTTATTTTGATGTTGAGATATTATGCTTATATTATGTTATGCGTAGGTACTTTTCTTGTGAGCTCTGTACCTGCTTTAGTGTTATTCGACTCGGGTGCGAGTCGGTCTTTTGTATCTTCGGCCTTTAGTCAGCATATCAGTGTTAGTCGTGAGGCATTGAGTCGACCTCTGAGAGTTTCCATAGCTGACGATAGAGTGATTTGTGCCACGGAGGTTCTCCAGGGATGCGTGTTAGAGATTTTCGGGGTTGAGTTTCTGATTGATCTGATTCCTAATACGATGGGTGATGTCTGTGTCATTGTGGGCATGGACTGGTTGAGCCGATTCGGTGCGGTTATCGACTGCGAGCGTCAGCTGGTGACCATACGAAACCCTAGTGGAGGAGTTCTTTCAGTGTACGGCGAGGGTACATGTTCGGGATCAGCTTTTTGTTCGGCCGTTAGGGCAAGGCAGTGTCTACAGCAGGGCTGTAAGGGTTTTGTAGCATATGTGATGGATACGCGAGCGACTTCCGAGAGACCGAGTTCAGTTGAAGAGGTACCGGTGGTGCGTGAGTTTCCAGATGTTTTTCCCGAGGAGTTGTCGGGTGTGCCTCCTGTGAGGCAAGTGAAGTTTGGTATTGATTTGGTTCCAGGGGCCGCACCTATTGCTAAGGTGCCTTATCGTCTTGCACCTCTAGAGATGCAGGAGTTGTCCTCGCAGCTTCAGGAGTTGCCGGGGAAGGGATTTATTCGGCCGAGCAGCTCGCCGTGGGGAGCACCTATTCTGTTCTTCAAGAAGAAGGATGATTCACACCGGATGTGCATTGATTACCGGGAGTTGAACAAGCTGACGGTCAAGAACCGTTATCCGTTGCCGAGGATCGATGATTTATTCGATCAGTTGCAGGGAGCATCTTGGTTCTCCAAGATCGACTTGAGGTCGGGATATCATCAGGTGAGAGTGCGGGATGAGGACGTCCAGAAGACAGCGTTCAGGATGCGTTATGGGCATTATGAGTTTGTGGTGATGCCTTTTGGGCTCACCAATGCCCCGGCTGTGTTCATGGATCTCATGAACAGGGTACGCAGGCCGATGTTGGATCGGTCGGTGATTGTATTTATCGATGATATCCTGGTATATTCGAGATCTAGAGAGCAGCATGAGGAGCATTTGAGGGAGGTCCTTGGGGTTTTGAGATCGAAGAAGCTTTATGAAAAGTTCACCAAGTGTGATTTCTGGTTGCGGGAGGTTCAGTTCCTTGGACATCTCGTTAATCAGAATGGGATATTGGTCGATCCAGCGAAGGTTAAGGTAGTGATGAGTTGGGATGTGTCGAAGTCACCCTCTGAGATCAGGAGTTTCCTTGGATTGGCGGGGTATTATCGGAGATTTATCAAGGATTTCTCCAAGATCGCAGTGCCACTCACCAGATTGACCCAAAAGGGTGTTGCATTCTCATGGGGTCCCGAGCAGCATACCTCCTTTGAGACCCTTCGCCAAAGGTTGTGCGAATCCCCGGTATTAGCTCTCCCGGAAGGGATGGAGGATTTTGTAGTATATTGTGATGCATCGATTATGGGGCTGGGTGCGGTGTTGATGCAGAGGGGACATGTGATAGCTTATGCATCGAGGCAGCTGAAGCCTCATGAGACGAGATATCCCATGCACGATCTAGAGTTGGGGGCAGTAGTGTTCGCCCTCAAGATTTGGCGTCACTACTTATATGGGGTTCGGTGTACGATATACACGGACCATAAGAGTTTGAAGTACTTGATGGATCAGCCCAACCTAAATATGCGGCAGAAGAGGTGGTTAGATGTGGTCAAGGATTATGATTGTGAGATCCTGTACCACCCGGGTAAGGCCAATGTGGTGGCCGATGCGTTGAGCCGCAGGGCGGAGAGCACTCCACTGCGAGATGTATGTTTGAGATTGACCGTGATAGCTCCGGTATTGGATGCCATTCGTGGGGCAGAGGCCGAGGCTGTGCGACCGGAGATGCAGAAGAGGGAACGGGTCGTTGGCTTGGTTTCAGAGTTCGTTACGGATGGTCGAGGGCTTATGACTTTTCAGGGTCGGATTTGGGTACCGTTTGTGGGCGGTACGCGTACTACTTTGATGGAAGAGGCTCATCGATCGAAGTTTTCGATTCATCCGGGGGCTACAAAGATGTATTTGGATTTGAGGAGAGAGTATTGGTGGCCCTGTATGAAGAGGGACATCGCCTGGTTTGTTGAGAGGTGCTTGACCTGCCGCAAGGTTAAGGCCGAGCACCAGAGACCGCATGGCAAGTTGCAGCCATTGGAGGTTCCCAAGTGGAAGTGGGAACAGATCGCTATGGATTTCATCACCAAATTGCTGAGAACTGCCAGAGGAGTTGATGCAATTTGGGTGATTGTGGATAGATTGACGAAGAGCGCTCACTTCCTTGCCATCAGTGAGAGTTCTTCAGCGGAGAAGTTGGCAGAGATATATGTGAGAGAGGTGGTATCTCGGCATGGGGTGCCGATCTCGATCGTTTCGGACCGTGATGTGCGTTTCACTTCCAGATTCTGGAAGAAATTTCATGAGGAGTTGGGTACTAGATTGCATTTTAGTACCGCATATCACCCCCAGACAGACGGTCAGAGTGAACGGACGATTCAGACGCTTGAGGACATGCTCCGAGCATGCGTGTTGGATTTCGGGAGTAGCTGGGATGCGTATTTACCCTTGGCAGAGTTTTCCTACAACAACAGCCATCATTCGAGCATTGGTATGCCACCCTTTGAGCTGTTGTATGGTAGAAGGTGTCGGACCCCCATTTGCTGGGGAGAGGTTGGGCAGAGAGTGATGGGCAGTACAGAGATCGTGCTTCAGATGACAGAGCAGATTCAGCGGGTCAGACAGAGGTTATTGACCGCCCAGAGCCGTCAGAAGAGTTATGCAGACAGACGTCGGTCCGAGCTTGAGTTTCAGGTCGGCGACTTCGTTCTCCTGAAGGTCTCTCCTTGGAAAGGAGTGATCTGATTCAGGAAGAGGGGCAAGTTGGGGCCCCGGTATATTGGTCCTTTTCGTGTGATTGCGAGGGTAGGCTGGGTAGCCTATCGTTTGGAATTGCCCGCAGAGTTAGGGCAGATCCACGACACTTTTCATGTGTCGCAATTGCGGAAGTGTATAGCCGATGAGTCGGCAGTGGTTCCATTAGAGGATATTCAGGTGGATGCGAGCCTGAATTATGCCGAGAGGCCAGTGGCCATCTAGGATCGGAAGATCAAGGTTCTAAGGAACAAGGAGGTACCTCTGGTGTTGGTTCAGTGGCAACACCGGAAGGGATCGGAGATGACCTGGGAGCCGGAGCGCGAGATGCGGGAGCAGCATCCGGAGCTATTTTCAGAGTGAGACTTCGAGGGCGAAGTCTAGTTCTAGTGGGGGAGAGTTGTAATAGTCCGGATTTCCAGGTATCCTTTATTGCTTTGATTTTTGGTGTTTTGAGAGGGGACTCGGCGAGTTGGAGCTCAAACTCGCCGAGTAGGATCGCGATTCTGGATGCGGGATTTGATTGGACTCGGCGAGTCCAGGATCTGGACTCGGCGAGTCCACGCTGTTTAATGAAACCCTAATTTCTCGGGTTTGGGACCTATTTAAAGGGCCTTATGGCCGTCATTTGTACCCAACAGTCCATAGAGAGAAACCCTAGAGTGCTTTGGCGATTTGGGAGAGAAAGAAGGCATTTCTTGACCTTTGTGTGTTGTCTAGCAAAGAGGAGGGAGGTTCTAGCCAAGAGGAGGCAAAGGAGGTTGCTATTATGCGGATTTGAAGCTTAGATCATCGATCTAGAGGTATGATTTCGGTTCATCTTCTGTTTTGTGGAGTATAGTTGGATTTAGGGTTTCTTGTGGCCTTGTTGAGTTGATTTAATGGCCAAATAGTCCCTTGCTAGTGATGAGGCTTTGGATCTGGATCCATAGAGGTCCAGAGAGCCTCATTCATCAAGCTTTATGGAGAGCAATGGAGGTCATGACCTTGGGTAGTGATATTTGTTGGTATTCCTTCATTTATAGTCATATAGAGGTTGTATGTGCATCAAGTTTGGGGCTTTACATGGTGAATCAGTCTAGAAAGGCCAGATCTATGAATTGATGGAACAGATCTGACCTTAGAAGCGAGTTTGAGCGATTGCATGGCATGGACTCGCCGAGTCTGATGAACAGACTCGGCGAGTAGCTTGTAGATTGCCTTGGACCGGCCAGTGAGTGGTCCAGTCGAGTCATGGGTTGACTCAGTGAGTCAGGGCGAGTTAGAGAGGGTTGACAGGTGGACTGAGTCGAACTGGGACTCGCCGAGTTGTTCTTGGAACTCGGCGAATTGAGTCGGGGTGGCCCCGCGATTCTGCCAGGTGGAACTCGTCGAGTCAGGGGGAGTACTCGACGAGTAAAAAGGGAATCCTAGGGTGTTGGTGGAAACGTCTAGACTCGCCGAGTTGCCCTTGTGCACTCGCCGAGTCCGGTCAAAGTTGATCGTTGACCGTTGACCAGAGTTGACCTGTGTTGACTTCTTAGGGATAGTCAACCTTAGAGATAAAAAGTGTTAATTAGAGTCATGTGATATTATAGGAGGATTAGAGCTCGGAGGATCGAGCACGAGGGATTTCCAGGATTCGTGAGATACCGAGACACGCGAGGTGAGTCTTCTCACTATACTTTACCTTGAGTAGGTAATCAGAGCTATGTGTTGGTGTGTGTATGTTATGTGTATGCTATGTGTTGTACTGCATTATTTCTATGTGATTATGTTGTGCATGTTACAGAGTTGGGACCGGAAGGTTCCTAGAGTTAGAACCTGAAGGTTCACAGAGTATGGGTGCACGGACCCATAGAGTTACAGTCTCGAGTGGCTAATATGTGTTTTATGTGTGGTATTTTGGGGAACTCGCTAAGCTTCGTGCTTACAGTGTTAGTGTTGTTGTTTCAGGTACTAGCGATGACCGTGGGAAGGCGCACACTCAGGGGACTTTTCATATGTATTTATGAGATCTTGGGATTTGTATGACATGAATTGGAATTTTAAACTTAACGTTTTATGAAATTAAATGAGAAATGTTTTTATATTTGCGAAAAATTATTTTGAAAATTTACGGTGTTACAAGTAATTGTTGATTATTGTTTTGAGTTCAGTGCATTGGTGGTTGACCAGTGGTGGAGATCGTATCAGTGATCGGAGCAGCTTGGGTTATATGTTCAGTCGGTAGTTTCGAGGTGAGTTATCCTCACTATATCAACGGGGTCTAAGGCACCAAGGCCGGCCCTTATCGGATCGAGATCCGGGTAGTTGTTGCTATGTTGTTGTTATGTTGTTGCTGTGGTATGTTTGCATCCTGAGAGTTAGGATGGTATACGTTAGAGGCCTGATTGAGATCGGTATCCTGAGAGATAGGGAGGCGCTATGCTAGTGACCTGTTAGGTCGGTATCCTGGTTAGGATGATGATATGTTATGTGATCTGTTTGATCTGCTTGTGGACTGTGATTTGCTTTATGATTGTATGTATATATGTGCACATGGTTGTTTGGATTGGAGTTGGGTTGAGGCGGGTCCTGCTGTGTGTAGTAAGCCAAGATACCCAGGGCGGACCGGTTGTCCCGTAGGCCCAGCGAGCAGTCCGGATAGGCTGTAGGCCCAAGAGGGCGGACCAGACGTGCCGAAGGCTCGGAGAGTGGACCAGAAAGACTGAAGGCCCGGAGCGGGCGGACTAGTCATATTGTAGACTCAGAGAGTGGACCAGGTGGATTGAAGGCCCGGGAACAGGCGGACCAATCACACTGCAGACTCGATGCATGTGGGTAGACTCATAGGGTGGACCAGGTGGACTATAGGCTGGTGCGGCGGACCAGTCACACAGTAGACCCGGAGCGCATGGCTGTTCTGTGATCGGATATGTTATGGCATGTTATGCGTGTATGGTATATGTGGTTGGTATTTTGGGGATATCTCACTAAGCTTTCGGGCTTACAGTTGCAGTTTTATGTTTTTCAGGTTCTTCAGGTGATCGTGGCAAGGCGAAGGCGTGATCGTACCGCTCCTCATGATTTTGTAGTGTTGTGATTCTGGGAACACGTTAAATGTTTTGTACTGAAAACCTTTTTGTAAAGATTTTATGGAATCGAGATGTTTTTGAAAAATTTAAAATTGGTTGTATTTTCGGTCGTTACAATGACTATCATTATCAAAATATAGTTTCATATTACCCTTTATGTGAGAAGATCACAATTTGAATATAATGGGAAAATGTATATGTGTGCTAGAGTATTATTTGTATTAATTACTAAAGAAATAACTATTATTATTCAAATCTAGTCTACCTCATCGATTATGTGAATGTGACACAAATTAAAGGTAATAAGGAAATAATATAATTATAGTAATTGTATCCTTTTGTACTAGGATATTCACGGCGTGGAAACTCGCTGAACGGTACAACCGTAGACATCTGTTGAGGTACATTTGTCATTTGTAAAGTGTAACTTCTGTAGTATTGTATAAAGTGACTACTATTGTACTAATTGCCTTAAATTGAGTATTAAGGTATAATGTGATGGCTAGATCCCATACTAAACGCTCTTTCTGTCAAGAGATTCTGGGAACCAAACGCGACTTCTACAAAAATTGCGAGCCGTGAACATCCACATTAATATTATATGATCATGTATACCCAATATAACTATCACCTCTTGTTTAGAACAATGCGTTAGTGATTCATTGGTATAGTTAGATCCTGTAATTGTTCCATGCTATAACACCTTATTATGTTTGTTCTGTTATTGTGTATTGTATCTTCCTCCCTGTTTCTCTTTAGTGTGTGTTCTCTTATGTTGTCGTGTATTGTATCTACGATATAGTATCTATGTAATAGTATCTATGTAATTGTCTCTCTTGTAATTGTATGTAATAGTATTTGATAGACTCATGAATGAATTGACTCTTGCGTGATTCTTTGTACTTGGAATAGTAAATAGTATCTCGTAACTATACCTATTATAGTTACTAGTAATGTACGTGTATAACCAAAGTATGCCTTTACTACCCAAAGGTACTGAACTAACTGATGGAACTTTTATGTCTATATATGTATACATGATATATAACTAATATTTAGACGACATTCGGACGAATAACCGATGCCCTAAGGCCACATCCCAACGAGGAAAAGGAAATAAAGCGAGCTAGCCATCCTAAGTCCTTTAAACATTACTTATATAACTATACATATATAGGCATGCATTTGACAATATAAAAGTATAAAAGAAGTTTTGTAAAACCTTTGAAAGATTTAATAACTAAGAAATGATGACTTGATGTCAGTTTATAAAATGATTTGAAAGTAGTTTGTTTGATAAGACAATTTTAAGTATAAGAAAACCTTTGTTTGGAACACAATTGTAACAGAGTTTGAAAGGAAACGTACAGTATGTAAGACAGTTTGATAAAGAGTTTAACATGTGAAAACGTTTTGGTAAGTTAGTTGGAAGTAGTATACTGATTAAACAGCTAAAAGTGTAGTAAATCCATTTGTATGCTAGTTATTAATCACATGTGATTGATGTACTAACTAGCGTGATTCAACTTATATTCCCCCCATAAAATGTGACAACCCGAAATTTCCATTTTGTACGAACATTATCTATTCAATAGAAGCTAGTCCAGTTTCAATGAATTTCAGACTTTTCCGAATAAGTTTGTGTACATTAGGGTTTATGTTTAAGGAGATATCAGGAGAGTGGATGCTCATGGGTTTGTGAAACTTGAGCCTTTCAAAACTTCATAATGTTAGAGTCCAATTCCGGAATAAAAATATTTTCTGCCAAAATATTTCAGGACTATAAATAGATTTCTGAACTAAATTCATTCATTATTCACATTTCCAACTAGAGAAAAGCCATTTTCTCTCTCACGGATCTTCGGGTTTTCATCCCAAATCGTGAGTCCACTTCCCTATTTGTGTTTTAATGCTTGTTTTATGCTTAATAACATAGATTGCATGTCAAATATATGTGATTCGGGAGTTTACCGCCCAAGAACGTTCTTGGGGAGTAAACTCCAAAACAAAGCTTAAGACCTTTCTAGTCCCATTTCCTTGTTAGGTAACTAGTTTAGGATAATATGTATGATCATTTAAGGCTAGAAAACAATCAAGAACACCTAGCTTTAGGTGTTTACGGCCCAAGAGTTTCTTAGACCGTAAACACCAAATTCAAGGGCTTAAATGTGCCCTAATCACTCCTAAAAGCCTTAGACTTTAATCCTCAAATACTTCTAACTAATTTGGAGACATTAACACATCAAAAACACCCCTTAAAGGGAGTTTACGGCCAAGGAATTACTCTTGGGCTGTAAACACCAAGTAAGGGCACCAAAGTGTGCCTAGGGTCCTCCATAGCCTTAATCAAATGCCTAGAAATTATCCTTCTTGTGCAAGAGACTTGAAAGAATTAAAACACCCATCCCATGAGAGTTTACGGCCGTAAACTCTAAGGGATATGGTCTTTTGGCCGTAAACTCCTCAAAGGAGTATTCTAAGGCCCTAAACTACCCAAAGGATTAATCCACCAAGCTAGGCTTATTCTAGAAATCATTTAGCACTTCAAAACACACATTACCACCAAGATTGGAGTTCATGGCTGTAAACTCAAGGGTTTACGACCGTAAACTCCTTGTGTGGGGTTTATTGGGTAGTAAACTCTTATATAAAGCCCTTTGGTACATTAAACCCCTTTAGCCTTGTCCCATAACAACCTAGAAGCAACCCTTAGGACCTTTAACACTTATACAAAGTGTTTACATGTTCCTGAGTGTCCCAACTTATTTTATTAAGTTATTATTTGGCTAATTAGTTATATATATATGTTCATTATATGATAACTAGGCTCGTGCGTGTGAACAAGTCTCCGTTTTCCACCTAGCACGGTATCCGACACTTCAACCCAATCCACTCACCACAAGTGAGTTCATACCCCTTTAATTAACCTTTGAAATAGTTTTAAATGTTTTAAATACTTTTATGGGGGGAATACAAGTTAAATACTTATAGTTATTGCATCAATTGCATGTGATTGCATCAATCACATGTGACTAATAACTACAAATCTAAGGATTTTATCACTGTTCAAACTGTTTTACTTCAAAATGTTTTACAAGCTCTTTTACTTATCAAATGCTTTTATTGAACTTTATTTTACTTCTTATAAATTGCATGCCCATATATGTATAGATATATAAGCAATGTTTAAAGGGCTTAGGAAGGCCATCCGCCCTATTTCCTTTTTCTCGATTTGGATGTGGTCTGGTGGGATTTAGGGTGACCGTCCGAAGGTCGTTTCAATATTACTTATATATCAAATGTACATATATAGACATAAAAGTACTTCCATATTCATGCGTATTAGACACATCATTAGTAAGTTACCATCGAGGTAACACAGGATCATACTACTACAATTTCTAGATCAAGGAGTCAGTTCATTCATGAGTATATACATTACATTACTATGAGAACATATACAACTATACTAGAAAGAGAACATATACAACTATACTAGAAAGAGAACATATACAACTATACTAGAAAGAGAACATATACAACTATACTAGGAAGAGAACATATACAACGATACTAGAACAAGTAACAGTACATTACATATACATGAATACGTTAACAATTGTGATCCACTGTGTCGGAGCATGCCTTAAATGTCATGGCCCGAGTTGTAGCCAGAATTCTCTTGGAGGGAGAGCGTGAGTTTGCATATAGATCTATACTGGATTGACTATCCTACACCTTGCTGCTAGCTACAGCCGGACCTGCAGGTCTGCGGGTGCCAAACCTCATTCCGTTATTACGACCATTCATATGTCGTTGTTACTAGTCGATAGTATGGTGCAATTTATCACATTATACCTTAATATAAATCCAGTTTAAGGTAGTTAGTACAGCAGTAGTTCCTATAATACAACACTACAGTACTACAATGATTCACCCATTACATATATTTAGTGATTATTTCAGTTAAACATTAATGTACAAACTATATTTTGTTAAATGATAGTTACATTTGGGAAATTACACACTTTTACAACAAACGAGCATACAAAATAGTTAAGCCTTGGTAGAAGGCTACTTTAATAGAAAATATAGGTTTTTCTGAGAAGTTCAAACTTTTACAAACACTTACAAGCATTTACTTACATTTTACAAACTTACACTTGAGACAGGTTCAAACGTTTTTTATAACAAACATCGACACTAAAATACTTATGAACTCACCAGCTTAATGCTGATAAACTCTTTCAAAATAACTTGTACTCTCAGGTCATCAGTAGACAGGTACCGAGGCCAGCTTTTGAGAAGATGGAGCGCATCTAAGACTCATCTTATTATTTTGATATACATTATTTTTGGTGTCTATAACTGTACAGAACACGCTTGTATTAAAATTATATATTTAATGCAATGGATGATGTTGTTTGCTTATTTACATTTACTGTGTTGTGATACTTTACATGACATCCTCCGCCCCAGAACGTTTCCACCGTTCTTGGTTTTGGGGTGTGACAGATTGGTATCAGAGCATTGTTTATAGTGAATCAAGTATATCAACCCATAAAAGATATACTAAACTATAAACCCATTAGGGATTAAAGCACTCTGACCAAGTGTCTATACTTTAAATATTAAAATATTTAATTAAGTATACTAGTCTGCATTCATACTAAAATCAGTGTCACAATGACAAGAACAAAAGTATTACGATGGTTAAATATCACAATTGAGCTCGGGGATGTATGGTCAGTCCTGGGAATGGCATAGCCTGATCAACTATGCTGGTCCTAGGAGTGATTAGCATATGCCCTAGAATGGTTGTGATGTGTTAACAAGTCTAAAAACTTACCAACAATACCACAAGAAGATCAGTAGAACTCAAACTTAAAATACTATAAGTGTATTTTGTACTACTAGTTACATGTATACTATATTCTTATACCTCTCTTCTCGCGTAGATTTAAATGGCTGGATTCCATCATGACGACCCGTACTTTCCAAATGAAGGCAATGCAGAGTGGATCGAAGAAGAGCCCGAAGATGAGCATCCAATCCCTTTGGATGATCACCTCGTAGAAGGCTTTTCTGATGGATCTGACTCCGAGCCTGAAGTCAACAACCTACCGCTAGCAGGTCAAGCCCCGAACAACAACCCCCGACCAGCTTTTCTAGGTCCTACACCCTTGTGGGCAACCAACTTGAATCGTTGGAGTGACAAACAGGTTCAACCCTTACCATACTTTGGGGACCGAAGCTTTTACAACGTCAGCGAAGGTGGTTCTGCTGACTGAGCTCTGCCAGTCATTATCCGCAGAATAGCTCGTAATGTTGAGCAAGGTCGAGCAACCATCGACCGGGTCATGGAGATTGATGCCAACTCAGGTGTCAACACAGTCCGCATCCGCCGTCTTGAAGAAGACATGGAACGGACCTGGAGAACCAATGAAACCCTGCAGCAACAGCTAGCTGCCTCCCGAGCTGAAGTCTTGGAACTTCGAGCCCGTCAGAGGGCTCAGGAGCGACACCTTCAAGAGGTGTTTCGTCAAGTGTCAAACCTCAGGGCTCGCCCGAGGAATTCCCATCGCCGTTAGATGATGTCTAGTACATCTCTGTCTTTTGATTAAGGAATAGCCTTTAACATCTGTGCTCTAAGTAGCACTTGTCTGTAAAATATTCCTAACTCTCAGTACTCTATTTAGGAATCTAAGAACTATCAAACTTTCTGTATGGTATGATGTAAGACCTACTGTTAGGTCGATTTTCCCTGAACCTATTACATCAGTAATACTAGTATTATTGACATCTATCTATCTGTGGGAAAAATCTCTACACTTGTGTTTTCCTACTAATATTCCTTGTTGTGATCTCAAACACTCATTCAACTATTGGGCTATGGTTAGTTAGTCCATGTGTCACTCTCACCCTACTTACAAATTGATTCTTACCACTTTTCTTATCGTTATAAACTTATAGCTAAAAGATGCCTCCTCACAAATCTCCCAGGAATAACCCTACACCTCCACCGCCTCCTCCGCCTCCGGTCATCGATACTGTAGCCCTGAATGCTGCAGGAGTGGCAACTGCCATGGCTCAGTATCACTCAGCTGATGCCAGCAGAGGTGGAACCCCTGTTGAATCAATTCCAGTTGAAACCCCTGTGCGCTCAAGAGAGTGCTCCTACAAGGATTTCACCAATTGCAAGCCGAAGTCTTTCCATGGCACCGGCGGAGTCATTTCCCTCTCGCAATGGTTCGAGAAGACTGAATCAGTCTTTGAAATCTGTTCATGCCCTGCTGCAAGCAAAGTCAAATATGCCGCATGCACCTTTGAGGGAAAGGCCCTGACGAGGTGGAACAGCCACGTTAAAGCTATAACCCTCGTCGTAGCCAACGACATGAGCTGGGAAACGATGAAGGACCTCATGATAGAGGAATACTGCCCGAGGGGCGAAGTCCAGAAATTAGAGCAGGAACTTTGGAACCTGACTATGAAGGGCACCAACGTGGTCGCTTATACTGCCCGATTCAGCGAACTGGTGGCCCTCTGCCCCAATATGGTTCCCACTGAAGGGAAAAAGATCGAAAGGTACATATGGGGGCTAGTGACTCTGTATCAGGGGAATGTCCTAGCATCAAACCCCGCTACCTTCGACATGGCCAAGCGATTGGAACAACGACTCATTGACCATGGAGTCAAAACCCCTGCAACAGCAACCACCCTAGCCATCCCGGAACCCTCCAAACCCGCTGACACCAAGCGGAAGTTCTGGGATGAAAAGAAGAAGCAGCGAGCTGCCAAAAAGCAGCAAATTGTGGCAGTGCATGCCGCGGTAACCCCTGCTGCTGCTATTGCTCTGATGAAGTGGTATGTTGGAAGTTTGCCTAAGTGCAACAAATGCAACTTCTACCACAACGGCCCCTGCCGTGAAATGCAGTGCTCTAACTGCAACAGGAAAGGACACACTGTCCGTTTCTGTAAGTTTCCGGCACAACCGATCACCCAAGTCCCCAGCTCTGGCGCGAGCCCGACCTGCTATGGATGTGGTGAAGCAGGCCACTTTAAGAGGGACTGCCCCAAAGTGAAGATTGCTGGAGGAGCAGGGAGGGTACTAGCTATAGGCCACGGGGAAGCAGTTGCTGACCCGACAGCGGTGACCGGTACGTTCCTCCTCGATAACTCCTATGCATGCATTCTGTTTGATAGTGGTGCGGAGCGAAGCTTCGTAAACCATAAATTTGCTCGCATGCTTAAACAACAACCACACACACTTAAGGAACAATTCACAGTAGAAATGGCTAATGGGAAAACTGAAAGTACGAATAGCATATACTTAGGTTGTACCCTAACTCTAGATAACCATTCATTCCCAATCGACCTCATGCCGGTCTCAATAAAAAGCTTCGACGTTATCATCGGCATGGATTGGTTAAGTCTTCATCGCGCCGACATCATGTGCTATGAGAAAGCAGTCCGTCTAAACCTCCCGTCTAACGAAACTCTTATCGTCTATGGCGACAAACCTGGTGTGAGTCTTCGTATTATATCAAGTATTCAAGCACAGAAATATCTGCACAAAGAATACCACGCATTCCTTGCTCACGTCGTTGACACGAGCCTCGAAACGAAAGAACTAAAGAACATCCCAGTAGTGAGCGACTTCCCCGACATTTTCCCAGAAGAACTACCTGGGTTACCTCCGCAACGACAGGTCAAGTTCAGAATCGACTTAGTCCCAGGAGCTACCCCAGTAGCCAAGTCGCCCTACCGTTTAGCACCAGCTGAGATGCAGGAACTCTCTGCTCAACTTAACGAACTGCTCAGCAAGGGCTTTATAAGACCAAGTTTCTCACCTTGGGGAGCACCGGTCTTGTTCGTTAAGAAGAAAGACGGATCATTCTGTATGTGTATCGACTACAGGGAACTCAACAAACTGACGGTCAAGAATCGATACCCTCTGCCTCGCATAGACGATCTATTTGACCAACTGCAAGGGGCGAACTATTTTTCCAAAATTGATCTGAGATCCGGATATCACCAGTTACGAGTACTAGAGGAGGATGTGCCGAAGACAGCCTTCCGAACTCGTTACGGACACTACGAGTTCATGGTGATGCCATTCGGAATGACCAATGCGCCCGCAATTTTCATGGATCTGATGAATAGAGTATGCCGACCTTACTTGGATCAGTTCGTCATCGTTTTCATTGACGAAATCCCGATCTACTCCCGAAGTAAGGAAGAGCATGGCGATCATCTGCGACAAGTTCTAGGGACATTACGAAAGGAGAAACTTTATGCGAAGTTCTCGAAATGTGAATTTTGGATCCGAAGAGTCGAATTCTTAGGACACGTGGTGAGCGAAGAGGGAATCCACGTGGACCCATCCAAAATTAAAGCCATTGAGAACTGGTCAGCACCGAAGACGCCTACAGAAATTCGTCAATTTCTAGGCCTCGCTGGCTACTACCGCAAGTTCATACAGAACTTCTCCCGAATAGCGAAACCTCTTACAACCTTGACCCAGAAAGGCATGGCCTTTGACTGGGAAGAGAAACAAGAAAGAGCGTTCCAAACGCTCAAGCGAGCCTTGTGCACCGCGCCAATACAATCCCTCCCCGAAGGGATAGAAGACTTCGTAGTCTATTGCGATGCATCAAATCAAGGGCTCGGGTGTGTTCTGATGCAGCGAGGTAAGGTCATTGCCTACGCCTCGAGACAGTTGAAGACACACGAGTTTAACTACACGACCCACGATCTTAAACTGGGAGCAGTGGTGTTTGCTCTGAAGATCTGGAGACATTACTTGTATGGAACGAAAAGCACTATCTTTACCGACCACAAGAGCTTACAACACATTTTCGATCAGAAGGAACTCAACATGAGACAACGACGGTGGGTCGAGCTACTCAGTGACTACGAATGTGATATTCGTTATCATCCAGGTAAAGCCAACGTAGTAGCAGACGCCCTAAGTCGGAAGGAATATTCTGGTCGCAAAGTCAAGTCATTGTCAATAACCATCCATTCACACTTGTCTAAGAAAATTCAGGAGGCCCAACTTGAAGCCATGAAACCTGAGAATGTGACGAGTGAATCCCTTAGAGGAATGGACAAGAATTTAGAAGCCAAGGGTGACGGAGCCTTATTTTTTCATGAACCGGATCTGGACACCGAAGCACGGTGGTTTCCGAGACTTGGTCATGACCGAGGCACACAACACTCGGTATTCCGTCCACCCAGGTTCAGATAAAATGTATCTGGATCTTAAAAAGCTATACTGGTGGCCTAATATGAAAGCAGAGATTGCTACCTTCGTAAGTAAATGCCTTATTTGTGCAAAGGTTAAGGTCGAGTACCAGAAGCCCTCTGGTTTACTGCAACAACCAGAGATTTCAGAATGGAAGTGGGAGTGGATCACTATGGATTTCATAACCAAGTTGCCCAAGACAACGGGTGGACTTGATACCATATGGGTCATCGTCGATAGATTGACCAAGTCTGCACACTTCCTGCCTATCAAAGAAACTGACAAGATGGAGAAACTTACGAGAACATACATTAGGGAAATCGTGCGGCTACATGGTGTACCTATGTCCATTATCTCCGATAGAGATAGTAGGTTCACCTCAAGATTCTGGCAGTCACTACAACATTCCCTAGGAACAAGGCTGGACATGAGCACCGCCTACCATCCACAGACCGACGGACAGAGTGAGAGGAACATCCAAACACTGGAAGATATGTTGTGAGCCTGTGTGATTGACTTTGGAAAGGCATGGGATACTCATTTACCCCTTGTCGAATTTTCCTATAATAACAGTTATCACACGAGCATTAAGGCTGCTCCATTTGAAGCCCTCTACGGCCGAAAGTGCAGATCCCCTCTGTGCTGGACTGAGGTGGGTGATACCCAATTAGCCAGGGGCAAGCTTCCGACACTACTCTCACCGGTCCGGAGATCGTTCGGGAAACGATAGAGAAAATCGTTTAGATCCGTGAATGATTGAAAGCCTCTAGAGACCGACAGAAGAGCTACGCTGATAAACGAAGAAAACCTTTGGAATTTCAGGTGGGAGACCGAGTCCTTCTCAAAGTCTCACCCTGGAAAGGCTTGATACGCTTCGGCAAGCGTGGGAAGCTTAATCCGAGGTACATAGGGCCTTTCGAGATTCTTGCAAGAGTCGGCCCCATAGCTTACAAACTCGACCTACCCGACGCACTTCGTAACGTACATTCTACATTCCACGTATCTAACTTGAAAAAGTGTCTGTCCGACGAGACTCTTGTAATCCCACTCGACGAGATCGAGATCAACGAGAGCCTCAACTTAGTGGAAGAACCAGTAGAGATCATGGACCGTGAGGTCAAGCAGATGAAGCAAAGTCGTATCCCTATCGTGAAGGTTCGCTGGAACGCCAAGCGAGAACCGAAATTCACTTGGGAACGCGAGGATCAGATGAAACTGAAATACCCTCATCTTTTCGCTTAATTATTTGTAACTTATTATTTGCTTAAATTCTAATTTCGGGACGAAATTCCTTCTAACGGGGGGATGATGTGACAACCCAAAATTTCCATTTTGTACGAACATTATCTATTCAATAGAAGCTAGTCCAGTTTCAATGAATTTCAGACTTTTCCGAATAAGTTTGTGTACATTAGGGTTTATGTTTAAGGAGATATAAGGAGAGTGGATGCTCATGGGTTTGTGAAACTTGAGCCTTTCAAAACTTCATAATGTTAGAGTCTAATTCCGGAATAAAAATATTTTCTGCCAAAATATTTCAGGACTATAAATAGATTTCTGAACTAAATTCATTTATTATTCACATTTCCAACTAGAGAAAAGCCATTTTCTCTCTCACGGATCTTCAGGTTTTCATCCCAAATCATGAGTCCACTTCCCTATTTGTGTTTTAATGCTTGTTTTATGCTTAATAACATAGATTGCATGTCAAATATATGTGATTCGGGAGTTTACCGCCCAAGAATGTTCTTGGGGAGTAAACTCCAAAACGAAGCTTAAGAGCTATCTAGTCCCATTTCCTTGTTAGGTAACTAGTTTAGGATAATATGTATGATCATTTAAGGCTAGAAAACAATCAAGAACACCTAGCTTTAGGTGTTTACGGCCCAAGAGTTTCTTAGACCGTAAACACCAAATTCAAGGGCTTAAATGTGCCCTAATCACTCCTAAAAGCCTTAGACTTTAATCCTCAAATACTTCTAACTAATTTGGAGACATTAACACATCAAAAACACCCCTTAAAGGGAGTTTACGGCCAAGGAATTACTCTTGGGCCGTAAACACCAAGTAAGGGCACCAAAGTGTGCCTAGGGTCCTCCATAGCCTTAATCAAATGCCTAGAAATTATCCTTCTTGTGCAAGAGACTTGAAAGAATTAAAACACCCATCCCATGAGAGTTTACGGCCGTAAACTCTAAGGGATATGGTCTTTTGGCCGTAAACTCCTCAAAGGAGTATTCTAATGCCCTAAACTACCCAAAGGATTAAACCACCAAGCTAGGCTTATTCTAGAAATCATTTAGCACTTCAAAACATACATTACCACCAAGATTGGAGTTCACGGCCATAAACTCAAGGGTTTACGACCGTAAACTCCTTGTGTGGGGTTTATTGGGTAGTAAACTCTTATATAAAGCCCTTTGGTACATTAAACCCCTTTAGCCTTGTCCCATAACAACCTAGAAGCAACCCTTAGGACCTTTAACACTTATACAAAGTGTTTACATGTTACTGAGTCTCCCAACTTATTTTATTAAGTTATTATTTGGCTAATTAGTTATATATATATATATGCTCATTATATGATAACTAGGCTCGTGCGTGTGAACAAGTCTCCGTTTGCCACCTAGCACGGTATCCGACACTTCAACCCAATCCACTCACCACAAGTGAGTTCAGACCCCTTTAATTAACCTTTGAAATACTTTTAAATGTTTTAAATACTTTTATGGGGGGAATACAAGTTAAATACTTATAGTTATTGCATCAATTGCATGTGATTGCATCAATCACATGTGATTAATAACTAGAAATCTAAGGATTTTATCACCGTTCAAACTGTTTTGCGACAAAATGTTTTACAAACTCTTTTACTTATCAAATGCTTTTATTGAACTTTATTTTACTTCTTATAAATTGCATGCCCATATATGTATAGATATATAAGCAATGTTTAAAGGGCTTAGGAAGGCCATCCGCCCTATTTCCTTTTTCTCGATTTGGATGTGGTCTGGTGGGATTTAGGGTGACCGTCCGAAGGTCGTTTCAATATTACTTATATATCAAATGTACATATATAGACATAAAAGTACTTCCATATTCATGCGTATTAGACACATCATTAGTAAGTTACCATCGGGGTAACACAGGATCATACTACTATAATTTCTAGATCAAGGAGTCAGTTCATTCATGAGTATTTACATTACATTACTATGAGAACATATACAACTATACTAGAAAGAGAACATATACAACTATACTAGAAAGAGAACATATACAACTATACTAGGAAGAGAACATATACAACGATACTAGAACAAGTAACATTACATTACATATACATGAATACGTTAACAATTATGATCCACTGTGTCGGAGCATGCCTTAAATGTCATGGCCCGAGTTGTAGCCAGAATTCTCTTGGAGGGAGAGCGTGAGTTTGCGTATAGATCTATACTGGATTGACTATCCTACACCTTGTTGCTAACTACAGCCGGACCTACAGGTCTGCGGGTGCCAAACGTCAATTACGTTATTACGACCATTCGTATGTCGGTGTTACCAGTCGATAGTATGGTGCAATTTATCACATTATACCTTAATATAAATCCGGTTTAAGGTAGTTAGTACAACAGTAGTTCCTATAATACAACACTACTGTACTACAATGATTCACCCATTACATAAATGAAAGTTACATTTGGGAAATTACACACTTTTACAACAAACGAGCATACAAAACAGTTAAGCCTTGGTAGAAGGCTACTTTAATAGAAAATATAGGTTTTTCTGAGAAGTTCAAACTTTTACAAACATTTACTTACATTTTACAAACTTACACTTGAGACAGGTTCAAACGTTTTTGATAACAAACATCGACACTAAAATACTTATGAACTCACCAGCTTAATGCTGATAAACTCTTTCAAAATAACTTGTACTCTCAGGTCATCAATAGACAGGTACCGAGGCCAGCTTTTGAGAAGATGGAGCGCATCCAAGACTCATCTTATTATTTTGATTTACATTATTTTTGGTGTCTATAACTGTACAGAACACGCTTGTATTAAAATTATATATTTAATGCAATGGATGATGTTGTTTGCTTATTTACATTTACTGTGTTGTGATACTTTACATGACGTCCTCCACCCCAGAACGTTTTTGCCGTTCTTGGTTTTGGGGTGTGACATAAAAGCATTTATAAACATTTAAAAAGGTTAGTTAAGGGGTAGGAACTAACCTGTAGTGAGTAGATGGGATGGAAGTGTCGGACAAGTGCTTGGTGTCAAGTAAAGAATTGAACACACACAATGATCCTAATAACATATAAAGACATATGTATATATATAATTAGTGATATAACACTAATTAGACAAGTATAAACACCCTAATGTGTGGAAAACAATTTGGTCAAAGTGTTAGGAGTCCATTAGGTTGTAACTGTGACAATAGTCAAATTTGGGTCAAGTCTAAGTCGAACAAAGTCATCGAGTCAAACCGGTCAACTCAATTAAACCTTGTATACTAGGGTTTGTGTTATGTAATTACTGTATAACTCACTATTTTAATGAGAAAACATCACTTGGAAAATTCGTGTGTTTAATTTTCCTTAGCCTTAGTGCTAAACAATGAACAAAAACAATAAAACAATGTTGCATACTCATCGGGAGTGTGTAAGATCCTAAAACATGGCTTAACGGGGTTCACGGACCTTGCGTTGCGGAGCCAAACACTCATAATTGTCACACATGAAACCTCTCTCAATCATTTTCACTCTATCTCTCTCTATTGTCAAATCTCTCTAAGTATGCGAAATCTCTCCCAAATATCTCTTTGTATGAGAAATCTCTCCAAGAATGTCAAATCTCTCCCAAATCTCTCCTAAGTATGTGAAATCTCTCCCAAATATCTCTTTGTATGAGAAATCTCTCCAAGAATGTCAAATCTCTCCCAAATCTCTCTAAGTATGTGAAATCTCTCCCAAATATCTCTTTGTATGAGTAATCTCTCCAAGAATGTCAAATCTCTCCCAAATATCTCTCTGAATGCCAAATCTCTCCAAGTATGTCAAATCTCTCCCAAATCTCTCTCAACTTTCTATAATCACTCGGGGCATCCCGACCCTCGAATTTGGCGAAAACAGCCCAAAAACGAAAGTCTACGTGAAAAACGGACTTAAGGAGCCGAAACTCCTCTTAGGAACCGAAACCCCTCTCAAGGAACCGAAACCCTCTCAGGAACCGAAACCTCTTAGGAGCTGAGACCCTCTCAATCGAAATGGACCGAGTGCTCTGTTTATTTCGGTCTCCTGATCATTCCAAACCGAACCTGACTTCGGCTCCCCTTCTCACCTTCGGTCAGAGGAGACTCAACTTCGATACGAGAGGCGAACCTGCGCATCCGAGGACTTGAGCTTCTGTCCGAGGAGCAAGCCTGCGCATCCGAGCCCCACTCTCGGTTCCTCCTCCTGCTCTCGGTTCCTTCTCATGCTCTCGGTTCTAGTGGCTAGGACCGAACCCTCGGCCAGAACTTCGGATTTTGACAGTTTTCACCCGATTTTCAATATCTTTAGCGTTTTGAGCCCGTTTTTCGAGATTTTAACACGGGATTTTCTCACAAACTCATATTTTTAACATAATAAGCCCCAAATATTCATATTTTAATTATATTTTGAGGAAAATCCTTGTCTAAGAATAAAATCTAGTAGGTAAGATCTATGGGTGGAGTGTTGACTTTGCCTTAGTGTATGACACAAGCAACCTCCCCATACCTCCATGGTACAACCCCTTGTCCTTCCACCATACCTAAGTCATGCTAATGTACTTTATCATCATTTCCAGCCATTTCCCACGTTCTTAGAGCTGCAACATCCACCCTCTCTCCTCACTTCACTCATTTTCTCTCATTTTCACCACAAGATCAAACACTTTTCTCTCAACTCTTCTCTCTCAATTTCGAGATTTCCAAGGCTTTCCTTCTATTTTTGGTAAGTATCTTCATTATCCTTATGATTTTTACACTTCCTTCTACTCTAATCATAGATTGATTACACAAATATCGTCATATTTGTGTTAGATCTTCGAATCTTCAAGCACCTCCCAAGTGTTCTTGAGTTGAGAACTTCTTTTCTCCATCATCCATCTACTGAAATCACTCAAGGTGAGTTCATACCCCTACATTTTCATGTTTTCTCAAGTTTTTAGGGGGGGGAATACAAGTTAAAACACCAAGAAGATAACTAAATTTTTCTAACAGCCCTCATCAGAAAAGTTCGACTCCATTCACGAACTCTTTTGGGCAACTTAAACATTTTTGTTTTCAAAACTGTTTTAGGTGTAAGTAGCTCCAGTTCTTAGCTTTAAAATGACTACTTGCACATCTCCATACGATTTTTCTACAATTTATGGTGATTTTTACAAAACTGTTTATCATTTCAAACATCAATCCGGACCAGTCTGTGATTATGGACTTGGTCACACAAGTTAGAGGTCACTAAAAATTATGGAAAACTTTATGAACTAACTAGACTTATTTTCCAAACTCTCAGAAGTTATAGAACTTGATTTGGACATCTTATGATTTTTCTACAAATTTTCCAATAACAGTTACAGAAAATGTTATTAATAGAAAAACACTATAAATTTCATTTCACCTTGTAACATGTTGAGCAAGGTATATATATCATTATGTGATTATGTGTTGTTGCAATATATGACATTTTTGTATTTGTATCTAGATATACAACAGTTAACAAAGGGATTTTTACTAGATAATGCATAGAAATAACCAAGTGTTATAATTAAAGTACACCCATTGCATACAAATGTTTTATTAAACTATGTTAAGTATAGTTTATGTACTATACTATTTCTACCCTTGTTTTGATAAACTATAATAGGTATAGTTTATGATACATTACAAATACATGTATTTCAGAAGGGTACATTTATACAAAAGGGAACTTTCATTACGTTAAGTGTAAATTCGTTAATGACTTTGTGAGACATCCCCTTCGCATTAATCATAAGTCCTGTAGTGTAACCAGAGTCTCCTGGATGGAGAGCGTGATAGTTGTATATGTTGGATTAGTGTCTAAGTCCATAACTATTTTGGTATGTACTTGACCCGATGGTGCATGGTCCTTTTGGGTTGCCTTCACCAAAGCAACTTGATAGGATGAATTATGGAGAGAAAGGATTAAATATGATTTATTAATATATTATGGGAATAATATATTAAAGGAGAAATCATATTGTTTAATTAATATTAGTCAATAATTAATTAGTAATTAGTTTTGTGACTAAAAGAGATTAATTAAATTTAAGGGACTGGAATTGTAATTATAAGATAATTGCAATTTGGGCCATGGATTGCCTTATATTATAAGGTGGACGAATTTTATGGGGGAAGCCCATATGAAATCGTCCAAGGCCTTATGGAAAGGGCTCCATGGGTTGCTTAGGGCTTAAACATCCAAATTAGGGTTTCCTTGTTAGATAACCCTAATTGCCTCACTATATATAGATCCCTTAAGGACCAAAAACGTGGCTAAGCTTCTTGCTAGGGTTTGACACGAGTTTTGGTAGCCTCCATCCTCTCTCCTCTTCATCCTCTTGCTTATGGTGTTTGTGAACCATTAGAGGAGTGACACTTGTGACTCTAAGCCTTCCAAAGTCAATTCAAGGAGATTTGGGATTGTTATTGCTACATAACAATCAAGGTAACATTATAAACCTATTCGCATGTTAATATGATTATTTGAAAGCTAGAATTAGGGTTTATAGTCTTGGATAACTTGCATGTACAATAGAGAAACCTAGATCCAAGCATTAGGGTTTGTATGAGCACATAGGATGTCTTATGACCAAAACCCATCAGTGGTATCAGAGACATGATTGGTTTCTATTGTATTGATGCCTTGTATGTTTGAAAAATTCATTTTTTGTGGTTCTGCCTCCTGAACTCGGTGAGTACCACAGTGTACTCGGCGAGTAGGCCTCAACTCGGCGAGTATAGTGTGGTACTCGGCGAGTTCGAGCGTCAGATGGAGCTATATCCGGGATTTCTTGCTGTTTTTCCTTAAGGGTAGTTACCTTATCATGTTAGATCAATATAAATTCGATTTTATGATATATTTGACTGTATTATTGATCTAATTAAAGATATTTATCAATTAATAAAATATCTATTTCCTTATATGATAATTGATTAGTTATTTTGATTAAATTGGTAAATTATTTTGCAAGAAATCATTAGATAAATCAAATATGGATAATTATGTAATTAAATGTTAATTTAAATTATTTGTTATTTGATCCTTGTTGTTATGAAAAGTTTCATATTTTCCCTTTAGGTTTTATAGTTTAAATTTGAACCCAAATGTTTTGTTGTTTTGAAATTTAAATAGTTGAAACCCTAATGTTTTGAAAAAGGTTTCAAAACTTGCCCTCAAGTTTTGGAATTTAAAAATTTTGATTAATAGTTTAATTTTGATGTATATTTAAAACCCTAATGTTTTGAAATGTTTCAAAACTTGCCCTCAAGTTTTGGAATTTAAAAGTTGATTAAAAGTTTAATTTAGAAATGTTAAATTCTAAAAACTTAGTATTGTTTCGAAAAAGTTCAAATCACACCCTTATGGTTTTATTAATTAATTAAAGTGTATAATTAAAAGAAGTTTAATAAATCCATAAAGAGTTTAGGTTTACAATTTAATTGAATTAAAAGTATAATTGTTAAATTAGACCACCTAATATTTTAAAAGTGTAAAATACACCCTATAATATATATATATATATATATATATATATATATATATATATATATATATATATATATATATATATATAACATTAAAAGTCTAACATTATATATATGTATGAGTAAAAGTCAGTCTTACCGTTAGTAGGCCTCATTCACGAAGCTGGTCTATAAGGGGTGTTTAAGGAAATTGCATATAATATGACGATTGAATGGGTATCCACTCTTACCCACCGCACTCTTGACTAGTGGAGGGTCGTTAGCCGAATGGGTAGGATAGGACGAAACCTTCCATTATAAGTATAATGAGGTATAAAAGTAACTAAATGTTTTCATAAAATTCCCAATCTTAGTTACTTAGGAAAAAGTGAATTGATGCAATTCCATGAAATTACACTTTGTGCCCTCGCGAAGACGTTAGTGGAGCGTGTTTGGTTAACCGGCACACTAAATGGTTCTAAGCAAAGGTAGCAAAGGGTGACTCAATGTTTGTCATAGTTCGGTGGAGCGTGTGTGGTTTACCGGCACATCGAATAGGTGACTGTAACATGTGAGGACGCGATATAAGTTTGCATGGTTATTCACACCCGCTTTGTGATCCTCGGCATCCCAGTCACAAACAAGAGGGGCATATCGAGATTTAAACATGTCGTTGAAAGTTCAATGAACCTCAAAGAATCTAGGAGTTTTCATAGATTTAAAACTTAAATTTCTTTTTCGTTTTTCGTGGTGGAAATTAGTGAATCGTCATTCACTTACCTTCAAATATTCTGCAATTAGGGTTACGGCATCCCTCTCCCGAGTTGTAGAATATTGTGTTGGGTCCTAGCCTTAGTATTTCATTTGGGTGATTTACTAAGGACTCAATCAATCAACTGACTTGAATTCGTATTCTCCCGTTTTGTAGATGTCAAAGTTCGACAACTATGGTCTTCCAAAATCCCGTGGAACAAGCTTTCCACATGAAGATGATATTCCACGATTCAATCGAGGAACAAGAAATCATGCTTCACTTCCTCCACCTCCTCCAATTATTCTCCCTAATCCACAAGTTCGAAGACTTGAAAAGTTCAAGCTCACTCATGGCCTTTTGGCAAGTAAACATAAAGAAGGAAAGTCGGTGTGTGCACACGTCCAAGGGATGAAGTCACACATTGATAGGTTAAGAATGTTGGGATCCATTGTCTGTAAGGAGATGGCTGTTGATTGGGTTCTTCAATCACTTCCTAACTCGTATAGTGAGTTCGTAAGAGAGTACTATACGATGAACCGCGACGTGACCCTTATAGATCTCACCTATATGCTTATTGCTGCTGAATCAGCAATGGTTTGGCACAATAGAAAAGCAAAGTTGATTGGTGAATCGGCCTTCAAGACCTCTATGGATATAGACGATGGCAACGAAAGACATGCTATGATCGAAAAGTTTGATCATAAGAGAAAGGCAATGTATGAAGTAGTTCCATGTCCTGTTCCAAAAGAGTCAATCTGCTTTTATTGCCAAGAGAAAGGGCATTGGAGACGAAGCTGCCCCATTTACCTAAGAGATCTAAGAGATGGGAGAGTCAAAACGTATGGCTCTAATTTAGGTAAAATCCATTAACTAACTCTTTTAAGCTTCGTTCTAGATTCTTAATACATAATGTGATAAGATTACAATTGATGTTTTGTAGGATCGAAGAAAAGAAAGGAAGCTTAAGGGAAGAAGTGAGCAGAATCTAACCGTGAAGAAATGGATTTCGATCGCATTACTTGAAGATTAGATTCTAGAGCTAATACTTAGAGTTAGAATTAGATTGCTAAGAAAGATGTATTAGCATAGTTTTTCAATGAATTGCATTGTAAAGACAAAATTTTTCCGCAATAAAATAAATTTTGATTTTATATTATTTATTTATCCTTGCAATGGAGTATATGAAAAATTGATGTTTGAATGTGTTGGATTAATGTCTAAGTCCATAACTATATTTGGTATGTACTTGACCCGACCCGGCATGGTCCATTTGGGTTGCACTTCACCGACACAATTTTATGGATAATCTTTTGAGAATAGTATGTTTATGATTAATATTAATATATTATAAGTTCTAATATATTATTATGGAATCATATTATTTAATTAGTATTGATCAAGAATTAATTTATAATTAATTAAGTGATCAAAAGGAACTAATTAAATATAGACTCTTATATATATATGGAATGGGCCAAGTTCATTTAGGTTGGGCTAAGCTTTCATGGATAGTCCATGGAGTGTTTAACCCATGGATCCTAGGAAATGAAAGGTCATGGGTATTAGGGTTTAACCCTAATCCTCCACGCTATATAAAGATGTCCTTGGTTGGTGAAATTGGCACTAGTGTGGTACACTAAGAAGGGCTAGCCAATTTCACTAAAGAGAATCAAGTATCTATATTCTCTAAAGTCTTCCAAGGTGTTTTTGGTGATTTGTGATTCCATTTGAGGCTTCCACACTATTGGGGCTAAGCTCTTAAAGCTTGAAGACATCAAGCTACATCAAAAGGTATGTCATCTAACTAGTACTTTGTAGTATAAGAACTTCATAACATGCTAGTTAGGATTAAAGCCTTGGAAAGTTCTTATTTGCATGTATAATAGAGAAAACATAGATCCAAGGTTTATAGGGTTGCATGTACACCATAGGAGTGTTAGAATGCTCAAAACCCAACAGTGGTATCAGAGCCTAGGCTTGTTTTCTTGTTATACTTGCAAAACTGCTTAAAAAATCGAAATTGTTGCTGTCTGATCATCAGACTCGGCGAGTCCATCAGGAGACTCGGCGAGTCCATGCCTAAAAAGTGATCAAATCGATCCAACTCGCCGAGTTGGTTCATGCACTCGACGAGTTGGACCCCCAAACAGCATAAATTCGACTTTTTTGGCTGGAATTGGACTAGGAACATTACCCTAAGATGTTTTGAACTTATAAACTTGTTTTTGAAGTGGTAATGTTCATGCTAATCCAATTTCAAAGATAATTGTCAATAGATTCATGTTTTGTATTAGTTTAAGGTTTAGACTAATTACATGAAAAAGTTTGATTTGAATTATCTTGTTCTTATGAGTTGCTTAGATTAATAGAAAAGTTGAGTGAAATAGTTGTTTTCAATCCAAATTAATCTAAGATTTGATTCTAAAATGTGTTTTTGTAACTTGTCCTCAAGTTATATGAAAAGTCATATTTAAGTTTCATAAAACTCATAAAAGTTGGCAATGGTTACAAAAGATGAAGAGTCTTGTCCTTAAGTTATGGAGGTTCGAGAGTCACTTCATTAAGTAATAAAATATGTAACCTTAATTAATTCCATAAGTTATAAAATAAAGAAAAAGTTAATTCTTTTATTAGTTTAAAGTCTTCCATAACTTGTCTTCAAGTTATGGAACTTGAAGAGTTTTTGGATTAAAACTACTTTAAACACATAAGTTATGGAATTAATTAGTTTTGAATAGTTTCAAAACTTGCCCTCAAGTTTTGGAATTTGAAAAGTTTTCACTTATGAATACTTTAATTCCAAGTTAGCCCTTAGAATTTTAAAGAGTTAAAATTCAACCCTTATAATTTATAATATTATAAGTTAATAATATATATATATATATATATATATATATATATATATATATATATATATATATATATATATATATATATATATATATATATATATATGTATAAGAGTAAAGTCAGTCTTACCGCTAGTACGCCTCATTCACGAAGCCGGTCTATAAGGTGGGTATAAGGTTGTTGCCTATAAAATGGCAACTTAATAGGTGTCCACTCTCACCCACCGCTTGCTTGACTGGTGGAGGGTCGTTAGCCGAACGGGTTTGACAGGACTATAATTCTTCCTTCATTAAAAGTATTAATGATAAATACTAAGTAACTAAACTCTTAATAATTCCCAATCTTAGTTACTTAGGAAAATGTGAATAAGGTGCTAATCCATGAAATTACACTTTACACTTTGTCTAAGTCGTTAGTGGAGCGTGTGTGGTTAACCGACACACTAACTTGGACTTAACAAGGTAGGTAAAGGGTGACTTAATGTTTATCATAGTATCGATGGAGCGTGTGTGGTTAACCGGCACATCGATTGAGGGGTAAACACTTAAGGGTACCAAGTAATTTGCATGGTTACTTCACACCTTGTTTTGTGATCCTCGGCATCCCAATCACAAAACCTGAAGGGCACACTCGAGATTGAAACATGCCATTGAACAACTCAATGAATCTCAAAGATCTAGGAGTTTCAAAACCAATTAAAACCTAATAATACATTTCGTTTATCTTGGTGGAAATTGGTGAATCGTCATTCACCTACCTTCAAATATTTTATAGCTTGGATTACGGCATCCCTCTTCTAAGTTATAAAATAGTTTGTTGGGTCCTAGCCTTAATATTTCATATTGGGTGTCATATTAAGGACTTTAGATCAACTATCTTGCATATCTCCCAAAACATGTCTGGTTTAGACATTTATGATCTTCCCAACTCTCTTGAAACAAGCTTTTCTAAATGAAGATGATGTCCCTTGGAAATCATACTTCTTTCACCTCCTCCAATTATTCTCCCTAACCCACAAGTTCTTGAAAAGTTTAAGGTCACTCAAGCTCTATTGGTAAGGCAAGGTCTAGGTGTGATCACATCTTGGAGATGTAGTCACATATTGACAAGCCGGGAGAGTTGGGTGTCAAAGTCTTGAGAAAGTTGGTGGTTCAATCACTTTCTAAGTCACATAGTGAGTTCCTTTAGGACACCTATGAAACAGACTATGACAAGACCCTTAATGATCTTATCTATTTGTTAAGATCAACTTCCTTAAAACTTGATGGACATTAACAATAGTAACACAGGAAATCCAGAAAAGCATTCTCTTCCCAATGGAAAGGGATCGACCATAGTCAACTCGGTTGACCAAATGGTAAAGAGAAAAGCTAAGTCTGTGATAGTCCCGTGTACCATTATCAAATGGTCCATATGTTTATATTGCCAAAGAAAGGGGCATTAGTTGCGAAGCTACCAAATTTACCTAAGGATGTTAAAGTCAATAAGTTTGACTCTACTTCAGGTAAAGTCCACTATCTAACTCTGCTAAGTTTCTATTCTGAGATTCTTGATACATGATGTGACTGGGTCACATGGTGATGTTTTCAGAATCAAAGAAAAGTGAAGAAACTTAAAGAAAGAATATGCTGAATCTGATCGCATAGATGGATTTCTATCGCGTAGTTTGAAGATCGGATTCTTGAGCTACTTCTTAGGAATTATGAGATATTTCTTAGGAATAGATAACAACAAGTTTTCATATGAATTGTAAGGATAATTTTTCCCGCAAAGTTTTAACTTAAAAGAAAAATTTTTGATTTTATTTATTTTAAAATATCCTTACAATGGCATTTGAGGAAAAATTGTTGCTCATATGATTCCATTAAGAGCAAGAGTGGAAATATGAAATTGATTCTTTCATTTGTGGTAATGTCTAGATTTACCAAATAAGGAAAGATTCTCATCACCCAAGTTTCAATTGGACCGGAACTTGGAATCATGCAAGTTGTATAGCATGATGAATGAGAACTTTCAAGTATTGGAAAATTAAGACTAATTACTTGCTCACATGGATGTGTGAGTCAAGTGAAGTACTAAGGGATCGAGTACACATTCTTGTGCACTGGTCAAGTCCACCACAAAAGATTGATAAAACTATTCGTCATAGTTTACAAAAGCTCAGTAAATACGATTATACTTACAAGCTTAAGTGTAACTCTGAGACATTGGAAAAGGTTCCAATGTAAGGCAGAGCGAATAAGAAGAATCAAATTAGGCAGAAGGATAAAAGTCTCTCAAATCTGAAAAGATGGGAGAGTACTTTAGTATCAGTTTTTGTGATCATCTTAATGATTAAGAAACGATAGCACAATTAGTTCTCGAAGGAAATCTTAGTGCATTCTTATGACTAAGAAGGGGAACTTGAATTGTTAAAATGGTTAAATCAAGAAGATGAGTCATACTTCGTTCCAATACAAGTCTTAGAGTCATACTCCAAGATTGTAACTTGAGTGACATGTCTTAAAGAAGGTTTAAAACACTTGTCAAATGTAAGAGTAAAAGTTTTCTACTCTTGTACATTTGAAATTGGTAAGTTGTGATCTTTTGGATAAAACAAAGACCAACTAAAGCCAATTGTGTGAAGTGTTTGTCTTGATTAGAATCCGCACTATCTCTTGGATGTTTGACAAGGGAGTCTTATAGGTCAAGAGGACAGTGGGAGTCTTAAAAGGTCTTGAAAGTCTCAAGAACTAATCAAGAATAAAACCTGAAGTTCTTCTCTAGCACACGACTTGAGGTTTATAACCTATCGTGTTGACATATTTGTGCCCATTCCAGTTAAAGTCGGCTTTGCATACGAGTTCTTAGAGTTCTCAATTTGTTGCACAACAACTTGGAAGCAATGGCAGGCCCTTGAGCTGCCAGGTGGCAAGAAATTAAGATTGAGTTCAGTCCATATGAGTTTGGATTTGTCATTATCCTTGTCTTGTGACTATGGTTTTGATAATTCACATGGATAAGAACACATACACCATTAAATCTAAGTGTCATAAGGTTTCTCTCCGATTCATGAAAAAGATGGTGAGGAAACACTTTCACTAAGTAGATTTTAGCTAGATAGCAATTGTGATATTTGCATTCTCAAAGTCGTTAGTGGAGCGTGTGTGGTTTACCAGCACACTAACTTGGACTTGTGAGAAGTGGCAAAAAGGTCTAACCATTATGATTACGGCATACCTCTTCATAATTTTTTAGACACACAAGTGTGCTATCTAAGGGAAGGTGTATGATTTTGATAGTTTTATCAAAACAATCTAGTATCAGAAATCTAAACTTTGGTAAGAAAGTCAGCTGATTTCTGAGTACATGTCAAAGCTAGTGGGAGCATAAGTCTTATGCTAATAATCATCATGTTAGTGGGAGCATGATAATTATGATAAGTATTGCAAGTTAGCAATGTTAATTATAGAAAACAAAAGGTTTCAATTGGGAAAGAGTTGTTTTGCTATAATTAAGGGAGATGAAATTATACTTCATCTCAAATCTATAAGCTTAGATCATGAGGCTTTAATCACTTAGTCAAGGATATATATGAATTTCATGTTGGAATGGCTCAACATAAGGAAATTCTGTATATGAGTCCATTATTTGCGTTCTAAAATTCGATTATGATTACGACATCCCTTTTCATAATCTGAATTATGAGAACTTGGCAAATAGAAATGGAAACATTATAGCAAAAGACTGGTTTAGTCTTTATGTGAGACATCATGAATCGTGTCCCATATGCTTCGGATATAGGATCGATTACATGTGCTATATTCATCCTTTCTAAAATTTTCCAAATGTCTAGGGCATTAAGAAGGGAAAAGGTTTAGAACTGGATATGACTAAAAGGATTAAACAATTGTCGAGGACAATCTAAGGTTTACCAAATATTGGTTGCTCAAGGACAGTTGGAAGTATAGTGATAATTCTGGAAGGACCATATTGACATAATCTGTAAGGAGGCAACTCTTGTTCAAAAGTGATAGTCAAAATGGAATCTGGAAATGTTTCAAAGTTCGAATTTTCAATCTGTGTAAGATTAAGGAAACGTAATGCAACAAGGATGTTTCCAAGGAGTTGATCTCCTTTGGAATGCTCTGTAATGTTTGTTGTCAAGTCTTTATGACTTTGTGCATAATCATTACAAGAGGATCAATGCATATAAGTTTAGAATCTAACAGATTTCAGTAAATGGCATGAATTTGGAATTCTTGCATTTGCAATAATGATTTGGGACTGTGAAAAGAGGATCATTGGAGTTATGTTCAATTGATCTAGTTCACAAAGTAAAGATCATAGACAAACATAGTATGCATACTTGGTGTATGGCATGACTAGTGTTTAGAAAACATAGTGTACATGCTTGGAGCATGGGACAACTATTGTTTTAAATTCAAGAATAAAGTTGATAGCTGAAACAGTATACAATGAATAATGTGTAAGCATATGGTGATAAATAAAAGGTGTTTTATTTATATTCATAAGTTCTGAGACCATATTGGATTCGATTATTATTGTGTTTCATTTTGCATGTTTTGACTTCCAGAATAAACTAGGTTATTCTTCCGGAATGACTAAGTTATTCAAACCATCCACAGTCGGTCATATGTTGGAAGTAGATATGAATTAAGACTGTCATGGGTTGGCTTGTAGAGGTCTAAGGTGTTGGACAAAAGGCTACAACACTCATGAGTGCTCATAAGTTCTGAGTATTGGATTCAACCCGCACTCATTGGAATCGCTTCATGGATTTTATCACGAGTGATCATGAGACGATAATATCTTATATTCTTCAAACCTAGAGATATGAGTTATTACTATGACTTGGTTGTACATTGATTGCACGAAAACGCATTTGGTAACTCGGTGCTATAAAACGTGCCTTTGTGTATAATTCAACAAGTAGTAGAACAAGCCATATGATTCGAAGTTTATCCATTCCTTTTACCTTCGGGATAAAAGCGATATCTGTGGGCCCCCCGATGATTTGATGATGACAAATGGAAGTGCTCGGCCGGGCTAGGACTAATTTGATTTGTTCAATTAGTCAGTCGTCATAAATCGGAAATCAGGAAACAACAAATGGACAGAGAGAATGATTATAATCCATGTCTCAGTCCATATGATATCTAGAATGGAGGAATATATGATCCCTTATCTGCTGGACAAGTTCGTTGACAAGATCAGAGTTCGACAGCGGCTTTAAGAGCTACGATTGCCAGTTAGGTTTGAAGTCATACGCAATAATAGTTTTAGACTTATCCAAGTGGGAGACTGTTGGATTAATGTCTAAGTCCATAACTATATTTGGTATGTACTTGACCCGACCCGGCATGGTCCATTTGGGTTGCACTTCACCGACACAATTTATATGGATAATCTTTTGAGAATAGTATGTTTATGATTAATATTAATATATTATAAGTTCTAATATATTATTATGGAATCATATTATTTAATTAGTATTGATCAAGAATTAATTTATAATTAATTAAGTGATCAAAAGGAACTAATTAAATATGGACTCTTATATATATGGAATGGGCCAAGTTCATTTAGGTTGGGCTAAGCTTTCATGGATAGTCCATGGAGTGTTTAACCCATGGATCCTAGGAAATGAAAGGTCATGGGTATTAGGGTTTAACCCTAATCCTCCACACTATATAAAGATGTCCTTGGTTGGTGAAATTGGCACTAGTGTGGTACACTAAGAAGGGCTAGCCAATTTCACTAGAGAGAATCAAGTATATATATTCTCTAAAGTCTTCCAAGGTGTTTTTGGTGATTTGTGATTCCATTTGAGGCTTCCACACTATTGGGGTTAAGCTCTTAAAGCTTGAAGACATCAAGCTACATCAAAAGGTATGTCATCTAACTAGTACTTTGTAGTATAAGAACTTCATAACATGCTAGTTAGGATTAAAGCCTTGGAAAGTTCTTATTTGCATGTATAATAGAGAAAACATAGATCCAAGGTTTATAGGGTTGCATGTACACCATAGGAGTGTTAGAATGCTTAAAACCCAACATAATGTTTCTAGCAATAATGGATTTGGTTCTTATTATGATATTTATGGAAAGTCGAGAATCTACCAAATAGGGAGAGTTTCTCATCGCCCAAGTTTCAATTGGACAGAAACTTGGAATCATGCAACTTGGTTGCACGATGAATGAGAAATTTCATATTTGGAAATTAGACTAATTCATTGACAAAGTGTCAAGCGAAGGACTAGGAGATCAAGTACACAAAGTTGCGTATTGATCAAGTCCACCATAAGAGTAACCAAGATATTCGTAAATATGATTATACTTATAAGATTAAGTGTAATTCGGAATTGATTAAAAAGGGTTTAAATCAATCGCAAAACGAATAAGAAGAATCAAGTAGGCAGAAAGATAAAAGTTTCTCCATTCTAAGAAGAAGGGAGAGTACCTTTTATGCTTTATGATAGGTCTTAATGATTAAGAACCATATCTCAATTGATCCTCTAAGTGAGTCTTAGTACAATTGTATGTATAAGAAGAGGAATCAAGAATTGAAGAAATGGTTAAATCAATAAGTCAATCATACTTCGTTCCAAAACAAGTCTTAAAGTTAAGATTGTAACATTGAGTGAAAAAGTATTAAGAAGGTTTATAACATTCATCAAATGTGGAAAGTTGTGATGTCTTGGATGAGACAAAGACCAACTAGGACCAATTTATGAAGTGTTTTGATAAAAACTACACTAACTCTTGAATATTTGTTTGTCAAGAAATGGTTATTGACAAGAGAATCTTATATGTCAAGGAGTCAGTGGGAGTCTTAATGGTCTTGAAAGGTTTCAAGAACAAATCAAATAAACCTAATCGATCATCACTAGCACACGAGTTAAGGTTTACAACCTATCGTTCTGACATTATTTTGTTTCTGTGCCAATCTAATCGAGTTAATTATGCATGTGAGTCCTATAAGTTCTCATATGAATGCATAAAAGGCAAGGACCTTGATCAATGGAAAGTACATTGATAAGAAAAGGTGAGCTGCTTAACTACTTGGAAGACATGGTGGGCAGCTGAGCTACCATAAGGCAAGAAATCAAGATTAAGAAAGTTCGGTCCATATGAGTTTGAATTTGTCGTAAACTTTGGTTTTAACAAATTCACATGGATAGGAACACATACACCGTTTAAATCTAAGTGTCATAAGATTTCCTCCTTCATGAAAATGATTGTGGGGAAATGCTTTCACTAAGAAAGATTTTAAGAAAATAGTGATTGTAAAATTGCATTCTCGAATTCGATTATGGTTACGGTATCCCTTTCCATAATTTGAATTGTGAGGTTTGGCAATTAGTCTTAATTGTTTAGACACACATATGAACTATCTAAGGCAAAGGTGTATAAGTTCAAGAAGCCTTGATAAAAGATTATCAAAGCACTAAGTATTTGAAACATGAACTTAAGAAATTCAATAAGCATTGTTTTTCTGAAAGTTAAGATGTTTGTGAATACATGTCGAAGCTAGTGGGAGCATAAGTGTTATGTTTTATAATAATCATCATGATAGTGGGAGCATAAATGTTATGAATGTATGATTATTAAGGCACGTATTGCAAGTTGGCAATATTAATTATAGAAAACAAGAGTTATACCTTGCAAAGTAGTAAGGGTTATAAAGTTGTTTTGCTATAATTAAGGGAGAGAATATTATGCTTCATTTCAAATCTAAAGGCTTAGGTTGTGGAATGTTAATAAAATTTAGTCAAAGGTAGTGTGTTCTTAAAATTTCGATTATGATTACGGCATTCCTCTTCACAATTTGAATTTTGAGAACATAGCAAATAAAACATCATGCATCGTGTCCCATACGCTTCGAGTATAGGATTGATTGCAAATGCTTTAATGTTTGACCATTCTAAAATTTTCCAAATGTCTAGCGCATTTAGAAGGAAAAGGGACTAGAATTGGTTTTGACTAAAATAATTAAACAACTATCAAAGGACAATCCAAAGTTCGACGAGGATTGGTTGCTTGTGAGTAGTTGGAAGCATGGTATTGAATGGACCATATCGACATTATTTTGAATAGATAAGATTCTATTGAGAATGAGTTGTCATATGGAAAATATGGAAACGTGTCCATATTGGGAATTGAATATTAAAAAAACTATGACTAGATTAGAAACCTTTATGCAAAAGGATGTTCAAAGGAATGTACTTTGAGTGAGAGACATCATATCTGAGGAATTGTCTTGTAACAATCTCCGATAGAGGACTTTGTAATATCATTGGCAATAGTCTTTGTGACTTTGGTGCAGTGACATTACGAAAGGATAGTTGCATAGAATGTTAGAATCTAGCATATTCTATAAGTAGCAAGAATTTGATATTCTTTAACTTATGAAAAATGGATTTGGAGTTGTGAAATGAAAATGATTGGAAATGTGTTCAATTTGATCTATTTCACAAAGTGAGAACCATAGGTAAACATTGTGTGCATGCTAGGAGCATGGGACAAGTGTAATAATTCAAGTAAGAAGTTGATTACCCGAAACGACAAATAATGAGTAATCGATATGGTGATAAATAAAAGGGGTTTTATTTATACTCAAAGGCCTGAGGCCATATGGGATTAGT
Organism: Lactuca sativa; assembly: GCF_002870075.4. NCBI lineage: Eukaryota > Viridiplantae > Streptophyta > Magnoliopsida > Asterales > Asteraceae > Lactuca > Lactuca sativa. The sequence goes on along the minus strand of NC_056623.2, from coordinate 212,921,685 downwards.
ATTATTCTTGTGTTTCAAATTTGCGTGTTTTGACTTCCAGAATAATTGAATTTATTAAGAATAATCGAGTTATTCAAACGGGCCACAGTCGTTCATATGTTGGAAGTAGATATGAATGAAGACTGTCGTGAATTGGTGTGTGGATTGTCTAAAAGAGTATTAGACATAAGCAAATGTTTGCTGCAACGTTCATGAGTGCTTATGAATATGATTTGAGCATTGGATTAAACCCACGCTCACTTGGATCACTCCATGAATTGTATTACGAGTGATTGGTGAGACGATAACATCTTATATTCTTGAAACCGAGATGTGTGAGTTATATCTTGCAAATCGGTTGCACATTGATAATATGTAAACACACTAGTAACTTGGTGTTATAAAACATATTATTGTGTGTGATTTGGTGAGTGAGTGCAAGCAAGCATTGTATCAAAGTTTATCCTTCCTTTTTATCCAAAGTAGGATAAAAGCGATATCTTTGGGCCCCTCGATGATTTAGTGATGACAAACGTAAATGCTCGGCCGGGCTAGGGCTAATTTGATTTGTTCAATTAGTCAGTCGTCATAAATCGGGAATCGAGATATAGTACAAATAGAATGATTTGAAATCATATCTCATATGATATCTAGAATGGAGGAATATATGATCCCTTATCTAAAGGACACGCGTATCTGATAGGATCAGAGTTGACAGCGGCTTTGGAAAGCTATGATTGCAGATCAGGATCTGAAGTCATACACAAAATAGTTGTTAGATTTATCCAAGTGGGAGACTGTTGGATTAGTGTCTAAGTCCATAACTATTTTGGTATGTACTTGACCCGATGGTGCATGGTCCTTTTGGGTTGCCTTCACCAAAGCAACTTGATAGGATGAATTATGGAGAGAAAGGATTAAATATGATTTATTAATATATTATGGGAATAGTATATTAAAGGAGAAATCATATTGTTTAATTAATATTAGTCAAGAATTAATTAGTAATTAGTTTTGTGACTAAAAGAGATTAATTAAACTTAAGGGACTGGAATTGTAATTATAAGATAATTGCAATTTGGGCCATTGATTGCCTTATATTATAAGGTGGACGAATTTTATGGGGGAAGCCCATATGAAATCGTCCAAGGCCTTATGGAAAGGGCTCCATGGGTTGCTTAGGGCTTAAGCATCCAAATTAGGGTTTCCTTGTTAGATAACCCTAATTGCCTCACTATATATAGATCCCTTAAGGACCAAAAACGTGGTTAAGCTTCTTGCTAGGGTTTCACACGAGTTTTGGTAGCCTCCATCCTCTCTCCTCTTCATCCTCTTGCTTATGGTGTTTGCGAACCATTAGAGGAGTGACACTTGTGACTCTAAGCCTTCCAAAGTCAATTCAAGGAGATTTGGGATTGTTATTGCTACATAACAATCAAGGTAACATTATAAACCTATTCTCATGTTAATATGATTATTTGAAAGCTAGAATTAGGGTTTATAGTCTTGGATAACTTGCATGTACAATAGAGAAACCTAGATCCAAGCATTAGGGTTTGTATGAGCACATAGGATGTCTTATGGCCAAAACCCATCAATATATAGATCTATATTGGGCATGACAAACCCACACCTGAGCTACATGCAACAGCTAGACTAGCAGGTCTGAGGTGACAAATGTCATAACAGTTCCGACGCCTGAAGAACGTCGTTTTCAGGCCATCTAGGTCATAACATGGTTATAATAGCTCACAGAAAGTATTAACAAACATAAGAATTTACGGGAATTTCATTGGCATCATACGCGTTATGTTGAATTAAACTCATATTATTTTCTGTAAATAAGGAAGATTACTTATACGTTGCGGTCTTTGTATATTTTTAAGACTACAGTACACATTTTTAAGGAAAATTATCGGAATTTTATGGAACAACCATACATTTACGAGACAAGGTTTTCATAAATTGCATACAAAAGCTTATGAACTCACCAACCATTGTGTTGACACCTTTTTCAAACAACTTGTATTCTCAGGAAATCACTAAACAGGAAATCAAGTGCATTTTGAGGATGGGACGTTAAGGCATCAAACATTTCATATTTTGTCAACATATTGTAATTGATTTTGAAACATGTGATACCTACAATGATGTAACCTTTTCAATTATATATATGTTGGTTGTGCTTGCTTAAATCACTATTGCATTTGTTGTTATAATACTACACATGAAGTCCTCCACCCCTGGATGTTTCCGCCATCCTTGGTTTGCGGGTGTGACAGCAACAAAGGAGTGCAAGACATTGTATTTGAGTTTATGGTCTATGGACCATACTTAATGGAGTTTACGGCCCAGGGGAGTTTACTCCTAGTCGTAAACTCTCTAATGGGTCTCCATTTGAGGCTTAACGGCAAGATGTCTTAAGTGGTTAAGCGTTTCAAGGCTAAACAAGAGGGTAGGTGAGTTTAAGGTCCAAGAATGACCTTAACTTGTGTTTACGGCCTGGAGACCACTTCCCCATGAGTTTACGGCCGTAAACTCATGGTGGGAAGTACAATTTCGTTGCTTGAAGTCCCTAGTTCAATGGGGTATGGTTCTAGACTAAGTTCCAAGGCTTGGTAAGGGACTAGGTGCAAATTTGCCCCATTTATAGGGGTTTACGACCCAAGAACATGTCTTGGCCGTAAACTCCTTTGATCTTGAGTTTCTTTGTGATTTCTAAGCTTTAAACATGTTTAAACCTAGTGTACAACGAGTTAGAACAAGAGTACTTACGATCTAGGAGCTTGAATGGTCGGTTTTGGCCAAGAACACTAGTGTGTGTTCTTGGTGAAACTTGAAGATCTACACAAATGGAATGATTTCACGGATTAAATCATGTAAGATCACTAGTTCATGTAAGATATCAACTAGTTAGGGCAAGAAACTTACAAGTTTTGAAGATCGGGGACGAAGATCGGGATGATACATGGAGTTTACGGCCGTAAACTCCTTTGTGGTGGCCGTGAACTCCTTGTCAAGGGGTTTCAGACTTGTTCTTTGAGCTATAACTTCAGCAGATAAACCTCGACACTTATCCCTTAAGTGTACAAGGCTCATAACGCTCAAATAAACTCCAATTTGTGCTAAATGATAGCAGGAATGAGTTTGACTTTCAACGAAGTGTTTGAGTGTACAGGATAGAAAATTTCGGGTTGTCACAACATGGAAGTGGGTAGGAAACTTTAATATATGTCAAATAAAAGAATTCAATTTAAATATGAAACATTCAATTTTTAGTGAAAGGAATCAAAAGCAATCCTCAATCCCCATCTGAGTCAAAAACATTCCACCAGTCAGATTTGTTTATACTTCTCGCTTTGTGCACGACGACTTTCAGGTGACGAGCCCCCTAGCGAGAGCTAGGGGGCGGTGTTCTACATATTCGACGAGCATGGCGAGTGCCACTCTGCTTATTCTAAACTTGTAATGGAATTGTTATTTCTAGTTAGTTTATTTTGATTACTTGTTTTAATTTGTAAACCTATATTGGTTGTTTTTATTTGGTGGAAATGATAACTAAACCGAATAAACCCAAATCAAATAACTCAAAAACGGATTAAACCGAATCATATTTGGTTTGTCTATGATTATGTGAGATATGTTAAAAAACCGATTTAACCAACCCATTAACTAGGGGTGTCAAATCGGGCCATCATGTCGTGTTAGACACTAACACGACACGACAAGATTTTATGTAACACGAACACGACACGACACGATCTCGGGTTTTTTTAACTAACATGAAAACGAACCGATTAAAAAACGACAAACACGATACGACACGACAAAGATAACATGAAATAACATTTAATGTATTTAATTAATATTTATTCATACATAACACGAAAAACACCACAAAAAATGTTAAATCGTGTCAATTTCGTGTCAAATTTTGAACACCAACACGACACGACACGGCGTCGTGTTTTTTGCAAGTGACACGAAAGCAACACGAACACGAATTCAAATTTCATTTTTTCTCGATTCAATTTGTTGAATTTTTGTCGTCCCACCCCTACCATTAACATCCCTAGTCCCAAACACCCTGTTCAGTGAATTGTTAATAGTTCACAACAGAAAAGAAAAATACCAAAATCTAAAGGGAACAAGTCTGGAAGAGTGTCAGATATGCCCATTTCACATCTCGAAGAAGAAGAGATTGGATCCATCGGAAACCGATCGATTTCACCGAGAAGTGACGCATTTGGAAATAGAATCAGGAAAATGTGAAATTCGTTACCAGTAAGAGTTTTGTTGAGTTATTTATATATTTCGGATTGTTCTTCTCGATTTATAATCTACAAGGTTGAAGATTACAATTCCCTCGTTTGGCGGCGACGAGGGTTTTTCAGTGATTATATATATGCATATACGTATAGAGAGAGAACAAGAGATTTTTAGATATACAGTGAGATAGAGAGAGATGGGAGAGAATTCAGGTTACAAGCATTACGTAGCAGGATTGGTCTCAGGTGTTTCAATGGTGATCGTGGGGCATCCTTTTGACACTGTGAAGGTTAGTTTGAACAACTTCTTATTCCCAGTGTTTATTGTTATCACTGCTCGTATTTTCTAAACAAGAACTCGATTTCAACAGAAACACAAGTACAAAACCCCATTTTGAATCATTTGAACTTGCGAATTAGAAGAAAAAACGAAGTTCACTTTTCATCACCGAGTTCCCAATAAACTACCATAATTCTTTTTATTAAACATTCATGAGTGTCCGATGCACATTCTCTCTGTGCATAATGGAAACATGCTGAATTTGGTAGAGAAATTGATGGATTGATATGATATCTTCATGTTGTCAGGTGAAGCTTCAGAAACACAATACTGATGCTAATGGATTCAAATACAGAAGTGGTTTTCATTGTACAACTAGAATACTCAAAACTGAAGGAGTATATCTCTCAACATCATATGTCACATCTTTTTAAAGCCATTAACTTATATAAATATTTATATTTTTTGCTTCATCTTTCACAGATAAAAGGACTTTACAGAGGTGCAACGCCATCTTTTGTGGGAATGGCTTTTGAAAGTTCACTTCTTTTCGGTATTTATTCCCAAACAAAGCAAGCATTACAGGTCTTCAAACAATAATTAGCTTCATATCTGCTCAAAAATCAAAATTATCATCTTTATATTTAACATAAAACATTTTTCTTATTTAAGGGAGGAGATCATAACAGAAAGCCTGAATCCCATATAATAATCCCTTCAGCTGCTTTTGCTGGATCAATTATCAGCTTCATATTATGTCCATCAGAGTTAGTAAAGGTAAAAAATTCAGAAGCTTTTAAACTCATTCTCTATATTCTTTTGACACAATGTCTCCAGTGTAGGATGCAAATTCAAGGTACTGATTCTCTGGTTCCAACCTCACGCAAATACAGTGGTCCACTTAATTGTGCGATTCAAACCGTAAAATCCGAAGGGGTAAGAATGCTTGAGGAGGGCGTTTTCGTCTTTTTTACAAATGAGAGATTTTGGGAATACTGAAGTAATAATGTGTGATTGTTGTTTTTCAGGTTAGTGGGCTTTTTAGAGGAGGTGTGACGACTTTGATGCGAGAAGCTATTGGAAATGCTGTGTTTTTTAGTACTTATGAGTATTTGAGGCATTCTATGCATTTAAGACTTAAAGATTCTTTGATTGATCACACAAATTTGATGGATGTAGGAATTGGGATCATTAGTGGTGGTCTTAGTGGTATCGCGGTATGTAACATCATCAAAATCTAATCATTAAAAAACATAAATTAGAAGATAAAAGGGTAAAAAAGTCATTTACACTCCATTTGTTACACAAGACAAGACACCTATACGGTATTTGGAATGAATTGGAGTGGGACAAAAATTGCAATTTTTTGTTCAACCTAAAAAGGTGGGACATGGACTCGCTTTCAATCTCTTGTGGAAAAGACGTAAATACCCTCCTCATCAAAAATAGCCCTAGAAAGCTTACCAGGTATTGTCCCGTGTATCAAATGCAGTCTTAAGGCTGCATGTGTTACACCAGACTGGACACGCTTTCTAGGGCTATTTTTTATGATGAGGTTATTTACGTCTTTTTCACAAGAGATCGAGAGCGAGTCCCTGTCCCACCTTTTTAGGTTGGACAAAAAGTTGCAATTTTTGTCCCAGTTCCATTCTATCCAAATACTGTACAGGTGTCTTGTCCTGTGTGACAAACGGAGTGTAAATGACTTTTTTACCCTTTGATCTTCTAATTTATGTTTTTGACCTTTTTCCTTTTTTTTTTTTTTTTTTTTTTTTTTTTTTTTTTTGTGTGTGTTTCAGTTCTGGTCTGCTGTTCTTCCGCTGGATGTTGCAAAAACAATAATTCAAACTACCCCTGACAAGAACTTAACTAAAAATCCTTTCGTGTTGTTGAGATCGGTAAGATTTAAATGTAAATTACTTTTTTGCCCTTTGCACAAAACATTACAGTTTTCTTTTTTTGTTTCATATTAAGGAATATAATCCTACACAATAATAGCATTGTACTGTGTTTTCTTTTTAGGGTTAATCTCATAAAAGACCTTATATTTTGTGTTTTTTCCGAATTAAACCCAAGTTTATTTTTTGCCTGAAAAAGACCGTGTATTTTTTCAAATTTTCCAAAAAAAACCCTCAAATTTCTTTTTTATTTTCCGAAAAACCCTCAACCTTCTAAATGCTTCCAAATAAACCCTCAACTTTTTTTAGTTTTTCCCTAAAAAACCCTCACATTTTACAACTTTTTTTGGAAAAAAGTGACTAAAAGGGCCAGATCTAAAAAAATGAAAAAATACAAGGTCTTTTTCAGGAAAAAAAATAAACTTGATGTTTAATCCAGAAAAAACACAAAATATAAGGTCTTTTATGAGATTAACTTAACCCTTCTTTTTATTATGACATTTTACTTTGAAAATCTATCCAACTAAAGCAGTGAAAATTGACTTGTATTTGGATGACAATAAACGAGGGCAAATTTGTAAAATGTTTATTATGATAGATTTACAGGAGGTCTGGGGTGAGAGGATGCTACACAGGTTTGGGTCCCACAGTTTCACGTGCATTTCCTGCTAATGCTGCTGCAATAGTTACATTCGAAGCAGCTTCAAAACTACTTGGAATCACACGTGATTGATAAATGCAAGAAATAGCAACCTAATTTCTCCACTTTGATGGTGTTTTATTCATCAACATTTTTACAAAAGGTTTTTCACATATCTTCTATTCTCTATCTACTTTTTTTTTTTTTTTTTTCCTTTTATTTATTTATAGATTTTTAGGAGGGATTCTGATTTAGATGTCTGCTTGAAGGCATTGCGAATTCATATGATTTAAAGAGCTTAATGATTGATAGGCTTAAATTCCATCATTTTTTTTTGTGGCTAACATCTCTAAAGGAATATTTGTTTAGAGTAAATTACACAAATGGTCCCTATGGTTTGGGGTAATTTTCACGTTTGGTCCCTAACTTACCTTTTTAACTCAGAAGATCCCTACTGTTTGTTTTTGTTGTGCGCTTGGTCCCTGTCTTACCTAAAAAGACTATTTTGCCCTTTATTTTTTAATTTATTTGAGTAAACACACCCCACACCACTTCCACCTCACCTTATTAAAATAAATTAAAAAAATCAAGGGCAAAATAGTCTTTTTAGGTAAGACAGGGACCAAGCGCGCAACAAAAACAAACAGTAAGGATCTTCCGAGTTAAAAAAATAAGTTAGGGACCAAACGTGCAAATTACCCCAAACCAGAGGGACCATTCGTGTAATTTACTCTATTTGAGGGGTTAAATGCAAGAAATAGTAATGTAATTTCATTTATTTATGTTTGTTATAACATCCTACTTTCATTGAGTTGTTTATTATAGCATTGTGTTTTCGTTTCTTTCTATAACAAATTAACAATATTGTACTTTGAAAAATATACTTATTTATAGTAATACCATCGAATTACAACTGCTATAAATAGCTAGATTTTTAAAGTATTAATGTCTTAATAAGAAAATAAATGGAAGTATAATGCTATAAATGTGTAGATTTTCAAAGTACACAATGTCTTAATAAGAAAAATAAGTGAGTAAAATGCTGTAATAGAAAGAAATGAAAGTAGGATGATATACATATAATACACAACTAACTGAAGCTACTTTGCTATTTCTTGCATAAATACCAAATGCTTAAGCATTCAGTTATGCTCTATAGTTATGGTTCAAGAATTTTGTGCATCTTGTTGGATTATTACATCTTTATATGGAAGTAAAAAATTGAATCTGAATATTAAAATGAACAGATAACATTACATAGAATATTTATCTTCATAATCTTTTAGAAATGCATAGGAAAGTAACTTCTTATCTTTATAATTCATATGGTGCCCAATATTATAAGGGTTAATTGCAAGAAATAGTAAATTACTTTGATATGTTTGTGTATTATAAGCATCCTACTTTCATTTCTTTCTATTAAAACATAAAACTTCCATCTTTTTTCTAGTTAAAGCTTAGTACTTTTTAAAATCTACCTAATTATGACATTGTACTTTCAGTTTCTTTTCATATTGTATCAATGAAAATTGCTTTGTATTCCAATGACATTGCTATAATTGGGTAGAATTTTCAAAGTATAAAATGAAAGTAGGATTTTATAAAAGTTGTATAGGATCGATGAAAGTATGTAGTTTTAGCTAATTTTTTTTAATGAAATGAGAGGGGAAAATAGAAGTGAAAGCTTTATCGGGTGTCAAGACCTTGTAGGAGATTATGGTATGTATCTTTTTCTCATAACTAACTAAATTCCTTAATGTCATTCATAAATCTATTTATTGCATATATTTTGGGATTATTTATTTAAATAAACTCTTAGTAATATTGTTGTAAAACTTAACAACTTATTGTAACCATTTTTTTTTTTTTAAAATTTTAGTACAGATTCTATTAAATTGTTTGTTGTGGAGATTCCTTTATAAAGTAGAGGTCTCTTACTCTCTTTCATTTTAAATCATCAATAGAACATTCAAAGCATATATATGTCTAAAAGTATCTTTGTCTTCTTGCTAAAAACAAACCAATGAAAATACGTTGCTCTTTCTTGCATTTAATCCATCCTAGATAATATAAAAACATGTAAACCATGTTTACTTTATGAGAAATGATTTGTACACAACAATTTTTCTCCATACACAACAATTGATGCTTTAAAATGTTGTATTGTATAACTTTATAATGTATAAATAGTTGTGTATGGCAAAAAGTTGTTGTGTACGAATCACTTCCCTTACTTTATTAGCAACCCCATGAATTTAAAATAGATAAAGCTCTAGTGGATAAAGACATAAATACCCTTAAGATAACATAGTCCAATAAGACTGACAGAAGAGAGAGAGCATGTTACTCAATATATAGTTACCATCTTATTTGAAACGAGTTTGGTAATTGATTATGCTTCCTTGGAGAGTTTTTTAAGAATCTCCTTTGTTTTTATTTATTTATTATTATTTTTTTAAAATTTATTTATCATCCGGAACTTTCTCCATAAGATTCATAGGAGCTTTTACGCCTTCGTTCATTATGTCCAGCCAATCGCCTACGACAACTCCTTTTTGCATCATCAAATTCCGTTAGGTCATGAAACCTGAAAAACACATCGGAATCAGTCATTCCATTCCATCATCATGTTTGTAGGAATGGAATAAGGATTTTTGTATTATGCGTAAAGAAACACTCATATACAACTTATCAGATTGAATATATATATATATATATATATATATATATATATATATATATATATATATATATATATATATTAGGAAAGGCTTCCCATTAAGTTCCAAACTTTTTGTTATTTTACAAATTTTCGCTCATGTACTTTTTCCTTCAATTTCCGGTAGTTTGTTGTCATTTTTTTTTCAAATATTTTTAAAAAACACTATTTTTTTTTGTGGATAAAGTGGTTGAATAGACAGATGATATGTCTTGGATAAAGTTACGTATGAACAAAGATTTTATCTTTTTTGTAGCGAATAAAATGTTTGAATAAGAGTAAATGACCATTATACCCTTCTCAAACGTTTCATTCTATTGAACATATTTAACAAGTTTATACAATAAATTTGCAACATATCAAACATATTCAACCACTTTGAAACAAAAAATTACGAGAAATCAACAAATTTAAACAATAAAACTTCATGGAATTCTATAGGTAAAGCCAACTTCTCTCACTTAACCCATTAAGTCGTTGTAAATTTATTAAGTCAAAAAGAAACAACCCTTTAAGTGCTTAACCCATTAAGTCCATTAAGTTAAAAAGAAAACAACACAACAACTCAAGAGTTTGTTTACCTGCTGCACTGCTGACAAAATCGTTGTTGAAGTCCACCAATAACAACAACCGGAGCCTTTGCATGAACCTCACATACTTTATGCCTTCGGTGATATGTTTTTGATCTTGTCATATCGGTTGTGCAATTTGCCACCTGGCAAACCAGTTGTGTGGGCCCTCCACTACCCGAACCCCTCTTTCCACCCATTGCCGCCTTCTTCCGCCCATCATCTACAAATGCCATGTCATCATCCATTTCCCATTCTTCCATGATGTCGTTTGTGAACTTGTCATCCATATTGGATTTGGATTTTCTTCTTCTCATTCCCTTGAAAGAGGGTATTACTCTTTATATAGAGAGAACAAGAAAGTGAAGCTTTGGAATAGGAATAAGTGATTCCGATGTTTGGATTCCATGTAGAGGAATAATTGATTGTAAGTCTCTCATTGTCTCTGCTCTAGAATAAATGTTTGCATTTTTCTTTCTTTATTAAAAAGAATTATATCGACATCTTATTTTGTCGTATGAGCTTGTTTGTAGTGTAGCTCCATTTAAACAATAGTATATTTTAAATTTTATAAAGGAAATTTCAAGAAGTAGCAATGTACTTTTTCACTTATTTGTGTGTACTAAAGCATACTAATCTACTTCTTTCTATTACAAAATTGTATTTAGAAAAAAAAAACGGTTCTTGTTAAGGCACTCTATTTTGAAATAAATGAAGAAGTAGCAACGTATTTTTTCATTTATTTGTGTACTAAAGTTATATTTAGAAAAAAAGCTACAATTGGTTTATATGATTTATGGTAAGTCTCTCACTATCTTTGTACTATTACATCCTATTATCGCATTGGAATAAAAATCAAGAAATAGCAACTTACTTTTAATTATTTGTATATGATAGTTTATTACTTGATTTATTTCTTCTACAACTTTTGAAAAATCAATTAAAGCCTTGTACTTTAAATTCTCTCTTATTAGGACATTATATTTTGAAAAACATACATAATTATACTAATGAAAAATTCCTTCTTGTAAACTCCATCAATGAGCTACTTTGTGTTTTAACTTTCTTTAAGTAATAACATATCCTATTTTCATAATGGAAAAACTCAAGAAATAGTAAAAACTACTTTCATTTCTTTTTATTACAACACTGTATTTAATATAAATTTCTTAGTAGTGGAAGTGTATTTGTATTTTGATGTGATTGCTATATTTGGGTAGAATAATTTAATGGTAAATCTTTCACATTCATTCTCCTAGAATAAATATCTTTATTATTCTCTTTTTTTTTTTTAAAACTACATAAACATCCTTTTTTTGGCATATGAGCAATTTTTTTGTGTCTTCCACTATCTTCATACTAGAATAAATGTTTGTATTCCTTTTTCTTTTGGCATCTTTATGTGACAAGTGAGTTAGTTTGTGTTTTAACTTCTTTTAAATAATACTACATTCTATTTTATTAATGGTAAAAATTCAAGAAATGACAATGTAATTTCATATATGTATTATAACATTCTACTTTCATGTCATTTTATTACCACATTATACTTGCAAAGAAGTTTCTTATCAAGGCATTACACTTGAAAAAAACTTCCATATTATGGCATTGTAATTTCCAAATTTCCTATTTGGACCTTATACTTTGAAAAACCTACCAATTGTTGAAAAATTTTCTTTTTTATTCAGATGGTTTTGCTATAATTCGATAGATTTTTTATATTTACAATGTTGTAATGTAAAAAAAATAAAAGTAGGATGTTTTATGGGTCAAGTCTATTTCAAATTTTAGTGTGGCACATAAAAGGTGATTATAACCACAGGTATATTATATAAAGTTGGTGAAAAGAATATTTATTTGATTGTAAAATATAAAAGTGACTGGACCAATTTGCCCTTATTGAAAATGATATTATTGTCTTGACCTGTTAAAGGAAAACTGTGTCACTTTTTCTTGGTTTTTGTTTTTTTTTTTTGCTTAATTGATACATAAACTGAGAGAAGTAACAGTTTTAACCTTTTACAAAATTGTCCTCATTCATACTTTCCTTCTATTTCCTCAAATTTCCCATCATTTTCTCAAATACTTTTAAACATTATTTATTTACACATCATTTTTTAATGGGGAAAAAAACAAGCCACACACTGAAGCTTGTGCCCTTTTGTAATTTTTTTCTTTTATAGAGCAATAGTTAGTTTTGAAGCAGCTTCAAAACTATTCAGGATCATATGTGATTGAGAATGCAAGAAATAGCAACCTACTTTCTCCACATTGCTTTTATTCATCAACATCTTTAAATCTTTTTTATTTTATTTATTTATTTTTATTTATCAATAGATTTTAAGGAGGGATTCTGATTTAGATATTGCTTGAAGGCATTGTGTATTCATATGATTCAAAGAGCTCAATGATTGATACGCTTAAATTCCATCTTTTTTTTTTTTTTTTTTTTTCTTTTTTTGTGGCTAACTTATCTAAAGGAATATTTGTTAAGGGATAAATGCAAGAAATAGTAACGTGATTTCATTTATTTATGTTTGTTATAGCATCCTACTTTCATTTTTCTATAACAAAATTGTACTTTGAAAAATCTACTTTTTTTAGTAATACCATTCAATTACAAAGCAATTTTAACTGCTATAAATTGCTAAAGCATAATGTCTTAATAAGAAAAAATAAATGGAATTATAATGCTATAAATGTGTAAATTTTTAAAGTACACAATGTCCTAATAAGAAAAATAAGGGAGTACCAAATGCTTAAGCATGCAGTTATGCTGTATAGTTATGGTTCAAAAATTTTGTGCATCCTGTTGGATTATTACATCTTTATATGCAAGTGAAAAAATTGAATCTGAATATTAAAATGAGCAGATAACATGTATCTTCATAATCTTTTAAAAATGAGTAAATTACACGAGTGGTCCCTATGGTTTGGGATAATTTGTATGTTTGGTCCCTAACTTATTTTTTTAACTCGGAAGGTCCCTACAGTTTGTTTTTATTGCGCGTTTTGTCCTTGTCTTAACTAAAAGACTATTTTGACCTTGATTTAAAAAAAAAAAAATAAGTTAGGGACCAAACGTGCAAATTGCCCAAACCATAGGGACCATTCGTGTAATTTACTCTTTAAAAATTGCATGACAAAGTAACTTCTTATGTTGATAGTTCATATGGTGCCCAATATACAAGGGTTAAATGCAAGAGATAGCAATTTAATTTGATATGTTTGTGTATTATAGCATCCTACTTCTAATTTCTTTCTACTAAAACATAAAACATATAACTTCAAACTTTTTTCTAATTAAAGCTTAGTACTTTTTAAAATCTACACAATTAATAGATTGTACTTTCAGTTTCGTTTCATATTATATCAGTGAAAATTGTTTTGTATTTAAATGACATCTGTAATAAAATGAAATAAAAGTTGCATGCATGCACAAGAATCTAGAAATGTTAAAACATGAACCTCATTCTTTTGGAGGACAAGTTGACTTTAGAAATCAAAGATTCCATTTGGTCATGTGTTGGCTATTAATCCAATTACTATTCACTATTCTCTTTCTTTGCAAATAATCAAAAGGGATAAATGCAAGAAACAACAACATACTTTCTTTCATCATTTATTTCTATTAAAACATTGTAATTTTCAATTTTTTCTCATCAAGATGTTGTGCATTTGAAATCTACCTAATTATAGCATTGTACTTTCAATTTTTTTTTTTTCAACAAGACATTGTAGTTTGAAAGAAAATTGCTTTGTATTCCAATGACATTTGCTATAATTGGGTAGATTTTTCAAATTATAAAATGAAAGTAGGATTTTATAAAAGTTGTATAGGATCGATGAAAAGCATGTAGTTTTAGCTCATTTTTTCTATGAAATGAGAGGGGAAAATAGCAGTGAAAGCTTCATCAGGTGTCAAGACCTTGTATGAGATTATGATATGTATCTTTTTCTCATAACTAACTAAATTCCTTAATGTCATTCATGATCTATTAACTTATTAGTTAGTTGTGTATTAAATCTATTAAATTGTTGGTTGTTGAGATACTTTTATAAAGTTGAGGTTTCTTTCATTTTCAATCATTCAATAGAACATTCTTAGCATGTATCTCTAAAAGTAACTTTGTCTTCTTTCTAAAGAAACCATGTTTGCATTTATATGTTTTTTTTTTTAATCCACAAACCAATGAACGTTGAGTGATGTTTCTTGCATTTAACCCATACTAGATAATAAAAACATGTAAACCATGTTTACTTTATTAACAATCCAGTGAATTTATACAACGCCGAAATACATAAAGCTCCAGTCGATAAAAACAAATACCCCTAATTAGTTAACATAGTCCAAAAAGAGGACTGACAGAGGAGAGAGGGAGAGCATGTTACTCGATATAGTTATTATCTTATGAGTAAATTACATGAATGGTCCCTATGACTTGGGGTAATTTGCGTGTTTGGTCCCAAACTTATTTTTTTAACTCGGAAAGTCCATACTGTTTGTTTTTGTTACGCGCTTGGTCCTTATTGTTTGTTTTCGTTACGCGTTTGGTCCCTGTCTTACCTAAAAAGACTATTATTTAAATATGAAAAAATGATGCGGTAGGTAAGGTAAGGTGATGAGGATGGAGTTGAAAGTATGTTTATTTAAATAAATTAAAAAATCAAGAGCAAAATAGTTTTTTGTAGGTAAGACAGGGACCAAGTGCGTAACAAAAACAAACAGGAGGAACCTTCCGAGTTAAAAAAATAAGTTATGGATCAAACACGCAAATTACCCTAAACCATAGGGACTATTCGTGTAATTTACTCTTATCTTATTTGAAACGAGGTTTGGTGATTTATAATGATTCCTTGGAGTGCTTTTTTTTTTTTTTATTTTTTATTTTTTAAATTTATTATTTATTTATTTATCATTCGGAACTTTCCCCATACGGTTCGTAGGAGCTTTTACGCCTTCGTTCATTATGTCCAGCCAATTGCCTGCGACAACTCTTTTTTGCATCATCAAATTCCGTTAGGTCATGAAACCTGAAATTTATATCGGAATCAGTCATTCCATTCCATTCCATCATCATGTTTGTAGGAATGGAATAAAGATTTTCGTATTACGCGAAAAAAAACACTCATATACAACTTATCATATTAAATGTATATTAGTAGGGGTTTCCCATCAAGGCATTAAGTCCTAGCTTTTTTTTACAAATTTTCACTCATGTACTTTTTCTTTCAATTTCTCTATGTTTGCTGTCCTTTTTTCAAATATTATTTAAACATCATTTTTCTGGAGAAAATTAAATAAGAAAAAAGTTATTTTTTTTTACAATGAAGCCTTGTGTGTGGATAAAGTGACTGAATAGACGGTGATATATTTTGGATAAAGAACACAGATTTTATCTTTTTCATAGTGAATAAAATGTTTGAGTAAGAATAAATTATTGTTCTACCCTTCTCAATGTTTCTTTCTATTTAACGTATTTAACAAGTTTATACAATAAATTTGCTAACATATCAAACATATTAAACCACTTTGAAACAAAAAATTGCAAGAAATCAACAAAATCAACAAAATTAAACAATAAACTTCATGGAATTCTATCGCTTGGATAAAGTTACGTATGGACAAAGATTGTATGTTTTTTTTGTAGTAAATAAAATGTTTGAATAAGAGTAACTAACCATTATACCCTTCTCAACATTTCATTTTATTTAACATATTTAACAAGTTTATACAATAAATTTGCAATATATCAAACATATTTAACCACTTTAAAACAAAAAATTGCGAGAAATCAACAAATTTAAACAACAAAGTTCATGGAATTCTATTACTTGGATCAGGTTACATATATTTTTTTGTATTGAATAAAATGTTTGAGTAACAACAAATAACCGTTCTACCCTTCTCAATGTTTCATTCTATTTAATGTATTTAACAAGTTTATTCAATCAATTTGCATTAAAACACTTTGAAACAAAAATTTGCGAGAAATCAACAAATTTAAACTATAAACTTTGTGGAATTCTATTGCTTGGATAAAATCACGTATAACAAATATTATTTATTTATTTATTTATTTTTGTGGTGAATAAAATGTTTGAATGAGAGCAAATAACCATTCTACCATTCTCAACGTTTCATTCTATTTAACATATTTAACAAGTTTATTCAATAAATTTAGTTAAACCACTTTGAAACAAAAAATTGCGAGAAATCAACACAGTTAAACTATAAACTTTGTGGAATTCTAGCACTTGGATAAATGAAGAAAGATTTTATCTTTTATTTATTTATTATTTTTATTTTTATTTTTGTAGTGAATAAAATGTTTGGATGAGAGCAAATAACCATTCTGCCCTTCTCAACGTTTCATTCTATTTAGCGTATTTAACAAGTTTATTCAATAAATTTGCAACATATCAAACATATTCAACCCCTTTAAAACAAAAAATCGTGAGAAATCAACAAATTTAAACAATAAACTTCAGGTAGTTATTTCGCTTAAAGTTATGGATAAAGTTACGTATGAACAAAGATTTTATTTTTTTTGTAGTGAATTAATGTTTGAATAATAGTAAATAACCATTCCACCATTCTCAACGTTTCATTCTAATTAATGTATTTAACAAGTTTATACAATAAATTTGCAACGTATCAAACATATTAAACCACTTTGAAACAAAAAGTTGCGAGAAATTAACATAAACAATAAACTTCATGTAATTCTATCGCTCGGATGAAGTTACGTACGAACAAATATTTTATATTTTTTGTAACGAATAAAATGTATAAATAAGAGTAAATAACCATTCTATCATTCTCAATGTTTCATTCTATTTAATGTATTTCACAAGTTTATACAATAAGTTTGCAGCATAATAAACATATTAAAACACTTTGAAACAAAAAATTACGAGAAATAACAAATTTAAACAACAAACTGGAGTGTCTGAATTGGTAAAACCAACTTCTGTCCTCTCACTTAACCCATTAAGTCATTGTAAATTTATTAAGTAAAAAAGAAACAACCCTTTAAGTTCTTAACCCATTAAGGCCATTAAGTAAAAAAGAAAACAACACAACACAACAAATTAAGAGTTAAGAGTTTGTTTACCTGCTACATTGCTGACAGAATCGCTGTTGACGTACACCGATAACAACAATTGGAGCCTTTGCATGAACCTCACATACTTTATGCCTCCGGTGATATGCTTTGGATCTTGTCATATCGGTTGTGCAATTTGCCACGTGGCAAACCGGTTGTGTGGGCCCACCACTACCGGAACCCCTCTTTCCACCCATTGCTGCTTTCTTCCGCCCATCATCTACGAATGCCATGTCATCATCCATTTCCCATTCTTCCATGATGTCGTTAGTAAACTTGTCATCCATGTTGGATTTGGATTTTCTTCTTCTCATTCCCTTGAAAGAGGGTCTTTACTCTTTATATAGAGAGAACAAGAAAGTGAAGCTTTGGAATAGGAATAAGTGATTCCGATGTTCGGATTCCATGTGGAGGAATAATTGATGGCAAGTCTCTCATTGTCTCTGCTCTAGAATAAATGTTTGCATTTTTCTTTCTTTATTAAAAAGAATTATATCGACATCTTATTTTGTGGTATGAGCTTGTTTGTAGTGTAGCTCCATTTAAACAATAGTATATTTTAAATTTATAAAAGAAATTTCAAGAAGTAGCTATGTACTTTTATTTATTTGTGTACTAAAGCATACTACTCTACTTCTTTCAATTACAAAGTTGTATTTAGAAAAAAAAGTTTCTTGTTAAGGTACTCTGCTTTAATAGGGGTGTTAACGGGGCGGTTCGGTTCGGATAGTAATAAAATTGTGAACCGTCATCACGGGGCGGGTACTTCATGTGCACTAACCGAAACCGAACCGAATTAGCAAAAAAACCGAACCGAACCGAACCGTATAAAGGCGGATAACCATGGTTCGGTTCACGGGTACCCGCTAAATATAAAAATTCAAATACAATTAAAATTACAAACATCATTCCAACAATTTCTTTCTAAATATTACTAAGTCAAAAGAATTATAAAAACATAATAAAGGTCAAATAACATACAATATAATTGGTATAATAAATATAAAAATAAAAATAGAAGAAAACATAACGTAGAAGTGTAAAATTGGAATACCCGATCATGATTTTTGTTTGGGATATGGCTAAAAGTTCAATGAAAATGAATAATATTATATATATATATATATATATATATATATATATATATATATATATATATATATATATATATATATATATATATATATATATATATCAAACGGTTCGGTTTGGTTATCCGCGGATACCTAAGTATCCAAACCAAAACCGACCCGTTGATATCCGGTTTTTTCGGTTTCGGTTTTTTTATGTTTCGGTTTCGGATCGACTAGTTCGGCTCGGTTTTTCGGTTTTGCGGTTTTTTTGCACACCCCTACTTTGAAATTAGCTATAGCATGATACTATTGATTTTTTCTTATTAATACATTATATTTCTTATATTGTAGTGAAAATTGCTTTGTATTTTATGGACATTGCTACAATTGGTTTAATAATTTATGGCTTATATTATTATTATATCTTATTATCATATTAGAATAAAAATCAAGAAATAGCAACTTACTTTTAATTATTTGTGTATGATAGTTTACTACTTGATTTATTTCTATTACAACTTTTGCAAAATCAATTATAGTCTTGTACTTTAAATTCTTTCTTATTTGGACATTATATTTTGAAAAACATACATAAATATAGTAAGGAAAATTCCTTCTTGTAAACTACATCAATGAGCTATTTTGTGTTTTAACTTTCTATAAGTAATAACAAACCCTATTTTCGTAAAGGAAAAATGCATGAAATAATAAACTACTTTCATTTATTTGTGTATTATAGCATACTACTTTCAATTCTTTTTTTATTACAACACTGTATTTAATATAAATTTCTTAGTATATCTATATAGCAGTGGAAGTGTGTTTGGGTTTTGATGTGATTGCTATATTTGGGTAGAATAATTTGATGGTAAGATCATTGTTCTAGAATAAATATCTTTATTATTCTCTTTTTTTTGAACTACATAAACATCCTTTTTTGGCATATGAGCCATTTTTGTGTCTTCCACTATCTTCATACTAGAATAAATGTTTGTATTCTTTTTCCTTTTGGCATCCTATTGTGACAAGTGAGCTAGTTTGTGTTTTAACTTCCTTTAAATAATACTATATTCTATCTTATTGATGGAAAAATTCAAGAAATGGCAACGTACTTTCATATATGTATTATAATATTCTACTTTTTTTCTTTTTATACCATATTGTACTTTCAAAAAGTTTCTTATCAAGGCATTGCACTTTTAAAAAAACTACCATATTATGGCATTGTACTTTTCAAATTTCCTATTAGGACATTA
Organism: Lactuca sativa; assembly: GCF_002870075.4. Lineage (NCBI taxonomy): Eukaryota > Viridiplantae > Streptophyta > Magnoliopsida > Asterales > Asteraceae > Lactuca > Lactuca sativa. Next base: position 212,901,894 of record NC_056623.2, on the reverse strand, counting down.
TACTTTAAAAAACCCCTACCAATTGCTATGAAATTAGCTTTTTATTCGGATGGTTTTACTATAATTCGATAGTTTTTTCAATTTACAGTGTTGTAATGTTAAATAAAAAGCACGATGCTGTAATACACAAATCAATGAAAATGCATTGCTATTTTTTTTTCTTCATATAACCATTTGATGCAAACTGATGTTATCAAACACACCATAAAAGGTAATTACAACCAAAGATATATTATAAAAAGTAAATTAAAAAAGAGATTATTTATTTGATGATATAGAATATTAGAGTTAACAAATAACTCTACTACCAAAACTATTTATTTGACCATTGTACCTCATATTCCAACCTTTTTATGCCCATCGGAAAATATAAAAGCGACTGGACCAATTTGCCCTTATTGAAAATGATGTTATTGTCATGACCTGTTGAAAGCAAAACTATGTCACTTTTTCTTGCCATAAATTAGGACCAAATGTGAGGTATCTATATATTCATTCCATTTCACTGGTGTTGAAAATTTTGTATATTTATTATCTTTACATCAATTGAAATCCATGTATTTATTTTATTTTTTATTTTTTTATTTTTTTATTTAAGGGACTTAATCTGCTATCTAAATATGAATGTTTTTTACTTAACGCTGAAAGGAAGACTTGATATGTAAAGGTGAGAGAAATGATAGTTTTAACCTCTTACAAATTTGTCCTCATTTATATTTTCCTTACATTTTCTAAAAGTTTGCTATCAATTTCTCAAATATTTCTAAACATTATTTATTTACATAACATTTTATTTAATGGGCATATCTGTGTAACACAACATCCTACTTTCATTCCTTTCTATTACAACATTGTACATTCAATCTAGTATTTTTATTATGAAGGCAATTATATTTTGGAAATCTACCCATTTGTAGCATTGTATTTTCAGTTTTTTTTTATTAGGATGTTACACTTTGGAAAATATATCCAATTTTATCAATAAAGATTGCTTTGCTATGGATGACATTGCTATAATTAGGTAGATTATTCAAAGTATGATGTTATAATAAACAAAATTACAAATCATTGAAAGTAGGTAGCTATTTATTTACAACAATATCCTTAAATTTCCCTAAACCAGTAGTCCAGTACTTTCAATTTTATTCTCATTAAGATATTGTGCATTTGAAAATCTACCTAATTATAGCATTATAAAGAAAATTTCTTTGTATTCCAATGACATTGCTATAATTGGGTAGATTTTTCAAAGTATAAAATGAAAATAGGATTTTATAAAAGTTGTATAGGATCGATGAAAAGCATGTAGTTTTTGCTCATTTTTTCTATGAAATGGGAGGGGAAAAGAGCAGTGAAAGCTTCATGAGGTGTCAAGACCTTGTAGGAGACTGTGATATGTATCTTTTTCTCATAAGTAGCTAAATTCGTTAATATCATTCATGATCTATTAACTTATTAGTTAGTTGTGTATTAAATCTATTAAATTGTTGGTTGTTGAGATACCTTTATAAAGTAGAGGTTTCTTTCATTTTCAATTATTCAATAGGACATTCTTACATATATCTCTAAAAGTAACTTTGTCTTCTTTCTAAAGAAACCATGTTTGATTTTATACGTTTTTTTTTAATCCACAAACCAATGAACGTACGTTGTTGTTTCTTGCATTTAACCCACAGTAGATAATAAAAACATGTAAACCATGTTTACTTTATTAGCAATCCAGTGAATTTATACAACGCCGAACTACATAACGCTCTAGTGGATAAAGACATAAATACCCTTAATTAGTTAACATAGTCCAAAGGAGGACTGACAGAAGAGAGAGAGCTGTTACTCAATATAGTTATTATCTTATTTGAAACGAGATTGGTGATTTATTATGCTTCCTTGGAGTGTTTTTTTATAATTAATTTATTATTTTTTTGATTTATCATCCGGAACTTTCTCCATACGATTCGTAGGAGCTTTTACGCCTTCGTTCATTATGTCCTGCCAATCGTCTGCGACAACTCCTTTTCGCATCATCAAATTCCGTTAAGTCATGAAACCTGAAAACCATATCGGAATCAGTTATTCCATTCCATTCCATCATCAAGTTTTTAGGAATGGAATAAGGATTTTCGTATTATGTTTAAAGAAACACTCATACACAACTTATCAGATTAAATGTATATTAGTAGGTGTTTCCCATCAAGGCATTAAGTCCTAGCATTTTATACAAATTTTCACTTATGTAATTTTTCTTTCAATTTATCTAAGTTTGTTATCATTTTTTCAAATAGTTTTTAAACATTATTTTTCCGGAGAAAATTAAATAAGAATTTTTTTTTCACATGAAGTCTGGTGTGTGGATAAAACGGCTGAATAGACGGTGATATGTCTTGGATAAAGTTACGTATGAACAAAGATTTTATCTTTTTTGTAGTGAATAAAATGTTTGAGTAAGAGTAAATTATTGTTCTACCCTTCTCAACGTTTCATTCTATTTAACGTATTTAAGAAGTTTATACAATAAATTTGCAACATATCAAACATATTAAACCACTTTGAAACAAAAAATTGCAAGAAATCAACAAATTTAAACAATAAATTTCATTAAATTCTATCGCTTGGATAAAGTTACGTATGAACAAAGATTTTATGTTTTTTTTTTTTGTAGTAAAAAAATGTTTGAATAAGAGTAAATAACCATTATACCCTTCTCAACATTTCATTTTATTTAAGGTATTTAACAAGTTTATACAATAAATTTGCAACATATCAAACATATTTAACCACTTTCAAACATATTTAACCACTTTGTAACAAAAAATTGCGAGAAATCAACAAATTTAAACAATAAACTTCATGGAATTCTATCACTTGTATAAAGTTACTTATGAACAAAGATTTTATCTTTGTTTCGTAGTGAATAAAAATGTTTGAGTAAGAGCAAATAACCATTCTACCATTCTCCACGTTTCATTCTATTTAACGTATTTAACAAGTTTATTTAATAAATTTGCAATAAACTACTTTGAAACAAAAAATTGCGAGAAATCAACAAATTTAAACTATAAACTTTGTGGAATTCTATCGCTCGGATAAAATTACATACGAAAAAAGGTTTTTTTTTTGGTGGTGAATAAAATGCTTGAATGAGAGCAAATAAACATTCTATCATTCTCAACGTTTCATTCTATTTAACATATTTAACAAGTTTATTCAATGATTTTACATTAAATCACTTTGAAATAAAAAATTGCAAGAAATCAACACATTTAAACTATAAACTTTGTGGAATTCTATCGCTTGGATAAAATTACGTATGAACAAACATTTTATCTTTTATTTTTATTTTTATTATTTTTTTTGCTTTTGTAGTGAATAAAATGTTTGAATGAAAGCAAATAACCATTCTACGATTCTCAATGTTTTATTCTATTTAACAAGTTTATTCAATAAATTTGCAACATATCAAACATATTCAACCACTTTTAAACAAAAAATTGTGAGAAATCAACAAATTTAAACAATAAACTTCATGGAATTCTATCGCTTGGATAAAGTGACGTATGAACAAAGATTTTATGTTTTTTTTGGTAGTAAATAAAATGTTTGAATAAGAGTAAATAACCATTATACCCTTCTCAACATTTCATTTAACGTATTTAACAAGTTTATACAATAAATTTGGAACATATTAAACATATTTAACCACTTGAAACAAAAAATTACGAGAAATCAACAAATTTAAACAATAAACTTCATGGAATTCTATTACTTGGATAAAGTTACTTATGAACAAAGATTTTATCTTTTTTTTTTGTAGTGCATAAAATGTTTGAATAAGAGCAAATAACCATTCTATCATTCTCAACGTTTCATTATATTTAACGTATTTAACAAGTTTATTCAATAAATTTGCAATAAACCACTTTGAAAAAAAATTACGAGAAATCAACAAATTTAAACTATAAACTTTGTGGACTTCTATCGCTTGGATAAAATTACGTATAAACAATTTTATTTATTTTTTTTTTTGTGGTGAATAAAATGTTTGAATGAGAGCAAATAACCATTCTACCCTTCTCAACGTGTCATTCTATTTAACGTATTTAATAAGTTTATTCAATAAATTTACATTAAACCACTTTGAAATAAAAAATTGCGAGAAATCAACACTTTTAAACTATAAACTTTATGGAATTCTATCGCTTGGATAAAATTACGTATGAACAAAGATTTTATCTTTTATCTTTTTTTTTTTTTTTTTTTTTTTTTTTTTTTTGTAGTGAATAAAATGTTTGAATGAGAGCTCTATTTAACGTATTAAACAAGTTTATTCAATAAATTTGCAACATATCAAACATATTCAACCACTTTGAAACAAAAAATCGTGAGAAATCAACAAATTTAAACAAAAACACTTCAGGTAATTATTTCGCTTAAAGTTATGGATAAAGTTACGTATGAACAAAGATTTTATCTTGTTTGTAGTGAATAAATGTTTGAATAATAGTAAATAACCATTTCACCATTCTCAACGTTTCATTCTAATTAACGTATTTAATAAGTTTATACAATCAATTTGCAACATATCAAACATATTAAACCACTTTGAAACAACAAGTTGCGAGAAATTAACAAATTTAAACAATAAACTTTGTGTAATTCTATTGCTCGGATAAAGTTATAGATAAAGTTACGTATGAACAAATATTTTACCTTTTTTTAGTGAATAAAATGTTTAAATAAGAGTAAATAACCATTCTATCCTTCTCAACGTTTCATTCTATTTAATGTATTTCACAAGTTTATACAATAAATTTGCAGCATAATAAACATATTAAAACACTTTTAAACAAAAAATTGCGAGAAATCAACAAATTTAAACAACAAACTGGAGTGTCTGAATTGGTAACACCAGCTTTTGTCCTCTCACTTAACCCATTAAGTCATTGTAAATTTATTAAGTAAAAAAGAAACAACCCTTTAAGTTCTTAACCCATTAAGGCCATTAAGTAAAAAAAAATAGCACAACACAACAAATTAAGAGTTAAGAGTTTGTTTACCTGCTGCATTGCTGACAGAATCGCTGTTGACGTCCACCGATAACAACAATTGGAGCCTTTGCATGAACCTCACATACTTTATGCCTCCGGTGATACGCTTTGGATCTTGTCATATCGGTTGTGCAATTTGCCACCTGGCAAACCGGTTGTGTGGGCCCACCACTACCGGAACCCCTCTTTCCACCCATTGCCGCCTTCTTCCGCCCATCATCTACGAATGCCATGTCATCATCCATTTCCCATTCTTCCATGATGTCGTTAGTAAACTTGTCATCCATATTGGATTTGGATTTTCTTCTTCTCATTCCCTTGAGAGGGGGTCTTTACTCTTTATATAGAGAGAACAAGAAAGTGAAGCTTTGGAATAGGAATAAGTGATTCCGATGTTCGGATTCCATGTGGAGGAATAATTGATGGTAAGTCTCTCATTGTCTCTGCTCTAGAATAAATGTTTGCATTTTTCTTTCTTTTTTAAAAAGAATTATATCGACATCTTATTTTGTCGTATGAGCTTGTTGTAGTTTAGCTCCATTTAAACAATAGTATATTCTATTTTTTGTAATGGAGAATTTCAAGAAGAAGCAATGTACTTTTTCATTTATTTGTGTACTAAAGCATATTACTCTTGCTTCTTTCTATTACAAAGTTGTATTTAGAAAAAAACGTTTCTTGTTAAGGCACTCTACTTTGAAAATTCTACCAAAGTTATAGCATGATACTATTGATTTTTTCTAATTAGGACATTATATGTGTTATATTGTAGTGAAATTTGCTTTGTATTTTATGGAAATTGCTACAAGCCTACTATTGGTTTAATGATTTATGGCTTATATTATTATATCCTATTATTGTATTGGAATTAAAATCAAGAAATAGAAACTTACATTTAATTATTGTGTATGATAGTTTACTACTTGATTTATTTCTATTATAACTTTTGAAAAATCAATTATAGTCTTGTACTTTAAATTCTATCTTATTAGGACATTATATTTGAAAAATCGTACATTAATATAGTAATGAATATTCCTTCTTGTAAACTACATCAATGAGCTATTTTGTGTTTTAACTTTCGATAAGTAATAACAAACCCTATTTTCGTAAAGGAAAAATTCATGAAATAGTAAACTACTTTCATTTGTTTGTGTATTATAGCATACTACTTTCATTTCTTTTTATTACAACACTGTATTTAATATAAATTTCTTAGTATACCTATGTAGTAGTGGAAGTGTGTTTGGATTTTGATGTGATTGCTATATTTGGGTAGAATAATTTGATGATAAGTCTTTCACTATCATTGTCCTAGAATAAATATCTTTATTATTCTCTATTTTTTGAACTACATAAACATCCTTTTTTTGGCATGTGAGCAATTTTTTTGTGTCTTCCACTATCTTCATACTAGAATAAATGTTTGTATTCCTTTTTCTTTTGGCATCCTATTGTGACAAGCGAGCTAGTTTGTGTTTTAACTTCTTTTAAATAATACTATATTCTATTTTATTGAAGGAAAAATTCAAGAAATGACAACGTAATTTCATATATGTATTATAACATTCTACTTTCATGCATTTTATTACCACATTATACTTGCAAAGAAGTTTCTTATCAAGGCATTACACTTGAAAAAACTTCCATATTATGACATTGTAATTTCCAAATTTCCTATTAGGACATTACACTTTAAAAAAACCTATCAATTGCTATAAAATTTGCTTTCTATTCAGATTGTTTTACTATAACGTGATAGATTTTTTAATTTACAATGTTGTAATGTAAAAAAAAAGTAGGATGTTGTAATACACAAATTAGTGAAAGTACAATGGTAACTTTTTTTCATATCATTCGATGCAAATTGACGTTATCAAGCACACCATAAAAGTTAATTACAACCAAAGATATATTATAAAAAGTAAATTAAAAAAGAGATTATTTATTTGATCATCTACTCTAATAAATGAAAATGTTATTGCCACTTGTCATTCTCTCATTTAATTGGCCACATGTCATTTTGTCATAATTTTGAAATATATTTATTTTGCACTTGTCAATTACTTCATTATTCATTTCCACTATATCATTAATTTAGTTTCTATAAATTAAACCTACTATAATAACTATTAATTTCAAATTTGAAATTTAAAATTTCAATTTCAATTTCAATTTCAAATAAATTTACATTTTAAACCTTTGTATTTAACATTTTATTATAATAACTCGTTTAGTACACGGGTCTAACAATTAAACGCATAATTTTAATTAATTTATTTTTTGCATGTTTTTTTTTTCATAATTTTCACTTATTTCATTTTTCAAATTCAGATAAACTTTTCATTTAATCGTTACTATTTAACATTATGTTTTAATTAACCCGTATAATATACGGGTTTCACACCTAGTATCAGTGTTCTAAAAGGCGCGCCAAGGCGCGCCATGGCGTGAGGCGTGGCTTCGCCGTTACGAAAAGCTTCATAACGTTGCTGTTAGGCGTAACGCATGGCAAAGTGTGATATGGCGCGCCATGGCGCGTTATGACGTGTTATGGCGCGTGTTTTTTCGTTTGAGACACAGTTTTTTTCTCTTTGTTATGTCTTTTCAAACCGGAGATACAAGTATTGTGGTTTTTGTTAACTTTTTGTTATTAGTTATTGATTTAACACTTCTAAAAAGTAGTTATATTTAATACAAATTTATATATTTATGTGGTAATATAATTTTAAATTAATACAAAATCGCCGCCTTACATCACGCCTTGAAAAACGCCGTGGCTCGTTAAGCTTAAGGCTTGGCCTTGCCGCCACGCCACGCCTCACGCCATTTAGAATCTTGCCTAGTATAGAATATTAGAGTTAACAAATAACTCTACTACCAAAACTATTTATTTGACCATTCTACCTCATGTTCCAACCTTTTTATGCCCATTGGAAAATATAAAAGCGACTGGACCAATTTGCCCTTATTGAAAATGATGTTATTGTCATGACCTGTTAAAAGGGAAAACTGTGTCAATTTTTTTTTGCCATAAATTAGGACCAAACATGACGTATCTATATATTCATTCCATTTCACTGGTGTTGAAAATTTTGTATATTTATTCTTTACATAAATTGAAATCAATATTTATTATTATTATTATTATTCTTTTATTGTATTTTTATTTAATGGACTTAATCTGGTATCTAAATATGAATGTTTTTATAACTTACCGTTGAAAGAAAGACTTGATACGTAAAGTGAGAGAAATGACAGGTTTAACCTTTTACAAATTTGTCCTCATCTATATTTCCTTACATTTCTTCAAGTTTGTCAACATTTTCTCAAATATTCTTTATACATTATTTATTTACACAACATTTTATTTAATTGGGAAAAAACAAGGCCACAAAATGAATCTTGTGTCCTTTTGTACTTTTTGTCTTTTATAGAGGAATATGCAAGAAACATCACATACTTCCATTTATTTCGTATTTTCATTTCGTTCTATTATAACATTGTACATTCAATCTAATCTTTTTATTACGAAGTCAATTATATTTTGGAAATATTTTATTGGAACGTTACACTTCAGAAAATCTATTCAGTTATATCAATAAAGATTGCTTTGTATATGGATGACATTACTGTAAATCCATCGATTTTTTCAATGTATGATGTAATATAATAAACAAATCATTGAAGGTAGGTTGCTATTTATTTACAACAATATCCTTAGATTTCACTTAACCAATATATGAGCACCGTGTTCTTTCTTTTGGAGACAAACTTTTGAGGGTGCACTTCGGACGACTCAAAGCATGCAACAAATAGTTTGCAAGATGGATCTCATTCTATGCCTACCTCGAAGATGATTAGTGCACAAATTCCAAACATACCCATTTGTTTATGTTCAAGTCTTTATCATTTCCTGATGGTTGTCCTTTAATTTGAAGATAGAAAGATTCCCACTAATCATCAAAGAACTTAGTTTTTAGGGTCCAAAAGATTCCATGTACCCTAACCCTTCGAGTGTGGGGATGAAAGCTTGTGTGCTTGGTTGACCAACTTTTGCAGGCCCTTGACTAGATCATACTTTTTATTTATTTATTTAATTTTTTTGGGTTAATAACGTCTATATTTCCCCCAATTTATGTTATAACGTAGGTTTGAAATGAATTATGCAACACATTTTATATTAGGACTCAAAGATGCAATACTAATATGTTAATCGGTTGAAATATTGTTGCATATTATTCTTACTTTGGTTTTGTTAATACTTAATACCTTAACATAGATGTCTACTTTACTTTGGATTTGTTAATATCTAGTTTACTAACTTAAAACAAAGTCATTTAGCATGATTTATTTATGTGGCTTTTAAATATTAGAGTAAATAATAAAGTTTTTTTTTTTTTTTTTTTTTTTTTTTTCATAAAAAGATATGTTATGGTATGCACTTTATTTCATAGTCATTTAGCATGATTTCGTTATGTGATTTTTTTTACAAATCAACAAAAATAATCCCTATGGTATGCATTATTTTTGGAAAAAGGTCCAAACCTTGGAAAAATTATATACATATATATATATATATATATATATATATATATATATATATATATATATATATATATATATATATATATATATATATATATATATATATATATATATATAGGGAAGGTTATTTGGAAAACAAAAAAACCCTAAAAATCATAAAAATGCATAAAAAAAATACTCAAAGATTACAATTTTTTTTTTTAATTTTTTTATAAAAAAATCGCAGGTTTTTTAATAAATTTGATGAAAAAAATTAAAAAATCAAATTTCTTTTTTCAAAAAAAAAAAATCAACGAATTTATTTAAAAATATGCGATTTTGTCATTAAAAAATTCAAAAAAAAGTTTTGTGATCTCTAAGTATTTTTTTTATGCATTTTTATGATTTTTAGGGTTTTTTGTTTTCCATAGAACCTAAACGTATATATATATATATATATATATATATATATATATATATATATATATATATATATATATATATATATATATATATATATATATATATATATATATATATATATATATATATATATATAGGAATGAGTTCTATGGAAAACAAATAATTAGGGCAACATCTACCGGAACCAATAATCAAATGACACGTGTTTTCCATAGAACTCATTCCTATATATATATATATATATATATATATATATATATATATATATATATATATATAGGCTTATGTTATTTTATTTGAACTATTTATTGTACATCTATCATATGCTATGAGAATTACTAAGACAATAAGTTGTTTAGCAATGCGAATACGTTCAACCTTATAAGAATATCGTCATTTTCATGCATTCTCGTTAATTATTATTATTTTTTTTGTTCTCACACATTGCTTTTCACTCATTTTCATTCTGATAAAATACGACCCAATAAAACATTCTGACAGAAATGAGAATAATAATAATAAATGTATAATAACCTTATAGACGATTTAATTAGTTAGAATGTGCGTTAATGACAATAGTTATGTAAGATTGAATGTATTTATATTATCAAACAATATATTTTCTTTATTATTCTCATAGCATACGATAGATGTACAATAATTAGTTAGAATACTTGAACATATATATATATATATATATATATATATATATATATATATATATATATATATATATACCACCCCCCCCCCCCCCCCAAAAAAAAAACAATTCCTAGATTGACCTTTTTTTTTTGCTAAAATGAAAAAGAAGTTCTCGCTTATTTTTATAATTTTTTTTGATACTTTATTTAGATGTGGGCACATTTGTTGGCTGCATCAGTTGTACTTGACTTTTTCGAACGAAGTTTGATGTTTTACTTTGAATAACCTTGTTTGGAACAAGACGTGCAATATCGTTCCGAGGGGTCTTTCTCATAAACGATTTTATTCCATCTCCCTTCGTTTTTCCCATGCCTAACCAAACCCTATTAGGTTAGGCTTTTTCTTTAGAAGATCCACTTCAACGCATACCCTTGCGACACCGGGTCGAGATGGGGTTGGACCATCCGATTAATAGCACTTTGCCTACTACGTTAGCAATAGTAGTAGTCTTGAAAAAAAAGATCGGAAGATTCGGAAATGGAATCCACATATTAACGAGTCTGAAGAGATAATCTTTGATGTACGTTGCATCTTTCAACAAAAGCTTAATGGTTTCTTCTGGAAATGTTGGAATAGATCTCAGAGTAAAAAATTTGTACATTTGAGTAATGCAAACAATCCTTTTTTGGAGCTGACGCTCTTTTTTTTGTTGGTTCATAGTCCACACGGGGTTTTGGTCTTTTTACTTTATGTACCGGATAAAATTGATCCCTAGATCAAGTCCTAACTAGAAATCTCTTAAGAAAAGATGAGAAATCATTTAACGAACAAGTTCCGGAAGCATGTGAACAAGACTTGGGATCGTGGTTCGTACCAGTAAAGCCACAGAAATCAAAGAAGGCGCACGAAGGAAGGAAGTAGCACTAGCTTGATAATTTGTTCCGAGGAATGAAAAATAGTTGGATAAGGCCTCGCTCTTTCTAATAAAAAAAAGAAGGGGGGGGGGATGAACCTACTTCCAGAGACTACTCGCCTTGAACTCCGTCCCCTGAACATGACTGCTTATGCAACTACTGTGCTAGGAAAATGGCAGGAGACCACACACCAAGAAAGAGGTATTACGCAAAAAGGGGCATGCTATATTAGCTAATGTCTCTCAGCAGGATGCCCCACACGGAACCAATCGAAGGAGATGAGAAGGTATCGTAGATTGGGGTAGCAGTAGCTGGTCATAGTTACTTTATATAAAAAATGGATTGAAGCATCATGAAATAATTAAATTCTAATAATGAAATAGAAGAAGAACGAATAAAGATCGGATTTGCTAAAGTCTTGCTTAATAGTTCATCAATCTTTTTCTATAAGGCCTCGGGCCCCACGAATTCCGACTTCTGTTTGTATTAAAGTGTTGGTAGCTTCTAGCCTCGATCTGGAAAGTTTCATCGGCGGGGGTACTATAGATATATCATAACTCTCTAATTGAGACTCAATCTATACAATCAATCAATCAGTATGTGCAATATACCGGTCTTTGCGATATGCTCTTTCAAATAGATCACAAATCTTTCCGCTTAGTTGCACCGCTCTCTGAGCTCTTTTGTCCGTTATCACTTCCTCTAGTACTAGCTCTGATCTCTCTTCAGCAGTTGCAGTACGATTCTTTAATTCATCTCCTGCCCTTTATAGTCGTAATCGCTAGAAACTCTATATCATTGGCAATTGGCATTGGCGTAATCTTTTTTCTCCTGTCGGAAGGGGTCCTGTCGAAAGCAAGAAAAGGCATTGCAAATGGCGTGCCCTTACTCTAATTCTAAATAAAGCTCTTTTGCGCTCTTGGTCAGGCCTGTAACAAGTAAACACGTTGCTGGAAAGGGATTAACTGCCTTTGGACAAGGACCCTTGGACCATTTACCGACCTCTCTATCCAACTTTTTTCCTTCAATGGCTCTATGAAATAATGGTCTCGAACATAGGGGAATTCAGATGAAAGCTCCGGTCCTTGAATGAACGACTATATATCTGTGTGTGTGTGTGTGGCCGCCTAGGCAGCCTCTTACCCGTTTGTTGGGAGTATCAGTGTTGTAAAAATCAGCATATGTGGCCATTTAGGCGCTAGGCGACCTCTTATGTCTGCGATTAATGCTAGTCAGTCGAGTTTGACAGAGTCGGTCCTAGGCGGCTGTAGGTGGTCTAAATGGTATAAGCTAGTAAAAAAGTCAGACAGTCAAAATTTTCAAAAAAAAAAAAAAAAAATCCGGAATAATCAAATATATGATATTGGATGACTAAATTATGATGATTAAAAAGATCCCAAATTAGTCTAAAGATTATTATATACGATGATTTAAATATTTATACGACTGAATATGTCAATGTTTTATTGTTATTTACTTATTTTGTTAGGATATATGTAATATTTAATTTTAAAAAAAATTCTATTACAATTAAGGGTCTTCACCTAGGCGCTGATTAATCCCCGTCTAGATTGATTAGTCCCTTAACTCTAGTCCAATGTCCGACCACTACCTATCGACTTTTACAACCTTAATATATATATATATATATATATATATATATATATATTTCATTTTAATATTTTATTATTATGGCAACATACTTTCAAAAATATGAATATAAACTAACAAAAGGGATAGGATTATTAACCTTTCAAGTATAATCATATAGACTTGTGATTACCCTAATGATCTTGAACTCTAAGTTACTTGTAGAGGATCTAGCAACCAAAGTAGGAATGCCTCTAAGGCTCACACCAAAAGTCTAAAACTCTTGAAAATGAGGAGAGAGGAGAAGACTATGAGATCCGGATTTCTCAGCCTTCCAGGAGGTAGGATCTAATTTTATGACGACTAAATGTGTTTTTATATAGCTGAGGTAACTTGCAAATAAAGCTGGTTTGAATCAATTAAATAATCATATTTAATATTTATTCAAATCCTTTTGTTATTTATTACCAGGAACAATTCCAGAAGCTCTCATAGACTCTGCAAAAACCGTCCACCCTTCTTAGGGTTTTCATAATGTTCCATTTGCTTAACTATTGAACAATTAACATTCAATCCATGTACCTTTTAAAAATCCTGACTACTTCTAATTAAATCTAGTTAATTCCAAATTAATTTTAACTTGTTGCTAATTAATTTATTAACTGGTAATAAATTAATAAAATATTTTCCTCATCTTCTTAAATCCTTTTCTAGCTATTTTAACTCTTGAGGGAAACCCTAAAATGACTTTGTTATTATTCCCAAAGTTCCACCAATTAGTTATAACATTGGACACCTATTTCCAATAGTCTCCCACTTGGACAAGTCATCAACTACTATTGGTCGACTAATGTTCGAATAACCAACAGAGTGTGCCTTCCACGACAACTACTGACATCTGATCTAAATAAAAGTTAGACCTTAGATAAGTGATCAATTAGTACTTTGTTTCTATAAGATATCATTGTGAACTAAGTCATGGATAATGAATCAACATAACAGTTCAAAATTATGTTTCTTGATTTCTGATTTATAATGATCAAATCAGACTACGAATCAAACACATCAATACATAGGAAGTGGGGATCTAAAATGAAAAATGAAACACAAGAATAAAATAATTGTAAATAGCACACACTTGAATATAAATAAATCTCCATTATGTAACACCCGTGTTCCATAATGATTTAGCTTACTATATATCAAGGACCAAAGATGGAGTTTTGGGAAAAATTCTATGCCACGACATGGTGCAAGGATTCCCATGATGTGGCATGGAGTAAATGGAATGCGTGTTTTTAATCAGTACCACCACATGGTAGCTGTTCTGGCCCAAGCCCATAATTTTAGGGTTTCCTCCCATACGCAAAATTTCTAGAGGATTAGGGCATCCTCTTCAGCCTCCAAACCTCTACCTCAAACCATAGCCTCCCTTAGAGAGTTTTGCTTCATTTTGGTATTCTTGGTGTCTTGAAGAAGAAGAAGAAGAAGGTGTTTTGGTGCATTAATGCAATAAGAAACTTCATCATCACCATATTGAGCATATTCTGGACCCATATGAGTATTCAAGTTCCAAGCTTTCTAGTAGGGATGAGATTTAGAACCGGACCGGTTCGAAACCAGAAATTTTTTTCCTATATTATAAGAACCGGGAACCGGACCGTCGGTGTAACATCCCAAGTCTAGGTATACCTTGTAAACCTTGATCTATTAAGCATTTGTCCATTTTGGCTCTTTGTAGAGAAAAGGTGGTAAATGAGTATGTGGGGCGTACTAGAGTGTACGCTCAGCGTACTCATATGCGTACATTTAACACAGAGGCCACCCTAGTACGTTGGGTGTACTAGGCCCAGAGTGGAAACCCTAATTTAGGGTGTGACCCTATATAAAGGATATGATGGCCTCATTCTTGGCCACCATTCCCAGAAACCAAACCCTCATAACCCTAAATCTTCGTTCTTATAGCTTGTGGGTGCATTTGAGAGCTTGTGAGTATAATCTTGTGTTCTTGAAGTGGAGAAGAAGCTTTGGAGAAGAAGGAGTGAGAGTCCAGGCTTTTGGATCTAAGATTAGCTGTGTAGAAAGCTTCACTTATAGGTATAAAGCTTCAAGCTTTCTCACTCTTTTGATTTGTGCATTTATATGGAGTATTTTAGGGTTTTGTCTCAAAAGATGGAGACTTTATGAGATAATAAGCTCCAGAGACCTTGATCGACCCCCTTTTAGTGTAGTTTGTGGAGTAAAGTAATAAAAATTCAATCTTGGACGTTAGGAGTAAGCCATGCATGAGATATGAGCTTCATGAGGAAAGAGGATGGGTATTTTGAGTGTTAGAAACCTAATTTGCCATGCAAAGGATTAAAGTCAGTGACTTTATGGATTAAGAGATATTAAGGAGTCTAGATCTGTGATATGAGTCAATGTCTTAACTGATTAAGACCAAAAATGTGAGGAGAGTGAAACTGGGAAGTACGCTTGGTGTAATCCCAGTACGCGCAACGTAGGGGTCGAGTATCCCCGATGCCAGCATGGCAGCCGAATACGCCCAACGTAGAGAGTTGGTACCCGCAACGTACTCCCTTCCGTTGACTTTCAGTTGACTTTTATAAGGCCATAAAGGGGGTAAAATGGTCTTTTTCCCTTCTGTGAGTTTGTAGAAGGGTTAGTTTAGCTTCAGTGAGAGCCTTATTAATTAGGGATTATTATCGTTGTGTTAGGTGGAGGCTGGACCGGTGATTCGAGTTTGAGATTATCCGAGGTTTACGAGGTGAGTCTTCTCACTATACTTACCTTGAGTGGTATTCTATGTGTGGCTGGAGGGTATTATGTGCATATACTGTGTATTGATAAATCCTGCTAGTTGTCTTTGTGATATATTGTTGGGTTTTGAGCATTCTAACACTTCCTAAGTGTACATGCAACCCTAAATACCTTGGATCTATGTTTTCTCTATTATACATGCAAATAAGAACATCCAAGGTATTATCCTAATCTAGCATACAAAAACTATGAATGTAACAAGATAGAATACATACCTCTTGATGTAGCTTGATGTCTTCAAGCTTTAAGAGCTTAGCCCCAATAGTGTGGAAGCCTCAAGTGGAATCACAAATCACCAAGACACCTTGGAATACTTTAGAGAATATGATTACTTGGTTCTCTCTAGTGAAATTGGCTAGCCCTTCTTTAGTGTATCCACACTAGTGGCAATTTCACCAACCAAAGACATCTTTATATAGTATGGAGGATTAGGGTTAAACCCTAATACCCATGACCTTTCATTTCCTAGGATCCATGGGTTAAACACTCCATGGACTATCCATGAAAGCTTAGCCCAACCTAAATGAACTTGGCCCATTCCATATATATAAGAGTCCATATTTAATTAGTTCCTTTTGATCACTTAATTAATTATATATTAATTCTTGATCAATACTAATTAAATAATATGATTCCATATTAATATATTAGAACTTATAATATATTAATATTAATCATAAACATACTATTCTCAAAAGATTATCCATATAAATTGTGTCGGTGAAGTGCAACCCAAATGGACCATGCCGGGTCGGGTCAAGTACATACCAAATATAGTTATGGACTTAGACATTAATCCAACAGTCTCCCACTTGGATAAGTCTAAAACTATTATTGCGTATGACTTCAAACCTAACTGGCAATCGTAGCTCTTAAAGCTCCTGTCAAACTCTGATCTTGTCAATGAACTTGTCCATTAGATAAGGGATCATATATTCCTCCATTCTAGATATCATATGGACTGAGACATGGATTATAATCATTCTCTCTGTCCATTTGTTGTTTCCCGATTTCCGATTTATGACGACTGACTAATTGAACAAATCAAATCAGTCCTGGCCCGGCCGAGCACTTCCATTTGTCATCATCAAATCATCGAGGGGCCCACAGATATCGCTTTTATCCCGAAGGTAAAAGGAACGGATAAACTTCGACTCATATGGCTTGTTCTACTACTTGTTGAATCATACACAAAGGCACGTTTTATAACACCGAGTTACCGTATGCGTTTACGTGCAATCAATGTACTATCAACTCATAGTAACAACTCATATCTCTAGGTTTGAAGAATATAAGATATTATCGTCTCATGATCACTCGTGATAAAATCCATGAAGTGATTCGAATGAGCGCGGGTTGAATCCAATACTCAGAACTTATGAGCACTCATGAGTGTTGTAGCCCTTTGTCCAACACCTTAGACCTCTACAAGCCAACCCATGACAGTCTTAATTCATATCTACTTCCAACATATGACCGACTGTGGATGGTTTGAATAACTTAGTCATTCCGGAAGAATAACCCAGTTTATTCGGGAAGTCAAAACATGCAAAATGAAACACAATAATAATTGAATCCAATATGGTATCAACTCTCTGAACATAAATAAAACACCTTTTATTTATCACCATATGATTACACATTATTCATTGTATACTGTTTCAGCTATCAACTTTATTCTTGAATTTAAAACAATAGTTGTCCCATGCTCCAAGCATGTACACTATGTTTTCTTAAACACTAGTCATGCCACACACCAAGTATGCATACTATGTTTGTCTATGATCCTTACTTTGTGAACTAGATCAATTGAACATAACTTCAATGATTCTCTTTTCACACTCCCAAATCCTTACCGCAAATGCAAGAATTCCAAATTCATGCCATTTACTGAAATCTGTTAGATTCTAAACTTATATGCATTGATCCTCTCGTAATGATTATGCACAAAGTCATAAAGACTTGGAAACAATCATTACAGAGTATTCCAAAGGAGATCAACTCCTTGGAAATATCCTTCTTGCATTAAGTTTCCTTAATCTTACACAGATTGAAAATTCTAACTTTGAAACATTTCCAGATTCCATTTTGACTATCACTTCTGAACAAGAGTTGCCTCCTTACAGATTATGTCAATATGGTCCTTCCAGAATTATCACTATACTTCCAATTGTCCTTGAGTAACCAATCTTTGGTAAACCTTAGTTTGTCCTCGACAATTGTTTAATCCTTTTAGTCATATCCAGTTCTAAACCTTTTCCCTTCTTAATGCCCCAGGCATTTGGAAAATTTTAGAACGGATGAATATAGCACATGTAATCGATCCTATATCCGAAGCATATGGGACACGATTCATGATGTCTTACATAAAGACTAAACCCGTCTTTTGCTATAATATTTCCATTTCAATTTGCCAAGTTCTCATAATTCAGATTATGAAAAGGGATGCCGTAATCATAATCGAATTTTAGAACGCAAATAATGGACCCATATACAGAATTTCCTTATGTTGAGCCATTCCAACATGAAATTCATATATATCCTTGACTAAATGATTAAAACCTCACGATCTAAGCTTATAGATTTGAGATGAAGCATAATTTCCTCTCCCTTAATTATAGCAAAACAACTTTTTCCCAATTGAAACTTTTGTTTTTCTATAATTAACATTGCTAACTTGCAATACTTATCATAATTATCATGCTCCCACTAACATGATGATTATTAGCATAACACTTATGCTCCCACTAGCTTTGACATGTACCCAGAAATCAGCTGGACTTCTAGAAATCAATACTTCATTGACTTTCTTACCAAAGTTCAGATTTCTAATACTAGATTGTTTTGATAAGACTTTATCAAAATCATACACCTTCCCTTAGATAGCACACTTGTGAGTCTAAACAATTATGAAGAGGTATGCCGTAATCATAATGGTTAGACCTTTTTGCCACTTCTCACAAGTCCAGGTTAGTGTGCCGGTAAACCACACACGCTCCACTAACGACTTTGAGAATGCAAATATCACAATTGCTATCTAGCTAAAATCTACTTAGTGAAAGTGTTTCCTCACCATCATTTTCATGAATCGGAGAGAAACCTTATGACACTTAGATTTAATGGTGTATGTGTTCTTATCCATGTGAATTGTCAAAATCATAGTCACAAAACAAGGATAATGACAAATCCAAACTCATATGGACTGAACTCAATCTTAATTTCTTGCCACCTGGCAGTTCAAGGGCCTGCCATTGCTTCCAAGTAGTTGTGTAACCAATTGAGAACTCTAAGAACTCATATGCAAAGCCAACTTTAACTGGAATGGGCACAGAATATGTCAACACGATAGGTTGTAAACCTCAAGTCGTGTTCTAGTGAAGAACTTCAGATTCTATTCTTGATTAGTTCTTGAGACTTTCAAGACCTTAAAGACTCCCACTGTCCTCTTGACCTATAAGACTCCCTTGTCAAATATCCAAGAGATAGCGCGGATTCTAATCAAGAAAAACACTTTACCCAATTGGCCTAAGTTGGTCTTTGTTTTATCCAAAACATCACAACTTACCAATTCCAAATGTACAAGAGTAGAAAACTTTTACTCTTACATTTGACAAGTGTTTTAAACCTTCTTTAAGACATGTCACTCAAATGACAATCTTGGAGTATGACTCTAAGACTTGTATTGGAACGAAGTATGACTCATCTTCTTGATTTAACCATTTCAACAATTCAAGTTCCTCTTCTTAGTCATAAGAATGCACTAAGATTTCCTTAGAGAACTAATTTTGATATGGTTTCTTAATCATTAAGATGATCACAAAAACTGATACTAAAGTACTCTCCCATCTTTTCAGATTTGAGAAACTTTTATCCTTCTGCCTAATTTGATTCTTCTTATTCGCTCTGCCTTACATTGGAACCTTTTCCAATGTCTCAGAGTTACACTTAAGCATGTAAGTATAATCATATTTACTGAGCTTTAGTAAACTATGACGAATAATCTTATCGATCTTTTGTGGTGGACTTAATCAGTGCACAAGACTGTGTACTCGATCCTTTAGTCCTTCACTTGACTCACACATCCATGTGAACCAGTAATTAGTCTTAATTTTTCCAAAACTTGAAAGTTCTCATTCATCATGCTATATAACTTGCATGATTCCAAGTCCCGGTCCAAATTAAACTTGGGTGATGAGAATCTTTCCTTATTTGGTAAATCTAGACATTACCACAAATGAAAGGATCAATTTCATATTTCCACTCTTGCTTTTAATGGAATCATATAAGCAACAATTTTTCCTCAAAAGCCATTGTAAGGATATTTTAAAATAAATAAAATCAAAAAAAATTTCTTTTATTTTAAAACTTTGCGGAAAAACTTATCCTTACAATCCATATGAAAACTTGTTGTTATCTATTCCTAAGCAATATCTCATAACTCCTAAGAAGTTGCTCAAGAATCCGATCTTCAAACTATGCGATAGAAATCCATCTATGCCATCAGATTCAGCATATTCTTTCTTTAAGTTTCTTCACTTTTCTTTGATTCTTAAAACATCACCATGTGACCCAGTCACATCATGTATCAGGAATCTCAGAATAGAAACTTAACAGAGTTAGATAGTTGTCTTTACCTGAAGTAGAGTCAAACTTATTGACTTTAACATCCTTAGGTAAATTTGGCAGCTTCGCAACCAATGCCCCTTCCTTTGGCAATATAAACATATGGACCCTTTGATAATGGTACATGAGACTATCACAGACTTAGCTTTTCTCTTTACCATTTGGTCAACCGAGTTGACTATGGCCGATCCCTTTCCATTGGGAAGAGAATGCTTTACTGGATATCCAATGTCATCATTGTCAATGTCCATAAAGTTTTAGGAAGTTGATCTTAGCAAATAGATAAGATCATTAAGGGTCTTGTCATAGTCTGTTTCATAGGTGTCCCAAAGGAACTCACTATGTGACTTAGAAAGTGATTGAACCACCAACTTTCTCAAGACTTTGACACCCAACTCTCCCGGCTTGTCAATATGTGACTACATCTCCAAGATGTGCTCACACCTAGACCTTGCCTTGCCAATAGGGCTTGAGTGACCTTAAACTTTTCAAGAACTTGTGGGTTGGGGAGAATAATTGGAGGAGGTGAAAGAAGTATGATTTCCAAAGGACATCATCTTCATTTAGGAAACCTTGTTTCACTAGATTTGGGAAGATCATAGGTGTCTATTACAGACATCTTTTGGGAGATATTCAAGATAGTTGATTTAAAGTCCTTAATATGACACCCAATATGAAATATTAAGGCTAGGACCCAACAAACTATTTTATAACTTAGAAGAGGTATGCCGTAATCCAAGCTATAAAATATTTGAAGGTAGGTGAATGACGATTCACCAATTTCCACCAAGATAAACGAAATGAATTATTAGGTTTTAATTGGTTTTGAAACTCCTAGATCTTTGAGATTCATTGAACTTTTCAAAGGCATGTTTCAATCTCGAGTGTGCCCTTCAGGTTTTGTGACTGGGATGCCGAGGATCACAAAACAAGGTGTGAAGTAACCATGCAAATCACTTGGTACCCTTAATAAATTACCCCTCAATCGATGTGCCGGTTAACCACACACGCTCCATCGATACTATGATAAATATTAAGTCACCCTTTACCTACCTTGTTAAGTCCAAGTTAGTGTGCCGGTTAACCACACACGCTCCACTAACGACTTAGACAAAGTGTAAAGTGTAATTTCATGGGTTAGCACCTTATTCACATTTTTCCTAAGTAACTAAGATTGGGTATTATTAAGAGTTTAGTTACTTAGTATTATCATTAATACTTTTAATGAAGGGAGAATTCTAGTCCTGTCAAACCCGTTCGGCTAACGACCCTCCACCAGTCAAGCAAGCGGTGGGTGAGAGTGGACACCCATTAAGTTGCCATTTTATAGGCAACAACCTTATACCCACCTTATAGACCGGCTTCGTGAATGAGGCGTACTAGCGGTAAGACTGACTTTACTCTTATACATATATATATATTATTAACTTATAATATTATAAAGTATAAGGGTTGAATTTTAACTTTTAAAATTCTAAGGGCTAACTTGGAATTAAAGTATTCATAAGTGAAAACTTTACAAATTCCAAAACTTGAGGGCAAGTTTTGAAACTATTCAAAACTAATTAATTCCATAACTTATGTGTTTAAAGTAGTTTTAATCCAAAAACTCTTCAAGTTCCATAACTTGAGGACAAGTTATGGAAGACTTTAAACTAATAAAAGAATTAACTTTTCTTTATTTTATAACTTATGGAATTAATTAAGGTTACACCTTTTTATTTTATTTTATTTTATTTTATTAAATGAAGAGACTCTTGGTCCTCCATAACTTGAGGACAAGTTATGGAGTCATAAAACCATTTAATTAGAACTAGACTCTTCATTTTTGTAACCTTTGCCAATTTTTATGAGTTTTATGATTCTTAAATGTGACTTTTCATATAACTTGAGGACAAGTTACAAAAACACATTTTACAATCAATTCTTAGATTAATTTGGATTAAAACCAACTATCACATAATTTTATTCATTAATCTAAATTCACTCATAAAACAAGGTAACACAAAAAACTTTTGGTGATCCATAACTTATTCTTAAGTTATGGAATCCTTTAAAACATTAACACCAAATTTTGTAACTCCATAAAAACTTTGAATCAATTTTTTTTAAAACCTTTTCATATCCATAACTTATGGAGGTTTCAAAAAATAAAACTCTTTAGATCAAACTTTTAAAACTAATAAAATAATCATATTATTTTATCTTTTATTAAATTCGACCTAATTCAACTCATAAAGCAAATTATTCAAATTTTATAAATAATTAGTTTTTCACAAGAACAAATAATTATCCTAAAATTTGACAAACTTCATGTTTTTTTTTTTCTTTTTTTTTTCCACTTTGAAAATAAAATATTTGCATCAATATAACAGAAAACAACCCGTGGCTCTGATACCACTGTTGGGTTTTGAGCATTCTAACACTTCCTAAGTGTACATGCAACCCTAAATACCTTGGATCTATGTTTTCTCTATTATACATGCAAATAAGAACATCCAAGGTATTATCCTAATCTAGCATACAAAAACTATGAATGTAACAAGATAGAATACATACCTCTTGATGTAGCTTGATGTCTTCAAGCTTTAAGAGCTTAGCCCCAATAGTGTGGAAGCCTCAAGTGGAATCACAAATCACCAAGACACCTTGGAATACTTTAGAGAATATGATTACTTGGTTCTCTCTAGTGAAATTGGCTAGCCCTTCTTTAGTGTATCCACACTAGTGCCAATTTCACCAACCAAAGACATCTTTATATAGTATGGAGGATTAGGGTTAAACCCTAATACCCATGACCTTTCATTTCCTAGGATCCATGGGTTAAACACTCCATGGACTATCCATGAAAGCTTAGCCCAACCTAAATGAACTTGGCCCATTCCATATATATAAGAGTCCATATTTAATTAGTTCCTTTTGATCACTTAATTAATTATATATTAATTCTTGATCAATACTAATTAAATAATATGATTCCATATTAATATATTAGAACTTATAATATATTAATATTAATCGTAAACATACTATTCTCAAAAGATTATCCATATAAATTGTGTCGGTGAAGTGCAACCCAAATGGACCATGCCGGGTCGGGTCAAGTACATACCAAATATAGTTATGGAATTAGACATTAAACCAACATATATATGCTATGTATTATATTGAGTTGCCGAGTTGAGGGACAGGAGGGTCTAACTGAGTTGTGGGACCAGAGGGTCCCACTGAGACACATTGACCAGAGGGTCTTATTTAAGTATAGCCATGAGAGGCTAATGAGACATGTGTGGTATTTTGGGGAACTCTGTAAGCTTTGTGCTTACTGTGTTATGTGTTATGTGTTTCAGGTACTTCTAAGGATCACGGGAAGGCACCGGCTTAATTATACACACGCTAAAGATTTGAGTCATGTTTTGAGAGGATCCTAGATTTGTTATATGTTCCGTTTTTGGGATATGTGTTGGATGATTTAATACTATAACACTTTTTGAGATGTTGGAATTGAGAAAAATGTGTTTTAAAATTTGAAAAATTTGGTTTGAAAATTTGCGTTGTTACAAGTTGGTATTAGAGCCTTGGTTTGAGGGATTCGGAGGCACCTTCAGGTATGTCTGGAGTCAAACTGAGGATTTGAGAAACTTTTCAAAAGTAATGAATTTTTCTAAAAAGAGAAAGAGTTTTAAGAGAAATCGAGTTGGAGTAGTGTGTACAATCATCCAGAGCCCGAACGGTGATTTCCCAAAATACCCTTACTTAGTGTGTTATGAGATAATTATGAAATGATAGTGATGCATGCTAGAGAATAAGCTAGGTATTTCATATCTTAGGGCTAGGCTTGCCTGATTTGTGATGCCTTAGCTTAGGAGTCACAGTTACCTATTATGTGCTTTGAGTAAGTGCTAGTGAGAGTGGTGAGCAGGAGCGTTGAGAGAGAGAATTCTGAGACGAGAGTAGTCTGATATTGAGAGAGATAGAGTACTTGGGAATTAGAATCCTAGGAGGAGGACTTGGGGTGACTACAGGCCGGGTGTAGAAGGGAGTATTGGGCCCGTACTACTAAAAACACCAGATCTGTATGCAACCCAAGTAAGAATCCTTAGGAAGATAAGGAGCAAGTAGGATGGGTGATCGAGTGTGAGTAGGCTCGAGCGAGTCTCTGATGATTTTGTGTTGTGTTTCAGAGGCATCATGGTGGGTACACGCCACAACCCAGGAGGCAGTGGGACTAGTGATGATGAGATTCGGAGGATGATTCATAAGGAGGTGGCCGCAGCCATCCGAGCGGAGATTCCCAAGATGTTTGGGTCTATCAAGACCACCCTAATTGAGACATTTGATGAGCGATACGCTGTTGTCACTGAGGCTGCTGCTGCTGCCGCCACTGCAGCTGTCGCCGCCGCTAGGTCACAGGGAGGTGACTCATTGCTGTTCCAGGAGTTCAGCGACACGAAGCCAACAGAGCTTGATGGGACACAAGATCCGATTACTGTGATGAGATGGATCTCTGATATTGAGGGGTATTTTTACACATGTTCATGTCCAGATCACTTGAGAGTTCGGTTTGCGCTGAACCATCTTCGCTTGGGGGCGAAGGACTGGTGGAAGTTTGTAACCGCCAGTTTCACCTCTGTAGATCATGCTGTAGTGTCATGGGAGAGGTTTGTCCAGTTGTTCCGAGACGAGTATGTCCCCCCGGTGGAGAGGGAGCGGTTGGCACATGAGTTTCTGTCTCTCAAGCAGAAGACAAAGTCAGTGATTGAGATTTCGAGGATGTTTCACGTGAGGGCGATGTTTTTCCCTGAGCATGTGTTCACTGAGCAGGCACATGTGAGTGGATATCTGAGCATACTGAGGAGGGATATACGAGAGTTCTTGGTGAACTCATCGTACAGGACATTAGCCGAGCTTTTGGCCAATGCCAGGAGGAGGGAGATTGAGCTTGAGCTGTAGTCCGGGGAGGAGGAGGAGTCTCGGGGTAGGGACAGGAGACCAGTACAGTCGCAGCCAGCGACGAACCGGGCTAAGCCTGCTGATACCAGAGTTGGGGGCTAGAAGGGCTGCATTTGTGGTAAGTGCGGTAAGAGCCATGAGGGTTCGTGTCGTGCTGGGATTTGCTATAAATGTGGCAAGGAGGGGCACATGGTGAAGGATTACGCCAAGGGGTTTTTGGTTTGCTTCCATTGCAACCAGACCGACCAATGGAAGGCCGAGTGCCCTCAGCTCGTGAGAGGGTCAACACATGGATCCGAATCTGCTTCTTTGCGTGCTGCTGAGAGTTAGCCAGTGAAGGCCGAGACACCGAAGGTTCGGGAGAGAGCCTTTTAGCTGAAAACTGAGGAGGTCCGCGCAACACTTGACATTGTGTCCGGGATGTATTCTTTTTATTATTCTTTTGAGATATTTTGTGCTTATATAGTGTTGTGTACAGGCACCTTTCTTGTGAGTTATGTACCTGCCTTGGTGTTATTTGACTCGGGTGCGAGTCGATCTTTTGTGTCCTTAGCTTTTAGTCATCACATCAGTATCCGATGTGAGGAGTTGAGTCGACCTCTGAGGGTTTCTATAGTTGACGAGCATGCGGTTTTTGCTACTGACGTGATCAGTGAGTGTACTTTGGAGATTTTTGGCATTAAGTTTCCGATAGACCTGGTGCCGATCGCTATGGGTGATGTCTGTGTCATAGTGGGCATGGACTGGTTGAGTAGATTTGGAGCGGTGATAGACTGTGAGCGTCAGTTAGTGACTATACGAGATCCTAGTGGGTGAGTACTTACAGTGTACGAAGAGGGTACTAGGTCTGGATCAACTTTCTGCTCTGCTGCCCGAGCGAGACAGAGTTTACAGAAGGGTTGCATGAGTTTTCTAGCATACGTGATGGATGTGCAGGTTGCTGCTGGGAGACCGAGTTCTGTCTCCGAGGTTCCCATAGTGTGTGAGTTTGCAGATGTTTTCCCCGAGGAGTTGCTGGGTGTGCCTCCTGAGAGGCAGGTGGAGTTCCGGATTGATTTGATTCCGGGTGCGGCACCTATTGCCAAGGCACCTTATCGCCTTGCGCCACTAGAGATGCAAGAGTTATCCTCTCAACTCCAGGAGCTACTGGGGAATGGATTCATTAGAACGAGTAACTCACCGTAGGGAGCTCTGATCCTTTTTGTCAAGAAAAAAGATGGTTCGCAACGGATGTGCATTGATTACCGGGAGTTGAACAAGTTGACGGTCAAAAACCGTTATCCACTCCCGAGGATCAACAATTTGTTCGATCAGTTGGAGGGGGCATCTTGGTTCTCCAAGATTGATCTGAGGTCCGGATATCATC
The DNA here is from genome assembly GCF_002870075.4 of Lactuca sativa. Taxonomy (NCBI): domain Eukaryota; kingdom Viridiplantae; phylum Streptophyta; class Magnoliopsida; order Asterales; family Asteraceae; genus Lactuca; species Lactuca sativa. The sequence continues at coordinate 212,874,991 of NC_056623.2, read as the reverse complement.
AGATGAGAGTTTGTGAGGAGGATATTCTGAAGACAGCCTTTAGGAATCGTTATGGGCACTATGAGTTTGTGGTGATGCCCTTCGGGCTCACCAACGCACCGACGGCGTTCATGGACCTCATGAACCGGGTGTGCAGGCCCATGTTGGACCGATATGTGATCGTGTTCATCGACGATATTCTTGTGTACTCGAGGTCCAGGGAACAACTTGAGGAGCATCTTAGAGAGATTTTGGGAGTTTTGAGATTGGAGAGGCTATTTGCCAAATTCTCCAAGTGTGATTTCTGGTTACGAGAGGTCCCGTTTCTTGGGCATCTCGTTAATCAGAATAGGATATTGGTCGACCCGACCAATATTGAGGCAGTTATGCGATGGGAGGTGCCGAGATCCCCATACGAGATCAGGAGTTTTCTAGGATTGGCTAGCTATTATCGGAGGTTTATCAGAGATTTCTCCAAGATTTCCGTCCCCCTCAATAGGTTGACCCGGAAGGGCGTTACTTTTACTTGGGGTCCCGAGCAGCAGACCTCATTTGATACTCTTCGCCAAAGATTGTGCTAAGCCCCGATGTTAGCCCTTCCCGAGGGAGTGGAAGACTTTGTGGTTTCTGTGATGCATCTATATCCGGTTTGGGTGCGGTGCTGATGCAGAGAGGGCACGTGATAGCATGCGCATCGAGGCAGTTGAAGCCTCATGAGGCGAGATATCCCACCCATGATCTGGATCTGGGGTCGGTGGTGTTGCCCTCAAGATCTGGCACTATTTGTACGAAGTCCGGTGTACCATATACACAGATCATAAGAGTCTAAAGTACTTGATGGATCAGCACAACCTGAACATGCGATAGAGGAGATGGCTAGATATTGTGAAGGACTACGACTGCGAGATCTTATATCACCCATGCAAGGCTAATGTGGTAGCTGACGCCTTAAGACGCAAAGCCGAGAGCTCTTCGATCCGGGATGTATGTATGAGGATGACTGTGATGAATCCAATCTTAGATACCATCTGAGAGGCTCAGGTGGAGGTTGTGAAACCGGAGAACCGCAAGAGCGTGTGTTTGGGCAGGTTTCCGAGTTTGTGTCGGACAGTCGTGGGCTTATGACTATCCGAGGGTGGATTTGGGTACCCTTTACGGGCGGAGCTTAGTGTGTACTGATGGAGGAGGCACATAGATCAAGATTCTCGATCCATCTCAAGGCTACTAAGATGTATTTGGAACTAAAGAGAGATTACTGGTGGCCCTGTATGAAGCGGGATGTCGCATGGGTAGTTGAGAAGTGCTTGACTTGCCGTCGGGTCAAGGCAGAGCACCAACACCCATATGGTCCATTGCAGCCTCTGGAGATTCCCCAGTGGAAGTGGGAACAGATCTCTATGGACTTTATCACCAAGTTACCAAGGACTGCGCATGGAGTGGACGCGATTTGGGTGATTGTGGGCTGACTGACGAAGAGTGCTCACTTCATTGCTATTAGTGAGAGCTCTTCTGCAGAGAGATTAGCCGAGATTTATGTGAGAGAGGTGGTATCTCGGCATGGGGTGCCGATCTTGATAGTGTCAGATCGAGACGTGCGCTTTACTTCAAGATTCTAGAAGAAATTTACGAGGAGTTGGGCACGCGCCTGCATTTTAGTACTGCGTACCACCCGTAGACGGATGGCCAGAGCGATCAGATGATTCAGACGCTTGAGGACATGTTGTGTGCTTGTGTCATGGACTTTGGAGGAATTTGGGACACATACTTACCCCTGGCTGAGTTTTCCTACAACAACAACCACCATTCGAGTATTGGTATGCCTCCCTTTGAGCTTTTATATGGGAGGAGGTGTCGGACTCCTATTTGTTGAGGAGAGGTGTGGTAGAGAGTGATGGGTGGCACTGAGATAGTGCTAAAGACGACTGAGTAGATTCAACAGGTTAGACAAAGACTACTGATGGCCCAGAGTCGCCAGAAAGTTTATGCAGACAGGCGACGATCCGAGCTAGAATTCCAGGTCAAATATTTTGTCCTCCTAAAGGTATCCCCATGGAAAGGGGTGATCCGATTCAGGAAACGAGGCAAGCTGGGGCCCCAGTACATCGATCCTTTTAGAGTAACCACCAGGGTAGGCAAAGCAGCCTACCGGTTGGAGCTACCTGTAGAGTTGAGTCACATTCATAACACCTTCCACGTGTCCCAGTTGAGGAAGTGTGTAGTCGACGAGACGTTAGTGGTGCCATTAGAGGACATTCAGGTGGATGCGAGCCTGAATTATATTGAGAGACCGATTGTGATTTTGGATCGGAAGGTTAAGGTTCTGAGAAACAAGGAAGTGCCCTTGGTTCAGGTCCAGTGGCAGCATCGGAAGGGGTCCGAGTCGACTTGGGAGCCGGAGTCGGAGATGCGGGAGCAACATCCAGAGTTATTTGTGGAGCATGACTTTGAGGGAGAATTCTGATTCTAGTGGGGGAGAATTGTAACATCCCAAGTCCAGGTATACCTCATAAACCTTGATCTACTGAGCATTTGTCCATTTTGGCCCTTTGTAGAGAAAAGGTGGTAAATGAGTACGCGGGGCTTACTAGAGTATATGCTCAACGTACTCATATGCGTGCACTTAACACAGAGGCCACCTAGTACGCTGGGTGTACCGGAGGGTACGCTAGGCGTACTAGGCCCAGAGTGGAAACCCTAATTTGGGGTGTAACCCTATATAAACGATATTATGGCCTCATTCTTGGCCACCATTCCCAGACCCCAAACTCTCCTAACCCTAAATCTTCGTTCTTATAGCTTGTGGGTGCATTTGAGAGCTTGTGAGTATAATCTTGTGATCTTGAAGTGGAGAAGAAGCTTTGGAGAAGGAGTGAGAGTCCAGGCTTTTGGATCTGAGCTTAGCTGTGTGGAAAGCTTCACTTAAAGGTATAAAGCTTCAAGATTTCTCACTCTTTTCATTTGTGCATTTATATGGACTATTTTAGGGTTTTGTCCCAAAAGATGGAGACTTTATGAGATAATAAGCTCCAGAGAGCTTGATCTACCCCCTTTTAGTGTATTTTGTGGAGTAGAGTCATAAAAATCCAATCTTGGACTGTAACAGCCCGGAATTCCAGGTATTGTTATATTTATGATTTTGGGTGTTTTAAGAGGGGACTCGGCAAGTTGGAGCTCAGACTCGCCGAGTAGGATCGCAGATCTGGTCGCGGGTTTGCGACTGGACTCGACGAGTCCGGATATGGACTCGGCGAGTCCGCGCTGTTTAGCGAAACCCTAACTTCCCAGGTTTGGGACATATATAAGGGGCCTTATGGCCGTCATTGTTCACCCTAGTCCTTTGAGTGAAACCCTAATTCGATTGTGAGCATCTGGAGCAAGGTAGAAGACCATTATTGATCTTGGAAGTGTTATTTTGCAAGGAGGAGGAGGCTTGGTTAAGGGAACAACAGGAGAAGCCATATTCTGAGGATTGGGGACACAGAGCAACGTTATTCAGGTAATATTTTCGAGTTGTTCCCTTCTATGTTGATGTGTATATGGATTTAGGGTTTATGGAACCCTTTTGTGGCTAGATTGAGTGCTTCCTTAGTTCCCCAAGCGATTGGAACCCTATATTGGGACTCTTGGAAGTCCAGAGTGTCCCATGCCTGAACTTTTCGGGAATCAATGGAGGTTTGGATTGGAATCCTTATGCCTTAGGTCAAAACGTCAATTATGAGTCATGGGGTGTATTATGAGCACCAAAATAAGGACTTTACGTGATGAACCAGTCTAGGAAGGCCAGACCTATGAATTGCCGGAGCAGATCTGACCTTAGAAAGCAGTTGGAGCGGTTGCATGGCATGGACTCGCCGAGCCCGATGAACAGACTCGGCGAGTAGTTTGAAGATGCCCTTGGACTCGGCGAGTTGTATGAACAACTCGGCGAGTAGGTTGAAGATAGCCATAGACTCGGCGAGTCTGTTCTTGGACTCGGCGAGTCTTGTCGAAGAGTCCCGATATTCTAGGGTTGAGTCGAGAATCGGTGAGTCAAGGGATGACTCGATGAGTTGAGGGCGAGTGGACTCAGAGTTGTTGAACTCGGCGAGTCTCGGGGTGACTCGGCGAGTTAGGTCGCGGATTGAGTGAAGTTCTGGGTATGGGAACTCGGCGAGTCATCGGGTTGACTCGAAGAGTAGGGTCAGTCAGGGGTTGACTTTGACCTTGTCTTTGACCAAGGGTTGACCAGTGGTTCCAGGGGTATTTTGGTAATTGTTGATTATTGTTGAGTTCAGTGCATTGGTGGCTGTCCGGAGGTGGAGACCGTATCAGTGATTGGAGCAGCTTGAGTTATCTGTTCAGTTGGCAGTTTCGAGGTGAGTTATCCTCACTATATCGCTAGGGTTTATGGCACCAAGGCCAACCTTTTTATCGGATGGAAATCCGGGTAGTTGTCAGTGGTTATATGTTGTGGGCCGGAAGGCATTGCTATGTGGACCGGAAGGTCATGGCCTGGAAAGGCGTATGTGTGCATTTAGTATGTTGACTGATTCATAGGGTGATGTTATGCTAGTGACCGGCTAGGCCGGTATCTTGAATAGAGTAATGCTATGTTATGTGGTCTGTTGATCGATTGCTGACTGTGAACTGTTATATGATTATGTGTTATGCGTATGATTGCTAGACCAGGGGTGTGACCCGGTATGCAGGGTCGTTCTATGTCCTGTTAGGTTATGTATGCCTTTATGCTAATATGTATGCTTATTATGCTGTGGGCCGGAAGGCAATATGTTATGGGCCGGAAGGCATTGCGTTATGGGCCGGAAGGCGATATGTTTTGGACCGGAAGGTCGAGGCCTGGAAAGGCGTATATGTGGTTAGTATTTTGGGGGTATCTCACTAGGCTTTCGGGCTTACAGTTGTGGTTTTATGTTTTCAGTTTCTCAGAAGGCTGTGGCAAGGCAGAGGCGTGATCGTACCGTTCCTCGCGTTGATGTTTTATGATATGAACCTGGGAAAATACTCTGTTAAATAATGTATTGAAAACCTTTTTGTAACAACGTTATTAAAATGAGTGGTTTTTGAAAAGTTTTAATTGTCTTGAAATTTTGGTCGTTACAAGTTGGTATCAGAGCCTTGGTTTGAGTGAATTGGAGGAACATTCGTGTGACTCCAGTCTCAAATCGAGGAGGGTTTTAAAAAGAGAAATTAAAATGGTTTTCAAATTAAGTAAAAGGAGGACGCGGAGGTACGATCAGCCGGAGCCAGTAAGTAACCCCAAGATACCATACATGATATTTGTCTTATTGAGCTTGATAGAACAGCATGCTAGAGCTAGGCTAGGGATCTTCAGGAATTCATGATAATGTTGCTTGATTTGTGATGCCTGTAGCCTAGGGTCCCTTATGGGAGATTCTCAGTGTTCCTCTAGTGGTGAGGGTTGATAGTTGTTATGCATGTTCTCTAGGGTATTGTGGTAGTACTTCATACAAATATGGGTAGGTGTGGAAGGTAGTATGGGCCCGTACTACTGAAAGCACAGGACCCATACGCGTATCAGGGAAACCATGATCTCTAGGGTTGGGTTGCGAGAGTTGGATCCCAGGAATGTGGGAAGTGTCTGAGTTTTGGTATGGTGTTTCTCGTTATGGAGATTCCGAGGCATGATGATAGTGGATCCGGATCAGGATCGGGAGCTAGAGAGAGAGTTCCGGATGGATCGGTGCCGTCTGAGGTTATCGATCAGTTGAGCACGAGCAAGTTGGATGCGAGGATTCGTGAGATCCGGCATGATGAGGTTGCTGCATTGTTCCGGGCTGAGTTGCCGGAATTGTTGGGTCGATCAAGACCGCCATGATTGAGTATTTTGATGAGCGATATGCGGCTCTCGCAGAGACGGCTGCCGCGGCGGCTACAACGGCTGTAAGGGGAAGAGCTAGTCGGGGTTTTCAGTATCGGGATTTCTATTATACGAAGCCTCCCACATTCGATGGAGTTCAGGACCCGATTGTTGCTATGAGATGGTTATCAGACGTGGAGGGGTGTTTCTCCACGCGTTTATGCCCTGCTGATCAGAGGGTGAGGGGTGCTCTGAACCTGTTGAGGCTCGGGGTGAAGGATTGGTGGAGATTGACCACGGGGTCATATTCCGATGCGCAGAGGGCTGCGGTTTCATGGGATCAGTTTAGAGAGATGTTCAGCACTCGCTATGTTCTGCGGGATGAGAGGGAGAGATTGGCTTAGGAGTTCCTTGAGCTGAAGCAGGATTTGGAGTCGGTGACTGAGATCGCCAGGATGGTCTTTGTGAGGGCGATGTTTTGCCCTGAGTTCGCTTCGGTGCAGGCTCAGATGTCCCGATATCTGAGTATGATCAAGGGGGGGATATCAGACAGTTCATGTCTGTGCAGGGGTGTGAGACTTTGTTGGTGTTGCAGGAGGCCGCCAGGCGGCGTGAGTTAGAGGTTGAGTTGCAGTTGCGTGAGCTGAGGCAGGCTCCGATGCAGTCGCAGCCAGCGCCGAAACGGTCCAGGACCGTTGATGTTAAAGTAGGGAATCTGAGCGGCCACACTTGTGGGAAGTGTGGGATGGGTCATACCGGAGTTTGTTGGTCCGGTGGTGCATGCCGCAAGTGCGGAAAGGAGGAGCACTATGCGCGGGATTGTCGGCAGTCAGTGCCGGTTCGGGATTTGAGGATTTGTTATCATTGTTGTTAGGTTGGACATTTGAGGGTCAACTGTCCACAACTTTCTGTAGGACCGGTGCAGGCTCCAGCACCGGCCACTTTGAGGATTCCAGGAGGAGGTCAGGATGGAGCGGAGCCCCAAGGGCTCAGGTTCGTGCTTATCAGCTTGCGGCAGAGGAGGTCACAGCAGCGCCGAAGGCAGCTGCGGGTATGTTTCTTCTTCATGTTTTGTTATCTTGCGATTATGGGGGTGTATTGTTTGTGTTGGTATCTTTGTGTGGATTTCGATGCGGTATTCGTCGTTTTGTGGGTTGAAGTTTTTGGTTATGGATTTATGTTTCGGGTTTTCGTTTTGGTATCCGTTGTTCCCTGAGGGTATGGTATGATTATAGTTTGGTGTTTTGTGCTATCGTTGGTTATCGTTCGTGAGGGTTATTAGTGGAGATGCGGCATTGGGTTGAGTGTCGGGTAGCATCTACAATCGTGGAATGGATAAGTGGAGATCGGATTCTTTTGAGCGGATTGATCAGTGAGGAGATGTGTTTTGCTGAGGGTTGTTTATGCTTGTGGGAAGCAGCCAGTGTGTAAGTGTTCTCTTTGTGTAGGGTTGTTTTGGAAGGTCGTTGTTGGCGACTGGTGGTTGTTAGTCAGTGCTTTAAGTGGGGGAGAATTGGAGAATTCTCCGGGAGATCGATGAGTATTTGAGGATGCTTACCTGTTGGGATTCAGCAGTGTTCTGTCAGCCCAGAGTATAGGTTGATGGGAGCGAGTGTCGGGCATGCGGGGCGGGATACAGACCTAGGGCATTTGATTGTGGAGGCCTGGAAGCAGGCCGGGATCAAGTTTGAGTAGGTAACCGGGGTTATGTAATCAGAGTATTTGTATGCTTTATGTACGTGATGTGTTGTACTGCATTAATTCTGTGGGATTTATGCTGTGCATGTTTATAGAGTTGGAACCGGAAGGTTCCCAGAGTTAGAACTTTAGGGTTCGCAGAGTTTGGGTGTACGGACTCACAGAGATATAGCCTCGAGTGACTAATATGTGTTATGTGAGTCGGTCCAGTCATGCTGGAGACTCTGCTGGTATTGTTGGATCAGTTTGAGATTGCGGATTGTGTATGTTGCAGTGTGTTTGCAATGGAAGGTCTGGCCCCAGGGTAGCGATCTTGTTTAGTTGAGGTAGTGCATGGGCTTGAAAGTCCCTGCGAGGAGAGTCAGAATAAGTGTATTGGATGGATAGCGGACACGCTAAGGGTGGTGTAGCGTCGGGCAAGCACCATGGAATTTGTCGAAGTGACATTGTAGCCGGGTGGATTCCTTGGTAAAGGAAGAGAGAAAGGTAAGAGGTGTGTAATTCCGAGAGGGAGTGCAAGTTCACAGAAGTGAAAGTGGCAGAGCAGACTTATGTTAGAGAAATTCGAGTATGGTTAGTGAGCAGCGTGTTTGCGACAGTGGATTAGAAGCTCATCCGGTTTGGAATGACCGCTGAGGTCGCGGAGGGAAATCCGCAAGTGTAGAGCCAAAAGGCTCGGAAGGGATGTAGAGAGAGAGAGAGTCTTGAACTCTCAGTGTGATTCTGATCAGGGTATGGGGTGTATATTAGTGATTCATTCTGGGAGATGTATGAGGATATTATCAGTGCGTCAGGTTTTCCCGACCTGAGGGTGTAGGAGCTAGTTCAGCATGAGTATGCGGTTGCAAGAGGGGAACTCGTGAGAGTTGCTCGGAGATTGAGGATGAGTCATTCCGTCGTCGCGGAATGGATAGGGTGGAACTCGGATTGGGGATTCGATGGTTCAGGGTTTTCTAGCTCTTATGGGTCGAGTGTTCGTTTCGATTTAGGGCAGAGTTGCATCTTGGGTAATTCTCGGTTGTTGAGAGTGATGATCAGGGGTACAGTCGATGCCCGGTTCGAGATGGTGATCAGGACACCGTGAAGGAGGGGAATGTATGTTCGAGTTTCGATATTTGTGCCTTGAGAGACCTGTGCCGGTTAAGGCCCGGTGGAGCGTTGTGGGAATATCCTTGGAGTTGAGTTGCTGTAGGCTTCGAGGGTGAAGCCTAATATAAGTGGGGGAGAATTGTAACAGCCCGGAATTCCAGGTATTGTTATATTTATGATTTTGGGTGTTTTAAGAGGGGACTCGGCGAGTTGGAGCTCAGACTCGCCGAGTAGGATCACAGATCTGGTCGCGGGTTCGCGACTGGACTCGACGAGTCCGGATATGGACTCGGCGAGTCCGCGCTGTTTAGCGAAACCCTAACTTCCCAGGTTTGGGACATATATAAGGGGCCTTATGGCCGTCATTGTTCACCCTAGTCCTTTGAGTGAAACCCTAATTCGATTGTGAGCATCTGGAGCAAGGTAGAAGACCATTATTGATCTTGGAAGTGTTATTTTGCAAGGAGGAGGAGGCTTGGTTAAGGGAACAACAGGAGAAGCCATATTCTGAGGATTGGGGACACAGAGCAACGTTATTCAGGTAATATTTTCGAGTTGTTCCCTTCTATGTTGATGTGTATATGGATTTAGGGTTTATGGAACCCTTTTGTGGCTAGATTGAGTGCTTCCTTAGTTCCCCAAGCGATTGGAACCCTATATTGGGACTCTTGGAAGTCCAGAGTGTCCCATGCCTGAGCTTTTCGGGAATCAATGGAGGTTTGGATTGGAATCCTTATGCCTTAGGTCAAAACGTCAATTATGAGTCATGGGGTGTATTATGAGCACCGAAATAAGGACTTTACGTGATGAACCAGTCTAGGAAGGCCAGACCTATGAATTGCCGGAGCAGATCTGACCTTAGAAAGCAGTTGGAGCGGTTGCATGGCATGGACTCGCCGAGCCCGATGAACAGACTCGGCGAGTAGTTTGAAGATGCCCTTGGACTCGGCGAGTTGTATGAACAACTCGGCGAGTAGGTTGAAGATAGCCATAGACTCGGCGAGTCTATTCTTGGACTCGGCGAGTCTTGTCGAAGAGTCCCGATATTCTAGGGTTGAGTCGAGATTCGGTGAGTCAAGGGATGACTCGGTGAGTTGAGGGCGAGTGGACTCAGAGTTGTTGAACTCGGCGAGTCTCGGGGTGACTCGGCGAGTTAGGTCGCGGATTGAGTGAAGTTCTGGGTATGGGAACTCGGCGAGTCATCGGGTTGACTCGGCGAGTAGGGTCAGTCAGGGGTTGACTTTGACCTTGTCTTTGACCAAGGGTTGACCAGTGGTTCCAGGGGTATTTTGGTAATTGTTGATTATTGTTGAGTTCAGTGCATTGGTGGCTGTCCGGAGGTGGAGACCGTATCAGTGATTGGAGCAGCTTGAGTTATCTGTTCAGTCGGCAGTTTCGAGGTGAGTTATCCTCACTATATCGCTAGGGTTTATGGCACCAAGGCCAACCTTTTTATCGGATGGAAATCCGGGTAGTTGTCAGTGGTTATATGTTGTGGGCCGGAAGGCATTACATGTTGTGGGCCGGAAGGCATTGCTATGTGGACCGGAAGGTCATGGCCTGGAAAGGCGTATGTGTGCATTTAGTATGTTGACTGATTCGTAGGGTGATGTTATGCTAGTGACCGGCTAGGCCGGTATCTTGAATAGAGTAATGCTATGTTATGTGGTCTGTTGATCGATTGCTGACTGTGAACTGTTATATGATTATGTGTTATGCGTATGATTGCTAGACCAGGGGTGTGACCCGGTATGCAGGGTCGTTCTATGTCCTGTTAGGTTATGTATGCCTTTATGCTAATATGTATGCTTATTATGCTGTGGGCCGGAAGGCAATATGTTATGGGCCGGAAGGCATTGCGTTATGGGCCGGAAGGCGATATGTTTTGGACCGGAAGGTCGAGGCCTGGAAAGGCGTATATGTGGTTAGTATTTTGGGGGTATCTCACTAGGCTTTCGGGCTTACAGTTGTGGTTTTATGTTTTCAGTTTCTCAGAAGGCTGTGGCAAGGCAGAGGCGTGATCGTACCGTTCCTCGCGTTGATGTTTTATGATATGAACCTGGGAAAATACTCTGTTAAATAATGTATTGAAAACCTTTTTGTAACAACGTTATTAAAATGAGTGGTTTTTGAAAAGTTTTAATTGTCTTGAAATTTTGGTCGTTACATGGACATTAGGAGTAAGCCATGCATGAGATATGAGCTTAAAGAGGATGGGTATTTTGAGTGTTTGTGACCTAATCAGCCATGCAAAGGCTTAAAGTCACTGACTTTATGGATTAAGAGATATTAGGGAGTCTAGGTCTGTGATATGAGTCAATGTCTTAACTGATTAAGACCAAAAATGTGAGGAGATTGAAACTAGGAAGTACGCTGGGCGTAATCCTAGTATGCGCATCGTAGGGGTCGAGCATCCCCGATGCCTACGTGGCGGCCGGGTATGCCCAACATAGAGAGTTGGTACGCGCATCGTACTCCGTGCCGTTGACTTTCGGTTAACTTTTAGGGTTTGGTCAATTTGTGGACTATAAGGCCATAAAGAGGTAAAATGGTCCTTTTTCCCTTCTGTGAGTTTGTAGAAGGGTTAGTTTAGCTTCAGTGAGAGCCTTATTAATTAGGGATTATTATCGTTGTGTTAGGCGGAGGCTAGACCAGTGATTCGAGTTCGTGATTATCTGAGTTCTATGAGGCGAGTCTTCTCACTATGCTTACCTTGGGTGGTATTCTATGTGTGGCCGAGGGTCTTATGTGCATATACTGTGTATTGATAAATCCTGCTAGCTGTCTTTCTGATATATATGCTGTGTATTATATTGAGTTGTCGAGTTGAGGGACCGGAGGGTCTAACTGAGTTGTGGGACCAGAGGGTCCCACTGAGACACATTGACCGGAGGGTCTTATCTGAGTATAGCCATGAGAGGCTAATGAGACATGTGTGGTATTTTGGGGAACTCAGTAAGCTTTGTGCTTACCGTGTTATGTGTTATGTGTTTCAGGTACTTCTCAGGATCATAGGAAGGCGCCGACTTGATTGTACACACGCCAGAGATTTGAGTCATGTTTCGAGAGGATCCTGGATTTGTTATATGTTCAGTTTTTGGGATATGTGTTGGATGATTTGATACTATTAAACTTTTTGAGATGTTTGAATTGAGAAAAATGTGTTTTAAAATTTGAAAAGTTTGGTTTGAAAATTTACATTGTTACAATCGGTTCTAGCGTAGGTTCCTGTTCCGGTCCCGGTTTTTTTGGTTATTTTCAAACTAGAACCGGTTGAAATGTTGTAGATAATATGTTATCTTCCGGAACCTGTATATGATTCAATATTTAACCAAATTAAGACATTTTACATCTAAATTGAAGTACAAACACTAAATTACATGATGAAAAAATAATCAAGTAATTTCGACTTCATTTGAGTGAGTTATGTGCATTTCAAAAGTGGGATAGATTCCAAAAAATAAAAACAAAATGCTGAAGTAGAAATTACGCAACATTGAAATGCTGTCTTACGGGGTCTATAGCTGAGTCAATATCTAACCAAAATATGGGTTTGTACAGTCTAAAATGAAGTACAAAAACCAAATTAAATGCCGGAAAAAAATTTAGTAAATCCGACATCATATGAATGAGTTACGCATTTAAAAAAACGAGACATATTAAAAAAAACGAAAAAATGTTGAAATGTAAAAAACATAGCATCGATACTCTTTCTTTCGAGGCTTATTTTTGATTTAATATCTAACCAAAAGATATGTTTGTAGAGTCAAAAATGAATTACACACTCCAAATTACATGTTGGGATAAATCAAATAATTCCGACTTCATATGAGTGAGTTATGTGCATTTTAAAAAACAGGAAAAATGTCAAATCGGTTTCGATTTTTAGAACCGAGACCGGTTTTCTAAAAACAGAGAACCAGTAACCGGACCTTATTACCAATTCCGGTTCCGTCACTTCTAATGCTCATCCCTACTTTCTATTTTGTGTTTATGGATCTAGGCTTCTTGTCCCTTTTCTTCATGTTGTGGGAGTTTGAAGGAATGTATTCTATAAAGTTGGCAACTTTATGGATCCTTGAGGTCCATTTGAAGTTATATGTTCCACATCTAGTGTTCCTTGGTGTATTTGGACCCATGCACAAGTTTAAGCGCTTTTTCTTCCTTGGTATTGACCTATTTTGGGCGAGACATGCATTGGACAAGCATGTCCATAAATAATTGGTTTTTATGGTGTATTTGATGGGTTTTTAGAATTCTAACACTCCTAAGGTGTTCATGCAACCCTAGAAACCTTGGATCTATGTTTGATTAAGATACATGCAAAAATTGATTTCCAAGGTTCATAATCCTATCTAGCATACATGAGGATCTTTTCAATATAAAAGTTAGCTAGAGAACATACCTTGTAGTAGTTTGTATTCCTTGAAAACCTTGAGAGCCTAGCACTCCAAGTGTGATGCCTCAAATGTCTCACACAACACCAAATACACTTGGAATAAACTATGAGAGAAATGTCACACTACTTGAAATCGGCTAGCCCTCTTCTTTCTTGCTTAAGTGCCGATTTTGGTGAACATAACGGTCTTTATATAGTGTGTTATAATTAGGGTTACACCATGTAAACCCTAATTGTCACGACCTTTCATTTCCATGACCCATGGGTTCTATAACCACCATGGAGCATCTTATGGGTTTTAGCCCAACTTGATAATCCATGGAGCATTAGTGTAACGCCCCGATTCTCAGGTACTATTTCAAATAAAGATTTCTTGGTCTTGACCGTACTCAACGAGCTGGTAGCCCTACTCGTCGAGTAGCAGCGGGTGGGATCGCGAATTAAGTGAGATACTCGGCGAGTCCTTTGAGGAACTCGGCGAGTAGGAGCTGGAAAGGAAAAACCCTAATTTCCGGGGTTTGCACCCCTATTTAAAGAAGCTCAAGCCACTTTTAGCCCCTTTCCAGCCCCCTTTCAATCTCTAACTCGTATGTGTGTGTGCCCATTATGTGTTGAAGCATTGAGAGAAGATTTTGGCGTGGGAGCTTGGGGAAAGCAAGTTATTGAGGCAAGAAGCTGGGAGGAAATCCGAATCCACTTCTGTGGACATCTCTTGGGAAGGTATTAAGCTATTAGCCTTGTTTATTTCAGTCTAGACCTCCCTTTTTGAGTGAACTTTAGGGTTTTATAAGGACATCAAGTGGGTTTAGCAAGCTATGGGCTAGATCTGAAGTTGTAACTTCAGATCTGGACTCTCTTTGGATTATAGAAGCATAAAGTTCCAGCTTTGGTCAAGATTAAGGTTCCCTTGGTCCATGAAGACCCATTAAGAGCTTGGTTTTGGCATTTAGAGCTTTTAAAGCAATGCATGTACGTAAAGTTTGCAACTTTACGTGATAAGTATGCTCTAGGAACCTAGATCTGTGAATTTGAGCCGCTGCATGGCTCAAAATAGGTCTGGATGGAAAAAGGACTGGATAGAGTCGACGAGTTGGATGACCAACCCGGCGAGTCGCATGAAGATGGCCATGAACTCGCCGAGTTGGATGAACAACTCGGCATGTCCGATGAAGATTTCCATATACTCGACGAGTTGAAGAACAACTCGGCAAGTCGGATGAGTTTTAACCAAGAACACGTACACGTGTATATACGTCGAGTTGCAAGAAGGGAACTCGACGGGTGGCCTTAAGGTTTGATTGGGATTCGAAGGAACTCGACGAGTCACGTAGATGACTCGGCGAGTTTGATTGTGCTTCAAGGGACTCGGCGAGTAGCTGGGTGTACTCGACGAGTGGAGGTCAACATGGACTGTTGACCTTGACTGAGGACTTTGACCTTGATCAGGGGTTGACTATTGGGTTATGGAGTACCTTATAAGGTTAAGGACTTATGAGTATGTGGAACTATGATTATAGATAGTGGAGGCAGTGTCGAGTGATCCGAGAGTTGGAGTTTACCTTCCAAGTCGGCATCTACGAGGTGAGTTATCCTCACTATATCGATAGGGTCTACGGCACCAAGGACGACCACTTTTTTGTTGTTATTGTTATGGTATGCTTCATGTGATTATGATCTGCTTGATTGGAATCAGGGTAGACAGTATGTTATGCTTTTATGATCCGTAGGGATTGGTATGTTAGTGACCTGCTAGGTCGGTGCTCTAATTACGAGAGAATTCTATGATTGATGATCGGTGAGATAGATATGTTTGATGTTTTTGTATGCCAGTGTATGATAGTTATGCGCACATAGTTATTTGCTTGTTGGTTGGGTTGAGGCGGTCCTGCTTTGTGCTGAAGGCAAACACACCCTATGAGCGGTCCGGGGAGACTGTAGGCCCACGTGGCGGACCAGTCATGCCGAAGGCTCAGAATAGATCCAGATAGACTATAGGCCCGATAGGGCGGTCCAGTCAGGACGATGGCCCAGTATGCATGTTGATTGATTGATTGTTACTGAATTGGTCTTTATCAGTGTGTTATTGGTATTTTGGGGGTAGCTTACTAAGCCCTTGTGCTTACAGTTTTCAATCTATTGTTTCAGGTACTTCAGGAGACCGTGGGAAGGCGAAGGCGTGACCGTACCGCTCCTCATCCTTATGATCTGTTTTGGGACACTCTGATGATAATTGATTTGGAAATGTTTTGTGAAAAATTACTTTTTGATCTCTTCTGTTGATATTAAAAGTTTAAATTTGGCATGAATTTTTATGGATGTTACAAGTTGGTATCAGAGCCTTGGTTTGAGTGAATTGGAGGAACACTCGTGTGAATCCAATCTCAAATCAAGGAGATTTTCGGAAAGTAAATTTTAAAATGGTTTTCAAAATAAAGGATCGAGGATGCAGAGGGTACGATCAGCCAGAGCCTGTAACTGAACCCCAAAATACCATATGGTTATTTGATATTCTGATATGTTAGAACAACATGCTAGTGCTAGGCTAAGGATCTTCAGGAATCGCACGATAGCCTTGCCTGATTATATGATGCCTATTAGCCTAGGGTTTCTTGTATATGGAATTGACATCATAACTGTAGATGTTTGGTGTATGCGTCACGGCTGTGTATAGTCAAGATCTTATAGAGTGAGAATGTCTGATTCGACCTTAGTGTAGGATTAGATATTCGAAAGTCTATGGGGTCCAGCGTTACGTACAACTAGCATGCACCGTCGCTGCAGGGGATGATGGAAGTTTCATGGATGTGTGAGTGGTGCGGAACTGCAGGATCAGTTGCTAGTTAGGCGATGTCCCCCTGTTAGTGAGGGTTGAGCGCATATTATGATGAATATAGTTTAGGGCGTTGTGATGATACTTGAGACAAATATGGGTAGGTGTGGAAGGTAGTAGGGGCCCATACTACTGAAAGCACAGGACCGATACGCGTAGCAAGGAGGTCACAACCCCTAGGGATTGAAGGTATTGGTCTTCCGTCATTATATGATTTATCTGAGATATTAATTGTGTTTGCAGTATGTTGGTGACAAGACGTGTTGCTTCGGGATCCGGATCAGGATCAGGATCAGGATCAGGGTCAGGAGATGGAGGATTGGAGGTTTCGGTAGCACCTGAGCCTGTGGTTCAGATAGGGACCGAGGAGTTGGATGCTCGGATTCGGGAGATCATGCACGACGAGATTGCTGCTGCGTTCCGAGCGCAGCTGCCAGAGATGTTTGGGTCGATTAAGACTGCGATGGTTGAGTATTTTGATGAGCGATATGCCGCTCTAGTAGAGATAGCTGCCGCTGCAGCCACTTTGGCTATAACTGCGGCAGGGATTGGAGGAGGAGTCGGCAGGGCTTTCCAGTACCGGGACTTCGATAATACGAAGCCCCCGATGTTTGATGGTACACAGGATGCGATTAGAGCTATGAGGTGGTTATCTGATGTGGAGGGCTGTTTCTTCACGTGTTCATGTCCTGCTGACCAGAAGTTCAGGTGTGCCCTGAACCTGTTGAGGCTTGGGCGAAGGACTGGTGGAGGCTGACGACTGGGATGTATACTGATGATCAGAGGTCTGCTATTACCTGGGAGCAGTTCCAGGATATATTTCGCACCCGTTACGTCCCGCGCGTGGAACCGGAGCGGCTTGCTCAGGAGTTTTTGACTTTGAGACAAGATGGGGGAGTCTGTGATGGAGATTACCCGGATGTTCACAGAGAGGGCTATGTTTTTCCCGAAGTTTGCGTCGGATCAGTCTCAGATGACTCGTTATCTGAGTATGCTCAAGACGGACATCCGACAGTTTGTGGCTACACATCGTTGTGATACTCTTTTGGATCTTCAGGAAGCCTCAAGGTGGTGTGAGTTGGAGATAGAGGTGCAGCTGAAGGAGCAGCGTCAAGCACCGACACAGTCTCAGTCGGCGCCCAAGCGGTCTAGGACCGCTGATACACGGTCTGGGGGTCAGCAGAGCCGCACATGTGGAAAGTGCGGCAGGGTTCATTCGGGAGTGTGTAGAGCAGGAGGTGGGTGCCACAAATGTGGAAAGGAGGGGCATTATGCCAAGGATATCTGTCAGCCCGCCCCTCCCGCTGATATGAGGATTTGTTACTATTATCATCAGGTTGGTCATGTGAAGACCAACTGTTTGCAGCTCGCTGCCAAGCCAGCGCAGGGTTCCGCGCCAGTTACCGCGAGGATTGGAGATGGGAGGCCAGTCAAGGTAGAGCCTCTGAAGGCTTAGGGACGCGCCTTCCAGCTCACAGCTGAGGTGGCCAAGGCAGCGCCAGATGTGGTTGCTGGTACGTTTCTATTCCCTGTCTCAGTTATTGAATATGTGTTATGCTTATTGATCGTACCTGTGATTAGGTACATTTTTAGTGAACTCTTTTCCTGCTTTGGTATTATTTGACTCGGGGGCGAGTCGGCCGTTTGTATCTCAGACCTTCTCTAGAGGGTTCAGTGTGCCGATGGATGATCTTGAGTGTCCGTTGCGAGTTTCGATCGCCAACGATCATGGGGTTCCCGCTTCTTTGGTCTACTGGGGGTGCGGGTTGGAGATTTTCGTGGTGTCCTTCCCGATAGATTTGATTCCTATCCCCATGAGGGATGTATGCGTGATCGTAGGGATAGATTGGCTTAGCCATTTTGGCGCCATGATCGACTGTGAGGAACAGCGAGTGGTGGTTCGAACCCCAAGTGGGGGAGAACTAGTAGTATATGGTGAGGGCACCAGGATGGGATCAGGGTTTTGTTAGGCAGCTAGGGCTCGACAGTATATTTAGCACGGGTGTGCCGGTTATTTGGCATATGTGGTGGATACGCGGGTTGGAGAGCAGCTCTCCGTTTCTGAGGTCCCATTGGTGAGGGAATTTGCTGACTTGTTTCCGGAAGAGTTGCCTGAAGTGCCTCCGGAGAGGTAGGTAGAGTTCAAGATTGATCTAGTGCCAGGTGCTGCCCCTATCGCCAAGGCGCCGTATGAAGAGAATTGTAATCGAGATTTAGAAAGCAATCATGATTATATGAATGAAAAGTAAGAACACAAGAAGTAAATATTAATCAGATCTTATATTGATGAAGAAACTGATTACAGACTTAAGTAGAGAGAACATGCGAATGATTAATGAATCACTCGTGTATTCGATACCTCTACTTCTAACCTCAGTCCCTATTTATAGCAAACCCGAGTGTACAAAAAATATACTAAGTCCTGAACTATACGCTTCGCACAAATGAAGACTTAGTAAAATAACTAACATGCGAAAACTAAAGAAAACAAACACTTCGACTTTTACAATATCTAGACTCTACATTCTCCCCCTTTGTAAACAGTCGAAGCTATTCAGTTTGTGAGATTCTGAACAGCTGAGTGCATTGTTCTTCGGATTTTTGAATACCAAGTGATTATCTTTTTAAGCTCCTTCCTATCTCCTTCATTATTCTTCGTGAAATTATTCATACGAACAATAAAATTCGTATATTGCGAAGTGGTGTATCTTTCTATTTCTGAGACTTTAAACAAAAACCTCTTAGGCTTCCCTTCGTATCTTTTCCTGTGAAAACCATGCCAAAAGGTTTAAGGAATATTTCTCCATCTGCATACTTCTTTAATTCCGTTTGAGGCAATGTTGATTCCCAAGAGACTGTAACTTTTCTTCCAAGGCCTGATGCAAGTTCTTCATCAGTCAATGCCAAGCAATCATAGTAGTTATCTATGAATAGCTTGATATGTGCGAAACCAAATCTGAATAGATCAATATCATATCCTTTTAGCTTGTTTTCTTCCATGTCTTTAAGGATAAATGCCACTTGAATGAGATCATTTAGATTCATCAAGGGAAAATCAGCAATGGTAAAATCAAATGCCTTGTTATCTGCACGAACTACGAAATATCGGAAGTTTTGAAGCATGTTCTCGAACATTACATCCTTCTTGATTGTTAGAACTTTCTTGATTTTCATTAAAGACCAAACTTCCTCTTGATCCTTTGCAAGTACAACATGAAATATGATCTTCAAGTATGTGTATTCATCAGCATTTTCAAAATTTTCACTGATCTTGTACTGTGCCGTAATAAACATCATTTCATTTATTGGAAAATCAAGTTGGCATCTGTCTGAATTTGCAACATCATAACTTCTTCTAGGTTTTTTTCTCAAACTCGTACAAGTGATTCCCCAAGACTTTGGATTCAATGGTTTCGAATGAGTACAACTTCGCAGGATCACCCTTGTTCAAAGTTGGTGGGTCACTTGCTCTTTGCCTTAGTATGCTCTGAATTTGTCTTTGTTTTTCCATTTCAGCTTCAACCACAGCTTTCTTTTCTTCTTTTGACTTTTCAATAACCACCTCTTTGCCTTTTCCAGTATTCACTGTTTGAGGTTTCGCACTTGAACTCCCTCCTTCTATTGAACCAATTGTAATTCCCTTGGAAATTGGCTTCGTTGTTACTATTGTTGAAGGAATTGGTTTCGTAATTACAGGCAAAGTTGTTTTAAGTTGAGTTGAATGTATCTTTCCCACAGTTTTCGCATCCTCTTCTTTACTTCCTTTTGTTTCTCCCCCTTGCACCCCTGTGAAAGCAGGCGGGGCAGTCTTCGGTAAAACGGAAGTAAAATTAGTAATCAGGGCCAACGCCTTCTGAACAGCTTGCTCCAAAGTGTTGACTTTAAGCGTTAAAAATTCCGGAGTAAGAATTGATTGTTGAGAAGGCTGTGAAACACAACTTTTTAATTCAGTCACCAACTGAATTAATTTTGAAAACTGCTCCTTATTTTCTTGATGCTTGGCTTCGATAATTTGAGCAGACGGTTGATAATCAGTAGCAAGCTTGGTAAGTGCTTCAGCAACAATATCAACACGTTTTTGTACATCCAAATTTTGCAAATTAAGCTCTTGAAGCTCCTTTGCAATTTCTTTCTTTAACTCCTCAATTTTGAAGTTAACATCTTCCCTGACCTTCTTCACATCTTGTACAAAAAGAACATGTCGTTCTTTTGTAACAATTTGCAAATCTTTTATAGCGCCATCAACAGATTTTCCTTGAGCTTGAATGCGAAGCTCATTATTCTTATCTAGATCATCAACTTTGGCAGTTATTCGTTTCTCTACAGCTTTGATCATGGATTCAACCTGCAAACCCGATATATATGACATTGTACCAGAATCAGCTTGTGATTGAATAATTGCATTCAACTTTCGATTCAGGATTTTAAATTGCTTACCTGACATAAGCATATGATCAGGTATTTCCTCCTCCTCTGACTCAAAGTGTAAAGCTTCAAACATTCCTCTAAAACCTCCTCCTTCGGTTTCTTCATCAGACTGAGCTTGCGAAGATATAGGTTGTGGTATTTCAGGTGATTGAGATGGAAACAAGGTAGTAAAGGGATGTTTTAAAGGATGATCAAATATGGATGATGTGGTTGTATTTGTATTTGGAAGAAGAAATGGTGGTAATTAAGTAGATAAGTTGATTGGCACTGTAAGTTCAACATTCGTGATAGGTGTCCCCGTATTAGATACGTTAACAACCTTATCAGAAATAAGTTCCTCCTCATGAACTGATTTGGTAGTAACAATTTCGAGTGGAATGGATGTGGTAGTGGAAATTTGCGAAGTAATTGGAAGAGAAATGTTTACCATTGTTGAAATGGAAACAGGTGGAGTCTATGGAACCACTTCATCATCTGATAATTCATTGGGAATAATCATCTTCCTTTTCTTGTAGAGCTTTTGAGTAATATGCTTCGCAACCTCTTGAGCTCTGCTTCTCTTTGAACCAGGAGAAACAGGAGCCGGAATGTCTCTAAACACAGCCCGCTTACTACTCACCTCAGTTTTGCGAATAGTAGGAGAAGTAGTCGTCTTTTGTGATGATTTGCGAAGCTTCTTTAATACCCCTGACTTTGTCGGTATAATCTCCCTCATAGTTTTGGTAGAAATCTCATCTTTCTCAACCTCTTCAGCCTTTGACACTTTTGGAGATTCGTGTTTTTCTTTCTTTTGAGTCTTCTTCTTCTTCTTTGATGACTCAGCACTAACTTCAAGTAACACTCCAGTTCGCACATTAGGATCAAAAGTCTTCATGTATCGAACTAACACCTTGTGAGTAGAGGACACTTTGCGAAGCATTGCATCAGGAATTCTTGCGACACTTGTGAAGTTATTTTCATCATCTTCAACAACTTTGGGAAACTGGTACAAAGAAAATTCTGCAACTTCTCCTTCTTCAGGAACTTGAATGCCTTCTTTTGCATGTACTTTTTCTAAAATCAAACTCCAGTACCTTGCACAAGAAATCCCCTAATCGACACTTGTGTTTTCTAGGCTTTTGTTGAACTCCTTCCAAAGCTGAGTTCCATAATCAATACTTAAATCGTAGTAAAGACCCATAACCATGGCAAAAACCTCCATTCGTCCCCTGTCTAGACCTACACTCCTTCCGGTCAAACATCTTAAAAAGATACCAAATAAGAAATTCCAAATACATGGTAAGCTTGATTTCCTGAAATCACTTATCTTTTCAAGAGTGGGTTGATGTCCCATCTCATTGAACATGAAGATAATCTGTGAATCGGTGGGTTTAAAGAACGGTGGGTTATGAGGAATGTTCAGGAAGTCAATGAACATGTTCTTGTTAAGACGAACCCTCTTGTTATTCACCAAATTGAAGGTTATGACGTCTGTTGCATAGTTGTATGACGCAGTTGATGCCGCCATTGCCAACCAAGTCATAGGAATAGGAAAAGAATTGAACATAGCAGTTGATAATGGTGACCTTTTCAGTGCCACGATCAACATCTTCAATTCTTCTTGGTAGGATGAGACATTAGGATCAACTTGGTAGTTTGTGCTTTGAATCTTCATAAGAGACTTTGAGATAACTTCTTCTGTGTTGGATTGAGTAGCAGCCATTGTTATTCTAAGAATTTTCTTGAAAGAAAAATTAGGGCTTTTTGTTCGTCTGAGAAATTTGAATCGCGTAATGATTATCAGAAAAGATTATCCCTTTTATATGTTAATCTCAAAGATGAACCGTTTCCAAAAATAGAGTAGGCTACATGTTCCTGGAAACTTGCAATCAATAACCGTTGTAATGATCATGCCCCATAAAGTGCCTTGAAACTAGGGCCAACGGTTACTGAAGACTGTTCATGAGTACAACTGTGTGAATGAAGACCCTTCGGTATCAAGGTTGGGCTCTTTTGTTCATGGGATTTTAAACGAAGTCATTTGCCAGTCTTGCGAAATCATCAGTCTAAGTTGGTATTTCTTAGAACCTCAAGGATTTCGTGAGTGCATGTGATTCAAAGAAATGAGATAAGAAGCAAGTTAAATTTTTTTTTTTGGAATTTTGTGATGTCAAAATTTATTGACATAAAGCAGTAAAACCCCAGGCAAAGGTTGCTTCATTAATTACCAAGAGAGATAATCAACTGCTTTCTCGTTTTTCCGTGAAATACAATCGAATACTTATAGAAAAGTATCGAAGGGCTTCTTTTATAGGCTTAATATGGTGGTTTGCGAATTTCGTTACATATCATCCTAAACATAAGGTGAGTAATTGTAACCGAAAATACTTGTTTGAACATTGTGCTTAGGAACAAGATTGCTTTGGATTATTTTGAAAAGCGACAAGAATTTCAGATATATACTCACTCGGAAATTATATTCAAAAAAAAATTTAAGTGCTAGATCCTGTTGGGAAACAAACATCATGGGTTTTGAAAATTTGATCAGGATCACTCATAAGAATTAATATAATTTGGAGTATATGAAATATTAGGTACAGAAACAAGTGTTTTCGTAAAAATCTGGAACATAGTTCCCTGTCAATTCCTTAACTTGCGAAGTTTTTGGGTTTCACTTAATTCACGGACTCATGAAACAAGATCATTAACACAGAATGATGACATGTCTAAATCACGATTGGTTTGATCAAGTGATCTCTTGGATATGTGTCTTTGTGTGTGCATCGTGTTAAGAAATTTTGTGATGAAAAAGGTTGGTTATAAGATCGAATGTACCTCTGTTATTTGTGGACCAAACAGAAAACTCTTTACTCATATGAGAAGAGTAAGGTAGCTCTTTTTGACTAATGCGAATATAAGCCTGATTGGTAAGAAATTTTCATATGATAATTGCATTAAGGCTTTCGTTTCTCACACATAGAGTCGTATGAGGCTTGTGTCAACATGCTGCAACATGCTTCTAGGGACATCCTAACTAGTACAAACTTGAAAGAAATGATACCTTCCCATAGAAACATATAAGCATGACCTCTTCGCATTATGCTCTTGACTAAAACTAAAAACACACAAAACTTAAAGAACAAAGTTAAAAAGAAAAATATTTTTGTGATTTTGTATTTTTCAAAAATTAAAGACAAAAGAGAAGAAAATCTTTTTGTTGTTTTTGAATTTTTCAAAAATAGACAAACAAATGAAAATATTTTTGATTTTTCATGTTTTTCGCAAAGCAGAAAAGAACAATATTAAATTGAAGCTTAGTTACCAAATGTGCGAATGCGAAGCAATGTGAAGCCTCTTAACGCACAGTAACTTCTGAATGATTCTGAGTCAGAGCTGCTGAATGGACCTTTCATTTTTGAGTTATTGATTTTGGCACTGAATTCGCATCGATCATCCTAAACCTGCTAAAATTCTTACAAATGATTTTTCATCAAGAGGTTTAGTAAAAATATCAGCAAGTTGTTAAGTGGTTTTAACAAAATGTATTTCGATATTCCCATCTTCCACATGATCTTTGATAAAATGATATCGAAGAGCAATGTGTTTTATCTTTGAGTGTTGTACTGGATTATGACAAATGCGAATTGCACTTTGAGAATCACAATACAAGGGAATCTTTTTCATATTTATAGCATAATCACGAAGTTGACTCTGAATCCAAATGATTTGCGAAGTGCAAGCAGCAGCTGAAATGTATTCAGCTTCAGCAGTTGATATAGCAACACAAGTTTGCTTCTTCGACTGCCAACTCACCAATTTTCCATCCAATAGTTGACACCCACCACTTGTACTTTTTCTATGCAAAGTACATCCTCCTAGATCAGAATCTGAAAAAGCTTGAATGAAGAATCCCGATTTTGAAGGATACCAAAGACGTAACGAAATTGTCCCCTTAAGATAACGAAAAATATTTTTCACTGCAGTTAAATGAGGTTCTTTGGGATTAGCTTGATACCTAGTACAATTACATACTGAGAACATAATATCAAGTCTGCTTGCAGTTAAGTACAATAAAGACCCTATCATGCTTCGATAAAGAGTTAAATCAACTACAGGAATATCTAATGAAGGAGTTAGTCTTGTTCCCACTGCCATTGGTACTCTTAGCTTCGTGCTGTTTGTCATTCCAAACTTTTCAAGCAGGTTCTTTATGTATTTTTCTTGGTTGATTAAAATTCCATCCCTGTTCTGTCTTATATTTAAACCAAGAAAATTATTAATTTTTCCCATCATGCTCATTTCAAATTGACTCTTCATGAGATTTTCAAATTCAATTGACAATGCTGGGTCAGTTGAGCCAAAAATAATATCATCAACATAAATTTGAACAAGCATAAGATGATTCCCAACTTTCTTGCAAAATAATGTGGGGTCAACTGATCCTTGTTTAAATTTAGATTGTTTCAAAAAATTTGTAAGTGTTGCGTACCAGGCTCTTGGTGCTTGTTTTAACCCATACACTGCTTTGTCTAGTATGTAGACATGATCAGGATGTTCCTCATTTATAAATCCTGGTGGTTGTTCAACATAAACTGTTTCTTCTAGTTCTCCATTTAAGAATGCACACTTAACATCCATTTGAAAAACGTTGAAGTCTTTATGAGCTGCATAAGCTAAAAATATGCGAACTGCTTCGAGTCTTGCGACAGGAGAAAATGTTTCTTCATAGTCTGTTCCTTCTTGTTGCGAATAGCCTTTAACAACTAGTCTAGCTTTATTTCGAATAATATTCCCATCTTTGTCGGTTTTATTTTTAAAAATCCATTTTAATCCGACAATCGAAACATCAGAAGGTTTAGGAATTAATCTCCAAACCTTATTTCGTTCATTTTCAGCTAGTTCAGATTGCATAGCAACAACCCAATCTGAATGTTCCATAGCATTCTTTACTGTCCTTGGCTCTATTTTCAAAATAAAAATATTAAACATACACAATTCTTGGTTCGTATTCAGTACCTCATTTTTCGCACGAATTTGAGCTCTTGTCAACCCACCATCTTGTGGATTCCCAATCACCTGTTCTTTAGGATGATTCCTTGTCCATTTCTCAAGTGGTGGAAAATCAGGATTAAATTCCAATGGTGCATCTTCGTACATATCTTCATTTTCAGATCCTGCAACAGAAAAATTATCATTTAATTCATGAAATTCATCATTTTCATCAAGATTAATTGTCTCCGTTGCATCATGCTCCCCCTCAACATGATGTTCATCTTGATGTTCCCCATCAAAATGATGATTCATAGTTTCATTATCCCCCTCAAAAGTTTGCTCTCTCTGTACATTTGTGATTGTATGCTCCCCCTCCATACGAACTTCAGGCACACTTTTGCAAGATATTGACTTTGTAGTAATTGTTGAATCATCAGTATGTTTTGAGGATTCTGATGTTTGATTATCAGGAGCATGAACTTCCGCATCAATTGCCCTATCAGGAATTCCGAAAATTAAGTCATAATCAAAGTCATTGATATCTGAATTTTCAATTTGAATATCTGAATCAACAAGAATTGATTTAGTTTCAAATTTACTATCCGTTTTTTTAAGATAGTAATCATCGAAGGTTAAGTTGAAAGTTTCTTCAACTTTTCTTGTTCGCTTGTTTAACACTCTGTATGCAACTGAATTTTGCGAATATCCTAAGAATATGGCTTCATCAGCTTTAGCTTGAAACTTGGTCAAATTATCTTTTAGATTAATTATAAAACACCTGCAACCAAAAACATGGAAAAATTTTACATTAGGTTTTCGATTGTTGAGTATTTCATATGCAGTGACATTGAATCTTCGATGAATGAATGAACGATTCTGAGTACAACACGCAGCCGACACAGCTTCAGCCCAAAGATATTGAGGTAAGTTCGCATATGTTAGCATGGTCCTGGCTGCTTCGTATAGAGACCTATTTCGTAATCCAACAACACCATTTTGTTGGGGAGTATATGGTGATGAGAAATTATGCGAAATGCCTTTGGCTATGAGAAATAAATCCAGTGCTTGATTTTTAAACTCAGAGCCATTGTCACTTTTAATTCTGAGAACACTCTTTTTAAGACTTATCTCAATCTTTTTGATAAAATCAATCATCGTCTGAGCAAATTCAGATTTTAACCTGAGAAAAAAATACCCATGTAAATCGAGAAAAATCATCAACAATAACTAAAATGTACCGCTTTTTATTTATTGTAGCAATAGTCGACGGTCCACATATGTCCATGTGAAGAAGTTCCAACGGTTCCACGATCTTTGAATCTATCATAATTGGATGACCTTTTCTATGTTGTTTTCCTTGTTCACAAGCTGCACACAAAGTATCATTGTCAAATTTTGTATAGGTAAACCTCGAACCAAATCTTCTGTGACAAGCTTGTTAATATCGCGAAAGTTCAAATGAGACAATCTTCTATGCCAGAGCCAGCTAACATCATTAGAGGCCTTTGACAGTAGACACACTGCAGGTTTTCCCACAATCGGTTTGATGTCTAGTGTAAACATGTCTCCATATCTTTTGGATTTGAGAAGTACTTCATTTGTCTCTGTTTTTCAAATGATACTTCCTTCTTCATTAAACACAACCTGATTTCCAGTACTCACAACAAGTTGCGAAACACTAATCAAGTTATGTTGAAGACCTTCAACATAAACAACCCTGTTAACTGTGAATTGTCCATTTGTGACTTTTCAATAGCCTTTCACTTGACACTTGTGATTATTTCCAAATTTGACTACTCCAGCATTTTCTAAGCTTCTATAATCTCGCAAGTTTTCCTTTCTTCCAGTCATGTGACGAGACCAACCACTATTAATATACCATTTCACATCATATTGCTCGTCACACATCACCTTCATTTATTGAAAGAATTTAGGAACCCAAGACTTATTGGGTCCTTCATTAGTAGTATTGAACAAATTCTTTGAATATAAAAACCATGTTTTCGCTTTGTCTGTGACACTATCAATTAAATCAACATCATCAGATCTAGATATTGAAATATAGTTGTTCGATAGTTTTGGATTTCCATTGACTTTCATCTCATCCTTCACAACTTTCACAACTTTCATAACTGGTTTCCACTTTCGTACAGGAACTTGCGAATCATGAGATGATGAACTACCAGTAGAAGACTCATTCACAAACTTGTCAAATGCAGTCTTTATCTGTTGCTTTGAAAACTTCCCATTTTGGTATTGTTTTCCTTTCCCTTCAAGCCAATTGTTGATCGTATATACATCACATTTTCCTTTTGTATACGAAACTTTGGTCGGTTTTGAGATCTAAGGATTTGAAAAATTTGGTTGTTTGGGTGAAAATATTGGTTTTGCTTGAGTTTTGACATTCAAAGTCGATGAATTATTCGTTAATTTGCCAACATTTTGAAACTTACGATCATTCACAAAATTTTGCGAAGTCTCAAATTTTCTAATGTTGTCAAATTTCCGAACAGATTTATCATTATTTTTCATTGAAATTTTGTCAACAGAATATATTGGTTTGTGAAAACTTGTACCCTATTGTTTGTTTATTCTCTGAAATTTTGATGGTTTTGTCTTTGAAATTTGTACTTTCTCAACTTTTGGTTTATCATTAGACACAACTTGCCAAAAGATTGCTTTTCTTGCTTTTCTTTTTGAAACATTGTTTTCTTTTGAATACTGTCCAACCATCAACTTAAATTCATGAGAATTTAATTTCACTTCCATCTTTGATTTTTCATCTCTTTCAAAAACTTTGTTTTCTTTTTCACTTTTAACCACCCATTTTTGTGATGATTTTTGACTTTGAAAAACATAAGAATTTTGAGTTAAATTGTTTTCTATTGTATTTTGATTTGCAAAGAAACCTTCAGTAGTTGACCTTTGATTGTCATTTTCAACCATTTTGTTGAATTCAGATTTAATTTTCTCAACATTTCTAGTTGTGACAAAGACTTGATTTGGATAAATTGTGTTATCTGTACATGTAAAATTTTGGATAAACCACAGTGTTGGTTTCCAAATAATGTGCACCTTTATCATTAAGAATTTTGTCAAATTCTTTTGTATCACCAAACACTTGATTAACAACTACTCGTTGAGGTGTTTGATGCGAATCCTTCCCTTCTTCTTTGTCTTCATCAGTGTCATCAGTCTACAACTTTCAACTTCCACATTATCAAAGTCACAAGTTTGCGAAGTAGAGGGTTGATCATTTTCATCCTTTACTATTGAATCAACTATAATTTCTTTACCTTTGACCTTAGATGTGATATTAATGATAGACAATTTAGAACAATCGACCTCTTCGTCCTCTTCGATCTCACTGATTTCACTCACATTATCTGAATTGTCATCGACATCAGCATAATTGTGTTGAGAATCAAGAGTTGAAGTTTCAGTTTTCTTTAAGATTTTCACTTGTTCATTCTTTGTCAAACTTTCATTAACAATAATAACCAATTCATCCGCATTCAAAAATTCATCAATTTTGACAATACCATATGCGAATCTATCATCAGGTATTTTGTCAAATTGAGCAATTGTGTTTTCGCAGTCATAAGAAACAACATCAACTTTTTCGCGTTCATATTCAAGAAAAGGTAAAAATTTCCTATGTTGTTCTTTGCTTATCTCAGATGAATGATGTAAAGCTATTAACTTCGCATATAGACGTTTAGCAGAGTTACAATAAATGTTTCTTTGTGCTAGTAGCAACCTAACATCTTTATCTAGATTGTTCTTATCACAATTTACATTTTTCATTTGCAATTCAAGTTTATCTACTCTACTTCGTTTTATTTGTAATTGTCTTCTTGTCTCAAGTAGTTGCAATTTTAGATTTTGTGCTTCTGTACTAGCAGACACAATAACAAAATCAAAATAAGAAAGAGTATCATCAAATGAAGTTATTTCAGCATCATAAGCAGATAAAGGAATATTAAATGATTCAAGAATAGCACGTACCATAGTGGTTATTGGAGATTTATCAGTGGACATAGACACAAAGCATCGTCCAGAAACATTCTCTTCGCAATTATCTTCATAACTTGCGAACATTTCACCATGAGTTGGGTGCCTCATTTCTTCATCATCAGATCCTGAAGACTAGATCTGATAAGTTCCACTTTCTTCTTCATCAAACTCTCCTTTTGCAACTAATGACAATCCTTTTGCCTTCGCACGCACCTCCTTAAGCTTCTCTGAGTAGTAGGCTTAATCTTTGATTTTTCTTTTCTTCTCCTCTTTCTTTCTCAACATACAATCAGCTGCGAAGTGATTTTCACCATTGCAGTAATGACAATTAATTCCAGAATCACCTTTTAGTTTCTTCTCTGCCTTCGCTTCTTTCTGCTTTTCTTCAACCTTTTCCAATTTCTTCTTTTCCTCACCTCTAGCTTTTATAAAACCACTCTTTCCATCATTTGGATTTCCTTTTGGATTGAAAGGCTTTTTGAAAAATATCTTAACTCTATTGTTTGAATAGAATGCAACTGCTTCATCATCAGAATTCATTAAGAAACCTTCATTATCTGATCCTTCCTTTTCACCAGTATCAATTTCAGTAACCTTTGAAACTAAAGCCAAAGGACCTCCTAGACTCTGTTTTGATTCTTCAAACATTTCTATAACTTCGCTTTCATGTGTTTTCAGCTGGTTGTAGAGATCATTCAAGCTGGTTGTATCAAAACTTTGTTGGTTCTTTATCATCATACTCACACTACGCCATTATTTGCGAAGACCCATGATGAATGTTAGATTGAACTCCATGAGAGATCTTGTGATTCCATACCTGCTGCAACGATAAACAAGCTCATTCAGACGATCATAGTATTTTTCAAGAGTTTCAGCATCCTTTTGTCTGAATTCCTTAAGTTCAACAAGACATTGCTTAACGGAATTGATCTTCGTCTTTTCGCTACCTTGATACTTCTCTTTTAGTGTGATCCAAATGTCCTTGGCTGTTTTACAACTACGAATGTAATTGTAAACCATAGGAGGCAAAGCACCTCTTAGTTCTCTCATACACCTTTTCTCATTTTTCTTCAGGCGAATCTGTTGTTTAGCAACTTCTTCTGAAGAAGCAGATTGTCCAATTGATTGAACATTATCAGGAAGTAGACTTTTTCCACTGATACAATTCCAGAGCTCTTCATCAATTCCATTTAAGTAATCCTCCATCCTATCAGCCCACTGATCATAGTATTAAGGGATTAACATTGGAATTTTGGTTGAAGAACCAAGGAAGTGAGAGAAAGAAGTCATGGTATTCATGTTGAAGTTCGCCATTGATGAACACGAGAATTTATAGAAAGCTTGAAAAACTTGATGAATTTGTGAATTGATCACCAATTGCTAATCGATCACTCGACTAAACAATTCAAATGTAGAATCGATTCAAATATGAAGATCAAGAGATATTTTTAGAACCAAAATGCGTGGAAAATTTTGAGTAAAATCACTACTCAAAAAGCAAATGATTCTAAAATGAAAATCAGATCAATGCAGTTTGAATCCTGCTCTGATACCAATTGAAGAGAATTGTAATTGAGATTTAGAAAGCAATCATGATTATATGAATGAAAAGTAAAAACACAAGAAGTAAATATTAATCAGATCTTATATTGATGAAGAAACTGATTACAGACTTAAGCAGAGAGAACATGCGAATGATTAATGAATCACTCGTGTATTCGATACCTCTACTTCTGTGACAACCCGAAGTTGTCCATCGCCGAAACCCATTCTACCCGTAAAAATTCACCGTTTATCAATTCGTTCCGATTTTGTTTTTGGGCTAAATTATTTAAAACTTATATGTTTATTTTAATCTAATGAGTGTCCAAACCCCTTAGGAACTCATGAAATTAGCCCAAAATGTTTATTTCAGAAATTTTAGAAACGTCCCCGCCGAGTTACGGAAACTTAATCAGGTGCGACCAAAAGCCACGTCTAACGTCGGTATCGGGTAGAATTCCACCGTGTCCCGAACTTAGGACCTGTTTAAAGCTCAAAAGACTTCATTTGAAGCCTTTCCTCTCTCTCACTACTCTCTCTCTAACCTCACTCCTAAATTCAAGTTTAAGGGTCCAAATCTCAAATTTAAGGCTTCTAATCACCAAGGTACTTTCCCTAACTTGTTATGAAACCCCTTTAGCCTTCAAATTTGAGTTTAAACCATGGATTAGGACCATTATCATGTGTTTACGTCCCTAGATCATTCCTAGGCCGTAAACTCATATAAATGGGGTTTTTGAGCAACAAAACCCTTCCAAACTACAATTAGACCTTAGATTTGGCTAGATGACTTAATGGAATGGACTTAGAATGCCTCAAACCATGATTTAGAGCCTTGTTCATGTGTTTACGGCCCTAGAGCATGCTTGGGCCGTAAACACATATAAAAGAGGTTTTTATGCCCTTAAACCCTTCCAAAACACCAATAAGGCTTAGATACGACTTGTAGAATTATGGAAGTGGCCTTGGAACACCTTGAACATCAATTTAGAGGAGTAAACTTGATTTTACTACCCAAGAACATGCTTGGGCCATAAACTCCTATTCTTGGGGAGTAAACTCCTCTAAATGTGTTAAGATGCCACTTAAACACACCATAAGCCTTGGGATAAATTCTAGAAATGACCACAAACAAGAAGTGGACCTTAAAACAAATTAAAACACCCATCTAAGGAGTTCACGGCCATGAGGGGGTTCATGAGCCGTAAACTCCTAAAACCATGTCCAAAGTCCCCCAAAAATTCATACAGGGCTTGGGAAAAATCATTGGAATCACATGTGATTGTTTAAGGACCAAAACTTTAAGGATTGGATGTGAGGGGGAGTTTACGGCCGTAAAATCCATGTTTACTGCCGTAAACTCCAATAAATGGTCCCTAAATGAGTTTTGAACCATTCCAAAGTCAAGAATCTAAGTCTAGCATTTATTCCCGATTGTTATGAAGCCATTTTGCACCCAAAATCACAATCCATGAGTTCATGGCTGTGAACTTATATGGATGAGGTATATTGGGCCGAAAACTCTCGTATGAGTTTACTCTTGAAGAGTAAACTCAATATCCAAGCCATATGTGTCCTTAAATGCCACCCGGGTCCCTCCAAACACTTGTAATGAAGAGTTTTCGCATTTAGGAGCATATGTCCCTAACAAATAAATTATTCAAAGTCCTAATTAGATAAAAATGTGTATCTTGACATAATACATAGGAACCTTGTGCGGTTGCAAACCCAAAACTGACATTTAGGATCCCAACCGACGCGTTTCTCAACAGGTGAGTTCATACCCCTACCCTTTTTTCAAATGTTTTTCAGGGGGGGAATACAAGAAAAAGTACAAGGAAATCTTGTACTCAAACTTATTATTTTCAGTTCAAATGTTTATATTATGTATGTTTTAATATCGAAAAACTGTGTTAAACAAATAGTTCGAATTACGAAGTTAGCTTTCAAACAAATCATAGATTTCTTGATAAAGTGTTACAATCTAAATTATATTTCATAATCTACGAATAACTCTTACTAATCATCAATTAGAACTAATACGAATACGAATACGAAAGCACAACTAGGAACAGAATACGAATACGAAAGCACAACTAGGAACAGAACGAATACGAAAGTATAACTAGGATTAGAACGGATACGAATACAAATACGAATATGAATAATATTAGGAGTAGGAATCGGGATACGAGTACAACTGCGAATACGAATACAAATACCAATACGAATACGAATACGAATACGAATTAGAATTAGGATTAGGAGTAGGAATATAAATACGAATACAAATACAAATACGAATACGAATACGAATTAGAATTAGGATTAGGAGTAGGAATATGAATACGAATGCGAATACGAATACGAATAGGACTACAAATATAAATACGAATACAAATATAAAATACGAATATGAATATGATCAAAGATAAGAATACGAAAATGAAGGCACACATCTAGGTACATTCAAGTGTAACACAATTAGGATATCAGAATACCTAGCTAATTTGACAAGTATAAAAGGTAAACAAACATTACATTAGGATTCAATAACTAAACTTACTTTTAGGAAAATATAGGATTTTCCTGGGATAACATTTTTACATAACCAGAAACGTGTAACAATTCAGATAACTAAACTATTAGGAAAATATGGGATTTTCCTAGGGTAACATACAATGTTTAATCGAATTGGTAACGAATGATAACGAAACTGTTTTACGTAAGAAAATATAGGATTTTCTTGGATAGCAATCTTTTCGGAAAAACCAAAGGAAACTCGTACCTTTTCAGAAAAAACCTCTTATGAACTCACCAGCTTTATGCTGATTTTCAAACTGCTTGTATTCTCAGGTCCATATTAGACAGGTACCCGCGATCTTTTGTAGAAGACGGAGTGTTCAGAAGACTCGTCTCTACTTTTGTTCATATATACATATGTATAACACTTATAACACTTTACATTTGAACATATGTAAATTCTAATATGTAATGTAATGGTTGTTTACTTTGCTTACTATGTGCATTGGATTTGATACTCAACGTGGAGTCCGCCCCGGAAATGTTTCCGCCTTCGGTTTTCGGGGTGTGACAGATTGGTATCAGAGCCCTTGTTTATAGTGAAATAGTATACCAAACATTACATGGTATAAAACTATAAACACTAAAGGGCCTAAGTGCTCTGAACTAAAAGTATACCTCAAATATAATAATTTTCAATAGTATACAAGTATACCGAACCGTCGAAATCCGTAACTACAAGTAGAACAAAACTTAAGTAAATGGGTGTTGTACTTTGCGGTTAAACCTGGGCAGATATGTAGTCGTGTCTAGGATCAATATAGCCTGGCTAACTATATTCATTCGAGACACGGCCAACATGTGCTTGGGAGTGACTGTGGTGTACGGCATGCCTAAAACTTACCCAATACCCAAAAAATGAGCCGTCGCTGTAGCGAATCATGAAATACTATGGGAGTATTTCTCAAGCCAAATCCGTTATAGAAATCCTTATCCCAGCGTTGTTCCTTGATCATTCCTTTAGCGATAATTTATCTGCTTTGATAACTCTTCCCTGCTTTATCACTTAAATAGAATTCTACGCCTGTCGTAAAGAGATATCCCTTGTTTCATATCTCTTGATTCAATTCAGAGGACTTACCATCCTCTCTTTCCTGATCTTATTAGATCAAGACGCCTCCAAAAAAGAGACCCAGTTCAAAGACAAACAACCCTCCACCACCACCTTCTCTTCAAATCGACCTGGGAACCCTTCAGACAGTTTTAACTGCAGCATTTTCAGCAGCCATGTCGCAAACGAACCCCGGTAGTTCAGGAGGTGGTCCCCAGCCTCAAAACCAGGTAGGTAGCCAGGGAAAACGAAAGGAGTGTTCCTATAAAGATTTTATGAATGCAAAAACCACATTCTTCGATGGCACAGGAGGTGTCATTGCTCTAACTCGGTGGTTAGAGAAGATCGAATCTATCTTCGAGATCTGTGCTTGTTCAGAATCCGACAAGGTGAAGTTTGCCGCCTGGACTCTCACCAATAAAGCTCTGACTTGGTGGAACAGCCGAGTCAAATCCCTAACTCTACCTGTAGCCAATTCTATGGGTTGGGAAGTTATGAAGGAACTTCTACACGTAGAGTATTGCCCTCGGGGTGAAATTCAGAAGCTGGAGCATGAACTATGGAACATGAAGATGAAAGGTTCTGATATCGCAGCTTACACTTCAAGGTTTGACGACTTGGCACTTCTCTGTCCAGGGATGGTTACACGGGAAAGCAAAAAGGTAGAGAGGTTCATCTGGGGGTTGACCCAGCCAACCAAAGGAAACATTTTAGCTGCGAAGCCGGATACATACGACAACGCCAAATGCCTAGCGCAAATTTTGATCGACCATAGTGAGGATGTAGAGGAAGCGGCCACCACTCCTGAACTGACAGAAAGAAGTGGTGAGAAAAGGAAGTTTTGGGAGGCAGGGGAGAAATGTCAGCCTTCACAGGAGTTCTCGAAGAGACGACGGATGGTGGCAGTCCACGCTGCCACTACCCCTGCTGCCGTATCTGTCATCGGTTCCTCAGCCCAAGCACCTATCACCGGATATGCCGGTGTTCTCCAATGGTGTAACCAGTGCAGTTACCACCACTATATCCCCGGTCCCTGTCGTGTAAAACTTTGCAAAAATTGTGGCCAAGAGGGTCATCTTGCGCGGAGTTGGAGAACACCAACAAATCAAGCTTCCAGAGCGGGCATCAGTCAGGCCTGTTATAGTTGCGGTAAAGTCGGGCATTATAAGAGAAACTGCCCCAATGCAGCAACAACTGGCAACACTAGAAGAGTCCTAGCTATAGGACAAGGTGGGGCAGCCACCGATCCCACCGTTGCCTCAGGTATATTCCTCTTCAACAACCCTTCTGCTTGCAATTCTTTTTCAATTCTAGTCCTAAAAGATAAACTGTTACCTGTTCATTCGAATCTCTTCATAAACATAGTCCTCAATTAGTGACCGAAACGCCCTCCATCAAGGTAACCAAAAATGAGAAAGATGGCGTGTTACATTCTGATACGCGTATCCCAAGGAACATAGAACTTTTCGAAATCCTCGTTAGGATTGATTCCGTAGACTACAAACTCCTACTACCCTCAGGATTAATAGCATCCATCCGGTATCCCAGGTCTCTGTCCTTAAGGAGTATCTACCCGATGAAACCCTAGAAATTCCTTCGATAAGACCGAAATCAACGAAATTTTGAACCCCATGGTAGAACCAATTGAAACTATAGATCGAAAGACCAAACGTACGAAACAAAGTCATATCTCAACAGTGAAGATTCGCCGGAAAATCACACTAGAACTCGAATTCACTTGAGAGCGCAAAAATCCAAGAAAGTAGAAGTATCCGTATTTCTTTCCGAATCCTTACATCGTATCTAAAGTTTGAATTTCAGGACGAAATTCCCTTTAACGGGGGGATAATGTGACAACCCGAAGTTGTCCATCGCCGAAACCCATTCTACCCGTAAAAATTCACCGTTTATCAATTCGTTCCGATTTCGTTTTTGGGCTAATTTATTTAAAACTTATATGTTTATTTTAATCTAATGAGTGTCCAAACCCCTTAGGAACTCATGAAATTAGCCCAAAATGTTTATTTCAGAAATTTTAGAAACGTCCCCGCCGAGTTACGGAAACTTAATCGGGTGCGACCAAAAGCCACGTCTAACATCGGTATCGGGTAGAATTCCA
Organism: Lactuca sativa; assembly: GCF_002870075.4. Taxonomy (NCBI): domain Eukaryota; kingdom Viridiplantae; phylum Streptophyta; class Magnoliopsida; order Asterales; family Asteraceae; genus Lactuca; species Lactuca sativa. Next base: position 212,838,467 of record NC_056623.2, on the reverse strand, counting down.
CCGTGTCCTGAACTTAGGACCTATTTAAAACTCAAAAGACTTCATTTGAAGCCTTTCCTCTCTCTCACTACTCTCTTTCTAACCTCTCTCCTAAATTCAAGTTTAAGGGTCCAAATCTCAAGTTTAAGGCTTCTAATCACCAAGGTACCTTCCCTAACTTGTTATGCAACCCCTTTAGCCTTCAAATTCGAGTTTAAACTATGGATTAGGACCATTATCATGTTTTTATGGCCCTAGATCAGTCCTAGGCCGTAAACTCATATAAATGGGGTTTTAGAGCAACAAAAACCTTCCAAACTACAATTAGACCTTAGATTTGGCTAGATGACTTAATGTAATGGACTTAGAATGCCTGAAACCATCATTTAGAGCCTTGTTTATGTGTTTACGGCCCTGGAGCATGCTTGGGCCGTAAACACATATAAAAGAGGTTTTTATGCCCTTAAACCCTTCCAAAACACCAATAAGGCTTAGATACGACTTGTAGAATTATGGAAGTGGCCTTGGAACACCTTGAACATCAATTTAGAGGAGTAAACTTGAGTTTACTACCCAAGAACATGCTTGGGCCGTAAACTCCTATTCTTGGGGAGTAAACTCCTCTAAATGTGTTAAGATGCCACTTAAACACACCATAAGCCTTGGGATAAATTCTAGAAATGACCACAAACAAGAATTGGACTTTAAAACATATTAAATCACCCATCTAAGGAGTTCATGGCCATGAGGGGGTTCATGGGCCGTAAACTCCTAAAACCATGTCCAAAGTCCCCCAAAAATTCATACAAGGCTTGGGAAAAATCATTGGAATCACATGTGATTGTTTAAGGACCAAAACTTTAAGGATTGGATATGAGGGGGAGTTTACGGCTGTAAACTCCATGTTTACTGCTATAAACTCCAATAAATGGTCCCTAAATGAGTTTTGAACCATTCCAAAGTCAAAAATCCAAGTCTAGCATTTATTCCCGATTGTTATGAAGCCATTTTGCACCCAAAATCACCATCCATGAGTTCACGGCCGTGAACTCATATGGATGAGGTATATAGGGCCGAAAACTCTTGTATGAGTTTACTCTTGAAGAGTAAACTCAATATCCAAGCCATATGTTTCCTTAAATGCCACCCGGGTCCCTCCAAACACTTGTAATGAAGAGTTTTCGCATCTAGGAGCATATGTCCCTAACAAATAAATTATTCAAAGTCCTAATTAGATAAAAATGTGTATCTTGACATAATACATAGGAATCTTGTGCGGTTGCAAACCCAGAACTGACATTTAGGATCCCAACCGACGCGTTTCTCAACAGGTGAGTTCATACCCCTACCCTTTTTTCAAATGTTTTCAAGGGGGGAATACAAGCAAAAGTACAAGGAAATCTTGTACTAAAACTTATTATTTTCAGTTCAAATGTTTATATTTTGTATGTTTTAATATCGAAAAACTGTGTTAAACAAAAAGTTCGAATTACGAAGTTAGCTTTCAAACAAATCATAGATTTCTTGATAAAGTGTTACAATCTAAATTATATTTCATAATCTACGAATAACTCTTACTAATCATCAATTAGAACTAATACGAATACGAATACGAAAGCACAACTAGGAACAGAATACGAATACGAAAGCACAACTAGGAATAGAACGAATACGAAAGTATAACTAGGATTAGAAAGAATACGAATACGAATAGTATTAGGAGTAGGAATAGGGATACGAATACGACTGCGAATACGAATATGAATACGAATGCGAATACGAATACTAATTAGAATTAGGATTAGGAGTAGGATTACGAATACGAATATGAATATGAATACGAATTAGAATTAGGATTAGGAGTAGGAATACGAATACGAATACGAATAGGACTAAAAATATAAATACGAAAAACAAATATAAAATACGAATATGAATATGATCAAATATAAGAATACGAAAATTAAGGCACACATCTAGGTACATTCAAGTGTAACACAATTAGGATATCATAATACCTAGCTAATTTGACAAGTATAAAAGGTAAACAATCATTACATTGGGATTCAATAACTAAACTTACTTTTAGGAAAATATAGGATTTTCCTGGGATAACATTTGTACATAACCAGAAACATGTAACAATTCAGATAACTAAACTGTTAGGAAAATATGGGATTTTCCTGGGGTAACATACAATGTGTAATCAAATTGGTAACAAATGATAACGAAACTGTTTTACATAAGAAAATATAGGATTTTCTTGGATAGCAATCTTTTCGGAAAAACCAAAGTAAACTCGTACCTTTTCAGAAAACAAACCTCTTATGAACTCACCAGCTTTATGCTGATTTTCAAACTGCTTGTATTCTCTGGTCCATATTAGATAGGTACCCGCGATCTTTTGGAGAAGACGGAGTGTTCAGAAGACTCGTCTCTACTTTTGTTCATATATACATATGTATAACACTTGTAACACTTTACTTTTGAACATATGTAAATTCTAATATGTAATGTAATGGTTGTTTACTTTGCTTACTATGTGCATTGGATTTGATACTCAACGTGGAGTCCGCCCCGGAAATGTTTCCGCCTTTGGTTTTCGGGGTGTGACAACTTCTAACCTAAGTCGCTATTTATAGGAAACCTAAGTGTACAAAAAATATACTAAGTCCTGAACTATACGCTTTGCACAAATGAAGACTTAGTAAAATAACTAACATGCGAAAACTAAAGAAAACAAACACTTAGACTTTTACAATATCTAGACTCTACACCGTACCGTTTGGCACCGCCCGAGATGCAAGAGCTATCATCTCAGTTGCAGGAGCTGCTGGGTAAGCAGTTCATTCGTCCGAGTAGTTCACCATGGGGAGCGCCGATCCTTTTCGTCAGGAAGAAGGACGGTTGGCACAGATGTGCATCGACTATAGGGAGTTGAACAAGTTAATAGTGAAGAACCGTTACCCACTCCCGAGGATAGATGATCTCTTTGATCAGCTGCAGGGTGCATCTTGGTTTTCCAAGATCGAGTTGAGGTCCGGATATCACTAGGTTAGGGTGGGGGAGGAAGACGTGGAAAAGACCGCATTTCGGACTCGTTATGGTCATTACGAGTTCGTGGTGATGCCGTTTGGACTCACCAACGCATCGGCAGTGTTCATGGATTTGATGAATCGAGTTTGCAGACCGATGCTCGATCGCTCGGTCATTGTGTTCATAGATGACATCTTGGTGTATTCCAAGACCCGGGAGCAGCATGAGGAGCATCTCAAGGAGCTGCTGGAGATTTTGAGGCGAGAGCGGTTGTACGACAAGTTCTCGAAATGTGAGTTTTGGTTACGAGAGGTCCAGTTCCTCGGACATCTCGTTAAGCAGGAGGGGATTCTGGTCGATCCAGCCAAGGTAGAGGCCGTTATGCAGTGGGAGGTTCCGAAATCTTCCTCGGACATCAGGAGTTTCTTGGGTCTAGCAGGGTATTATCGGAAATTCATTTGTGATTTCTCCAAGATTGCAGTGCCCCTCACTCGCGTTACGAGGAAAGGGGTGGATTTCCAGTGGGGTCCGAAGCAGCAGAGGGCATTTGAGACCCTACGGCAGTGTTTATGCGAGGCGCTGGTGTTGACACTCCCCGAGGGAGTTGAGGATTTTGTGGTATTTTGCGATGTGTCCATCACAGGGTTGGGGGCAGTCCTCATGCAGAGGGGACGAGTGGTAGCCTATGCATCACGGCAGCTGAAGCCGCATGAGATGAGATACCCTACGCATGATGTCATGTTGGGGGCAGTGGTCTTTGCCCTCAAGATTTTGAGGCATTATCTGTACGGGGTCTGTTGTACAATATACACGGATCACAAGAGTTTGAGACACATCATGGATCAGCCGAACCTGAACATGAGGCAGCGCAGGTGACTGGATGTGGTTAAGGACTATGATTGTGAGATCCTTTACCATCCGGGTAAAGCGAATGTGGTTGCGGATGCTCTGAGCCACAAGTCAGCTGGGTCTTCCACCCCACCAAGTTCTATGAGGATAGCGGTGGATTCCCCACTTGTGAGTTTGATCAGAGACGCCCAGGTTGAGGGTATGAGATCGGAGAATTGGAAGCTAGAGAGGATTAAGGGCGAAAGCGCTCGGTTTGTTCAGGATAGCCGCGGGCTATTGACCCGATACGGTCGGGTTTGGGTTCCGATGACCGGAGGAGTCAGGAAGACAGTGATGGAGGAGGCTCATAAGTCTCATTTTTCTATTCACCCGGGTGCCACTAAGATGTACCGCGACTTGAGTGTGAGCTATTGGTGTCCGGGTATGAAGCGAGAGATCGCTTGGTATGTTGAGAGGTGCCTAACCTGCAGGATGATCAAGGCCGAACATCAGAGGCCGCATGGTAAGTTGAAGCACCTAGAAATTCCTAAGTGGAAATGGTAACAGATCACTATGGATTTCATTACGAAATTGCCGAAGACGGCAAAGGGGTTCGATGCTATATGGGTCATTGTGGATTGATTGACCAAGAGTGCCCACTTCTTAGCTATCTGGGAGAGTTCGTCGGCTAAGAAGTTGGCTAACCTGTACATCAGCGAGATTGTCTCTCGCCATGGGGTTCCAGTTTCCATTGTTTCCGATAGGGATGTCAGGTTTACTTCACGATTTTGGCAGAAGTTCCACGAGGAACTAGGAACGAGGCTGCATTTTAGTACGGCGTTTCACCCGCAGACTGATGGGCAGAGTGAGCGGACCATCCAGACCCTTGAGGATATGTTAAGGGCATGCGTCATCGATTTCAGTGGGTGTTGGGATTCCCACCTGCTGCTTGTGGAGTTCGCCTACGACAATAGCTATCATTCCAGTATTAGCGCCCCGTCTTTCGAGCTGTTGTATGGTCAGAGGTGTATGACCCCGGTCTGTTGGGGTGAGGTTGGGCACAGGGTGATGGGTCGGACTGAGGTGGTTCTGCAAACTACCGAGATGATACAACAGATTAGACAGCGGCTGCAGACCGCTCAGAGTCGGCAGAAGAGTTATGCTGATCGACGCCGATATGAGTTGGAATTTCAGGAGGGTGACATGGTTCTCCTGAAGGTCTCACCCTAGAAGGGTGTGATCTGTTTCAGGAAGAGGGGAAAGCTGGGTCCCCACTATATTGGACCGTTCAGGATTGTTGCCAGGGTGGGCTAGGTAGCTTATAGGTTAGAGCTTCCGGAGGAGCTCAGCCGGATCCACAACACATTTCATGTTTCGCAATTGCGAAAGTGCGTTATGGACCAGGAGGCAGTTGTGTCGTTGGATGATATTCAGGTCGATGAGCGCCTAAATTATGTGGAGAGGCCTGTGGCCATTTTGGAAAGGAGGAAGAAGATTTTGCGGAACAAAGAAATACCCTTAGTGAAGGTACAGTGGGAACATCGGAAGGGATCCGAATGGACATGGGAGCCGGAGGCGGAGATGCACGAGCATTACCCGTCGTTATTTATCCCAGCAGACTTCAAGGGCGAAGTCTAATTCAAGTGGGGGAGAGTTGTAACGCCTCGATTCTCAGGTACTATTTCAAATAAGGATTTCTTGGTTTTGACCGTACTCAACGAGTTGGTAGCCCTACTCGTCGAGTAGCAGCGGGTGGGATCGCGCATTAAGTGAGCTACTCGGCGAGTCCTTTGTGGAACTCGGTGAATAGGAGCTGGAAAGGAAAAAACATAATTTTCGGGGTTTGCAACCCTATTTAATGAAGCTCAAGCTTCTTTCAGCCCCTTTGCATCCCCCTTTGCGTCTCTAACTCGTATGTGTGTGTGCCCATTATGTGTTGAAGCTTTGAGAGAAGATTTTGGTGTAGGACCTTGGGGAAAGCAAGTTATTAAGGCAAAAAGCTGGGAGGAAATCCGAATCCACTTCTGTGGACATCTCTTGGGAAGGTATTAAGATATTACCCCCGTTTATTTCAGTCTAGACCTCCCTTTTTGAGTGAGCTTTAGGGTTTTATAAGGATATCAAGTGGGTATGGCAAGCTACGGGCTAGATCTGAAGTTGTAACTTCAGATCTGGACCCTCTTTGGATTATAGAAGCATAAAGTTCCAACTTTGGTCAAGCTTAATGTTCCCTTGGTCCATGAAGACCCATTAAGAGCTTGGTTTTGGCATTTAGAGCTTTTAAAGCAATGCATGTACGTAAAGTTTACAACTTTACGTGATAAGTATGCTCTAGGAACCTAGATCTGTGAATTTGAGCCGCTGCATGGCTCAAAATAGGTCTTGATGGAAAAAGGACTGGATAGACTCGACGAATTGGATGATCAACTCAGCAAGTCGCTTGAAGATGGCCATGAACTCGCCGAGTTGGATGAACAACTCGGCAAGTCCGATGAAGATTTCCATAAACTCGACGAGTTGAAGAACAACTCGGCAAGGCAGATGAGTTTTAACCAAGAACACGTACACATGTATATACATCGAGTTGCAAGAAGGGAAATCGATGGGTGGCCTTAAGGTTTGATTGGGATTCGAAGGAGCTCGACGAGTCACGTCGATGACTCGGCGAGTTTGATTGTGCTTCAAGGGACTCGGCGAGTAGCTGGGTGTACTCGACGAGTTGAGGTCAACATGGACTGTTGACCTTGACTGAGGACTTTGACCTTGATCAGGGGTTGACTATTGGGTTATGGAGTACCTTATAAGGTTAAGGACTTATGAGTATGTGGAACTACGATTATAGGTAGTGGAGGCAGTGTCGAGTGATCCGAGACTTGGAGTTTACCTTCCGAGTCGGCATCTACGAGGTGAGTTATCGTCACTATATCGATAGGGTCTACGGCACCAAGGCCGACCACTTTTTTGTTGTTATTGTTCTGGTATGCTACATGTGATTATGATCTGCTTGATTGGAATCAGGGTAGACAGTATGTTATGCTTTTATGATCCATAGGGATTGGTATGTTAGTGACCTGCTAGGTCGGTGCTCTAGTTACGAGAGAATTCTATGATTGATGATCGGTGAGATAGATATGTTTGATGTTTGTGTATGCCAGTGTATGATAGTTGTGTGCACATAGTTATTTGCTTGTTGGTTAGGTTGAGGCGGTCCTGCTTTGTGCTGAAGGCCAACACACCCTATGAGCGGTCCGGGGAGACTGTAGGCCCACGTGGCGGACCAGTCATACCGAAGGCTCGGAACAGATCCAGATAGACTGTAGGCCCGGTAGGGCGGTCCAGTCAGGACGATGGCCCAGTATGCATGTTGATTGATTGATTGTTACTGAATTGGTCTTTATCAGTGTGGTATTGGTATTTTGGGGGTAGCTCACTAAGCCCTCGGGCTTACAGTTTTCAGTCTATTGTTTCAAGTACTCCAGGAGACCGTGGGAAGGCGAAGGCGTGACCGTGTGAATCTTTATGGATGTTTTGTAAACAATTACTTTTTGATCTCTTCTATTGATATTAAAATTTTAAATTTGGCGTGAATTTTTATGGATGTTACAAGTTGGTATCAGAGCCTTGGTTTGAGTGAATTGGAGGAACACTCGTGTGAATCCAATCTCAAATCAAGGAGATTTTAGGAAAGTAAATTTTAAAATGGTTTTCAAAATAAAGGATGGAGGATGTAGAAGGTACGATCAGCCAGAGCCTGTAAGTGAACCCCAAAATACCATACGGTTATTTGATATTCTGATATGTTAGAACATCATGCTAGTGCTAGGCTAGGGATATTCAGGAATCGCATGATAGCCTTGCCTGATTATATGATGCCTATTAGCCTAGGGTTTCTTGTATATGGAATTGACATCATAAATGTAGATGTTTGGTGTATGCGTCACGGCTGTGTATAATCAAGATCTTATAGACTGAGAATGTCTGATTCGACCTTAGTGTAGGATTAGATATTCGAAAGTCTATGGGGTCCAGCGTTACGTACAACTAGCGTGCACCGTCGCTACAGGGGATGATGGAAGTTTCATGGATGTGTGAGTGGTGCGGAACTGCAGGATCAGTTGCTAGTTAGGCGATGTCCCCCTGTTAGTGAGGGTTGAACGCATATTATGATAAATATAGTTTAGGGCGTTGTGGTGATACTTGAGACAAATATGGGTAGGTGTGGAAGGTAGTAGGGGCCCATACTACTGAAAGCACAGGACCCATATGCGTAGCACGGAAGTCACAACCCCTAGGGATTGAGGGTATTGGTCTTCCGTCATTATATGATTTATCTGAGATATTGAGTGTGTTTGCAGTATGGTGGTGACGAGACGTGTTGCTTCGGTATTGGTCTTCCGTCATTACATCAGGACGAGTACAAGTCATAGAATACATGATCGAGCCTACAACAAAAGCATAAGGTACTCGACTCATTTATGCTATCTCAGCCTAGGTACTCGGGCTCTGAGTCTTACTCAATTTGGCGTTTCTCTGGATGGGTAACTATCCTTTATTGGAATCCTGCATGCTGAACCTCTTCAGCAACTTATCCAAGTAGGTACCCTGACTAAGTCTAATTGGTCTTTTACTCTGGTCTCTCAGAATCCTTATCCCTAGGATATAGGCAGCTTCTCCTAGGTCTTTCATAGCGAAACACTTCCCAAGCCAGGACTTAACTTTCTACAGAGTTGGGATGTCATTTCTTATGAGTAGTATGTCATCCACATACAGTACCAAAAAGCTAACTACACTCCCACTAGCCTTGATATATACACAAGATTCATCTTCACTCCTCGAAAAGTCAAACTCTTTGACTTTCTCATCGAAACAAAGATTCCATCTGCGAGGTGCTTGTTTCAATCCATAGATGGATTTCTCAAGCTTACTCACTCTATTAGGGTATTCTGTACTGACAGAACCCTCTGGATGACACATGTAAACATCTTTAGCCAATCTTTCATTAAGGAAGGTGTTTTTGACATCCATTTGCCATATTTCATAATCATGAAATCTAGTAATGGCTAACAAGACTCTAATGGACTTAATCTTTGCTACCGGTGAAAAGGTCTCATCATAATCAACTCCCAGAGTTTGAGAAAAGCCCTTTGCAACCAGTCGTGCCTTATACGTGTATACATTACCATCCTTGTCGGTCTTCTTCTTGAAGATCCATTTGCACCCAACTGTCTTACGACCAGGTACATTGTCAACCAAGTTCCAAACTTGATTGTCATACATGGACTGTATCTCGCTGTCCATTACCTCTTTCCATTTAGCAGACTCGGGGCCTGCCATGGCTTCCGCATAGTTATTAGGTTCATCCAGACTTACCAGTGTCTCATCACTGACAAGTGTCTCACCTTCTGTAGTAATATGGAAACCATAGTAGTGCTCAGGTGCATTCCTAATCCTTGTGGAGCGCCTCAGAGGTACAGACTCGTCAATTGGATCAACATGAGTTTCCTCCTCAGGTTGACTGCTAGGGTTTGAAGTTCCTTCACCACTTGACTCTTGAAATTCTTCAAGGTCAATTTGCCTCCCACTATTTCCTTGGCTCATGAATTCTCTCTCGTGAAAGACTTCTCTACTTGCTACAAAGACCACATTATCACTAAGTCTGTAGAAGAGGTAACCAAAGGATCTCTATTGGTAGCCGATGAAAATACACCTCTCACTTCGAGGTTCGAGCTTATCGTGAGTCTCACGCCTCACGAAAGCCTCGCAACCCCAAAGCTTGATGTGGTCTAGATTAGTAACTTTTCCAGTCCACATCTTATGAGGAGTTCTGGCAACTTTCTTTGTAGGGACTAGATTAAGGATATGGGCGGCAGTCTCTAAGGCATACCCCCAGAATGAGATTGGTAGCGAAGCTCGACTCATCATGGAACAAACCATATCAAACAAGGTTCGATTACGCCTCGCAGCCACACCATTCAACTGTGGTTTCCTGGGAGGTGTCAATTGTGAGACAATCCCACATTCCTTAAGATAGCCGAGGAACTCTACACTAAGATACTCATCACCACAATCGGATCAAAGCATCTTTATGTTCCTGCCCAATTGATTCTCGACTTCTTGTTTAAACTCTTTAAACGCTTCAAAAGTCTCTGACTTATGCTTGATTAAGTAGACATAACAATATCTACTATAATCATCTGTAAAAGTCACATAATAACGATTAACATCCATTGTGGCAGTTTAAAGGGTCCACACACGTCTGTGTGCACTAGATCCAAGAAACCTTCACCCCTTGAACAAGAACCAGTAAAGGGTGACTTTGTCATTTTTCCAAGTAAGCATGATTCGCAACTATCATCTGACTTTAGGTCAAATGACTCCAAGACGACAATGCCATAATGATTCTTTATCCAAGTTATTATTATTAGGAGAATCAATACACAACACATTATTTCCTAGGTTATCTACAGCAGACACAACTTTATACACACCATCACAAGGTAATGCTTTAAAATAAAGAACATTATTAAAGAAAGCATTTATTCCACCAACTTCATTATCAAAAGAAAAGGTAAACCCTTGTTTGTACAAAGCATGAAAGGAAATAATATTTCTTGCCATTTCAGGCGAGTAACAACATTTATTAAAATCTAATGTAAAACCACTACTTAGCAACAAAGAATATACTCCAATCTTGGTGACAGGTGAAGCTTTGCTATTCCCCATGATCAAGTTTATCTTTCCATGCTCCACATTCTCACTTCTTCTCAGTCCCTGCAAATCAGAGCATATGTGAATTCCACATCCTGTATCAAGGACCCAAGAGTTAGAATAGGGTGAGTTATTGGACAATATTGTGTAAATACCTGCATGGGTGCGTTTCACTTTCCCATCCTTAATATCTTGCTGATACATTGGGTAATTCCGCTTCCAATGCAACGTTTCATGGCAATAGAAGCATTCAACCTCTTTTGGGTCAGAAGAAGGAGTGACAAAACCTTTCTTGGTTCCACTTGAAGAGGAGCCATCAAGGGTCTTACCCTTGGTACCCTTCGAAGGGATCTTCCTCTTTTTCCCTCTGCCTTTCCCGATTGCCAAGATAGGGTCGGAGTTTGGAGTATGAGTAGGAGTGGTAACAACAAACTTACCTTTAACACCTATTTCAGCGGTCTTTAGGAGTCCTTGAAGCTTTTTGAGGGTAACTTCCTCCTTGTTCATGTGGTATGTCATGCGGAATTGATCATAACACGATAGTAAGGAGTGCAAAATGATATCTATTGCTAACTCCTCGGGGAAGTTCACATTTTAGTTTCAGCAAACGATCCACATACCTTTGCATTTTCTACATGTGGCCCGTGATGGGTTCACCATACTTCATTCAGGTTGTTATCATAGAGGAAATGATTTCATATCGTTCTTGACGAGCACTCTGATGGTAGCGATCCATCAAATCCTGGTGCATCTCCAAAGGATAGTAGTCTTCATAGGACTTTTGGAGCTCGGCTGTCATAGTGGCCAACATGATGCATGCCACTTTGGTAGCATCTCTTTCATGTGCCTCATATTCAGCGACCTCCTCTGGAGAGGCAGACGGATCGGGTACCTTAAGCTCCTTGTTGAGGACATACTCCTTGTCCTCATACCGAGTGACCATCCTGATGTTCCTGATCCAATCCATAAAGTTGGATCCATCAAAGATGACTCTCCCACAAAGGTTCATGAGAGAGAAGGAGCCGGTAGGGTTTGAGCCAGAAGCAACATTGTTGGTTGACATCTGAAAAGAAGAAAACAAGTTTAGTTTAGATAAAAGGATACTCCTTAATAAAACACCCAAATGTAATATTAAGGCTAGGATCCAATCACAATATATTATAACTTAGAAGAGGGATGTCGTAATCTATGCTATAACATATTTGAAAGGTAGGTGAATGACGATTCACCAATTTCCACCATGAAAAACGAAATATAAATGATTAGGTTTTAATTGGTTTTTAGAAACTCCTAGATTCTTTTGAGCTTCATTGAACTTTTCAACGACATGTTTCAATCTCGAGTATGCCCTTCATATTTTGTGACTGGGATGCCGAGGATCACAAAACATGGTGGGAAGTAACCACGTAAATTACTTGGTACCTTTAATCTTTTTCACTCAATCGTTGTGCCGGTTAACCACACGCACTCCATCAACCTATGAAAAACATTAAGTCACCCTTTGCCTACCTTGTTAAGTCCAAGTTAGTGTGTCGGTTAACCACACACGCTCCACTAACGACTTAATCAAAGTGCAATGTGTAATTTCATGGGTTAGCACCTTATTCACATTTTCCTAACGTAACTAATATTAGGAATTTATAAAAATCATTTAGTTACTTTATAATAATCATTATACTTTTAATGAGAATTTTTAAGTCATTGTCCTACCCGTTCGGCTAATGACCCTCCACCGATCAATGAAGCGGTGGGTGAGAGTGGACACCCATTAAGCTGCCATTTTATAGGCAACAACCTTATACTCCCCTTATAGTCTGGCTTCGTGAATGAGGCCTACTAACGGTTAAGCGACTTGATCTTATACACACACACACACACATATATATATATATATATATATATATATATATTATTATTATTATTAACTTATAATATTTTAAAGTATAAGGGTTGAATTTTAACTTTTAAAATTCTAGGGGTTGGAACTAAAGTTTACTAGATGACTTTACATGTTCCAAAACTTGAGGGAAAGTTTTGTAACTTTACAAAACCTTTCAATTCATAACTTATGAGTTATTGTTTATTAAAAATGAAGACTCTTCATTTTTTTGTAACTTATGTGTTCTTTTAATGGATTTATTACAAAGTGGCTTTTGGTTATCCATAACTTGAGGACAAGTTATGGACTCCATTAAAACACATCATGATCATGAATTAACTACCAATGAATAACACATAATTTCTATGATCTTGCAAGAACTCATAAGAACATGAATATTTATATCAAAATTTCAAGAACATATGAACACATGTAAACATGGAATTTTGATATTAGCCATTGTAAATGGATTAGAACAACCATTACACCACCTAAAACAAGTTTTAAAACACCAACACAGTTTAGGGTAATGTTTCTAGTCCATCTCCAACAATAAAAATCGAAAATCTGCACTCTGCCTGGCCAACTCCTCGAGTGCAAGAACTGACTCGGGGAGTTGGTTGCAGATACGCTTAGACTCGCCGAGTCACCCCATGGACTTGACGAGTCTCCTGTGCAGACAGCAAGAATTTCAATTTTTTCAGCTATTTTGCATCAAGTATCAAACAAACAAGCCTAGGCTCTGATACCACTGAAGGGTTTTGAGCATTCTAAGACTCCTAAGGTGTTCATGCAACCCTAGAAACCTTGGATCTATGTTTGACTAAGATACATGCAAAAATTGATTTCCAAGGTTCATAATCCTTTCTAGCATACATGGGGAACTTTTCAATATAAAAGTTAGCTAGAGAACATACCTTGTAGTAGTTTGATTCCTTGAAAACCTTGAGAGCCTAGCACCCCAAGTGTGATGCCTCAAATGTCTCACACAACAACAAATACACATGGAATAAACTATGAGAGAATTGTCACACTACTTGAAATCGGCTAGCCCTCTTCTTTCTTGCTTAAGTGCCAATTTTGGTGAATATAAGGGTCTTTATATAGTGTGTTACAATTAGGGTTACACCATGTAAACTCTAATTGTCATGAACGTTCATTTTCATGACCCATGGGTTCTATAACCACCATGGAGCATCCTATAGGTTTTAGCCCAACTTGATAATCCATGGAGCATTAGCCCACTATACAAGTATGTATGATTTACACAATCAACCCATATATTTAATTAGTCACATTTTATCACTTAATTAATTCTAAATTAATTCTTGATCAATACTGATTAAATAATATTATTAATATATTAGAACTTATAATATATTAATAAACCATAAGTGTTATTTCTCTCATTTTAGTCTATCCAAATGCATGATGCCATGCAACCCAAATGGACCAAGCCAAACCGGGTCAAGTACATACCAGAAATAGTTATGGACTTAGACACCTTATCCAACAGTATTTTGGGTAGTGTTGTAAAACTCATCGAGTTGGCCGATTACTCAAATGAGTAGTCCCTACTCCCCGATCGGACCATTACTAAAGCAAGTAATGTTGTAAAACTTGGCCAACTTGATGATTAATATGTATAATATACTTAATGATTTATTATTTAACACACACACATGTGATATTATATACATATATATATATATATATATATATATATATATATATATATATATATATATATATATATATATATATATATATAGAGTTAGGTTCAAATGTTTTAGCAAGTATTGTGTGCCTAAATGCACCAATGAGAATTCAAGAAATAGTAAACAATTAAACGAATCATTTAAGGGTATTTTCGACCTTTTATACTTTTAATTAAAGAAATAATTTAAATGAATCTTGCAATTGATGAAATAAAATAAGTATATTTGACCTATCCTCTCTCTTAAATCCTGTCTATTAAAACCTCCAAAATCCTCAAACGCTTTTCACTCCAAGTTCACCAACCGGACCACCAGGTTCAATCCCCTGCCCACTCTGCCGTCATGGAAACGTCTCCTACAAGAAGCTCACAACCACAAAACCGCTTCCCCGAACGTTGAAATCCACCTCATCCCTCTTATGCTGCTTGTATTCTTCAATGGCGGAGACCGATGATAGAATTGCAATTGAAAAATTCTTTAATAGCGGATGATTCGAAGGAAGGTAGTCAACGGTTCTTCATTCCTCTCCCGTCTTCGGCAGCAAAGAAGATCAAGGGGAAGATCCCCCGATGCTCATCTTCGTCGGATTAAGGAGGAGAAGCACGATTAGAATCAGAAATCAGGAAGCACCTCCAGTGCTTCACCGATTCGAAGAAGGATGAGGAAAATATTGATTCCCGGTGAGCTTTCCTTGACTGTCATCGGTAGAAATCGAGGTAAACGAGTGGTAAATATCAATTGTTCTCTTTGACTTTTGAATAGATACTTTGAATACAAAAGTCTAATTCAGTAATTGGTTTGGAATTGTTTTTATACTTGTTCTTCTATGTTTTATTGTAGTGATTTTGAATATAAAAGTCAATTTATGTTAGAATCTTGTTTTCCATATACTGGCTTTCATTGTTTTGTTTTTCTAAACCATTTGAATCGAGTAAAATTATATAAAAAACTAAAAACTTCTGAGTTTTGAAGCTAATAAGAAGAAAACAAAAACTAAAAGTTGGTGTGTATTTTTTCTGGTGATGTAAGCAGGAACATGTGTTTCTTTCAAATATTCATGATTTAGATATTCTGTTGGAATTTAATGTATGTTAGGATGATGCAGGAATGATGAGGAAACTTATGAAAAAAAGATATGTGATACTTCTTTCTCAAAGAATGATGAAAAACAACAATATTCTTTCAGAATTTTAGGATTCAACATCCAAAAACAACAATATTCTTTCATAATTTAAGAATTCAAGAAGAAAACATGGAGAACGAGAGTATTCTAGCAGAATATTGTTATTTTTTAAGAATGTTATTCATGTTTGTTGATATTCTTTTAGAATATTTATAACTATATGAAAATGTATAAGATTTTTAGTCTGTAAGAATATGTATGAATTTGTATTTAAGTTCGGATGTATAAGAATATATTAGAATGTTTGTTATTTTTCAATATCTTATTCAAGAATTTTGTTTTTCTTCAATAATATTCCATTAGAATAAAATTATGAAAGAGTATCATTCTAACAAAAAATATTCTGATAGAATAAAAGCAGTAAAAATTGAAACTGAATTAATTAAAAAATTCAGATTTTTTTAAATTAAGAGAATTAATCATCCTTAAAAATCCGAAAATTTCCTTTTATAAATGTAGTTAGTTGTCCAAAATACCCTTTTGCTAAAAATTGTGTGATTATATGGTACATGTTACCCCATTGTAATATCATACACTCTCAAATCATGTCCATTGATTAATTTCATCCGTTGGTCCAGATTTGTGCATTCTGTCACACAATACTTATTAAAAACAAAATAACCTAAGCCTATATATATATATATATATATATATATATATATATATATATATATATATATATATATATATATCTTAAATTTTAAGTAATTATTCATGAAGTGAGACCATTGTGTGTTTTTTTGATTTTTGTATTAACATGTATCTAATTTTTCTATATAGTTCAATCAACTTATGAATTTAGCTTATGATTTTGATATATAAGTTCCTAAAAAATATTTCTACATGAATTACCAAATCCGAGTACTCCCCGATTACTCCAGAGTTCTTGTTATTCGACATTTGGCCAAATAGATATCGAGTAACGAGTTCTACAACCTTGATTTTGGGTATGAAAGTCTTCTGGAAAGTTTGCTTGGGTGACTTGCTTGATTTAGTGCTTAATAGATTAACTCATGTCTTAAGATGTCATTAAGGACTTAGGGTTAGAAGTTTTGGCTTATTGGGATGACTTAAGGGATAAAGTTGAGAACTTTATCCATTAGGACCTTGGCGTGTATCAAAGAAAACAACTTAATCAAGTAAGTTGTTAAGACCTAGTTACCACGCCGTGGTGACTGGGAGGCTACTCGACGGTTTTGTCATTATGCTGCCACGACATGGCGATTTGCTGAGGTAATTTTTGGGCTGTTGTCTTTGAGGGTTGAGCTTTGACTATTGACTTGTTGACTAGGTTTGAATTTTGGTCAAGATTATTGGATTCAGGGTGTAGACTAAGATTGGACCTTGTATGTTTTGATAGGAGTGCTATAGAATCTGTTGCGGGGAATTGAGCTATGGTTTAGATGATATCACGAGTCAGGTGAGTCTTCTCACTATACTGTGTAGGATGCTAGCTATCATTATGATACTTGCATGGAAGATGTAGGGGTCGAAATTGGTTATGAGGTGTCGAAGCATTCCTGGTCATGACTTAGTATCGAAGATTGTTTTGTTGTTTTTGCATAAGGACATAGCTAGTGTCAAAGTTGTATTGTTCAAACCCTTATTTATTTTTTGTATGCTTTTGTCATCCCTCTAAATATGGGATTGGTACTAGAGTTAGAGTAATAACTTTGAGTCTTCGACTTGTACTCTATATTTCTCTATATCTTGCAAAAGCATAATCGAGCCAACCGGATCATTTTTACATTGTGTGTTCATAATTCTTTCTATACTCTGATTTCGTTTCATAAAATCGATTAATCACAACTACATTTGGTATCAGAGCAAGATTCATAGAGTTGCGATCTAATTTTATCAAGTTTTTGAAAGTTTTTGAGTCTAGTTCTAGATTCAGAATATTCCGCACTTTCATATTCGAAAATCAATATAGATCATCTATATTGATTCAATTCTTCTTTCGGTTTGTTTAGTTGAGTGATTTGTGTCTGTTTTCTCGAAGTTTTGTTCATCAAATCTCAATTTCTGAAGCTTTTCACTAATTTCGTCTGTACAACAATGGCTAATTTCAATATGAACACCATGACCATTTATTCTCATCTTCTCCGTTCATCAACAAAAATTCCTATGTTGATTCCAGAATACTATGATAAATGGGTTGATCGCTTGGAAGGCTATCTGAATGAAATCGACGAAGATCTATGGAAATGTATCATTGGTGATGTCCGTTCTCCGACTGTGTCACAAAATGTTGGAACTACTGCTGCGAATTAAGATGTTGCTCATGAAGCTGAGAAACTGAAGAAAAACGAGAAAAGATGTATGCGTGAACTCCGTGGTGCTCTTCCTCCAGTTGTTTACAACTATGTGCATAGTTGTATGACATTAAAAGAAATTTAAGACACATTGAAGGAAAAATACCAAGGGAGTGAGAAGACTAAGATAAGCTCTGTTAAGCAATGTCTGCTTGAATTAGGAGAATTCAAGCAGAAAGAAGGTGAATCAATTAAACTCTATTGCGATCGTCTGAATAAAATAATCTACAAGTGCAACAGATATGGAGTCATAAGGTCAACAATGGATTTAAACCTAACTTTCATTATGGGACTTCATAAGGAATGGCACAATGTCAACTTGATGATAAAAAGTCAACAAAGTCTCGACTACTTCTCTCTAAGTGATCTATACAATGTGTTTAAGGCACATGAAAATGAAGTAAATGATATTGTTGAGGAAACGAGGAACAGTTTAGGTGGCCCTCTGGCGCTGATGTCGAAGGTGGCGAGTAAAGAAGTTGAGAAATAAACAGCTACAAATGAGGGTTCGGATGATGAAGGTTTGATCATCAATTTTGAAGATGAAGCAGTGGCTTTCTATTTGAATAATTTGGTGAAGAAATTCTACAAAAAGCCATTTGATTTGAAGTCAAGAACAATTGAGATGAAAGGAAATCTTCTGGAAAGATTGTGAATGATGAGAAGAGAATTGAGAAAAAGGAAATGAAGACTGAGGAAGCGAAGATCAAAAAGAAGCTCAAGGAAGATTTAGGGTTCGACTGTCATTATTGCAATGGTGTGAACCACATGGCTAGTGACTGCATGCTCAAAAAGAGAGATGAGAAGAAGAGTAGAGTCAAGGAAAAAGCCTACTATGTGGAAAGGCTTGAAGAGGAGAGAGCAAAAACTAAAGGAATGTCTTTGGTTGCGATGGGAATGGATGAGGAGGAAGGGACGTATCAAATATGATCTTCAGGATTAGATGATGAGGATATGCAAAACCGACTCATGGAGCGATGTTCGCAAGGTTTGAAGAAGAGGATGAGGAGAATGTTACATGGAGATGCTTTGTTTCGACCACCGCACATAAGTCTCTTATGATGTCGCAGGTACGTTCTCTTTTCAAATCCTTTAATATTCCTAATAGTGCATATAATTCATTTTTATCTGAATTTGATGAAGCTATTACATATGTTAATGATCTACTTATTTCTGCTAGTAGTGATGCTAAAAGGTCTAAGAAATTATTGCTAGATACTCAAAGGTGTTTGGAGTCCAAGAAGTCTAAAATAGATCATTTAGATTTACATTTAACAAATGTCATATGTGATAGAGACAGTCTTCGAACTAATAATAGTATTTTACTTAAACAAAGAAATATATACTATAATTCGGCTAAGCATTTGCATGCGAAATTGACTGGATTGCATCATTCGTCAGACATTAGCAAAGAACAACATAAGAAACTTTTAAACTTTTTAGCTTTCGAAAGGGAGAAAATTGATTCGACATCCTCTGATTGTGAAAAGAAAAATATCTGAGTTTGATAAGGTCCCAAATGACACATATGCATATGGAATAGTTAAGATTGATGATTGTTTAAATGCAAATGATCTTGTTAATATTGTAAATGAGACCTTGACCAAAAACGAACAAATAAAAATTCTAAAAAGAACTGAGAATTTGACATCTGACTCTCAAAACATTTTTGCTGATATTGAAGATGATTATGATAATATCAATGAAATTGAGGCGGATGAAGTTATTGATGTTCAAAGTTATCTGTCATTAATGTGATTTCTATGGATAAGGGTAAAGAAATTTGTAATGATTCTTTGGTTAAAGCTCACACTGATCAACCCTCAACTTCGAAAGTTTATGATCTTGACCATGTGACTGTCGAAGATTGTCTAACAAATAGTGATGATGAGAAGGATGTTGCTTCCATCAAAACGACTATACCCAAGGTTGTAGTATACCAGGTTTATGAGGACACTGAAAAAGTTCGACAAAGTAATGAAAGAAAAAGGGTCACATTATCTCAAATCAAATTCTGTCATTTATCCCACCTTCAAATGCACAGATGAAGTTATATTTCCAAATCAAGTGTTTGTTACTTCAGGAAATGGTGATAAAGTAAAACCTGAAATCAAGAAATTTGTTGAGGAAGATAACAAGAGAGTTTCGAAAGAAGGATTTTTCTCAAACCAAAGCACAGTCAAAAATAACCTCAACAAGAATACGTCTACTTTCCAAAGACAAAAACCACAAAGAAATTGGGAGGTTAAATCTGAAAAACCAAAGGTTGAATAACAAACAAACGACCAAGTCTCTCAAAAATCAAATCAAAATGTTCAAAATTTCAAAGAATTAACTGAAAGGATTTCAAAAGAAAATGGGATTTTGATGACTACAGCTCGAAAGAAAGTTTATTGGCAAAATTTTGAGTCCAAAAGGAAACAACATGTTTTATCACCAAAAACGTCTGAAAAAGAAAAGACTAAACATGTTCAGACTAAGTCTTAAAATAAATCTTCAGTTGAAAACAAACCCATGTCAAAATCTTCTGCACAACAAAAATATTTTTCAAAGAGAAGCTCAAATGATTCAAAATAACCAGCAAAATCAAGTGTTCAAAAACCAAGAAGTGATAATTTTGTGAAAATCAACTATCAAAGAACTTTGTTTCTAATCATCAGAACAATAAGTTTTCACTAAATCGTTTTCAAAGAAATGATTTTCAATCCAATGTACAAAGGAATTGTACTCCATTTTCAAGTCAAAAACGATTTTCAAATGCACCACAAGTTTTTCATCAATCAAATGTTGATTATCAAAAATGTTTTCAAAATCATTTTCAACCACAAGCAAAGCGAGTGATTTCAAAACTATATTTTGAAAAGTTAAATGAAAATGTAAAGAGAAAAGTAGCATTCAAACCCAAAAAACCGAATCTTCCAAATCCACCTTCGAAACAAACATCTAAAGCTTTGTTTGTCAAAAGGAAAACTGATATGAGAAATACCAATCATTGGTTGCAGGGTAAAGGAAAGTCCTTTTAGAATGGAAGATTCTCTCAAGAAGAAATCAAGTATGCTTATGTGAACTACTTGAATGCTTCGTCAAAAGGAAGTTTTTCTTCAAATGAGTCAAATCCTTCAGTTCAACAATGGAAAGCTATTTCTAAAGCTAAGATTGATGACAAACGAACTGAGGAGAAAAAGGCGAAAGTCAGTGTTGATCCTAAACCAACAAATGATTTCATATCAATACCCATGTCTAACGAAGTAGACTTAATTGATAGTTTGAAATCAAAAGTTCGTAATTAGGTGTTAGGATCTTCTTTTAATAATGTTTTTAACTCTAATCACCAAGGACCCAAAAATCCTTGAGGACCTAAATTTTTCCACTAATTGTAGGTTTTGTGTGACGAGCACTATGATGAAAAATGGTACATTGATATCTCGTCACATGATTAGTAGGAAGGAAAAATTATGAGACTATTGAATTCTAGATAATGCTGGTGTGGTGAAATTCGGCAACAATCACAAATGTAAAGTAATATTTTACGGTGAAGTCACGAATTAAAAGTTCACACTTAACAGGGTTGCACACGTCGAAGGTCTTCAACACAATTTGATTAGTGTTTTGCAACTTGTTGTAGGAATTGATAATCAAATTGTCTTTGACGAAGAAGGAAGTGTCATTTCGATCAAAGAAACTCAAGAAGTTCTTCTCAAATCCAAAAGAAAAGGTGACATGTTTACCCTTGACCTCAAACCCATTGTAGGTGTTCCCTCGGTTTACTTACTCTCAAAAGCATCATTAGACATAAGCTGGCTATGGCATCGACGTCTTTCACACTTAAATTTCAAGAATCTGAATATATTGGTGGTACATGATCTTGTTTGTGGTTTACCTATTTTAAAGTTTGATAATGATACTTTGTGTGCAGCTTGTGAACAAGGAAAACGACATCGACAAGGTCATTCGGTTATCATTGATTCGAAGATCGTTGAACCGTTCGAACTTCTTCACATCGACCTTTGTGGCCCTTCGACTGTTGAAACTCTCAAAAGGAAAAGGTACATCTTGGTTATTGTTGATGATTTTTCCGGGTTTACTTGGGTTTATTTTCTACGATTAAAATCAGAAATAACTCAAATTATGATCGACTTCATCAAACGAATTGAATTGAGTCTGAAGAAAAAGGTTCGTAAGATTAAGAGTAATAATGGCTCAGAGTTTAAGAATAAGATTCTAGATTCGTTTTTAATTGATAAAGGAATTTTGCATAATTTTTCTTCTCTTTACACACCATAACAAAATGGTGTTGTTGAAAGGAGGAACCAGTTTCGCTGCGAAGCATCAAGAACAATGCTTACATATGTGAATCTTCCACAATATCTCTAGGCTGAGGTAGTTTCGACAGCTCGCTTTACTCAAAATAGATCTTTTATTCATCGTCGAAGTTGTTCCCGAAGTCTGTAACTTCCTCGTCGTGGTGGATGAGTCTTCCATAATACCATGCATTCTTAGACCATGTGGTGGATGAGAAACAAGAAGTGAAAGACATCAAAGATGTTCCTGAAGTCTGTAACTTCTCTGATGTATTTCCCAAAGATCTCCGAGGGGTACCTCCCGAATGCCAAGTCGAGTTCAGAATCGATTTGATTCCCAAAGCCACCCCTGTAACCAAATCCCAGTACCATTTAGCACCGATAGAGATGCAGGAACTGTCCAGCCTACTAAACGAATTGCTAAGCAAAGGATTCATCAGACCAAGCTTCTCGCCTTGGGGAGCACTGGTCTTGTTCGTGAAAAAGAAGGATGGATCATTCCGCATGTGCATAGATTACCAGGAATTAAATAAACTCATCATCAAAAATTGATACCCTTTGACTCGAATCGATGACCTCTTCGACCAAATACAAGGAGCAAGTTACTTCTCAAAAATAGACCTAAGATCTGATGAACCGTGTATGCCGACCCTACTTAGACAAATTTGTGATAGTGTTCATCGATGACATACTAGTCTACTTGCGAAGTAAGGAAGAACACAATCAACACCTATGACAAGTCTTGGAAACATTAAGGGTGGACTAGTTGTATGCAAAGTTCTCGAAATGCAAATTATGGATTCGAAAGGTGGATTTCATAGGCCACGTGGTCAACAAGGAAGGGATACATGTGGATCCCTCCAAAATCAAAGCGATCGAAAACTTGGCGACCCCAAGAACACCAACTGAAATTCATCAATTTCTAGGCCTCGCTGGATATTATAGGAGGTTCATTCAAAACTTCTCCAAGATCGCAAAGCCACTCACTACCTTGACTCAAAAAGGTGTAGCCTTTGACTGGGAGGAGAAAAAAGAAACTTATTTCCCAACACTAAAGCAAGACCTATGCAGTGCCCCGATCTTGTCCTTCCCAGATAGGAAAGAAGATTTTGTGGTTTATTGCGATGCGTCCAAGCAAGGGCTAGGCTGTGTACTTATGCAACGAGGAAAGGTCATTTCCTATGCATCAAGACAGCTTAAGAATCATGAAGTCAACTATACCACACACGACCTCGAACTTGGAGCAGTAGTATTTTCTCTGAAGATATGCAAATACTACCTTTATGGTACTGTGACATCCCCATTTTCATGGCAAGAAAAGACCGATTTTGTTTATGATTTATAAAAATTAGAGTATCTCTTTTAATAAAAAGGTTGCGGAATTTGTTCCCAATAAAACATGATAAATACATTATCAAATCATTTCCGAAGAAAAGTATTTTTTATTCATTTTAAAACATTTGGGATGTCATTGTCAATACAGAAACATAAGCATAAACAGAACTTACATTCATTATCACTAGTGATTTATACCTCCTTAATCTCTCAGTATAATGTGATTTCATATCAACACCTGTGATATAAATAAACGGAGTGAGTCAGGTTGGGAAACCTGGTGAGTACATAGGGTTTTCAACCCACAATAATATAATTATTATGATTAATCATCAAACAGTTAACCCAATTACTCATCCCCATTATCTACTTTACTCCTAAGGAGCTATCCTAAGAGTCGTCTATCCTGCATTTGTTCATTCTGAAGTCCCTAGCGTCTAGGGATATAGGACTTGCACTAAATCCATAGCTGCCAATGCTCGTTCGTAAAACACTAATTCCATAGATGCTATAGTTTATTCATCGGGTACTAAATCCATAGCTATCAGTGTTTATCTAATAGGTACTAAGTCCATAGCTACCAATTCCTAACAGGTAGTAAGTCCATAGCCACCCGTGTTTACCTAATAGGTACTAAGTCCATAGATACCAGTGTTTGTCCAATAGGCACTAAGTCCATAGCTGTCGATGTTATTTATTAGTCACTAAGTCTATAACTGCCAATGTTCACTCATATCATCTTTTATCTCTCATTATTCATCTACCCATGTCATACCCAACATATTTGTAGATATAAAATACATATACAGTTTAAATCATTTAAAACATGTATAGAATCGTTCATCCATCAAAGATAGCAAGTATATAGATAATATGCACACGTAGCACGTAGTTTATATAAAATTCTTCATATCTATGTGTACAATGAAAGTAACTATGCACTCACCTGATAAGGTGATGACTCAGTACTCGGACAACGCTTTGTTACTCTTAAAACAATTTTTTTCGACAAAACCTAGTATCATTACCACTAGGGTTTAGTTTAATATTCACCGAGAATAATTAATAGTCTAGCTATTATTATTATTATTATTATTATTATTATTATTATTATTATTATTATTATTATTATTATTATTATTATTATTACTATTATTATTATTATTATTATTATTATTATTATTATTATTATTATTATTATTATTATATAAGCGTTAAACAACACTATATAACTCATAATAATAGCCCAAATAATTATTATAAGTTCCTAATAACATTACTATAATTAAATAAAAGCTATATTAAAAATATCATAGGCGTAGCTCACTTACAATAGGTTTTATAGAAAACTATGCTTCGCTCGGAGAAGCGTTTCGAAATCGAAAGACCCTTTTTCTCGGGACTCCGGGAGCCTCGGGGCTTACTTTGGGAGCTAGGGGGTTTACCTAGGGTTTAAGGGGGGGGGGGGGGGGGGGGTTGGAACCATAGAGAGAGAAAAAAGTTAGAGAAAGAAGTGAGAAATGGTGTGGAAAGCCAGCTGCCTTCGCACCCTATTTATAGGGCCTGATCCTCGGACTACGCTGTGCGTTTGGAAGGGCTACGCTGGGTGTAGCTTCGGATAAGATGCGAGGTTGTAGTCTCCGGGTGGTGCGACGTGGAGCTTATTGGGCCGCGGAGTGCGAGGCGTATGTGGCGTGTTCCAAGCTTTGTATGCGGGGCGTAATGCGAGGGATACATGTTGAAATCCAAAGCGAGTTCTTTGATTAGCATCAGACGGCTGGGACTCGGCCATGTTATCATCATTGCATCGGGCTTCACAAATCCAAGTGAAAACTTTAAAAATTCATAACTTTCGCGTACGAGCTCCATCTTCGACGTTCTTTATATCCACGTGAAGGCGGGAACCTACTCTACAACTTTTGTTTAGACTCCGTCGGCTAATTTTGACTTTATTTTAAAAGTTATATCATTAACAGGCCGGGACAGGATTGGTCTGTTAAAAATTCAAAACTTCTTCATCCGATGTCCGTTTTCGTCTGTCTTTTTATTGTTACGCTAAAAATAACGAGATATTCGATTCTCTTTTAGGTTGTGTCGGCCAAAAACCGCTCGATCTAATATTCGAACTTCGAGCTGTACACTGCTAAGCCGAAACTTCGAAAATCATAACTTTCTCATACGAAGTCAGATTTGGGCGTTCTTTTCATGGACGCTCTCGGTTTAACGTATTCTACAACTTTCATTTAGATTGCTAAGGCTGAATAACGCTCTATCGTAAATTCACTATTTATGTTCCCGGTGTCGTGCCGGTTTCGTCTCGAAACTTCGACGGGTCATAATTTCTTCGTTATAACTCGGATTTCGGCGTTCTTTATATGTACGGAACCCTTGTAACGTATACTACAACTTGGTTAAGATTAATCCTTCTAAATAATCTTCCATCAAAAACTCATTTTTTGATGCTTATTGTCTCTAAATTGGCTAGCCCGGATCTACGGGCGTTACAATTATCTCCCGCTTAGGATGATAATGTCCCGGAATGATCAACGAAACAGGGCTCACATGATGACTCCATACGTTCTCTCTTCATCCTAAGTAATAACTATAACTTTGATGTTTCTTCGTACGAGTATCTAACTCTAAGACTTCCTGACTGCAGGCGGTGCCTGATCTTGGACCCGCTCTCTATCTCATGTTAGACTTCCAATCATGATTTTCATGTCACGATCTCGATCTTTTTTAAAGAATACTTCTTTAACAAATTGAGATAAGATTCTTCCTTCGATTATCATAATAGGCCGATGGGTCATGTTCTAATGACCTCTCATCATATGATGCATTGCTTGGACTCAAGTCTTTTAGAGTCAAAATCCAGAACATACTATAGATTCCTTCATGTTCTAATCACATATTAAAAGGTAGAATTTCTAGCTACAAGAAACTATCACCATACCTCTACCGATCATTTTGATTAATTCTTCCGGCTTAAGTTAGGTGCTACATCGAACTTGGTTCTCAGAACCACGTATCATACTCGTCGTAGTCGGACTCAATTTGGTATGAGCGCTAGGGTAAGAATAACAATCATCTGCTTAGTCATTACCGAAACGATGGTAACGACATACTTGAATAAAACGACATCAATTACTAGCTTCTTTTTAACCTTGTGACTTTCCCTGATCCAAGCGTGAGTCCTATGCTTCCGGTAGTATAGGCCTCTACTACCATTCACACCTACTCAAACTCATCCCAAGTATTGTTTCGCAGTTTTCCAAGTCGCCATAAAAAAATTCATATTATAGTTTAACACACCAGATAACAAAACGAAGGTTTTATTATTTCTTGAAACTATTACATAGTTGTTCAAGTTCACACTAGACTATGCCTCTAATAGGCCACATCATATGATTCTATCCCCTTAGCTACTTCATAGCTTGATCTTCGGGTATGAATTCCTCATCATCGATTTCTTGTGCCGTTTTCTGCTTCGTTGAGGATCATGTGGAATGCCCTTGGCCTTGGTGGTGTATCTAGCCTTGCTGCTTATTTTTCCTCGGGCAGTCTCTGGACATGTGCCCCTTGCCTCCACATCCATAGCATACCTTATCATTATGTGTATAGTCCTTGGAATAGTGACCAGACCTCCCACACTTGTAGCAAGTCACTTCCTCACGACATTTCCCAAAGTGTTTCTTTTTACACTTCTCGCACCACTTAGCTTCACCTCCTCCTCCTCATTAAGTATTTGAGAATTTCCTTTCTTTGTTGGATTTTAAAGATCCTTCAAACTTCCGCTTTTCTACGGCCTTATCTTTATCTAGACCCTTTTCTCTTATCTGGGTCTCTACATTCTTAGCTGCTTTGACGGTTGTTTTCAAAGTAATTTCCATTTTGACCATTGGGCCGAAGTCTGTGGGCAGTCCGTTAGCAAACCTATCAATCTTGGAGAGTTCAGTAGGAACCAAGTAGGGAAATAGCTTCATCCTCTCAGTGAATGCGGTGACATACTCATCAACACTCATCTTCCCTTTCTTCAGGTTCTGAAACTCGTTGTTTAGGTCTATCAGATCTATATCTGAGCAGTAATGCATTTTCAACTGTTCCAAGAACTCTTCCCATGACATCCTTAGGGCTTCTCCTTGTGGCATCGTATCTGCCAATAGCTTCCACCAGCTCAACACTCCAGTTTTCAGCTATCTTAATGCCAAAACAATCTTCTATTTCTCGCTACAGTCACAGCTCTCAAACACCATCTCCATCTCAGAGATCCAATCCATAATCTCAACAGGTTTTGGGCTTCCTGAGAGACTCGGTGGTTTCGCACCCAAGAAATTCTTGTACATTCGCCCATCCTTGATGTTTCTCCTCTCCGGGCCAACCCTTCGTTCACCTCGAGTCCCCAATTGACTCACTTGGAGGCTGTAGTTCCTTTCCCCTGATTGCTCGGGAATTAGCTCAGGTTTCTCAATTGGTATGGTAAGTTCGTCCCTATTCAACATCCGCCTCATTTCTTCCCTTTGTTCAGCTACCATAGCCCGAATCATGGCTTGTACTCCAGCCATGCTGATTGGCTCAGGTACATCTTCTACTACAACAAGTATTTGCTGAATCACCGGGGGTTGATTCCTATTCCCATTTGCATTCCCAGCTCTACTGTGGGTTCTTGCCATTTTGATCTGTACACCGAATAAGGTGAATCTAGATCTTAATTTAGGATTGACATTTTTAAATCAACCTTATCACTCCGAAACGTTTATATGCTAGTTCTAATATCGTATTTGTACATTTAGAATCCTAAACACATAAGGTTTCCAGATCTGGTCGGCAACAGACCATAGATCCGATCTAACGATAGCATAAAGCATAGAAAATCATTTAGCATGTAAAAGAAATTTAGGCATCTTTCCTAAAATAAACTTGTGTTTGTGTCTATTCAGGTGTATTACCTAAATCTATTAGACACACTCCTCAAAATCAGTGCTTAGCATTCTAAGTTTAATTCTAGAAATAAATCCATATTCCTAGTTCGCTTAAACTAACGCTCTGATACCAACTGTCACATCTCCATTTTCACGGCCAGAAAAGACCGATTTTGTTTATGCTTTATAAAAATCAGAGTATCTCTTTTAATAAAATGGTTGTGGAATTTGTACCCAGTAAAACATGATAAATACGTTATCAAAGCATTTCCGAAGAAAAGTATTTTTATTCATTTTAAAACATTTGGAATGTCATTGTCAAAATAGAAACATAAGCATAAACATAACTTACATTCATTATCACTAGTGATTTATGCTTCCTTAATCTCTTAGTGTAATGTGACTTCATATCAACACCTTTGATATAAATAAACAGAGTGAGTCAGGTTGGGAAACCTGGTGAGTACATAGGGTTTTCAACCCTCAATATTATAATTATTAGGATTAATCATCAAACAGTTAACCCAATTACCCATCCCCATTATCTTTTTTACTCTTAAGGAGCTATCCTAAGAGTCGTCTATCCTGCATTCGTTCATTCTGAAGTCCCTTGCTTCCAGGGTTATAGGACTGGCACTAAATCCATAGCTGGCAATGCTCATTCGTAAGGCACTAATTCCATAGATGCTATAGTTTATTCATCAGGTACTAAATCTATAGCTACCAGTGTTTTTCTAATAGGTACTAAGTCCATTGCTACCAATTCCTAGTAGGTACTAAGTCCATAGCCACCCGTGTTTACCTAATAGGTACTAAGTCCATAGCTACTAGTGTTTGTCCAAGAGGCAGTAAGTCCATAGCTGCCGATGTTATTTATTAGTCACTAAGTCTATGGCTGCCAATGTTCACTCATATCATCTTTTATCTCTCATTATTCATCTACCCATGTCATACCCAACATATTTGTAAATATAAAATACATATACAGTTTAAATCATTTAAAACATGTATATAATCGTTCATCCATCATAGATAGAAAGTATACAGATAATATGCACGCGTAGCATGTAGTTTATATAAAATACTTCATATCTATGTGTAAGATGAAAGTAAATATGCACTCACCTGATAAGATGGTGACTCGGTATTCGGACAACGCTTCGTTACACTTAAAACAATTTCCTTCGACAAAACCTAGTATCATTACTACTGGGTAGTCTTGCACTAGATGGTTGGTGGATGTGGCCAACGCTTTCCACACGAGCAGATGTCCCGAGGGGGACAAGGTCAGATTGGCGTCTTGTCTTCTGAAGGACAGGGCACGAGATTGGTGGGAGGAGGTCGGACATGCAGTTGGAGATGACGCAGCTTTGGATGCTATGACCTGGGCTGACTTTACTACCATGTTCAGGGCTGAGTTTGCACTAGTTATTGACGTGCAACAGTTGGCCAGAGAGTTTCAGCACCTCACCCAGATGACAGAGACAGTGGCGGAGATCACCGCCAAGTTCAGAGAGAGAGCACTTCTCGTTCCTCAATACGCAGTTGATGAGGAAATGAAGAAGGCTTGGTATCATGAGATGTTGCCGAGTGATATCCGGCAGTTTGTGAGCCGGTCCAGCTGTAATACGCTGGATGACATGATTGCTAGGGCGAGAGAGAGAGAGAGAGAGAGAGAGATTGACCTTGAGATGGAGAGAAAGAGGAAGCTGGAGGCAGCTCCAGGTTCAGGGAGTTCGGGCAAAAAGCCCAAGGGTTTAGATCATAGAGATAGGAGTCAGCAGAGCCACAGTCGGTGTGGCAAGTGTGGGAGATTGCACGATGGGGAGTGCAATGTAGGGAGTGCCGGCTGCTAAAAGTACGGCCGGACTGGGCATATGAGCAGAGATTGTACAGCCACTACTACCGCCATTGCGGCATCAGATCTGATTTGCTTTTAGTGCAATCAGAGGGGACATAAAAATTCCTAGTATCCGAGTTTAGCTGCTGTGGGGAAGGTGTTAGCACCTGCTCCTGCTACTTTGAGGATTACAGATGGCCGTCAGGGCCGAGTTGAGACGCCGGTGGCGAAGAGTAGGGCTTTTCAGCTGACAGCAGAGGAGGCGCGAGCAACTCCTGACGTGGTGATGGGTATGTATTTTTCCCTTATCTCTGCATTTTTTTATTGATTGTTTCTTATGGTTATATGTTTTTTATAGGGTCTTTCTCAGTGAACGGCATTTCAGCTACAATATTTTTTGATTCGGGGGCTACCCGATCATTCTTCTCTCTTGCGCTTAACAAGAGGTTTAGCAGAGCTCCAGGGGATCTAGATTGTCCACTTGAGGTTTAGATAGCAGCTGATAGGACCATTAGGGTTGCAAGGGTACACAGAGGATGTTCTCTACAGTTATTCGATGACCAGTTTCCGGTGGACTTGGTCCCTATTCCCCTGCGAGGGAATAAGGTTATAGTAGGCATGGATTGATTGAGCCCCAATGGGGCGGTGATAGATTGTGAGCTGCAGTTAGTGAGGGTTCGCACTCCCAGTGGGGGAGAGTTAGTGATTCAGGAAGAGAGGCCACAACGCGGACCAGTTCTATGTTCAGCAGCGAGAGCGAGATGCTATTTTCAGCAGGGTTGTGTCAGTTATGTTGCCTATGTTTTAGATGCCCAGGAGAAGGGCAAGGCGACAGTTGATGAGGTTTCGGTAGTGCGAGAATACCCATATGTATTTACAGAGGATTTCCCTGGAATACCTCCCTAGAGGCAGGTCGAGTTCGGGATTGACCTAATCCCTGGTGCGGCTCCGATAGCCAAGGCACCGTATCGGTTGGCTCCCTCAGAGATGCAGGAGTTATCTATGCAGTTGCAAGAGTTGCTAGATAAGGGTTTTATCAGGCCGAGCAGTTCGCCATGGGGTGCACCGATTTTGTTTGTGAAGAAAAAGGACGGGTCGCACCGTATGTGTATTGATTACCGGGAGCTGAATAAGGTAACAGTGAAGAACCGTTACCCACTTCCGCGGATAGATGATTTGTTTGATCAGCTGCAAAGTCGTATATCAATAGTGAAGGTCCACTAGAACGCCAAGCGAGGACCTGAATTCACTTGGGAAGTGAACGAGAAGATCAAATGAAACAAAAGTACATGCATCTCTTCCCTAGTTCATGAGTACCCACTTTAGACATAATTTTGGGACAAATTTCCCTCTAACTGGGGGATAATGTAACAACCGGTTATTTTGGGTCAAATAAATTAGACCGAAATCACTTCTTGGCCGAAATCAATGTAGACCGAAATCTCTTTTGCACGAGATCAACATGCGAAACCGAGAACCACTGGGACCGAAAACACTTTAGACCAAAGACCTTGATTTCAGTTGGAGCCTTAGACCGAAATCATGGAGATTTCGGTTAGGATAGGCCGAAATCCTTGGTTTTAAACGGTGACACACTATCAAATAATGTCAAATCACTTATATATATATATATATATATATATATATATATATATATATATATATATATGTATATATATATATTCAACTGAAATCATTCCTCCCATTCCTCATTTTCACTTCAAAGTTTTCACCCCCCAAAGCAAGGATGGCGGAAATGTCCTGGGGTGGAGGACGTCATGCATAGTATCATAACAACGAGTATAATAGTGATCAAAGTAAATACAACCATCATAAATATAATCGAGAAAGTTACATGGTTTCATGAGTTACATATTTCAAAATCGATTACAATATATTGATAAAAGAGTTTGTCTGATGCCATAACGTTCCATCCTCAAAACCTGGTAGTTACTTGTTTTTATTGATTACCTCAGAATACAAGTAATTTTGAAAGAGTGTCAACATTTAAGTTGGTGAGTGCATAAGCTTTTGTATGTAGAGTTGAAAGCATTTCTTTGTAAATGCAGTGTATGTACAAGAAAAATCCAATATTTTCCTTATAAAACGATTTGTAGTCTTAAGACCCAAAGATCGAAATGTACAAGTATTTTCCATACTTATTACAGTATATGCAATTTTAAATAAATAAAACCCTTTTGAAAGCAAGAATTCCCGTAAACTATATGTGTCGTTGTTTCCCTATGTGAGTTATTATAACCATTCAATTAACATAGTATGCCTGTTACAACATACTTCGGGCGTCAAAATGTTTTGATATTTGTCACCCCAGAGCTGCCGGTTTAGCTGTTGCATGCAGTTAAGGTGTAGGATTGTCATTCCCAATATAGATCTATACACATGTATCATGCTCTCCTTACAGGAGACTATGGTTATAATACAAAACTTTAACCAGTACTATAAAGAATACAATGAAGTAACGTCTCACAAATT
This sequence comes from Lactuca sativa, assembly GCF_002870075.4. Lineage (NCBI taxonomy): Eukaryota > Viridiplantae > Streptophyta > Magnoliopsida > Asterales > Asteraceae > Lactuca > Lactuca sativa. The sequence goes on along the minus strand of NC_056623.2, from coordinate 212,805,933 downwards.
TGATTCAACGAGTTAACGTGTCATGTGAAATGAAAACCCTTTTTGTAGTATGAATGAAACCTTCCTTAGTGTGTTCGTAGTGTTAATGTACCATAAACTATACCTATTATAGTTTATCATGTGTGTTTGTAATGATGGAAGACCCTTAGGTAAATGATTATTTCTGTTTCATGGAAGTAAACTACATGAAATACAACCAATATGTATCTATTTATTGCTATACACTTTGCTCAACATGTTACAAAGTGTTAATGAACTTATAAACTATTTTACTAGTTTTAACTTTTCTGTCACTATTTTTAGAAAATTCATAGAAAAATCACTATAAGTCAAAAACTGAATCCGTAAACTCTAAGAGTTTAGATAATGTGTCTTGTTTGTTCGTAACTTTTATTATGATTTTTATTGGTCTCTAACGAGTGTGAAAATGTCCATCTTCACAGACTGGTCCGAAATCATTAATGAAATGATAGGCAATTTTGTAAAAATTGCCATAAATTGTAGAAAAATCGTATGAACGTGTGCAAGTAGTCATTTGAAAGCTGTAAAACTAAGCTATATGCATATTTAACAGTTTTAAAAAATATTAAGTTTAAAGTGGTAAAAACAGTTCGTGAATAGACCATAACTTTTCTATTGAAAGCTATTGGTTGAGTTAAAATATGTTTTGGTGTTGTAACTTGTATTCTCCTCCTTAAAACTTGAAGAAAACATGAAAAGATAGGGGTATGAACTCACCTTGAGTGATTCCCTTAAGTGGAAGGTTGAAGAAGGGGAGTTTCAAGTCAAGAACACTTGAAGGATGCTTGAAGATTTGAAGATCATAGGAACAAATATGTCGATATTTGTGTAAATGATCCATGATTTTTATGAAGAAGTGTAGAATATTAAGGAGTAGAATGAAGAACTTACCAAGAATGGAGGAAAAACTCGATACTTTTCGGAATTTGAGTTCCAGAGAGAGAGAGAGAGAGAGAGAGAGTTTGTTTTTGGAGGAAGCAAATGAGATTTTATAGGTGAGGAATAAATTTTTTTTTGAGTGGATTTGGTCAAGGGAAAAATCTAATGGAGTGTTGGGAAGAGTGGAAAAGGAAAATGATTTGACTAGGTATAGTGTGAATAGTGACATAAAGTTGATGTGGGGATAACTTGGTGTCATAACTTTATGGAAAAGTCAATAAGTCTTTATGTGTTATCTTGAACAAAAGATTTGATTTATAGATAGGAAATATTCAAGATGGGAATAAAATATGAGTCTAGGTTGTTTAAAATGATGAAAATACGAATTTGGTGAAATTCCCACGTCAAAAACGTGCTTAAAAATGCGAACGTAGTAAAAAACTGGGCATGAGAAGCGAATCTGCGGGGGTGAGAGGGTTGGACGCGAAGAGAAGGTTCGTGGCGAAAGGGAGGGCTTTGGATGCAAGAGGATCGCATGCGAGACACGGATTAAGAAGCGAGCTCGGATTAGGGTGCAAAAGTCGGAAGTGATGCGAACCTGGCTGAGGATGTGAAAGTCCCCGGTTCGCAAGCGGTGGCCTCGTTCCGAAGGCTGCCATGCAAGTTTTGTCGAGTAGAAACGAACATTACCGGTGAGAAGTGAAAGTACCCGAACAAACACGAGTGTGTCCGAGTAGAGGCGAATGTGGCCGAGTAGAAGCAAAACTCGTCGTGTAGGTGCGAAACTAGTCGGTTTGGGGTGCAAGCCTTCTCGGTTTGGTGCGAAAGTGTTCGCTTTCGCTTGTGAGAGGGTCAGATGCAAAACTTCCCGGCTAGAAACTAACATTGACTAAGAAGCGAACATGGCTTAAGTGGTTGCGAGAGCCTGCGAGGTTTTGCAGGTGAACAGTAACTTGTGAACCTTCAGGCCTATTTTTTACTTCCTTTTTCCGTTTTAAGCTGTTTTCGACCAAGGGAAGGTTCGGGATGGTATGGATGTTCATTTAAACATTGGACAATGTGTTTTTTATTACCAAGAGGTTCGAGAGAGATTGGGAGAGATTTAGATAAAGTGGGAGAGATTTAGAGAGACTTTATTTGTAGTCTTTGTTAGTGTTTGGCCCCATAATGCAAGGTTCGTGAATCCCATTATGCTTTGTTATGATTGTTTTACGCCCCCGAAGGGTACATAATAGTGCTTTATAGAGTTGTTACTGCTGGATTAGTGTCTAAGTCCATAACTATTTTGGTATGTACTTGACCCGATGGTGCATGGTCCTTTTGGGTTGCCTTCACCAAAGCAACTTGATAGGATGAATTATGGAGAGAAAGGATTAAATATGATTTATTAATATATTATGAGAATAATATATTAAAGGAGAAATCATATTGTTTAATTAATATTCGTCAATAATTAATTGATAATTAGTTTTGTGACTAAAAGAGATTAATTAAACTTAAGGGACTGGAATTGTAATTATAAGATAATTGCATTACGGGCTATGGATTGTCTTAAATTAAGGAGTGGACGAATTCTATGGGGAAGCGCATAGGAAATCGTCCAAGGGCTTAATTAATGGACTCCATGGGTTGCTTAGGGCTTAAGCAACCAGTTTAGGGTTTCCTTGTTAGATAACCCTAATAGCCTCACAATATATAAGACCCTTATGACCCAAAAACGTGGTTAAGACTTCTTTTAGGGTTAGAACATTTTTTAGGCACCCTCCATCCTCTCTCCTCTTCATCCTGTTGATTATGGTGTTTGTGAACCATTAGAGGAGTGACATTTATGACTCTAAGCTTTCTAAGGTCAATACAAGGAGATTTGGGATTGTTATTGCTACATAACAATCAAGGTAACATCTTAAACCTATTCTCATGTTAATATGATTACTTGAATGCTAGAATTAGGGTTTATAGTCTTGGATAACTTGCATGTTCAATAGAGAAACCTAGATCCAAGCATTAGGGTTTGTATGAGCACATAGGATGTTCTTATGGCCAAAACCCATTAGTGGTATCAGAGACTAGACTGGTTTCTATTGTATTGATGCATTATATGTCTGAAAAATTCGTTTTTTGTGTTTCTGGAGGCTACACTCGACGAGTCCATAGATGAACTCGCCGAGTCCATGGTGACTCGACGAGTCCATTCCTGACTCGGCGAGTCGGGTCGTCAAAAGGAGGGAAAACCGAGATTTCTTGCTGTTTTTGCTTAAGGATAGTTGCCTTATCATATTAGATCAATATAAATCCGATTTTATGATATATTTGACTATATTCTTGATCTAATTGAAGATATTTATCAATTAATAAAATATTTGTATCCTTATGTGATAATTGATTAATTATTTTGATTAAATTGGTAAATTATTTTGCAAGAAATCATTAAATAGATCAAATATAGATAATTATGTGATTAAATGTTAATTTAGATTATTTGTTATTTGATACTTGTGCTTTGAAAAGTTTCATATTTTCCTCTTTAGGTTTTATAGTTTAAATTTGAACCCAAAAGTTTTGTTGTTTTGAAATTTAAATAGTTGAAACCCTAATGGTTTGAAATGTTTCAAAACTTGCCCTCAAGTTTTGGAATTTAAATTTTGATTAATAGTTTAATTTTGATGTATATTTAAATTCTAAACCCTAATGTTTTGAAATGTTTCAAAACTTGCCCTCAAGTTTTGGAATTTAAAAGTTGAATAAAAGTTTAGTTAGAAATGTTAAATTCTAAAACCCTAGTATTGTTTTGAAAAGTTCGAATCACACCCTTATGGTTTTATTAATTAATTAAGGTGTATAATTAAAAGAGGTTTAATAAATCCATAAAGTTTTTGGTTTAAAATTTAATTGAATTAAAAATATAATTGTTAAATTTGACCACCTAATATTTTAAAAGTGTAAAATACACACTATACTATATATATAACATTAAAAGTCTAACATTATATATATGTATGAGTAAAAGTCAGTCTTACCGTTAGTAGGCCTCATTCACGAAGCTGGTCTATAAGGGGTGTTTAAGGAAATTGCCTATAAAATGGCGATTGAATGGGTATCCACTCTTACCCACCGCACTCTTGACTAGTGGAGGGTCGTTAGCCGAACGGGTAGGATAAGACAAAACCTTCTATTATATGTATAATGAATTACTAAAGTAACTAAATGTTTTTCAAATTCCCAATATTAGTTACTTAGGCAAAGTGAATTGATGCAATTCCATGAAATTACACTTTGTACCCTTGCGAAGACGTTAGTGGAGCGTGTGTGGTTTACCGGCACACTAAATGGTTCTAAGCAAAGGTAGCAAAGGGTGACTCAATGTTTGTCATAGTTCGGTGGAGCGTGTGTGGTTTACCAGCACATCGAATAGGTGACAGTAACATGTGAGGGCACCATGTAAGTTTGCATGGTTATTCACACCCGCTTTGTGATCCTCGGCATCCCAGTCACAAATAAGAGGGGCATATCGAGATTAAAACATGTCATTGAAAGTTCAATGAATCTCAAAGGATCTAGGAATTTTCATAGATTTAAAACTTAAATTTCTTCTTCGTTTTTCGTGGTGGAAATTAGTGAATCGTCATTCACTTACCTTCAAATATTCTGCAATTAGGGTTACGGCATCCCTCTCCCGAGTTGTGGAATATTGTGTTGGGTACTAGCCTTAGTATTTCATTTGGGTGATTTACTAAGGACTCAATCTATCAACTAACTTGAATTCGTTTTTCTCCCGTTTTGTAGATGTCAAAGTTCGACAACTGTGGTCTTCCCAAATCCCGTGGAACAAGCTTTCCACATGAAGATGGTATTCCACGATTCGATTGAGGAACAAGAAATCATGCTTCACTTCCTCATCCTCCTCCAATTGTTCTCCCTAACCCACAAGATCGAAAAAACTTGAAAAGTTCAAGATCACTCAAGCCCTTTTGGCAAGTAAACATAAAGAAGGATAGCCGGTGTGTGCACACGTCCTAGGGATGAAGTCACACTTTGATAAGTTAAGAATGTTGGGATCAGTTGTCTCTGAGGAAATGGCTGTTGATTGGGTTCTTCAGTCACTTCCTAACTCATATAGTAAGTTCGTAAGACAGTACTATATGATGAACTGCAACGTGACCCTTATAGATCTCACCTATATGCTTATCTTAAATATTATTAAAAGAGAAACCTTATGACATCATCTTAAATAATCTGGACCATTGATTGTATTTTAGTCTTATTTTTTCCACCCTTAGATCAAATTGCTGACTTCATCTTCCTCATATGGAATGTATTTAATTCCAATAAATGCTTTCCAATCATCAATCAATAATTACATTCGTTGAAATGGAATGTATTTAATTCCAATAAAAGCTTTCCATATTTTACATATTGAATTTTTAGTTATGAAGATTTTAATATGGTCAATTTTAAAAACATATTACTAACAAATTATTTCAATCAAGGCCTTAATATCAACCATTAATATAAATCTGTTTATATTAGTAAACCATTAATATAAAATCTTTTTTTATTAGGAAATCATTAATACCGAAAAATCATATTCAAATTATCACATACATATACGATTCATCATTGAATCCGCGACTCATATTTATTTTCAATCGTCTCTTTTCTTCAAACATTCTCCTACAAGATCGTTAATATTGCTTATAACTTCCATCATTATTCTCTGCTATAAACATTTGCTCTTGTGCGCTAGAAGGTCAGTACCTTCTTTCGCTTTTTATATTTTTTTTCGATTATTTTTTGTTCCTATATAAAATTTATGTATTCATATATTTCGATTTTCTTTGTCACAAATTACATGAAAACAGTTAACTACTTTCCTGAAACTTTTCAAATAAACATGAAAAGATATTAGGTAACTTTAACAAAACAAAAATTAATTATTTTGGGAACTGACATTAATTACGAAAATGTTATGTTTATAAATTAGAGATGATTATGATTTTTTTTTTAATTTTTATGTCGTAAGAATCCGGTTAATTTTGGCATGATTTTAAAATATCATTGAAATTATTATATTTTTGTATATCATATCAACCTACTTTTTTATCTTCGTATAGTAGCAATAAAATTTATTAATTTACACAACAAATATAGATATTTCAAATTTTGTAATATTATTATACCTTACAAAATACAACTCCCTCCAAAATAAATTTTCGCCAGTAATTTCATCCATAATTTCAACAAATTTAAATTTGTATTTTCTTTATATAAATTTTTTTAATGATCCTGATTTTTTTTTTCTCCAAAAGTATATCAAATATTTACGTCTTAGATAATGTTGTCCTATTATAATTATTATTTTCCAAAAGTATATCCGTTAAATGAGGAATTTGATATAATAAAGGAAGTGAATGTTAATTAAAATGAGGTATATATTCCATAATTATTACATGAGTTTATTAAAAAAATTAATATCAAGGTGTAAACATTAAGCATTTTTAAAGTGAAATTTCAGAATACATACAAACGATGATGTTGTACAATGAAATATAAAATAGAATAGACTGAAAAAAAAAAACACTATTAAAACAGTCAATCTTGAAAATAACATAGTTATGAAAAATTATAAAGTAAGATAAAAATTATAAGATATTAGGAGATTTGTAAAAAGTACATTTAGTGAAAGCGTTACGGTTATTAGAAAAAATAAGACCGTTAAGATTAGTGAAAATATAATATATAAACTAAATTATCACAATAGTAATGAAATGTCATTATTTGATATTTCATATAATTGACAGATATATCAAATTACATTGATGATATACTAAAATTATTCAAAGTTGCGCCAAAACTAATGCAAAGTTCTTGCGAACACTAAATAAATAAGAACAAACATAAAAACTAGCATTTATATTTATAATCAATTTAAAATAAACCAATCATGATTTAGAAAAGAATATCCATTGATGATATACTAAAATTAAATCTATATAACATTTAACATTTTATAAATTATATTACATAACTTTATTTGAATAAATGAAATAGTTGTCAATATTTAATGCAATAGAAAAAACGGTATATTGGTTGTCAATATATGTTTAAATTAGGTAACATTATTATGCAAGGAACGTCTAATTAAAATGCTTATAAATATAAAAATATCATAACTTTATGAGACGAGGAAACTCGTTCAACTAATAAAACAAAAAATGATGTCTACAAAGAGATCTTTCAATGATTATATATATTTATCGTTTTCAATGTATTTTCTATACATTTCAATAATACCAATAACAATATTTTTTTATAATCATTATACAATATCTATAAACAATTATATGTTTTTTATGCGTTTCCCGCGTTTAACGTGGGCTATAATTGCTAACATCATCTTAAATAATCTGGACCATTGATTGTATTTCCATCTTATTTTTCCACCCTTAGCTCAAATTGCTGACATCATCTTCTCCATATGGAATGTATTTAATTCCAATAAATGCTTTCCAATCATCAATCAATAACTTATATTCGTTGAAATCGAATGTATTTAATTCCAATAAAAGCTTTCCATATTTTACATATTGAATTTTTAGTTATAAAGATTTTAATATGGTCAATTTTAAAAACATATTACTAACAAATCATTTCAATCAAGGCCTTAATATCAACCATTAATATAAATCTGTTTATATTAGAAAACCATTAATATAAATTTTTTTATTAGGAAATCATTAATACCAAAAAATCGTATTCAATTTATCACATATATATACGATTCATCATTGAATCCGCGACTCACATTTATTTTCAATCGTTTCTTTTCTTCAAACCTTCTCCTACAACATCGTTAATATTGCTTATAACTTCCATCATCATTCTCTGCTATAAACATTTGCTCTTGTGCGTTAGAAGGTCAGTACCTTCTTTCGCTTTTTATATTTTTTTCGATTATTTTTTGTTCCTATATCAAATGTATGTATTCATATATTTCGATTTTCTTTGTCACAAATTACATGAAATCAGTTAACTACTTTCCTGAAACTTTTCAAATAAACATGAAAAGATATTAGGTACCTTTAACAAAACAAAAATTAACTATCTTGGGAACTGACATTAATTACGAAAATGTTACTTTTATATATTAGAGATGATTATGATTTTTTTTTTAATTTTTATGTCGTAAGAATCCGGTTAATTTTGGCATATTTTAAAATATCATTGAAATTATTATGTTTTTGTATATCATATCAACCTACTTTTTTATCTTTGTATAGTAGCAATAAAATTTATTAATTTACACAACAAATATAGATATTTCAAATTTTGTAATATTATTATACCTTACAAAATACAACTCGCTCCAAAATAAATTTTCCCCAGTAATTTCATTCATAATTTCAACAAATTTAAATTTGTATTTTCTTTATATAAATTTTTTTTAATGATCCTGATTTATTTTTCTCCAAAAGTATATCAAACATTTACGTTTTAGATAATGCTGCCCTATTATAATTATTATTTTCGAAAAGTATATCCGTTTAATGAGGAATTTGATATAATAAAGGAAGTGAATGTTAATTAAAATGAGATATATATTCCATAATTATTACATGAGTTTATTAAAAAAATTAATATCAAGGTGTAAACATTAATCATTTTTAAAGTGAAATTTCAGAATACATACAAACGATGATGTTGTACAATGAAATATAAAATTGAATAGACTGAAAAAAAAAACACTATTAAAGCAGTCAATCTTGAAAATAACATAGTTATGAAAAATTATAAAGTAAGATAAAAATTATAAGATATTAGGAGATTTGTAAAAAGTACATTTAGTGAAAGCGTTACGGTTATTAGAAAAAATAAGACCGTTAAGATTAGTGAAAATATAATATATAAACTAAATTATCACAATTGTAATGAAATGTCATTATTTGATATTTCATATAATTGACAGATATATCAAATTACATTGATGATATACTAAAATTATTCAAAGTTGCGCCAAAACTAATGCAAAGTTCTTGCGAACACTAAATAAATAAGAACAAACATAAAAGCTAGCATTTATATTTATAATCAATTTAAAATAAACCAATCATGATTTAGAAAAGAATATCCATTGATGATATACTAAAATTAAATCTATATAACATTTAACATTTTATAAATTATATTACATAACTTTATTTGAATAAATGAAATAGTTGTCAATATTTAATGCAATAGAAAAAACGGTATATTAGTTGTCAATATGTATTTAAATTAGGTAACATTATTATGCAAGGAACGTCTAATTAAAATGCTTATAAATATAAAAATATCATAACTATATGAGACGAGGAAAGTCGTTCAACTAATAAAACAAAAAATGATGTCTACAAAAAGATCTTTCAATGATTATATATATTTATCGTTTTCAATGTATTTTCTATACATTTCAATAATACCAATAACCATATATTTTTTTATAATCATTATACAATATCTATAAAGGATTATATGTTTTTTATGCGTTTCCCGCGTTTAACGCGGGCTATAATCTAGTTGCTACTGAATCAGAAATGGTTTGGAGAAATAGAAAAGCAAAGTTGATTGGTGAATCTACCTTCAAGACCTCTATGGATATAGACAATGGCAACGAAAGACATGCTATGATCGAAAAGTTTGATCATAAGAGAAAGGCAATGTCTGAAGTAGTTCCATGTCATGTTCCAAAAGAGTCAATTTGCTTTTATTGCCAAGAGAAAGGGCATTGGAGACGAAGCTGCCCTAATTTACCTAAGAGATCTAAGAGATGGGAGAGTCGAAACGTATGGCTCTAATATAGGTAAAATCCAATAACTTACTATTTTAAGCTCCTATTCTAGATTCTTAATACATAATGTGATAAGATTACAATTGATGTTTTGTAGGATCGAAGAAAGGAAAGGAAGCTTAAGGGAACAAGTGAGCAGAATCTAACCGTGAAGAAATAGATTTCGATCGCATTACTTGAAGATTAGATTTTGAGCTACTACTTAGAGTTAGAATTAGATTGCTAAGAAATATGTATTAGCATAGTTTTTCAATGAATTGCATTGTAAGGAGAAATTTTTTCCGCAATAAAATAAATTTTGATTTTATATTATTTATTTATCCTCGCAATGGCGTATATGAAAATTTGATGTTTGAATGTTTCTATTATTAGCAATAATGGATTTGATTCTTAATTATATTATTTGTGGAAATGTCGAAGAATATACCGAATAAGGGAAGTTTCTCATCGCCCAAGTTTCAATTGGACAGAAACTTGGAATCATGCAACTTGGTTGCACGATGAATGAGAAATTTCATATTTGGAAATTAGACTAATTTGTTGACAAAGTGTCAAGTGAAGGACTAGGTGATCGAGCACACAAAGTTGCGTGTTGATCAAGTCCACCATAAGAGTAACAAAATATTCGTCATGATTTACTAAAGGTTTAGTAAATATGATTATACTTATAAGATTAAGTCTAATTCGAAATTGATTAAAAAGGTTTAAATCAATAGCAAAACGAATAAGAAGAATCAAGTAGGCAGAAAGATAAAAGTTTCTCCGTTCTAAGAAAAAGGAGAGTAGCTTTTATGCTTTATGATAGATCTTAATGATTAAGAACCATATCTCAATTGATCCTCTAAGTGAGTCTTAGTACAATTGTATGTCTAAGAAGAGGAATCAAGAATTGAAGAAATGGTTAAATCAAGAAGTCAATCATACTTCGTTCCAAAACAAGTCTTAGAGTTAAGATTGTGACGTTGAGTGAAAAGTATTAAGAAGGATTTTAACATTCATCAATTGTGGAAAGTTGTGATGTCTTGGATAAGACAAAGACCAACTAGGACCATTTTATGAAGTGTTATGTTTTGATAAAAGCTACACTAACTCTTGAATATTTGTTTGTCAAGAAATGGTTATTGACAAGAGAATCTTATATGTCATGGAGTCAGTGGGAGTCTTAATTGTCTTGAAAGGTTTCAAGAACAAATCAAATAAACCTTATCGATCATCACTAGCACACGAGTTGAGGTTTAGAACCTATCGTGTTGACATTATTTTGTTTCTGTGCCAATCCAATCGAGTTAATTATGCATGTGAGTCCTATGAGTTCTCATTTGAATGCATAAAAGGAAAGGACCTTGATCAATGGAAAGTACATTGATATGAAAAGGTGAGCTGCTTAACTACTTGGAAGACAAGGTGGGCAGCTATGCTACCATAAGGCAAGAAATCAAGATTAAGAAAGTTCGGTCCATATGAGTTTGAATTTGTCGTAAACTTTGTTTTAACAAATTCACATGGATAGGAACACATACACCATTTAAATCTAAGTGTCATAAGATTTCCTCTTTCATGAAAATGATTGTGAGGAAAAACTTTCACTAAGAAAGATTTTAAGAAGATAGTGATTGTAAAATTGCATTTTCGAATTCGATTATGGTTACGGTATCCCTTACATGATTTGAATTATGAGGTTTGGTAATTAGTATTAATCATTTAGACACACATATGGACTATCTAAGGCAAAGGTGTATAAGTTTAAGAGGTCTTGATAAAAGATTATTAAAGCATTAAGTATTAGAAACATGGACTTAAGAAATTCAATAGGTATTGTCTTTCTGGAAGTTAAGATGTTTATGAATACATGTCGAAGCTAGTGGGAGCATAAGTGTTATGTTTTATAATAATCATCATGATAGTGGGAGCATAAATGTTATGATTGTATGATTATTAAGGCACGTATTGCAAGTTGGCAATATTAATTATAGAAAACAAGAGTTATACCTTGCAAAGTAGTAAGGGTTGTAAAATTGTTTTGCTATAATTAAGGGAGAGAATATTATGCTTCATTTCAAATCTAAAGGCTTAGGTTGAGAAATGTTAATAAATTTAGTCAAAGGTACATAGTGTGTTGTTAAAATTTCGATTATGATTACGGCATTCCTCTTCACAATTCGAATTTTGAGAACATAGCAAATAAAACATTAAGCGGCGTGTCCCATACGCTTAGGGAATAGGATCGATTGTAAATGCTTTAATGTTTGACCATTCTAAAATTTTCCAAATGTCTATGCATTTAGAGGAAAAAAGGACTAGAATCGGTTTTGACTAAAATAATTAAACAACTATCAAAGGACAATCCAGAGTTCAACGAGGATTGGTTGCTTGTGAGTAGTTGGAAGCATGGTATTGGATGGACCATATCGACAGTATTATGAATAGAAAAGATTCTATTAAGAATAAGTTGTCATATGGAAAATATGGAAATGTATCCATATTGGAAATTGAATATTGAAAAATCTATGACTAGATTAGAAATTTGTATGCAAAAATTTGTTCAAAGGAATGTACCTTGAATGAGAGACATCATATCTAAGGAGTTGTCTTGTAACAAATTCCGATAGAGGACTTTGTAATATCATTGGCAATAGTCTTTGTGACTTTGGTGCAGTGACATTACGAAAGGATCGTTGAATAGAATGTTAGAATCTAGCATGATCTATAAGTAGCAAGAATTTGATATTCTTTCACTTATGGAAAAAGGATTTGGAGTTGTGAAATGAGAATGATTGGGAATGTGCTCAATTTGGTCTATTTCACAAAGTAAGATCCATAGGTAAACATTGTGTGCATGCGGAAGAGAATGGGACAGGTGTAATAATTCAAGGAAGAAGTTGATTACCCAAAACGACAAATAATGAGTAATCGATGTAGTGATAAATAAAAGGTGTTTTATTTATACTCAAAGGGTTGAGACCATATGGGATTAGTATTATTCTTGTATTTCACTTTGCATGTTTTGACTTCCTGAATAATTTAATTGGTTAAGAACAGTCAAATTATTCGAATGGGCCACAGTCGTTCATACGATGGAAGTAGGTATGAATAAAGACTGTTGTGAATTGGTGTGTGGAGTGTCTAAAAGAGTATTAGACATAAGCAAATGTTTGCTGCAACGTTCATGAGTGCTTATGAATTTGAATTTGAGCATTGGATTAAACCCACGCTCAGTTGGATCACTCCATGAATTGTATCACGAGTGATTGGTGAGACGATAACATCTTATATTCTTGAAACCGAGATGTGTGAGTTGTATCTTGCAAATCGGTTGCACATTGATAATATGTAAATGCACCAGTAACATGGTGTTATAAAACATATTATTGTGTGTAATTCGGTGAGTGAGTGCAAGCAAGCATTGTATCAAATTTTATCCGTTCCTTTTATCCAAAGTAGGATAAAAGCGATATCTTTGGGCCCCTCGATGATTTTGTGATGAAAAACGTAAATGCTCGGCCGGGCTAGGGCTAATTTGATTTGTTCAATTAGTCAACCGTCATAAATCGAAAATCGAGATATAGTACAAAGAAAATGATTTGAAATCATATCTCATACGATATCTAGAATGGAGGAATATATGATCCCTTATCTAAGGACACGCGTATCTGATAGGATCAGAGTTGACAGCGGCTTTGGAAAGCTACGATCGCAGATCAGGATCTAAAGTCATACGCATAATAATTATTAGACTTATCCAAGTGGGAGACTGTTGGATTAGTGTCTAAGTCCATAACTATTTTGGTATGTACTTGACCCGATGGTGCATGGTCCTTTTGGGTTGCCTTCACCAAAGCAACTTGATAGGATGAATTATGGAGATAAAGGATTAAATATGATTTATTAATATATTATGAGAATAATATATTAAAGGAGAAATCATATTGTTTAATTAATATTAGTCAATAATTAATTGATAATTAGTTTTGTGACTAAAAGAGATTAATTAAACTTAAGGGATTGGAATTGTAATTATAAGATAATTGCAATATGGGCTATGGATTGTCTTAAATTAAGGAGTGGACGAATTCTATGGGGAAGCCCATAGGAAATCGTCCAAGGCCTTAATTAATGGACTCCATGGGATGCTTAGGGCTTAAGCAACAAGTTTAGGGTTTCCTTGTTAGATAACCGTAATAGCCTCACTATGTATAAGACCCTGATGACCCAAAAACGTGGTTAAGACTTCTTTTAGGGTTAGAACATTTTTTGGGCAGCCTCCATCCTCTCTCTTCTTCATCCTCTTGATTATGTTGTTTGTGAACCATTAGAGGAGTGACATTTATGACTCTAAGCTTTCTAAGGTCAATACAAGGAGATTTGGGATTGTTATTGCTACATAACAATCAAGGTAACATCTTAAACCTATTCTCATGTTAATATGATTACTTGAATGCTAGAATTAGGGTTTATACTCTTGGATAACTTGCATGTTCAATAGAGAAACCTAGATCCAAGCATTAGGGTTTGTATGAGCACATAGGATGTTCTTATGGCCAAAACCCATCAGTTACATCACTCCCCCTGGTTAGGGTTTAGAGTTTCTGAACATATGAAACTTTTCGAGTGATACTTTGTATTAAGATAGAGGGTTGTACATTAGTAAACATAGAGTAAGCCCTAACATACGAGCACTAGTTGAGTTTATCGGTTTGACTTGTTGACTTTGTTTGACTTTGACTTGACCAGAAATTGACGGTTGTCACAAAAGTTCCTTCACATTTGCTCTCAAAACTGATACGAACACCTTTAGATATTCATACAATCATCAAATCTTCATCAGTTTCTCAAGAACACCTTCAAGCTTTTCCCAGAAAGCTATTTTACATAGTTGATACCTAAGTGGCCTTAGTAAGTTTTCCTAAATAATCTAGTGTTTTTATAAACACTTTCATATTAGTACAACTAATTTATACACGTTAACGTATGATAAAAACTCGTAGGACACAAACACTTTCAAGTGTTTTAACTTGAAGATTATCATAATCATTTCGTTATCCAGTCAAGAACACACTTGAGGTGAGTTCATACCCCTATAGTTTTCACAATTTTTCCATGTATTAGGGGGGGGGGGGGGATACAAGTAAAACACAAGAAAACTTGTGGTAAAATAAGAACCATTACAATTGTTGTTTTTACAAAAGATGTAAATTATATATATATATACATATATATATATATACATATATATCATATATATATATATATATATATATATATATATATATATATATATATATATATATATATATATATATATATTGAGTATGAAATTTGGTTACAAAAATAACCTAGATAAATATAGTTTATGTAACATCCCGGAATTCAGGTTCAACCATTTAACCCTTCATCTTTTCCAAGTTGTCATATTAGGTCCCTTTGTGTTTAGAAATAAGCTTGTGAGTACGCTGCGCGTACTCGCGCGCTTATTTTGTACGCGGTTTCATCCGGGTACGTTGGGCGTACCTAAGGTTACGTCGGGCGTAACCGGCCCAGATTCAAAACCCTAATATTACTTGAGGGCTATAAAAGGAATGAGTTGGTCTTGTCCCTCAGCCACCATCTTTAAGAAAGAAACCCTAATAGAGTATTTCCTTCGTTTTTAGCTTAGGTGTGAGTGTTCTAAGCTTCAAGTTCCATTTCAAGGTGGTTAAAGAGAAGAGGAGACCATTGTGGAGGCTAGAAGTTGGTGGAAAAGTATAGATCTGAGGACTACAAAGGTTGGAGCTTCTTCCTGAGGTAAAAAGTTCAGATCTTTGCTTGTAGTTTGTGTGGTGTGCTTCTTGGACCAATTTCTAGGGTTTTTGGGCCCAAGATGGAGACTTTATGAGCAAATAGTCTCCATTGGCCTAGATCTATCATATTCCAGAACTATATGAGTTGTCTGTTCATAAAAATGCAATCTTGGACGTGAATGTTGAGCCATGCATGAGATCTAGACTTTTGGAGGAGAATGGAAAGGTGTTAGAAGGTGTGGGGGACCTTATAGCCATGCAAAGGCTTAAAGGTTTCGACTTTATGGATTAAGAGGTATTAGAATGGCCAGATCTGAAATGTGGGGTTATGTCTTAACCGTTTAAGACATTAAAATGAGGAAGTAAGAAACAAGGATGTACGCTAGGCGTAATCCCAGTACGCGTCGCGTCCCCCGTTTCTGGAGTACAAGGGTACGCCCTGCGTACAGGAGCTGGTACGCCCCGTGTACTGCTTGCTGTTGAATTTTAGGGTTTTGGTCAACATGTGGACTTTTGAGTCAGGGGAGGGTAAAATGGTCTTTTACCCTTCCGTGGGATAGTGGAAAGGGGTGTAGCATAGCCTTGAAAGCCATTAATGATTGGAATGATTATTTGTTGTGATTAGACAAGGCTAGGTCGTCGTTTCGAGATTTAGAGATATCGAGCACGTGAGATTCTAGAAATCATATGAGGTGAGTCAACACGGGTAGGACCGGAAGGTTTACCGGGTTGGGACGGACGTCCCCTGAGACACATAGACTGGAAGGTCGTGTGGAGTATGGCCTGCAAAGGCGTATGTTTGTAAGTGGTATCTTGGGAAACTCACTAAGCTTCTTGCTTACAGTGTTTATGTGTAATGTGTTTCAGGTACTAGTGAGGACCGTGGGAAGGCGCCAACATGACTCGTACACACACACGCAGACGAATTTGGATATGATTGATCTTGGGGTCTATATGTTTTGTATTATGACTATGTTACATTGGATTTTATGGTTGTCTTAAATGAAATTATGTTTTAAAAAAATGAAAAATTGTTTCGAAAATTTACGTTCTTACAAGATGGTATCAGAGCCTTGGTTTGAGGGATTCGGATGCACCTTCGGGCGTAACTGAACTCAAACTGAGGATTTGAGGAAAATTCCAAACGATAAAAACTAATTTTTCTAAAAAGAAAGAGAGTTTGAGACAACTAGAATGGAGCAGTGTGTACAGTCACCCAGCGCCCGAACGGTGAACCCCCAAAATTCCCTTACTTATGTGTTATGAGATAAGATATGTTATATTATGCATGCTAGAGCTGGCTAGGTATTCATATTAGGACTAGAGTGGCCTGATTTTTTGATGCCTTAGCCTAGGAAGGAATGTGCTGCTATGTGATGCATGTGAGCGAGTAGGTAGCAGTGAGGGGCTGATGAGAGGTCTACCGAAGGGTAGCCTATGCCAGTGAGATATAGAGTACTTGTGATCTGGGATCCAAGGATGAGGACTTAAGGTGAATACTGATGCGGTGTAGGCGGTAGTATAAGGGCCCGTACTACCGAAGATATCGGAGCAGTGCGCACTCTAAGTAAGAATCCTTCGGGTACTAAGAAACAAGTATGGTCGAGATATCGAGTGTGAGCATGCTCGAATGAGTCTTTGATATTATTATGTTATATTTCAGAGACATCATGGTTGGGACACGCCACAGACCTGAGGCGAGCAGTGTGAGTGACGAGGAGCTTCGTCAGATGATCCACGATGAGGTGGCCGCGGCGATCAGGGCCGAGATTCCGGGTATGTTTGGGTCTATGAAGACCACACTGATGGCGACTTTTGATGAGCGGTACGCCGCAGTGACTGAGGCTGCAGCCGCTGCAGCTATGGCTGCTGCCAGGCCCCAGGGAGGTGACTCGTTGTCGTTCCGGGAGTTCAGCAACACGAAGCCACCCGAGTTTGATGGGACGCAGGATCCGATCGCTGCGATGAGATGGATTGCTGACATTGAGGGATGCTTCTATACGTGTTCATGCCCGGAGCATCTGAGGGTACGGTTTGCTTTGAACCAGCTTTGCTTGGGAGCAAAGGATTGGTGTAAGTTCGTGACAGCGAGCTTCACTCTTGCAGAGATTTTAGCGGTGACCTGGGAGAGATTCACCAACATGTTCAGAGACGAGTACGTTCCCCCGATAGAGAGGGAACGATTGGTTCAGGAGTTCCTGACCCTCAAGCAGGGTAATGATTCGGTTACTGTGGTCACCCGGAAGTTTCATGAGAGGGCGATGTTCTGCCCTGAGCAGGTGTCTACTAAGCAGGCACGGATGAGCCGGTATTTAGGTATTCTGAGGAGGGACATTCGGGAGTTCGTGTCGAACTCGACGTACTAGACATTTGCTGAGCTCCAGGAAAATGCCCGGAAGAGAGAGATTGAGTTGGAGACTCAGGCCAGGGAGGAGGCCGAGTCTCAGAGGATGGATCGGCGGCCGACACAGTCTCAGCCGGCAGGCAAGCAAACCAAGTCCGCTGATTCGAGGACTGGAGGCCAGAAGGGCCGCACTTGCGGGAAGTGCGGTAAGGGTCATGAGGGGGCCTGTCGATCGGGTGCTTGCTACAAATGTGGCAAGGAGGGGCATATCGCCAAGGATTGCCCCAAGATATTTATGGTTTGCTTCCATTGCAACCAGACCGGACATCGGAAGGCCGAGTGCCCTCAGCTACATCAGGGATCAGCGCAGGGATCTACGCCTGCTGCTAGGGTTACCGAGGTTCGACCGGTGAAGGCCGAGGCTCTGAAGGCTCGTGGGAGAGCTTTACAGTTGATTGCAGAGGAGGTCCGCACGGCGCCCGATGTTGTGTCTAGTATGTTTTCTGTATTTTATCTTTTGTTTGAGATATTGTGCTTATATGATGATATGCGTAGGTACTTTTCTTGTGAATTATGTACCTAATTTGGTGTTATTTGACTCGGGTGCGAGTCGGTCATTTGTTTCCTTGGCATTTAGTCAGCACATTAGTATCCGTCAAGAGGCGTTGAGTCGACCTCTGCGAGTTTCAATAGCTGACGAGCGAGCAGTGTATGCTTCAGATGTGATTCGAGGATGTATCCTTGAGATATTCGGTGTGGAGTTCCCAATAGATCTGGTCCCGATTGTGATGGGGGATGTGTGTATTATAGTGGGCATGGATTGGTTAAGCTGATTTGGAGCTGTTATAGACTGTGAGCGTCAGTTGGTGACAATACGAGACCCCAGTGGGGGAGTGCTTACGATGTATGGCGAGGGAACCCGATGTGGGTCAGCATTTTGTTCAGCTGCCAGGGCGAGGCAGAGTTTGCAGCAGGGCTGCAGTGGATTCGTAGCCTATGTTATGGACACACGAGCGGCCACTAGGAGACCAAGTTCGATTGATGAGGTTCCGATAGTGTGCGAGTTTCCGGATGTTTTCCCGAGGAACTACTGGGTGTGCCTCCCGAGAGGCAAGTGGAGTTCCGTATCGATTTGGTTCCGGGAGCAGCACCTATCGCTAAGGCGCCTCACCGCCTCGCACCGCCAGAGATGCAGGAGTTATCCTCGCAACTCCAGGAGCTGTTGGGGAAGGGGTTTATTCGACCGAGTAGCTCACCTTGGGGAGCGCCGATCCTTTTTGTCAAGAAGAAGGATGGTTCACACTAGATGTGTATTGATTACCGGTGATAAGTTGAAAAACAAACTTGAAGATCGATTAGATCTATAAAACAGGTAAAGAAATAAACGGGTAAACAGCAAGAACACAATAATGGATCAAAGATGTCGAATGATTAATAAACAATCCTCAGAAGAGCTCGATAAAGAACTTCTACTGTAGAGGATTAGGGTTTACAAGAACGATAAAGAAAGTAATCTGTGATCTATCGTAATTCAATCAATCGCTCTAAATCATTAACCTAATATGCATGCAAGCACATTATTATATACTAAACCCTTTCAGCTCACGGTTGGACAGGCCCAAACCGGAGCACAAAACTTGGACTATTAACCGAGCCCAATGACGCAATACAAAATAAATCTGCTACCCAACAATCTTCCCCTTTGCGTCAATTGGAGCGAGATCACTTTGTCTTCTTACTTGGGCCAGCAGTTGGAGCCTTCTTCTTTACAGTATCAAACAGACGCGAGATAAGGGCGAGGATTGTCTGTCTGAATCGGATGTACCACTGAATCATGTCGTCAAAGTATTTGATATCATCCGCTCTATTTTCTTTGCACCTGTGGATGATCCCCAACACATGCTCAGGACAAGCAGTGGTATAAAGATGTTTATCCGCTAAGGCAAAGAGACATTTATGTCCTTCACTCCTAGTGAACATGACCGAGTTTCGCCTTGGGTCAATCTTTCCCATCTTCATCTGGTTTAGATCACTGGCCGAGCCAACAGGAGAGATCTTCGATTTCTTCTTGAACACATTTGCAATCTCCTGATCCATTAGGGCGACCTCCATGATATAGCACACCAACATCCTTTTGAGATGGTCAATGATCGGACCATATTCAGCCTCATTAGTCAATAGGATGTTGTGCAGAATGATCCAGTCATGGGGGTTGAGGTTCGGTAGATCTGCTAAAGATATGGCATGTTCGGTTTTTGCAGACCCTCTGAGCACTTTGAACTGAACGTTGATAAATCTCCCTACAGTATATGGCTTCAGAACCCGAACGTTGATGATCTTCTGAGCGCTCCAGGTTTGGTACTGGGGTTGAGCGGCCTTCAGATAGAACTTGATCAATTCCCGATCAACCTCCGAATAAGGATGAGGGAACTCAGCAACGTTGGCGAAGGCGTGAAAGATGAACGCCTTTCGGGTTAAGGGCATGTCGAACTGAGAGTCGACGGAGTTGTAGCCGTCAAAGGAGATTACCGGTTCAAGCCATAAGATACTCGGAGTATCGATTGCCTCCTTAATCATCCTCTCGAGAGTCCAAGCAGGGAAAAGAGTCTTCCTGCTCTCGAGTAGGTCGTGGGCTTCTTTCTGTTTGCGCTCAGCTTCTTCAGCTTCTCTTGCCACACGAATATTATCATCTTCAGTATTGCGACGACTTTTGCGTTTCAGCAAGTCGGCAATAGTTTCTTGATCATCTTCCTCTTCATCCTCAGCAAGTTTCTTGCCTTTGTCCTTCACACCCGAACCAGAGGCTTGGCATGTAGGAGGAGGTTCGGTCGTGTGAGTTGCCTTCGAGGAATGAGGTGGTTACGATCCGGACTCCTTTTCTCCCCCTTGTTTCGGAGTGGACACGAAAATGGGTAGCCCTTCAATTTTACTGAGCAGATCCAAGGTAGGAGCGAGTTTCTTTGCAAGAGTTCGCCTCACAGAATGGTTCAGGATCGGATCGTGCGCTTCAAGGATGTTGGATATGGCTGAGTGTACATCCGAAACACACGTCTTGATTACCTCCCGTTCGGATCGAAGAGCGTCAATTTGTTGCTGAGAGTTTGAAAGTTGAGCACTCTTGACCTTTAGGGCAGTGGTCTTCCTTGCTAGAGCGTCCATCAACGAGTTGTCATAGGCTAGATCCTCTTGGAGTTTAGAGAGGCATCGTCGATAGATGCACGAAGGGCAGAGTTGTCGTCTCTTAAAGTTTGACGAAGGGTGGCGAAGGACTTCAACTCTGTGGAGACGAACGTGGCCAACTGTTGAACAATTGGTTCCAACGTTGTCTTGGTAGCAGTGGCACTCTCCTGCAAAGATTGTAACAGGATAGAGGCGTCAGAGAATAGTTTATCGACTTTTTCGGTCGCAGCCTCACAAGCTTTCGTCGAGGCATCTATGGCGGCGGTGGCAGAAGCGACCGAATCATGCTGAGCCCTCGAGAAGGCATCAACAATCTTCTAAAGAGCAGCTTCAGAGAGAGATGATTGAGAATTGGAGGAGGAAGCAATGAGCAAGTTGACCTTCTCATGCAGCTCCTTAAGGTGCTTCTTTGTTACTGGATCCTCCTCATCATCGTCGCTTTGCACCTGAAACGGACTGTAGTAGACCGAATCAAATGTCATATTTTCCCCGCCAAGGAAGGGATTATCTCCGTCAGAGGCATGACCGGGAGATGGTGGTGGTGGTGAAGCTGGTGGTGTGGTGGTATGAGTAGGTTCAGGTTGAGTGTGAGTTGGGGTAGGCTCGGGTGGTTGTTGGGTGTTGGTAGGTTCGGGTGGTTGTTTGGTTTCGGTTGTGTGTATGGTTTTGGTTGCTGGCGGTGGTTCGGTTGCATCGGTATGACCCCCCGTATCAGATACGTTGGTTGTAACCTTTGCAGTAGATGTTGTTGTTGCATCGGTGAAAATGGGTGGTGGTATAGGGAAAGAGGTTTTAGGAATGTTGGTAGAGGGGTTTATGGTGGGAATGGAAGTAGGAATTGTTTGAGTGGGAGAGGGAATTGGTGAGTTATGGATTTCCATGTCAGGGGTAGGTGATCTGGGTGGGGTGTTGCCCCTTGGAGGTGTGTTGCCTCTTGGAGAGTCGTCAGAATCTGAACTCTCTCCTTCCGACTCACTTGAAGAGGAAGCGATAATGAGCCTTCGCTTTGGTTGAGTCTTTCGCCTCTTCTGCTGTGGGGAATGAGCAGCTTTAGTAGCTTTCCTCTTTTTAGGAGAAGGGCCTTTAGCCCCTTTGGCCACCTGTTTGCCTTTTTCTGCCTTTTTGCCTCTCGGAGCAGGCTTATCGGCATCGTGAATGGACTTTAGCATCTCCGACGTGAGATCCCTCGGACCAGACTTCTTGAACTCCTTGTAAGTCCGGATGATCCTGCTGTCAGCTGGAACATCATCGTACATGGTTTCCGGGATGGAACCATTGAAAGGGAATTTCGATGCATCTGAGACGATGATCTTCGTGGTATGGAATGTACCAATCGAAGACATCGGTGCGCCGGCAACAGTGGGGACATTGTACTTATCCATCGCCCACTTAGTAATAAGGGTCCAAAACCTGGCATACGACACCTCAGAATGTCGTGAAGAAGAAGATAGACTTTGGATGAGTTGTTGCCAGAGAACCAACCTATAGTCGACGTTGACGCCGTTGTAAACTCCATACAGAATGGACAGGAAGAGTCGACTGGAGCGATTTGAACCTGAGCTCCTTTCTGAGAGACCCTTGAAAAGCACAGTGAACATTCCATTCCACTGTGGCGGTAAACAAGACTTTTTGAATTTTGCGACGGAGGTGAGCGCCTCCGTATACCCCATATTGTAGAACATATTGTAGAGGTGCCCTATCGGAATCGTCTCCGGATTAACCCTTGAAGGGTCAGCTTCAAACCCTATCAGTGAGCAAAATCGTTGCTTGGAAAAAGAGGTTTGTGATTAGAAACCTCGAAGAAGATCCTATCAACCACTTTATCATAGTGTGCAGTCGCATAAATCTGCGATAAGAGCTCCATGGGCACTGATTCCACCCTCGAAAGTGCAGGTGCGATTGGCGAATACTTCAAGCACTCAATGATTGGGAACATGTAGGAGTCATATGCTTGAGGGGTTAAATCGATTACAAGACACTGTTGAGGGCGAATGGGAAGGATGTGAGAGGTAGCGTGAACGGAGGATGAATCTGCCATTGTTCAAGATGGGAAGAAGATGATGATGATGGGTTTTGAGCATTCTAACACTTCCTAAGTGTACATGCAACCCTAATAAACCTTGGATCTATGTTTGTCTAAGATACATGCAAATAATTATTTTTCCAAGGCTTATATCCTAACTAGCATGGCATGGGGAACTTGAATCAAATAAAGCTAGTAGAAACACTTACCTTGTAGTTGTAGTTGATTGCTTGGAGTTTTAGAGCCTAGCACCAATAGTGTGGATGCCTCAAATGAATGTCACAAATCACCACAAACTTGGAACTTTGAGAGAATAGTCACACTTCTCTTGAAATCGGCCCTCACCTCAACATGTGTCAACTAGTGTGATTTTAAGAACCAAGACCTCCTTTATATAGTGTGGTGGATTAGGGTTACATCCATGTAAACCCTAATACCCATGTCTCTTCATTTCCATGAGATCCATGGGTTAAAGCTCCATGGAGTATCCATGGACTTCCCCATCCAACCCTAGCCCATTCCAAATAAGCCTAAGCCCACACGATATAAATATAGAAGCCCATATTAAATTAGTAATACCTTTGATCACTAAATTAATCCTAGATTAATTATAGATAACTACTAATTAAATAATATGATCTTATATTAATATATTAGAACTTATAATATATTAATAAATCATAACTTGTACTATTCTCAAATATTATCCATAAATTGTTCGGGTGAAGTGCAACCCAAATGGACCATGCCGGGTCGGGTCAAGTATATACCAAATATAGTTATGGACTTAGACACTATATCCAACAGTCTCCCACTTGGATAAGTCTAGTAACTATATTTGCAAGTATAACTTCAGGAACCGATCAACAATCGTAGCTCTTTAAACTCTGTTGAACTAGAACACGCCATTTAGATAAGTGATCATATAATCCTCTGTTCTAGATATCAGCCGGACAAATACATGGAACATTGTCTTGCTTATTGTCCAACATTTGTTTCCCGATTTCCGATTTGTTTGACATAGAACTCAACTGAACACATCAATTTAGTTCTGACCGGGCCCGGTACATAGGTCAAAACAGAATCATCGAGGGGCCCAGATATCAACTTCTAATCCAAGAAGGAACAGATAAACTTTGACTCATATGTTTGTTCTACCACTCATTGAATTACACACAAAAGCACGTTTTATAACATCGAGTTACCAATGCGTTTACGTACAATCAATGCATAACCAACTCGTAAGTAACAAATCATATCTCTAGGTTTGAAGACTTATATGATATTACCGTCTCACGATCACTCGAGATAAAAATTCCATGAAGTGATTCCAGTGAGCGTGGGTTGAGTCCAATGCTCAGAACTTATGAGCACTCATGATTGTTGTAGCCATGTCCAACACCTTAGACCTCTGCAACCAATCATGACAGTCTTGATTCATACCTACTTCCGACATATGACCGACTGTGGAGGTTTGAATAATATGATATACCAAACATAATTATTCTGGAAGTCAAAACATGCAAAAGAAATATAGTAAAAGATCGACAAGAGATAGCAACACTTTACTCATAAATAAAACACCTTTTATTCATCATCAAATGTCAATTACACTTTACAAATTTCATAATTTATCTAACTACTAAAACTTATATCATCCTTTAGCCCTATGCTCCGAGCATGCTGGAGATGCTTAACCCTACTCAGTCCCTTCGTGAGGGGATCTGCTGGGTTCTCATCCGATGATACCCTCTTCGCCATGAGGAGTCCTTCTTCGATTCGATGTCTGATAAAATGGTATTTTCTGTCGATGTGTCTGGATCTCCCGTGATCCCTAGGTTCCTTGGCTAAGGCAACCGCACTATTGCTGTCATAGAAAATCTCCATTGGCTCTTTTATAGCTGGTACAACTCCAAGGTCTCCGATGAAGTTCTTTAGCCATATCGCCTCCTTTGCTGCCTCGCTTGCTGCTATATACTCTGATTCACAGGTGGAATCAGCCACTGTCTCCTGCTTGGAACTCTTCCAAGAAATTGCTCCTCCGTTTAGGGTAAAGACCCAGCCTGACTGAGAGCGGAAATTATCCCTATCAGTCTGGAAACTAGCATCACTATACCCTACAACTCTCAAGTCATCACTCCCACCGAAGGTAAGGACCCAGTCCTTAGTCCTTCGCAGGTACCTGAGGATATTCTTTACCGTAGTCCAATGTTCCTTGCCAGGGTTCGCCTGATACCTGCTAACCATGCTCAAAGCAAAAGCTACATTAGGTCGAGTACACGTCATGGCATACATGATCGATCCTACAGCTGAAGCATAAGGAAGTCGACTCATTTCTGCTATCTCAGCCTCACTACTAGGGCTTTGTGTCTTACTCAATCTGGCGTTACACTGAATGGGTAACTCACCTTTCTTGGAGTTATGCATGTTGAATCTTTTCAACACTTTGTCCAAGTAGGTACTTTGACTAAGTCCAATTAGCCTTTTACTCCTGTTTCTCAGAATCTTTATCCCTAGGATATAGGCAGCTTCACCAAGGTCCTTCATAGCGAAACACTTCCGAAGCCAGGACTTTACTTCCTGCAGGGTTGGGATGTCATATCTTATGAGTAGTATGTCATCCACATACAGTACCAAAAAACTGACTATGCTCCCACTAGCCTTGATATAGACGCAAGATTCATCTTCACTCCTCGAAAAGCCAAATTCCTTGACTTTCTCATCAAAGCAAAGATTCCACTTGCGAGGTGCCTGTTTCAATCCATAAATGGATTTCTCGAGTTTACACACTCTATTGGGTACTCTGTATTGACAAAACCCTCTGGCTGAACCATGTAACCATTCTCAGCCAACTTTCCATTAAGGAAAGCGGTTTTGACATCCATTTGCCATATTTCATAATCATGAAATGCAGTAATGGCTAACAGAACCCTAATAGACTTTATCTTGGCCACTGATGAAAAGGTTTCATCATAATCAATTCCCGGAGTTTGAGAATAACTTTTTGCAACCAGTCGAGCCTTATAAGTGTGTACATTATCATCCATGTCGGTCTTCTTCTTGAAGATCTATTTGCACCCTACAGTCTTACGACCAGGTACATTCTCAACCAAGTTCCAAACTTGATTGTCATACATGGATTGTATCTCGCTATCCATGGCCTCTTTCCATTTAGCAGCCTCAGGGCCTGCCATGGCTTCCGTGTAGCTGTTAGGTTCATCCAGACCTACTAGTGTCTCATCACTAATAAGTTTCTCACCTTCCACAGTAATATGGAAGCCATAATAATGCTCAGGTGCATTCCTAACTCTCGTGGAACGCCTCTGAGGTACAGGCACATCAACTGGCTCAACAGGAGTTTCCTCCTCAAGTTGAGGGCTAGGGTTCGAAGTTCCTTCACCGCTTGACTCTTGAATTTCTTCAAGATCAATTTGCCTCCCACTGTCTCCTTGGCTTATAAATTCTCTCTCTCGAAAAACTCCTCTTCTTGCTACAAAGACCACATTATCACTAGCTCTATAGAAGAGGTAACCAAAGGATTGCTGTGGGTAGCCGATGAAAATACACCTCTCGCTTCGGGGTTCGAGCTTATCATGAGTCTCGCGTCTCACAAAAGCCTCACAACCCTAAATCTTGATGTGTTCTAGCTTAGGTACTTTACCAGTCCACATCTCGTGAGGAGTTTTGGCAACTTTCTTTGTAGGGACAAGATTAAGAATATGGGCGGCAGTCTCTAAGGCATACCCCTAGAATGAGATTGGTAGCGTAGCTTGACTCATCATGGAACGAACTATATCCAACAAGGTTCGATTACGCCTCTCAGCCACACCATTCAACTGTGGTGTCCTGGGAGGTGTCAATCGTGAGACAATCCCACATTCCCTAAGATAGTCGAGGAACTCTGAACTAAGATACTCACCTCCTCGATCGGATCGAAGCATCTTAATGTTCCTGCCCAATTGATTCTCGACTTCCTGTTTAAATTCCTTAAACCTCTCGAAAGTCTCTAACTTATGCTTGATTAAGTAAACATATCCATATCTACTGTAATCATCAGTAAAAGTCAAATAATAACGATTAGCATCCCTTGTGGCATGTTTGAATGGTCCACACACATCCGTGTGTACAAGGTCCAGCAAACCTTCACCCCTTTCACATGAGCCTGTGAAGGGTGATTTTGTCATTTTTCCAAGTAAGCATGCTTCGCAACTATCATCTGACTTTAGGTCAAACGACTCCAAGACTCCATCCTTTTGGAGTTGGCCTATGCGTTTCTTGCTTATATGTCCAAGACGACAATGCCATAATGATGCTTTATCCAAGTTATTATGATTAGTCGAATCAATACACAAAACATTATTTCCTAAGTTATCTACAACAAATACAGCTTCATACACACCATCACAAGGTAATGCTTTAAAATAAAAAACATTATTATAGAAAACATCAATAGAACCAACTTCATTATTAAATGAAAAGGTAAACCCTTGTTTGTACAAAGCATGAAAGGAAATAATATTTCTTGCCATTCCTGGCAAATAACAACATTTATTCAAATCTAAATTAAACCCACTACTTAGCGATAAAGTATAAACTCCAATCTTGGTGACAGGTGAAGCTTTCCTATTCCCCATGATCAAGTTTATTCTTCCTTGCTCCACATCCTCACTTCTTCTTAGTCCCTGCAAGTCACAACAAATATGAATACCACAACCGGTATCAAGGACTCAAGATTTAGAATGGGGTGAGTTATTAGAAATGATAATGTAAATACCTGCATGGTTGGGTTTGACTTTCCCATCCTTCACATCCTGCTGGTACTTTGGGCAGTTCCGCTTCCAATGAGATTTTTCATGGCAATAGAAGCATTCAGCCTCTTTTGGGTCAGAAGAAGGAGTGACGAAACCTTTCTTGGTTCCACTTGAAGAAGAGCCATCAAGGGTCCGAGCCTTGGTACCCTTCGAGGATCTCTTTCTCTTCCTCCATCGACTTTTCCCAATTGCCAAAACCGGAGTTGAGTTTGGAGTAGGAGTGATAGCAATCGACTTCCCCTTAAGACCTGATTCTGCGGTCTTGAGAAGTCCCTGAAGTTTGCTGAGTGTGACCTCTTCCTTATTCATGTGATATGTCATGCGGAATTGATCATAGCACGATGGTAAGGAGTGCAAAATGATATCTATTGCAAGATCCTCAGGGAAGTTCACATTAAGCTTCAACAAACGATCCACATACCTTTGCATTTTCTGCATGTGGCTCGTGACGGATTCCCCGTCCTTCATCATGGTTGTTATCATGGAGCAGATGATTTCATACCTCTCTTGTCTTGCACTTTGATGGTATCTTTCCATTAAATCTTGGTGCATTTCATAAGGGTAGAAATCCTCATAAGACTTTTGGAGTTTCGTTGTCATCGTGGCCATCATGATGCATGCCACTTTCGTAGCATCCCTTTCATGTGCCCGAAATTCAGCGATCTCCTGAGGAGTTGTAGTGGTCTCATCAATCTCCTTAAGCTCCTTGTCAAGGTGACTTTCCCACACAAGTTCATAAGGGTAAAGGAGCCATGGGGATTCGAGCCAGAACCAGCATTGCTTGAAGACATCTGAAAAGAAGAGAACAAGATTAGTTTAGATATAAGAGTGTCCTTAATAAAACACCCAAATGTAATATTAAGGCTAGGATCCAATCACAATATAATATAACTTAGAAGAGGTATGCCGTAATCTAAGCTATACCATATTTGAAAGGTAGATGAAAGACGATTCACCAATTTCCACCACGAAAACCGAAACATTTAAGTATTAGGTTTTTGATTGGTTCTTAGAAGTTCCTAGATTCTTTGAGATTCAATGAACTATTCAAAGGCATGTTTCAATCTCGAGTGTGCCCTCCAAGTTTTGTGACTGGGATGCCGAGGATCACAAAACGAGGTGTGAAGTAACCATGCAAATCACTTGGTACCCTTAAGGTTTATCACTCAATCGATGTGCCGGTAAACCACACACGCTCCATCGATACTATAATAAACCCTAAGTCACCCTTTACCTACCTTGTTAAGTCCAAGTTAGTGTGCCGGTTAACCACACGCGCTCCACCAACGACTTAATCAAAGTGTAAAGTGTGATTTCATGGATTAGCACCTTATTCACATTTTTCCTAAAGTAACTAAGATTGGGAATTTAATAAAACATTTAGTTACTTTATAATATTCATCATACTTTAAATGAGAATTTATAAGTCCTCGTCTTACCCGTTCGGCTAACGACCCTCCACCAGTCAAGCAAGCGGTGGGTGAGAGTGGACACCCATTAAGTCACCATTTTATAGGCAACAACCTTATACCCACCTTATAGACCGGCTTCGTGAATGAGGCGTACTAGCGGTAAGACGACTTTGTTCTTATACACACACACACACATATATATATATACATATAATTATTAAATCATAATAATATAAGTATAAGGGTTGAATTTTAACTTTTAAATTTCTAAGGGTTGGAACTAAAGTTTTAACTTGACTTTACTTGTTCCAAAACTTGAGGGCAAGTTTTGTAAGCTTTCAAAACTTTTCATATCTTGTAACTTATGAGTTTAATAGAGTAATAAAGTGAAGACTCTTCACTTTTCTAACTCTTGTGTTCTTTTAATGGTTTTCAATCCAAGAGACTTTTGGTTTTCCATAACTTGAGGACAAGTTATGGACTCCATTAAATCACATTATGATCAAGAATTAATCTACCACATAGGTTACAAATAATTCCTATGATCATCTAAACATCATAAGAACAAGATCATGATCATGAACATAAATGAGTTAGAAAAGACATTACACCTTCTAAAACAAGTTTTCAAGTACCAAAACAGTTTAGGGTAATGTTTCTAATCCATTTCCAGCAACTAAAGTCGAAAATCTGCACTCTGTCGACCCTACTCGCCGAGTGCATGAACCTACTCGGCGAGTAGGTTGAAGATTCAAGTGGACTCGACGAGTCCCCCCATGGACTCGGCGAGTCCAGCAGTCAGACAGCAAAATTTCGACTTTTTCAAGCATATTGCAACAAGTATCAAACAAACAAGCCTAGGCTCTGATACCACTGATGGGTTTTGAGCATTCTAACACTTCCTAAGTGTACATGCAACCCTAATAAACCTTGGATCTATGTTTGTCTAAGATACATGCAAATAATTATTTTTCCAAGGCTTATATCCTAACTAGCATGGCATGGGGAACTTGAATCAAATAAAGCTAGTAGAAACACTTACCTTGTAGTTGTAGTTGATTGCTTGGAGTTTTAGAGCCTAGCACCAATAGTGTGGATGCCTCAAATGAAAGTCACAAATCACCACAAACTTGGAACTTTGAGAGAATAGTCACACTTCTCTTGAAATCGTCCCTCACCTCAACATGTGTCAACTAGTGTGATTTCAAGAACCAAGACCTCCTTTATATAGTGTGGTGGATTAGGGTTACATCCATGTAAACCCTAATACCCATGTCTCTTCATTTCTATGAGATCCATGGGTTAAAGATCCATGGAGTATCCATGGACTTCCCAATCCAAGCCTAGCCCATTCCAAATAAGCCTAAGCCCACACTATATAAATATAGAAGCCCATATTTAATTAGTAATATCTTTGATCACTAAATTAATCCTAGATTAATTATAGATCACTACTAATTAAATAATATGATCTTATATTAATATATTAGAACTTATAATATATTAATAAATCATAACTTGTACTATTCTCAAATATTATCCATAAATTGTTCGGGTGAAGTGCAACCCAAATGGACAATGCCGGGTCGGGTCAAGTATATACCAAATATAGTTATGGACATAGACACTATATCCAACAGATGAACAGTTAGGTTTCAGGAAATTTTTGCTCTCTTGGGAATTTTGATGCAGTAAAGAGGTAAATGGGAGAGGATGTTGCTTTTTATAGTGGGTTTAAGGAGAGAGAAAAATCTGCCCAAATCTTCTATCGAAATACCAAGGGTTTTTCGGAATGACTGATGCGTGACAGTTGTGGAACCGATGATCACGCATGAGAGAGAATGTCAGATTCCGAAGAAAACGCCGCCCAACAAGCGCCGTTTCTGATGAACCGTTTCATATTCCCACACGCCTTTCTGTGCCAGAGAGGAACCGTTTCAATTCTCACACGCGTCTGCGACGTCAGTTAAATATAGACGCTTCAAATTCGCACGCGTTCCCTATTCCGCCGTTTGAAATCAAATCACTTAACCTCCCGCGTGCGTCAACAACTCTTCATCTTATCCCATTAAAGTGTAACGACATCTTTTGAATAAAACGCCCACGTGGATTAACTTTGACCATAACTTATAATCAACCACCAATTCAATGAAACAGCCTGTAATTATTAGTATTAGAATTTTGGAAAATCAAAGATTTTCGTGCTAAGAGTGTAAAAGAAAAGAAATAAAGCAAATCTTTTTGGGAATAAGTGTGATGTCCATAAAGACATGAAACAAATGATCCCGGGCACGAATCTCTTCCTTCAAAGTCAAGAGAGACCTTAAAGTGTTTGTATGGTTTCCCGTTGAATAACGATCAGACACTTATTAAGAAGTGTTGAAAGGCTTCTTTTAATTAGGTATATTAGGGTGGCTTTAGCTTTGATTCAACAGTCCTAATCTTGAAATAAGATAGAAAGTGAACAAAGTACTTGTGAGACCGGTGTAGTCTGTTGAACAAGTAGGTAGGAATTGATTTTAATGTGGCTTGGAAAATATAAAATCTCAACAAAAAATTAAAAACTGGATCCCAAGGGAAGAAATGTTATGGTGTTTAACAATTTCATAGGAATCACACAAAATAAAATTTTGAGATTTCATGAAGATACATCCGTCAATTCTTTGGTGAAAACTTGAGCAAATTAATTGTTCACCGTCAATGCAGATTTGGTTTTGAATTTTGGGTTTCACTCAGCTCGTAGTGGCACGAAACTAAGATCATAAACACAGTTTTTGAGTAACCATAAACCTCAGTGGTAATTTCTGAGAGTCTCAAGGGTTACGTTGATGAAACGAATTTAATGGAGAAATGTAATGGAGATGGTGTAAGAAGTAAAAGTACCTCTTCTGTGAAAAGTAGGACCAAGCAGAAAACTCTTATCTCATGTGAGAAGAGAGTTAGGTAGCTCACGATTAGAATAAGAGAGTAGTAGCCTAATTGGGAAGACAAGGTTTGTGTATACCAAGTCATTAAGGCTCTTGTTCAGATTCTGATGAGGCTTTGGGCACATACAGCAGCATGCTTCTAGGGACACTTAACTAATCCAACAAATATTTCCCCATAAACGAACGAACACACATATAAAAATTAAAAACAAAAATCAAATAAAAATAAAATATTTTTGGAGTTTTTGATAAAAAAAATTTAAAATAAGAAAGTAAAAAAAAAAAATAAGACGCAGAAAGAAAATAAAAAGAGTAAAAAAAACTTTGGAAAAGAGAAGAAAAACATTGAAAAAACTTTGGAACCGAACCCGAGCGTTCGGTTGGTTTCGGTTGAGAAAAATTTTGAAAAACCGAACCCGAGCGTTCGGTTGGTTTCAGTTTTGAAAAATTTTGAAAAACCGAACCCGAGCGTTCGGTTGGTTTCGGTTTTGAAAAATTTTGAAAAACCGAACCCGAGCATTCGGTTGATTTCGGTTTTGAAAAATTTAGAAAAACCGAACCCGAACCTTCGGTTGATTTCAGTTTTCAAAAATTTTGAAAAACCGAATCCGAGCTGTCGGTTGGTTTTGGTTTTGAAAATTTTTGGAAAACCAAGGAATTTAGACTTTCAAGAAGAAAATACTTTGAACAATAAGATAAACAACTTTATACAAAAAATTTACAACCAAGAAAACTACCTTTGAAATGATGAGTGAGTGCAGATGATTCAACCGAACCCGAACGTTCGGTCTATTTCGCTTCTGACGTTTGAGTTTGAGAGGTAGTTTGTGGTACTGACTTTGATTCCGTCATACCTAGCCCTTGTAGTATTTTGTTTAATGATGCTTCAGGAAGAGCTTTGGTAAAGACATCAGCCAGATGATCAGTGGTCCTAACAAAGTGTGCTTCAACGTTTCCATCTTCCACATGATCTTTGATGAAGTGATACCTCAGTGCTTTGTGTTTGGTTTTGGAGTGTTGCACTGGGTTATGACAGATCCTAATTGCACTTTCAGAGTCACAATATAGTGGGATCTTTTTCATATTGAGTCCATAGTCTCGAAGTTGACTCTGGATCCAAATCACTTGAGAGGTACACGATGCAGCTGCAATGTATTCTGCTTCAGCTGTAGACAAAGACACGCACGTTTGTTTCTTTGACTGCCAGCTAACCAACTTCCCGTCAAGGAATTGGCAGCCGCCAGTGGTGCTTTTCCGGTCGATTCCACAACCTCCAAGGTTTGCATCTGAGTAGGCTTGAACGAAGAAGCCTGAGTTGGAAGGATACCATAGACCTAAAGAGGTAGTTCGCTTGAGATATCGTAAAATTTTCTTCACTGCAAGCATGTGAGGTTCGCGAGGGTTTGCCTGAAATCTAGCACAGTAACAAACAGAAAACATTATGTCAGGCCTGCTAGCAGTGAGATAAATTAGAGAACCTATCATTTGCCGATAAAGCGTAATATCAACAGCCGGTTTATCCAGGGATGGAGTGAGCTTGGTGCCGAACGCCATGGGAACTTTGACTTTTGAATCTCCCATCATGCCAAACTTTGCAAGAAGAGTCTTCGTGTAAGCTTCCTGATTAATAAAGATGCCTTCGGGTCCCTGTCTAATATATAAACCAAGGAAAAAGTTAATAGGACCCATTGAGCTCATTTCAAATTTAGTCTCAATCAGCTTTCTGAATTTAGCTGTTAGGCTAGGATTCGTTGAGCCAAAGATGATATCATCGACATAAATTTGAACGATCATAAGATGGTTACCTTCCTTTTTACGAAAGAAGGTTGGGTCAACCGAACCTTGCTTGAATTTGGACATCTTCAAAAATTTAGTCAGCGTTTCATACCAGGCTCTCGGAGCTTGTTTCAGTCCGTACACGGCTTTATCCAAAATGTAACAATGATTAGGATACTTTTCGTTCACGAATCCAGGAGGTTGCTCCACATACACAGTTTCTTCGAGTTCTCCATTGAGAAATGCACACTTGACGTCAATTTGGTAGACCTCAAAGTTTTTGTGGGCAGCATAGGCTAGAAATATTCTTACGGATTCCAGCCTTGCTACAGGAGCGAAAGTCTCTTCATAATCAATCCCTTCCTCCTGACAGTATCCTTTCATGACCAGACGAGCTTTGTTTCGAATTACGTTTCCTTCCTTTTCTATTTTGTTCCTAAAGACCCATTTAAGACCAACAACCGAGGCATCTGGAGGAGTTGGAATAAGGCGCCAGACTTTGTTCCTCTCGAATTCGTTCAGTTCATCTTGCATGGCTTGAACCCAATCGGAGTGATCAAGAGCAGTATTAACTGTCTTTGGTTCAACGTTTGATACGAAGGAGTTAAACATGCAGAATTCAACTTTGGAAAATAAGGAGGTCTGTTTTGCCTTGAGTTGTGATCGGGTCAGAACCTTTTCAGAGACATCACCAACAACTTGAGAGACAGGATGATCTCTGGTCCATTTGGTGAGAGGAGGGTAGTTTGGATCAAAGGTCGGATCTAATTCAGCGTTTATCATTTCTTCTGGTTCGGACTGGCTTTCATAGTCGTAAGACATATCGGCTTGCTCCCCCTCGATAGATGAGCTTTCAGGAATGCCTTGCGAATCTTGAGCTTCAGAGGTTTCTTGTGGTGTGGAGCGTTCGGGCGATGATACAGCTTCGGATGGTGAGGCACTTTTGGTTAGTGAAGTGCTTTCGGGAGCAGTTGGAGACCTTGGCTCCCCCTAAACATGTGAGGTCGGCTGAGGTGACGATGGTTGATCCTCCCCCTCGACTGAAGCATTGTGTGGTGGAGAATTGTCAGAACTTGATCCTCCATCATTCATTCTTCTTGCAGCATCTTCGACAATTTGCTTCATATGATCTACCTTGTTGTCTGCTGCGCCTGCTTCTGAGAGAGTGGCTTTCTATGGTTCATAAAAGAGCTCCATATACTTCTCGAATAGATTAGCGATCGAGGCCGTGACTTGGCCAATTTGAGGAAAAATTTCTCCAACTGAATTTTCGTTGGCCTGTAGCTTTTTGACATAGCTATCATCGAAAGTCACGTAATAAGTTTCTTCTATTCTCCTCGAACGCTTGTTTAGTACTCTGTACGCTTTAGAAGTGAGAGAATAGCCCATAAATATCCCTTCGTCAGCTTTGACGTCGAACTTGTTGCGGTGTTCTTTAGAGTTAAAGATGAAACACCGTGAACCGAACACATGGAAAAATTTCACATTTGGCTTCCTGTTGTTGAGAATCTCATAAGGAGTGAGCGTGAATCGCTTGTTGAGATATGACCTGTTCTGTGTAAAACAAGCAGTAGAAATAGCATCAGCCCAAAAATATAAAGGTAAGGAAGCGAAACTTAACATGGTTCGGGCTGCTTCACACAAAGATCGGTTTCGTCTTTCGCCAATCCCGTTTTGTTGAGGTGTGTAGGGAGCTGAGAAGTTGTGACTGATTCCCTTTTCTGTCAGGAATTCTTCGAATTCTTTATTTTCAAATTTCAGACCATTGTCGCTCCTGATGTTGCGAACGACCTTCTTCAGCTGTACTTCAATCTGCTTGATGAACACTTTTAGCTTGTGAGTCGCTTCAGATTTGAACTTCAGAAAGAACACCCATGTAAAATGCGAAAAGTCATCAACAATAACAAGAATATACTTGCTACCACCGATGCTCTCGATAGATGATGGACCACACAAATCAATATGAAGTAATTCTAGTGGTTCAACAACTTTAGTGTTTATTATAGATGGATGACTTTGACGACTCTGCTTCCCCATTTCACATGCAGCACACAAATGATCTCTATCGTACTTGAGCAATGGAAGACCCCGAACATGGCCTCCAGTGACAAGTTTGTTGATGTCTTTAAAGTTGAGATGAGAGAGCCTTCGATGCCACAGCCAGCTTTCGTCAGATTGTGCTTTTGATAACAGGCAGATAGCTGGGTTTCCTTTGATGGGTTTGAGGTTTAGAGGAAACATTTCACCCTTACGCTCCGATTTGAGAATAACTCTTTTCGTCTTCTTCTCA
This sequence comes from Lactuca sativa, assembly GCF_002870075.4. Classification (NCBI taxonomy): domain Eukaryota; kingdom Viridiplantae; phylum Streptophyta; class Magnoliopsida; order Asterales; family Asteraceae; genus Lactuca; species Lactuca sativa. The sequence continues at coordinate 212,769,669 of NC_056623.2, read as the reverse complement.
ATTATTTCAGAACCCTTATCGTCGAATGAGACTTTGAGACCGGTACCTCCAACAAGCTGAGATACACTGATGAGGTTGTGTTGTAGTCCTTCCATGTATGCAATCTTCCTTATCGTGAAATCACCATTAGGAATCATTCCATAGCCTTTTATGGTGCCGAAGGAATTGTTTCCAAACTTTACGTTTCCACCATTTGAAAGAGACCGGTATTCCCTTAGCTCTTCCTTCCTTCCTGTCATGTGACGTGAGCAGCCACTATCAATGTACCATTCTTCGTCAAACTGCTCGTCACTGATAACCTGCAAAAATTAAGCAGATTTAGGAACCCAAAGCTTCTTGGGTCCACGTGAGCCTTTCACAGGAACAGGAATAGTAAGAGAGATGTCAATAAGATATGTTCGTTTTATTAGTGTTGTTTCATCTTTCTTTTTGATGGTAAAAACTTTAATTTTATTAGGATTTGGTGCTTTCGGTTTAGACTCTGGTTTAGATGCTGAAACCTTCTGTTTTCCTTTTTGTTCATCTGATAATTGATATTTTTGAGAAGGAACAGAATGGAATTTGGAACGAGGTGGAGAAGAATTCGAAGAATTAGATGAGTGAGAACGAGAGGGCTTAGATTGAGATGACTTCTTGGCTGGAGACTCTAGGTGACCCTTTTGCTTTTGATCATTTGTGGGACTGACCTTAGAGTTTTGATCTCTTTTGTTCTCAGAGCCGAACCTTTGCTTTCGGTTGGTGTAGTTCTCTGAACCGAACCTCTGCTTTTGGTTGTTGTTGCTCTCTTGCGATTCAACAGGATTTTTCTCGGACTTTAAGTTCATGTCTTGATGTGAGAAATAGGCATTCTGAGATTGCCAAAACTGTTTTCTTTCAGAGAGATTCTTCCTGTATCTCTGATTCCTTTGACGTTTTTGATTTCTCATCTGTTTCGGTTGATGATGGATGTTGGCTTTCGGTTTCGGTTTTTCTTTAGCTGGTTCACTCTGAACTGATGAAGTTTCACTTGAAGATGTGACTTCTTTTGCAGGACTTCCTTTTTCTTGAGGAATATCTTTCGTACCGCTAGTACTTGGCACATCGAAGTTATCAGGTTTATTCAAGGGTTCTGGCACGTATCTGCCTTTGCTTTTCCATGAGGTCCTTTCAGATAAGCCTACCGTCTCATCAGCATTGTCAATAGGAGCAGACCAGAAGAACTCATCACAGCCGTCAGCATTGTCTTCGTTTACAATAGCTGTGAGTTCAGCAGTCTGATGTTCGGTTACGCCTGTGACCTTGTATACCTGATTTGGTGTGGTTCTGAACTCTTGATATACTACTGCCTTTTCTGCAAGAATCGGGGACTTTTGTTGGGACATACGAGCGAACTCCACTGAATTTTTTGAAATGAGATTCTTGTAGTTTTCGGGTTCGCTTTTTACAAATTCTGAACAGTCAACCATGTCCTCTACAGAAATTTCACTCATATTGTCGTCCTCATTAAGCTCAGATGTATTTTCAACATCAATTTTATTTTTTGAGCTCAAGTTGGCGTTTAAAGAGTCAAATTTTTGTATGGTTTTGGTTCTCAGTTTCAGTTTATCATTTTCATCCAAAAGGTTTTTAAGCATGTCCTTATGGTCCTTGGATTTAATGAAAGATTCGATTTTGTCCAGTCCATACATGTACGTCGGATTCACATCCTCAGATGAAATAACACTTTCACAATTATATGCTTCGGCATCAATTTCATCCTCCTTAAACTCAAGGAAGGGCAAAATCATGCGATGAATCTTTTGTCCTATTTCACAATCCAAATGAAGCTGAGTAATATTAGTGTAAAGACGTTTAACAATCAGACAAGAAACATTTCGCTGTTTCAAAAGCTTTAAATTGTCTCTTTGTAAATAAATGTTTTCATCTTTTGTTTTGATTAACTCCGACTCCTTCAGTTCAATCCACATGCGCCGTTCCTCACTCTTCGAAGACACCCTGCTTAATTGGTCAGTTAGGTTAGAATTGGTGACTCGAGTTTGAGTTAAACTACTATCTAGATGAGAGATTCTTGAATTAACACTTTTTAATTCTTTTTCATATGAGCATTGTGGAACTTTAAATGAGACAAAAACTGATTGTACCTTCTTGATCAGTTTATCAAGCTCGTTGAACTGCACGCTGAGCGGTTTAGCTGTAAAGCACAAGTTTTGTTGCTCCTTCGTGTCATCGTTCCCACCATCAGTGTTGTATCCCCTCATCTGAGATACGTCGGATACCATCAAGCATCTTCCTTCACTGCTTTCTTCCTTCGCCACATAAGCCTTTCCATGAGAAGGCTTCCTCACTTCATCATCTTCAGAGTCGGTTGACCAAACCTCCACGCCACCAAACTCATCATCAGCTACCGAACCCTGCACAATTAGAGCATTCATAGAAGGATTAGCGGTAGATTTCTTCTTCCTAATTTCATCCAGCTTTTTCTGCAACAAAGCTTCTTCATCCTTTTCCTCATCCTTTTCTGCCATCTTTTTGAGGACGCAGTCTTTTGCGTAGTGGTTCTTTCCTCCACAATAGTAGCAGCTTACTCCATAATCACCCTCAGCCTTCGGTTCCTTCTTTGATTCTTCAGCCTTCGGTTCATCTTTAACCTTTTCAGAACTGTAACTCCCCTGCCAATTTCGGTTTTTGTTGGTGGGAAATCTCTTCTTGATGAACCTCTTGGGGTTTGACACGATCATAGCATAATCCTCAGAAGTGAGGTCATATACCTCCAAGTTGAGGTCTTCGTCCTCCATCACCGCTTTGCTTTTGGACAGGAGGGCCAACGAACCTAGGCTTGAAACCACACTTTTCTCCTGCAGCACGATCTTTTCTTGAGATTTTAGAATGCCCACCAGTTTCGCCAAAGAATAGGATTTAAATTGCTCGTGGGCTTTAACTGTAGACACAACTGCTCTCCACTCTGATCTGAGACTGTTCAAAAATGTAACCTTCTGCTCAATAAGCTTCCTTTCGATGTCGTGTTTGATCATCTTGCTAAGAAGATGATTGAAGCGATCGAACGTTTGAGTCACAGTTTCTTCGGCTCCTTGCTTGAATTCACCAAACTCAGACAAGAGTAAGGTTTGAATGGAGTGTTCAAGATCTTCGTCCGTAGAGTACAGTTCACGTAACCTGTCCCATATTTCTTTTGCCGTCGTCCATGAGCTCACCAGCCTGAAAGTATCGGACTGAAGGGCGAATCTGATCAATCTTAACGCTTTGATATTGCACTGAAATTTATCTTTTTCGTCTGGCACAATATCTTTAACATCTTTCAGAAGATCATTATACTCCTTTTGAGTTTTAATAATCCTTGAAGTTGCTGAGTGAGAAAACGGTCCAGAAACAATTGCTTCCCAGATGAGGTATCCATTATCCTCAAATCCTATAACATAATCTTCAAAGTGATGCGCCCAGACTTCATAATCATGGGTGTACAGGATGGGAATCTTCGTTGTTGATCCAATGTTGTTCGAAATATTAATAGGATTGGATTGCGACTCGTCCATAATTGATCAAATAACTTGTTCAAAGATCAGACTTGTAATAAATCAAATTAGGGCAAAACAATAAATATCGAGATACGTCAATAATGAGATGGCGGCTCAATAAATATCAGTAATTGCGGAATAACCCTAATTGAAACCTTTTTCACAGAAAAGAAGTGTATCGATTACACAGCCTCCTGTTCTGATACCAATTGATAAGTTGAAAAACAAACTTGAAGATCGATTAGATCTATAAAACAGGTAAAGAAATAAACGAGTAAACAGCAAGAACACAATAATGGATCAAAGATGTCGAATGATTAATAAACAATCCTCAGAAGAGCTCGATAAAGAACTTCTACTGTAGAGGATTAGGGTTTACAAGAACGATAAAGAAAGTAATCTGTGATCTATCGTAATTCAATCAATCGCTCTAAATCGTTAACCTAATATTCATGCAAGCACATTATTATATTCTAAACCCTATCAGCTCACGGTTGGACAGGCCCAAACCGGAGCACAAAACTTGGACTATTAACCGAGCCCAATGACGCAATACAAAATAAATCCGCTACCCAAAAACCGGGAGTTGAACAAGTTGACGGTCAAGAATCGGTATCCGTTGCCGAGGATCGATGATCTGTTTGATTAGTTGCAGGGGGGGTCTTGGTTCTCTAAGATAGACTTGAGGTTGGGTTATCATCAGATGAGGGTTCGGGATGAAGATATCCAGAAGACAGCATTCAGAACTCGTTATGGGCATTACAAGTTCGTGGTGATGCCTTTTGGGCTCACCAATGCACCGGCTGCGTTCATGGATCTCATGAACAGGGTGTACAGGCCGATGCTGGATCGGTCGGTGATCGTATTCATCGATGATATTTTGGTATATTCGAGGTCTAGAGAGCAACATGAGGAGCATTTGAGGGAGATCCTTGGAGTTCTGAGATCGGAGAGGCTGTATGCCAAATTCCCCAAGTGTGAGTTCTGGTTACGAGAGGTTCAGTTCTTGGGACATCTCGTCAACCATAATGGGATATTGGTCGATTCGGCCAAGATTGAGGCGGTCATGAGGTGGGAGGTGTCGAGATCACCCACCGAGATCAGGAGCTTTCTGGGATTGGCCGGCTATTATCGGAGATTTATTAAGGATTTCTCCAAGATCGCCGTGCCACTTACCAAAATGACCCGGAAGGGTGTCGCTTTTTCCTGGGGTCCGGAGCAGCAGACCTTATTTGAGACACTTCGCCAGAAGTTGTGCAAAGCTCCGGTGCTTGCACTCCCTGAAGGGATGGAGGATTTTGTGGTGTACTGTGATGCTTTGATATCTGGGTTGGGAGCTGTGCTTATGCAAAGGGGGCACGTGATAGCATATGCATCGAGGCAGCTGAAGCCTCATGAGTCGAGATATCCCACCCACGACCTGGAGCTGGGGGCTGTAGTGTTTGCCCTCAAGATCTGGTGTCACTATCTGTATAGGGTTCGGTGTACCATATAAACAGACCACAAGAGTCTGAAGTACTTGATGGATCAGCCCAACCTGAATATGCGCCAGAGGAGATGGTTGGATGTGGTAAAGGATTATGATTGTGAGATCTTGTACCACCCGGGCAAGGTGAATGTTGTAGCCGATGCTTTGAGCCGTAGGGCGGAGAGCGCCCCGATTCGAGATGTTTGTATGAGGTTGACAGTGATGCTCCGGTGTTGGACACCATTCGAGGGGCCCATGTGGAGGTCGTGAGACCGGAAAACCGCAAAAGGGAGCGGGTGATCGGGCAGGTATCGGAGTTCGTTACCGATAGTTGTAGGGTTAAGGCCGAGCACCAACGTCCACATGGTAAATGGCAGCCATTGGAGATTCCCGAGTGGAAGTGGGAGCAGATTACCATGGATTTTATCACCAAATTGCCAAGGACTGCTAGAGGTGTCGATGCAATTTGGGTGATTGTGGACATGTTGACGAAGAGCGCTCACTTTTTTGCTATTACTGAGAGATCTTCTGCGGAGAGGCTGGCAGAGTTGTATGTGAGGGAGGTGGTATCGGGGTATGGAGTTCCGGTCTCGATTGTTTCAGATCGAGATGTGCGATTTACTTCCAGATTTTGGAAGAATTTTCACGAGGAGTTGGGTACAAGGCTGCATTTTAGTACCGCATACCACCCACAGACGGACGGACAAAGTGAGCGGACAATTCAGACGCTCGAGGATATGCGTCGGGCATGTGTATTGGACTTCGGAGGGAGTTGGGACACATATTTTCCCTTGGCTGAGTTTTCTTATAACAACAACCATCACTTGAGCATTGGTATGCCACCCTTTGAGCTGTTGTATGGGCGGAGGTGTCGGACCCCCATTTGCTGGGGAGAAGTAGGGCAACGCGTGATGGGTAGTACACAGATTGTGCTTCAGACGACAACACAGATACAACAGGTTCGACAGAGGTTGTTGACCGCTCAGAGTCGCCAGAAGAGTTATGCGGATAGGCGACGATTTGAGCTCGAGTTCCAGGTCGGTGATTTCGTGCTCCTGAAGGTATCTCCTTGGAAAGGGGTGATCCGATTCCGGAAGAGGGGCAAGCTGGGGCCCCGGTATATTTGGTTGTTTAGAGTGATTGTGAGAGTAGGTAGAGTAGCATATCGTCTGGAGCTACCTGGGGAGTTGAGCCAGATTCATGATACCTTCCACGTGTCTCAGTTAAGGAAGTGTATAGCCAACGAGTCGGCGGTAGTGCCGCTGGAGGATATTCAGGTGGATGCGGGCCTGAATTATGCCGAGTGACCAATCGCGATTCGGGGTTGGAAGATCAAGGTTCCGAGGAACAAGGAGTCAAAGTCCGAGATGCGGGAGCAGCATCCGGAGTTGTTTTCGGTATAAGACTTCGAGGGCGAAGTGTGGTTCTAGTGGGGGAGAATTGTAACATCCCGGAATTCAGGTTCAACCATTTAACCCTTCATCTTTTCCAAGTTGTCATATTAGGTCCCTTTGTGTTAAGAACTAAGCTTGTGAGTACGTTGGGCGTACTCGCACGCTTATTTTGTACGCGGTTTCATCCGGGTACGCTGGGCATACCTAAGGTTACGCCGGGCGTAACCGGCCCAGAATCAAAACCCTAATATGACTAGAGGGCTATAAAAGGAATGAGATGGTCTTGTCCCTCAGCCACCATCTTTCAGAAAGAAACCCCAAGAGAGTATTTCCTTCATTTTTAGCTAGGGTGTGAGTATTCTAAGCTTCAAGTTCCATTTCAAGGTGGTGAAAGAGAAGAGGAGACCATTGTGGAGGCTAGAAGTTGGGGGACAAGTGTAGATCTGAGGACTACAAAGGTTGGAGCTTCTTCCTGAGGTAAAAAGTTCAGATCTTGCCTTGTAGTTTGTGTGGTGTGCTTCTTGGACCAATTTCTAGGGTTTTTGGTCTCATGATGGAGACTTTATGAGCAAATAGTCTCCATTGGCCTAAATCTATCAGGCGTGTCAACAACCCAACACCAACTTGACCACCATCACCACCTCAACAGATGGACACTGCTATTTTCCAAGGCGGTACCAATTATACTAACCAGGGAGATAGGTAGGGACACTTGAGGGAATGTTCCTACAAAGACTTCACAAATTGCAAACCAAAGTCTTTCGATGGCACCAGAGGTTTCATTGCTTTAAAAATGTCGTTCGAGAAGACAGAGTCGGTGTTTGAAATCTGCGCATGCTCAGAAGCTAGCAAAGTTAAATTCACAGCCTGCACCTTCATGGATAGAGACCTCTCCTGGTGGAACAGTATGTCGAATCGCTGACTCTCCTAGTGGCCAATGCCATGAGCTGGGAGGACTTGAAAATTTTGATGCTAGCAAAATGCCGCCCGAAGGGTGAAGTAGAAAAGCTAGAGCAAGAGCTCTGGAACCTTACCATGAAAGACTCTGACATTGCAGCCTACACTTCCAGATTTAGCGATCTAGCAGTACTATGTCCCGGGATGGTCACCCCGGAAAGTAAAAAGGTGGAGCGATACATCTAGGGACTATCCTCCCAGATTCAAGGAAATGTGATATTAGCCAACCCGTCTACGTTTTATTGTGCCAAACGCTTGCGGATCATGGAGTCCGCCAGTGCTTTATGACGGCTACCCCCGAACAAGAAAAGGAGGAGACAACAAAATGAAATTATGGAACAAGAGAAAGGGCCAATCGACACAAGACCCAGAAAGAAACAACAAACTGTGGCAGTCCCTGCTGCTACTCTTCCTACCACTCCAGCACCGCCCAAGCCATATGTTGACACTCTCCTAAAATGCTACAAGTGTAACTTTCATCACCACGTTTCCTGCCGAGAGTTGTACTGTAATAATTGCAACAGGAAGGGCACATTGCCCACTTCTGTAAGGCATCGGCACAACAAACCACTCAAACCGCTAATATCGGGGTAAGCCAGGCCTGCTACGGATGCGGTGAAACGACGCATTTGAAGAGGGATTGTCCAAAAGCAAGGAATACCGGAGGCGAGGGAAGAGCTTTAACCATGGGGCATGAAGAGTCCGTGAATGATCCTACCGTGGTAACCGATACGTTCCTCCTCGATAATTCTTATGCATGCATACTTTTCGATAGTGGTGCGGAGAGGAGTTTCATGAGCCACAAGTTTAAACACTTACTTAAACAAAATCCCAAATTACTAAGTAACACATTCACCGTACAAATGGAAAATGGAATGGTAGAGGGCATTAACGATATATAAATAGGATGTACCCTCAATCTAACAACTACTCTTTCCAAATCGACTTGATGTTGTTCAAAATATAGAGTTTCGACGTCATCGTTGGCATGGATTGGTTAAGTCCTCACCATGCTGATATTCTATGTTAGAAAAAACCCATTCGCCTTAACCTGCCAAGTGGCGAAACCATCGCCATTTATGGTGACAAACTAGGCACGAACCTTCAAATCATCTCTTGCATCAAGGCCCAAAAGTATCTATGCAAGGAATACCATGCCTTCTTAGCCCACATGGTGGATGAGAAACAAGAAGTGAAAGACATCAAAGATGTTCCCAAAGTCTATAACTTCCCGATGTATTTCCCGAAGATCTCCTAGGGTTACCTCCCGAATGCCAAGTCGAGTTTAGAATCGACTTGATTCCCGGAGCCACCCCCGTAGCCAAATCCCCGTACCGTTTAGCACCAACAGAGATGCAGGAATTGTCCAACCAACTAAATGAATTGTTAGGAAAAGGATTCATCAGACCAAGCTTCTCGCCTTGGGGAGCACAAGTCTTGTTCGTGAAAAAGAAGGATGGATCGTTCTGATGGGTTTTGAGCATTCTAACACTCCTATGGTGTACATGCAACCCTATAAACCTTGGATCTATGTTTTCTCTATTATACATGAAAATATTAAATATTCCAAGGTTTCATCCTAAGTAGCATATTGTGTAGCACCTATACTGGAAAGTTCTAGTTAGAGGACATACCTTTTGATGTAGCTTGATGTCTTCAAACTTTAAGAGCTTAGCCCTAATAGTGTGGAAGCCTCAAGTGGAATCACAAATCACCAAAACACCTAGGAAGAACTTGAGAGAATATGTATGCACACTAAAATTGGCCCACTCTTATGTCCTCACACACTAGTGCCATTTCTTGTGCCAAAGGCCTCTTTATACAGTATAGAGGATTAGGGTTACATCCACGTAAACCCTAATACCCATGACCTTTCATTTCATAGGATCCATGGGTTAAAACTCCATGGACTATCCATGATAACTTAGCCCAACCTAAATGAACTTGGCCCATTCCATATCTATATATAAGAGTCCATATTTTATTAGTTCCTTTTGATCACTTAATTAATTCTAAATTAATTCTTGATCAATAATAATTAAATAATATGATTCCATATTAATATATTAGAACCTATAATATATTAATATAAATCATAAATATACTATTCTCAAAAGACTATCCATATAAATTGTGTCGGTGAAGTGTAACCCAAATGGACCATGCCGGGCCGGGTCAAGTGCATACCAAATATAGTTATGGACTTAGACATTAATCCTACAGTCTCCCACTTGGATAAGAATAAGGGTTGAATTTTAACTTTTAAAATTTTAGGGATTGGAACTAAAGTTTTAATTATGACTTTCCATGTTCTAAAACTTGATGGCATGTTTTTAAAATATTCAAAACTCTTGGATTTTCATAACTTATGAGTTTAATTAAAGTTTTAAATCTTTTAATGAAGAGACTCTTGGACATCCATAACTTGAGGACAAGTTATGGAGCCATAAAAACTATTTATAAGAAAAGACTCTTCATTTTTTGTAACCTAAGACATTTTTTATGAGTTTTAAGATTCATAAATGTGACTTTTTATATAACATGAGGACAAGTTACAAAAACGCATTTTATGAATAACTTTTAGATTAATTTGGATTTAAAACAGATAACACATATTTTTCATTAATCTAAAATAACTCATAAAACAAGGTAACACAAAAAACATTTGGTAATCCATAACTTGAGGACAAATTATGGACTCCATTAAAATACATTTAGATAAAGAATTAACTAACAACCACTTTTGTAAATAATTCCTATGATCTATCAAAACTCATAAGTATGAACAATCCATATCAACAATTTCAAGAATTACATCAACATAAATAAGACTTGAAATTTTGATTTTAACCTTGAAAATGGTTTACTATAATCATTACCACTTTAAAAACATGTTTTATAAGACCAAAACAGCTTAAGGTAAAGATTCTAGACCAGTTCCATCTTTAAAACTTGAAGATATGCTGTCAGGGGGTGCAACTCGTCGAGTGCATGAACCAACTCAGCGAGTTGGATGAGTTAGCAGTTGGACTCGTCGAGTCCCTTCATGGACTCGTCGAGTCCCCTGCCCATATAGCACAAATATTTGATTTTTTCAGCAATTTAAGCAATTATAACATGAAAACAAGCCTAGGTTCTGATACCACTATTGGGTTTTGAGCATTCTAACACTCCTATGGTGTACATGCAATCCTATAAACCTTGGATCTATGTTTTCTCTATTATACATGCAAATGTTAAATATTCCAAGGTTTCATCCTAACAAGCATATTATGAAGCACCTATACTACAAAGTTCTAGTTAGATGACATACCTTTTGATGTAGCTTGATGTCTTCAAACATTAAGAGCTTAGCCCCAATAGTGTGAAAGCCTCAAGAGGAATCAAAAATCACCAAAACACCTTGGAAGAACTTGAGAGAATATGTATGCACACTAAAATTGTCCCACTCTTATGTCCTCACACACTAGTGCCATTTCTTGTGCCAAAGGCCTCTTTATATAATATGGAGGATTAGAGTTACATTCATGTAAACCCTAATACCCATGACCTTTCATTTCAAAGGATCCATGGGTTAAAACTCCATGGACTATCCATGATAGCTTAGCCCAACCTAAATGAACTTGGCCCATTCCATATATATATATATATATATATATATATATATATATATATATATATATATATATATATATATATATATAAGAGTTTGTATTTAATTAGTTCCTTTTGATCACTTAATTAATTCTTGATCAATACTAATTAAATAATATGATTCCATATTAATATATTAGAGCTTATAATATATTAATATAAATCATAAATATACTTTTCTCAAAAGACTATCCATATAAATTGTGTCGGTGAAGTGCAACCCAAATGGACCAGGCCGGGTCGGGTCAAGTACATAACAAATATAGTTATGGACTTAGACATTAATCCAACACGTTCCGCATGTGCATAGACTACCGGGAAATAAAAAAACTCACCATCAAAAATCGATACCCTTTGCCTAGAATCGACGACCTCTTCGACCAACAATAAGGAGAAAGTTACTTCTCAAAAATAGACCTAAGATCTGGATACCATCAGTTGCGAGTCTAGGAGGAAGCTATTCCCAGACCGCATTCAGAACTCACTACAGTCACTATGAATTCGTAGTATTGCCCTTCATATTAACAAATGCAACCGTGGTGTTCATGGACCTGATGAACCATGTATGTCGACCCTACTTAGACAAATTCGTGATAGTGGTCATCAATTCGTGATAGTGTTCATGGACCTGATGAACTCACTACTAGTCTACTCATGAAGTAAGGAAGAACACAGTCTGCACCTACGACAAGTCTTGGTAACATTAAGGGTGGAGAAGTTGTATGTGAAGTTCTCAAAATGCAAATTCTGGATTCGAAAGGTGGATTTCCTAGGCCACGTGGTCAGCGAGAAAGGGATACATGTGGATCCCTCCAAAATGAAAGCAATCGAAAACTGGGTGACCCTAAGAATTGTTGGGTTTTGAGCATTCTAACACTTCCTAAGTGTACATGCAACCCTAAATACCTTGGATCTATGTTTTCTCTATTATACATACAAATAAGAACATCCAAGGTATTATCCTAATCTAGCATACAAAAACTATGAATGTAACAAGATAGAATACATACCTCTTGATGTAGCTTGATGTCTTCAAGCTTTAAGAGCTTAGCCCCAATAGTGTGGAAGCCTCAAGTGGAATCACAAATCACCAAGACACCTTGGAATACTTTAGAGAATACGATTACTTGGTTCTCTCTAGTGAAATTGGCTAGCCCTTCTTTAGTGTATCCACACTAGTGCCAATTTCACCAACCAAAGACATCTTTATATAGTATGGAGGATTAGGGTTAAACCCTAATACCCATGACCTTTCATTTCCTAGGATCCATGGGTTAAACACTCCATGGACTATCCATGAAAGCTTAGCCCAACCTAAATGAACTTGGCCCATTCCATATATATAAGAGTTCATATTTAATTAGTTCCTTTTGATCACTTAATTAATTATAAATTAATTTTTGATCAATACTAATTAAATAATATAATTCCATATTAATATATTAGAACTTATAATATATTAATATTAATCATAAACATACTATTCTCAAAAGATTATCCATATAAATTGTGTCGGTGAAGTGCAACCCAAATGGACCATGCCGGGTCGGGTCAAGTACATACCAAATATAGTTATGGACTTAGACATTAATCCAACAGTCTCCCACTTGGATAAGTCTAAAACTATTATTGCGTATGACTTCAAACCTAACTGGCAATCGTAGCTCTTAAAGTCGCTGTCGAACTCTGACCTTGTCGGTGAACTCTGACCTTTGTCAATGACTTGTCCATTAGATAAGGGATCATATATTCATCCATTCTAGATATCATATGGACTGAGACATGGATTATAATCATTCTCTCTGTCCATTAGTTGTTTCCCTATTTGCGATTTACGACGACTGACTAATTGAACAAATCAAATCAGTCCTGGCCCGGCCGAGCACTTCCATTTGTCATCATCAAATCATCGAGGGGCCCACATATATCGCTTTTATCCCAAAGGTAAAAGGAACGGATATACTTCGACTCATATGGCTTGTTCTACTACTTGTTGAATCATACACAAAGGCACGTTTTATAACACCGAGTTACCGTATGCGTTTTCGTGCAATCAATGTACTATCAACTCATAGTAACAACTCATATCTCTAGGTTTGAAGAATATAAGATATTATCGTCTCATGATCACTCGTGATAAAATCCATGAAGTGATTCAAATGAGCGCGGGTTGAATCCAATACTCAGAACTTATGAGCACTCATGATTGTTGTAGCCTTGTCCAACACCTTAGACCTCTACAACCCATCATGACAGTCTTAATTCATATCTACTTCCAACATATGACCGACTGTGGATGGTTTGAATAACTTAGTCATTCCGGAAGAATAACCCAGTTTATTCGGGAAGTCAAAACATGCAAAATGAAACACAATAATAATTGAATCCAATATGGTATCAACTCTTTGAACATAAATAAAACACCTTTTATTTATCACCATATGATTACACATTATTCATTGTATACTGTTTCAGCTATCAACTTTATTCTTGAATTTAAAACAATAGTTGTCCCATGCTCCAAGCATGTACACTATGTTTTCTTAAACACTAGTCATGCCATACACCAAGTATGCATACTATGTTTGTCTATGATCTTTACTTTGTGAACTAGATCAATTGAACATAACTTCAATGATTCTCTTTTCACACTCCCAAATCCTTACCGCAAATGCAAGAATTCCAAATTCATGCCATTTACTGAAATCTGTTAGATTCTAAACTTATATGGATTGATCCTCTTGTAATGATTATGCACAAAGTCATAAAGACTTGACAACAAACATTACAGAGCATTCCAAAGGAGATCATCTCCTTGGAAACATCCTTCTTGCATTAAGTTTCCTTAATCTTACACAGATTGAATAATTTCTAACTTTGAAACATTTCCAGATTCCATTTTGACTATCACTTCTGAAAAAGAGTTGCCTCCTTATAGATTATGTCAATATGGTCCTTCCAGAATTATCACTGTACTTCCAACCGTCCTTGAGCAAGAAATCTTTTGTAAACCTTAGATTGTTCTCGACAATTGTTTAATCCTTTTAGTCATATCCAGTTCTAAACCTTTTCCCTTCTTAATGCCCCAGGCATTTGGAAAATTTTAGAACGGATGATTATAGCACATGTAATCGATCCTATATCCGAAGCATATGGGACACGATTCATGATGTCTCACATAAAGACTAAACCAGTCTTTTGCTATAACATTTCCATTTCTATTTGCCAAGTTCTCATAATTCAGATTATGAAAAGGGATGCCGTAATCATAATCGAATTTTAGAACGCAAATAATGGACCCATATACAGAATTTCCTTATGTTGAGCCATTCCAACATGAAATTCATATATATCCTTGACTAAATGATTAAAACCTCACGATCTAAGCTTATAGATTTGAGATGAAGTATAATTTCCTCTCCCTTAATTATAGCAAAACAACTTTTCCCAATTGAAACCTTTTGTTTTCTATAATTAACATTGCTAACTTGCAATATTTATCATAATTATCATGCTCCCACTAACATGATGATTATTAGCATAACACTTATGCTCCCACTAGCTTTGACATGTACCCAGAAATCAGCTGGACTTCTAGAAATCAATACTTCATTGACTTTCTTACCAAAGTTCAGATTTCTGATAGTAGATTGTTTTGATAAGACTTTATCAAAATCATACACCTTCCCTTAGATAGCACACTTGTGAGTCTAAACAATTATGAAGAGGTATGCCGTAATCATAATGGTTAGACCTTTTTGCCACTTTTCACAAGTCCAGGTTAGTGTGCCGGTAAACCACACACGCTCCACTAACGACTTTGAGAATGCAAATATCACAATTGCTATCTAGCTAAAATCTACTTAGTGAAAGTGTTTCCTCACCATCATTTTCATGAATCGGAGAGAAACCTTATGACACTTAGATTTAATGGTGTATGTGTTCTTATCCATGTGAATTGTCAAAACCATAGCCACAAGACAAGGATAATGACAAATCCAAACTCATATGGATTAAACTCAATCTTAATTTCTTGCCACCTGGCAGCTCAAGGGCCTGCCATTGCTTCCAAGTAGTTGTGCAACCAATTGAGAACTCTAAGAACTCATATGCAAAGCCAACTTTAACTGGAATGGGCACAGATATGTCAACACGATAGGTTATAAACCTCAAGTCGTGTGCTAAGGAAGACCTTCAGGTTTTATTCTTGATTAGTTCTTGAGACTTTCAAGACCTTTAAGACTCCCACTGTCCTCTTGACCTATAAGACTCCCTTCTCAAACATCCAAGAGATAGTGCGGATTCTAATCAAGAAAAATACTTTACCCAATTGGCCTAAGTTGGTCTTTGTTTTATCCAAAACATCACAACTTACCAATTTCAAATGTACAAGAGTAAAAGTTACTCTTACATTTGACAAGTGTTTTAAACCTTCTTTAAGACATGTCACTCATGTTACAATCTTGGAGTATGACTCTAAGACTTGTATTGGCACGAAGTATGACTCATCTACTTGATTTAACCATTTCAACAATTCAAGATCCCTCTTCTTAGTCATAAGAATGCACTAAGATTTCCTTAGAGAACTAATTGTGATATGGTTTCTTAATCATTAAGATGATCACAAAACTGATACTAAAGTACTCTCCCATATTTTCAGATTTGAGAAACTTTTATCCTTCTGCCTAATTTGATTCTTGTTATTCGCTCTGCCTTACATTGGAACCTTTTTCCAATGTCTCAGAGTTATACTTAAACTTGTAAGTATAATCATATTTACTGAGCTTTAGTAAACTATGACGAATAGTCTTATCAAACTTTTGTGGTCGACTTGACCGGTGCACAAGAATGTGTACTCGATCCCTTAGTCCTTTACTTGACTCACACATCCATGTGAGCAAGTAATTAGTCTTAATTTCCCAATACTTGAAGGTTCTCATTCATCATGCTATACAACTTGCATGATTCCAAGTTCCGGTCCAATTGAAACTTGGGTGATGAGAATCTTTCCTTATTTGGTAAATCTAGACATTACCACAAATGAAAGAATCAATTTCATATTTCCACTCTTGCTATTAATGGAATCATATAAGCAACAATTTTTCCTCAAATGCCATTGTAAGGATATTTTAAAATAAATAAAATCAAAAATTTTCCTTTTATTTTAAAACTTTGCGGAAAAACTTGTCCTTATACTTACAAGTAAGGGCTAGGCTGTTTAATTATGCAACGAGGAAAGGCCATATCCTATTCCTTAAGACATCTTAAGAATCATGAACTCAGCTATACCACACACGATCTCAAACTGGGAGCAGTAGTATTTGCTCTGAAGATCTGGAGACACTACCTTTATGGTACGAATTGCACAATCTTCATGGATCATAAGAGTCTCCAGCACATCTTCGATCAAAAGGAACTCAACATGAGGCAACGCCGATGGGTGGAACTACTAAATGATTACGAATGCGAGATTTGCTATCGTCTAGGCAATGCCAATTTAGTAGTAGATGCCCTTAGTCGAAAAGAGTGATTGGGCCGCCGATTAAATTCATTAACCATGACCATCCATGCACACCAGTCCATGAAAATCAAGGAGGCATAGTTGGAAGCTTTGAATCCGAAGAACATCGCAGGTGAAGCCTTACGAGGAATGGATAAGAACCTTGAGGAAAAGGATGACGAAGCTCGTTACCTCAGGGATCGAATCTGGACACCGAGATTCATTGGGTACAGAGACGTTGTCATGAACGAAGCCCACAAGACCAGATACTCCGTTCATCCCGGTTCATACAAGATGTACCTAGAACTCAAGAAACTTTATTGGTGGCAAAACATGAAGGCGGAAACCACTACCTATGCGGGCAAGTGTCTGACCGGCACCAAGGTCAAGGTAGAATACTAGAAGCCCTTGGTTTACTACAATAACCATATATATCTGAGTGGAAGTGGGAGCAGATAACCATGGATTTCATAACCAAGTTGCCCAAGACAACGGGTAGTCTTGACACCATTTAGGTAATCATTGGCAGATTGGCCAAATCCACGCATTTCCTGCCAATAAAAGAAGCCGACAAGATGGGGAAGCTAACTAGTATGTACATTAAAGAGATCGAACGATTTCATGGTGTGCTTATATCCATTATCTATGACAGAGATAGTAGTTTTACTGCACGGTTTTGGCAATCACCATAGAAGTTCTTTGGAACCAAACTCGAAATGAGTACAACACACCATCCCTAGACCGATGGGCAAAGCGAGAGGACAATACATACGCTGGAAGACATATTGAGACCTTGTGTGATAGACTTTGGTAAAGCTTGGGATAACCATTTAGTACTCATCGAATTCTCATACAACAACAACTATCACACTAGCATCAAATTCGCGCCATTTGAAGCCCTCTATGGCTGCAAGTGCAGATCACCTATGTGATGGGCTGAAGTGGGTGACACGCAACTAGAAAAGAGACAAGTTCATGAAAATACTCTCACCGGCCCCAAGATCGTACAAAAAAAACAGAGAAGATCGTCCAAATTCGGGAACGACTAAAAGCATCTAGGGCCCGACAAAAGTGTTATGCGGATAAACGACGAAAGCACTTGGAGTTCCAGGTTGTTGACCGCGTCCTGTTAAAGGTCTCACCCTGGAAGGGAAGGATACGTTTTGGAAAATGTGGAAAACTAAATCCAAGGTACATCGGACCATTCGATATTCTTGCTAGAAGTGTCTGTCTGACGAGACTCTTGTAATCCCTCTCGATGAAATCGACATAAACGAGAGTCTACACTTTGTAGAAGAACCTATGGAAATCATGGACATGGAAATCAAGAGAATGAAACAAAGCCATATATCAATAGTGAAGGTCTACTGGAACGCCAAGTGAGGACCTGAACTCACTTGGGAACGAGAGGATCAGATGAAACAAAATACCAACATCTCTTCCCTAGTTCATGAGTGCCTACTTTAGAAATAATTTCGGGACAAAATTCCCTCTAACAGGGGGATAATGTAACAACCGGTTATTTCGGGTCAAAGAAAGTCAAACAAAAGTCAAATAGTTAAAATTAAATCATGAAAATTCATATTACTTTTGAGGTTTTTGGTTTTGGGAATCAAATCCCATGTCTATACCGAAATCACTTCTTAGCCGAAATCAATGTAGACCGAAATCTCTTTTGGCCGAGATCAACATGCGAAACCGAGAACCACTTGGACCGAAAACACTTTAGACCGAAGAACTTGATTTCGGTTGGAGCCTTAGACCGAAATCCATGGTTTTAACCGGTGGCACACTACCCAATGCGATAAAATACACATTCCAATGCAAATGTCAAATCACTTATATACATATATATATATATATATATATATATATATATATATATATATATATATATATATATATATATATTCAACCAAAATCATTCGTCCCATTCCTCATTTTCACTTCAAAGTTCCTTCACATTTGCTCTCAAAACTCATACGAACACCTTTAGATATTCATACAATCATCAAATCTTCATTAGTTTTTAAAGAACACCTTCAAGCTTTTCCTAGAAAGCTATTTTACATAGTTGATTCCTATGAGACCTTTGTATATTTTCCTAAATAATCTAGTGTTTTTATAAACACTTTCATATCAGTACAACTAATTTATACACGTTAACGTATGATAAAAACTCATAGGACACGGACACTTTCAAGTGTTTTAACTTGAAGATTATCACCATCATTTCGTTATCCAGCCAAGAACACACTCGATGTGAGTTCATAACCCTACAATTTTAATGATTTTCCATGGTTTTTTTTTTTTTTTGGGGGGGGGGGGGGGTGGGAATACAAGTAAAACACAGGTTAAGCAAAATGGTATAATTATATAAAAATAAATATATAATTATTTCAAATCATTTTATTATCTTGGTAAAATGATAATAGCATACAAAGGATTCACTATTTCATCGAAACATTTATATAAACTATAATAGGTATAGTTTATGGAGCATACACCCTATTTTACCCTATTGGGGAAACAAAATAATTATTTAAAAGAATAATTATTTTCGCACTATATAAACACTATGACAGAGTAATACATATAACTACAAGAAAAGGGATTTCGTTACACTGTACGTAAATCGGTTAATGCAAGGTTGCGAGACACCATCTTCACGTACTTTCCAGAGTATATGCTAAAGTCCTGTACTATAACCAGAGTCTCTTATAAGGAGAGCGTGACACTTGTATATATATCTATATGAGATTGACAATCCCGCACCTAAATTGTTAGCTATAGTTAGACCGGCAGGTGTGGGGTGACAAATGCCGTACCATTCCGACGCCTGAAGAACATCGTACATGCCACTAGTTGCTAGTATGATTACAATAACTCACATGGGTATTAACTAATACATTTGGTTTACGGGGCTAACTTACATACAACCATTTTTATTAAATAATAAAACTACACTACACTATTTTACAGTACAACTGGTAGTTCCAGATACATACATTCAAAGGGTTTTACACAGATACAACTACATTATACTATATTTCAGTATAATATAACTTACATTTCGGGAAACATATATTCAAATAGTTTTTTAATTATTAAAAATACTTCCAAGTGCAACAATTTTCATTCATTTTAAGTATTAAGGTATCTAAGACTACAATTCATTTTACAAAAAATATTGGATTTTCTGGCATCACACTCATTCATATTACAAGGAAAATGGCAGATTTCTCTTTCAAATGCTTATGAACTCACCAACATAATTGTTGACATTTCTTTTCAGTACTACTTGTATTCCCAGGGAATCACTAAGACAGGTAACAACAAGCTTTTGAAGATGAGATGCTAAAACGTCTGTCAAGTCTTATATCATCATATTGTAATTGATTTTTGGAACATGTAACATTTACAAACCATGTTAATTTATCAATTATATTTATGATGGTTGTGTTTGCTTTTATCTCTATTATTCAATTGTTATGATACTATACATGACTTCATCTGTCCCTAGACGTTTCCGTCATTTTACCGGTTTGGGGGTGCGACAAAAGTTGATGATGGGATATTCCTGGGATATTCTCACAATTCGGTGGCATATAGGGTGTTTGACAAGCGAACCAAGAAAATCGAACAAACCTTTAATCTTACTTTTGATGATTTCTCTGTTAAAAGAGTTGAAAGGAGCTTTGAACAACAGCCAATTATTAATGAATAGAATGATGAATCTCAAAGGTTGAATTCTTTGGATATTGATTACAATTTGATATTTGGTATTCTTGATAGGGCTATTGGTGCAGAAATTGATGCTGATGAGAATCAAGTTCCTGAATCTTTGAAACCATTTTGATGATTCGACTGTCATACATGATGTGGTTGATTTAACATCTTCCATGAATTCTTCAATTAACAACGAAAGTCTTCCAATTTTACCTGATGATCAAGTGTTGGGGGAACACTTAAGTTTGACTAATCATGTCGAGGGGGAGCATACTTTTGAGGGGGAGTATAATAAAATGAGTGTCGACGTCGAGGGGGAGCATCGACATATCGATCTAATTGTTGAGGGGGAGAAAAATGGATCATTATCAAATTCTTTGAATATTCAAACTGATGTATTTCTTGATGTGAATGATAATATATCCAATGCAGGTGACGGTTCTGAAACATAAGAAATGTTAAAAGATGCACCATTAGATTTAGATCTTGCATATCTACTGATGGATATATGGACACGAAGTCATCCACAAGAACAAATTCTTAGTGATCCTCAAGTTGGGTTATTGAGTAGAGCTCAATTACGTATGAAGAATGAGGTACTCAATGTTTATCAAGAATTTTGTATGTTTAATGTGTTTATTTCTAATATGGAACTAAAGTCAGTAAAGGATGCTATGGATGATCTAGATTGGATTGTATCCATGTAATCTAAATTGGCTGAATGTGAACGAAATAAAGTATGGAGACTTATTCCAAAACCAAAAGATGTATCATTCATAGGCTTAAAGTGGATCTTTAAAAATAAAACCGATAATAAAGGGAACATAGTACGAAATAAGGCTAGGCTAGTTGTAAAAGGATATTCGCAACAAGAAGGCATTAGTTATGAAAAAACCTTTTCCCCTGTCGCAAGACTCGAGGCTGTTCGAACATTTTTAGCCTATGTAGCACACAAGGACTTCGATGTATATCAACTGCATGTGAAGTGTGCTTTTCTCAATTGAGTTATGGAAGAAACGGTGTATGTTGAGCAACCACCAGGTTTTGTAAATTCTCAATACCCTGATCATTGTTATGTTTTGGATAAGGCTGTTTATGGACTTAAACAAGCACCATGAGTCTGGTATGCCACTCTTACTAATTTTTTGTAATCATCAAAGTTTAAAAAAGGATCTGTTGACCCCACTCTCTTTCAAAAGAAAGTTGGGAATCATCTCATGCTTGTTCAAATTTATGTTGATGATTATTTTTTGGCTCTACTGATCCTAACTTGTCAAACGGGCTTAAAAATATGACGAAGAGTCAGTTTGAGATGAGTGTGATGGGGAAGATCAATAATTTTCTAGGATTGAATATGTCACACCCCAAAACCGAGAACGGCGGAAATGTTCTGGGGCGGAGGACGTCATGTATAATATCAACAACAATTTAAAGTAGTAAACAAGCAACAACATCATCCATTGCATTAATAAAATAATTATTATACAATTGTATTCTGTCAAATTTTGATAAACACCAAAGCATAAATCAAAATGAAAGATAAGTCTTGAACAAGCTCCATCTTCCTTTCTCCTTGCATCGGTACCTGTCTATGATGACCTGAGGATACAAGTAATTTTGAAAGCGAGTATCAGCTTTGAAGCTGGTGAGATCATAAGTATTTAGTGTCTTAATTTGTATGTAAGAATTTGTAAGTCTATGTTTTGTAAGAATTTGAAAGTGTATATGAATTGTAAGTGTTTGAAAAACCCTAGAATCCCTATGATTCCTTCTAGTATATAAAGGTGTCTTCTACCAAGACCTAACTGTTCTGTGTGTGTGTCTCTTGTAAGAGTATGTATCTTTCCAAAGCATAACTATCATTATCCAAAAATATGGTTTGTACATTTATGCTTAAGTGAGGTTATCACTAAAAATATGCAATGGAAAAATTAACGTAGTACTAAAACGTAGCTCTAAAAGGACTACTACCGTACTAACTACCTTGAACCGGATTTTAGGCTAAGGCATTCTGTGATAAATTGCACCATACTATCGACTGATAACAACGACATACGAATGGTCGTAATAACGGAATGATGTTTGGCACCCGCAGACCTGCAGTTCCCACTGTAGCTAGCAGCAATGTGTAGGATAGTCAATCCAGTATAGATCTATACACAAACTCATACTATAGACTGGTTACAACGACAACGTATAGTCGAAAATAAGGTATGACGTTTGGCACCCGCAGACCTGCAGGTCCCACTATAGCTAGCAGCAAGGTGTAGGATAGTTAATCCATTATAGATCTATACGTAAACTCAACGCTCTCCCTCCAAGAGAATTCTGGCTACAACTCGGGCCATGACATTTAAGGCATGCTCCGATACAGTGGATCACAATTGTTAACGTATTCTCGTATAAGTAATGTAATGAACTGTTCTAGCTGTAATGTACGTGCTCTCTACCTAGCAAGTATAGTAATGTAAACGTTCTAGTATAGTTGTATATGTTCTCGTCCTAGTATAGATGTATATGTAATGTACAATAATGTTCTAGAAAGTATTGATTCATGAATGAACTGACTCATTGTATGATATCGCGTTCTAGTAATGGTTCTAGTATCTTCCTGAACTACCCATATGGTAGCTTACTAGTAATCTAAGTGGTACGTATGGACATGGATGTATACCCTTGCTACCCAAGGGCATAGGATGAACTGGAAGGACCTTTTATGACTTTATATGTACACATGATATATAACTAATATTTAAACAACCTTCGGACGGGTATCCGATATCCCACCAGACCACATCTCAAGGCGCGAAAAGGAAATAGGGTGGATAGCCTTCCTAAGTCTTTTAAACATTTCTTATATAACTATACATATAGAGGCATGCAATTTATAATATAAAAGCATAAATAAGTTTGGTAAAACATTTGAAACATAAATATTAGTTTAAGGAAAGATCGACTTGATGTCAATCTATAAAACAATTTGAAGGCATAAGTTTGATAAAACAATATAAGTATAAGGAACATTTGTTTGAAACACAGTTGTAAATAAGTTTGAAATATGATAAACAGAGTAAGAGGTACAGTTTAGTAAGGAGTTTAAAACATATAAAATGTTTTTAAAAATCATTTGAAGGAAACTGTTTGGTAAAACGGCTAATGAGTAGCCAAATCTTTTGAATGTTGTATATTAATCACATGTGATTGATGTAATATGTAATATAATCCTACTTACTAATCACATGTGATTGACATAATAAGTAGCATGATTCTACTTGTATCCCCCCCCCCCCCCATAAAACATTTAAAATAGTTTAAAACATTAGTTAAGGGGTATGAACTCACTTGAAAGTTTGAAGATAGCGAGATGGAAAACCGGGCAGAGTTTTGACTCGGGAAACGGATTTTTCTCGGGATTCTCGAGAATCTCGGGAGTAAAATCGACCCTCGGGACTTGAGCAAAAAGACCAGAGCTTCGGGTTTGAACGGGCACGGAAATCGAGGCAAGATCGTGAGAGAAAGAGAGAGAATGAGCAAAATTTTCGGAAAGCCTCACATCCCTTTGATAGGGGTGATGAACCGCCTCGGTACGCTCGGCGTACGAGGGTACGCAGCGCGTACTGGGGCGTCATCGCTTACATACTTCGGATGGGAGGGCGGGTCGGATGGGACGGCGGGTCGGATGGGACGGGTCGGTAGATTCACATAGGGCGACGTGGACGATCTGAGGCCCTTGATTTGAGTACACGGGGCGTACGAGGGTACGCAGGGCGTACTCCGGTCCTATCTGCTCACTCTCCCTTCGGATACTACCAAGAATTTACATTTAAATTTATATTTATTTTAAATAAACTTCTAAAATTCATATCTCCTTCATACGAACTCCGTTTTCGACGTTCTTTATATCTACGCGTAGGTGAGACTAAGATCTACAACTTTCGTGTAGATTCCGTTGGCAAATTATGAAATTATTTTTACTATTTATTTATTAAAATGACGTGATTAAGGAATTTCTTCAAAAATTCATAACTTCTTTATCTGACGTCCGTTTTCGCCAGACTTTTTACCGCTGAAATACCATTGACGAGACCTTCGATTCTCGTTTAGGTCATTCCGGCCAAAAGTCGCTCGATCTCCGATTCGAGTTTTTAGCTGTCTATTGCTAAGCTGAACTTGGAAAAATCATAACTTTCTCATACGAAGTCAGATTTGGACGCTCTTTTTATGTACGTTTACGGTTTAATGTTATCTATAACTTTCATTTAGATACTTAAGGCTAAAAACTATTGTATTGAAACTGCGCGTTTTTCGTTTAATCGGTGTTGCCGATTTTGCCGAGAATCTTCGGTTGGTCATAACTTCTTCGTTATAACTCGGATTTTAGGGTTCTTTATATGTACGAAAACCTTGATACGATTCCTACTACTTTATTTAACCAAAATAAGATTTTAGGAAACTTATATTTTGACCTAAATTTGATTGGTTTTACATTACATTGTCTCGAAATATCGGGTTGTCACATCATCCCCCCGTTAGAAGGAATTTCGTCCCGAAATTAGAATTTAAGCAAGGAAGTATGCACGAATGATCGAGTCGTGAGGAGGAAACTTCCTAATCGATTGGTTCTAGCGCATCTAAGTGATAACGGGTTCTCGGTTGGCGTTCCAACGAACCTTCACTAACTGGCGATGGCGTTCCTTTGTCCGCTTGACCTCTCGGTCGCGGGTCACTACGGTTCTAATACGAAGGCGAGGATCTCGACGAGTGGACTTGCAAGAGTCCTAACGGAAAGGTATGGTTTCACGATCGAGATGCGAAGAGTAGAAAGTACGTTACTAAGTTCGCGGAGTAGGTCTAGTTTGTGTGAGGCACAGGACCGATTCTGATAAGAATCTCGGAGGTCCTGTCTAACTTGGATTTAGCTTTCCACGCTTTACGAAACGTATTAAGCCATTCCCAGAGTGAGTTATCCTAAAGAACTTGGTCACTCACTTGGAATCTCAAAGGTTCCTTTTCTTGCATAACTTCCCAGTCAAAGGCCACCCCGTGCTGGGTCAAAGTCGTACGAGTTTCTGTAGCTTGTGAGGAGTTCTGAATGAACTAAGGCGGTAGGTCGGTAAGACCTAGAATCTGGTGAAAAACAGTCGGCGTCTCTGGTGTTGATAAATGCTCAACGGTTTTGACAAATTGAAAGAGTACTCATAATTTCTCATGTTACTAACAGTGTGTCCTAGAAATTTGACTCTTCAATATCAAAACTCGCGCCTGGAGAACTTTGATAAAAGTTCCTCTGTAGGAATGTTACCATGGGCTTTCTTCTTACTACGAGGGTATATAAGTAAGTCATTACATGCAGAAATGATGACTGATCCGAGTAAGAAAGACGTAACTCTATTTATTTAGCTCATGAAAACTATGGGCGTATTGGTCCTATCCGAAAGGTATCACTACGAACTCGATGTGTCCGCATCGAGTTCAGGAGATAGTCTTCTGGACATCCTCCCCTAACACTCGAACTGGTGATATTTGGATTCCAGATCCATTCCTGGAAGTAGTTTCTTTCCTTGCGTTTGCTCAACCATTTTGTCTATGCGAGGCAGAGATAACGATTTCTATGAAAATCTTGACGGAGTCCTCGATATCCGAGGCACATACGTTGCAATCCGTCGATCTCCGTGAGAATATGACTGGGGTTCTCTAGGGTGAGAAGCCTAGTCTTCTAATTCCCTTTCTGTGTAGTTCGTCATGTGGTTTGTACTGTTCTAGCATCTCCGAGGGTGTTTAAACTATAGGGCGATCTGTTTTCGGGAGTCGTACTGGGTTCTAAGTTTGTTCACATGACGATGTGATTACTCGTATACTTAGGCAGTTCTCCGTCCTGAAGTCCATGTTAGAATTTTTATAGGGCTTCACGATCACAATCTCGTGTATATGAGGCGTATATAATTAAGATTGAAAAGGTAGTCGAATAACTGATTCTTCCTTACCCTCACATCCCATCCGGGAAAAGAAGTTAAAGTGGATTCATCAATTCTAAACCTGTAGAACCTTGATTATATATCACTCTTATGCATACATTTCTCAGTGATAGATCAATCGTATAAATCCTTGGATTGAACTTGACGTACTGCACGAGTGGTACTTCGGGGATTTCTTCGGAAAGAAAATAACTAAGTGGTACTCCTGGCATGAGTACTACGGTGTTCTGATATGACGGCTTCGCTGGAAAAACGATGTAGAAGAAAGAGATGTACGCATGAAGCTGTTTTGGCGTCGATCAAATTGAATCTGATTGTATGATAATGTCGGAATCATACAGAAACTTTAAAGACATTAGAATTAAACATAGACGATTACAGACAAAACACAACTGTGCAACCATGGACAGAGTTACAGTACATTAGATTTACCACAAGACTATTGCTGCGAATAAGATATACTACAAAAGACAAGTATACACAGCACGAGAATTCCTATACAGAAAGGATCTCGCAAAAGGTAAGACTCTAGTTGCACTAGTTCTAGATAGTTTATAAGTCTTTTACAACGAAATGCCTAAATTACATTTAACGTGGTTCCGGAGTAGGCTCTCCTGCAGCTGTGATCCTGAGAATTTTCCCATCTGCGCCAGAGTTCTTTGTTATCGGCCAATCTTTCTTGAAGTGCCCTACCGCACCGTATTGGTGGCATGACTGACTAGTACTAGCCTTGGAGACGGGATTGTGGTGTTTAGCCAATGTTATGCGGACACGAGTGCCTTCCTCGTTACTCCACTTTGAAAACTGCTTCTTAAATCGTTCGGTGCTATAACAAATCTTGTGTGCAGGTTTAGTCCCGATGAAAGGGACTTGAGTGATGGGTCGCGCCGGTGCTCCACAGTTACGATCATGGTGCCCTATGTTTAGGCAATTGCAACACTGCATCTCATGGCAAGCCCCATGATGATGGAAACTACACTTATCACACTTCGGGAGTTTTCCCTCGTATGGCCTGCTCGGTACTGGGATGGCAGGGGTTTCCACTTGCTGCTGTTGTATAGCCAGCTTTTGGGCTCTCTTGCGTTCCTTCCGGGCTTGACACTTTCGTTTCTTGTTTTCTGTTTTTCGGCTTTGCGAGCCTTTGACTGTTACTGTTTGACGACTTCCTGGATGGATACCACGATTGGAAACTTCGTTCCCATTAGTTGCATTGACTGTGCTGTTAGCACTACGGTGTGCAAGGACCGCGGTTACGGCAGCCACCACGGCAGCTGTAGCTGTTGTTTGAAAGGTAGCGGCGTCCATAGGAAAAGTGGGGGTTTCGCTGATCGACTGATTGCTTCTGGATGACGACATGATTCTGTAACATGAAAAGTAAGGATTTTGTGAGCGATTCTGGTTGACCCTGATGTACTTAGATTGTTCATGTAAAGAGTACGATGATGTTCTCGAAAGTTTGACCTACATCCCTATGATGCAGTCCTAGTATAGAATGAAAGTATGTTCGCGAAGGTTTGACCTACATCCCTATGATGCAGTCCTAGTAATGAGTAGAGGTAAGTTCGTAGAATGGTCTCAAGACGTTTGTTGTACAAGTTGAGGTATCGTGGGTTGGTGAATAACAAAATCCAACCACTGAAAGAGACTTGGAAATGTCTCCGTATCTAACTTGCTATGGTCCAATGACTTAACTAAAGCAGGTTTCAGATAGACTCCAATGAGAGTACGATAAGAGTACATGAATGAAGGAAATGACACAAAAGTTAGCCGGCTATCAATATCTTGGATATTTACGACGTACATGTTCAGGAAAATGACCTTGTAAAGGTCTTACATCATATCCACAGGAGATAGTTCCTGACAGCATAAAGACCTAGCTAAAGTACTTACGGTACAAGATAATTTCATAGAAAATGTCACATCAGGCATAGACAGAAAAAAATACGATCCCTCCTTATAAGGAAATAAAGTAAAGCGTCTACTACTGGCGACGGTCCTCCCTCTGGTGAACGCTTAGTTCAGCCAATTGACGTTCCACGTCACGTAGGTGTCTTTCGCACACCATCTGGTGTACTCGGAGCCCTATGACTTCGGCTCGTGATTCAGTCAGTGCTTGCAGTAGGGTTTCATGGTTTCTCTCTGATCTCTCGTGAGCATCTTCTAGATGAATGGTGTGGAGGGTATACATTCTAGCATAGGCGACTACTTCTGCAATTTGATGTAGGGCTGTCCTGCCTTGAATCTCATTTCAGGATAGTCTGCGGACCAAGATTGCCAAGACTCTATCTGCTGAGCCCCCATTGTTCAAGTTGCAAAAGCTTCGGTTGCCATCAAATGGCATAGACTGATCTTGTCCTTGGCTCCCTGTTTCCAAGCATTCCACTCACTCGGGGTCGGGCAATGAAAAGCCGGACGAGGTTTAAGAGTTGGAACGGGAATTGCTCGAGGTAGTTTCTCAACTTCTGGTTCGGAGTTAGCATCATACGAAAAGTCTTCATCATGGTGATCATCCAAGGGGATAGGATGATCATTCACTGTTTCTTCTTCAAACCAACCAGCTATGACTTCGTTCGGAAGATACTGGTTGCTGAGGGGATGCAGTCCAACTATGATTTCTAAGCAAGAATTTAGGGTAAGAGGATAATTATTTGACGAACTATCTAGATAATTATTTAGAAAACCTTCATTAGTTACATCGCTATTTGTGAAGTGTATACCAGCTATGTGTAATCTAACCAGGATAGACCTTCGAATAAGTGACCTTAATTCCAAATTCACACAGAATAGGGGCAAGGCAAAATTATCACAGATTCTAAGTCTATAACATCCTAATTACATATAGCCTCAGTGTATCCACTTAGCAACTATCAACTTAATAATGAAGATCCCGTTTTAGTTCTCAAGTATCAAGTACTTATAGTAACACCAAATACTCCTATAGTATTTTAAATTTTTAATGTTATGTTCTATTGTTCTAATTGTGGTAGGGTTGGAAAGATTTTAGCATTGTTGCAACCACACAATTAAACTTAGGCACAAGCTAGTCAACCCTTGGATAATATAGGTGATCAGGCTATATCTTCCCAGTTTTGACCATATGTCTCTAAGCCCACTTGTGTTGCCCAACAATCGTAATTCTTTTGTACTATCCTAGTGACACTGATTTTAGTATGAATGCAGCACGTATACTTACTTAAATATTTTACTATTTAAAGTATAAACTCTTGGTCAGATTATTTTTAATCCCTTATGTATTTATAGTTAGTATATCTTTTATGGGTTGATATACTTAATTCACTATAAACAATGCTCTGATACCAATCTGTCACACCCCAAAACCGAGAATGGCGGAAACGTTCTGGGGCGGAGGACGTCATGTATAATATCAACAACTGATGAGATTAAAACTTAATCTAGAAGATCGATTAGATCTTAAACAGGTAAATAAAGATTAAACAGCAAGAATGCAAAAATAATGAACAACTCAAGAATGAATCAAACGTGTCGAATGATTATAAAATAACCCTCAAAAGAGCTCGATCAACAACATCAACTGTAGAGGGTTAGAAGGTTTACAGGAACGATGAAGAAAATCAAAGCAATCGTAATCTATAAAATCGTTTTCTATCGTTAACCTATTATGCATGCAAGCATATACTTATATAGTAAACCTAACAGGCTCACGGTTGGACAGGCCCAACACCGGAGCACAAAACAATTGGACTAATAGCCGAGCCCAATGACGCAATCCATAAACGAATCTTCAACCCAACAATCTATCCCTTTGCATCAATTGGAGCGAGATCTTCACTTGTTACTTGGGCCAGCAGCAGCGGCAGGTACCTTCTTCTTTACGGTCTGAAACAGACGAGAGATAAGAGCAAGTATCGTCTGTCTGAATCTGATGTACCATTGGATCATGTCGTTGAAGTATTTGACACCGTCTGCTGCATTCTCTTTACACCGACGGATGATCGACATCACATGCTCAAGACAAGCATTGGTATAAAGATGTTTATCCGCTAAAGCAAAGAGACATTTCTGTCCTTCTGCTCTAGTGAACATGACCGAATTACGCCTCGGGTCAATCTTGCCCATCTTCATTTGATTGAGATCACTGGCCGATCCAACAGGAGATATCTTAGGTTTCTTCTTGAAGACTGTGGCTATCTCCTGATCCATCAAGGCTACCTCCATGATGTAACAAACTATCGTCCTTTTGAGATGGTCAATAGTTGGACCATATTCAGCTTCATTCGTCAAAAGGATATTATGGAAAACGATCCAATCATGAGGGTTTAGGTTTGGTAGATCTGCTAAGGATATAAGATGTTCGGTTCTAGCAGACCCTCTAATCACCCTGAACCGAACGTTGATGAATCTTCCTTCGGTATACGGCTTTAAGACTCGAACGTTAACGATCTTCTGAGCGCTCCATGTGTGGTACTGTGTTTGAGCGGCCTTCAGATAGAATTCGATTAACTCCCTATCGACCTCAGGATTAGGATGAGGGACTTCAAAAATGTTGGAGAAGGCGTGGAAGATAAACGCCTTTCGAGTCAGGGGAATATCGAACTGCGAATCGACAGAATTATTGCAGTCGAAGGAGATCACCGGTTTGAGCCATAGGATGCTAGGAGTATCTATGGCCTCCTTTATCATTCTCTCCCGAGTCCAAGCAGGGAAAATAGTCTTCCTGCTCTCAAGGAGATCGTGGGCTTCTTTTTGCTTGCGTTCGGCTTCTTCAGCTTCTCGCGCCACACGAACATTATCGTTTTCCACATTGCGACTGTTTTTGCATTTAAGCAAGTCAGCAATGGTTTCTTTATCATCTTCATCTTCTTCCTCAGCTTGACCAGTCGGAGGAGGTTCGGTTGTGTGAGCAGCTTTTGAGGAAGGAGGTGGTTTCGATCTAGACTTCACTTCTCCCCCTTGTTTCGGATTGCACACGAAACTTGGTAAGCCTTCAATTTTGCTGAGAAGGTCCATGGCAGGAGAAATTTTTTCAGCAAGGGTTCGCCTCACCGAATGATTGAGAATCGGATCGTGTGCTTCCAGGATGTTGGATAGGGCAGAGTGTACATCCGAAACACAAGTTTTGATAACCTCCCGTTCGGATCGAAGAGCTTCAATCTGTTGCTGATAGTTTGAAAGCTGAGTGCTCTTGACCTTGAGGGCGGTGGTTTTGCTTGCCAGAACGTCCATTAACGAGTTTTCGGCAGCGAGATCCTCTTGAAGTTTAGCGAGGCGCTCGTCAATGGAGGCACGAAGGGCCGAGTTGTCGTCGCTGATGGATTGGCGAAGGGTAGCGAACGACTGCAACTCTGTTGAGACGAACGTGGCCAATTGTTGAACGATTGGTTCCAACGTTGTCTTTGTAGCATCAACGCTCTCCTGTAAGGACTTCAACAGGGAAGAGGCTTCAGAGAATAGTTTATCGACTTTTGCGGTCGCAGCCTCACACGCTTTTGTGGAGGCGTCTATGGCGGCAGTGGCTGAAGCGACAAAATCATGCTGAGCCCTGGAGAAGGCATCAACAATCTTCTGAAGAGCGGCTTCAGAGAGAGAGGACTGAGTGTTGGAGGATGAAGCAAGAAGCAAGTCAACCTTCTTGTTTAGCTCCTTTAGATGCTTCTTTGTTACTGGAGCATCGTCCTCGTCGTCGCTTTGAGCCTGAAACGGACTAAAGTAGACCGAATCGTAGGTCATATTTTCCCCTCCAAGGAAAGGATTATCTCCATCAGAGGCATGATCTGGAGATGTTGGGGGTGGTGAAGCTGGGGGTGTGGTAGTATGTGTAGGTTCAGGTTGAGTGTTGGTTGGGGTAGTTTCGGGTGGTGGTTGAGTATGGATAGGTTCGGTTGTATGCTGGGTTTCGGTTGTTGGAGGAGGTTCGGTTATAGGTGGTGTTTCGGTTGCGTCGGTATGAACCCCCGTATCAGATATGTTGGTTGTAACCTTTGCAGTTGTTGTAGTGGTATCTGTGAAAATGGGTGGTGGTATAGGGAAAGAGGTTTTAGGAATGGTGGTAGTGGGGTTTATGGTGGGAATGGAAGTAGGGATTGTTTGAGTAGGTGAGGTAATGGGTGAGACATGAATTTCCATGTCTGGGGTAGGTGATCGGGGTGGGGTGTTGCCTCTTGGAGGGGTTTCGCCTCTTTGAGAGCCGTCCGAACCCGAACTCTCGCCTTTTGAGTCACTCGAAGAGGAAGCGATGACAAGCTTTCGCTTCGGTTGAGTCTTCCTTCTCTTCGGTTGCGGGGACTGTGCAGGTTTGGTTGGTTTCCTCTTCCTGGGAGAAGGACCTTTAGCAGGTTTGGTCACTTGCTTCCCTTTATCCGCCTTTTTGCCCCTATTAACAGGTTTGTCAGCATCATGGATGGACTTGAGCATTTCCTGTGTAAGTACCCTAGGACCAGACGCCTTGAATTCCTTAATGGTCCGGATGATCCTGCTGTCGGATGGAACATCGCCGTACATTGTCTCCGGAATGGAGCCAATGAAAGAAAACTTGGATGCATCAGAGACGATGATCTTCGTGGTATGAAAAGTACTAATCAAAGACATCGATGCACCAGCAACAGTGGGGACATCAAATTTATCCATCGCCCATTTTGTGATGAGAGTCCAGAACCGGGCATACGACACCTCAGAGTGTCGTGAAGAAGAAGAGAGGCTCTGGATGAGTTGTTGCCAGAGAACAAACCCATAGTCAAGATTGACTACGTTGTAGACGCCATACATAATCGACAAGAACAGTCGACTAGAACCATCGGATCCCGAGCTCCGTTCAGATAAGCCCTTGAAGAGGACTGTAAACATGCCGTTCCATTGTGGCGGCAAGCAGGATTTTTTAAACTTCGCGACGGAGGTGAGCGCTCCCGTGTACCCCATATTATAAAACATGTTGTAAAGATGCCCAATCGGAATCGTCTCCGGATTAATTCTTGAAGGATCAGCAGCCAATCCTAGCAGTGTGTCAACTCGTTGTCTAGAAATGGAGGTCTTGTGATCAGAAACCTCGAAGAACACCCTCTCGACTGCTTTATCGTAATGTGCAGTCGCGTACATCTGCGATAGGATCTCCATGGGCACAGACTCAACCCTAGAAAGTGCAGGAGCGATTTGTGAGTACTTCAGGCACTCGATGATCGGAGTCATATAGGAATCGTACGACAGAGGGGTTAGGTCAATCACCAAACACTGTTGAGGGCGAATGGGAAGGATGTGTGATGTGGCATGGACTGAGGATGATTCTGCCATTGTTGAAGGTAGGAAGAAGAAGATGAACAGGAAAGCTTTTGGGAATTTTTGCTCTCTTGGAAATTCAGATGCAGTAAAGAGGTAAATGGGAGTGGAGACTGCCTTTTATAGTGGGTGAAAGGAGAGAGAAAAATCAGTTCAAATCTTCTATGGAAATACGAGAAGGTTACCCGGAATGACAGATGCGTGACAGTTAAGGCATGCGATGATCACGTAGGAGAGAGAGTGTCAGATTCCTAGGAACACGCCGCCCATCAAGCGCCGTTTCAGAACAAACCGTTTCAAATCCACACGCGCCATTAAGTGCCAGAGAGGAACCGCTTGAAATTCGCACACGCGTCCATTATGTCAGTAAAAGAGTGGGCGTTTCAAATTCGCACGCGTCCCTTTTTAACCGCCGTTTGAAATTTAATCCTTTGATCTCCCGCCTGAGTCAGCAACCCTTCATCTTATCTTTGAAATGGCATCTTTTGAATTAATTTCCCACGTGGATGATTTTTTACCACAACTTGATAATTAACCACCAAAGCAATAATACAGCCTGTAATTATTAGAACCAGAATTTTGGAAAATCAAAGATTTTCGTGCTAAGAGTATAAAAAGAAAAGAAATAAAGCAACTCTTTTTAGGAATAAATGTGATGTCAATAATGACACGAAACAAATGATCCCGGGCACGAATCTCTTCCTTCAAGATCAAGAGAGACCTTAAAGTGTTTATGTGGTTTCCCGTTGAATGACGATCAAACACTTATTAATAAATGTTGAAAGGCTTCTTTTAATTTGGCTACTTACGGGTAGGTTTCGCTTTGATGCAACAATTCTAATCTTGAAATAAGAAAGAAAGTGATCAAAGTACTTGTGAGACCGGTGTAGTCTGTTGAACAAGTAGGTAGGAATTAATTTTAAATTGGCTTGGAAAATAGAAAATCTCAAAAAAATTAAAAACTGGATCCCAAGGGAAGAAATGTTATGGTGTTTAACAATTTCATAGGAATCACACAAAAATAAAAATGTGAGATTTCAGTAAGATACATCCGTCAACTCTTTGGTGAAAACTTGAGCAAATTTATTGTTCACCGTCAATTCAGATTTGGTGTTGAATTTTGGGTTTCACTCAGCTCGTAGTGGCACGAAACTGAGATCATAAACATAGTTGTTGTGTAACCATAAACCTGAGTGGTAATTTCTGAGAGTCTCAAGGGTTACGTTGATGAAACGAATGTAATGGAGAAATGTAATGGAGATGGTGTAAGAAATTAAAGTAGCTCTGCTGCGAAAATAAGGACCAAGCAGAAAACTCTTATCTCATGTGAGAAGAGAGTGAGGTAGCTCATGATTAGAATAAATGGGATAGCCTAATTGGGAAGACAAGGTTTGTTTATACCAAGTCATTAAGGCTATTATTCAGAATCTTATGAGGCTTGGGACACATAAAGCAGCATGCTTCTAGGGACACTTAAGTAATCTATCAATTATATCTCCATAAACGAACGAACACACAAACAAAATTAAAAGAGAAAAATATTTTTTGAGTTTTTGATATATATTAAAAAAAAATAAAAGAAAATAAAAAAATTATAATAAAAAAATAAGCAAAAAAAACCGAACCCGAACGTTCGGTTGAGAAAAATTTTGAAAAACCGAACCCGAGCATTCAGTTGGTTTCGGTTGAAGAAAATTTTGGAAAACCGAACCCGAGCGTTCGGTTGGTTTCGGTTGAAGAAAATTTTGGAAAACCGAACCCGAGCGTTCGGTTGGTTTCGGTTTAAGAAAATTTTGGAAAACCGAACCCGAGTGTTCGGTTGGTTTCGGTTAAAGAAAATTTTGGAAAACCGAACCCGAACCTTCGGTAGGTTTCGGTTTTGGAAAATTTTGAGAAACTGAACCCGAACCTTCTGTAGGTTTCTGTTTTGGAAAATTTTGAGAAACCGAACCCGAACCTTCTGTAGGTTTCGGTTTTGGAAAATTTTGAGAAACCGAACCCGAACCATCGGTAGGTTTCGGTTTTGGAAAATTTTCGAAAACCAAGGAATTTAGGTTTGCAATAAGAAAATACTTTTGACAATAAGAGAAACAACTTTGTACAAGAAATTTACAACCAAGAAATCTACCTTTGTGGTGATGAGCGAGTCAGATTATTTAACCGAACCTGAACGTTCGGTCAATTTCGCTTCTTACATTTGAGGTTGAGAGGTAGTTTGAGGTACTGACTCTGATTCCATCATACCTAGCCCTTGTAAAATTCTGTTGAATGATGCTTCAGGAAGAGCTTTGGTAAAGACGTCAGCCAGTTGATCAGTGGTTCGAACAAAGTGTACTTCAACGTTTCCATCTTCCACATGATCTTTGATGAAGTGATACCTCAGTGCTATGTGTTTGGTTTTAGAGTGTTGCACTGGGTTATGACAGATCCTAATTGCACTTTCAGAGTCACAATATAGTTGGATCTTCTTCATATTGAGTCCATAGTCTCGAAGTTGACTCTGGATCCAAATCACATGGGAGGTGCAGGATGCAGCGGCTATGTATTCAGCTTCGTCAGTAGACAACGACACGCACGTTTGTTTCTTTGATTGCCAGCTAACCAACTTCCCGTCAAGGAATTGACAGCCGCCAGTGGTGCTTTTTCTGTCGAGTCCACATCCTCCAAGGTCTGCATCTGAGTAGGCTTGAACGAAGAAGCCTGAGTTGGAAGGATACCATAGACCTAAGGAGGCAGTTCGCTTGAGATATCGTAAAATGTTCTTCACTGCAAGCATGTGAGGTTCGCGTGGGTTTGCCTGAAATCTAGCACAGTAACACACATAAAACATGATGTCAGGCCTGCTAGCAGTAAGATACATTAGTGAGCCTATCATTTGACGATAGAGCGTGATATCAACAGCCGGTTTGTCTAGGGATGGAGTTAGCTTGGTGCGGAATGCCATTGGGACTTTGACTTTGGAATCTCCCATCATACCAAACTTTGCTAGGAGAGTCTTCGTGTAAGCTTCCTGATTGATAAAGATGCCTTCGGGTCCCTGTCTAATATTTAAACCAAGGAAAAAGTTAATAGGACGCATTGAGCTCATTTCAAATTTAGTCTCCATCAGCTTTCTGAATTCAGCTGTTAGGCTGGGATTCGTTGAGCCAAAGATGATATCATCAACGTAAATTTGAACGATCATAAGGTGGTTACCTTCCTTTTTGCGAAAGAAGGTTGGGTCAACCGAACCTTGTTTGAATTTGGACATCTTTAAGAATTTAGTTAGCGTTTCATACCAGGCTCTCGGAGCTTGTTTGAGTCCATACACAGCTTTATCCAGAATGTAGCAATGATTTGGATATTTTTCGTTCATGAACCCAGGAGGTTGCTCCACATACACTGTTTCTTCGAGTTCTCCATTAAGAAAGGCACACTTGACGTCCATTTGGAAAACTTCAAAGTTTTTGTGGGCAGCATAAGCAAGAAATATTCTTACGGATTCCAGCCTAGCTACAGGAGCGAAAGTCTCTTCATAATCAATCCCTTCCTCCTGACAATATCCTTTAACAACCAGACGAGCTTTGTTCCTTATAACGTTCCCTTCCTAGTCCATTTTATTCCTAAAGACCCATTTGAGACCAACAACCGAGGCATCTGGAGGAGTTGGAATAAGGCGTCAGACTTTGTTCCTTTCAAATTCGTTCAGTTCGTCTTGCATCGCTTGAACCCAATCAGAGTGATCGAGAGCAGTGTTAATTGTCTTCGGTTCAACTTTTGATACGAATGAGTTAAACATGCAAAACTCAACTTTGGAAAATAAGGATGTCTGTTTTGCCTTTAGTTGTGATCGGGTCAGGACCTTTTCAGAGACATCACCAACCACTTGAGAGATAAGATGATCTCTGGTCCATTTGGTAAGAGGAGGGTAGTTTGGATCAAAGG
This sequence comes from Lactuca sativa, assembly GCF_002870075.4. NCBI lineage: Eukaryota > Viridiplantae > Streptophyta > Magnoliopsida > Asterales > Asteraceae > Lactuca > Lactuca sativa. The sequence goes on along the minus strand of NC_056623.2, from coordinate 212,732,308 downwards.
TTGGGTCCAGTTCAGCATTGATCATTTCTTCTGGCTCGGATTGGCTTTCATAGTCGAATGACATATCTGCTTGCTCCCCCTCGATAGATGAGCTTTCTGGAATGCTTTGAGAAACTTGAGGTTCAGAGATTTCTTGTGGTGCTAGGCTTTCAGGCTTTGAAGCACCTTCGGATGGTGAAGCACCTTCGGTTTGAGAAGTACTTTCGGGAGCAGTTGGAGAGCTTGGCTCCCCCTCAACATGTGAGGTAGGCTGAGTTGATGACGGTTGATCCTCCCCCTCGACTGAAGCATCGTTTGATGGAGATTCGTCAGAATTCGATCCCCCTTCATTCATTCTCCTGGCAGCTTCTTTGACAATTTGCTTCATGTGGTCTACCTTGTTGTCTGCTGCACCTGCTTCTGAGAGAGTAGCTTTCTCTGGTTCGTCAAATAGCTCCATAAACTTCTCGAATAGATTAGCGATCGAGATAGTGACTTGGCCAGTTTGAGGAAAGATTTCCCCAGCTGTGTCTTCTTTGGCCTGTAGCTTTTTGACATAGCTATCGTCGAAAGTCACGTAATAAGTCTCTTCGATTTTTCTCGAACACTTGTTTAGAACTCTGTATGCTTTGGAAGTGAGAGTGTAGCCCAGAAAGATTCCCTCGTCGGCTTTGACATCGAACTTGTTGCAGTGTTCTTTAGAGTTAAAGATGAAACACCGTGAGCCGAACACGTGGAAAAATTTCACATTGGGCTTCCTGTTGTTGAGAATCTCATAGGGTGTGAGCGTGAATCGCTTGTTGAGATATGACCTGTTCTGTGTAAAACAAGCAGCAGAAATAGCATCAGCCCAAAAATAAAGAGGTAAGGAAGCGAAACTTAGCATTGTTCGGGCAGCTTAACACAAAGATCGGTTTCGTCTTTCGACAATTCCGTTCTGTTGAGGTGTGTAGGGAGCTGAGAAGTTGTGACTTATTCCCTTTTCTGCCAGAAAATCTTCAAATTCTCTGTTTTTGAATTCCAGACCATTGTCGCTTCTGATGTTGCGAACGACCTTCTTGAGTTGTACTTCAATTTGCTTGATGAACACTTTCAGCTTATGAGTCGCTTCATATTTGAGCTTTAGAAAGAACACCCATGTAAACCGCGAAAAGTCATCCACAATAACAAGAATATACTTGCTACCGCCGATGCTTTCGATAGATGATGGACCACACAAATCAATATGAAGTAATTCGACTGGTTCAACAACTTTAGTGTTAATTATAGATGGATGACTTTGACGACTCTGCTTCCCCATTTCGCATGCAGCACATAAATGATCTCTATCGAACTTGAGCAATGGAAGACCTCGAACATGACCTCCAGTGACAAGTTTGTTGATATCTTTAAAGTTGAGATGAGAGAGTCTTCGGTGCCACAACCAGCTTTCGTCAGATTGTGCTTTTGATAACAGGCATATAGTTGGGTTTCCTTTGATGGGTTTGAGGTTTAGAGGAAACATTTCACCCTTACACTCTGATTTGAGAATTACTTTCTTCGTCTTCTTCTCAATGATTTCAGAACCTTCATCGTCGAATGAGACTTTGAGACCTGTACCTCCAACAGGCTTTGATACACTGATGAGGTTGTGTTGTAGTCCTTCCACGTATGCCACCTTCCTTATAGTAAAGTCACCATTAGTAATCATTATGTATCCCTTTATGGTGCCGAAGGAGTTGTTTCCAAACATGACGTTGCCACCATTTGTAAGAGACCTGTATTCCCTGAGCTCTTCTTTCCTCCCTGTCATGTGACGCGAGCAGCCACTATCGATGTACCATTCTTCGTCAAACTGCTCGTCACTTATAGCCTGCAAAAATTAAGCAGATTTAGGAACCCAAAGTTTCTTGGGTCCTCGTGAGCCTTTCACAGGTACAGGAATAGTAATATAGATGTCAACAAGATATGTTCATTTTATTAGTGTTGTTTCATCTTTCTTTTTGATGGTAAAAACTTTGATTTTATTAGGATTAGGTGTGTTCGGTTTAGACTCTAGTTTGGATGCAGAAACCTTCTGTTTGCCTTTTTGTTCAATTGACGAATGAGATTTTTGAGAATGAACTGAGTGAACTTTAGAGCGAGATGGAGATGAATTGGAAGAATTAGAAGAATTAGATGAGTGAGAAGGAGAGGGCTTTGATTGAGATGACTTCTTGGCTGGAGACTCTAGGTGACCCTTTTGCTTTTTATCATTGGTGGGACTGACCTTAGAGTTTTGATCTCTTTTGATTTCGGAACCGAACCTTTGCTTTCGGTTGGAGCCGTTCTCTGAACCGAACCTTTGCTTTCGGTTGGAGTCATCCTCAGAACCGAACCTTTGCTTTCGCTTGGTATTCTTTTCCGAACCGAACCTTGGCTTTCGGTTGTTATGGCTCTCGTGCTTTTTAACAGGATTGTTCTCAAACTTTAGATTCTTGTCTTGATGTGAGAAATATGCATTCTGGGATTGCCAGAATTGTTTCCTTTCAGAGAGATTCTTCCTGTATCTCTGGTTCCTTTGACGTTTCTGATTCCTCATCTGCTTCGGTTGATGATGGATATTAGCTTTCATTTTCGGTTTCTCTTTGGCTGGTTCACTTTGAACTGTGGGAGTTTCACTTTGAACTGAGGAACTAGAGGGAACGTCTTCTTTTGCCGAACTTCCATTTTCTTGAGGAATGTTTTTCGTATCACTGGTACTTGGCACATCGAAATTATCTGCCATGTTCAAGGGTTCTGGTATGTATCTACCTTTACTTATCCATGAGGTCCTTTCTGATAAGCCTACCTTTTCATCTGAATTATCGATTGGAGCTGACCAGAAGAACTCATCGCAGCCATCAGCATTGTCTTCGTTAACAATCGCTGTGAGTTCAGCAGTCTGATGTTCGGGTACTCCTGTGACCTTGTACACTTGATTTGGAGTGGTCCTAACCTTTTGATATACAACTGATTTCTCTGCTAAGATTGGGGACTTTTGTTGGGACAATTGAGCGAACTCCACTGAATTTTCTGAAATTAGATTCTTGTGGTTTTCAGGTTCGCTTTTCACAAATTCTGAGCAGTCAACCGTGTCCTCTACAGAAATTTCACTCATATTGTCATCCTCATTAAGCTCAGATGCATTTTCAACATCAATTTTGTTTTCTGAGCTCAAGTTGGCGTTTAAAGAGTCAAATTTTTGTATGGTTTCGGTTCTCAGTTTAAGTCTATCATTTTCACCCAAAAGGTTTTTAAGCATGTCCTTATGGTCCTTGGATTTAATGAAAGATTCTATTTTGTCCAGTCCATACATATAGGTCGTATTGACGTCATCAGATGATATCAGACTCTCACAATTGTAAGCTTCAGCATCAATTTCATCCTCCTTAAACTCAAGGAAGGGCAAAATCATGCAATGAATCTTTTGTCCTATTTCACAGTCCAAGTGAAGCTGAGTAATATTAGTGTAAAGACGTTTTGCAATCAAACAAAAAACATTTCGCTGTTTTAACATCTTTAAATTGTCTCTTTGTAAATAAATGTTTTCATCTTTTATTTTAACTAATTCTGACTCCTTCAACTCGATCCACATGCGTCGTTCCTCACTCTTCGAAGACACCCTGCTTAATTGATCAGTTAGGTTAGAATTGGTGACTCGAGTTTGAGTTAAACTACCATCTAGATGAGAGATTCGTGTATTAACACTTTTTAGTTCTTTTTCATATGAGCTTTGTGGTACTTTAAATGAAACGAAAACCGATTGTACCTTCTTGATCAGTTCATCGAGCTCGTTGAACTGCACGCTGAGCGGTTTGGCCGTAAAGCACATGTCCTGCTGCTCCTTCGGTTCATTGCTTCCACCATCAGTGTTGTATCCCCTCATCTGAGATACTTCGGACACCATCAAGCACCTTCCTCCACTGCTCTCCTCTTTTGCCACACAAGACTTTCCATGAGAAGGCTTCCTCACTTCATCATCTTCAGAGTCGGTTGACCAAACTTCCACACCACCGAACTCGTCATCAGCAACCGAACCCTGCACAATTAGAGCATTCATGGAAGGGTTAGCGGTAGATTTCTTCTTCCTCATCTCATCAAGCTTTTTCTGCAGCAAAGCATCCTCATCCTTTTCCTCATCCTTTTCAGCCATCTTTTTAAGGACACAATCCTTAGCATAGTGGTTTTTCCCTCCACAGTAGTAACAGCTTACTCCAGAATCACCTTCTGCCTTCGGTTCCTTCTTAGACTCTTCAACCTTCGGTTCATTGTTAACCTTTTCTGAACTATAACTCCCCTGCCAGTTTATGTTTTTGTTGCTGGGGAGTCTCTTCTTAATGAACCTCTTGGGGTTAGACACCATCATAGCATAATCCTCAGACGTGAGGTCATACTCCTCCAAGTTGAGGTCTTCGTTCTCCATCACAGCTTTACTTTTTGACAGGAGGGCCAGCGAACCTAGGCTTGAGACAACATTCTTTTCCTGCAGCACAATCTTCTCCTGAGACTTGAGAATACCCACCAGTTTCGCCAAAGAATATGATTCAAACTGCTCATGGGCTTTAACTGTAGACACCACTGCTCTCCACTCTGAACTTAGACCATTTAAAAACGTAACCTTCTGCTCGATAAGCTTCCTTTCGATGTCATGTTTGATCATCTTTCTGAGAAGATGATTGAAGCGATCGAACGTTTGGGTCACAGTTTCTTCGGCTCCATGCCTGAGTTCTCCAAACTCAGACAAGAGTAAGGTTTGGATAGAGTGTTCAAGATCCTCGTCTGTGGAGTACAATTCATGAAGTCTATCCCAAACTTCCTTTGCCGTCGTGCATGAACTTACCAACCTGAAAGTGTCAGACTGAAGGGCGAATCTGATCAATCTTAACGCCTTGATATTACACTGGAATTTATCCTTTTCATCTTGCGCAATATCTTTAACGTCCTTCAGTAGATCATTATACTCTTTTTGAGTTTTAATAATCCTTGAAGTTGCAGAGTGAGAAACGGTCCATTTATAATTGCTTCCCAGATGAGGTAACCATTATCCTCAGATCCTATAACATAGTCTTCAAAGTGATGCGCCCAGACTTCATAATCGTGGGTGTATAGGATGGGAATCTTCGTGGTTGATCCAATGCTGTTGGAAATATTGATGGGATTCGATTGCGACTCGTCCATTATGATCGAATAACCTGTTCAAAGATCAGACTTGTAATAAATCAGATTAGGGCAAAACAATAAATATCAAGATACGTCAATAATGAGATGACGGCTCAATAAATATCAGTAATTGCGGAAAACCCTAATTGAAACCTTTTCACAGAAAAGAAGTGTATCGATTACACAACCTCCTGCTTTGATACCAATTGATGAGATTAAAACTTAATCTAGAAGATCGATTAGATCGTAAACAGGTAAATAAAGATTAAACAGCAAGAATGCAAAAATAATGAACAACTCAAGAATGAATCAAACGTGTCGAATGATTATAAAATAACCCTCAGAAGAGCTCGATCAAGAACATCAACTGTAGAGGGTTAGAAGGTTTACAGGAACGATGAAGAAAATCAAAGCAATCGTAATCTATAAAATCGTTTTCTATCGTTTACCTAATATGCATGCAAGCATATACTTATATAGTAAACCTAACAGGCTCACGGTTGGACAGGCCCAAAACCGGAGCACAAAACAATTGGACTAATAGCCGAGCCCAATGACGCAATCCTAAAATGAATCTTCAACCCAACAACAACAATGTAAAGTAGTAAACAAGCAACAACATCATCCATTGCATGAATAAAATAATTATTATACAATTGTATTCTGTCAAATTTTGATAAAAACCAAAGCATAAATCAAAATGAAAGATAAGTCTTGAACAAGCTCCATCTTCCTTTCTCCTTGCATCGGTACCTGTCTATGATGACCTGAGGATACAAGTAATTTTGAAAGCGAGTATCAGCTTTGAAGCTGGTGAGATCATAAGTATTTAGTGTCTTAATTTGTATGTAAGAATTTGTAAGTCTATGTTTTGTAAGAATTTGAAAGTGTATATGAATTGTAAGTGTTTGAAAAACCCTAGAATCCCTATGATTCCTTCTAGTATAGAAAGTTGTCTTCTACCAAGACCTAACTGTTCTGTGTGTGTGTCTCTTGTAAGAGTATGTATCTTTCCAAAGTGAAACGACCCAAAAATCACGACTAAAAATTTCTTTTAAAACATTACTAAAACTAGATTTATAACAACGTATCATAAGTCAAACATAACTTTCGAGTATTAAATCAAAACATAATATCATTATCAGAGTCAAACATTCCCAGGCCAACTGACTATGATGTGTGCTCTACAATCTTCCCGAGCTCCTCTTTTGAAAACCGAGTACCTGAAGCCAAAACTGAAAACCGTAAGCATGAAGCTTAGTGAGCTCCCCCAAGCTTCCACATACCATGCAATAACATATAAAGCACATACTGGGCCTTGCCCACTGCATCGGACCGAAGTCCGGGCTAACTGGGGCCTTGCCCCCTGCATCGGACCGAAGTCCGGAAACTGACTGGGACCTTGTCCCCTGCATCGGACCGAAGTCCGGACTAACTGGGGCCTTGCCCCCTACATCGGACCGAAGTCCGGAAGCTGACTGGGACCTTGTCCCCTGCATCGGACCGAAGTCCGGACTAACTGGGGCCTTGCCCCCTACATCGAACCGAAGTCCGGAAGCTCACTGGGACCTTGTCCCCTGCATCGGACCGAAGTCCGGACTAACCGGACAGAACATAGCATAAACATATCAACTAGCATGAACACACCTAAACTGCATACTACATCGGGCCATAACCTGGAACACATAACACATAGATCATGTCTGAGCCACGAAGGCATCAAACATGCTAGCTACTACATCAGATCAATTCCAGAAACTACTGCTAGCTAAACGGGCCGGCATTGTGGCCTTAGACCCGTTCCTACTGAAGGGAAACTCACCTGAACTGCTGAGCTCTGCTGATAAACCTCTGGCTGCTACTCGACAATCCCCTGAACCGCTGCTCCTCTAGCTCTCCGGGCTATCAATATACATATAACACTTAGTCTGACAGTCAACTAAATCAACTCTGGTCAAAGTCAACCTTCCAGGTCAACCCTACTCGCCGAGTCCTCATAATGACTCGCCGAGTTCATAAGCTCAGGGTCTTTCTATTCGCGACTCGACTCGCCGAGTCATTCTATGACTCGCCGAGTCCAACTAGTTCCAAGTCCGGTCCTGTCCAACTCGCTGAGTCACTACCCGACTCACTGATTCGAGTCTCAACTCGAAGGGTTTGAGGTTTCGCGACCTGACTCGCCGAGTCCACTAATAGACTCGCCGAGTCCAAGGCAATCTTCAACCAACTCGTCGAGTTGTTCTTCCAACTCGCCGAGTTGATGCCCAACTTCATCCGACTCGACGATCTGTTCATCCCACTCGTCGAGTTCCTCATCATCTTCAAGATACTCGCCGAGTCCACTCGAAGGACTCGCCGAGTCTATTCAGTCCTTAATCCATGCAGTGCCTTTTCGAGCCAAGCAGGGCTTCCAACTCATAGATCCATACTTCTAAGGCCTATCCCCCACGTAAAGTGGCAAACTTTACGTGTAGATCAAGAGATCTAAGCTTAAAACACATTCAAACTAGGGTTTATGGCAACATACTTCTTCAACATAACAAGGGCTGATACATTAGGGAATTCTAGACCAAAACAAACATGGATCTGAGGTAGCAACCTCAGATCTGGACCTCTAACTTGAAATGGTTACTTATCATGCCAAAATGTCCAAAACTCACACATGAGAATAGATCTAGGTGCAAAGGGATTCCAAGCAACAGCTTATTACCTCCAATTGGTCTGAAATGTCTTCTCAATCCCGGATCTACAGTCCCTTCTTGCACCTCCAAAGCCTTTCTTCCTTTTCCAAGCTTTAGTGCACTCTCCAAGGCAAGATCTTGCTCTAAAACGGATATGGTGGCTAGGGTTTGGTGTTCTGGGGAAGAGAGACAGTAAAGGAACCCTAGGAAGGAGAATGAGACGCTTAAATAGGCTCCAATTCCCGGATTTAGGGTTTTCCTCGTTCAGACCCAACTCGTCGAGTCTCCTTGGCCGACTCGCCGAGTCGGTCGCTTACACCTCGACCCGGATCCCGCTTGGACTCGCCGAGTCCCTCCATGGACTCGCCGAGTCTCCCCTTAAAATTGAGGTCTTCCTTCTTTTCATGACTTTCCAAACTTTGGGGTGTTACAACTCTCCCCCACTTAAACTAAACTTCGTCCTCGAAGTTTGCTATGACCAACTGTCCTGCGAACTGCCTCCAACTCTCTATCTGGAAAACTAACACCCTTCTGTCCATCACTCTAGGCACTCACAGTGCTGGTCACTACTGTTGGTACATACTGAATTCTTCTCCTTTCCTAATTTCCTCAATGTTACTTCCTCCGACTGAGAATTCTGTACCCCTCATCCGCCTACTGGATGCACTGAGACCACTCTGGTCCAACTAATCTACCGATATCTGAGTTACTGGACTCCCACCAGTCACTACACTCCATCGCAATCTCCTAGTCGCTTCCAGCGACTCCTAAAGATACTTCGACTATCTATAACTGTTCTATCCATTCTGCCGCTTATACTGTACATGCCTGAAACTCTAAACTGCCTGAAACGCTGAACCGACTGAAACACTGAACGGCCTGAAACACTGAACTGACTGAAAGACTGAGCTGCCTGAAACACTGAACTGACTGAAACACTGAGCTGCCTGAAACACTGAACTGGTTGAACACTGAGTTGCCTGAAACACCGAACTGGCTGAAACACTAAACTCCGACCCAACTGTGGAGTCAAGGGACTCCTTACTTAGTCGCTTCCGCGACTTCTGAATGAAATCTTCCTCTAGGACTAGTTTCCACTAGTTATTCTGTCACTGTGGCTCTAGCAACCTTCCGATCCAACCGATCGGGTCCATACGTCACATCCTGACATCATCAATTCCATGACTAACAACATGATGGCCCCCAGACTGACGGTAGCCCTTAACATATCCGAACCCCAAGGGTCTACTGCTACTCTGATCTCATAACTGATGTGACGATCTATAGCCAAAATTGCTGACTTAGCCATATCTGAACCATTTGGGAAATCCGAAATCTAACCCGTGGATTCCCATATCCTCACTGCTGCACCCGAACTGGTGGGTACTACTACTTTCCCGCGTCTAACACGCGCTCATGCTACCTATCAATCTGATAAAGGTTGCGACTACGCTCGCGGACTTACAACTCTCTAATACTATTTGGCTGCTAGTGAATGCTACGGCTACCCCCGCAGACTTACAACACCACTACTACTATCTGACTGATAGTGAATGCTACGGCTACCCCCGTAGACTTACAACACTACTACTACTATCTGACTGCTAGTGAATGCTACGGCTACCCCTGCAGACTTACAATACTCTACTATTATCCCGAGGACATCCTGACTATCCCTAGTCCCGCTAGAGATTCCTCATCTTGATTTCCCAAAAACAGCCCTTATTGTTTGAATACTGCATCATTCTTGACATCTTATATCCTTGATATAATTAGCACTTCGTCGAGGAACTCTTTGGCTTGGTTCCCAAACCAACCGTCTACTAATCCAGATACAAGAAGCTCTCGTTGGGAAGTTTCCAAACTCCCAATTCCTAAATCCATGCAATCCTGCATGCTGAATCTGCCACTGGCTACTAATACGAAAACATCTCCTGCTATCCGTTTCTCAGGGTCCTCATTCTGACTCACTTGAGCCTCTACAGGTGGTCCTCCAATCCTGGATTCTCAACCAGCTTCCAACCATCTCGATTACATGAACTAACTGCTGGAAAGGTCCTCGAACTCCCAAATTTGAACTCCTCAATCCATCGATCATTGTGCTACAATCATTTCAGAGGCCGCGCAATCATTCTGAGTCTACGTGGCTCTTATTCTTGTATACTTGGAAGGGTTCTCCCCCACTTGGATTCGACTAGATCCTTACTGCTCACTGTTCGAAAGGATTTCCAACATTCCTTTCATTAGAAGGGCGATATGCTGACCGCCGACGTTTACCCCTGCCAGCGCTCCAACTAACTCCGGCCACGTCCGCACCCTTCCTGCTATATGACTGCGCACCATTCGATCCTTAACTGTAATTGCTTTAGGGACTACATCTCGAGAATCTGCGTTTGGGGTGCACCTCCCCAACCCACTTTCTTACTGACCGCTAGCTACTCTACTAAAAACTCTGCACTATCACAACTAAGAATATAACTGATCATTACTCGACTAACGCCCTCCGCAAGTAGTAAAGCACTACTGCATCTTACACATACATGCTACAAATACTGAATCCGAAATAACCTGATCTAGAGGGAACGATCTCCAATTCACTATTCGAATTCCAAGGTATGCAGATGGCATAAAACTCAACCACGAGCAGGTAATGCAGCAATATAACAATAATATCATAATAATAGATGACAGAAAAGCAAAAGATACATACCTCCATCACTCAGTGCTGCTCGAATCCCTGCTGAAATCTACCGGAAAACTCGGCTCCGAGCCGTAGGCGCCCTTGCCCGGCCCTGATGTCTGTTGGGCTCTCGAAGTCCCAGGGGCAGGAGCTGACACCTGCCCTGCTGTAAACAAACTCGGACAGTGGGCCTTCTTGTGGCCTCTCTGACCGCAATGGAAACATATCGGGTCAAGTCCATGGGCATTGGTAGTAGTACAATCCCTACTGATATGACCCATTCGACCGCATCTGAAACAGCCCAAATCATCACCTTTTCTACGCTTGCACACACCCATGTGCGTCCTTCCGCACTTCCCGCATCGACTGTGGTTCTGATAGTTCCTCGCCCTCAAATCCGAACCCTTGGGCCTCTTACCCGAACCTGAGGCTACCTGAGTCTCATCCACTTTCCTCTTCCTTTCCGACTCCCTGCCCGCCGACTGAACAACAGCTGTGTGATCTTGGAGCCTCTCGATCAATCTATCAGTGATCCTCACGACCATGTCGGGCAGATCCTCGCGAATGGCTCGCGAAACTTCCTCAACTATTCAATCATACAGAGGTCTCTCTTGGAGACAGGGTGCCCCACTCACTCCTGTCCCCTGATGGCAAAAACTAGAAATGGGGTCTCCCTCCCTGATGGATCCCCGAACTCCATAAGAATCGGGATCTAGACGAGCCCCAACCTGTCCTAAAACTATCCCGGCCTTAAAGGCCTCAAGATGACTATCCATGAGCTCCACAATGGCCTCTCTAACCGAACCGAAAATCACTGGAGTCTGATCAATGATGTTGCGCGTGATCTCTGTGGAAATGAAATCCCTCATCTGGTCATCAAGCTGCCCGGCTCTAAAGCCCAAGCCAGATCCCTCCTCGATGTCTGAACTGCTAACTGATATCTCGCGCAACGTCACCATGCTGAAAATATAACATTTCCTGATCAATTTACACACTACTGCTGAGGGATTTCTCACACACTCTACCATTCCCTGGTTTCGTCTTGGCCCCTCTTGAATGGAGTACGGATCCTCTGCTTTCAGTAGTATGGGCCCCTACTACCTTCCACATCTATCCGCACTTTCCTCAAGAGTTACCTCAACTCCACCAAATCACTTCTACTAATACTGATCTCTGCTACTCTCATCCTAGGCTTGCCCTAGGGAACCTCTGACTCTACCCAAACAGTCCTCAGCTGCTGAAGGCCTCATTGTAATGCCAATTAGCCACCACCTAAATACCATCACATGCAATGAGGCTCGGATAATCCTTCGAGTAAAAGTCTCGTCCCTACAACGGTTAGACTCAGACGAGAGCTGCGTAGTAGGGCCAAATCCAGCACTCTGAGATTATTCAACCCTGATCACATGTGATGTGACGTATTCACCTAATGGCTAACTCCCATCACTCAGAGTCCCACAAAGCACAAAGCAAGTAGCATTCGGATAAAGGAAACGTACTCAGGGAAAACCATTCTCATAACAAGAAACTGCACTAGCATTCAATGCTAAGCTCATACTATCAGGCATAACCTACACATGCTATCCTATTACTGTCTACTCAATACTAGCATGCAATTCTCATAAAGCTGAACACATAAAGCAGGAACATAAGGCATCATCTTAGATCCTTAGTCCTATTCTAGCATGCTGTTCTACTGAAGCTGGAACTGAAACTGAAACTGAAACTGAGACTGATAATCATAACGTAACTTGTATGGTTAAATTGAGAGTACTTACTTGAGCTCGGCTGATTGCATGCACCACACCCTTTTCTCTTTTCAAAACTCTTTACTTTTTCTAAAACTCTTTTCTTTACACTTTTTCTAAAATTGTTTTCTTTTCTCAAAATTCTTTTGTAACTACGATTTTTCTTTTGAAAACTCTATACCACTTCCTTAGTTTGAGTTCAGGCACACTCGGAAGTGCGCCCGAATCCCTCAAACCAAGGCTCTGATACCAACTTGAAACGACCCAAAAATCACGACTAAAAATTTCTTTTAAAACATTACTAAAACTAGATTTATAACAACGTATCATAAGTCAAACATAATTTTCGAGTATTAAATCAAAACATAATATCATTATCAGAGTCAAACATTCCCAGGCCAACTGACTATGGTGTGTGCTCTGCAATCTTCCCGAGCTCCTCTTTTGAAAACCGAGTACCTGAAGCCAAAACTGAAAACCGTAAGCATGAAGCTTAGTGAGCTCCCCCAAGCTTCCACATACCATGCAATAACATATAAAGCACATACTGGGCCTTGCCCACTGCATCGGACCGAAGTCCGGGCTAACTGGGGCCTTGCCCCCTGCATCGGACCGAAGTCCGGAAACTGACTGGGACCTTGTCCCCTGCATCGGACCGAAGTCCGGACTAACTGGGGCCTTGCCCCCTACATCGGACCGAAGTCCGGAAGCTGACTGGGACCTTGTCCCCTGCATCGGACCGAAGTCCGGACTAACTGGGGCCTTGCCCCCTACATCGAACCGAAGTCCGGAAGCTCACTGGGACCTTGTCCCCTGCATCGGACCGAAGTCCGGACTAACCGGACAGAACATAGCATAAACATATCAACTAGCATGAACACACCTAAACTGCATACTACATCGGGCCATAACCTGGAACACATAACACATAGATCATGTCTGAGCCACGAAGGCATCAAACATGCTAGCTACTACATCAGATCAATTCCAGAAACTACTGCTAGCTAAACGGGCCGGCATTGTGGCCTTAGACCCGTTCCTACTGAAGGGAAACTCACCTGAACTGCTGAGCTCTGCTGATAAACCTCTGGCTGCTACTCGACAATCCCCTGAACCGCTGCTCCTCTAGCTCTCCGGGCTATCAATATACATATAACACTTAGTCTGACAGTCAACTAAATCAACTCTGGTCAAAGTCAACCTTCCAGGTCAACCCTACTCGCCGAGTCCTCATAATGACTCGCCGAGTTCATAAGCTCAGGGTCTTTCTATTCGCGACTCGACTCGCCGAGTCATTCTATGACTCGCCGAGTCCAACTAGTTCCAAGTCCGGTCCTGTCCAACTCGCTGAGTCACCACCCGACTCACTAATTCGAGTCTCAACTCGTAGGGTTTGAGGTTTCGCGACCTGACTCGCCGAGTCCAAGGCAATCTTCAACCAACTCGTCGAGTTGTTCTTCCAACTTGCCGAGTTGATGCCCAACTTCATCCGACTCGACGATCTGTTCATCCCACTCGTCGAGTTCCTCATCATCTTCAAGATACTCGCCGAGTCCACTCGAAGGACTCGCCGAGTCTATTCAGTCCTTAATCCATGCAGTGCCTTTTCGAGCCAAGCAGGGCTTCCAACTCATAGATCCATACTTCTAAGGCCTATCCCCCACGTAAAGTGGCAAACTTTACGTGTAGATCAAGAGATCTAGGCTTAAAACACATTCAAACTAGGGTTTATGGCAACATACTTCTTCAACATACCAAGGGCTGATACATTAGGGAATTCTAGACCAAAACAAACATGGATCTCAGGTAGCAACCTCAGATCTGGACCTCTAACTTGAAATGGTTACTTATCATGCCAAAATGTCCAAAACTCACACATGAGAATAGATCTAGGTGCAAAGGGATTCCAAGCAACAGCTTATTACCTCTAATTGGTCTGAAATGTCTTCTCAATCCCGGATCTACAGTCCCTTCTTGCACCTCCAAAGCCTTTCTTCCTTTTCCAAGCTTTAGTGCACTCTCCAAGGCAAGATCTAGCTCTAAAACGGATATGGTGGCTAGGGTTTGGTGTTATGGGGAAGAGTGGCAGTAAAGGAACCCTAGGAAAGAGAATGAGACGCTTAAATAGGCTCCAAGTCCCGGATTTAGGGTTTTCGTCGTTCAGACCCAACTCGTCGAGTCTCCTTGGCCGACTCGCCGAGTCGGTCGCTTACACCTCGACCCGGATCCCGCTTGGACTCGCCGAGTCCCTCCATGGACTCGCCGAGTCTCCCATGAAAATTGAGGTCTTCCTTCTTTTCTTGACTTTCCAAACTTTGGGGTGTTACACAAAGTATAACTATCATTATCCAAAAACATAGTTTGTACATTTATGCTTAAGTGAGGTTATCACTAAAAATATGCAATGGAAAAATTAACGTAGTACTAAAACGTAGCTCTAAAAGGACTACTACCGTACTAACTACCTTGAACCGGATTTTAGGCTAAGGCATTCTGTGATAAATTGCACCATACTATCGACTGATAACAACGACATACGAATGGTCGTAATAACGGAATGATGTATCATTCATAGGCTTAAAGTGGATCTTTAAAAATAAAACCGATAATAAAGGGAACATAGTACGAAATAAGGCTAGGCTAGTTGTAAAAGGATATTCGCAACAAGAAGGCATTAGTTATGAAAAAACCTTTTCCCCTGTCGCAAGACTCGAGGCTGTTCGAACATTTTTAGCCTATGTAGCACACAAGGACTTCGATGTATATCAACTGCATGTGAAGTGTGCTTTTCTCAATTGAGTTATGGAAGAAACGGTGTATGTTGAGCAACCACCAGGTTTTGTAAATTCTCAATACCCTGATCATTGTTATGTTTTGGATAAGGCTGTTTATGGACTTAAACAAGCACCATGAGTCTGGTATGCCACTCTTACTAATTTTTTGTAATCATCAAAGTTTAAAAAAGGATCTGTTGACCCCACTCTCTTTCAAAAGAAAGTTGGGAATCATCTCATGCTTGTTCAAATTTATGTTGATGATTATTTTTTGGCTCTACTGATCCTAACTTGTCAAACGGGCTTAAAAATATGACGAAGAGTCAGTTTGAGATGAGTGTGATGGGGAAGATCAATAATTTTCTAGGATTGAATATGTCACACCCCAAAACCGAGAACGGCGGAAATGTTCTGGGGCGGAGGACGTCATGTATAATATCAACAACAATTTAAAGTAGTAAACAAGCAACAACATCATCCATTGCATTAATAAAATAATTATTATACAATTGTATTCTGTCAAATTTTGATAAACACCAAAGCATAAATCAAAATGAAAGATAAGTCTTGAACAAGCTCCATCTTCCTTTCTCCTTGCATCGGTACCTGTCTATGATGACCTGAGGATACAAGTAATTTTGAAAGCGAGTATCAGCTTTGAAGCTGGTGAGATCATAAGTATTTAGTGTCTTAATTTGTATGTAAGAATTTGTAAGTCTATGTTTTGTAAGAATTTGAAAGTGTATATGAATTGTAAGTGTTTGAAAAACCCTAGAATCCCTATGATTCCTTCTAGTATATAAAGGTGTCTTCTACCAAGACCTAACTGTTCTGTGTGTGTGTCTCTTGTAAGAGTATGTATCTTTCCAAAGCATAACTATCATTATCCAAAAATATGGTTTGTACATTTATGCTTAAGTGAGGTTATCACTAAAAATATGCAATGGAAAAATTAACGTAGTACTAAAACGTAGCTCTAAAAGGACTACTACCGTACTAACTACCTTGAACCGGATTTTAGGCTAAGGCATTCTGTGATAAATTGCACCATACTATCGACTGATAACAACGACATACGAATGGTCGTAATAACGGAATGATGTTTGGCACCCGCAGACCTGCAGTTCCCACTGTAGCTAGCAGCAATGTGTAGGATAGTCAATCCAGTATAGATCTATACACAAACTCATACTATAGACTGGTTACAACGACAACGTATAGTCGAAAATAAGGTATGACGTTTGGCACCCGCAGACCTGCAGGTCCCACTGTAGCTAGCAGCAAGGTGTAGGATAGTTAATCCATTATAGATCTATACGCAAACTCAACGCTCTCCCTCCAAGAGAATTCTGGCTACAACTCGGGCCATGACATTTAAGGCATGCTCCGATACAGTGGATCACAATTGTTAACGTATTCTCGTATAAGTAATGTAATGAACTGTTCTAGCTGTAATGTACGTGCTCTCTACCTAGCAAGTATAGTAATGTAAACGTTCTAGTATAGTTGTATATGTTCTCGTCCTAGTATAGATGTATATGTAATGTACAATAATGTTCTAGAAAGTATTGATTCATGAATGAACTGACTCATTGTATGATATCGCGTTCTAGTAATGGTTCTAGTATCTTCCTGAACTACCCATATGGTAGCTTACTAGTAATCTATGTGGTACGTATGGACATGGATGTATACCCTTGCTACCCAAGGGCATAGGATGAACTGAAAGGACCTTTTATGACTTTATATGTACACATGATATATAACTAATATTTAAACGACCTTCGGACGGGTACCCGATGTCCCACCAGACCACATCTCAAGCCCCGAAAAGGAAATAGGATGGATAGCCTTCCTAAGTCTTTTAAACATTTCTTATATAACTATACATATAGAGGCATGCAATTTATAATATAAAAGCATAAATAAGTTTGGTAAAACATTTGAAACATAAATATTAGTTTAAGGAAAGATCGACTTGATGTCAATCTATAAAACAATTTGAAGGCATAAGTTTGATAAAACAATATAAGTATAAGGAACATTTGTTTGAAACACAGTTGTAAATAAGTTTGAAATATGATAAACAGAGTAAGGGGTACAGTGTAATAAGGAGTTTAAAACATATAAAATGTTTTTAAAAATCATTTGAAGGAAACTGTTTGGTAAAACGGCTAATGAGTAGCCAAATCTTTTGAATGTTGTATATTAATCACATGTGATTGATGTAATAAGTAATATAATCCTACTTACTAATCACATGTGATTGACATAATAAGTAGCATGATTCTACTTGTATCCCCCCCCCCCCATAAAACATTTAAAATAGTTTAAAACATTAGTTAAGGGGTATGAACTCACTTGAAAGTTTGAAGATAGCGAGATGGAAAACCGGGCAGAGTTTTGACTCGGGAAACGGATTTTTCTCGGGATTCTCGGGAATCTCGGGAGTAAAATCGACCCTCGGACTTGAGCAAAAAGACCAGAGCTTCGGGTTTGAACGGGCACGGAAATCGAGGCAAGATCGTGAGAGAAAGAGAGAGAATGAGCAAAATTTTCGGAAAGCCTCGCATCCCTTTTATAGGGGTGCTGAACCGCCACGGTACATTGGGCGTACGAGGGTACGCAGCGCGTACTGGGGCGTCATCGCTTACGTACTTCGGATGGGAGGGCAGGTCGGATGGGACGGCGGGTCAGATGGGACGGGTCGGTAGCTTCGCATAGGGCGACGTGGACGATCTGAGGCCCTTGATTTGAGTACACGGGGCGTACGAGGGTACGCAGGGCGTACTCCGGTCCTATCTGCTCACTCCCCCTTCGGATACTACCAAGAATTTACATTTAAATTTATATTTATTTTAAATAAACTTCTAAAATTCATATCTCCTTCATACGAACTCCGTTTTCGACGTTCTTTATATCTACGCGTAGGTGAGACTAAGATCTACAACTTTCGTGTAGATTCCGTTGGCAAATTATGAAATTATTTTTACTATTTATTTATTAAAATGACGTGATTAAGGAATTTCTTCAAAAATTCATAACTTCTTTATCTGACGTCCGTTTTCGCCAGACTTTTTACCGCTGAAATACCATTGACGAGACCTTCGATTCTCGTTTAGGTCATTCCGGCCAAAAGTCGCTCGATCTCCGATTCGAGTTTTTAGCTGTCTATTGCTAAGCTGAACTTGGAAAAATCATAACTTTCTCATACGAAGTCAGATTTGGACGCTCTTTTTATGTACGTTTACGGTTTAATGTTATCTATAACTTTCATTTAGATACTTAAGGCTAAAAACTATTGTATTGAAACTGCGCGTTTTTCGTTTAATCGGTGTTGCCGATTTTGCCGAGAATCTTCGGTTGGTCATAACTTCTTCGTTATAACTCGGATTTTAGGGTTCTTTATATGTACGAAAACCTTGATACGATTCCTACTACTTTATTTAACCAAAATAAGATTTTAGGAAACTTATATTTTGACCTAAATTTGATTGGTTTTACATTACATTGTCTCGAAATATCGGGTTGTCACATCATCCCCCCGTTAGAAGGAATTTCGTCCCGAAATTAGAATTTAAGCAAGGAAGTATGCACGAATGATCGAGTCGTGAGGAGGAAACTTCCTAATCGATTGGTTCTAGCGCATCTAAGTGATAACGGGTTCTCGGTTGGCGTTCCAACGAACCTTCACTAACTGGCGATGGCGTTCCTTTGTCCGCTTGACCTCTCGGTCGCGGGTCACTACGGTTCTAATACGAAGGCGAGGATCTCGACGAGTGGACTTGCAAGAGTCCTAACGGAAAGGTATGGTTTCACGATCGAGATGCGAAGAGTAGAAAGTACGTTACTAAGTTCGCGGAGTAGGTCTAGTTTGTGTGAGGCACAGGACCGATTCTGATAAGAATCTCGGAGGTCCTGTCTAACTTGGATTTAGCTTTCCACGCTTTACGAAACGTATTAAGCCATTCCCAGAGTGAGTTATCCTAAAGAACTTGGTCACTCACTTGGAATCTCAAAGGTTCCTTTTCTTGCATAACTTCCCAGTCAAAGGCCACCCCGTGCTGGGTCAAAGTCGTACGAGTTTCTGTAGCTTGTGAGGAGTTCTGAATGAACTAAGGCGGTAGGTCGGTAAGACCTAGAATCTGGTGAAAAACAGTCGGCGTCTCTGGTGTTGATAAATGCTCAACGGTTTTGACAAATTGAAAGAGTACTCATAATTTCTCATGTTACTAACAGTGTGTCCTAGAAATTTGACTCTTCAATATCAAAACTCGCGCCTGGAGAACTTTGATAAAAGTTCCTCTGTAGGAATGTTACCATGGGCTTTCTTCTTACTACGAGGGTATATAAGTAAGTCATTACATGCAGAAATGATGACTGATCCGAGTAAGAAAGACGTAACTCTATTTATTTAGCTCATGAAAACTATGGGCGTATTGGTCCTATCCGAAAGGTATCACTACGAACTCGATGTGTCCGCATCGAGTTCAGGAGATAGTCTTCTGGACATCCTCCCCTAACACTCGAACTGGTGATATTTGGATTCCAGATCCATTCCTGGAAGTAGTTTCTTTCCTTGCGTTTGCTCAACCATTTTGTCTATGCGAGGCAGAGATAACGATTTCTATGAAAATCTTGACGGAGTCCTCGATATCCGAGGCACATACGTTGCAATCCGTCGATCTCCGTGAGAATATGACTGGGGTTCTCTAGGGTGAGAAGCCTAGTCTTCTAATTCCCTTTCTGTGTAGTTCGTCATGTGGTTTGTACTGTTCTAGCATCTCCGAGGGTGTTTAAACTATAGGGCGATCTGTTTTCGGGAGTCGTACTGGGTTCTAAGTTTGTTCACATGACGATGTGATTACTCGTATACTTAGGCAGTTCTCCGTCCTGAAGTCCATGTTAGAATTTATATAGGGCTTCACGATCACAATCTCGTGTATATGAGGCGTATATAATTAAGATTGAAAAGGTAGTCGAATAACTGATTCTTCCTTACCCTCACATCCCATCCGGGAAAAGAAGTTAAAGTGGATTCATCAATTCTAAACCTGTAGAACCTTGATTATATATTACTCTTATGCATACATTTCTCAGTGATAGATCAATCGTATAAATCCTTGGATTGAACTTGACGTACTGCACGAGTGGTACTTCGGGGATTTCTTCGGAAAGAAAATAACTAAGTGGTACTCCTGGCATGAGTACTACGGTGTTCTGATATGACGGCTTCGCTGGAAAAACGATGTAGAAGAAAGAGATGTACGCATGAAGCTGTTTTGGCGTCGATCAAATTGAATCTGATTGTATGATAATGTCGGAATCATACAGAAACTTTAAAGACATTAGAATTAAACATAGACGATTACAGACAAAACACAACTGTGCAACCATGGACAGAGTTACAGTACATTAGATTTACCACAAGACTATTGCTGCGAATAAGATATACTACAAAAGACAAGTATACACAGCACGAGAATTCCTATACAGAAAGGATCTCGCAAAAGGTAAGACTCTAGTTGCACTAGTTCTAGATAGTTTATAAGTCTGTTACAACGAAATGCCTAAATTACATTTAACGTGGTTCCGGAGTAGGCTCTCCTGCAGCTGTGATCCTGAGAATTTTCCCATCTGCGCCAGAGTTCTTTGTTATCGGCCAATCTTTCTTGAAGTGCCCTACCGCACCGTATTGGTGGCATGACTGACTAGTACTAGCCTTGGAGACGGGATTGCGGTGTTTAGCCAATGTTATGCGGACACGAGTGCCTTCCTCGTTACTCCACTTTGAAAACTGCTTCTTAAATCGTTCGGTGCTATAACAAATCTTGTGTGCAGGTTTAGTCCCGATGAAAGGGACTTGAGTGATGGGTCGCGCCGGTGCTCCACAGTTACGATCATGGTGCCCTATGTTTAGGCAATTGCAACACTGCATCTCATGGCAAGCCCCATGATGATGGAAACTACACTTATCACACTTCGGGAGTTTTCCCTCGTATGGCCTGCTCGGTACTGGGATGGCAGGGGTTTCCACTTGCTGCTGTTGTATAGCCAGCTTTTGGGCTCTCTTGCGTTCCTTCCGGGCTTGACACTTTCGTTTCTTGTTTTCTGTTTTTCGGCTTTGCGAGCCTTTGACTGTTACTGTTTGACGACTTCCTGGATGGATACCACGATTGGAAACTTCGTTCCCATTAGTTGCATTGACTGTGCTGTTAGCACTACGGTGTGCAAGGACCGCGGTTACGGCAGCCACCACGGCAGCTGTAGCTGTTGTTTGAAAGGTAGCGGCGTCCATAGGAAAAGTGGGGGTTTCGCTGATCGACTGATTGCTTCTGGATGACGACATGATTCTGTAACATGAAAAGTAAGGATTTTGTGAGCGATTCTGGTTGACCCTGATGTACTTAGATTGTTCATGTAAAGAGTACGATGATGTTCTCGAAAGTTTGACCTACATCCCTATGATGCAGTCCTAGTATAGAATGAAAGTATGTTCGCGAAGGTTTGACCTACATCCCTATGATGCAGTCCTAGTAATGAGTAGAGGTAAGTTCGTAGAATGGTCTCAAGACGTTTGTTGTACAAGTTGAGGTATCGTGGGTTGGTGAATAACAAAATCCAACCACTGAAAGAGACTTGGAAATGTCTCCGTATCTAACTTGCTATGGTCCAATGACTTAACTAAAGCAGGTTTCAGATAGACTCCAATGAGAGTACGATAAGAGTACATGAATGAAGGAAATGACACAAAAGTTAGCCGGCTATCAATATCTTGGATATTTACGACGTACATGTTCAGGAAAATGACCTTGTAAAGGTCTTACATCATATCCACAGGAGATAGTTCCTGACAGCATAAAGACCTAACTAAAGTACTTACGGTACAAGATAATTTCATAGAAAATGTCACATCAGGAATAGACAGAAAAAAATACGATCCCTCCTTATAAGGAAATAAAGTAAAGCGTCTACTACTGGCGACGGTCCTCCCTCTGGTGAACGCTTAGTTCAGCCAATTGACGTTCCACGTCACGTAGGTGTCTTTCGCACACCATCTGGTGTACTCGGAGCCCTATGACTTCGGCTCGTGATTCAGTCAGTGCTTGCAGTAGGGTTTCATGGTTTCTCTCTGATCTCTCGTGAGCATCTTCTAGATGAATGGTGTGGAGGGTATACATTCTAGCATAGGCGACTACTTCTGCAATTTGATGTAGGGCTGTCCTGCCTTGAATCTCATTTCAGGATAGTCTGCGGACCAAGATTGGCAAGACTCTATCTGCTGAGCCCCCATTGTTCAAGTTGCAAAAGCTTCGGTTGCCATCAAATGGCATAGACTGATCTTGTCCTTGGCTCCCTGTTTCCAAGCATTCCACTCACTCGGGGTCGGGCAATGAAAAGCCGGACGAGGTTTAAGAGTTGGAACGGGAATTGCTCGAGGTAGTTTCTCAACTTCTGGTTCGGAGTTAGCATCATACGAAAAGTCTTCATCATGGTGATCATCCAAGGGGATAGGATGATCATTCACTGTTTCTTCTTCAAACCAACCAGCTATGACTTCGTTCGGAAGATACTGGTTGCTGAGGGGATGGAGTCCAACTATGATTTCTAAGCAAGAATTTAGGGTAAGAGGATAATTATTTGACGAACTATCTAGATAATTATTTAGAAAACCTTCATTAGTTACATCGCTATTTGTGAAGTGTATACCAGCTATGTGTAATCTAACCAGGATAGACCTTCGAATAAGTGACCTTAATTCCAAATTCACACAGAATAGGGGCAAGGCAAAATTATCACATATTCTAAGTCTATAACATCCTAATTACATATAGCCTCAGTGTATCCACTTAGCAACTATCAACTTAATAATGAAGATCCCGTTTTAGTTCTCAAGTATCAAGTACTTATAGTAACACCAAATACTCCTATAGTATTTTAAATTTTTAATGTTATGTTCTATTGTTCTAATTGTGGTAGGGTTGGAAAGATTTTAGCATTGTTGCAACCACACAATTAAACTTAGGCACAAGCTAGTCAACCCTTGGATAATATAGGTGATCAGGCTATATCTTCCCAGTTTTGACCATATGTCTCTAAGCCCACTTGTGTTGCCCAACAATCGTAATTCTTTTGTACTATCCTAGTGACACTGATTTTAGTATGAATGCAGCACGTATACTTACTTAAATATTTTACTATTTAAAGTATAAACTCTTGGTCAGATTATTTTTAATCCCTTATGTATTTATAGTTAGTATATCTTTTATGGGTTGATATACTTAATTCACTATAAACAATGCTCTGATACCAATCTGTCACACCCCAAAACCGAGAATGGCGGAAACGTTCTGGGGCGGAGGACGTCATGTATAATATCAACAACTGATGAGATTAAAACTTAATCTAGAAGATCGATTAGATCTTAAACAGGTAAATAAAGATTAAACAGCAAGAATGCAAAAATAATGAACAACTCAAGAATGAATCAAACGTGTCGAATGATTATAAAATAACCCTCAAAAGAGCTCGATC
This sequence comes from Lactuca sativa, assembly GCF_002870075.4. Classification (NCBI taxonomy): domain Eukaryota; kingdom Viridiplantae; phylum Streptophyta; class Magnoliopsida; order Asterales; family Asteraceae; genus Lactuca; species Lactuca sativa. Next base: position 212,708,751 of record NC_056623.2, on the reverse strand, counting down.
AACAACATCAACTGTAGAGGGTTAGAAGGTTTACAGGAACGATGAAGAAAATCAAAGCAATCGTAATCTATAAAATCGTTTTCTATCGTTAACCTAATATGCATGCAAGCATATACTTATATAGTAAACCTAACAGGCTCACGGTTGGACAGGCCCAACACCGGAGCACAAAACAATTGGACTAATAGCCGAGCCCAATGACGCAATCCATAAACGAATCTTCAACCCAACAATCTATCCCTTTGCGTCAATTGGAGCGAGATCTTCACTTGTTACTTGGGCCAGCAGCAGCGGCAGGTACCTTCTTCTTTACGGTCTGAAACAGACGAGAGATAAGAGCAAGTATCGTCTGTCTGAATCTGATGTACCATTGGATCATGTCGTTGAAGTATTTGACACCGTCTGCTGCATTCTCTTTACACCGACGGATGATCGACATCACATGCTCAAGACAAGCATTGGTATAAAGATGTTTATCCGCTAAAGCAAAGAGACATTTCTGTCCTTCTGCTCTAGTGAACATGACCGAATTACGCCTCGGGTCAATCTTGCCCATCTTCATTTGATTGAGATCACTGGCCGATCCAACAGGAGATATCTTAGGTTTCTTCTTGAAGACTGTGGCTATCTCCTGATCCATCAAGGCTACCTCCATGATGTAACAAACTATCGTCCTTTTGAGATGGTCAATAGTTGGACCATATTCAGCTTCATTCGTCAAAAGGATATTATGGAAAACGATCCAATCATGAGGGTTTAGGTTTGGTAGATCTGCTAAGGATATAAGATGTTCGGTTCTAGCAGACCCTCTAATCACCCTGAACCGAACGTTGATGAATCTTCCTTCGGTATACGGCTTTAAGACTCGAACGTTAACGATCTTCTGAGCGCTCCATGTGTGGTACTGTGTTTGAGCAGCCTTCAGATAGAATTCGATTAACTCCCTATCGACCTCAGGATTAGGATGAGGGACTTCAAAAATGTTGGAGAAGGCGTGGAAGATAAACGCCTTTCGAGTCAGGGGAATATCGAACTGCGAATCGACAGAATTATTGCAGTCGAAGGAGATCACCGGTTTGAGCCATAGGATGCTAGGAGTATCTATGGCCTCCTTTATCATTCTCTCCCGAGTCCAAGCAGGGAAAATAGTCTTCCTGCTCTCAAGGAGATCGTGGGCTTCTTTTTGCTTGCGTTCGGCTTCTTCAGCTTCTCGCGCCACACGAACATTATCGTTTTCCACATTGCGACTGTTTTTGCGTTTAAGCAAGTCAGCAATGGTTTCTTTATCATCTTCATCTTCTTCCTCAGCTTGACCAGTCGGAGGAGGTTCGGTTGTGTGAGCAGCTTTTGAGGAAGGAGGTGGTTTCGATCTAGACTTCACTTCTCCCCCTTGTTTCGGATTGGACACGAAACTTGGTAAGCCTTCAATTTTGCTGAGAAGGTCCATGGCAGGAGAAATTTTTTCAGCAAGGGTTCGCCTCACCGAATGATTGAGAATCGGATCGTGTGCTTCCAGGATGTTGGATAGGGCAGAGTGTACATCCGAAACACAAGTTTTGATAACCTCCCGTTCGGATCGAAGAGCTTCAATCTGTTGCTGATAGTTTGAAAGCTGAGTGCTCTTGACCTTGAGGGCGGTGGTTTTGCTTGCCAGAACGTCCATTAATGAGTTTTCGGCAGCGAGATCCTCTTGAAGTTTAGCGAGGCGCTCGTCAATGGAGGCACGAAGGGCCGAGTTGTCGTCGCTGATGGATTGGCGAAGGGTAGCGAACGACTGCAACTCTGTTGAGACGAACGTGGCCAATTGTTGAACGATTGGTTCCAACGTTGTCTTTGTAGCATCAACGCTCTCCTGTAAGGACTTCAACAGGGAAGAGGCTTCAGAGAATAGTTTATCGACTTTTGCGGTCACAGCCTCACACACTTTTGTGGAGGCGTCTATGGCGGCAGTGGCTGAAGCGACAAAATCATGCTGAGCCCTGGAGAAGGCATCAACAATCTTCTGAAGAGCGGCTTCAGAGAGAGAGGACTGAGTGTTGGAGGATGAAGCAAGAAGCAAGTCAACCTTCTTGTTTAGCTCCTTTAGATGCTTCTTTGTTACTGGAGCATCGTCCTCGTCGTCGCTTTGAGCCTGAAACGGACTAAAGTAGACCGAATCGTAGGTCATATTTTCCCCTCCAAGGAAAGGATTATCTCCATCAGAGGCATGATCTGGAGATGTTGGGGGTGGTGAAGCTGGGGGTGTGGTAGTATGTGTAGGTTCAGGTTGAGTGTTGGTTGGGGTAGTTTCGGGTGGTGGTTGAGTATGGATAGGTTCGGTTGTATGCTGGGTTTCGGTTGTTGGAGGAGGTTCGGTTATAGGTGGTGTTTCGGTTGCGTCGGTATGAACCCCCGTATCAGATATGTTGGTTGTAACCTTTGCAGTTGTTGTAGTGGTATCTGTGAAAATGGGTGGTGGTATAGGGAAAGAGGTTTTAGGAATGGTGGTAGTGGGGTTTATGGTGGGAATGGAAGTAGGGATTGTTTGAGTAGGTGAGGTAATGGGTGAGACATGAATTTCCATGTCTGGGGTAGGTGATCGGGGTGGGGTGTTGCCTCTTGGAGGGGTTTCGCCTCTTTGAGAGCCGTCCGAACCCGAACTCTCGCCTTTTGAGTCACTCGAAGAGGAAGCGATGACAAGCTTTCGCTTCGGTTGAGTCTTCCTTCTCTTCGGTTGCGGGGACTGTGCAGGTTTGGTTGGTTTCCTCTTCCTGGGAGAAGGACCTTTAGCAGGTTTGGTCACTTGCTTCCCTTTATCCGCCTTTTTGCCCCTATTAACAGGTTTGTCAGCATCATGGATGGACTTGAGCATTTCCTGTGTAAGTACCCTAGGACCAGACGCCTTGAATTCCTTAATGGTCCGGATGATCCTGCTGTCGGATGGAACATCGCCGTACATTGTCTCCGGAATGGAGCCAATGAAAGAAAACTTGGATGCATCAGAGACGATGATCTTCGTGGTATGAAAAGTACTAATCAAAGACATCGATGCACCAGCAACAGTGGGGACATCAAATTTATCCATCGCCCATTTTGTGATGAGAGTCCAGAACCGGGCATACGACACCTCAGAGTGTCGTGAAGAAGAAGAGAGGCTCTGGATGAGTTGTTGCCAGAGAACAAACCCATAGTCAAGATTGACTACGTTGTAGACGCCATACATAATCGACAAGAACAGTCGACTAGAACCATCGGATCCCGAGCTCCGTTCAGATAAGCCCTTGAAGAGGACTGTAAACATGCCGTTCCATTGTGGCGGCAAGCAGGATTTTTTAAACTTCGCGACGGAGGTGAGCGCTCCCGTGTACCCCATATTATAAAACATGTTGTAAAGATGCCCAATCGGAATCGTCTCCGGATTAATTCTTGAAGGATCAGCAGCCAATCCTAGCAGTGTGTCAACTCGTTGTCTAGAAATGGAGGTCTTGTGATCAGAAACCTCGAAGAACACCCTCTCGACTGCTTTATCGTAATGTGCAGTCGCGTACATCTGCGATAGGATCTCCATGGGCACAGACTCAACCCTAGAAAGTGCAGGAGCGATTTGTGAGTACTTCAGGCACTCGATGATCGGAGTCATATAGGAATCGTACGACAGAGGGGTTAGGTCAATCACCAAACACTGTTGAGGGCGAATGGGAAGGATGTGTGATGTGGCATGGACTGAGGATGATTCTGCCATTGTTGAAGGTAGGAAGAAGAAGATGAACAGGAAAGCTTTTGGGAATTTTTGCTCTCTTGGAAATTCAGATGCAGTAAAGAGGTAAATGGGAGTGGAGACTGCCTTTTATAGTGGGTGAAAGGAGAGAGAAAAATCAGTTCAAATCTTCTATGGAAATACGAAAAGGTTACCCGGAATGACAGATGCGTGACAGTTAAGGCATGCGATGATCACGTAGGAGAGAGAGTGTCAGATTCCTAGGAACACGCCGCCCATCAAGCGCCGTTTCAGAACAAACCGTTTCAAATCCACACGCGCCATTAAGTGCCAGAGAGGAACCGCTTGAAATTCGCACACGCGTCCATTATGTCAGTAAAAGAGTGGGCGTTTCAAATTCGCACGCGTCCCTTTTTAACCGCCGTTTGAAATTTAATCCTTTGATCTCCCGCCTGAGTCAGCAACCCTTCATCTTATCTTTGAAATGGCATCTTTTGAATTAATTTCCCACGTGGATGATTTTTTACCACAACTTGATAATTAACCACCAAAGCAATAATACAGCCTGTAATTATTAGAACCAGAATTTTGGAAAATCAAAGATTTTCGTGCTAAGAGTATAAAAAGAAAAGAAATAAAGCAACTCTTTTTAGGAATAAATGTGATGTCAATAATGACACGAAACAAATGATCCCGGGCACGAATCTCTTCCTTCAAGATCAAGAGAGACCTTAAAGTGTTTATGTGGTTTCCCGTTGAATGACGATCAAACACTTATTAATAAATGTTGAAAGGCTTCTTTTAATTTGGCTACTTACGGGTAGGTTTCGCTTTGATGCAACAATTCTAATCTTGAAATAAGAAAGAAAGTGATCAAAGTACTTGTGAGACCGGTGTAGTCTGTTGAACAAGTAGGTAGGAATTAATTTTAAATTGGCTTGGAAAATAGAAAATCTCAAAAAAATTAAAAACTGGATCCCAAGGGAAGAAATGTTATGGTGTTTAACAATTTCATAGGAATCACACAAAAATAAAAATGTGAGATTTCAGTAAGATACATCCGTCAACTCTTTGGTGAAAACTTGAGCAAATTTATTGTTCACCGTCAATTCAGATTTGGTGTTGAATTTTGGGTTTCACTCAGCTCGTAGTGGCACGAAACTGAGATCATAAACACAGTTGTTGTGTAACCATAAACCTGAGTGGTAATTTCTGAGAGTCTCAAGGGTTACGTTGATGAAACGAATGTAATGGAGAAATGTAATGGAGATGGTGTAAGAAATTAAAGTAGCTCTGCTGCGAAAATAAGGACCAAGCAGAAAACTCTTATCTCATGTGAGAAGAGAGTGAGGTAGCTCATGATTAGAATAAATGGGATAGCCTAATTGGGAAGACAAGGTTTGTTTATACCAAGTCATTAAGGCTATTATTCAGAATCTTATGAGGCTTGGGACACATAAAGCAGCATGCTTCTAGGGACACTTAAGTAATCTATCAATTATATCTCCATAAACGAACGAACACACAAACAAAATTAAAAGAGAAAAATATTTTTTGAGTTTTTGATATATATTAAAAAAAATAAAAGAAAATAAAAAAATTATAATAAAAAAATAAGCAAAAAAAACCGAACCCGAACGTTCGGTTGAGAAAAATTTTGAAAAACCGAACCCGAGCATTCAGTTGGTTTCGGTTGAAGAAAATTTTGGAAAACCGAACCCGAGCGTTCGGTTGGTTTCGGTTGAAGAAAATTTTGGAAAACCGAACCCGAGCGTTCGGTTGGTTTCGGTTTAAGAAAATTTTGGAAAACCGAACCCGAGTGTTCGGTTGGTTTCGGTTAAAGAAAATTTTGGAAAACCGAACCCGAACCTTCGGTAGGTTTCGGTTTTGGAAAATTTTGAGAAACTGAACCCGAACCTTCTGTAGGTTTCTGTTTTGGAAAATTTTGAGAAACCGAACCCGAACCTTCTGTAGGTTTCGGTTTTGGAAAATTTTGAGAAACCGAACCCGAACCATCGGTAGGTTTCGGTTTTGGAAAATTTTCGAAAACCAAGGAATTTAGGTTTGCAATAAGAAAATACTTTTGACAATAAGAGAAACAACTTTGTACAAGAAATTTACAACCAAGAAATCTACCTTTGTGGTGATGAGCGAGTCAGATTATTTAACCGAACCTGAACGTTCGGTCAATTTCGCTTCTTACATTTGAGGTTGAGAGGTAGTTTGAGGTACTGACTCTGATTCCATCATACCTAGCCCTTGTAAAATTCTGTTGAATGATGCTTCAGGAAGAGCTTTGGTAAAGACGTCAGCCAGTTGATCAGTGGTTCGAACAAAGTGTACTTCAACGTTTCCATCTTCCACATGATCTTTGATGAAGTGATACCTCAGTGCTATGTGTTTGGTTTTAGAGTGTTGCACTGGGTTATGACAGATCCTAATTGCACTTTCAGAGTCACAATATAGTTGGATCTTCTTCATATTGAGTCCATAGTCTCGAAGTTGACTCTGGATCCAAATCACATGGGAGGTGCAGGATGCAGCGGCTATGTATTCAGCTTCGTCAGTAGACAACGACACGCACGTTTGTTTCTTTGATTGCCAGCTAACCAACTTCCCGTCAAGGAATTGACAGCCGCCAGTGGTGCTTTTTCTGTCGAGTCCACATCCTCCAAGGTCTGCATCTGAGTAGGCTTGAACGAAGAAGCCTGAGTTGGAAGGATACCATAGACCTAAGGAGGCAGTTCGCTTGAGATATCGTAAAATGTTCTTCACTGCAAGCATGTGAGGTTCGCGTGGGTTTGCCTGAAATCTAGCACAGTAACACACATAAAACATGATGTCAGGCCTGCTAGCAGTAAGATACATTAGTGAGCCTATCATTTGACGATAGAGCGTGATATCAACAGCCGGTTTGTCTAGGGATGGAGTTAGCTTGGTGCGGAATGCCATTGGGACTTTGACTTTGGAATCTCCCATCATACCAAACTTTGCTAGGAGAGTCTTCGTGTAAGCTTCCTGATTGATAAAGATGCCTTCGGGTCCCTGTCTAATATTTAAACCAAGGAAAAAGTTAATAGGACGCATTGAGCTCATTTCAAATTTAGTCTCCATCAGCTTTCTGAATTCAGCTGTTAGGCTGGGATTCGTTGAGCCAAAGATGATATCATCAACGTAAATTTGAACGATCATAAGGTGGTTACCTTCCTTTTTGCGAAAGAAGGTTGGGTCAACCGAACCTTGTTTGAATTTGGACATCTTTAAGAATTTAGTTAGCGTTTCATACCAGGCTCTCGGAGCTTGTTTGAGTCCATACACAGCTTTATCCAGAATGTAGCAATGATTTGGATATTTTTCGTTCATGAACCCAGGAGGTTGCTCCACATACACTGTTTCTTCGAGTTCTCCATTAAGAAAGGCACACTTGACGTCCATTTGGAAAACTTCAAAGTTTTTGTGGGCAGCATAAGCAAGAAATATTCTTACGGATTCCAGCCTAGCTACAGGAGCGAAAGTCTCTTCATAATCAATCCCTTCCTCCTGACAATATCCTTTAACAACCAGACGAGCTTTGTTCCTTATAACGTTCCCTTCCTAGTCCATTTTATTCCTAAAGACCCATTTGAGACCAACAACCGAGGCATCTGGAGGAGTTGGAATAAGGCGTCAGACTTTGTTCCTTTCAAATTCGTTCAGTTCGTCTTGCATCGCTTGAACCCAATCAGAGTGATCGAGAGCAGTGTTAATTGTCTTCGGTTCAACTTTTGATACGAATGAGTTAAACATGCAAAACTCAACTTTGGAAAATAAGGATGTCTGTTTTGCCTTTAGTTGTGATCGGGTCAGGACCTTTTCAGAGACATCACCAACCACTTGAGAGATAAGATGATCTCTGGTCCATTTGGTAAGAGGAGGGTAGTTTGGATCAAAGGTTGGGTCCAGTTCAGCATTGATCATTTCTTCTGGCTCGGATTGGCTTTCATAGTCGAATGACATATCTGCTTGCTCCCCCTCGATAGATGAGCTTTCTGGAATGCTTTGAGAAACTTGAGGTTCAGAGATTTCTTGTGGTGCTAGGCTTTCAGGCTTTGAAGCACCTTCGGATGGTGAAGCACCTTCGGTTTGAGAAGTACTTTCGGGAGCAGTTGGAGAGCTTGGCTCCCCCTCAACATGTGAGGTCGGCTGAGTTGATGACGGTTGATCCTCCCCCTCGACTGAAGCATCGTTTGATGGAGATTCGTCAGAATTCGATCCCCCTTCATTCATTCTCCTGGCAGCTTCTTTGACAATTTGCTTCATGTGGTCTACCTTGTTGTCTGCTGCACCTGCTTCTGAGAGAGTAGCTTTCTCTGGTTCGTCAAATAGCTCCATAAACTTCTCGAATAGATTAGCGATCGAGATAGTGACTTGGCCAGTTTGAGGAAAGATTTCCCCAGCTGTGTCTTCTTTGGCCTGTAGCTTTTTGACATAGCTATCGTCGAAAGTCACGTAATAAGTCTCTTCGATTTTTCTCGAACACTTGTTTAGAACTCTGTATGCTTTGGAAGTGAGAGTGTAGCCCAGAAAGATTCCCTCGTCGGCTTTGACATCGAACTTGTTGCAGTGTTCTTTAGAGTTAAAGATGAAACACCGTGAGCCGAACACGTGGAAAAATTTCACATTGGGCTTCCTGTTGTTGAGAATCTCATAGGGTGTGAGCGTGAATCGCTTGTTGAGATATGACCTGTTCTGTGTAAAACAAGCAGCAGAAATAGCATCAGCCCAAAAATAAAGAGGTAAGGAAGCGAAACTTAGCATTGTTCGGGCAGCTTAACACAAAGATCGGTTTCGTCTTTCGACAATTCCGTTCTGTTGAGGTGTGTAGGGAGCTGAGAAGTTGTGACTTATTCCCTTTTCTGCCAGAAAATCTTCAAATTCTCTGTTTTTGAATTCCAGACCATTGTCGCTTCTGATGTTGCGAACGACCTTCTTGAGTTGTACTTCAATTTGCTTGATGAACACTTTCAGCTTATGAGTCGCTTCATATTTGAGCTTTAGAAAGAACACCCATGTAAACCGCGAAAAGTCATCCACAATAACAAGAATATACTTGCTACCGCCGATGCTTTCGATAGATGATGGACCACACAAATCAATATGAAGTAATTCGACTGGTTCAACAACTTTAGTGTTAATTATAGATGGATGACTTTGACGACTCTGCTTCCCCATTTCGCATGCAGCACATAAATGATCTCTATCGAACTTGAGCAATGGAAGACCTCGAACATGACCTCCAGTGACAAGTTTGTTGATATCTTTAAAGTTGAGATGAGAGAGTCTTCGGTGCCACAACCAGCTTTCGTCAGATTGTGCTTTTGATAACAGGCATATAGTTGGGTTTCCTTTGATGGGTTTGAGGTTTAGAGGAAACATTTCACCCTTACGCTCTGATTTGAGAATTACTTTCTTCGTCTTCTTCTCAATGATTTCAGAACCTTCATCGTCGAATGAGACTTTGAGACCTGTACCTCCAACAGGCTTTGATACACTGATGAGGTTGTGTTGTAGTCCTTCCACGTATGCCACCTTCCTTATAGTAAAGTCACCATTAGTAATCATTATGTATCCCTTTATGGTGCCGAAGGAGTTGTTTCCAAACATGACGTTGCCACCATTTGTAAGAGACCTGTATTCCCTGAGCTCTTCTTTCCTCCCTGTCATGTGACGCGAGCAGCCACTATCGATGTACCATTCTTCGTCAAACTGCTCGTCACTTATAGCCTGCAAAAATTAAGCAGATTTAGGAACCCAAAGTTTCTTGGGTCCTCGTGAGCCTTTCACAGGTACAGGAATAGTAATATAGATGTCAACAAGATATGTTCATTTTATTAGTGTTGTTTCATCTTTCTTTTTGATGGTAAAAACTTTGATTTTATTAGGATTAGGTGTGTTCGGTTTAGACTCTAGTTTGGATGCAGAAACCTTCTGTTTGCCTTTTTGTTCAATTGACGAATGAGATTTTTGAGAATGAACTGAGTGAACTTTAGAGCGAGATGGAGATGAATTGGAAGAATTAGAAGAATTAGATGAGTGAGAAGGAGAGGGCTTTGATTGAGATGACTTCTTGGCTGGAGACTCTAGGTGACCCTTTTGCTTTTTATCATTGGTGGGACTGACCTTAGAGTTTTGATCTCTTTTGATTTCGGAACCGAACCTTTGCTTTCGGTTGGAGCCATTCTCTGAACCGAACCTTTGCTTTCGGTTGGAGTCATCCTCAGAACCGAACCTTTGCTTTCGCTTGGTATTCTTTTCCGAACCGAACCTTGGCTTTCGGTTGTTATGGCTCTCGTGCTTTTTAACAGGATTGTTCTCAAACTTTAGATTCTTGTCTTGATGTGAGAAATATGCATTCTGGGATTGCCAGAATTGTTTCCTTTCAGAGAGATTCTTCCTGTATCTCTGGTTCCTTTGACGTTTCTGATTCCTCATCTGCTTCGGTTGATGATGGATATTAGCTTTCATTTTCGGTTTCTCTTTGGCTGGTTCACTTTGAACTGTGGGAGTTTCACTTTGAACTGAGGAACTAGAGGGAACGTCTTCTTTTGCCGAACTTCCATTTTCTTGAGGAATGTTTTTCGTATCACTGGTACTTGGCACATCGAAATTATCTGCCATGTTCAAGGGTTCTGGTATGTATCTACCTTTACTTATCCATGAGGTCCTTTCTGATAAGCCTACCTTTTCATCTGAATTATCGATTGGAGCTGACCAGAAGAACTCATCGCAGCCATCAGCATTGTCTTCGTTAACAATCGCTGTGAGTTCAGCAGTCTGATGTTCGGGTACTCCTGTGACCTTGTACACTTGATTTGGAGTGGTCCTAACCTTTTGATATACAACTGATTTCTCTGCTAAGATTGGGGACTTTTGTTGGGACAATTGAGCGAACTCCACTGAATTTTCTGAAATTAGATTCTTGTGGTTTTCAGGTTCGCTTTTCACAAATTCTGAGCAGTCAACCGTGTCCTCTACAGAAATTTCACTCATATTGTCATCCTCATTAAGCTCAGATGCATTTTCAACATCAATTTTGTTTTCTGAGCTCAAGTTGGCGTTTAAAGAGTCAAATTTTTGTATGGTTTCGGTTCTCAGTTTAAGTCTATCATTTTCACCCAAAAGGTTTTTAAGCATGTCCTTATGGTCCTTGGATTTAATGAAAGATTCTATTTTGTCCAGTCCATACATATAGGTCGTATTGACGTCATCAGATGATATCACACTCTCACAATTGTAAGCTTCAGCATCAATTTCATCCTCCTTAAACTCAAGGAAGGGCAAAATCATGCAATGAATCTTTTGTCCTATTTCACAGTCCAAGTGAAGCTGAGTAATATTAGTGTAAAGACGTTTTGCAATCAAACAAAAAACATTTCGCTGTTTTAACATCTTTAAATTGTCTCTTTGTAAATAAATGTTTTCATCTTTTATTTTAACTAATTCTGACTCCTTCAACTCGATCCACATGCGTCGTTCCTCACTCTTCGAAGACACCCTGCTTAATTGATCAGTTAGGTTAGAATTGGTGACTCGAGTTTGAGTTAAACTACCATCTAGATGAGAGATTCGTGTATTAACACTTTTTAGTTCTTTTTCATATGAGCTTTGTGGTACTTTAAATGAAACAAAAACCGATTGTACCTTCTTGATCAGTTCATCGAGCTCGTTGAACTGCACGCTGAGCGGTTTGGCCGTAAAGCACATGTCCTGCTGCTCCTTCGGTTCATTGCTTCCACCATCAGTGTTGTATCCCCTCATCTGAGATACTTCGGACACCATCAAGCACCTTCCTCCACTGCTCTCCTCTTTTGCCACACAAGACTTTCCATGAGAAGGCTTCCTCACTTCATCATCTTCAGAGTCGGTTGACCAAACTTCCACACCACCGAACTCGTCATCAGCAACCGAACCCTGCACAATTAGAGCATTCATGGAAGGGTTAGCGGTAGATTTCTTCTTCCTCATCTCATCAAGCTTTTTCTGCAGCAAAGCATCCTCATCCTTTTCCTCATCCTTTTCAGCCATCTTTTTAAGGACACAATCCTTAGCATAGTGGTTTTTCCCTCCACAGTAGTAACAGCTTACTCCAGAATCACCTTCTGCCTTCGGTTCCTTCTTAGACTCTTCAACCTTCGGTTCATTGTTAACCTTTTCTGAACTATAACTCCCCTGCCAGTTTATGTTTTTGTTGCTGGGGAGTCTCTTCTTAATGAACCTCTTGGGGTTAGACACCATCATAGCATAATCCTCAGACGTGAGGTCATACTCCTCCAAGTTGAGGTCTTCGTTCTCCATCACAGCTTTACTTTTTGACAGGAGGGCCAGCGAACCTAGGCTTGAGACAACATTCTTTTCCTGCAGCACAATCTTCTCCTGAGACTTGAGAATACCCACCAGTTTCGCCAAAGAATATGATTCAAACTGCTCATGGGCTTTAACTGTAGACACCACTGCTCTCCACTCTGAACTTAGACCATTTAAAAACGTAACCTTCTGCTCGATAAGCTTCCTTTCGATGTCATGTTTGATCATCTTTCTGAGAAGATGATTGAAGCGATCGAACGTTTGGGTCACAGTTTCTTCGGCTCCATGCCTGAGTTCTCCAAACTCAGACAAGAGTAAGGTTTGGATAGAGTGTTCAAGATCCTCGTCTGTGGAGTACAATTCACGAAGTCTATCCCAAACTTCCTTTGCCGTCGTGCATGAACTTACCAACCTGAAAGTGTCAGACTGAAGGGCGAATCTGATCAATCTTAACGCCTTGATATTACACTGGAATTTATCCTTTTCATCTTGCGCAATATCTTTAACGTCCTTCAGTAGATCATTATACTCTTTTTGAGTTTTAATAATCCTTGAAGTTGCAGAGTGAGAAACGGTCCATTTATAATTGCTTCCCAGATGAGGTAACCATTATCCTCAGATCCTATAACATAGTCTTCAAAGTGATGCGCCCAGACTTCATAATCGTGGGTGTATAGGATGGGAATCTTCGTGGTTGATCCAATGCTGTTGGAAATATTGATGGGATTCGATTGCGACTCGTCCATTATGATCGAATAACCTGTTCAAAGATCAGACTTGTAATAAATCAGATTAGGGCAAAACAATAAATATCAAGATACGTCAATAATGAGATGACGGCTCAATAAATATCAGTAATTGCGGAAAACCCTAATTGAAACCTTTTCACAGAAAAGAAGTGTATCGATTACACAACCTCCTGCTTTGATACCAATTGATGAGATTAAAACTTAATCTAGAAGATCGATTAGATCGTAAACAGGTAAATAAAGATTAAACAGCAAGAATGCAAAAATAATGAACAACTCAAGAATGAATCAAACGTGTCGAATGATTATAAAATAACCCTCAGAAGAGCTCGATCAAGAACATCAACTGTAGAGGGTTAGAAGGTTTACAGGAACGATGAAGAAAATCAAAGCAATCGTAATCTATAAAATCGTTTTCTATCGTTTACCTAATATGCATGCAAGCATATACTTATATAGTAAACCTAACAGGCTCACGGTTGGACAGGCCCAAAACCGGAGCACAAAACAATTGGACTAATAGCCGAGCCCAATGACGCAATCCTAAAATGAATCTTCAACCCAACAACAACAATGTAAAGTAGTAAACAAGCAACAACATCATCCATTGCATGAATAAAATAATTATTATACAATTGTATTCTGTCAAATTTTGATAAAAACCAAAGCATAAATCAAAATGAAAGATAAGTCTTGAACAAGCTCCATCTTCCTTTCTCCTTGCATCGGTACCTGTCTATGATGACCTGAGGATACAAGTAATTTTGAAAGCGAGTATCAGCTTTGAAGCTGGTGAGATCATAAGTATTTAGTGTCTTAATTTGTATGTAAGAATTTGTAAGTCTATGTTTTGTAAGAATTTGAAAGTGTATATGAATTGTAAGTGTTTGAAAAACCCTAGAATCCCTATGATTCCTTCTAGTATAGAAAGTTGTCTTCTACCAAGACCTAACTGTTCTGTGTGTGTGTCTCTTGTAAGAGTATGTATCTTTCCAAAGTGAAACGACCCAAAAATCACGACTAAAAATTTCTTTTAAAACATTACTAAAACTAGATTTATAACAACGTATCATAAGTCAAACATAACTTTCGAGTATTAAATCAAAACATAATATCATTATCAGAGTCAAACATTCCCAGGCCAACTGACTATGGTGTGTGCTCTACAATCTTCCCGAGCTCCTCTTTTGAAAACCGAGTACCTGAAGCCAAAACTGAAAACCGTAAGCATGAAGCTTAGTGAGCTCCCCCAAGCTTCCACATACCATGCAATAACATATAAAGCACATACTGGGCCTTGCCCACTGCATCGGACCGAAGTCCGGGCTAACTGGGGCCTTGCCCCCTGCATCGGACCGAAGTCCGGAAACTGACTGGGACCTTGTCCCCTGCATCGGACCGAAGTCCGGACTAACTGGGGCCTTGCCCCCTACATCGGACCGAAGTCCGGAAGCTGACTGGGACCTTGTCCCCTGCATCGGACCGAAGTCCGGACTAACTGGGGCCTTGCCCCCTACATCGAACCGAAGTCCGGAAGCTCACTGGGACCTTGTCCCCTGCATCGGACCGAAGTCCGGACTAACCGGACAGAACATAGCATAAACATATCAACTAGCATGAACACACCTAAACTGCATACTACATCGGGCCATAACCTGGAACACATAACACATAGATCATGTCTGAGCCACGAAGGCATCAAACATGCTAGCTACTACATCAGATCAATTCCAGAAACTACTGCTAGCTAAACGGGCCGGCATTGTGGCCTTAGACCCGTTCCTACTGAAGGGAAACTCACCTGAACTGCTGAGCTCTGCTGATAAACCTCTGGCTGCTACTCGACAATCCCCTGAACCGCTGCTCCTCTAGCTCTCCGGGCTATCAATATACATATAACACTTAGTCTGACAGTCAACTAAATCAACTCTGGTCAAAGTCAACCTTCCAGGTCAACCCTACTCGCCGAGTCCTCATAATGACTCGCCGAGTTCATAAGCTCAGGGTCTTTCTATTCGCGACTCGACTCGCCGAGTCATTCTATGACTCGCCGAGTCCAACTAGTTCCAAGTCTGGTCCTGTCCAACTCGCTGAGTCACTACCCGACTCACTGATTCGAGTCTCAACTCGAAGGGTTTGAGGTTTCGCGACCTGACTCGCCGAGTCCACTAATAGACTCGCCGAGTCCAAGGCAATCTTCAACCAACTCGTCGAGTTGTTCTTCCAACTCGCCGAGTTGATGCCCAACTTCATCCGACTCGACGATCTGTTCATCCCACTCGTCGAGTTCCTCATCATCTTCAAGATACTCGCCGAGTCCACTCGAAGGACTCGCCGAGTCTATTCAGTCCTTAATCCATGCAGTGCCTTTTCGAGCCAAGCAGGGCTTCCAACTCATAGATCCATACTTCTAAGGCCTATCCCCCACGTAAAGTGGCAAACTTTACGTGTAGATCAAGAGATCTAAGCTTAAAACACATTCAAACTAGGGTTTATGGCAACATACTTCTTCAACATAACAAAGGCTGATACATTAGGGAATTCTAGACCAAAACAAACATGGATCTGAGGTAGCAACCTCAGATCTGGACCTCTAACTTGAAATGGTTACTTATCATGCCAAAATGTCCAAAACTCACACATGAGAATAGATCTAGGTGCAAAGGGATTCCAAGCAACAGCTTATTACCTCCAATTGGTCTGAAATGTCTTCTCAATCCCGGATCTACAGTCCCTTCTTGCACCTCCAAATCCTTTCTTCCTTTTCCAAGCTTTAGTGCACTCTCCAAGGCAAGATCTTGCTCTAAAACGGATATGGTGGCTAGGGTTTGGTGTTCTGGGGAAGAGAGACAGTAAAGGAACCCTAGGAAGGAGAATGAGACGCTTAAATAGGCTCCAATTCCCGGATTTAGGGTTTTCCTCGTTCAGACCCAACTCGTCGAGTCTCCTTGGCCGACTCGCCGAGTCGGTCGCTTACACCTCGACCCAGATCCCGCTTGGACTCGCCGAGTCCCTCCATGGACTCGCCGAGTCTCCCCTTAAAATTGAGGTCTTCCTTCTTTTCATGACTTTCCAAACTTTGGGGTGTTACAACTCTCCCCCACTTAAACTAAACTTCGTCCTCGAAGTTTGCTATGACCAACTGTCCTGCGAACTGCCTCCAACTCTCTATCTGGAAAACTAACACCCTTCTGTCCATCACTCTAGGCACTCACAGTGCTGGTCACTACTGTTGGTACATACTGAATTCTTCTCCTTTCCTAATTTCCTCAATGTTACTTCCTCCGACTGAGAATTCTGTACCCCTCATCCGCCTACTGGATGCACTGAGACCACTCTGGTCCAACTAATCTACCGATATCTGAGTTACTGGACTCCCACCAGTCACTACACTCCATCGCAATCTCCTAGTCGCTTCCAGCGACTCCTAAAGATACTTCGACTATCTATAACTGTTCTATCCATTCTGCCGCTTATACTGTACATGCCTGAAACTCTAAACTGCCTGAAACGCTGAACCGACTGAAACACTGAACGGCCTGAAACACTGAACTGACTGAAACACTGAGCTGCCTGAAACACTGAACTGACTGAAACACTGAGCTGCCTGAAACACTGAACTGGTTGAACACTGAGTTGCCTGAAACACCGAACTGGCTGAAACACTAAACTCCGACCCAACTGTGGAGTCAAGGGACTCCTTACTTAGTCGCTTCCGCGACTTCTGAATGAAATCTTCCTCTAGGACTAGTTTCCACTAGTTATTCTGTCACTGTGGCTCTAGCAACCTTCCGATCCAACCGATCGGGTCCATACGTCACATCCTGACATCATCAATTCCATGACTAACAACATGATGGCCCCCAGACTGACGGTAGCCCTTAACATATCCGAACCCCAAGGGTCTACTGCTACTCTGATCTCATAACTGATGTGACGATCTATAGCCAAAATTGCTGACTTAGCCATATCTGAACCATTTGGGAAATCCGAAATCTAACCCGTGGATTCCCATATCCTCACTGCTGCACCCGAACTGGTGGGTACTACTGCTTTCCCGCGTCTAACACGCGCTCATGCTACCTATCAATCTGATAAAGGTTGCGACTATGCTCGCGGACTTACAACTCTCTAATACTATTTGGCTGCTAGTGAATGCTACGGCTACCCCCGCAGACTTACAACACCACTACTACTATCTGACTGATAGTGAATGCTACGGCTACCCCCGTAGACTTACAACACTACTACTACTATCTGACTGCTAGTGAATGCTACGGCTACCCCCGCAGACTTACAATACTCTACTATTATCCCGAGGACATCCTGACTATCCCTAGTCCCGCTAGAGATTCCTCATCTTGATTTCCCAAAAACAGCCCTTATTGTTTGAATACTGCATCATTCTTGACATCTTATATCCTTGATATAATTAGCACTTCGTCGAGGAACTCTTCGGCTTGGTTCCCAAACCAACCGTCTACTAATCCAGATACAAGAAGCTCTCGTTGGGAAGTTTCCAAACTCCCAATTCCTAAATCCACGCAATCCTGCATGCTGAATCTGCCACTGGCTACTAATACGAAAACATCTCCTGCTATCCGTTTCTCAGGGTCCTCATTCTGACTCACTTGAGCCTCTACAGGTGGTCCTCCAATCCTGGATTCTCAACCAGCTTCCAACCATCTCGATTACATGAACTAACTGCTGGAAAGGTCCTCGAACTCCCAAATTTGAACTCCTCAATCCATCGATCATTGTGCTACAATCATTTCAGAGGCCGCACAATCATTCTGAGTCTACGTGGCTCTTATTCTTGTATACTTGGAAGGGTTCTCCCCCACTTGGATTCGACTAGATCCTTACTGCTCACTGTTCGAAAGGATTTCCAACATTCCTTTCATTAGAAGGGCGATATGCTGACCGCCGACGTTTACCCCTGCCAGCGCTCCAACTAACTCCGGCCACGTCCGCACCCTTCCTGCTATATGACTGCGCACCATTCGATCCTTAACTGTAATTGCTTTAGGGACTACATCTCGAGAATCTGCGTTTGGGGTGCACCTCCCCAACCCACTTTCTTACTGACCGCTAGCTACTCTACTAAAAACTCTGCACTATCACAACTAAGAATATAACTGATCATTACTCGACTAACGCCCTCCGCAAGTAGTAAAGCACTACTGCATCTTACACATACATGCTACAAATACTGAATCCGAAATAACCTGATCTAGAGGGAACGATCTCCAATTCACTATTCGAATTCCAAGGTATGCAGATGGCATAAAACTCAACCACGAGCAGGTAATGCAGCAATATAACAATAATATCATAATAATAGATGACAGAAAAGCAAAAGATACATACCTCCATCACTCAGTGCTGCTCGAATCCCTGCTGAAATCTACCGGAAAACTCGGCTCCGAGCCGTAGGCGCCCTTGCCCGGCCCTGATGTCTGTTGGGCTCTCGAAGTCCCAGGGGCAGGAGCTGACACCTGCCCTGCTGTAAACAAACTCGGACAGTGGGCCTTCTTGTGGCCTCTCTGACCGCAATGGAAACATATCGGGTCAAGTCCATGGGCATTGGTAGTAGTACAATCCCTACTGATATGACCCATTCGACCGCATCTGAAACAGCCCAAATCATCACCTTTTCTACGCTTGCACACACCCATGTGCGTCCTTCCGCACTTCCCGCATCGACTGTGGTTCTGATAGTTCCTCGCCCTCAAATCCGAACCCTTGGGCCTCTTACCCGAACCTGAGGCTACCTGAGTCTCATCCACTTTCCTCTTCCTTTCCGACTCCCTGCCCGCCGACTGAACAACAGCTGTGTGATCTTGGAGCCTCTCGATCAATCTATCAGTGATCCTCACGACCATGTCGGGCAGATCCTCGCGAATGGCTCGCGAAACTTCCTCAACTATTCAATCATACAGAGGTCTCTCTTGGAGACAGGGTGCCCCACTCACTCCTGTCCCCTGATGGCAAAAACTAGAAATGGGGTCTCCCTCCCTGATGGATCCCCGAACTCCATAAGAATCGGGATCTAGACGAGCCCCAACCTGTCCTAAAACTATCCCGGCCTTAAAGGCCTCAAGATGACTGTCCATGAGCTCCACAATGGCCTCTCTAACCGAACCGAAAATCACTGGAGTCTGATCAATGATGTTGCGCGTGATCTCTGTGGAAATGAAATCCCTCATCTGGTCATCAAGCTGCCCGGCTCTAAAGCCCAAGCCAGATCCCTCCTCGATGTCTGAACTGCTAACTGATATCTCGCGCAACGTCACCATGCTGAAAATATAACATTTCCTGATCAATTTACACACTACTGCTGAGGGATTTCTCACACACTCTACCATTCCCTGGTTTCGTCTTGGCCCCTCTTGAATGGAGTACGGATCCTCTGCTTTCAGTAGTATGGGCCCCTACTACCTTCCACATCTATCCGCACTTTCCTCAAGAGTTACCTCAACTCCACCAAATCACTTCTACTAATACTGATCTCTGCTACTCTCATCCTAGGCTTGCCCTAGGGAACCTTTGACTCTACCCAAACAGTCCTCAGCTGCTGAAGGCCTCATTGTAATGCCAATTAGCCACCACCTAAATACCATCACATGCAATGAGGCTCGGATAATCCTTCGAGTAAAAGTCTCGTCCCTACAACGGTTAGACTCAGACGAGAGCTGCGTAGTAGGGCCAAATCCAGCACTCTGAGATTATTCAACCCTGATCACATGTGATGTGACGTATTCACCTAATGGCTAACTCCCATCACTCAGAGTCCCACAAAGCACAAAGCAAGTAGCATTCGGATAAAGGAAACGTACTCAGGGAAAACCATTCTCATAACAAGAAACTGCACTAGCATTCAATGCTAAGCTCATACTATCAGGCATAACCTACACATGCTATCCTATTACTGTCTACTCAATACTAGCATGCAATTCTCATAAAGCTGAACACATAAAGCAGGAACATAAGGCATCATCTTAGATCCTTAGTCCTATTCTAGCATGCTGTTCTACTGAAGCTGGAACTGAAACTGAAACTGAAACTGAGACTGATAATCATAACGTAACTTGTATGGGTAAATTGAGAGTACTTACTTGAGCTCGGCTGATTGCATGCACCACACCCTTTTCTCTTTTCAAAACTCTTTACTTTTTCTAAAACTCTTTTCTTTACACTTTTTCTAAAATTGTTTTCTTTTCTCAAAATTCTTTTGTAACTACGATTTTTCTTTTGAAAACTCTATACCACTTCCTTAGTTTGAGTTCAGGCACACTCGGAAGTGCGCCCGAATCCCTCAACCCAAGGCTCTGATACCAACTTGAAACGACCCAAAAATCACGACTAAAAATTTCTTTTAAAACATTACTAAAACTAGATTTATAACAACGTATCATAAGTCAAACATAATTTTCGAGTATTAAATCAAAACATAATATCATTATCAGAGTCAAACATTCCCAGGCCAACTGACTATGGTGTGTGCTCTGCAATCTTCCCGAGCTCCTCTTTTGAAAACCGAGTACCTGAAATCAAAACTGAAAACCGTAAGCATGAAGCTTAGTGAGCTCCCCCAAGCCACCACATACCATGCAATAACATATAAAGCACATACTGGGCCTTGCCCACTGCATCGGACCGAAGTCCGGGCTAACTGGGGCCTTGCCCCCTGCATCGGACCGAAGTCCGGAAACTGACTGGGACCTTGTCCCCTGCATCGGACCGAAGTCCGGACTAACTCGGGCCTTTCCCCCTACATCGGACCGAAGTCCGGAAGCTGACTGGGACCTTGTCCCCTGCATCGGACCGAAGTCCAGACTAACTGGGGCCTTGCCCCCTACATCGGACCGAAGTCCGGAAGTTGACTGGGACCTTGTCCCCTGCATCGGACCGAAGTCCGGACTAACTGGATAGAACATAGCATAAACATATCAACTAGCATGAACACACCTAAACTGCATACTACATCGGGCCATAGCCCGGAACACATAACACATAGATCATGTCTGAGCCACGAAGGCATCAAACATGCTAGCTACTACATCAGATCAATTCCAGAAACTACTGCTAGCTAAACGGGCCGGCATTGTGGCCTTAGACCCGTTCCTACTGAAGGGAAACTCACCTGAACTGCTGAGCTCTGCTGATAAACCTCTGGCTGCTACTCGACAATCCCCTGAACCGCTGCTCCTCTAGCTCTCCGGGCTATCAATATACATATAACACTTAGTCTGACAGTCAACTAAATCAACTCTGGTCAAAGTCAACCTTCCAGGTCAACCCTACTCGCCGAGTCCTCATAATGACTCGCCGAGTTCATAAGCTCAGGGTCTTTCTATTCGCGACTCGACTCGCCGAGTCATTCTATGACTCGCCGAGTCCAACTAGTTCTAAGTCCGGTCCTGTCCAACTCGCTGAGTCACCACCCGACTCACTAATTCGAGTCTCAACTCGTAGGGTTTGAGGTTTCGCGACCTGACTCGCCGAGTCCAAGGCAATCTTCAACCAACTCGTCGAGTTGTTCTTCCAACTTGCCGAGTTGATGCCCAACTTCATCCGACTCGACGATCTGTTCATCCCACTCGTCGAGTTCCTCATCATCTTCAAGATACTCGCCGAGTCCACTCGAAGGACTCGCTGAGTCTATTCAGTCCTTAATCCATGCAGTGCCTTTTCGAGCCAAGCAGGGCTTCCAACTCATAGATCCATACTTCTAAGGCCTATCCCCCACGTAAAGTGGCAAACTTTACGTGTAGATCAAGAGATCTAGGCTTAAAACACATTCAAACTAGGGTTTATGGCAACATACTTCTTCAACATACCAAGGGCTGATACATTAGGGAATTCTAGACCAAAACAAACATGGATCTCAGGTAGCAACCTCAGATCTAGACCTCTAACTTGAAATGGTTACTTATCATGCCAAAATGTCCAAAACTCACACATGAGAATAGATCTAGGTGCAAAGGGATTCCAAGCAACAGCTTATTACCTCTAATTGGTCTGAAATGTCTTCTCAATCCCGGATCTACAGTCCCTTCTTGCACCTCCAAAGCCTTTCTTCCTTTTCCAAGCTTTAGTGCACTCTCCAAGGCAAGATCTAGCTCTAAAACGGATATGGTGGCTAGGGTTTGGTGTTATGGGGAAGAGTGGCAGTAAAGGAACCCTAGGAAAGAGAATGAGACGCTTAAATAGGCTCCAAGTCCCGGATTTAGGGTTTTCCTCGTTCAGACCCAACTCGTCGAGTCTCCTTGGCCGACTCGCCGAGTCGGTCGCTTACACCTCGACCCGGATCCCGCTTGGACTCGCCGAGTCCCTCCATGGACTCGCCGAGTCTCCCATGAAAATTGAGGTCTTCCTTCTTTTCTTGACTTTCCAAACTTTGGGGTGTTACACAAAGTATAACTATCATTATCCAAAAACATAGTTTGTACATTTATGTTTAAGTGAGGTTATCACTAAAAATATGCAATGGAAAAATTAACGTAGTACTAAAACGTAGCTCTAAAAGGACTACAACTGTACTAACTACCTTGAACCGGATTTTAGGCTAAGGCATTCTGTGATAAATTGCACCATACTATCGACTGATAACAACGACATACGAATGGTCGTAATAACGGAATGACGTTTGGCACCCGCAGACCTGCAGTTCCCACTGTAGCTAGCAGCAAGGTGTAGGATAGTCAATCCAGTATAGATCTATACACAAACTGATACTATAGACTGGTTACAACGACAACGTATAGTCGAAAATAAGGTATGACGTTTGGCACCCGCAGACCTGCAGGTCCCACTGTAGCTAGCAGCAAGGTGTGGGATAGTTAATCCATTATAGATCTATACGCAAACTCAATGCTCTCCCTCCAAGAGAATTCTGGCTACCACTCGGGCCATGACATTTAAGGCATGCTCTGATACAGTGGATCACAATTGTTAACGTATTCTCGTATAAGTAATGTAATGAACTGTTCTAGCTGTAATGTACGTGCTCTCTACCTAGCAAGTATAGTAATGTAAACGTTCTAGTATAGTTGTATATGTTCTCGTCCTAGTATAGATGTATATGTAATGTACAGTAATGTTCTAGAAAGTATTGACTCATGAATGAACTGACTCATTGTATGATATCGCATTCTAGTAATTGTTCTAGTATCTTCCTGAACTACCCATATGGTAGCTTACTAGTAATCTATGTGGTACGTATGGACATGGATGTATACCCTTGCTACCCAAGGGCATAGGATGAACTGAAAGGACCTTTTATGACTTTATATGTACACATGATATATAACTAATATTTAAACGACCTTCGGACGGGTACCCGATGTTCCACCAGACCACATCTCAAGCCCCGAAAAGGAAATAGGATGGATAGCCTTCCTAAGTCTTTTAAACATTTCTTATATAACTATACATATAGAGGCATGCAATTTATAATATAAAAGCATAAATAAGTTTGGTAAAACATTTGAAACATAAATATTAGTTTAAGGAAAGATCGACTTGATGTCAATCTATAAAACAATTTGAAGGCATAAGTTTGATAAAACAATATAAGTATAAGGAACATTTGTTTGAAACACAGTTGTAAATAAGTTTGAAATATGATAAACAGAGTAAGGGGTACAGTGTAATAAGGAGTTTAAAACATATAAAATGTTTATAAAAATCATTTGAAGGAAACTGTTTGGTAAAACGGCTAATGAGTAGCCAAATCTTTTGAATGTTGTATATTAATCACATGTGATTGATGTAATAAGTAATATAATCCTACTTACTAATCACATGTGATTGACATAATAAGTAGCATGATTCTACTTGTATCCCCCCGCCCCCCATAAAACATTTAAAATAGTTTAAAACATTAGTTAAGGGGTATGAACTCACTTGAAAGTTTGAAGATAGCGAGATGGAAAACCGGGCAGAGTTTCGACTCGGGAAACGGATTTTTCTCGGGATTCTCGGGAATCTCGGGAGTAAAATCGACCCTCGGACTTGAGCAAAAAGACCAGAGCTTCGGGTTTGAACGGGCACGGAAATCGAGGCAAGATCGTGAGAGAAAGAGAGAGAATGAGCAAAATTTTCGGAAAGCCTCGCATCCCTTTTATAGGGGTGCTGAACCGCCACGGTACATTGGGCGTATGAGGGTACGCAGCGCGTACTGGGGCGTCATCGCTTACGTACTTCGGATGGGAGGGCAGGTCGGATGGGACGGCGGGTCAGATGGGACGGGTCGGTAGCTTCGCATAGGGTGACGTGGACGATCCGAGGCCCTTGATTTGAGTACACGGGGCGTACGAGGGTACGCAGGGCGTACTCCGATTCTATCTGCTGACTCCCCCTTCGGATATTACCAAGAATTTACATTTAAATTTATATTTATTTTAAATAAACTTCTAAAATTCATATCTCCTTCATACGAACTCCGTTTTCGACGTTCTTTATATCTACGCGTAGGTGAGACTAAGATCTACAACTTTCGTTTAGATTCCGTTGGCAAATTATAAAATTATTTTTATTATTTATTTATTAAAATGACGTGATTAAGGAATTTATTCAAAAATTCATAACTTCTTTATCTGACGTCCGTTTTCGCCAGACTTTTTGCCGCTGAAATACCATTGACGAGACCTTCGATTCTCGTTTAGGTCATTCCGGCCAAAAGTCGCTCGATCTCCGATTCGAGTTTTTAGCTGTCTATTGCTAAGCTGAACTTGGAAAAATCATAACTTTCTCATACGAAGTCAGATTTGGACGCTCTTTTCATATACGTTTACGGTTTAATGTTATCTATAACTTTCATTTAGATACTTAAGGCTAAAAACTATTGTATTGAAACTTCGCGTTTTTCGTTTAATCGGTGTTGCCGATTTTGCCGAGAATCTACGGTTGGTCATAACTTCTTCGTTATAACTCGGATTTTAGGGTTCTTTATATGTACGAAAACCTTGATATGATTCCTACTACTTTATTTAACCCAAATAAGATTTTAGGAAAGTTATATTTTGACCTAAATTTGATTGGTTTTACATTACATTTTCTCGAAATATCGGGTTGTCACATAATATTCGTCAAAGCAGAGAAGGAATTTTTAATAATCAGAAGAAGTATTCATGAAATCTGCTTGAAATGTTTGGAATGACAAATAGCTCAAATTTGAGAGTTCTAATGGCAGTTGGCACACGACATGGTCCTTCGTTAGACAAGCCAACTATCGATCTCACGCTGTACTGAAGCATGATTGGTTTGTTACTTTACTTAACTGCGAGTAGGCCTGATATTATGTTTGATGTGTGCAATTGTGCTAGTTAACAGTTGAACCCCATAGAACCTCATCTTACTGCTGTCAAGAATGGCTTTCGCTATCTAAAAGGTACAATTTCGTTAAGCTTGTGGTATCCTTCAAAAACAGGGTTTTTCACACAAGCATTTTCGGATGCAGACCTTGGTGGATGCCAACTAGATCGCAAAAGCACAAGTTATGGATTACAACTTTTGCATGGGAAGCTTATTAGCTAGAAACCGAAGAAGCAAACACATGTTTTGATTTCCACCGTAGAAGCAGAATATATTGCTACTGTAGCTTGGACCTCTCAAATCATTTAGATTCAAAATCAATTGCATGATTATGTAATCAACATGAAGAAAATTTAGTTGTATTGTGATTCACAAAGTGCTATTCGCATATGTCATAATCCAGTGCAACATTCGAAGGCTAAACACATTGGACTTCGTTATCACTTTATCAAAGATCATGTTGAGGATGGTAACATTGAAGTTCACTTTATAAAGACCACCGATCAAATTGCTAATATATTCACCAAACCCTTGGATGAGAAAATTTTTCTAAGGATTTTGTTAGGATTATGCATAATTGATGCAAGTGCTATTCCAAGCCCGCCTTTGTCTTAAAGTCAAGATGTGTCGACTGTTTCCTGACTGATTCAGAAGTTACTATTCACTGTTCGATATGCTTCACTTTCGACATTCCTCTGAACAATTCAACACACTCTTCGTTAGTCAAGACACAACAATTTTGTCGATGAATTATATCTTTATGTCGATACTTTACACTTTTCTTATCTAATACCTTTTTCGTTTCAAAAACAAAAACACCAAAAAGATTTTCTTATTTTTGTTATTTTAATTCAAAAGTTCAAAATATCAAAAATATTTTCTTATTTTTTGTTATTTTAATTCAAAAATTAAAAAAAAAATCAAAAATATTTTTTTATTTTTGTTATTTCAATTAAAATCAAAAATATCAAAAAGGTTTTCTTATTTTTGTTATTTTCTTTTCAAAAACAAAAAACCAAAAATATTTTACATTTTTTTATTTAACTTGTTTGTGTAACTTATTAGCAAAGACCTCTGGTGGTACATGCTTTGTAGCTTTAAGGAAAGGTATAATTTCAATCCTTTGCACTAGTTAAGTGTCCCTAGAAGCATGCTAAAATATGTTGTGCCAAGCCTCCATGTCTCAAAGTGTTTCACAGCCTTAATGGATATTTTATCATGAGAAATTCTTCCCAATTAGGCTGTATTTGCAATAGTCACTGAGCTACCTTACTCTTCTCATATTGAGTTAAGAGTTTACTGCTTGGTCCATTCATAGCAGAGGTACATTTCGTTTTCAAACCAATCTTTTTCACCATAATGTTCTTTCATGATCACACACAATGACACATAACCAAGACATCTTTTGTTGAAACCAATAAGGTTAAAGGTATGTAAACACTATGTGTTAGTGATCCCGATTTATGAGACCATGACGAAGGTGAAACCCTATATTTTGAACCTTTTAAGGAATTAACGGTGAACATTATGTTCAAGATTTTAAAGAAACACTTGTTTCAATAACTATTTTCAATATTCAAAATCATATTCTTTTGTTTTGAGCGATCTTGATAAAATGTTCGACACCCACGACATTTTTTCTCAACAAGGTCCAATACTTACTTATTTTTCTGGGAATATGATTTCTGTCTGAATATCAGTTAATGCTTCGTTACTTTACATATTTTCCAAAGCCTAATTGTCACTTACTACACTAGTCAAACAAGTAATTTCATTTATAATTTCTCACACTTATACTGAGTTGTGATATGTAACGAAATTCAGTCCACCCGTGAAGCCTTGAAAAAGAAGCCCTTCGATACTTTTCTATAAGTATTCGATTGTAAGTCATGGGAAACCACACAAGCTGGTCAAAATCTCTCTTGATGTAGAATGATGTGGTCTTTGCCTAGGATCTTATTAAATTTATGTCAATTTATCATTGACATCACATATCAAATTTTTTTATCTAGACCTCATCCCAGTTTTTGGCACACTTATGCACACACCAAAATCCTTGAAGTTCTGAGTAATACCAACTCAGGTTGATGATTTCGAAACATCTGGCATATGGCTTCACTTCGCAAACTAAAATTGAAAGAGCCCAACCTCCATGCCGAAGGTCTTCTTACGGTTCTTATCCTCTTGGGGTACGCAAACCGACTGGTTGATGTTACGATTTTGTTGGTTCACAAATTTGAAGGAAAAGTCCTCATTTCTTTTCAGACGTGACTACTTTTACAACTATAGGTCCGATTTACAAGGAAACACATGGCACAGTTTTAATGGTGAATCGATTTACAAGGAAACACGTGGGGTTTACGTATAAAAGGGTTTCGGGTAAGCTCACTCCAACTTCACGCGACCAAAATCAAGATTTTCCGAATGCTTTTTACATATACGCTCTGTTTTCTCCAAAACATTCGAACCCTAACAATGGCGTGTTGGATTAGTGTCTAAGTCCATACCTATTTTGGTATGTACTTGACCCGATGGTGCATGGTCCTTTTGGGTTTCCTTCACCAAAGCAACTTGATAGGATGAATTATGGAGAGAAAGGATTAATTATGATTTATTAATATATTATGAGAATAATATATTTAAGGATAAATCATATTGTTTAATTAATATTAGTCAAGAATTAATAAGAATTAAGTTTGTGGCTAAAAGACATTAATTAAACTTAAGGGACTAGAATTGTCAATTGTGTGATAGTTGAATATTGAGCTAATGGACTCCTTATTAAGGGGGTGGACGAATTCTATGGGGAAACCCATTAGAAATCGTCCAAAGGCCTTAAGGGAAGAGTCCATGGGTTTCTTAGGGCCTAAGCATCCAAATTAGGGTTTCCTTGTTAGATAACCCTAATAGCCTCACTATTTAAGGAACCCTTAAGCCCCAAAAATGTGGTGAACTTGTTCTCTAGGGTTTCCACACGTTTTGGGCAGCCTCCACTCTCCTTATTCTTCATCCTCTTGCTCTTGGTGTTTGTGAACCATTAGAGGAGTGATATTTGTTACTCAAAGCTTTCTAAAGTCATTACAAGTAGGATTTGAGATTGTTATTGCTACATAACAATCAAGGTAATATCTTAAACCCATTATTATGCTAATATTGATTATCATATGCTAGATTTAGGGTTTATAGTCTTGGATGAATTTCATGTACAATAGAGAAACCTAGATCCAAGCATTAGGGTTTGTATGAGCACATAGGATGTTCTTATGGTTAAAAGTCATCCGTGGTATCAGAGACTTGATTGGTTTCTATTGTATTCATGCCTTGGTTATTTGTTCAAGCTTCTAAAATCGTTTTTTTGCTCCCTGCCTGATGAACTCGGCGAGTTCCAATGTGGACTCGGCGAGTTCGAGCGTCAGAAGGAGGTTGTTTCGGGATTTTTGCCTATTTTTACTTAGGATAATTGCCATAATTGTTTAAAATTAATAAAATTCGAATTTTATTGATTCCTTATGATTATCCTTGTCAAAATAAAAGATTTTGGTCATCTAATTAGATAATTGTTCCCTTATTTGATAAATGTTAAGTTATGGAAATTATTTGATCATTATCTTGCAAGAATTTGAACTAGATCTAATTAGATAACCACCAATTATAGTTAATTGCCTTATTTGAATTATGTGATCTAGAATATTCTTGACAATGTTTGGAAAAGTTTCAAATTAATCCCTTTAGGTTTTATAGTTTAAATTAGAACTCAAAAGTTTTGTTTTGAAATTTAAATAGTTGAAACCCTAATGTTTTGAAAAAGGTTTCAAAACTTGCCCTCAAGTTTTGGAATTTAAATTTTGACTGAAAAGTTTGATTTTGAAATATTTAAATTCTAAACCCTAATGTTTTGAAATGTTTCAAAACTTGCCCTCAAGTTTTGGAATTTAAAAGTTGATTAAAAGTTTAATTTAGGAATGTTAAATTCTAAAACCCTAGTATTGTTTTGAAAAATTCAAATCACACCCTTATGGTTTTATTAATTAATTAATGTGTATAATTAAAAAAGGTTTAATAAATCCATAAAATTTTGGTTTACAATTTAATTGAATTAAAGGTATAATTATTAAATTTGACCACATAGTATTTTATAAGTGTAAAATACACCCTATACTATATATAACATTAAAAGTCTAACATTATATATATGTATGAGTAAAAGTCAGTCTTACTGTTAGTAGGCCTCATTCACGAAGCTGGTCTATAAGGGGTGTTTAAGGAAATTGCCTATAAAATGGCAATTGAATGGGTATCCACTCTTACCCACCGCACTCTTGACTAGTGGAGGTTCGTTAGCCGAATGGGTAGGATAGGACAGAAACCTTCCATTATAAGTATAATGAAGTATAAAAGTAACTAAATGCTTTCATAAAATTCCCAATCTTAGTTACTTTAGGCAAAAGTGAATTGATGCACTTCCATGAATTACACTTTGTGCCCTTGCGAAGACGTTAGTGGAGCGTGTGTGGTTAACCAGCACTCTCAATGGGTCTAAGCAAAGGTAGCAAAGGGTGACTCAATGTTTGTCATAGTTCGGTGGAGCGTGTGTGGTTAATCGACACAGCGAATAGGTGACCGTAACATGTAAGGGCACCATATAAGTTTGCATGGTTATTCACACCCGCTTTGTGATCCTCAGCATCCCAGTCACAAACTAGAGGGGCATATCAAGATTTAAACATGCCATTGAAATGTTCAATGAATCTCAAAGGATCTAGGAGTTTTCATAGATTTAAAACTTAAATTTCTTTTTTGTTTTTTAATGGTGGAAAATTAGTGAATCGTCATTCACTTACCTTCAAATGTTCTGCAATTAGGGTAACGGCATCCCTCTCCCGAGTTGTAGAATATTGTGTTGGGTCCTAGCCTTAGTATATCATTTTGGTGATTTACTAAGGACTCAATAAATCAACTAACTTGAATTTGTTTTCTCCCATTTTGTAGATGTCAATGTACGACAATTATGGTCTTCCCAAATCCTGTGGAACAAGCATTCCACATGAAGATGATATTCCACGATTCGATCGAGGAACAAGAAATCATGCTTCACTTCCTCCTCCTCCTCCCGTTGTTCTCCCTAACCCACAAGATCGAAGAATTGAAAGGTTCAATGTCACTAAAGCCCTATTGGAAATGAAACATGAAGATGGTAAACCCGTGTGTGCCCACAGTCTAGGAATGAAATCACACATCGATAGGTTGATAATGTTGGGTGTGTCATTCCCGGATAAGTTGGCTGTGAACTGGGTTCTACAGTCACTTCCCGAATTATATAATGAGTTCAAAAGAAAGTATTGTATTATAGATCATGACGAAAACATCATTGACCTAACTTACATGCTCATCGCTGCTGAATCAGAAATGATTTGGCAAAGCAATGGAGCGTATTTGTTGGGAAAGTCAACCAACCATGCTTCCAAGGACATTCTAGGAGAACCGACCTGCGTTTGCTGCAATGAGAAAGGGCATTGGATACAAGTATGCCCTAAGACCCTGAAGAGTCCAGAAGATGGGAGAGTCAAAGAGTATGGTTGTGCTTCAGGTAAAATCCACTATCTAACTCCATTAAGTTCCTATTCGTTGATTCTTAATACATGATGTGATAAGATTGCATTTGAATGTTTTGCAGGATCAATGAAAAGAAGAGGAAGCTTGATGAAAGAGCAAGATGAGTCTAATCACGAAGAAATGGATCTCGATTGCATGGATTCGAAGATTAGATTTTGAGCTTAGAAAGTTATGATAGAGTTGTTAGGAATATTTATTACATAGTTTTTTCAATTGATTTTGCATTGTAAGGACTAAATGTTTTCCGTTGCCTTTATGAATAAAATAAATTTTGATTTGACTTATTTATTTATTTATTTCCTTGCAATAAAATCGTTATGAAAAATTGATGTTTGCATATTTCTACAACCCATGGATGTGATTCTTAATTATGATAATTGTGGAAATGTCGAAAATTTACCATATAGGGAGAGTTTCTCATCATCCAAGTTTCAAGTGGACAGAAACTTGGAATCATGCAACAAGTATTGTATGATGAATGAAAAAATCACATTTTGGAAAATTAGACTAATTCATTGACAAAGTGTCAAGTGAAGGACTAGGAGATCGAGTACACAAGGTTGTGTGTTGATCAAGTCCACCACAAGAGTGACAAAGATATTCGTCATGGTTTACTAAGGTTAAGTAAATATGATTACACTTATGAGATTAAGTGTGATTCTTAGTTGATTGAAAAGAGTTTAAATCAATAGCAGAACGAATTAGAAGAATCAAGTAGGCAGAAAGATAAAAGTTTCTCTATTCTAAGAAGAAGAAGGAGTACATTTTATTATGTTTTATGATAGGTCTTAATGATTAAGAACCATATCTCAATTGATCCTCTAAGTAAATCTTAGTACAATTGTATGTCTAAGAAGAGGAATTAAGAATTGAAGAAATGGTTAAATCAAAAAGTCAATCATACTTCGTTCCAACACAAATCTTAGAGTTAAGATTGTGACATTGAGTGACAAGTCTTAAGAAGGTTTATAACATTCATCAAATGTGGAATTTGGAAAAAGGTTTCCTTATTCTTGCACATTTGAAATTGGAAAGTTGTGATGTCTTGGATAAGACAAAAACCAACTAGGACCAATTTTATGAAATGTTTTGTCTTGATAAAAACTACACTAACTCTTGAATATTCATTTGTCAAGAAATGTTCATTGACAAAAGAATATTATATGTCAAGGAGTCAGTGGGAGTCTTAATGGTCTTGAAAGGATTCAAGAATTAATCAAGAATAAACCTTATCGATCATCACTAGCACACGAGTAGAGGTTTACAACCTATCGTGTTGACATTATCTTGTTTTTGTGCCGTTCCAATCGAGTTAATTATGCATATGAGTTCTATGAGTTCTCATTTGAGTGCATAAAAGGCAAGGACCTTAATCAATGAAAAGTACATTGATGGGAAAGGGTGAGCTGCTTAACTACTTGGAAGACATGGTGGGCAGCCGTGTTACCATTAGGTAAGGAATCATGATTGAGAAGGCTCGGTCCATAAGAATTTTAATTTGTCATAAACTTTGGTTTTAACAAATTCGCATGGATAGGAACACATACACCATTAAAATCAAAGTGTCAGAAGATTTCCTCCTTCATTAAAATGACTGTGAGGAAATGCTTTCACTAAGAAAGATTTTAAGAAGATAGTGATTGTGATAATTGGATTCTCGAATTCGATTATGGTTACGGTATCCCATTCCATGATTCAAATTGTGAGATTTGGCAATTAGTCTTAATTATTTAGAAACACATATGAGCTATCTAAAAGAAAAGTGTACAAGTTCAAGAAGCCTTGATAAAAGATTATCAAAGCATTGAGTATTAGAAATATGAACTTAAAGAAATTCAATAGGCATTGTTTTTCTGAAAGTTAAGCTGTTTCTGAACACGTGTCAAAGCTAGTGGGAGCATAAGCGTTATGTTTAAAATAATCATCATGATAGTGGGAGCATAAATGTTATGATTGTATGATTATTAAAGCAAGTGTTGCAAGTTAGCAATATTAATTATAGAAAACAAGAGTCATACTTTGCAAAGTTGTAAGGGTTGAATAGTTGTTTTGCTATAATTAAAGGAGAGAATATTATGCTTCATTTCAAATCTAAAAGCTTAGGTTGTGGAATGTTAATAAATTTAGTCAAGGATACATAGTGTGTTCTTAAATTTCGATTATGATTACGACATTCCTCTTCATATTTCGAATTATGAGAACGTAGCATGTAAAACATTATGGCAGAAGATTGATAAAGTGTCAAATCTTTATGTAAGACATTATGCATCGTGTCCCATACGCTTTGGGTATAGGATCGATTGCAAATGCTATAATATTTGACCATTCTAAAATCTTCCAAATGTCTAGCGTATTTAGAAGGAAAAAGGACAAGAATCGTTTTGACTAAGATAATTAAACAAGTATCAAAGGACAATCTAGGGTTCGCCAAGGATTGGTCGCTTGTGAGTAGTTGGAAGTATAGTATTGGATGGACCATATTGACATTATTATGAATAGATAAGATTCTATTAAGAATGAGTTGTCATATGGTATGTATGGAAAGGTTTCCATATTGGGAGTTAGATATTGAGAATCTATGTCTAGATTAGAAACTTTTATGCAAAAGGATGTTCAAAGGAATGTACCTTGAGTGAGATACATCACATCTAAGGCATTGTATTATAACAATCTCTGATAAAGGATTTTGTAATTTCATTGGCAATAGTCATTGTGACTTTTATGCTATGACATTACGAAAGGATCATTGCGTAAAATGTTAGAATCTAACATATTCTATAAGTTGCAAGAATTTGACATTCTTTCACTTATGAAAAGGATTGGGAGTTGTGGAATGAGTAGGATTGGAAATGTATTCATTTGATCTATTTCACAAAGTAAGAACCATAGGTAAACATTGTGTGCATGCTAAGAGCATGGGACAAGTGTAATAATTCAAGTAAGAAGTTGATTACCCGAAACGACAAATAATGAGTAATCGATATGGTGATAAATAAAAGGTGTTTTGTTTATACTCAAAGGTTTGAGGCCATATGGGATTAGTATTATTCTTGTGTTTCACATTGCATGTTTTGACTTCCTGAATAATTTAATTGGTTCAGAATAGTCAAATTATTCAAATGGACCACAGTCGGTCATATGTTGGAAGTAGGTATGAATGAAGATTGTCGTGAATTGGTGTGTGGATTGTGTAAAGTGTATTAGACATAAGCAAATGTTTGCTGCAACGTTCATGAGTGCTTATGAATATGATTTGAGCATTGGATTAAACCCACACTCACTTGGATCACTTCATGGATTTTATCACAAGTGATTAGTGAGACGATAACATCTTATATTCTTGAAACCGAGATGTGTGAGTTGTATCTTGCGAGTCGTTTGCACATTGATAATATGTAAACGTACCAGTAACTTGGTGTTATAAAACATATTGTTGTGTGTGATTTGGTGAGTGAGTGCAACCGAGCATTGAGTCAAAGTTTATCCGTTCCTTTTATCCATAGTAGGATAAAAGCGATATCTGTGGGCCCCTCGATGATTTAATGATGGCACCTAAGTGCTTGGCCAAGCTGGGACTAAATTGATGTGTTCAATTGTAGTCTGTTGTCAGTCGTCATAAACCTGAATTCGGGAAACAACACATATACAGAGAGAATGATTTAGATCCATGTCTTAGTCTATACGATAATATCTAGAATGGAGGAATATATGATCCCTTATCTAAAGGACACGTGTATCTGATAAGATCAGAGTTTACAGCGGCTTTAGAAAGCTACGATTGCAGATCAGGATCTGAAGTCATACGCAGAATAGATATTAGACTCATCCAAGTGCGAGACTGTTGGATTAGTGTCTAAGTCCATAACTATTTTGGTATGTACTTGACCCGATGGTGCATGGTCCTTTTGGGTTGCCTTCACCAAAGCAACTTGATAGGATGAATTATGGAGAGAAAGGATTAATTATGATTTATTAATATATTATGTGAATAATATATTAAAGGAGAAATCATATTGTTTAATTAATATTAGTCAAGAATTAATAAGAATTAAGTTTGTGGCTAAAAGACATTAATTAAACTTAAGGGACTAGAACTGTTAATTGTGTGATAGTTGAATATTGAGCTAATGGACTCCTTATTAAGGGGATGGGCGAATTCTATAAGGAAACCCATTAGAAATCGTGCAAAGGCCTTAAGGAAAGAGTCCATGGGTTGCTTAGGGCCAAAGCATCCAATTTAGGGTTTCCTTGTTAGATAACCCTAATAGCCTCACTATTTAAGGAACCCTTAAGCCCCAAAAATGTGGTGAACTTGTTCTCTTGGGTTTCCACACGTTTTGTGCAGCCTCCACTCTCCTTATTCTTCATCCTCTTGCTCTTGGTGTTTGTGAACCATTAGAGGAGTGACATTTTTGACTCTAAGCTTTCTAAAGTCATTACAAGTAGGATTTGAGATTGTTATTGATACATAACAATCTAGGTAATATCTTAAACCCATTATTATGCTAATATTGATTATCATATGCTAGATTTAGGGTTTATAGTCTTGGATGAATTGCATGTACAATAGAGAAACCTAGATCCAAGCATTAGGGTTTGTATGAGCACATAGGATGTTCTTATGGTTAAAACCCATCATGGCGGCCACAAATGTCAACATTGATCCTTCTCACACCACCGATGACAACACATCTCAGCCATTACCGAAGATTCAGGGGACTAATTACCGGGTTCAACCTGATGTTGAGCAATATCGTAGAGAACTTTAGATGCTTATTGTCGCTTTGAATCACTCCATTTTATCTATTGCAATGTC
Organism: Lactuca sativa; assembly: GCF_002870075.4. NCBI lineage: Eukaryota > Viridiplantae > Streptophyta > Magnoliopsida > Asterales > Asteraceae > Lactuca > Lactuca sativa. Next base: position 212,673,212 of record NC_056623.2, on the reverse strand, counting down.
GGCCTCTTTTTCTGTTCCCATGACATGGCTATTGCTTGCCGGTTCCGGTGCTGTGTTCAACAAGACAACCAAAGTGGTCACTTTTTAGTTAACACATGAGAAGAAATACAAATTAACAAATAAGCAGTTTTCTCACATCTTGAACTTAGCCAACGAAGAACCTTATTATGAGGTTTCGACTGAATAGGTGGTTCATATGTTCAACAAAATGGGTTATCAACAACTGCTTACTAAGATAAGTGACTTTAAGAAACCTTCTCTTCTGTAACAGCCCGGTTTCCCATGTATTTTTGATTCTTATATTTTTGGTATTTTGTGAGGAGACTCGATGAGTTGGAGCTCAAACTCGCCGAGTAGGATCGCGGTTTCGATGCAGGTTCACGCCTAGACTCGGCGAGTCCAAGGAGTGGACTCGGTGAGTCCATGCTGTTTAATGAAACCTTAATTCCCCGGGTTTGGAGGCTATTTAAGGGCACTTATAGCCTCCCATTGCGGCTACCAGTCCCTTGAGAGAACCCTAAGAGAGCTAATTCGTTTTGGGAGAGAGGAAATCACCTTTGGGCCTTTACATACATTGTTTAGTAAAAAGAAGGTGGCAAGAGCAAGGAGGAGGTGAGATTCCAGCAGATCTAGAGTCCAGAGGCTTCATTTTGAGGTAATAATTCGAACCTCCTTCTGTTTTAGGGTTAATCTTTAGAGTTAGGGTTTTCCAACCCCTTTGGAGAGTGATTATGTGAAGCAAATGGTCCCTCTTCGAGTTTGTGCCTTGGATCTGGACTCAAAGAGGTCCAGAGACCTTAATCCTTTGAGCTTTTTGGGTTATAATGGAGTCATTGGACCAAGGTGGTCATTTTTGGGACGAAATCATCTTTTGATGCCTTGTGGGGGTTATACAAGCATCAAGTTCCAAACTTTACGTGACATTCATGCTTGGGAAGGCTAGATCTATGGGTTGGGAAAGTAGACATGACCTCAGAAGGTCAATAGAGTTTGTGCATGGCATGAACTCGCCGAGTTGTTCTTGAGAGTCGGCGAGTAGGGTTGGGGTTTCACGTAAAGTGTTCAGCGAGTGGACTCGCCGGGTTGGGGGATGACCCAGTGAGTCAGGGAGAGTCATTAGGGGGCTGAGTCAAGCCTAAACTCGCCGAGTTGTTCTTGAGACTCGGCGAGTTGAGTCGTGGTGGCCCCGCGACTCATGCCAGGTGGAACTCGTAGAGTTAGGGAAGTACTCGACGTGTCAAGAGAGGATCCGAGGGAGTCAGTGAACACATATAGACTCGCCGAGTCGCTTTGGTGCACTCGCCGAATCCGGTCAAAGTTGACCGTTAACCAGAGTTGACCAGTATTGACTTAATAGGGTTAGTGAACCTTAGTTGTGAAAGTGTTAATTAGAGATATATTGTATTATGGGAGGATTATAGCTCGGGGGATCGAGCATGAGTGATTTCAGGGATTTGCGAGCTATTGAGATACGCGAGGTGAGTCTTCTCACCATACTTTACCTTGAGTAGGAAACTTGAGTTATGTGATGCGATGTTTGTATGCTATCTATGTGTTATGTGTTGCACTGCATTATTCTATGTGATTTATGCTACGTACGTTACAGAGTTAAAACCCGAGGGTTCATAGAGTTTGGGTGTACAGACCCACTGAGTTATAGCCTCGAGTGGCTAATATGTGTTATATGTGGTATTTTGGGGAACTCACTAAGCTTTGTGCTTACAGTGTTTGATGTTATTGTTTCAGGTACTAGTGATGACCGAGGGAAGGCGTCGGCTTGATCTGTACATACATACGGGATTTTTATATTACGTGATCTTGGGATTTTTGTATGGCATGGATTGAATTTCAAAGCCTTGGTTTGAGGGATTCGGGTACACCTTCGGGAGTATTTGAACTCAAACTGAGGATTTGGAAAATATTTTCGAAAGAGAACCAAAATTTTCTAAAAGAAGTAAAAGATTTTTAGAGAAACTCAGAGCTGACACGTGTGTACGATCAGCCAGTGCCCGAACTGTGATTTCCCAAAATACCCATATATTATATGTTTATGAGATTGATATGATGTATTCTTTTGCTAGAGTGGGCTAGGTATTCCAATTAGGACTAGAATGCCCTGATTTGTGATGCCTTAGCCTAGGGAGAGGTGAGCTGCTATGAGATGCTTGAGAGTGAATAGGTAGCAGCGAGGAGCTTATGAGAGATCTGTTAGAGGATAATTTATGCATGATAGAGTACTTGGAACTTGGGTTCCGAAGAGGAGGATTTGGGGTGTATATTGAAACGGTGCGGACAGTAGTATTGGGCCCATACTACTGAAAGCACCGGGGCGGTGTACAGTTCAAGTAAGAATCTTCGGAATGCCAAGGATCAAGGATGGATGAGTTGTCGAGTGTGAGTATGCTTGAATGGGTTCTAATTGATCGTATGTTGTATTTCAGAGGTAGATCATGGTGAGGACACGTCTTATGCCAGAGAGCAGTGGGGCTAGTGATGAGGAGATCCGCCGGATCATCCACGAGGAGGTCGCTGCGGCCATCAGCGCAGAGATACCAGAGATGTCCGGGTCTATTAAGACCACATTGATTGAGACTTTTGATGAGCGTTATGCTGCTCTTTCTGAGGCTGCTGTTGTGGCGGCCACCGTAGCTGTTGCTGCTGCGAGGCCGTAGGGTGGTGATGCGTTGCTGTTCCGAGAGTTCAGCAACACAAAACCGCCAGAGTTTGATGGGACCCAGGACCCGGTGGCAGCTATGAGATGGATTTCAGACATAGAGTGGTGTTTCTTCACTTGCTCATCTCCTGAGCATTTGAGAGTTCGGTTCGCGTTGAACCAGCTTCGCTTGGGAGCGAAGGACTGGTGGAAGTTTGTGACAACGCACATTACGCCTGCTGAGCTTGCGGCAGTGACTTGGGAGAGGTTCACTACCATGTTCCGAGATGAGTACGTTCCCCTGGTGGAGAGGGAGCGTTTGGCCCAGGTGTTTCTGACCCTCAAGCAGGGTACTGAGTCTATGACGGTGATTACCAGGATGTTCCACGAGAGGGCGATGTTCTACCCTGAGCACGTGTCCACTGTGCAGGCACGTATGAGCCGATATTTGAGTATCTTGAGGCGAGACATTTGGGAGTTCATGGCGAACTCCTCATACCGGACATTTGCCGAGCTTCAGGCAAATGCCCGGAAGAGGGAGATTGAGCTAGAGACTCAGGCCAGGGAGGAGGCAGAGTCTCAGGGGAGGGATCGGCGACTGGCACAATCCCAGCCGGCAGCCAAGCGGGCCAAGCCCGCTGATCCCAAATCAGGGAGCCAGAAGGTCCACACTTGTGGAAAGTGCGGCAAGAGTCATGATGGAGTTTGTAGAGCTGGATCTTGCTACAAGTGTGGCAAGGAGGGGCATATGGCCAAGGACTGCCCCAAGGGGTTCGCAGTGTGCTTTCACTGCAACCAGACCGGACACCGGAAGGCGGAGTGTCCGCAGTTGCGGGGATCAGCTCAGGGAGAACCTCAGGGATCTGCCCCTGCCGCCATCAGAGCTATCGAGAGTCGGCTAGTGAAGGCCGAGGCACCGAGGGCTCGAGGGAGAGCTTTTCAGTTGACCGCGGAGGAGGTCCGCGCAGCGGCCGATGTCGTGGCTGGTATGTATTCTTTCGTGCATTTATTTTGATGTTGTGATATTATGCTTATATTATGTTATGCGTAGGTACTTTTCTTGTGAATTCTGTACTTGCCTTGGTGTTATTTGACTCGGGTGCGAGTCGGTCTTTTGTATCTTTGGCTTTTAGTCAGCATATCAGTGTTAGTCGTGAGGCGTTGAGTCGGCCTCTGAGAGTTTTCATAGCTGACGAGAGAGTTATATATGCCACGGAGGTGATCCGCGGGTGGGTAGTTGAGATTTTCGGTGTTATGATTCCCGATTGATTTGGTTCCTATTGCGATGGGTGATGTCTGTGTCATTGTAGGCATGGACTGGTTGAGCAGATTCGGTGTGGTTATCGACTGCGAGCGGCAGCTGGTGGCCATACGACACCTTAGTGGGGGAGTTCTTACGGTGTACGGTGAGGGTACACGTTCTGGGTCAGCGTTTTGTTTGGCCGCTAGAGCGAGACAGTGTCTACAGCAGAGCTGTGAGGGTTTCATGGCGTATGTGATGGATACGCGGGTGGATTCCGAGAGGCCGAGGTCAGTTGGGGAGATTCCGATAGTGCGGGAGTTCCCGGATGTATTTCCAGAGGAGTTTCTGCGTGTACCTCCTGTGAGGCAAGTGGAGTTCAGTATCGATTTGGTTCCGGGGGCCGCGCCTATTGCTAAGGTGCCTTATCGCCTTGCACCTCCAGAGATGCAAGAGTTATCCTCACAGCTGCAGGAGCTGCTGGGAAAGGGGTTTATTCGGCCAAGCAGCTCGCCGTGGGGAGCGCCTATCCTGTTTGTCAAGAAGAAGGATGGTTCACACCGGATGTGCATTGATTACCGGGAGTTGAACAAGCTGACGGTCAAGAACCATTACCCGTTGCCAAGGATCGACGATTTGTTCGATCAGTTGCAGGGAGCATCTTGGTTCTCCAAGATCGATTTGAGGTCTGGATACCATCAGGTGAGGGTGTGAGATGAGGACATCCAGAAGACTGCGTTTAGGATGCGTTATGGGCATTTTGAGTTTGTGGTGATGCCTTTCGGGCTCACCAATGCCCCGGCAGTGTTCATGGATCTCATGAACCGGGTGTGCTGGCCGATGTTGGATCGGTCGGTGATTGTATTCATCGATGAAATCTTGGTATATTCGAGATCTAGAGAGCAGCATGAGGAGCATTTGAGAGAGATCCTCGGAGTTCTGAGATCGGAGAGTCTTTATGCCAAATTCTCCAAGTGTGATTTTTGGTTGCGAGAGGTCCAGTTCCTAGGGCATCTCGTTAACCAGAAAGGGATATTGGTCGACCCGGCCAAAGTTGAGGCGGTGATGATTTGGGAGGTGCCGAGGTCACGCTCCGAGATCAGGAGTTTTCTAGGGTTGGCCGGTTATTATTGGAGATTTATCAAGGATTTCTCTAAGATCGTAGTTCCACTCACTAGGTTGACCTGGAAGTGTGTCGCTTTTTCATGGGGCCCCGAGCAGCAGGCCTCCTTTAAGACGCTTTGCCAAAGGTTATGCGAAGCCCCGGTGCTAGCCCTTCCAGCGGGAATGGAGGACTTTGTGGTATACTGTGATGCGTCGATCTTGGGGTTGGGAGTGGTGCCGATGCAGAGAGGGCATGTGATAGGATACGCATCAAGGCAACTGAAACCTCATGAGTCGAGGTATCCCACCCATGATCTAGAGTTGGGCGTAGTGGTGTTCGCCCTCAAGATTTGGCGTCACTATCTGTATGGGGTTCGGTGTACGATATACACGGACCATAAGAGCCTGAAGTATTTGATAGATCAGCCCAACCTAAATATGCGGCATAGGAGGTGGTTGGATGTGCTCAAGGATTATGATTGTGAGATTCTATACCATCCAGGCAAGGCTAATGTGGTAGCCGACGCCCTGAGTCGCAGGGCGGAGATCGCCCCATTGAGAGGTGTATGTTTGCGATTGACCGTGATGACTCTGGTGTTGGACACCATTCATGGAGCACAGGCTGAGGCCGTGAGATCAGAGAATCAGAAGAGGGAGCGAGTTCTTGGGTTGGTATCGGTGTTCGTTACCGATGGTCGGGGGCTTATGACTTTTCAGGGGCGTATTTGGGTGCCGTCTATGGGAGGGGCGCGTACCATTTTGATGGAAGAGGCTCATCGGTTGAAATTCTCGATCCATCCTAGGGCCACTAAGATGTATTGGGATGTTGCGTGGTTTGTTGAGAGGTGCTTAACCTGCTATAGGGTTAAGACCGAACACTAGAAGCCGCATGGTAAGTTGCAGCCGTTGGAGGTTCCCGAATGGAAGTGGGAACAGATCACCATGGATTTTATCACCAAATTGCCAAGGACTGCTAGGGGAGTCAATGCGATTTGGATGATTGTGGACAGGTTGACAAAAAGCGCCCACTTCCTTGCTATCAGTGAGAGTTCCTCTGCAGAGAAGTTAGCAGAGATGTATGTGAGGGAAGTAGTATCTCGGCATGGGGTGCCGATCTCGATTGTTTCAGATCGGGATGTACGTTTCACTTCCAGATTCTGGAAGAAGTTTCACGAGGAGCTGGGTACTAGGCTCCATTTTAGTATCGCGTATCACCCCCAGACAGACGGACAGAGTGAGCGGACGATTCAGACGCTCGAGGACATGCTCCGTGCATGTGTGTTGGATTTCGGGGGGGAGTTGGGATACGTATTTTCCCTTGGCAGGGTTTTCCTACAACAACAGCCATCATTCAAGCATTGGTATGCCACCCTTTGAGCTGTTGTATGGGAGGAGGTGTCGGACCCCCATTTGCTGGGGAGAGGTTGGACAGCGTGTTATGGGCAGTACTGAGATAGTGCTTCAGACGACAGAGCAGATCCAACAGGTCAGGCAGAGGTTGTTGACCGCTCAGAGTCGTCAGAAGAGTTATGCGGACAGACGCCGGTCCAAGCTTGAGTTTCAGGTCAGCGACTTTGTGCTCCTAAAGGTCTCTCCTTGGAAAGGAGTGATTCGATTCAAGAAGAGGGACAAGTTGGGGCCCCAATATATTGGTCCATTTCGGGTGGTCGCGAGGGTAGGCAGGGTAGCCTATCGTTTGGATTTGCCAGTAGAGTTGGGACAGATTCACGATACTTTTCATGCGTCGCAATTGCGGAAGTGTATAGCCTATGAGTCGGCAGTGGTTCCATTAGAGGATATTGAGGTGGATGCGAGACTGAATTATGCTGAGAGAACAGTGGCAATCAGAGATCAAAAAATCAAGGTTCTGAGGAACAAGGAGGTACCCTTGGTTTTGATTCAGTGGCAGCATCGGAAGGGTTCCGAGATGACTTGGGAGCCGGAGCGTGAGATGCGCGAGCAGAATCCGGAGTTATTTGCAAAGCGAGATTTCGAGGGCGAAGTCTAGTTCTAGTGGGGGAGAATTGTAACATCCCGGATTCCCAGGTATTTTTCATTCTTATATCTTTGGTATTTTGTGAGGAGACTCGGCGAGTTGGAGCTCAAACTCGCCGAGTAGGATCGCGGTTTGGACGCAGTTTCACGGCTTGACTCGGCGAGTCCATGGAGTGGACTCGACGAGTCCATGCTGTTTAATGAAACCCTAATTCCCTGGGTTTGGAGCCTATTCAAGGGCACTTATAGCCTCCCATTGCGGCTACCAGTCCCTTGAGAGAACCCTAAGAGAGCTAATTCGTTTTGGGAGAGAGGAAATCACTTTTGGGCCTTTTACATTCTTTGTTTAGCAAGAAGAAGGTGGCAAGAGCAAGGAGGAGGTGAGATTCCAGCAGATCTAGAGTCCAGAGGCTTCATTTTGAGGTAATAATTCGAACATCCTTCAGTTTTAGGGTTGATCTTTAGAGTTAGGGTTTTCCAACCCCTTTGTAGAGTGATTATGTGAAGCAAATGGTCCCTCTTCGAGTTTGTGCCTTGGATCTGGACTCAAAGAGGTCCAGAGACCTTAATCCTTGGAGCTTTTTGGGTTATTATGGAGTCATTGGACCTAGGTGGTCATTTTTGGGACCAAATCATCTTTTGATGCCTTGTGGGGGTTATACAAGCATCAAGTTCCAAACTTTACGTGACATTCATGTTGGGTTTTGAGCAATCTAACACTTCCTAAGTGTGCATGCAACCCTAATAAACCTTGGATCTATGTTTGTCTAAATACATGCAAAATAATAATTTTCCAAGGTTCATAACCTATCTAACATGGCATGGGGTACTTTTAAACATAAAAGAATTAGATGAGATTACATACCTTTTTTATGATGAGTTTGATTCCTAGGGAGTTTGAGGGCCAAGAACCAATAGTGTGAATGCCTCAAATGGAATCACAAAACACCACAAACTCTTGGAAAACTTTGAGAGAGAATACACACTTGTATTTTCGGCCACACACGAGCACACACACACTAGTTCACTAGTTGCCATTTCATGCTCCATAAGCATGCTTATATAGTGTGCATGGTTAGGGTGAAACCCTAATAACCCATGACCTTTCCTTTTCCAAGGATCCATGGGTAAAAAGCTCCATGGATCATCCATAGACTTCCATCCAAGCCTAGCCCATTAACAAATGAGTGTTAGCCCACACCATATAAAACTAATAGCCCATAATCTAATTAGTCTTCCTTTTAATCTCTAAATTAATTCTTAATTAATTTAAGACTAAAACTAATTAAATAACATAACCTCATATTAATATATTATAAGTTATAATATATTAATAAACATATGTGTATAACTCTCATAAAATTATCCATAAATAGTTCGGGTGAGATGCAACCCAAATGGACCATGCCGGGTCGGGTCAAGTATATACCAAATAAGTTATGGACTTAGACACCTTATCCAACAGACTCCCACTTGGATAAGTCTAATACCTATATTTGCGTATGTTACTTCAGGAACCAACCAGCAATCGTAGCTCTCGAAAAATCTGTTGAACTATCAAGCGCCATTTTATATAAGTGATCCTATAATCCTCTGTTCTCATGATATCAGCCGGACAAATACATGGAACAACGTCGTACTTATTGTCCAGCAGTTTGTTTCCCGATTTTCGATTTGTTTGACAAAGAACTTAATCGAACACATCAATTTAGTTCTGACCGGCCGGTACATAGGTCACAACAAAATCATCGAGGGGCCCAAATATCGCTTCTATTTCTAGAAGGAACATATAAACTTCGACTCATATGCTTGTTCTACTACTTGTTGAATTGTACACAAAGGCACGTTTTATAACATCAAGTTACTGATGCGTTTACGTGCAATCAATGCACAACCAACTCATAGGTAACAACTCATATCTCTAGCTTTGAAGATTTATATGATATTACCGTCTCACGATCACTCGAGATAAATTCCATGAAGTGATACAAGTGAGCGTGGGTTTATTCCAATACTCATAACTTATGAGCACTCGTGAATGTTGTAGCAACCATTGCTATGACTAAACCCATTTAGTCATCTACAAACTCGATTTATGACAGTCTTGATTCATACCTACTTCCAACATATGAACGACTGTGGAGTATTTAAATAAATTAGTCATTCGGAAAGAATAACCTAGCTATTTTGGAAGTCAAAACATGCAAAGTGAAACACAATAATAATCGAATCCAATATGGTCTCAGAACCCTTTTGAATATAAATAGAACCACCTTTTATTTATCACCATATTGATTACACATTATTCATTGTATAATGTTTCAAACAATCAACTTAAGACTTGAATAAAAACAACAGTCGTCCTATGCTCCTAGCATGTACACTTTGTTTTTCTAAACAATAGTTATGCCATACTCCAAGTATGCACACTATGTTTGTCTATGATCCTTACATTGTGATGTAGATCAATTGAACATGATTCCAATGATACTCATTTCACAATCCCAAATCCTTATTGTAAATGTGAGAATCCCTGATTCCTATCATTTACCAAAAAATCTGTTAGATTTTAAACTTTTATGCAATGTTCCTCTTGTAATGATTATGCACAAAGTCACCAAAACCTTGTCACCAGTCATTACAGAGTATTCCAAAGAAGGTCAACTTCTATGGAATGGAAGTCTCATATTCAAAGTACATTGCTTTGAATATCCTTCTTGCATTAAGGTCTTACATAGATTGAATAACTTCCACCTATGGAGACATTTCCATAGTCCCATTTTCACTATCACTTCCGAACAAGAGTTACTTCTTTTCAGAATATGTCAATATGGTCCTTTCCGACAACTTACATCATACTTCCAACTTTCCCTGAGCAACCAATCTTTGGCGAACCTCAGATTGTTCTCGACAATTGCTTAATCACTTTAGTCATATCCAGTTCTAGACTTTTCCCTTCTCAATGCCTTAAGCATTTGGAAAATTTAGAAAAGATGAATATTATAGCACATGCAATCGATCCTATATCCAAAGCATATGGGAGACAATTCATGATGTTTGACATAAAGACATGATACTATACCAGTCTTTTGCTACAATATTTTTTTTTATTTGCCATGTTTTCAAAATTTAACTATGAAGAGGGATGCCGTAGTCATAATCGAATTTTGAAAACGCAATATATATAGAATTTCCTTAAGTCGAACCATTCAGACATAAAATTCATACATATATCCTTAACTAAAGATGATTAAAATCTCAATCTAAGCTTTAGAATTGAAATGAAGTATAATTTCCTCTCCCTTAATTATAGCAAAACAACTTTTCAACCCCTGCAACTTCACGAATTGAAACTTTGTTTTTTATAATTAACATTTCTAACTTGCAACACTAAACGTAATAATCATGCTCCCACTAACATGATGATTATCAACATAACACTTATTCTCCCACTAGCTCTGACATATTTCCAGAAATCTGCTGGACTTCTGAAATTTAGATTCATACACCCTTTCTTAGATAGCTCACATGTGTGTCTAACCAATTTTCAGAACTATGAAAAGGGATGCCGTAATCATAGTCTCAATTGCTTAGACATTTGCCATTTCTCACAAGTCCATGTTAGTGTGCCGGTTAACCACACGCGCTCCACTAACGACTTTTGAAAATGCAAATGACACAATTGATATCTACGTAAAATCTACTTAGTGAAAGTGTTTCCTTACCATCATTTTCATGAATCAGAGAGAAACCTTATGACACTTAGATTTTATAGTGTATGAGTTCCTATCCATGTGAATTTGTCAAAACCATAATCACAAGATAAGGTTAGTGACAAATTCAGCCTTACATGGATTAAACTTGTTCAATCTTAGTTTCTTGTCACCTTGGGAGCACAAGGCCCACCAATGCTTCCAAGTTGAACTCTGATAACTCACATTCAAATTCAACTTATTTGAAGTAGGTACATAAATAAGAACTATGTCAACACGATAGGTTGCAAACCTTAAGTCGTGTGCTAGTGATAAATTACAGGTTTTACTCTTGATTAAATCTTGAAACTCTTTCAGGATCTTTAAGGCTCCCACTGTCCCCTAGACATATAAGTTTCCCCAGTCAAGAACCGTTCCTTGAAAAAAAAAATATTCTAGGGATAGTGCGGATTCTTATCAAGACTAACACTTCACACAATTGGTCTTAGTTGGTCTTTGTCTCATCCAAGACATCACATATTACCAATCTCAAATGTACAAGAATAGAAAACATTTAACTCTTACATTTGACTAGTGTTAATAAATCTTCCTTTATGTCACTCAAAGTTACAATCTTGGAGTATGACTCTAAGAATTGTTTTGGAACAAAGTATGACTCATCTTCTTGATTTTAACCAATCCAACAATTCATGACCTCTCTTCTTAGTCATAACAATGCACTAAGACGTCCTTAGAGTATGAATTTGTGATATGGTTTCATAATTATTAAGATGATCATGAAATACGATACTAAAGTACTCTCCCATCCTTTCAGATTTGAGAAACTTTTATCTTTCTGCCTAATTTGATTCTTCTCATTTGTTCTGTCATACATTGTAACCTTTCCAATGTTACAGAATTATACTTAACCTCATAAGTATAATCATATTTACTAATCTTTTGTAAATCATGACAAATCAATCTTTGTGGTGGACCTTGACCAACGCACACCCAGTGTACCTAATCCCTTAGTCCTTCAATTGACTCACATATACATGTGATCAAAGAATTAGTCTTAATTTTCAAAGATGAAAATTCTCATTCATCATCCAATACAACTTGTATGATTCCAAGTTTCTGTCCAATTGAAACTTGAGTGATGAAAAACTTTCTTCATTTGGTAAATTCAGACACTACCACAAATGAAAGAATCAAATCCACTTTCCAATATTGCTATTACTTGTAACATATAAGCAACAATTTTCCACAGATGCCATTGTAAGGATATTTTTAAAATAAATAAAATTAAAACCTTTTTTTCCTTTTATTTTAAAACTTTGCGGAAAAACTTATCCTTAAAATCCACATGAAAACCTTGTTGTTATCTATTCATAAGCAATATATTATAACTCTTAAGCAACAACTCAAAATTCTGATTACCGAACCATGCGATCGAAACCCACCTTCGCAATCAGAATCAACATATACTTACTTTAAGCTTCCTATCTTTTCTTTGATTCTTAAAAACATCAGCATGTGACCCATTCACATTATGTAATAAGAATCTCCAAATAGGAACTTAATAGAGTTAGACAGTGGACTTTACCCGAAGTAGAGTCAAACCTCTTGACTTGATCAATCTTATGACCTTTCAGGTGAATAGCGCAGCTTCGTAACCAATGCCCCTTCCTTTGGCAACAAAACACATGGACCTTTTGGTAACGGCACATGAGACTATCTCAGACTTAGCCTTTCTCTTTACCATTTGGTCTACCGAGTTGACTATGGCTGATCCCTTTCCATTGGGAAGAGAAATCTTTTTTCTAGATATCCAATACTACCATTTTCAATTTCCATTTAAGACTTGGGAAGTTGTTCTTTTAATAAAATTTGCTTTACTGGTGTTCCAAATCATTGCTGATTCCACAACACCAAGCAAATAGATAAGATCCTTAAGGGTCATGTCATAGTCTGTCTTATAGTAGTCCCAAAGAGACTCACTATGTTACTAAGAAAGTGATTGAACATCCAACTTTCACAAGACTTTGACACCCAACTCTCCCGGCTTGTCAATATGTGACCTTATCTCCAAGATGTGAGCACACATAGACTATGTTTGCCAATAGGGATTGAGTGACTTTAAACTTTTCAAGAACTTGTGGGTGAGGGAGAATAATTGGAGGAGGTGAAGGAAGTGAAGCATGATGTTGAGGGACATCATCATCAAGAGATTTGGGAAGATCATAGTTGTCTGAACCAGACATCAATAATGGGAGAAAATCAAGTTAGTTGATTCAATGTCCTTAATATAACACCCAATATGAAATATTAAGGCTAGGACCCAACACAATATTTTATAATTTGGAAGAGGGATGCCGTAATCCAAGCTATAAAATATTTGAAGGTAGGCGAATGACGATTCACCAATTTCCACCATGAAAAATGAAATAATTTATTAGGTTTTAATTGGATTTGAAATTCCTATATCTTTTGAGATTCATTGAACTTTTCAATGGCATGTTTCAATCTCGAGTGTGCCCTCTCAAATTTTGTGACTGGGATGCCAAGGATCACAAAACAAGGTGTGAATAACCATACCAATTCACTTGGTACCCTTAATATTATCACCCAATCAATGTGCCGGTTAACCACACATGCTCCATTGATCTATCACAAACATTAAGTCACTCTTCGTGATCCTTACTAGTCCAAGTTAGTGTGCTGGTTAACCACACACGCTCCACCAACGACTTGGTAAGGTACAAAGTGTGAATTCCATGGGCTAGCACCAAATTCACATTTTTCCTAAAGTAACTAAGATTGGGAATTAAATAAAAAATATTTAGTTACTTTATAATATTCATTATACTTTTAATGAGAATTTAAAGTCATTGTCCTACCCGTTCGGCTAACGACCCTCCACCGATCAAGCAAGCGGTGGGTGAGAGTGGACACCCATTAAGTTGCCATTTTATAGGCAACAACCTTATACCCACCTTATAGACCGGCTTCGTGAATGAGGCCTACTAACGGTAAAACAACTTATTCTTATACATATATATAATAATTAATTATTAATGTTATAAATAGTATAAGTGTCGAATTTTAACTTTTAAAACCCTAGGATGTGGAATTAAAGGTTGTGTGAGACTTTACAAATTCCAAAACTTGAGGGCAAGTTTTGAACAATTCATAAACTTTTGGATATTCATAACCTATGAGTTTTAATTAAGAGTCTCTTGGAAATCCATAACTTGTGGACAAGTTATTGAGTCCATAAAGCATTTATGGGAAAAAAATCTTCAAGAAAATGTAACCTACAACTTCTAAAAAAAAACATTTAAAAGAAAACCTCTTGGAATTCCATAACTTGAGGACAAATTAAAAATTCCATTAAAACACATTAAGATAAAGAATTAACTAACAAACAATTTGCAAATAATTCCTATGATCTAACAAAACTCATATGAACATGAACATCCACATCAACAATTTCAAGAATCATATGAACACATATAAAATTGAAATTTTGATTATAACTTTGAAATTGGTCCACCATCATCATTACCACATCAAAAACAAGTTTTATGAGTCCAAAACAGTTTAAGGTAATGATTCTAGACCAATTCCAGCACTAAAACGCGAAGATATGCTGTCTGGGGGTCCAACTCGTCGAGTGCATGAACCAACTCGCCGAGTTGGATGAGTTTTTCCTGGGAATCGTCGAGTCCCTTCAAGGGCTCGGCGAGTCAACTGTGCAGACAGCATAAAATCTTCGATTTTCAGCAATTTGCATCAAGTATTCAAACAAGCAAGCCTAGTCTCTGATACCACTGCTAGGTTTTGAGCAATATAACACTTCTTAAGTGTGCATGCAACCCTAATAAACCTTGGATCTATGTTTGTCTAAATACATGCAAAATAATAATTTTCCAAGGTTCTTAACCTATCTAACATGGCATGGGGTACTTTTAAACATAAAAGAATTAGATGAGATTACATACCTTTTAATGATGAGTTTGATTCCTAAGGAGTTTGAGGGCCAAGCACCAATAGTGTGAATGCCTCAAATGGAATCACAAAACACCACAAACTCTTGGAAAACTTTGAGAGAGAATACATACTTGTATTTTCGGCCACACACAAGCACACACACACTAGTTCACTAGTTGCCATTTCATGCTCCATAAGCATGCTTATATAGTGTGCATGGTTAGGGTGAAACCCTAATAACCCATGACCTTTCCTTTTCCAAGGATCCATGGGTAAAAAGCTCCATGGATCATCCATGGACTTTCATCCAAGCCTAGCCCATTAACAAATGAGTGTTAGCCCACACCATATAAAACTAATAGCCCATAATCTAATTAGTCTTCCTTTTAATCTCTAAATTAATTCATAATTAATTTAAGACTAAAACTAATTAAATAACATAACCTCATATTAATATATTATAAGTTATAATATATTAATAAACATATGTGTATAACTCTCATAAAATTATCCATAAATAGTTCGGGTGAGATGCAACCCAAATGGACCATGCCGGGTCGGGTCAAGTATATACCAAATAAGTTATGGACTTAGACACCTTATCCAACAATTCATGCTTGGGAAGGCTAGATCTATGGGTTGGGAAAGCAGATCTGATCTCAGAAGGTCAATAGAGTTTGTGCATGGCGTGAACTCGCCGAGTTGTTCTTGAGACTCAACGAGTGGACTCACCGGGTTGGGGGATGACCCAGTGAGTCAGGTAGAGTCATTAGGGGGCTGAGTCAAGCCTGAACTCGCCGAGTTGTTCTTGAGACTCGGGGAGTTGAGTCGTGGTGGCCCCGCGACTCATGCCAGGTGGAACTCGTCGAGTTAGGTAAGTACTCGACGTGTCAAGAGAGGATCCAAGGGAGTCAGTGAACACCTATAGACTCGCCGAGTCACTTTGGTGCACTCGCCGAGTCCGGTCAAAGTTGACCGTTGACCAGAGTTGACCAGTGTTGACTTACTAGGGTTAGTCAACCTTAGTTGTGAAAGTGTTAATTAGAGATGTATTGTATTATAGGAGGATTATAGCTCGGGGGATCGAGCACGAGTGATTTCAGGGATTTGCGAGCTATTAAGATACGCGAGGTGAGTCTTCTCACTATACTTTTCCTTGAGTAGGTAACTAGAGTTATGTGATGCGGTGTTTGTATGATATCTATGTGTTATGTGTTGCACTGCATTATTCTATGTGATTTATGTTGTGCACGTTACAGAGTTAGAACCTGAGGGTTCACAGAGTTTGGGTGTACGGACCCATAGAGTTATAGCCTCGAGTAGCTAATATGTGTTATATGTGGTATTTTAGGGAACTCACTAAGCTTTGTGCTTACAGTGTTTGGTGTTATTGTTTCAGGTACTAGTGATGATCGAGGGAAGGCGCCGGCTTGATCTGTACACACACACGGGATTTTTATATTACGTGATCTTGGGATTTTTGTATGGCATGGATTGAGTTTTAAACATTGATGTTTTTATGAATATTAAGTGAATTATGTTTTTATAAAATGCGAAAAATTTGTTTGAAATTTACGGTGTTACATCTTCCTTGTATGTGGAATTTTCTTTTCGCGATATTTCTTCGATGCCTAACTGGTCGAAGTATTGGATTGGATAACGTAAAACTTGAGATTTATGCTATGTTCGTAGGATTGTACAATGATTTATTGGTTGATTATGCAACTCAGTCATGGAAAGAGTTTGTGAATAGTATTAATAATACTAGTTTTGTTGCTAGAGATTCTTGTGCTTGCTATTGGAGCCTAATACTGAAGTATGTTTACGAAAAAGAAGGCATAATGGTTCTTGTTAATGATCCTAATGCTGAATTTGGCATTTACCAACATCCAAAGGTTGTGACAGATTATTTGGATGTTTTTCCGACTATGACGTGGATTCCTTATACTATACTTCACAAATTTGATCCTGCAGATCTTTTTCTTCTTGCTTATCTACAAACTATCAATCCCTCAATTGAAACTAGGGAATTATTGGCGAAAGGTGTCACTGGTACTTCTAAACACACAAAGGGTTCCATGAAGGTTAGCAAGGCTAGTCCTTCGATGCCTGATCCTTCTCCTAAAAAGATTATTAGGTCTTCTATTGTGCCCATTGAGAAGGAAACAAAGAAACCTGTTCAAAATAAGGTTGTTCAAGAATATACTAAGGAGGTTATGCCTTCGAATTATGGGGTTCTCAAGCATATAAAGAAAATGGCTCATAGGCCTCAACACTCTCCTGAGCGGTCTATTATCGAAGAATAAACGGTTGAAATATCCTTGTCCTCACCAAAAGGGATTTATGGTTCAAAACAAATTCATAAACTTCAACTTTCTCGCAAAGGATTCAAGATTCGTGAGATTCCTTCTCTAGTTTCCCGAGCATCCGAAGTAAAGGGAAAGCGATAGGGTAAAGTTTATTCAAAAGAAGCAAAAACAAGTTGAAGATTCGTTGGATGAAGTGGTTGTTGAGACTGACTTCTACGACAGGGGCAACTCTCAGTCTCCAACTCGTCAAGATGATATGGGGTTTCTATCACCGTAGAGGGACTCTCCACTCAATTCAATTTTTGAGGAGACTGGAGGTCTATGACAACCCAAAAATTTTTGCTTAAAAAACCAGTCCAATCAACCAAAAGTCAGACTCACTTCTGTCATCGTTTAACATTGTTTAGATTCTGTTTGAGTGTTCTGAGCCCAATACATTCAAGGAATGAGTGTTAGGAATTATCTGCTAGAGCCACAGTACAAAGATCAAGACATAAACTCATTCAAGAGGAATTTACGGCCAAGACACCAAGAGTTTACGGTCGTAAACTCACCCATATATATTTAACACTTAGCCATTTTTCAACTCTTTTCACTTCCATGGCCGAAATCCTTCAAACTCACTCAAGTATCATCGAGTTCATCATCTAAATCATCCTATATGTAAGTGTCCTAACCTTTGATTAGTTGTTATCTTTGATTATCTAGTATCATTCCATAAAATCATTCCATTTTAGATCACCAAGAACACCAAGAACACATTAGTGTTTTGGTGCAAAATCAACCCTTTCAGGCTTCAATATTGTGAGTACTCGTTCCTTAACTTGTTGTATGGTTGAAACACCTGATCTACACCTTGAAATTATCCATTTCGCAAGAACAAAAGGAGTTTACAGCCAAGAGCATCTCCCTTGGCGGTAAACCCCTATAAAGGTGCCATTTTAGCCATAAACTCTCCTAGATGCAAAGCTTGTGACCTAGAACCCTTCCTTGATGAAAATAGGACCTTAAACCATTCACATTTGCATAATTTCCATGAGTTTACGGCCGCAAACTCCTTGCTTGGTCGTCAACTCATCTAAAGCCTTCCATTATGTTGGTCTTTCTCATCCTTGTGTAAAGCAATGGTCCCTGAAGTTTCCCTAGCCTTCAAACACCCTCTTATGCACCTTCTACCATGAGTTTACGGCCATAAACTCCATGGCCGTAAACTCCATATGGTGGCCGTGAACACTCCTTTGATCAATCACATGTGATTCTACACTCCATTCTAAGTGTCCTGTAGTCTCTTGGAGTGTTTCCTTGCATGATAGTTGCTTATAAACACTATATTCATGCATATACTTGCCATATATGTCATTTAGGACCCGTTTGTGTCTTGGGAGTTCATTCATGGAAATTCTCATCCTTACGTGTATATTCATTTAAACCACCCACATTAGGTGAGTTCATACCCCTATAATGAATCTTTTAACTATTTTAAATGCATTTAAGGGGGGGGGGGGGGGAATACAAGTTGAACACAGTGTTAATTGTGTAAATGTTTGTTATAAACATCTTTCAAAAAAATTTATTATGTCTTTATAAGTTATCAAAACATTTCAAAAACTCCTTTAATGTTATGTTACTTTATAGTTTAACAAAACTCTTTTTTTATGTACTATCATAACATAGTAGATAAATGAGTATTTTCAATAAGAATTCAAGTAAACTATACTAGTTATAGTTTAGGGGTTCAATTCATACTAGATGCTAGAACATACTATAATGAGAAATAGGGAGGAAGATACAATACAGGATAACAGAAGGAACATACTAAGATACTATAACAGAATGAACTTACTAAGATGCTATAGCATGGAACAACTACATGATCTAATTATACAAATGAATCACTAACTTATTGTTCTAAACAAAAGGTGATAGTTATATTGGGTATACATGATCACATAACTTTAATGTGCATTACACGGCCTAGCAACTGGGTTGCTGAAGTCGTGTTTGG
Source organism: Lactuca sativa (assembly GCF_002870075.4). Taxonomy (NCBI): domain Eukaryota; kingdom Viridiplantae; phylum Streptophyta; class Magnoliopsida; order Asterales; family Asteraceae; genus Lactuca; species Lactuca sativa. Next base: position 212,654,221 of record NC_056623.2, on the reverse strand, counting down.
TTCCCAGAATCTCTTGACAGGGAGAGCATATAGTATGGGTATTAGCCTTCACATTATGACCTTAATTCCCATTACTGTCATCAAGTGACAGTACCACTTGAAAGTTAATGCAAACTATTTTCGAGTCAAGATAGTTATAAACTAGGGAAAACTTACATCTTTTCAAATGACAAACATAACAGTTGGGTCTAGTACATTCAGTAGTAAGGGTCATATGATGCTAACCATATGATTCCTTAATGTATACATCAAGGGATATATATTAATAAGATCCGATAGGTAATAGGATGCGTGCTTTCCACTTCATTTCTTGTTCCTTGTTTGGTTGTGGGCTTAGAGGGGATTCACCCAGCCTATTCTCCATTCGATCTTAGTTTATGTTCCGTATACATTAAGACATCATAAGGATTACCAGGTATGGGTCAAGTCATAGGACACTAATGCAATGCACCGTTTTCTAGTACAAAACATACTTTTCAAATAGATCATTTGGTAGACAAAACTTGAAACTTCTGATGCAGCGCAAAAAAAACAACACAAAGATAACCAAGAATGAACCTGTTGATTCTAAAAGAATAGCCAGGACAATCTCTTCAAAACCACGTTGATTCTACGAATACCGTGGGATTGGCTTCAAAATCTGGGTTACCACACAGAATTTGGGAGAAAATCGAAAGTTCATAAAGTTGATGATTGACCATCCAAATTACATCAAAAATAGTTAAATAAGAAGCAGAAATTAAAATGAAACCCTAAAAGTCCATGGGCCAAATACAAACCCAAAAACAAAACCCAAAAATTAAGGAAAAATAACAAAAATTGCTCATAACTCCATTTAGAAAGCGATTTATGGACTCAAAAATGGGTAAGTCCCCTTCGGGTACTTATCTAGACGTGCCCCTTGCTCCAAGCTTCGATTTGACTGGTCGTAGGCCCAAAACGGAGATTCGTAGCCAAAGTTATGGCCATTTTCGTGAAGCCCCTTTAGTCACACGATCGTGGGCCTGTAGGAACGCAAGGGCCCGATCCTCCACACTAGGGCCCGCATCAACTTCCCAGTAAAGGGTTTAATCCATTTTATTAAACCAGTGTAAATTTAAAGGACCTTAGGTGGTTAATTCTATAATACCTTAGTTTATACATTAGGGTTATATATAATTAACACCCGATAATTAGTTGGATGTGTGCTTTTCGCCTCATTTCCTGTTCCTTGTTTGGTTGTGGGCTTAGGGCAGATTCACACAATTAACTATCTATTCGATATTAGATTATATATAGCTAGTATAAACTAAGTGATTATAGAAGGAACCACTGTGGTTAACATTTTTATTATAAGAAATAAGGTTTTTCTTACAGAATCTTTTCATTAAATATAAAGGAACTATTACAGTTAACTCCATGAGTACCAAGTGAATACGCCAGGGTTATATACAACAATGATCTAACAAACAATGGGATGTGTGCTTTCCGCCTTACTTCCTATTCCTTATTTGGTTGTGGGCTTAGGGCAGATACACACAATCGATTGTTTGTTTACTCTGGTTTTTATATAACTTGTATCCATTTAGTACTCATAGAAAGGATTGTAGAGTCATTTTTACTTATCTTTCATCAAAGCAGGAAATATAGGATTTTCTGGAGGAACAGGCGAACTTTTCTAAATAAAACTTACAACTTACTACATCTTACTAAGCTTTCTACAACTTAATTACATCACTAAAATCTTATGAACTCACCAGCTTAATTGCTGACCAACTCTTTCGAAATAACTTGTATTCTCAGGAAACTAGTAGACAGGTACTCGTGTTGGGAATTCAGAAGATGGAGCATAATAGCTTCAAGTCTTGTTTTGCTATTTGCTTATCTATTCTATGTTTCGTGATCACACATATTGTAAACACTTTCTTTCTAATGAGAAGGTTGTTCATTACCTTGATTAATATGATGCATGTCTTGTGATAATAAACATGACGTACTCCACCCCCAAACGTTTCCGCCATTCTGGTTTTGGGGTGTGACAAATTGGTATCAGAGCATTGTTTACAGTGAACTAATTATATCAACCGATAAAAGGTCTACAATTATATATACAGTGGGGCTTAAGTGCTTTGGATAATAATATATTTTAAAAATATAACAATAAGTTATAAAAATATACCTACTTGCTTATACATGTATACATACTAGAACAAGTATCACAAGAAGTACAGAACATAAGTATTTAAAGGTTGAATACTGCGGTCAAACCTTGGCAGTTATGTAATCCTATATGGATCAATATAGCCTGATCAACTATATTCATTTGAGATGCGACCGACATGTGCTTGGGAGTGATGTAGTGTTGCAATGATGTTAAAACTCACCTAACTCTATACAAGAGATTTCTAGATCAGAACATGAGAGTTAGAATACTATAGGAGTATTCTATGACACTATGACACGATAACAAGTTTGAAACATACTAAGTATATTACATTAAAATACTATAGGAGTATTTTAGGCACTATATAAATAAATTATGTGATAACTTAAAAGACCCTTACGGATAGGTCTATAATCTTGCAATGTATACTCCCAAGGTTTTATATGATTGAGATTTTATAGACTTAGAATTTGTGATCTACGTTTCACTACGTGTTCCTTGTTTGGTTGTGGTTTTGGAGTAGGATCGCTTATTCGAAGGTCTATTTAATCTTAAATTATATACAACTTGTATATATTGGGCAATTATATGAGGACTCTATAAGGATCACCCCCATAAAGTTACCCTAAATCTCATAGATTCTTTAGTTACATCCATTCTCGCACGACAAACCCATATAAATGTAACCACTTCCTCATAATAGTCAAGGAGGAACAAGAGTAGGTTCAAAAGAAGTTTTCAAGGAGGGATCAGCCGAAGTAACCACAACATCATATGCGTCACACTAATAAATAATAATCATGGTTAACTTAATTAGTTAGTGGAAACATTGCTCACATTATGTGTTAGGATTATTTTCTTACATGCAATTGGTAACAGTTATTCAGGTAACAAATATTCATTCAAGGATAGCCATTTCAAGTTCATAAAGTTTATTAGGTATAGAATCTTTTATGAATTGTTTCCAGAACCCTGTGGAATTTGGGACCCAATACAATCAGAACTAGGATAACCTTGTCTTTCAGCTTTCGGCTTTTATACATTGCTATAGACTTATTCCTGTCTCATCTTTGTATTCTTTTAGCAAAGATGCCTGCTCGCAGATCAAATAGACGCACTACTCCGATAACTCCAACTCTACTGCCACTACCTGCACCTCAATTCGACTCTGCTGCTCTCCAAGCAGCGATATCCTCTGCAGTGGCAACTACTTTAGCTCAATTCGGTGAAAGTGGTACCTTCGGATCTGGTAGCAGTACCCACTTAGACAACCCCAGAGCTACTCACGGACACCCAAGGGAGTGTTTGTATAACGACTTCATGAACTACAAACCCAATTCCTTTAATAGAAATGGTGGAGTCATCGCTCTGATGTAATGGTTTGAGAAAACAGATTCGTTCTTCGCAATTTGTTCGTGCCTAGAAAGGAGCAATGTGAAGTTTGTTGCCTGCACTTCCTTCGACAGAGCCGTAACATGGTGGAATAGCCATGTTATGTCACTGACCCTATTAGTGGCTAACTCAATTGGTTGGGAGAACCTAAAAGAGTTAATGATGGAAGAATACTGCCCGTTGGGTGAAGTTCAAAAGCTGGAACAAGAACTATGGGAGCTCACAATGGTCGACTTAGACATAGTGGCCTACACTGATTGGTTTAGCGAGCTGGCAACAATATGCCCAGGGATGGTTACCTCAGAGAGCAAGAAGATAGAAAGATACATCTGGGGTCTCACTGCCCCGATCCAAGGAGATGTGTTTTCTTCTAACCCAGCTACATTTGATAGTGCCAAATGCCTAGCACAACGACTCATTGATCATGGAGTCCACCATGTTGTAGAAGTCCTCGTTCCCGAGCCATCAAAGAAAGAGGACCATAAACGGAAGTCGGGGAACAAGAGGAAGAAGAAGCAGACAACACAGGAAACCCTGCAAGAGCAACAAACGAGTACTATGTATGCCGCCACAACACCTACTACTCCAACACCTACCAGTCGATATGTTGGAACCCTTCCGAAGTGTGGAAATTGCAACTACCACCACACCGGAGTATGCTGGGAAATGCAGTGTTTGAACTGCCACATAAAGGGACATGTGGTCCATTTCTACAGGGCACCGGCTCAACCTATCTCCCAGTTCCCCAAAGTTGAAGAAAACCAAGCCTGCTATGGCTGTGGTGAGATTGGACACTACCAGAACGACTGCCCGATAACAAAGAACTTAGGAGCGGATGGACGCATTCTGATGATCACCGCAGGAGAATCAACCTCGGAGTGGTCAACAAGCAACGGTACGTTTTCGAAATAATTATTACTTTAAAAATCAATTTATATTTATATAAGATTAAAACTTGGGGGGAAAAACACTTAAAAGTAATTTTAATAACTCACATACTGAAATAGATCACAGTATTCAAGAGAACTAAAAGGTCCGTTCAGAGAAGCTATGATGGCTTAGCATATACATCAGGGTTGTGCATAGCTAAGATGTTGCAGACTTAGAATGAGTGATTCCGCCTTAATTCCTGTTCCTTGTTTGGTTGTGGATTTGAGGCAGAGTTACTCAGTCGACTGTCTTATTCATTTTAATTATTCATAACTTGTATATAACAAGCGATCGTAGTGGTACCAAGGACGATCGTAGTCTAATCTATCTACACTAGTTATCAAAGCACTTTCATTGTATGTACTCGCTCATCGCGGTACGATACATAGAAGTGTTAACATCAAATGAAAACAGAAAGCACTAGAACCTTTGTAAAGAATACATTGTCGAACACACTAGGGGTACATCATCGTATATCAGACGTTTCTTTCAAATCAGCCAAAACTTTGTTCAGTAAAGAGTCCGTTACTATCATTTGTCATGAGTTGGTGTGGTCCTCACCATACTAAGTTCATATGTTTCTATCACTTCAAACGTCAAGTTCATGACACCTTCGTCATTCATATCGACAGTCCGACCTTAACCTTAGTTTTGTCTTTTGTATTCTAAACCCCGAAGTACTCATGCGAATAGTACTTTGATCTCTGAGGCCTTATCGTCATATGTCCATAGTCCTTTCTGAAATACCACTCGTCCAGCAGAGCAACCTATAGCACAGAGGCTAAGGACAAATATAACCCACCTATTACTATTCGGTGTATATGCGAGGGTGGTATATGATTATGATTACGCAGATTTAGTATGTGTGCTTCCGCCCTGTCTCCTGTTTCTTGTTTGGTTGTGGACCTGGGGCAGACGCACATCCGACTGTCTTACTAATCCTAATTATATGCGACTTGTATACATAAGGTAATGGTAGATGGACCAAATATGAATCCTATCATGAAGAGTGAGGAAAAGTGCCAGGTCTACGAGTGGGTATTCTGCCAATCAGAGGAGCACAACCCCAGTAGTTCTGCTAAGAAAGCTAATTTCGAGACGAAATTCCATCTAACAGGGGGATGATGTGACAACCCGAAAATTTTTTCTTTAAAAACCAGTCCAATCACCCAAAAGTTAGACTCAGTTCTGCTACCGTTTAACACTGTTTAGAGTCGATTTGAGTGCTCTAAGCCCAATACATTCAAGGAACGTGTGTTAAGAAGTATCTGCAAGAGCCACAGTAAAAAGATCAAGCCACAAACTCATTCAAGAGGAGTTTAGGCCAAGACACCAAGAGTTTACGACCATAAAATCAAGGTGGCCGTAAACTCACCCTAATATATGTAACACTTAGCCATTTTTCAAGTCTATTCACTTCCTTGGCCGAAATCCTTGAAACTCTCTCAAGTATCATCGAGTTCATCATCTAAATCATCATATATGTAAGTTTCCTAACCTTTGATTAGTTGTTATCCTTCATCATCTAGTATCATTATGATTTCATACATGAAATCATTCCATTTTGTTAGGACACAAAGAACACCAAGAACACACTAGTGTTTTGGTGCAAAATAAACCCTTCCAGGCTTCAATATCATGAGTACTCCTTCCTTAACTTGTTGTATGATTGAAACACTTGATCTAGACATTGAAATCATCCATTCCTCAAGAACAAAAGGAGTTTACAGCCAAGAGCGTCTCCCTAGGCCGTAAACCCCTATAAAGGTGCCATTTTGGCCATAAACCCTCCTAGATGCAAATCTTGTGACCTAGAACCCTTCCTTGATGAAAAAGGACCTTAAACCACTCTCATTTGCATAACGTCCATGAGTTTACGGACACAAACTCCATGCTTGGCCGTAAATTCATCAAAAGCCTTGCATTATGTTGGTCTTTCTCATCCTTGTGTAGATCAATGGTCTGTCAAGGTTCCCAAGCCTTCAAACACCCTCTGATGCACCTTTTACCATGAGTTTACGACCGTAAATTCCAAGGCCGTAAACCCATGCCCATAAACTCCATATGGTGGCCGTGAACATTCCTTTGATCAATCACATGTGATTCTACACTCCATTCTAAGTTTCTCGTAACTCATTGGAGTGTTTCTTTGCATGATAGTTGCTTATAAACACTATATTCATGCAAATACTTGCCATATATGTCATTTAGGACCCGTTTGTTTCTCGGGAGTTCATTCGTGGAACTTCTCATCCTTACGTGCCAATTCCTTTGAATTACCCACATCAGGTGAGTTCATACCCATATAATGAATCTTTTTACTCTTTTAAATAGTTGGATGACATGGCCGCATCTGAGCTGTTGCTTGTTGACCAAGGCTTCGCTTCGAATATTGACACGTCGCTTCGCCCTACGCCCCGCGTATGAGATCCGGTACGCCCACCGTACCTTCGGGTCTTATCCATCCGGTGTGCAAGACAGCTGGGCCCGAGGTGGCAACCTTATCCGAGCATTATGCCCCGCGAAGCCAAGGACTACGCCTAACGTAGTCCGAGGCCTCGCAGGCTACAAAAGGCAGCGAGGGCAGCCGGTTTTTCACACATTTTTCACTTCTCTCTCTAGTTTTTTTCTCTCTTTAACTCCCCTACACCTCCGTAAACCCTAGGTAAACCCCCTAGCACCCGAGGGAAGCCCCGAGGCTCCCAGAGTCCCGAGAAAAAAGGTCTTTCGGTTTCGAAACACTGCTCCGAGCAAAGCCCGGTTTTCTTTAAAATCCGCTGTAAGTGAGCTACGCTTACGATAGCTTTCAAATAATTATAGTAATGTTATTAGGTCCTTAAAATAATTATTTGGGCTATTATGAGTTATATAAGTATCGTTTAACGCTTATATAATAATAATAATAATCAAGCTATTAATTAGTCACGGTTATCGTTAGACTAAACCCTAGTGGTATTGATACTAGGTTTTATCGAAGGAAAATTGTTTTGAGAGTATCGAAGCGCTGTCTGAGTGCCGAATCACCACCTTTCAGGCGAGTGCATAGTCCCTTTCATCTTAGACATAGAGATGAAGTATTTTAATATAAATTACGTGCTATGTGTGCATATTGTCTGAATACTTGCTGTCTATGTTGTTAAAAGATTTTTATACATGTTTTAAATGATGTAAGCTGTATAAAGTATTTTATATCTACAAAATATGTTGGGTAAAATATGGGTAAATGAATGATGAGGGATAAAAGCTGAAATAGAGGAACACTAGTAGTATGGACCTAGTGCCCTATAGGTAAACATTGGTAGCAGTGGACCTAGTACCCTATAGATGAGCACTGGCAGCTATGCCACAACCCGTAAATGTTTTAGATCTACGGTGAAACGTCCTAGCAGCTGCGCTCTAAGGACAGTATGGGCAGCTGCGCCAAATAGGGAGCCTTATGACCATGATAGTAGCGTTTAAAGGTCAATACCGGTAGAAGCGAATCGTAGAAAATGTCCCAATTCTGGCAGTTGCGCCTAAGGGATAATATTAGCAGCTACGCTTGACCACTTTGTCATTGGAAACAATGAACTTCATGTTGTTTCCTTAGGATGATCCTTATGAATGAATGAACGAGAAATAGTTGATCCTTAGGGGTAAATCATTAAGAAGATAATGGAAATGGGTAATTGGGTTGATTGTTTGATGTTTAAATATAATAATTATATGATTGTGGGTTGAAAACCCTATGTACTCACCAGGTTTCCCAACCTGACCCACTTAGTTGATTTATATCACAGGTGTTGATATGAAGTCAATTACACTGGGAGACTAAGGAGATATAAATCACTAGTGATAATGAATGTATGTTCTGTTTATGCTTATGTTTCTGTATTGACGATGACATCCCAAATGTTTTAAAATGAATAAAAATATTTTTCTTCGGAAGTGATTTGATAACGTATTTATCATGTTTTATTGGGAACAAATTCCGCAACCTTTTTATTAAAAGAGATACTCTGAGTTTTTTTAAAGCATAAACAAAACCGGTCTTTTCTGGCCGTGAAAATGGGGATGTCATAGTTGGTATCAGAGCATTAGTTTAAGCGAACTAGGAATATGAATTTATTTCTAGACTTAAACTTAGAATGCTAAGAGATGATTGTGAGGTGTGAGCACTAGCTTATTTTAGGAAGTGGGCCAAAATCTGCTCGAGCTAGAAAACCAATTCCTTACCTTGAAGAAAGGGAGCATGTCTATTGATGAATACACCAACAACTTCACAGAGAAGATGGAGTTTGCCTTACATCTTGTTCCGGATGAGCTGACGAAAATCGACAAGTACGCCAAAGGACTTCCATGGGAGGATATGATTAAAGGAAGAGTTTCTAGCAAGGTTGAGGTTGGCGAAAAGAGGAAATTCGAAGGATCGACAAGGCCCAATGAGAAGAGAAATTCCAATACGAGGAAGTTTAGAGGATGAGGAAGTGAAGAAAGATGGTGCAAAATGTGCAAAAAGAAACACACTGGAAAATGCAACGAGGAGGTGACTTGTTTCAAGTGTGGGAAACATGGGCATTATACCAACGAGTGTACATTCAACAAAAGGGTGTGTTATGGATGTAATGAGGAAGGGCACCTCAAGCAAGACCGTCCAAAAAGAGAGAGGGCTACAAAGCCAAATGTGCCGCCAAATCCAAAGGCAAGAGCATTTCAAATGACCCTTGATGAAGCAGATGACAATGCAAGGATTCAGGAGTGAAGGTTTGACATCCAAAGATCGAGTTATGAAGTAGTCGTGTAGATAGTACCACGTGATGTAGCCTGTTAGAGGCATAGTCTAAGGTGAACTTGAACGCCTATGTAATCATTTCAAGGAATAATATAAAACCTTCGTTTTGATATTTGATGTGTTAAGTTGTTATGTGATTTTCTTGTATGGTGACATGGAAAAACTGCGGGACAATACTTGGGACGAGTATGAGTAGGTGTGAAAGGTAGTAAAGGCCTATACTACCGGAAGCACAAGACTCACACTTTGATCCGGGAAAGTCACAAGGTTACCAAGAAGCTAGTAATTAATAGCGTTTTATTCAACAATGTCATGACCATCTTTTCGGTAATGACTAAGAAGATGATTGTTATTCCGACCCTAGTGACCATATCGAATTGAGTTCGACTACGATGAGTATGTTACGTGGTTTAGAGAATCAAGTTTGATGTAACATCTGACTTAAGCCAGAAGATTGAAATAAAAGATAATCAAAGCGATCAGTAGAGGTATCGCGATAGTTGCTTTTAGCTAGAAATGCTACCTTTTAAGATGTGATTAGAACATGAAGGAAGGTATAGCCTGTTCTGGAAGACTCTAAAAGACCAAATTCTAAGCGTTGCAACATACAATGATAGGTCATTAGAATATGACACATCAATCCATTGTAGTAATAAAAGGACCCATCATAAGTTCATATCCAGTGAGGATCGAGATTGTGACTTGAAGGTCATAATTTGGAGTCTAACGTGAGATAGGAAGCAAGTGCAAGATCGAGCACCGCCTGCAGTCAAGGAGTCCAAGAGTTAGATACTCATTCAAAGAAACATGAAACTTACAGTTATTAATTAGGATGAAGAGATAGCGTATGGAGTCATCATGTGAGCCCTGTTTCAGTGATGATTCCGGGACGTAATCATCCTAAGGGGGAGATAATTGAAACGGCCGTAGATCTGGGCTAGTCAATTTAGAGATAATACGGGTCGAAAATGACTTTTCGACAAAAGACTATTTAGAATAAACAATCTTAACCAAGTTGTAGAATATGTCACAAGGTTTTCGTACATATAAAGAACACCGAAATCCGAGTTACAACGAAGAAGTTATGACCCGTTGAAGTTTCGCGACGGAACCGACACGACACCAAAAAGCGTAAATAGTGAATTTACGATTGAGCGAGTTTTAGCTTTAGCGATCTAAACGAAAGTCATACAATACGTTAAAACGAGAGCATCCATAAAAAGAACGCCCAAATCTGACTTCGTATGAGGAAGTTATGAGTTTTCGAAGTTTTGGCTTAGCAGTATACAACCTGAAATTCGAATATTAGATCGAGCGGTTTTTAGCCAACGCAAACTAAACAAGAATCGAAGATCTCCTTAATAGTAGCACAACGATATAAAGACAGACGAAAACGGATGTCATATGAAAAAGTTATGATTTTTTCACGGACCAATTGTGTCTCGGTCTATTAATAATATAACTTTTAAAATAAAGTCAAAATTAGCCAACGAAGTCTAAACGAAAGTTGTACAGTACGTTCTGTTGGATTAGTGTCTAAGGCTGTAACTATATTTGGTAAGTACTTGACCCGGTTGTGCATGGTCCTTTTGGGTTGCCTTCACCATAGCAACTTGACATGATGATTTGTTAACAGAGAAGAAATATTATTGTTAATATATTATGAGAATAATATATTAAAGGAATAATAATGTTATATAAGTCATATATTAATTGAGAATTAATTTGGTGACTTAAAGAGGTTAATTGAATAAAGGGGCATAAACTGTTAAATGTGTGATAGTTGTGTTTTGGGCTATATATCCTTATGGATATAAGGGTGGACGGATTTTAGGGTTTAGAGACCATAAAATTGTCCAAGCCTAATACCTAGGAGGATCTTGGATTGCTTAGGGCGTCAGTTATTTAATTAGGGTTAAAGGTGAAACCCTAGTAGCTCATAGTATAAATAGATCCCTTGGGTGAGGGAAATCGCCACTCATGCAAGGCAAGGAACCCTAGAGCCAATTTCTCACCCTCCTCTCTCTCTCTCTCTCTCTCTCTCTCTCTCTCTCTTTCTCAAGATCATTCTCTTGCTAGTTGGTGTTTGTAAACCATTAGACGAGTGACAATTGTGACTCTAAGCTCCAAGAAGAAGAAGTATCAAGCAAGTAATCTAAGGTATTGTTCTAGATCCGATTTCATATGATTAGACTCAATTGTTTTCATTAGATCTAGCATTGTATGTCTTGGATACAATGCATGTTCAATTAGAGAAACCTAGATCCAAGCAATTAGTGTTTGCATATGCATATAGGAAAGTTAGTTATGAATTTTTCACGGACCAATTGTGTCCCGGTCTATTAATAATATAACTTTTAAAATAAAGTCAAAATTAGCCAACGAAGTCTAAACGAAAGTTGTACAGTACGTTCTGTTGGATTAGTGTCTAAGGCTGTAACTATATTTGGTAAGTACTTGACCCGGTTGTGCATGGTCCTTTTGGGTTGCCTTCACCATAGCAACTTGACATGATGATTTGTTAACAGAGAAGAAATATTATTCTTAATATATTATGAGAATAATATATTAAAGGAATAATAATGTTATATAAGTCATATATTAATTGAGAATTAATTTGGTGACTTAAAGAGGTTAATTGAATAAAGGGGCATAAACTGTTAAATGTGTGATAGTTGTGTTTTGGGCTATATATCCTTATGGATATAAGGGTGGACGGATTTTAGGGTTTAGAGACCATAAAATCGTCCAAGCCTAATACCTAGGAGGATCTTGGATTGCTTAGGGCGTCAATTATTCAATTAGGGTTAAAGGTGAAACCCTAGTAGCTCATAGTATAAATAGATCCCTTGGGTGAGGGAAATCGCCACTCATGCAAGGCAAGGAACCCTAGAGCCAATTTCTCACCCTCCTCTCTCTCTCTCTCTCTCTCTCTCTCTCTCTCTCTTTCTCAAGATCATTCTCTTGCTAGTTGGTGTTTGTAAACCATTAGAGGAGTGACAATTGTGACTCTAAGCTCCAAGAAGAAGAAGTATCAAGCAAGTAATCTAAGGTATTGTTCTAGATCCGATTTCATATGATTAGACTCAATTGTTTTCATTAGATCTAGCATTGTATGTCTTGGATACAATGCATGTTCAATTAGAGAAACCTAGATCCAAGCAATTAGGGTTTGCATATGCACATAGGAAAGTTAGTTATGAATTTTTCACGGACCAATTGTGTCCCGGTCTATTAATAATATAACTTTTAAAATAAAGTCAAATATAGCCAACGAAGTCTAAACGAAAGTTGTACAGTACGTTATGTTGGATTAGTGTCTAAGGCTGTAACTATATTTGGTAAGTACTTGACCCGGTTGTGCATGGTCCTTTTGGGTTGCCTTCACCATAGCAACTTGACATGATGATTTGTTAACAGAGAAGAAATATTATTGTTAATATATTATGAAAATAATATATTAAAGGAATAATAATGTTATATAAGTCATATATTAATTGAGAATTAATTTGGTGACTTAAAGAGGTTAATTGAATAAAGGGGCATAAACTGTTAAATGTGTGATAGTTGTGTTTTGGGCTATATATCCTTATGGATATAAGGGTGGACGGATTTTAGGGTTTAGAGACCATAAAATCGTCCAAGCCTAATACCTAGGAGGATCTTGGATTGCTTAGGGCGTCAGTTATTCAATTAGGGTTGAAGGTGAAACCCTAGTAGCTCATAGTATAAATAGATCCCTTGGGTGAGGGAAATCGCCACTCATGCAAGGCAAGGAACCCTAGAGCCAATTTCTCACCCTCCTCTCTCTCTCTCTCTCTCTCTCTCTCTTTCTCAAGATCATTCTCTTGCTAGTTGGTGTTTGTAAACCATTAGAGGAGTGACAATTGTGACTCTAAGCTCCAAGAAGAAGAAGTATCAAGCAAGTAATCTAAGGTATTGTTCTAGATCCGATTTCATATGATTAGACTCAATTGTTTTCATTAGATCTAGCATTGTATGTCTTGGACACAATGCATGTTCAATTAGAGAAACCTAGATCCAAGCAATTAGGGTTTGCATATGCACATAGGAAAGTTCTTATGGCTGAAACCCATCAGTGGTATCAGAGATTTGATTGATTTCTATTGAATTCACGCACTGGTTGATTGCTTGTTGCTTAAAAAATTCGATTTTTGTGCTTCTACTTGATGAACTCGGCGAGTTCCACTGTGGACTCGGTGAGTAGCTCCAACTCGGCAAGTCCATAGAGGAACTCGGCGAGTTCGAGCGTCAGAAGGAGCTAGTTTCGGGATTTCTTGCTGTTTACTTGAGGAAACCTGCCTTAACTGTTTTGGGTCATCAAAATCCGATTTTAAACATATATATGAGTATATTCTTGACCAAACAAAAGATATTTACCAATTAGTTGAATAATAATTTCCTTATATGATAATAATTGATTATTTGAATTGAATTGGTGAATTGTCTTGCAAGTAATATTGAATAAAATCAAATTGAGATAATCAAATTAGTGATTTATATTATTTGCTATTTGATCCTTATGTTTTGAAAAGTTTAAAACTTGTCCTCAAGTTTTGAAATTTAAGTTTTGTGATTAAAAGTTTAATTTGAATAATTTAAATTTCAAACCGTATAATTTTACGAGTTTAAAATTCAACATTATACTAATATGTTATTACAAGCTTAATATATATATGTATGACTTAAAATATGCTAGTCTTACCGTTAGTAGGCCTCATTCATGAAGCCATTCTATAACGTGGGTATAAGGTTGTTGCCTATAAAATGGTGCTTAATGGGTGTACACTCACACCCACCGCTTGCTTGACTGGTGGAGGGTCGTTAGCCGAACGGGTAGGATAGGGCAAACCTCTTCTCATTAATAAGTATAATGAATCTATATAAAGTAACTAAACGTGTTTCATAAAATTCCCAATCTTAGTTACTTTAGGAAAGTTGAATTGATGCAATCCCATGAAATTACACTTTGCACCCTTGCTAAGAAGTTAGTGGAGCGTGTGCGGTTAACCGAAACACTAATTGGTTCTAAGCAAATGTGGCAAAGGGTGATTCTTTGTTTGTCATAGTTCGATGGAGCGTGTGTGGTTTACCGGCACATCGAATAGGTGATTGTAACAAAGAAGGCACCATGTAGATTGGCATGGTTATTCACACCCGCTTTGTGATCCTCGGTATCCCAGTCACAAACTAGAGGGGCATATCGAGATTTAAACATGCCATTGAAAAGTTCAATGTATGTCAAAGAAATCTAGGAATTCTCAATATATTTAAAACTTAAAGCTTATGTTTTTCATGGTGAAGAATTAGTGAATCGTCATTCACTTACCTCCAAATTATTTGCATGTTGGATTACGGTATCCCTTTTCTAATGTGTAAATAATGTTGTTGGGTCCTAGCCCTAAATTTTCATTTTGGGTGTTAATTAGGGACTTAATTCTAATCAACTTTGTTCCTTTCTATTTGTAGATATCTAACGCGAACAACGCTGCTGCTAGCTCATTCACACTAAGGAGCCTTTATCAAAAAGTGACTTTTGATGGGTCAAACTTTAGCGAATGGATAAGATACATTCGCACAATCGCGCGTTACGAGGACAAAGAGTATGTTCTCGATGAGAAGCTAGAGAAGATTAATCCAGAAACTGTTACTCCCGAAGAAATGGCTGTCTTTGAGACCCATGAGCGTGATGCAATGAAAGTCCATTGCATCATGATAGCCACAATGAACTCCGAATTCCAAAAGTCCTATGAGGACATGTATCCTTATGAAATGCATCTAGACTTGATGGAGAGATATCACCAAAGCGCGAGGCAAGAGCGCTATGAGATCAGAACGAATATGATCATTGCTAAAATGGGAAGTGGAGAGTCTCTAACCGTGCACTTGCAAAAGATGCAAAGGTATGTTGATCGTCTTCGCAAGTTGAATGTCAACTTTAGGGAAGATTTAGCCATCAAAATTGTTCTTCACTCCTTGCCCTCATGCTACAACCAATTTAGGATGACCTACCACATGAACAAGGAAGAGGTCACCCTAAGCAAACTCCAAGGGCTCCTAAGGACTGCTGAGAGCAACCTCAAAGACAAGTCTATTACGCCAACTCCCAATCCACCCGTTGCTCCTGTTTTGGCTATTGGGCAGGGAAGGGGCAAGAAGAGGAAGGCTTCCTCGAAGAACCACCGCAAGGGAAAGTCCCAAGATGGTTCCTCTTCTAGTGGGACCAAGGTTGACCCTGCTAAGCCCAACCCAAACCCAAAGGAGGCAAAGTCCCACCAGTGCCACAAAATAGGGCATTAGAAGAGAAGCTGCCCGAAATACCTGCAAGCCATCAAGGATGTAACGACCGAAAAATACAACCAATTTTTAAATTTTTCAAAAACATCTCGATTCCATAAAATCTTTACAAAAGGTTTTCAATACATTATTTAACAGAGTATTTTCCCAGGTTCATATCATAAAACACCAACACGAGGAACGGTACGATCACGCCTTTGCCTTGCCATAGACTCCTAAAAACCTGAAAACATAAAACCACAACTGTAAGCCCGAAAGTTTAGTGAGATACCCCCAATATACCAACCACATATACGGCCTTTCAGGCCACAACCTTCCGGTCTAAAACATATCGCCTTCCGGCCCATAACGCAATGCCTTCCGACCCATAACATATCGCCTTCCGGCCCATAACATATTGCCTTCCGGCCCACAGCATATTGCCTTCCGGCCCATAACCTATTGCCTTCCGGCCCACAGCATAAAAAACATACATATCATAATAGAACATAGAACGACCCTACATACCGGGTCACACCCCAGACCTAGCAATCATGCACATAACACATAATCATATAACAGTTCACAGTCAGCAATCGATCAACAGATCACATAACATAGCATTACTTTAATCAAGATACCGGCCTATCCGGTCACTAGAATAACATCACCCTACAAATCAGTCAACATACTAAATGCACACATACGCCTTTCCAGGCCATGACCTTCCGGTCCACATAGCAATGCCTTCCGGCCCACAACATGTAATGCCTTCCAGCCCACAACATATAACGCCTTCCGGCCCATATTCCACAATATCATAGCGATAGACAACTACCCGGATTTCCATCCGATAAAATAGTTGGCCTTGGTGCCATAAACCCTATCGATATAGTGAGGATAACTCACCTCGAAACTGCCGACAGAACAGATAACTCAAGCTGCTCCGATCACTGATACAATCTCCACCGCTGGACAGCCACCAATGCACTAAACTCAAAACCATAAACAACAATTACCAAAATCCCGCTGCAAACCACTGGTCAACCCTTGGTCAAAGACAAGGTCAAAGTCAACCCCTGACTGACCCTACTCGCCGAGTCAACCCGATGACTCGCCGAGTTCCCATACTCAGAGCTCACTCAATTCGTGACCTAACTCGCCGAGTCACCCCAGGACTCGTCGAGTCCCGCAACTTCTGAGTCCTCTCGCACACAACTCACCGAGTCATCCCTTGACTCATCGATTCTCGACTCAACCAGAGAATATCGAAACTCTGCGACAAGACTCACCGAGTCCAAGAACAGACTCGCCGAGTCTATGGCTATCTTCAACCTACTCGCCGAGTTGTTCATACAACTCGCCGAGTCCAAGGCCATCTTCATCTGACTCCCCGAGTTGTTCTTCCAACTCGCCGAGTCCCAGCTCATCTTCAAACAACTTGTCGAGTTCACCCATGTGACTCGCCGAGTACCACCGATTGGAATCCATACAGAAGCATTCCAGACCATGCAATTAATCCAAAACATAGATCTAGCCTCCTACAACTCATCCATCACGTAAAGTGGCAAACTTTACGTGAATCCAAAGAGATCTAGGCCTTATTCACTTTGGTTTAGGGTTTGGGACATGCAAGCTTCACTAAACACTCCAACACAGGGACTTTCATGCTCTCTGATTCTTCTTCATTCCAGATCTAAGGTAGCAACCTCAGATCTAACCTCTAGACTTCCAATTACATCCATAGAAAAGTTCCCACAAACCCCAAAATGAAGAAACAACATATCAACAGACCAAGAACGAGATAATACCTCCAATGGACGCCCCAACTGCAATGAAATTCGAATCCAAGCAAAGCCCCTTGCTCCAAGCCTCCAATCTCCCAAAATTCCTTCAATAATCATCTCCTTCAAGCTCCCAATTGAGATAGGATCACTCACACACGAAGGCTAAGGGTTTCTGGACTTGGAGATGAATAAAGAGGCTGAGAGTGGGCTGTTATGTTCTTTATATAGGGCTCAACCCTGAGAATTAGGGTTTTCTCCACCCAGGGCCTACTCGCCGAGTCCATCTCATCGACTCGCCGAGTCGGCTACTTAACATGCGACCAAGTCGCGACTCTACTCGCCGAGTCCATCCATGGACTCGCCGAGTCACTCTTCCCAAATAACACTTTTAGTCCTTCAACTCTACTCTTGCTATTTCGGGATGTTACAATTCTCCCCCACTTAGATTAGGCTTCGTCCTCGAAGCCTACAGCAGCTCAACTCCAAAGATACTCCCGCAACGCGCCACCTGGCCTCAACCAGGCCAGGTCCCTCAAGGCATACTTATCGAAACTCGAACACACTTTCCCTTCCTTCACGGTGTCCTGACCACCGTCTCGAACCGGGCACCGACTGTACCCCCTGATCATCACTCTCAATAACCGAGAATTACCCAAGAGGCATCACTGCCCCAAATCTCAATAATCCCTCGACCCATAAGGGTTAGAAAACCATGCACCATCGGATACCCTATCCGACTCCCACTCTATCCATTCCGGGACGACTAAGAGACCCATTCTCAACCTCAGAGCAACTCTCACGAGTTCTCCCCTTGCAACCACACACACAAGCTGAACCAGCTCTAACACCCTCAGGTTGGGAAATCCTGATACACTGATAATATCCTTGAACATCCCCCAGGGTGAACAACTAATATACACCCCATACCCTGATCAGAATCACATTGAGAGTCCAAGACTCTCTCTCCTTGCATCCCTTCCGAGCCTCTTGGCTCTACACTTGCGGATTTCCCTCCGCAACCTCAGCAGACATTTCAAACCGGATGAGCTTCTACTCCACTGCCGCAAACACGTTGCTCAGTAACCATACTTGAATTACTCTAATCATAACTCTGCTCTGCCGCTTTCACTTCCGTGAACTTGCACTCCCTCTCGAAGTTACACACCTCTTACCTCTCTCTCTCTCTCTCTTCCTTTACCAAGGAATCCACTCGGCCACAATGTCACTCCGACAAATGCCACGATGCACGTCTAACGCTACACCACCCTTTAGCGTCTCTGCTATCCATCCCACACACTTACTCTGGCTCTCCTCACTTGGACTCTCAAGCCCCTGCACTACCTCAACTAAACAAGATCACTACCCGGGGCCAGACCTTCCAATGCAATCCCACTGCAACATACACAATCCGCAATCTCAAACCGATCCGACAATACCAACAGAGTCTCCAGCATACTGGACCGACTCACATAGCACATATTGGCCACTCGAGGCTATAACTCTGTGGGTCCGTACATCCAAACTCCGTGAACCCTCAGGTTCTAACCCTGCGAACCTTCCAGTTCTAACTCCAGGAACCCTCCGGTTCCAACTCTGTAAACATGCACAGCATAAATCACATAGAAATAATGCAGTACAACACATAACATACATAAAGCATACAAATACTCTGATCACATAGCCCCGGTTACCTACTCAAACTTGATCCCGGCCTGTTTCCAGGCCTCCACAATCAAATGCCCTAGGTCCGTATCTCGCCCCGCATGCCCGACACTCGCTCCTATCAGCCTATACTCTTGGCTGACAAAACACTGCTGAATCCCAACAGCTAAGCACCCTCAAATACTCATCGATCTCCCGGAGAATTCCCCAATTCTCCCCCACTTTAAGCGCTGACTAACAACCACCGGTCGCCATTAACGACCCCCCAGAACAACCCCGCACAAAGAGAACACTTACACACTCACTGCTTCCCACAAGCATAAGCAACCCTCAGCAAAACACATCTCCTCACTGATCAATCCGCTCGAAAGAATCCGATCTCCAATTATCCCTTCCACGAATGTGGATGCTTCTCGACATTCAACCCAATGTCGCATCTCCACTAACAACCCGTACGAACGATAACCAACGATAGCACAAAACACCAAACTATGATCACACCAAACCCTCAGGGAACAACGGATACCAACCCAAAACACAAATCCAAAACCATGCCAAACCTCAACCCGCACAACGATGAATACCGCATCGAAATCCACACAAAGATACCAGCACAAACAATACACCACCATAATCGCAAGATAACAAAACATCAAGAAAGAAACATACCCGCAGCTGCCTCCGGCACTGCTGTGACCTCCTCTGCCGCAAGCTGATAAGCACGACCCTGAGCCCTTGGGGCTCCGCTCCATCCTAACTTCCTCCTGGAATCCTCAAAGTGGCCGGTGCTGGAGCCTGCACCGGTCCTGCAGAAAGCTGTGGACAGTTGACCCTCAAATGTCCAACCTGACAACAATGATAACAAATCCTCAAATCCCGAACTGGCACTAACTGCCGACAATCCCGCGCATAGTGCTCCTCCCTTCCGCACTTGCGGCATGCACAACCAGACCAACAAACTCCGGTATGACCCCTCCCACACTTCCCACAAGTGAGGCCGCTCAGATTCCCCACTCTAACATCAACGGTCCTGGACCGTTTCGGCGCCGGCTGCGACTGCATCGGGGCCTGCCTCAGCTCACGCAACGGTAACTCAACCTCTAACTCACGCCGCCTGGCGGCCTCCTGGAACTGCAACAAAGTCTCACACCTCTGCACAGAAACGAACTATCTGATATCCCCCCTTGAGCATACTCAGATATCGGGACATCTGAGCCTGCTCCGAAGCGAACTCAGGGCAAAACATCGCCCTCACAAAGAACATCCTGGCGATCTCAGTCACCGACTCCGAATTCTGCTTCGGCTCAAGGAACTCCTGAGCCAATCTCTCCCTCGCAACTTGCGGATCATATCGAGTGCTAAACATCTCTCTGAACTGATCCCATGAAACCGCAGCCCTCTGCGCATCCGAGTATGACCCTGTGGTCAATCTCCACCAATCCTTTGCCCCGAGTCTCAACAGGATCAGAGCATACCTCACCCTCAGATCAGCAGGTCATGAACACATGAAGAAACACCCCTCCACGTCCGATAACCAACTCCAAAAGGATGGAGTGTTGGAGTCATTCGACCTTAGGGAAGATGACACATGCGAATCATGTTTACTTGGAAAGATGACCAAGTCATCCTTCATTGGCACTTGTGAGAGGGTTGAGGGTTTATTGGATCTCATACACACCGACGTATGTGGGCCCTTTAGATCCACCACCAAGGATGGGAACCCCTTCTACGTGACTTTCACCGATGATTATAGTAGATATGGGTATGTTTACTTAATCAAGCACAAGTCAGAAACGTTTGAAAAGTTCAAAGAGTTCAAACATGAAGTGGAGAAGCAATTGGGCAGGAAAATCAAGATGCTTCGATCCGATCGACGAAGAGAGTACCTAAGTCTTGAATTCCATGACTATCTCAAGGAATGCTGAATAGTTTCGCAATTAGCGCCACCTAGGACACCGTAGTTGAATGGTGTGGCAGAAAGGCGTAATCGAACCCTATTCGACATGGTTTGTTCTATCATGAGTCGTGCTTCACTACCTATCTCATTTTAGGGGTATGCGTCAGAGACTGCCGCCCATATCCTTAACCGAGTCCCTACAAAGAAGGTTGCCAAAACACCTCAGGAGATGTGGACAGGGAAAGCTCCCTTGTTGGCACATTTCAAGGTTTGGGGCTATGAATTTTTCATAAGACGAGAAACTCGCGACAAGCTCGAACCTCGTAGTGAGCAGTGTATTTTCATCGGCTACCCGCAGAGATCCTTTGGATATCTCTTCTATAGACCGAGTGACAATTTTGTCTTCGATGCGAGGAAAGGGGTTTTCCGAGAGCGAGAACTTATCAACCAAGGAGACAGTGGGAGGCAAATCGATCTTGAAGTGATTCAAGAGTCAAGCGATGAAGGAACCTCTAACGCTAGCGCTCAACCCGAGGAGGAAACTCTGGTTGAACCAATTGACGAGTCCTAAACCTCTTAGACGTTCCGAAAGAGTTAGATTTAACAACCAGTTTTATGGTTTTCATATTACTACCGAAGGGGACACGTATATTAGTGATGGTACACTAATAAATCTAGATGAACCTAATAGCTATAAGGAAGCCAATGGCAGGCCCAAAATCTATAAAATGGAAAGAGGCAATGGACAATGAGATTCAGTCCATGTATGACAACCAAGTTTGGAATTTGGTTGACAATGTGCCCATACGTAAGACGGTTGGGTGGAAATGGATCTTCAAAAAGAAGACCGACGTGGATGGGAATGTGCACACGTATAAGGCGCGATTGGTGGCGAAGGGCTTTACTCAAACTCCCAGAGTTGACTGTGATGAGACATTCTTACCAGTTGCTAAGATAAAATCTATTAGGGTGATGCTAGCCATTGCTGCATTTCAAGATTATGAGATATGGAAAATGGAGGTCAAGACCGCTTTCCTTAATGAGAAGTTGGCTGAGAATGTTTACATGGCTCATCCAGAGGGTTTTGTCGATCCGAAGCATCCCAACAGAGTGTGCAAGCTTGAGAAGTCCATCTATGGACTTAAGCAAGCATCTCGCAGATGGAATCTTTGCTTTGATGAGAAAGTCAAAGAGTTTGGATTTGTACGAAGCGAAGATGAATCTTGTCTATATGTCAAAGCCAGTGGGAGTATAGTTAGCTTCCTCGTTTTGTATGTCGATGGCATACTGCTCATGGAAACGACATCCCGACTTTACAGGAAGTTAAGACCTGGCTCGGGAAGTGTTTCGCTATGAAGGACCTCGGAGAGGCTTCCTATATTTTGGGAATAAGGATAGTGAGAGAACGAAGTAAGAGACTCTTAGGACTTAGTCAAAATACTTACTTGGATAAGGTACTAAAACATTTTAGTATGGAAAACTCTAAGAAGAGAGAACTACCGATATAGAGTAATGCCAAATTGAGTAAGACTCAAAGTCCGAGTACCGAAACCGATATAGCTGAGATGAGCCGAGTACCCTACGCTTCCGCAGTTGGCTCAATCATGTACGCTATGACTTGTAGTCGTCCTGATGTAGCCTTTTCTTTGAGCATGGTCAGTAGATATCAAGGGAACCCTAGAAGAGCTCATTGGATTGCGGTCAAGAATATACTTAAGTACCTTCGGAGGACCAAAGAATGGTTCTTAGTCCTCGGAGGGAGTGACGAATTAAAGGTGCGAGGGTATAGTGACACAAGTTTCCAAACCGACAGGGACAACTACCGTTCGTAGTCGGGCTGGGTCTTTACCCTTAATGGAGAGTAGTGACTTGGAAAAGTTCCAAGCAAGAGACCGTAGCTGATTCAACGTGCGAATCAGAGTACATTGCAGCAAGCGAAGCGTCAAAGGAGGCGATGTGGTTGAAGAACTTCATTGGTGATCTTTGAGTTGTGCCTGCCATAAAGGAGCCTATGGAAATTTTCTGTGATAATGAGGGAGCGGTTGCCTTGACCAAGGAACCGAGGGATCATGGTAGATCTCGACATATCGACTAAAAATATCACTTTATTAGACATCGAGTAGAAGAAGGACACCTTGTAGTGAAGAGGGTATCGTCAGAGGATAACCCAGCAGATCCGCTTACGAAGGGACTGAGTAGGGTTAAGCATTTGCAGCACGCTAAGAGCATTGGGCTGAAAGACGATATTAGTTTAGATTAGATAGATTTGGAAACATGTAATAGATCAATGTAACTGACATTTGATGATTAAATACAAGACTATTATTTATGAGTAAAGCTACTGTCTTATGTTAATTGTTTAGACTATTGTTTCAGTTTGCATGTTTTGACTTCCTGAATAATTGAGTTATTAAGAATAATCTAATTATTCGAATGGTCCATAATCGTTCATATGTTGGAAGTAGGTATGAATGAAGATTGTCATGAATTGGTATGTAGAGTGTCTAAAAGGTATTAGACATAGAAAAGGTTTGCTGCAACATTCATGAGTGCTTATGAACAAGTTTTGAGCATTGGAATACACCCGCGCTTGATGGAATCACTTTATGGAATGTGACACAAGTGATCGCAAGACGATAATATCATATGATCTTAAAACCAAGATATATGGTTTATTGTTTATTAATTGTTTGTGCATTGACAATGCGAAACCATATCAGTAAATTGATGTCATAAAACGCATTGTTGTGTATAGTTGATTAGTAAATAGTAAATGCATATAAGTCGAGGTTTATCTGTTACTTTTATCCTAAGAAGGTAAAAGCGATATCAGGGCCCCTCGATGATTTGATTTGACTTATGTGTCGGCCCGGTCAGGACTGAATTGATGTGTTCAATTAAGTTCTATGTCAAATGAATCTGAGATAGAGAAACCAACTGCTGGATAATAAGTTCCATGAGATTGTCCGCATAATATCTAAACAGAGGATTGTACGATCCCTTATCTAAAGGACAGGATACTGATAAGATCAGAGTTTGACAACGTCATTGACAGCTACGATTGCTAATCGGATTGTGTTTGCATATATAGTTACTAGACTTACCCAAGTGGGAGACTATTGGATTAGTGTCTAAGGTTGTAACTATATTTGGTGAGTACTTGACCCGGTTGTGCATGGTCCTTTTCAGTTGCCTTCACCATAGAAACTTGACAGGATGATTTGTTAAGAGAGAAGAAATATTATTGTTAATATATTATGAGAATAATATATTAAAGGAATAATAATGTTATATAAGTCATATATTAATTGAGAATTAATTTGGTGAATTAAAGAGGTTAATTAAATAAAGGGGCATAAACTGTCAAATGTGTGATAGTTGTGTTTTGGGCTATGTATCCTTATGGATATAAGGGTAGACGAATTTTAGGGTTTAGAGACAATAAAATCGTCCAAGACTAATATCTAGGAGGATCTTGGACTGCTTAGGGCCTATGTTATTCAATTAGGGTTAAAGGTGAAAGCCTAGTAGCTCATAGTATAAAAAGATCCCTTGGGTGAGGGAAATCGCCACTCATGCAAGGCAAGGAACCCTAGAGCCGATTTCGCACCCTCCTCTCTCTCTCTCTCTCAAGATCATTCTCTTGCTAATTGGTGTTTGTAAGCCATTAGAGGAGTGAGAATTGTGACTCTAAGCTCCAAGAAAAGAAGTATCAAGCATGTAATCTAAGGTATTGTTCTAGATCTGATTTCATATGATTAGACTCAATTGTTTTCATTAGATCTAGCATTGTAAGTCTTCGATACAACGCATGTTCAATTAGAGAAACCTAGATCCAAGCAATTAGGGTTTGCATGTGCACATAGGAAAGTTCTTATGGCTCAAACCCGTCACGTTCCCGCTTACGCGTGGATATAAAGAACGTCGAAAACGGAGCTCGTACGTGAAAGTTACGAATTTTTAAAGTTGGTACTCAAATTTGCGAAACCTGATGCAAACTAGATGACATGGCCGCATCTGAGTCATTGCTTGTTGACCAAGGCTTCGCTTCGGATCTTGACACGTCGCTTCGCCCTACGCCCCGCGTATGAGATCCGGTACGCCCACCGTACCTTCGGGTCTTATCCATCCGGTGTGCAAGACAGCTGGCTCTGAGGTGGCAACCTTATCCGAGCCTCACGCCCCGCGTAGCCAAGGACTACGCCCAGCGTAGTCCGAGGCCTCGCAGGATATAAAAAGGCAGGAAGGGCAACCGGTTTTTCACAAATTTCTCACTTCTCTCTCTAGTTACGTTCTCTCTCTAACTCTCCTAAACCTCCATAAACCCTAGGTAAACCCCCTAGCACCCGAGGGAAGCTCCGACGCTCCCGGACTCCCGAGAAAAAGGGTCTTTCGGTTTCGAAACGCTGCTCCGAGCAAAGCCCGGTTTTCTTTAAAATTCGATGTAAGTGAGCTACGCTTACGCAAATTTTAATATAGCTTTCATATAATTATAGTAATGTTATTAGGTCCTTAAAATAATTATTTGGGCTATTATGAGTTATATAAGTATCGTTTAAAGCTTATATAATAATAATAATAGTCTGACTATTAATTAGTCGTGGTTATCGTTAGACTAAACCCTAGTGGTATTGATACTAGGTTTTATCGAAGGAAAATTGTTTTGAGAGTATCGAAGCGCTGTCTGAGTGTTGAGTCACCACCTTGCAGCTGAGTGTATAGTCTCTTTCATCTTACACATAGATATGAAGTATTTTAATATAAATTATGTGCTATGTGTGCATATTGTCTAAATACATGCTGTCTATGCTGGTAAAAGATTTTTATACATGTTTTAAATGATGTAAGCTGTATAAAGTATTTTATATCTACAAAATATGTTCGGTAAAACGTGGGTAGATGAATGATGAGGGATAAAAGCTGAAATAGAGGAACACTAGTAGTATGGACCTGGTGCTCTATAGGTAAACATTGGTAGCAGTGGACCTAGTACCATATAGATGAGCACTGGAAGCTGCGGCACAACCCGTAGATGTTTTAGATCTACGGTGAAACGTCCTAGCAGCTGCGCTCTAAGGACAGTATCGGCAGCTGCGCGAAATAGGGAGCCTTATGACCATGATAGTAGCGTTTAAAGGTCAATACCAGTAGAAGCGAATCGTAGAAAATGTCCCAATTTTGGCAGCTGCGCCTAAGTGATAATATTAGCAGCTACGCTTGACCACTGTGTCATTGGAAACAATGGACTTCATGTTGTTTCCTTAGGATGATCCTTAGGAATGAATGAACGAGAAATAGTTGATCCTTAGGAGTAAATCATTAAGAAGATAATGGGAATGGGTAATTGGGTTGATTGTTTGATGTTTAAGTATAATAATTATATGATTATGGGTTGAAAACCCTATGTACTCACCAGGTTTCCCAACCTGACCCACTTAGTTGATTTATATCACAGGTGTTGATATGAAGTCACATTACACTGGGAGACTAAGGACATATAAATCACTAGTGATAATGAATGTAAGTTATGTTTATGCTTATGTTTCTGTATTGACGATGACATCCCAAATGTTTTAAAATGAATAAAAATACTTTTCTTCGGAAGTGCTTTGATAACGT
Source organism: Lactuca sativa (assembly GCF_002870075.4). Taxonomy (NCBI): domain Eukaryota; kingdom Viridiplantae; phylum Streptophyta; class Magnoliopsida; order Asterales; family Asteraceae; genus Lactuca; species Lactuca sativa. The sequence goes on along the minus strand of NC_056623.2, from coordinate 212,627,723 downwards.
ATTTATCATGTTTTACTGGGAACAAATTCCGCAACCATCTTATTAAAAGAGATACTCTGATTTTTTTTTTAAAGCATAAACAAAATCGGTCTTTTCTGGCCGTGAAAATGGGGATGTCACAAACAATGATCTAACAAACAATGGGATGTGTGCTTTCCGCCTTACTTCTTGTTCCTTGTTTGGTTGTAGGCTTAGGGCAGATACACACAATCGATTGTTTGTTTACTCTGGGTTTTATATAACTTGTATCCATTTAGTTCTCATAGAAAGGTATATAGAGGCATTTTTACTAATCCTTCATCAAAGCAGGAAATATAGGATTTACTAGAGGAACAGGGGAACTTTTCTAAACAAAACTTACAACTTATTACATCTTATGAACTCACCAGTTTAATTGCTGATCAACTCTTTCAAAATAACTTGTATTCCCAGGAAACTAGTAGACAGGTACTCATGCTGGGAATTCAGAAGATGGAGCATAATAGCTTCAAGTCTTGTTTTGTTATTTGCTTATGTATTCTATGTTTCGTGAACACACACTTTATCAACACTTTCTTTCTAATGAAATGGTTTTTCATTACTATGATTAGTATGATGCATGTCTTGTGATACTAAACATGACGTCCTCCACCCTCGAATGTTTACGCCGTTCCAGTTTTGGGGTGTGACAAGGTCCTTGTGGCAATATTTATGCATTACATGTCGACACAACCACTAATCAAGGTGATTATTGGCAAGTATCCATCCCTGAGCAGACTACAGTCATACCACTCGGAGTTTCAACTGTCGAATTAGTTTTTCTGAGGAGGTTCGAACTTCAGGCATCCCTACGAACATATCTGATATGGACGAAAATGTCAACAAGGGTGATGGGGCGTTGAATAAGGAAGCCCAAGATACTTCTACTATTATTATTTCATCTTCTTTCTATACATATTTCACTGATATCACAACTTCTCTACCACCATTTCATACTCCGATCCTCAACTTTACCTCAATCCACAACATCCCCAACTTTTCAAAACATCCTGGAACAACCCATTACTTCGTTATTTCCTTGTCAATCCACTAAAGGCCCTAAATCTGTCCATGATGATACTACTAGAGGCGATGATGAAATGGTCCCGTTTGTTGACATTCAGTTTGATCAAGAGGAAGAGAATATACTATATCATATGCTTATGTCTGGTAAGCAATTCAAAATTCTCAACAGGAAGCTCAATTCATTATTACAACTTCAAGCTGATGCTAGGAGTCAAAATAATGTTTCTGGGATCGAAGTAGATGTGATACTTAAGGCACAATAGCTTCGTTTGAGAAATACAATGGATCAAATGGATAAAAACATTTAGTTGCGTGTGAAGGATCGGTCTGCTTCTTTCAATCATGCAATTAAGGAGTTGAAAGTTGTTGCAAAAGAAAGAAACATTTTGTTTGTTCAATATGTCAAAAAGGTCTGTGAGGATGTCAACCTAATGATTGAGGAACTTCGTTCTGACATGGCAAAGAAAGTTGTAGCTCTTGATCAAAATTATTCATCTATTCGCGCCAAGGTGGATATCATTGCTGATGTTGTCATAAATGTGGGTAAGTTGTACAATTCCTTAGTTCCAAAGTTTGATTCGAAGGCTGAGTCTGATGCTCTGGAAGTCGCACAGTTGAAAGAACGTTTGAATAATCTCAAGGAGTCTGTTTCGCGTCTTGGATCATCTTCATCATCATTGATTACTCTAGATTTCTTAACTCAAAAGTTTTGCTTGTTGGAGTCTACTCTTCAAGTTGAACAAGCTCGACTCCCAAAGTTGATTAATATGATGCCAACAGATTCCCTGCCTTCTCATACAGGGTGCAAGGGGGAGAAGGAGGTGTAAGTGTTGGTATGGGGGAAGTGGTTCATCAAAAGATGGAAGTGATGCGAAGGTTGTTGACAGAGTAATGTCTTCTCAAGTTCCTACTTCATTACCGAAGACTTCATTTTCAACTGTTTCCACTACGGTTACAACAAGGACAGTAGTGAAAGGAGTTGTCATTGGGCAATAAAGGGTATTAGTGTTGAACCAAATGTCGAAGAGAAGAAGGCTGCCTTAGAAAAAGAAATGGAAAGGAAAATACAAATTCAAAGCATTCTTCGTCGAAGGCAAAGTTACCCTCCTGGTATGGAAAAGGTTGATCCTACGAAACATTACAACTATGAAACTATAGAAGCTAAGGTGTTATATGGAGAAATGCATGGTTTTCATAAGATTCCCAAGAAGAGTTATTCTAATCAAAACTCTAACTTTACTTAGTTAGACTTCCCTGTTAATGAAATGATGTTCAAGTCTTGTCAATATTTGATTGTTGAAAAATTTCAAGATAAAGAAGAGTTCATGAGGTTAAAGCTTTGATTCCATGCTGTTCTTGCAAAGAGTCCTCAAAATTTCCAAGGATGTCTTATTCGAAGGAGTGTTGTAGCATTTTCGGTTTCATGCTGTCCGAGCAAACAATGTTGCATTCGACTTCTCGGTTGTAGACTTCCGTTAATGAATCTTAACGATCTTATCAGTACGGTAAGGATATTGAAGGGAGTTGATGTTTCAAAGCTCTAAATGACAAACAAAGAAGACTTCTTAATTGGGTATGCACACATAAAGCTATTCATTGACAATTATTTTGATTGGCTTGCAATGACTGATGTCGAATTGGCTTTAGCAATGGGAAAACAAGTTACTATGTCTATATCTATGCTAAAAGGATCAGGAAGTTTGAAAAACTATGAAGATGGTGAAATCTGTTTGAAGCATCTGGGAATAGTTTTTATTGGGAAAAAGAAGAACGGAAGAAACACCAAGTATCTTTTCCAAGTTTGTGATGTGGAAAAGTATACAAGTTCTTAATATACAAATTTGCTTGTTCAAAAGAATAGCTGCAAGAAAAACAACGATGGTGATAAAGTAGAAATTCGAAAGTCTATCAATTAGTATGCTGAGATAACAAGAGTTATACATCAAGCGGTCCAGATGCTAATTAGGTTCGACACTGCTCAGAAAGGGGGAAAATGTAGGGGTTGAAAATGGTTGTGAGGTCTCGAAGCATTCTTGGTCATGGCATAGTATTGAAGACTGTTTTGTTGTTTTTGAATAAGGGCATAGTTAGTGTCGAAGTTGTATTGTTCAGACCCTTTATGTATTTTTTGTATGTTTTTGTCATCCCTATAAATATGGGATTGGTACTAGAGTTAGAGTAATAACTCTTAGTCTTCGACTTGTACTCTATATATCTTTATATGTTGCAAAACCATAATCAAGCCAACCGGTTCATATTTACATCATGTGTTCATACTTCTTTCTGTACTCTAATTTTGTTTCATAAACTCAATTAATTACAACTACGGAAGACCCTGGGTTCAGCCCGGGGCAGTTGGATCATAAACCATGGGGGCAGCCCATGACACTTGGACGTAAGACCATGAGGGCAGCCTATGACATTTCAATGGAAGACCGCAAAGGTAGCCCATGGAAATGTATGTATGGTATGTGGTTTTTTGGGGAACTCACTAAGCTTTGTGCTTATAATTTGTGGTTTAACATTTTTTAGGTAGTTCTAGTTCAAAAGGGAAGGAACCGGCTTGAGTGTCCAATATCCCCTGATGGCTTTTTTTCACTGATTATTGATTTGTTACTCTGATATTGAAAAATACAATTGATTCTAATTGATTTTGGAACAAATGATTGGAAAACCATGATGCACCCTAAAGCTAGTCAAATAGATTGTCAATCCTCGGGAGTGGATAACATTTCTTAACCATTACCTTATTCAGTTGCCGATAATCTATACACATCCGATGCAACCCATCTTTCTTATTCAAAAACAAGATCGACGCTGAAACGACCCAAAAATACCACCCAAAAATTTCGAATTTTATTATAACAAAACCACGAAACTGAGTATCACATAATAAAAACCATATGCTGCGTGTTTCAAAAACCATAATAAAATATTGTGAGAAAAACTGTATCACAACTGTATCCAAACATATCAAGAAACTGAAATAATCTCCCAGGACAAAACTGAAGCTGTGGTGTGTGCGATGCCATCATCCCGAGCTCTTCCCTTTGCTTGCAGAAGTACCTGAAACCAAAACCAAAACTGTAAGCACGAAGCTTAGTGAGCTCCCCCAAACTACCACATACCATACAATACATATAAAGCACATATTGGGCCTTGCCCACTGACTGGGACCTCGTCCCCTGCATCGGACCGAAGTCCGGGCTAACTATCTGGGACCCCGTCCCCTACATCAGACCGAAGTCCAAAAACTGACTGGGACCCCGTCCCCTACATCGGACCGAAGTCCGAAACTGACTGGGACCCCGTCCCCTACATCGGACCGAAGTCCGAAACTGACTGGGACCCCGTCCCCTGCAGCGGACCGAAGTCCAGACTAACTGAACACAACATAGCATAACATATCAACTAGTATAAACACATAAATCATGTTTGAGCCACGAAGGCGTCAAACATACTAACTACTGCGTTGGACCGAAGTCCAGAAACTACGGCTAACTGAACGGGCCAGCATTGTGGCCTTAGACCCGTTCCTACTGGAAGGAAACTCACCTCGTGAACTGGCTGCTGTGTGTATGGCTCTGGAAGCTAACTGCTGCAGCTCCAGTATCTCCCCGACTACAAGTCCATAAACACACTCAATCAGATGCTAATCACTACATTGGGTAAAATGACTCTTTTACCCCTGGTCAAAGTCAACTCTCCCGGTCAAAGTCAACCTACAGTTGACCTGACTCGTCGAGTTGGGCCGCCAACTCGCCGAGTCCCTAGTCTCACTTTTCAACCCTATTCGTGGCTACTCGCCGAGTATGGCATCGACTCGACGAGTACCCTCTCGATTCAAGAACTCAGACAATCTGCATTCGACTCGCCGAGTCATATGAACAACTCGACGAGTTGTTCTTGAGCTAAGAAGATTGCCTTGGACTCGCCGAGTTGTATGAACAACTCGTCGAGTCCCTCCATCACTGAGTCTGCCCTCCAACTCACTCAGTCCACGCTACTACTCACAGGTTCCCACTCGACATCACTCAAAAGGGGGAAAATTCGGGACTCGCGACTTCACTCGCCGAGTCGTTCCTCCGACTCGTCGAGTCACATCCATGCAGCTACTCTAAACTCGATTCTGCTTGAATCCATCATCTAAAACTTATAGATCGGGGCTTCCTTAGTTTGATTAACACGTAAAGATTCTATCTTTACGTGTCCAAAAGCATCCAAGAAGGTTATAAGGCTCAAAAAGCATGATAAAGGCTAGATCTAGGGTTCTCATGCAAAGCAACTTCAAAAAGGCAATAGATCCGGGCTCTACAACTCCTAAATGAACAGATTTAGGGATATCTCAACCTATTAAGGCATCCATACAACTATAAGGTTGGAAAATACATCAAACTAGCCCTAGAAATGATCTAATGGAGGTTTTAAGCATAAAACAGGAGGATTCCGAGAAATACCTCAATGAACTCTGATTTTTACCTTGGATCTTTGCTCTACACCTCTTCTCCTTGTTCCTTTCTTCTTCTTCTTCTTCAAGCCTTCAAGAATCCACACAAAAACACTGAAATCAATCAAGGGATGGATTAGGGTTTCTCACGGCTCTCTGAGGGTGAAGGAGGCGAGTTTGGGGCACATAACATTGTTTAAATAGTGAGCAACCCGGGGATTTAGGGTTTCTTCCTGGCAGGCAGACTCGCCGAATCCCGAATATGGACTCGCCGAGTCGCCGACTAACACGTGCTCAAAAATTCGACCCTACTCGACGAGTCAGGCCATAGACTCGCCGAGTCCCTATAGAAAAATTCTAAATAAATGCCACGGGAACAATATACCAGAGATGGGGCGTTATAATTCTCCCCCACTTGTCTCAGACTTCGTCCTTGAAGTCTGCTACGGCTGAATCTGCAATTAACTCCGGGTAGTGCTCTCTCATTTCCTCCTCAGCCTCCCACGTCCACTCAGATCCCTTCCGGTGCTGCCACTGAACCTTAACTAACTGAATTGCCTTGCTCCTCATGGTCTTTGTCTTCCGGTCCAGAATCGCGACCGGCCTCTCAATATAATTCAGGCTGCTATCAACCTGAATATCCTCTAGGGGAACAACTGTTGACTCATCCACCAAGCACTTCCTCAACTGAGACACATGGAAAGTGTTGTGGATCTGGCTAAGCTCAACTGGCAGATCCAACCGATAAGCAACCTGACCCACTCGAGCCAAAACCCTGAAAGGACCAATGAACCTGGGACCCAGCTTGCCCCTCTTCCGAAACCTGATGACACCCTTCCAGGGTGAGACCTTAAGAAGGACCATATCGCCTACCTGGAACTCTAAGTCTGAACGCCTCCTATTGGTGTAGCTCTTCTGCCGACTCTGCGCAGTCTGCAGTCTACTATGGACCTGCTGAATCAACTCGGTCGTCTTGAGCACCACCTCTGTGCTCCCAACGACTCGCTGACCGACCTCACCCCAACAAATCGGGGTCCTACACTTCCTCCCATAAAGCATCTCAAAGGGAGGTCGATCAACGCTCGCATGATAACTATTGTTATACGAAAATTCCGCTAACGGAAGATACGTATCACAACTGCCACCGAAGTCTAGAACACATGCCCAGAGCATGTCCTCGAGAGTCTGAATCATCCTCTCACTCTGCCCGTCCGTCTGAGGGTGGAAAGCGGTGCTGAAATGAAGACGAGTACCCATCTTGTCGTGAAACCGCTTCCAGAATCTGGATGTAAAACGGACATCTAGGTCTGACACAACCGATACCGGCACTCCATGACGTGCCACGATCTCACGCACATAGATATCGGCTAACTTTTATGTCGATATACTCTCCTGGATCGGGATAAAATGAGCACTCTTCGTCAACCGATCCACTATTACCCATATCTAATCTACTCCTCGTGCGGTCCTGGGAAGCTTGGTGATAAAATCCATGGTGATGTCCTCCCATTTCCACACGGGAATGTCTAATGGCTGCATCTTGCCGTGAGGCCTCTGGTGCTCCGCCTTGAGCTTCCTGCAGGTCAGGCATCTCTCAACATACCAAGCGACATCCCGCTTCATGCAGGGCCACCAATAATCGGGTCGAAGATCTCTATACATCTTCGTCGCCCCTAGGTGGATAGAAAATCGAGACTTATGAGCCTCGTCCATCAACACCTGCCGTATCTCCACCCCAGTACGGTACCCACACTCTCCCATGAAGCGTCAGCAATCCCCGACTGTCATAATCAAACGAAGCTACTCGGCCCACTATCCTCTCACACTTTTGCCTCTCCTCATTGAGGCCCTCAACCTGAGCCTCCTTGATCCGCTCCAACAACGGAGTAATCACTGTCATCCTCAAACACAAATCTCTGATAGGGGCTGCCGACCCTTTGCGGCTTAGGGAGTCGGCCACCACGTTGGCCTTCCCTGGATGGTAAAGGATCTCACAATCATAATCCTTCAACACATCCAACCACCTCCTCTGCCTCATGTTCAGACTCGGCTGATCCATAAGGTACCTCAAACTCTTGTGATCCGTGTAGATAGTACAACGGACCCCATAAAGATAATGTCTCCAAATCTTGAGGGCAAACACAACCGTTGTCACACCCCCAAAACCAAGAACGGCGGAAACGTTCTGGGGCGGAGGACGTCATGTAAAGTATCACAACACAGTCAATGTAAATAAGCAAACAACATCATCCATTGCATTAAATATATAATTTTAATACAAGTGTGTTATGTATAGTTTTAGACACCAAAAATATAAGGTAAATCAAAATAATAATATGATGAGTCTTGAATGCGCTCCATCTTCTCAAAAGCTGGCATCGGTACCTGTCTAATGATGACCTGAGAATACAAGTTATTTTGAAAGAGTTTATCAACATTAAGCTGGTGAGTTCATAAGTATTTTAGTGTCGATGTTTGTTATCAAAACGTTTGGACCTGTCGTAAGTATAAGTTGTAAAATGTATGTAAGTGTTTGTAAAAGTTTGAATCTCTAAGAAAAACCTATATTTTCTACTAGAGTAGCCTTCTACCAAGGCTTAACTGTTTTGTACCCTCGTTTGTTGTAAAAGTGTGTAATATCCCAAGTGTAACTATTATTTAACAAAATATTGTTTGTACATTAATGTTTAAGTGAGGTTATCACTAAAATATGTAATGGGTAAATCATTGTAGTACTGTAGTTTTGTATTATAGGAACTACTGCTTTACTAACTACCTTAAACCAGATTTATATTAAGGCATTATGTGATAAATTGCACCATGCTATCGACTGGTAACAACGACATAATGAATTGTCGTAATAACGGAATGACGTTTGGCATCCGCAGACCTGCAGGTCCGACTGTAGCTAGCAGCAAGGTGTAGGATAGTCAATCCAGTATAGATCTATACGCAAACTCACGCTCCCCCTCCAAGAGACTCTGGCCACAACTCGAGTCATGACAGTTAAGTCATGCTCCGATTTAAATCAAAGTAATTTAAGTATTCTAGTATATGTAATGTGATGTTTCTCGTTCTAGTATAGTTGTATATGTTCTCCTCCTCATATACTTGTATATGTTCTCCTCCTCGTATAGTTGTATATGTCCTCATAGTATAATAGTATATGTTCTCATAGTATAGTTGTATGTGTTCTCGTAGTATAGTTGTATATGTTCTCTTCCTAGTATAGTTGTATATGTTCTCATAGTATGGTTGTATATGCTCTCGTAGTATAGTTGTATATGTATGATCCTGTGTTACCACGATGATAACTTACTAATGATGTGTCTAGTACGTATGAATATGGAAGTACTTTTATGTCTATATATGTATATTTGATATATAATAAATATTGAAACGACCTTCGGATGGTCACCCGAAATCCCACCAGACCACATCCAAATCGAGAAAAAGGAAATAGGGCGGATGGCCTTCCTATGCCCTTTAAACATTACTTATACATCTATACATATATGGGCATGCAATTTATAAGAAGTAAAAGCATATTTAAGATTTTATAAGACATTTGAACCATAAATATTATTTCAAGGAAAGATCGACTTGATGTCAATCTATAAAACAATTTGAAGGCATAAGTTTGATAAAACAGTTTAAGTATAAGGAACATTTGTTTGAATCACAGTTGTAAATGAGTTTGAAAAGTAAAAGAGTTTGTAAGACATTTTTGAAGTAAAACAGTTTGATAGACAGTTTGAACAATGATAAAATCATTGGTTTCCTAGTTATTAATCACATGTGATTAAATGCAATCACATGTGATTGAAGCAATAACTATAAGTGTTTGACTTGTATCCCCCCCATAAAGTATTTAAAACATTTAAAATCATTTCAAAGATTGATTAAAGGGGTATGAACTCACTTGTGGTGAACTGTTTGAATTGTAGTGTCGGATACCGTGCTAGGTGGCAAACGGAGACTTGTTTACACGCACGAGCCTAGTTATCATATAATAAGCATATATATAACTAATTAGCCAAATAATAACTTAGTAAAATATGTTGGGACACTTAGGAACATGAAAACACTTTGTATAAATGTTATAGGTCCTAAGGGTTGCATCTAAGTCGATAAGGGACAAGGCAAAAGGGTTTGAAGCTTCCAAAGACCTTGTATGAGAGTTCACCACCCAACAAACCCCACCTTTGGAGTTTACGGCCGTGAACTCCTCACTTGGTGGTTTTGGGTGTTTTGAAGTGCTATATTAATCCTAAAATAAGCCTAGCATTGTTGGAATAATCCTTGAAGTAGTTTAAGGCCCTAGAATGCTCCATAGAGGAGTTTACGGCCTAAAGACCATTTCCCCTAGAGTTTACAGCCGTAAACTCCTATGGGGTGTTGGTTTTAATTCTTTTAAGTCACTTGCACATGTAGGATAGCTTGTATGTTTTTATCTAAGGCTAAAGGGGACATTAGGCACACATTTGTGCCATTACATGGAGTTTACGGCCCAAGTGATGTTCCTTGGCCGTAAACTCCCTTTCAGGGATGACTTTTGTGTAGTTTAATCCCCATTAAAGTCCTATGTATTCAAAGGTAATTGTCTCAAAGCCTTAGGGGTGTTTAGGGCACACTTTTTGGTGGTTGTCGAGGCCAACACAAATAATAACCCTAAATATTACACACTAAAATAGTGTATAGTGGTAAAGGGATCGAATCCACGGAGATTGGTTCAATTTATAACTCTATGAAAAATCTCTTTGTAAAAATACTTGTAAAATGACAATAAAAATAAAATGGGGGGTTTTGGTGTTTTGAAATACTTGAAACAAACTAGAATTAACTATGATTTAAATAGACAAATGCAACAAAAATAAGAGTTTGATGTAAAATCAATAAGGGAGAGATGGTCGACTTAAAGTTTCCTCACTTTGACTTTTGATGAACATATCATTAGAATCCAATGGTGCAATACTTTGATTTAAATCCTTAATTTGGCTATAGTAATCCAAGGAGCTTGAGATTACCTAGACTTTTCTTAATTGTTGAAATGGCTAGAGAAGCTCATAACAATTTCCTTAGTCAAAGTCACTTACTCCAAATAGCATGTAATTAGTGAAAGTCAACTAGCATTAAGAACCAAAAAGTCACCAAATCCAAGAGGGGTCAAATGCTTTCACCACCATGTTGGAGGAAATGTTTTTATGATTGTGTGAAGCAAAAACAACACAAAAATCATTTGTTGCTTGCTAATTTGAGGATCCTTTACTTAATCAAGAAATTAGCCAACTAATCACCACAAACACATTTAAACTCATGAACTAAAACATACAAGTAGTGATAAGATGTTAAAACACAAAACATTCCCATAAAGATTTAAAAACATGTTCATGGATTCTTCAACATACAACAAAAGTTCAAAGGATTAACCAAAAGTCAACCAAGATTAGTTTAGCCAAGCATGGCTAAACCCAAAGAAACAAAGTTAGAGAAAATTGTACCAAACATTAAGCAAGAATCATGAGGTAAAAATATGATGTTCTTCAAGTGTTCTTGGCCTTCAAAAGTCTTCAAAACTCCAGAGAGAATCTCCAAAAATCGGATGTCCAAGAGTCTTTAAAAGATGGGCACCAACCTTCCTCAAATAGCTCAAAAGAAGAATTTCCGAAACTGCCCCTGCAGGAGGTTGCGCGACCCGCGTGCTGTTGCGCGGGTGGGTTGCGCGGGTGGTCCTTAGATGTAACATCTTTGAGGTTTTGGGCCTCCATAGCTTAGCCCACTTAGCCCTGATCGAATCCAATCACCTCCTAGCCCATTTTCTTCAAGTTTTTCTTCATTTTAAGCCCAATTTGACCTCTCCAAATCCTCCAAAGCTCGTGCACTCTCCCGATTAACAATCTACGCATGCTTGAATAAACTCCCGCATCTTGCAAATTTAAAGTTTATTTCTCTCCAAGCCTTCAAATAATCATCAAGATCACTCCATGCATCATCTCCACTACCCATCAAGCCCAAAATCCTCGACGTCCTCTTATTCTAATTGCTTTCCATACGTCCGGAACATTCCCTCTCCACTAGTCTCCATGAAATCTGCAATAAAGCTCACAAAACTGGAAAGTACCCGAAATTGGCCATAAAATAACAAAAAGGAAAATATGCATGGAAATTATCTAAATTATGAATGAAATATGTTAAAATAAACTATAAAAATAAGTAAATAAAATGAACTATCAAATCACCCCAAGCTTAAACCTTACTTGTCCTCAAGTAAGACAAGACTAAAATGAACTCGGGATGAACTATCCTAAGAAAATAAAAAGAATTGATAGCACCGTAGAACCTGATCACCGGTAGTCAACATGGTCAGAATTGATCTTGCTTTTACCTCACGAATTTTTCATCCGATGACAATGGAACCATAAACCACAGCCAGGACAACTCCTTTAGGTGAGTAAGGAGGGATGAGCAGTCGCAGCCTCAATGGAACATGCATACAATGAAGAATATATGTAGTAGGGAGAAAGCAGCTGGATGGGCTCGGGTGGAGCTCTTCTTTAAATGTACACTCTGATCTCACGTTTGCCGGTTTCTTCATGTGTAACTAGGTTTATTCGCTCGGGCACCGTTGTAGGAATCGGCTCACTTGGTGTTGGCCCAAACCTCCCGTAGTATCCGACTCGACAATCGCCCTAACATCACCAATTTGCGAAAAACAAATCGATCTATATACAATAAAACATACCTAAATAAATGACTATCAAACGCCGGGTGACCAAAATGTTGGAAAATTTTGTTCAATAATTGAACCGGTCACCCTTCTCAGATTTCTGTAGCTGGGAATTTGCCTGCCCCTTTTTTTTCTTTTTTTGTTTTTTATTTGTTTTTTGTTTTCTTTTTGTTACCATACTTGAAGTAATGTAATAACAACCCTTTTTGACTCAAAATTTGGTTCCTAAAATGTGTAAGTGGAACCGAAAGGGTAGTAATATAATCCGAATGGTCTAAGCGAGAAAATGACCATGTGTGGAGCATAAAGATATAATGTAAGTTCCTCTTCAAACTTGTGATTTTTTTTTCAAAAGTAATGAAAATGTCCACATGCGGACTAAAAGACTTCTCTAAAATCCTAAGAAAATCGCAAAAAGATATGGTGATGTAAAGAGACCGGATATGGATTCTACTTGGGGACAAGCACTAGTGCTTCATCCTAACGGTTCAAACATGAGCAAGTGTGATCCTCTCAGCGGTAGTGACCGCAAGGCTAAGACATCCATTGCTATAGTATATCCTACAGTCATTAGTATTGCATGCATAATTCTTCATGAAAACTACATGGCCATGATCACTTACCCCTTTAAGCTACCAGCATCTGATCCCAAGTATGAAATCCCAAACTGCAGCTAGTGGTCTCAGTTCGATGGGTGAGATAGCAACAAGATCCTGGACCAATAATGATACAATAACTATGAACCTGTTCCATGGCATCCAAGGAGGTGAGAATAAACAGACAACAAAAATGCATGAATGTTAATGCTCTAAGCTAAATGTTATGCAAAAATATAAAAGGTGAAAAAGAAGAAAATAAAATCTTTTTGGAATTTAAAAGAAAATGAATGAAAATTAGCTTAAAACTAAAATGTTATGCAACCTAATTAAAAATGCATGAAAAAATAAAAGGAAAATGAAATGCCCCACCCCAAGCTTAAGAACAAGCATTGTCCTCAATGCTTAAGGTAAGGACAAAAATGACCTAAATCGGAGGATTGGATGACGAGAGATGTCTGTGGCGGTGGTTTCATGAAATTACGACTAGTAGAACTCCGACAATCTTGAATTTTCCGGCAAGGTGGGTGCAGGAAGGTTATATAAGAGGAATGGAGTGGGAGGTCAAGATGATTAAATGAAGAAGAAGGGAAGCTGAACATTTTAATCTATGGGTCAAAAAGGGTCAATTTCGGTCTATGTTGGTCACAAAAAGTGAAAAGGTCAACTCATTAAAACCTTTGGTCAACACCTGGTCAAATAATAGCCAGAAATAGCCCAAATTGCCCAGCACAGTGCGCGGGTCGCGCAGAGTAGCACGCGGGTCGCGCAGATCTTGCAGTTAAGTCTTGGGCCAATGTCGCTTCATCACACCTGGCCGCGCAACCCACCCGCGCAACAGCACGCGGGTCGCGCAACCCGCTGATGCTGATCTTCATTTTCGCTTCATTTTTCTTCGTTTTTCACCCGTTCTTGCTTTGGAAGGCCCCAAACACCTAGAAACTCTTGATTTCTTCAAAAACAACTCTTTTGAATCCCAAAAATATCTTCCAAACTCATTTATTCAAATTAAAAACACGAAAACACAATGCTTTCCAAAAATGCCCTTCTTTAACGTCTTTGGCGAGACGCCTCCAAACTTCACTTTAACACTTTGGGGCGTCCAAATGGACAACATCTTGGACATTTGAATCAAAAAATTCATTGAATGGCTTCAATCGATGTCCATTAACTTTGTAAATTTCCCCCGTGTCGACATTTTTTAATTTCCACACCTCCATTGGGACTCTTTTCTTGTATTTGACTTTCTTTTTATGGGAGAACCATACCGGACTCAGACCTTTGTTAATAGCAATCATCCAACCATATTCTTTCTTGTACTAGTTTAGTAAGGTGACCAACTCTTCCCTCTTTGACATGGCGGTTGAGTAGGTGACCGGTTGGGCGTCTTCTTTCTCGGGATAGGTATCCTTTGAAGGGTCCGGCAGATTTATCGTTTCCGGATCTTGTGGTTGTTCTACCACTAGAGTTAGTTTCTCATTGGTAGTGGGTGGCTCAATCTCTCTTTCGTTAACCCTTATTACTTCGTTTATAGTTTCATTGACAACATTCTCAATTTCTTCTTCCTCTTTGACAACTTCTTCCACTTCTACTTCTTCTTCCTCTTCTTCATATAACACTCTTGAGCCATCAAAAGTTTTCTCATCTTTCAAAGGAATGCAACATGCATTATGACATGGGCTCTCTTCAGATGGTAATTTGTGTTGAGCTTCCACTATACTCAATGATTGAGCAATTTGTGTTATTTGTTGCTCTAAGATTTTGAGGCTAGCTTGAGTTGTTTCTTGGAAAATGTGGGTAGAAGTGGCAATGCTTTTCACAATGTCCTCTAAGGACATGCTTGGCGTTTCAGTTTGTTGAGGAGGGTAAGGATAGGGTTCTAGGAACAGTGGAGTTGGTTGGTATTGGTTATTTCCCCATGTTTGGTACGGATTTTGGTAATGGTTATTTTCCCAAACTTGGTTGTTGTCCCACCATTGATCATGTTGAGACTTATCATAACTCCATTGGTTTGACCGGTAGTAGCTTCCCTTATCTTGAACTTCTTCCCATTCTCCTTGTAAATATGGACACGTGTCGGAATGATGTCCATTTTGGGCACAAAAATCGCAAAGAAGAGGTGTGGACTGCACACTTTGGTCACTTTCAATCATCATAACTAACTGAGCTAGCTCAGAAAGTTGGTCTTCAGTGCAAGGAGTGTTCATTTCCAAATCATACTTTTTTTTTTTTAATTTCCGGGTTTTAAATTAGAGTACCTGCACAATGAGATGTAGGCATAGAGAAACAAACTGATTAAATCAAAACCAATCCCCGGCAACGGCGCCAAAAATTTGGTGGTTGTCGAGGCCAACACAAATAATAACCCTAAATATTACACACTAAAATAGTGTATAGTGGTAAAGGGATCGAATCCACGGAGATTGGTTCAATTTATAACTCTATGAAAAATCTCTTTGTAAAAATACTTGTAAAATGACAATAAAAATAAAATGGGGGGTTTTGGTGTTTTGAAATACTTGGAACAAACTAGAATTAACTATGATTTAAATAGACAAATGCAACAAAAATAAGAGTTTGATGTAAAATCAATAAGGGAGAGATGGTCGACTTAAAGTTTCCTCACTTTGACTTTTGATGAACATATCATTAGAATCCAATGGTGCAATACTTTGATTTAAATCCTTAATTTGGCTATAGTAATCCAAGGAGCTTGAGATTACCTAGACTTTTCTTAATTTTTGAAATGGCTAGAGAAGCTCATAACAATTTCCTTAGTCAAAGTCACTAACTCCAAATAGCATGTAATTAGTGAAAGTCAACTAGCATTAAGAACCAAAAAGTCACCAAATCCAAGAGGGGTCAAATGCTTTCACCACCATGTTGGAGGAAATGTTTTTATGATTGTGTGAAGCAAAAACAACACAAAAATCATTTGTTGCTTGCTAATTTGAGGATCCTTTACTTAATCAAGAAATTAGCCAACTAATCACCACAAACACATTTAAACTCATGAACTAAAACATACAAGTAGTGATAAGATGTTAAAACACAAAACATTCCCATAAAGATTTAAAAACATGTTCATGGATTCTTCAACATACAACAAAAGTTCAAAGGATTAACCAAAAGTCAACCAAGATTAGTTTAGCCAAGCATGGCTAAACCCAAAGAAACAAAGTTAGAGAAAATTGTACCAAACATTAAGCAAGAATCAAGAGGTAAAAATATGATGTTCTTCAAGTGTTCTTGGCCTTCAAAAGTCTTCAAAACTCCAGGGAGAATCTCCAAAAATCGGATGTCCAAGAGTCTTTAAAAGATGGGCACCAACCTTCCTCAAATAGCTCAAAAGAAGAATTTCCGAAACTGCCCCTGCAGGAGGTTGCGCGACCCGCGTGCTGTTGCGCGGGTGGGTTGCGCGGGTGGTCCTTGGATGTAACATCTTTGAGGTTTTGGGCCTCCATAGCTTAGCCCACTTAGCCCAGATCGAATCCAATCACCTCCTAGCCCATTTTCTTCAAGTTTTTCTTCATTTTAAGCCCAATTTGACCTCTCCAAATCCTCCAAAGCTCGTGCACTCTCCCGATTAACAATCTACGCACACTTGAATAAACTCCCGCATCTTGCAAATTTAAAGTTTATTTCTCTCCAAGCCTTCAAATAATCATCAAGATCACTCCATGCATCATCTCCACTACCCATCAAGCCCAAAATCCTCGACGTCCTCTTATTCTAATTGCTTTCCATACGTCCGGAACATTCCCTCTCCACTAGTCTCCATGAAATCTGCAATAAAGCTCACAAAACTGGAAAGTACCCGAAATTAGGGCACACTTTGCCCTTGAAAAAGGGGTTTACGGCCCAAGAGACATCCTTGGCCGTAAAATCCTAAAACCTCATGATTTTGAAGTGTTTTGGTGTCCAAATTAGCTACAAGCATTAGAGGGTAAATGCCTTAAGCCTTAGGGGTGATTTAGGGCTCACTTTGGCCCTTGGAAATGGTGTTTACGGTCCAAGAACTCTTGGGCCGTAAACTCCAAAAGCCTTATGATCTTGGATGATTTCTAGCCTCTAATGTTTATACATTAAGCCCTTAACTAGTTTTCTAACAAGGAAATGGGACTAGGTAGCCTTAAAGCTCCATTTTGGAGTTTACTCCCCAAGAACGTTCTTGGGCGGTAAACTCCCGGATCTTGCATTTTAGACATGTAATTTAGGTTATAAAGTATAAAACAAGTAATAAAACACATATAGGGAAGTAGACTCACAATCTGGGATGAAAACCCGAAGATCCGTCAGAGAGAAAATGGCTTTTCTCTAGTTGGAATTGTGAATAATGAATTAATTAATTCAGAAATCTATTTATAGTCCTGAAGTATTTTGGCAGAAAATATTTTTATTCCGGAGATTGAACTATGACATTATGAAACTTGGAATGTTCAAGTTTCACAATTCTAGGAGCATCCACTCTCCTGATATCTCCTGAAAGGTAAACCCTAATGTACACAAACTTGTTCGGAAAAGTCTGAAAATCACTGAAACTGGACTGGCTTCTATTGAATAGATATTGTTCGTACAAATGGAGATTTCGGGTTGTAACATCATCCCCCCGTTAGAAGGAATTTCGTCCCGAAATTAGAATTTAAGCAAATAAGAAGTTACAATTAATTAAGCGAAAAGATGAGGGTATTTCAGTTTCATCTGATCCTCGCGTTCCCAAGTGAATTCCTGTCCTCGCTTGGCATTCCAGCGAACCTTCACGATAGGGATACGGCTTTGCTTTGTCTGCTTGACCTCACAGTCCATGATCTCTACAGGTTCTTCCACGAAGTTGAGGCTCTCGTTGATCTCGATCTCGTCGAGTGGGATTACAAGAGTCTCGTCGGACAGACACTTTTTCAAGTTAGATATGTGGAATGTAGAATGTACGTTACGAAGTGTGTCGGGTAGGTCGAGTTTGTAAGCTACGGGGCCGACTCTTGCAAGAATCTCGAATGGCCCTATGCACCTCGGATTAAGCTTCCCACGCTTGCCGAAGCGTATCAAGCCCTTCCAGGGTGAGACTTTGAGAAGGACTCGGTCTCCCACCTGAAATTCCAAAGGTTTTCTTCGTTTATCGGCGTAGCTCTTCTGTCGGTCTCTAGAGGCTTTCAATCGTTCACGGATCTGAACGATTTTCTCTGTCGTTTCCCGAATGATTTCCGGACCGGTGAGAGTACTGTCGGAAGCTTGCCCCCTGGCTAATTGGGTATCACCCACCTCAGCCCAGCACAGAGGGGATCTGCACTTTCGGCCGTAGAGAGCTTCGAATGGAGCAGCCTTGATGCTCGTGTGATAACTGTTATTATAGGAAAATTCTACAAGGGGTAAGTGAGTATCCCATGCTTTCCCAAAATCAATCACACAGGCTCGCAACATATCTTCCAGTGTTTGGATGGTCCGCTCACTTTGTCCGTCGGTCTGTGGATGGTAGGTTGTGCTCATCTCCAGCCTTGTTCCTAGGGAATGTTATAGTGATTGCCAAAATCTTGAGGTGAACCTACTATCTCTATCGGAGATAATGGACATAGGTACACCATGTAGCCGTACTATTTCCCTAATGTATGTTCCCGTAAGTTTCTCCATCTTGTCGATTTCTTTGATAGGTAGGAAGTGTGCAGACTTGGTCAATCTATCAATGATGACCCATATGGTGTCAAGTCCACCCGTTGTCTTGGGCAACTTGGTTATGAAATCCATAGTGATCCGCTCCCACTTCCATTCCAGGATCTCTGGTTGTTGCAATAAACCAGAGGGCTTCTGTTACTCGACCTTAACCTTTGCACAAGTAAGGCATTTACTTACGAAGGTAACAATCTCTGCTTTCATATTAGGCCACCAGTATAGCTTTTTAAGATCCAGATACATCTTATCTGAACCTGGGTGGACGGAATATCGAGTGTTGTGCACCTCGGTCATGACCAAATCTCGGAAACCACCGTGTTTCGATGTCCAGATCCGGTTCATGAAATATAAAGCTCCGTCACCCTTGGCTTCTAAATTCTTGTCCATTCCTCTAAGGGATTCACTCGTCACTTTTTCAGGTTTCATGGCTTCAAGTTGAGCCGCCTGAATTTGCTTAGACAAGTGTGAATGGATGGTTATTGATAACAACTTGACTTTGCGACCAGAATATTCCTTCCGACTTAGGGCGTCTGCTACTACGTTGGCTTTACACGTATGATAACGAATATCGCATTCGTAATCACTGATTCGCTCGACCCACCGTCTTTGTCTCATGTTGAGCTCCTTCTGATCGAAAATATGTTGTAAACTCTTGTGGTCGGTAAAGATAGTGCTCTTCGTTCCATACAAGTAATGTCTCCAGATCTTCAGAGCAAACACCACTGCTCCTAGTTCAAGATCGTGGGTCGTGTAGTTAACCTCGTGTGTCTTCAACTGTCTTGAGGCGTAGGCGATGACCTTACCTCGCTGCATCAGGACACATCCGAGCCCTTGATTCGATGCATCGCAATAGACTACGAGGTCTTCTATTCCTTCGGGAAGGGATAGTATTGGCGCGGTGCACAAGCCTCGTTTGAGCGTTTGGAACACTCTCTCTTGTTTCTCTTCCCAGTCAAAGGCCACACCTTTCTGGGTCAGGGTCGTAAGAGGTTTCGCTATCCGAGAGAAGTTCTGAATGAATCTGCGGTAGTAGCCAGCAAGACCTAGAAATTGGCGAATTTCCGTAGGCGGCTTTGGCGCTGACCAGTTCTCAATGGCTTTAATTTTGGATGGCTCCACGTGGATTCCCTCTTCGCTTACCATGTGTCCTAAGAATTCGACTCTTCGGATCCAAAATTCACATTTCGAGAACTTCGCATAAAGTTTCTCCTTTCGTATTGTCTCTAGAACTTGTCGCAGGTGATCGCCATGCTCTTTCTTACTTCGGGAATAGATCAGGATGTCGTTATTGGGATGACGAACTGATCCAAGTAAGGTCGGCATACTCCATTAATCAGATCCATGAAGACTGCGGGCGCATTGGTCAATCCGAATGGCATCACCACGAACTCGTAGTGTCCGTAACGAGTTCGGAAGGCTGTCTTCGGCACATCCTCTTCTAGCACCCGTAACTGGTGATATCCGGATCTCAGATCAATCTTGGAAAAATAGTTTGCCCCTTGTAGTTGGTCGAATAGATCATCTATGCGAGGCAGAGGGTAACGATTCTTGACCGTCAGTTTGTTGAGTTCTCTGTAGTCAATACACATATGGAATGATCCGTCTTTCTTCTTAACGAACAAGACCGGTGCTCCCCAAGGTGAGAAACTCGGTCTTATAAAGCCCTTGCTGAGCAGTTCGTTAAGTTCAACAGAGAGTTCTTGCATCTCAGCTAGTGCTAAACGGTAGGGCAACTTGGCTACTGGGGTAGCTCCTGGGACTAAGTCGATTCTGAACTCGACATGTCGTTGCGGAGGTAACCCGGGTAGTTCTTCTGGGAAAATGTCGGGGAAGTCGCTCACTACTGGGATGTTATTTAGTTCTTTCGTTTCGAGGCTCGTGTCGACGACGTGAGTAAGGAATGCATGGTATTCCTTACGTAGATACTTTTGTGCTTGAATACTTGATATAATACGAAGACTTGCGTCGGGTTTGTCGCCGTAGACTATAAGAGTTTCATTAGAAGGAAGGTTTCGACGGACTGCTTTCTCGAAGCACATGATGTCGGCGCGATGAAGGCTTAACCAGTCCATGCCAATGATAACGTCGAAACTTTTTATTGAGACTGGCATGAGGTCGATTGGAAATGAATGGTTATCTAGAGTTAGGGTACAACCTAAGTATATGCTACTCGTACTTTCAGTTTTTCCATTAGCCATTTCTACTATGAATAGTTCTTTGAGTGCGTGCGGTGGTTGATTAAGCATGCGAGCAAATTTATGGTTTACGAAGCTTCGCTCCACTCCACTATCGAACAAAATGCATGCATAGGAGTTATCGAGGAGGAACGTACCCGTCACCACGATCGGTTCAGCAACTGCTTCCCCGTGGCCTATAGCTAGTACCCTCCCTGCTCCTCCAGCATTCCTCGCTTTGGGGCAATCCCTCTTAAAGTGACCTGCTTCACCACATCCATAGCAAGTTGGGCTCGCGCCAGAGTTAGGGACTTGGTTGATAGGTTGTGCCGGGAACTTACAGAAACGGACAGTGTGTCCTTTCATGTTGCAGTTAGAGCACTGCATTTCACGGCAGGGGCCGTTGTGGTGGAAGTTGCATTTGTTGCACTTCGGCAAATTTCCAGCATACTGCTTTATCGGAGCAGTAACAGTAGCAGGGGTTATCGCGGCATGTACTGCCACGATTTGCTGCCTTTTGGCAGCTCGCTGCTTCTTCTTTTCATCCCAGAATTTCCGCTTAGTGTCAGCGGGTTTGGAGGGTTCTGGGATGGCTAGGGTGGTTGTGGTTGCAGGGGTTTTGACTCCATGGTCAATGAGTCTTTGTGCCAATCGCTTGGCACTGTCGAAGGTAGTGGGGTTCGATGCTAAGACATTCCCCTGATACGGAGGCACTAGCCCCCATATGTACCTCTCGATCTTCTTCCCCTCGGTGGGAACCATATTGGGGCAGAGGACTACCAGCTCGCTGAATCGGGCAGTGTAAGCGATCACATTGGTGCCCTTCATGGTCAGGTTCCAGAGCTCCTGTTCTAGTTTCTGGACTTCGCCCCTCGGGCAGTATTCGTCCATCATGAGGTATTTCATCGTTTCCCAGCCTATGTCATTGGCTACGACTAGAGTTAGTGCTTTAACGTGGCCGTTCCACCACGTTAGGGCCTTTCCCTCAAAGGTGCATGCGGTGTACTTGACTTTAATCGCCGCAGGGCATGAATAGCTTTCGAAGACTGATTCAGTCTTCTCGAGCCATTGCGAGAGGGCAATGACCCCGCCGGTGCCGTAGAAAGGCTTCGGTTTGCAATTGGTGAAATCCTTGTATGAGCACTCTCTCGAGCGCATAGGGGTTTCAACCGGGGTTGATTCCACAGGGGTTCCACCTCTACTGGCATCGGTTGAATGATACTGAGCCATGGCAGTCGCCACTGCTGCGGCTACGGCAGCATTCAGGGCTGGAGTATCGATGACCGGAGTCGAAGGAGGTGGTGGAGGTGCAGGGTTATTCCTGGGAGATTTGCGAGGCGGCATCTTTCAGCTATAAGTTTATAAAGATAAGAAAGATGGTAAGAATCAATTTGTAAGCAACGTGAGAGTGACACATGGACGAACTAACCATAGCCCAACAGTTAAATGAGTGTTTGAAATCACAATAGGAAGTATTAGTAGGAATGCACAAGTGTACAGATTTTTTCCACAGATTAGATAGATTTCAATAATACTGGTATTACTGATGTAATAAGTTCAAGGAAAATCGACCTAACAGTAGGTCTTACATCATACCATACAGATAGTTTGACAGTTCTTAGATTCCTAATTAGAGTACTGAAAGTTAGGAATATTTTACAGACAAGTGCTACTTAGAGCACAGATGTTAAAGGATATTCCTTAACCAAAAGACAGAGATGTACTAGACATCATCTAACGGCGATGGGAATTCCCCGGGCGAGCCCTAAGGTCGGACACTTGACGAAACACCTCTTGAAGGTGTCGATCCTGAGCCCTCTGACGAGCTCGAAGTTCCAAGAATTCAGCTCGTGAGGCAGCCAGCTGTTGCTGCAGGGTTTCATTAGTTCTCCGGGTCCGTTCCATGTCTTCTTCAAGACGGCGGATGCGGACTGTGTTGACACCTGAGTTGGCATCAATCTCCATGACCCGGTCGATGGTGGCTCGACCTTGCTCGACATTACGAGCTATTCTGCGGATAATGACAGGCAGAGCTCGGTCAGCAGAGCCACCTTCACTGACGTTGTAAAATCTTCGGTCTCCAAAGTATGTTAAGGGTTGACCCTGTTCATCACTCCAGCGATTCAAGTTGTTTGCCCACATGGGAGTAGGACCTGGAAAAGTTGGTCGAGGGTTGTTGTTCGGGGCTTGACCTACAAGCGGTAGGTTGTTGACTTCAGGCTCGGAGTCGGATCCATCAGAAAAGCCTTCTGCGTGGTGATCATCCAAATGGATTGGATGCTCATCTTTGGGCTCTTCATCGATCCACCCTGCATTCCCTTCATTTGGAAAGTACGGGTCGCCGTGATGGAATCCAACAATTTAAATCTACGCGAGAAGAGAGGTATAAGAATATAGTATACGTGTAACTAGTAGTACAAAATACACCTATTGTATTTTAAGTTTAAGTTCTACTGATCTTCTTGTGGTATTGTTGGTGAGTTTTTAGACTTGTTAAAATATCACAACCATTCTAGGGCATATGCTAATCACTCCTAGGACTAGCATATTGGATCAGGCTATGCCATTCCCAGGACTGGCCATACATCCCCGAGCTCACTTGTGATATTTAACAATCGTAATACTTTTGTTCTTGTCATTGTGACACTGATTTTAGTATGAATGCAGACTAGTATACTTAATTAAATATTTTAATATTTAAAGTATAGACTCTTGGTCAGAGTGCTTTAATCCCTAATGGGTTTATAGTTTAGTATATCTTTTATGGGTTGATATACTTGATTCACTAAAAACAATGCTCTGATACCAATCTGTCACACCCCCAAAACCAAGAACGGCGGAAACATTATGGGGCGGAGGACGTCATGTAAAGTATCACAACACAGTAAATGTAAATAAGCAAACAACGTCATCCATTGCATTAAATATATAATTTTAATACAAGTGTGTTCTGTACAGTTTTAGACACCAAAAATATAAGGTAAATCAAAATAATAATATGATGAGTCTTGAATGCGCTCCATTTTCTCAAAAGCTGGCATCGGTACCTGTCTACTGATGACCTGAGAATACAACATTTTGAAAGAGTTTATCAGCATTAAGCTGGTGAGTTTATAAGTATTTTCGTGTCGATGTTTGTTATCAAAACGTTTGAACCTGTCGTAAGTATAAGTTGTAAAATGTATGTAAGTGTTTGTAAAAGTTTGAATCTCTCAGAAAAACCTATATTTTCTATTAAAGTAGCCTTCTACCAAGGCTTAACTGTTTTGTACGCTCGTTTGTTGTAAAAGTGTGTAATATGCCAAGTGTAACTATTATTTAACAAAATATAGTTTGTACATTAATGTTTAAGTGAGGTTATCAGTAAAATATGTAATGGGTAAATCATTGTAGTACTGTAGTTTTGTATTATAGGAACTACTGCTGTACTAACTACCTTAAACCGGATTTATATTAAGGCATTATGTGATAAATTGCACCATGCTATCGACTGGTAACAACGACATAATGAATGGTCGTAATAACGGAATGACGTTTGGCACCTGCAGACCTGCAGGTACGGCTGTAGCTAGCAGCAAGGTGTAGGATAGTCAATCCAGTATATATCTATACGCAAACTCACGCTCCCCCTCCAAGACACTCTGGCCACAACTCGAGTCATGACAGTTAAGTCATGCTCCGATTTAAATCACAGTAATTTAAGTATTCTAGTATATGTAATGTGATGTTTCTCGTTCTAGTATAGTTGTATATGTTCTCCTCCTAGTATAGTTGTATATGTCCTCATAGTATAGTTGTATATGTTCTCATAGTATAGTTGTATGTGTTCTCGTAGTATAGTTGTATATGTTCTCTTCCTAGTATAGTTGTATATGTTCTCATAGTATAGTTGTATATGCTCTCGTAGTATAGTTGTATATGTATGATCCTGTGTTACCCCGATGGTAACTTACTAATGATGTGTCTAGTACGTATGAATATGGAAGTACTTTTATGTCTATATATGTATATTTGATATATAATTAATATTGAAACGACCTTTGGATGGTCACCCGAAATCCCACCAGACCACATCCAAATCGAGAAAAAGGAAATAGGGTGTATGGCCTTCCTAAGCCCTTTAAACATTACTTATACATCTATACATATATGGCATGCAATTTATAAGAAGTAAAAGCATATATAAGATTTTATAAGACATTTGAACCATAAATATTATTTCAAGGAAAGATCAACTTGATGTCAATCTATAAAACAAATTGAAGGCTTAAGTTTGATAAAAACAGTTTAAGTATAAGGAACATTTGTTTGAATCACAATTGTAAATGAGTTTGAAAAGTAAAAGAGTTTGTAAGACATTTTTGAAGTAAAACAGTTTGATAGACAGTTTGAACAGTGATAAAATCATTGGTTTCCTAGTTATTAATCACATGTGATTGAAGCAATAACTATAAGTGTTTGACTTGTATCCCCCCCATAAAGTATTTAAAACATTTAAAATCATTTCAAAGGTTGATTAAAGGGGTATGAACTCACTTGTGGTGAGCTGTTTGAATTGTAGTGTCGGATACCGTGCTAGGTGGCAAACGGAGACTTGTTTACACGCACAAGCCTAGTTATCATATAATAAGCATATATATAACTAATTAGCCAAATAATAACTTAATAAAATAAGTTGGGACACTTAGGAACATGAAAACACTTTGTATAAATGTTATAGGTCGTAAGGGTTGCATCTAAGTCGATAAGGGACAAGGCAAAAGGGTTTGAAGCTTCCAAAGACCTTGTATAAGAGTTCACCACCCAACAAACTCCACCTTTGGAGTTTACGGCCGTGAACTCCTCACTTGGTGGTTTTGGGTGTTTTGAAGTGCTATATTAATCCTAGAATAAGCCTAGCATTGTTGGAATAATCCTTGAAGTAGTTTAAGGCCCTAGAATGCTCCATAGAGGAGTTTACGGCCTAAAGACCATTTCCCCTAGAGTTTACGGCCGTAAACTCCTATGGCGTGTTGGTTTTAATTCTTTCAAGTCACTTGCACATGTAGGATAGCTTCTATGTTCTTATCTAAGGCTAAAGGGTACATTAGGCACACATTTGTGCCTTTACTTGGAGTTTACGGCCCAAGTGATGTTCCTTGGCCGTAAACTCCCTTTTAGGAATGATTTTTGTGTAGTTTAATCCCCATTCAAGTCCTATGTATTCAAAGGTAATTGTCTCAAAGCCTTAGGGGTGTTTAGGGCACATTTTGCCCTTGAAAAAGGGGTTTACGGCCCAAGAGATATCCTTGGCCGTAAACTCCTAAAACCTTATGATTTTGAAGTGTTTTGGTGTCCAAATTAGCTACAAGCATTAGAGGGTAAATGCCTTGCCTTAGGGGTGATTTAGGGCTCACTTTGGCCCTTGGAAATGGTGTTTACGGTCCAAGAACTCTTGGGCCGTAAACTCCAAAAGCCTTATGATCTTGGATGATTTCTAGCCTCTAATGTTTATACATTAAGCCCTTAACTAGTTGTCTAACAATGAAACGAGACTAGGTAGCCTTAAAGCTCCATTTTGGAGTTTACTCCCCAAGTAATAAAACACATCTAGGGAAGTAGACTCACAATCTGGGATGAAAACCCGAAGATCCGTCAGAGAGAAAATGGCTTTTCTCTAGTTGGAATTGTGAATAATGAATTAATTAATTCAGAAATCTATTTATAGTCCTGAAATATTTTGGCAGAAAATATTTTTATTCCAGAGATTGGACTATGACATTATGAAACTTGGAATATTCAAGTTTCACAATTCCAGGAGCATCCACTCTCCTGATATCTCCTGAAACGTAAACCCTAATGTACACAAACTTGTTCAGAAAAGTATGAAAATCATTGAAACGGGACTGGCTTCTATTGAATAGATATTGTTCGTACAAATGGAAATTTCGGGTTGTCACAACCGCCCCCAGCTCTAAATCATGGGTAGGATAGTTAGCCTCGTGAGGCTTCAACTGCCTCGAGGCGTAAGCTATCACATGGCCTCGCTGCATCAACACAGTAGACCACGAAGTCCTCTACTCCCTCTGGCAAGGTAAGGATCGGAGCCTCGCACAATCTCTGTCTGAGGGTCTCGAACGCTGCCTACTAATCAGGCCCCCAACGAAATACCACCGACTTCTTGGTCAGTCGGGTGAGCGGCACTGCTATCTTGGAGAAATCCTAAATGAACCTCCGGTAATACCCTGCCAACCCTAGGAAGCTCCGAATCTCGGATGGAGACTTCGGGACCTCCCACTGCATCACGACCTCTATCTTGCCGGATGCACCAAAATACCCTTTTGGTTGACGAGGTGACCAAGGAACTGCACCTCGCGCAACCAGAACTCGCACTTGGAGAACTTTGTGGAAAGTCTCTCCCTCCTCAAAACTTCCAGCACCTCCCTCAGGTGCTCCTCGTGCTGCTCCTGCGTCTTGGAATACACCAACATATCATCCATGAACGCGGCTGGAGCATTGGTGAGCCCAAAGGGCATCACCACAAACTCATAATGACCATACCTGGTCCTGAAAGCAGTCTTCTGAGCATCCTCATCCCTAACCCGCATCTGATGATACCCGGAGCGTAGATCGATCTTGGAGAACCAAGACACTCGCTGAAGCTAGTCAAACAAATCATCTATCCTCGGAAGTAGGTAACGGTTCTTCACCGTTACCTTATTCAACTCCCGGTAATCTATACACATACGATGCGACCCATCCTTCTTCCTCACAAATAGGATCGACGCTCCCCAAGGCGAACTGCTCAGCCGAATGAAACCCTTGTCTAGCAGCTCCTACAGCTGCGTAGACAACTCCTGCATCTCAGGGGGAGCTAGACGATACGGTGCCTTGGCTATCGGAGTCGCACCAGGAATCAGGTCGATCCTAAACTCAAGCTGTCTCTTAGGAGGTATTCCCGGTAAATCCTCGGGAAATACATCTGGGAAGTCTCGCACTATCGGAACATCATCAACTGCCGTCTTTCCCTTCTCCCGGGCATCCAAGACATAAGCTACATAACCCGTGCAACCCTGCTGGAAATAACATCTCGCTCTCGCGGCGGAACAAAAGGTTGGTCCGCGCTGTGGCCTCTCGCCTTGAATCACTAACTCTCCCCCACTGGGAGTGCGAACCCTCACTAGCTGCTGCTCACAATCAATCACCGCCCCATTGGGACTCAGCCAATCCATGCCTACTATAACCTTATTCCCTCGCAGGGGAATAGGAACCAGGTCCACCGAAAACTGTTCGTCGAACAACTGAAGAGAACACCCTTTATGCACTCTGACGACCCTCACGGTCCTATCATCTGCTATCTCAACCCCTAGTGGACAATCCAACTCCCCTGGAGCTCTACTAAATCTCTTGCTAAGCGCAAGCGATACAAATGATCGGGTTGCCCCCGAATCGAATAATACCATAGCAGAAATGCCGTTCACAGAGAACGACCCTATATAAAACATATAATCATAAGCAATAATCAATCAATAATAATGTAGAGATGAAGGGAAGATACATACCCGTCACCACATCAGGAGTCGCACACGCCTCCTCTGCTGTCATCTGAAAATCCCTACTCTTCGCCACTGGCGCCTCGGCTCGGCCCTGCCGGCCATCTGTAATCCTCAAAATAGCAGGGGCTGGTGCAGCCACCTTCCCTACTGCGGCTAAAGTCGGGCACTGGGACTTTTTATGTCCCCTCTGATTGCACTGAAAGCAAATCAGATCTGATGCTGCAATGGCAGTAGCAGGGGTCGTACAATCCCTGCTCAAATGCCCAGTCCGACCGCACTTGAAGCAGCCGGAACTCCGTGCCTTGCACACCCCATCGTGCATCCTCCCACACTTGCCACATCGACCGTGGCTCGGCTGAATCCTGGATATGTGATCTGAAACCTTGGGCTTTTTTCCCGAACATCCTGAACCCAAAACCGCCTCCGGTTTCCTCTTCTTCTCCATATCGAGATCAATCTCCCTCTCTCGAGCCCTAGCAATCATGTCATCCAGCGTTTTACAGCTGGACCGGCTCACAAACTGGTAGATATCGCTCCGCAACATCTCATGATAACGGGCCTTCTTCATCTCCTCATCGGCCGCATACTGAGGAACACGAAGAGCCCTCTCCCTGAACTTGGCGGTGATCTCCGCCACGGTCTCTGTAGTCTGGGTGAGGTCCTGAAACTCTCTAGCTAACTGCTGCACCTTAATAACCGGTGCAAACTCCGCCCTGAACCTGGTAGAGAAATCAGCCCAGGTCATGGCATCCAACGCTGCATCATCTCCAATGGTATGTCCGACCTCCTCCCACCAATCCCGTGCCCTGTCCTTCAGGAGACAGGACGCCAATCTAACCTTGTCCCTCTCGGGACACCTGCTCGTGCGGAACGCGTTGGCCACATCCGCCAACCATCTAGTACTCGCTATGGGGTCCCGCACCCCATGATAGTCTGGAGCTCCACATTCCCTAAACTCCCTGAACGTAAGTGTGCACGACCCCATCATGGCCGCCACCTCGGCACGGAAGGTGCCCAACCTCTCATCCATCAAAAAGCTGAAATATCTCAAGGGATCATTGATACTACTACTAGCTTCCTGGTCTTGACTCGGCCTTCCTTGATTCGAGTACGGATCCTCTGCTTTCAGTAGTACGGGCCCATACTACCTTCCACATCTATCCGTACTTTCCTCAAGAACCGCCTTGACTCCACCAAGTCACTTCTACTACTACTGATCTCTGCTACTCTCATCCTAGGCTTGCCCTAGGGGAAATCTCTGACTCCACTCAAACTAGTCCTCAGCTGCTGAAGGCCTCCTTGTAATGTTAATTACCCATCATCTGAATACCATCACATGTGATGAGGCTCGGATAATCCTTCGAGTAAAAGGCTCGTCCCTACAACGGTTAGACTCAAACAAGAGCTGCGCAATAGGGCCAAATCCAATACTCTGAGATTATTCAACCCTGATCACATGTGACGTGGCGTATTCATCTAACGGCTAACTCTCATCACCAAGAGTTCTACAAAGCATGAAGCAAGCAGCATTCGGACACCGGAAACTACTCAAGCAAATCTACTCTCATAACGAGAAACCGAACTAGCATACAATGCTAAGCTCGCGCTCCCAGGCATAATCTAAACAGGCTATCCTACTGCTGTCTACTCAATACTAGCATGCAATTCTCATAAAGCTAAAACACATATAGCAGGCACATAAGGCATCCTCCTAGATCCTTAGTCCTATACTAGCACGCTGTTCTACTGAAACTGGAACAATTAATCATAACAATAAAACTTGTATGGTTCATTTGGGAGTACTTACTTGAGGTCGGCTAATCGCATGCACCACACCCTTATCTTGTTTAAAAATTATTTTCTTTCTAAGTGCTTTTCAAAATTCCATTTGTAAACATTTTTCCTTTTTGAAAATCTTTTTATCTTTCCCTTAGTTTGAGTTCAGATACACCCGGAGGTGTTTCCGAATCCCTCAAACCAAGGCTCCGATACCAACTTGAAACAACCCAAAAATACCACCCAAAAATTTCGATTTTTATTATAACAAAACCATGAAACTGAGTATCACATAATAAAAACCATATGCTGCGTGTTTCAAAAACCATAATAAAATACTGTGAGAAAAACTGTATCCAAACATATCAAGAAACTGAAATAATCTACCAGGACAAAACTGAAGCTGTGGTGTGTGCGATGCCATCATCCCGAGCCCTTCCCTTTGCTTGCGGATGTACCTGAAACCAAAACTGAAACTGTAAGCACGAAGCTTAGTGAGCTCCCCCAAACTACCACATACAATACAATACATATAAAGCACATACTAGGCCTTGCCCACTGACTGGGACCCCGTCCCCTGCATCGGACCGAAGTCCGAAACTGACTGGGACCCCGTCCCCTACATCGGACCGAAGTCCGAAACTGACTGGGAACCCGTCCCCTGCAGCGGACTGAAGTCCGGACTAACTGAACACAACATAACATAACATATCAACTAGCATAAACACATAAATACTATTTGAGCCACGGAGGCGTCAAACATACTAACTACTGCGTTGGACCGAAGTCCAGAAACTACGGCTAACTGAACGGGCCGGCATTGTGGCCTTAGACCGGTTCCTGCTGGAAGGAAACTCACCTCATGAACTGGCTGCTGTGTGTATGGCTCTGGAAGCTAACTGCTACAGCTTCGGTATCTCCCCGGCTAGAAGTCCATAAACTCACTCAATCAGATGCTAATCACTACATTGGGTAAAATGACTCTTTTACCCCTGGTCAAAGTCAACTCTCCCAGTCAATGTCAACCTACAGTTGACCCGACTCGCCGAGTTGGGACGCCAACTCGCCCAGTCCCTAGTCTCACTTTTCAACCCTATTCGTGGCTACTCGCCGAGTATGGCATCGACTCGACGAGTACCCTCTCGATTCAAGAACTTAGACAAGCTGCATCCAACTCGCCGAGTCATATGAACAACTCGACGAGTTGTTCTTGAGCTAAGAAGATTGCCTTGGATTCGCCGAGTTGTATGAACAACTCGTCGAGTCCCTCCATCACTGAGTCTGCCCTCCAACTCACAGATCCACTCTACTACTCACAGGTTGCCACTCGACATCACTGAAAAGGAGGAAAATCGGGACTCGCGACTTCACTCGCCGAGTCGTTCCTCCGACTCGCCGAGTCACATCCATGCAGCTACTCTAAACTCGATTCTTCTTGAATCCAACGTCTAAAACTTAGAGATCTGGGCTTCCTTAGGTCGATTAACACGTAAATATTCTATCTTTACGTGTCCAAAAGCATCCAAGAAGGTTATAAGGCTCAAAAAGCATGATAAAGGCTAGATCTAGGGTTCTCATGCAAAGCAACTTCAAAAAGGCAATAGATCCGGGCTCTACAACTCCTAAATGAACAGATCTAGGGATATCTCAACCTATTAAGGCATCCATACAACTATAAGGTTGGAAAATACATCAAACTAGCCCTAGAAATGATCTAGTGGAGGTTTTAAGCATAAAACAGGAGGATTCCGAGAAATACCTCAATGAACTCTGATTTTGACCTTGGATCTTTGCTCTACACCTCTTCTCCTTGTTCCTTTCTTCTTCTTCTTCTTAAAGCCTTCAAGAATCCACACAAAAACACTTAAATCAATCAAGGGATGGATTAGGGTTTCTCACAGCTCTCTGAGGGTGAAGGAGGCGAGTTTGGGGCACATAAAATTGCTTAAATAGTGAGCAACCCAGGGATTTAGGGTTTCTTCCTGGCAGGCAGACTCGCTGAGTCCCGAATATGGACTCGCTGAGTCGCCGACTAACACGTGCTCGAAAACTCGACCCTACTCGACGAGTCAGGCCATAGACTCGCTGAGTCTCTCTACAAAACTTCTAAATAAATTCCACGGGAACAACATACCAGAGATGCGGCGTTACAGACGCTCCCCATGGTGAACCAGTCAGCTGGATAAATCCCTTGTCTAGCAACTCCTACAGCTGCGTTGACAACTCCTGCATCTCTGGATGTGCTAATCAATAAGGTGCTTTGGCTATCAGAGCCGCACTTGGAACCAAGTCAATCTGAAACTCCACTTGCCTCTCCGGTGGCATTCTAGGAAAATCCTCCAGAAAGACATCTTGGTACTCCTGAACAATCGGTACATCACCCACAATCATCTTATCTTTATCTCGGGTATCCATCACATAAGCCACAAATCCAAAACAACCTTGCTGAAGATAGTGTCTCGCCTTAGCTATTAAACAGAGAACCGATCCACGCTGAACACCTTCTCCCTGAATCACTAACTCTCACCCACTTGGCATATGAATACGTACTAAATGATGCTCACAATCAATCATTGGCCCATTGGGGCTCAACTAATCCATCCCGACAATAACCACGCTCTCATGCAGAGGCATAGGAACCAAATCAATCGGGTACAACTCACTAAAAAACTCCAATATATAGCCCCACTGAACCCTTGATACTCGCACATGATGATCGTCAGCAATCTCAACCTCTAGTGGATACTCCAGCTCCCCCATAGCATCGACAAACCTCTTGATGAGCGTCAGAGATACAAAGGATCGGGTAGCCCCAAAATCGAACAAAACCAATGCAGAGATACCATTCACAAGGAATAATCCTAAAAACAAAACACATATATAACTAGGAAAATAAACATAAATAAAGAGATAAGGAGAAGATACATAACCGTCACCACGTCAGGTGTTGAACAAGTCTCCTCGACTATCAACTGAAATGCTATACTCCTCACAACAAGAGCCTCTGATTTCCCCTGATGTCCATCTATAATCTGCAAGGTCACTAGAGCAGGTACTGCATTTGATCCTATCACTTCTAAACTCTGATAATCGGCCTTTTTATGGCCCCTCTGATGGCAATGAAAGCAAATTAGAGTCAATCCCTAGTTTATGGCTGTGCAATCCTAGCTAAAGTGCCCAATCTTATCATACTTGTAGCAACCTGGACCACCCACCCTGCAAGCCCCATCGTGTGTCTTGCTGCACTTGTTGTAGCGGTCTCAAACTTGTTGGCCCCTCGATATCAAATCAAACACCTTAGGCCTCTTTCCCGAACCCTAAGTACTTTGAACCTGACCCAACTTCCTATTGTTCTCCATCTCCGGGTCAATCTCCCTCTCTCTGGCTCGTGCCACCATATCATCAGTGTCTTGCAACTGGATTTGTTCACAAGTTATCTGATATCGCTCCTCAACATATCGGGATATCACACCTTCTTCATCTCCTCATCCACCACATACTGCAGAACTAGTAACACCCTCTCATGTAACATATTGGTGATCTCCACCACTATCTCAGTAGTATGGCGAAGGTCTTGAAACTCCCTCATCAACTGTCGGACCTTAATCACAGGTGCAAACTTAGCCGGAAACATCATCACAAAATCCTCCCAAGTCATCAACTCAACAGGCTCACCTCCCAAGGCGTGACCAACCTCCTCTCACCAGTCTCATGCTTTGTCTTTCAAAATACAATATGCAAATCTGACCTTTACCCCCTCGGGGAAATATCTAGTACAGAAGACGTTCGTGACTTCCACTAACCAACTCCCGCTCGCAATTGGGTCCTTCTTCCCAAAGAACTCCGGAGCCCCAAATGCACAAAAATATCGTAAAGTCAAAGAGCAGGCTCCCACCATCGCCATCATCTCAGAACAAAAAGCACCCAAATGCTCATCCAGAATCTCCATAATACCCTCTTTGATCGTACCAAAGATCACAAGAGTCTGCTAAAGAATATTCCAGGGAATCTCTGATGAAATGAACTCCAACATTTGATCATCCTTAAACCTAGCCGTAAAGCCTAAACCCGAACCACCACCGATACCAGAACCACCTATAACCTCCTCGAGTGACCACCATATTGAAAATAAACCATTCAAACCATCATAATATATATTCTAAGAATCCCACATTCTTCAAGCTTCCTGGTATTATCGTGTGTTTCCTTGACTCGAATATGGATCATATGCTTCCAGTAGTAGGGGCCTATACTACCTTGCACATCTATTCGTAATTCTTTAAAGGATTGCCCAGAATCCCCCAAGTTACTTCCCTATCAATCCATACAACCTCTATCAAAGCAAAGCTCTTGGCATAGATTCATCTCCTAGGTTTTCCTAGGGCTACCACCACCTTCCGCCATCAGCTAGAGAAGGAAATCCCTCTAACACACTCAAACTAGCTTAGGGACACAATTACATACCATCGACACTAGATTATTCTTTGAGTGAAAGGTCTCACACTATAACGATTGGAATTTAACTAGAGCTGTGCAAATATGGTTAAACCTAACCTTCTCAAATTATCTAATCTCAGAGATATGTAACTTAGCGTATTCGCTTACTAGTTAGCCGATGTTAATGGGAACTCCTAAAAGCACAAAGCAAGCAGCATTCAAGCATTAAGTAATCTGAATCAAAGCATAACCTAAACAGGCTATCCTACCACTGACTGATAGTGTACTAGAATGCAAGTCCAGAAGCTCATACAATAGACATATAAAGGCATTTCTCCTAGAATTCTATCATGCAAATCTTGAGTAGATCCTTAGCCCTAGTCTAGCATGTGATTCACATATTCACAATTCAAAGTATATCACAAGAACATGTAGTTGTATTTTTGGAAGACTTACTTGAGCACGGTCGATTACATGCACCACACCCTTTCTTTTATTAGAAATTTATTTTATAAAACATTTATTCTTATGAAATATCTATGAAATCCTTAGTTTGACTTCAGACACGCCCAAGAGTATGCCCGAATCCATCAAATAAAGGCTCTAATACCAACTTCTAACATCCCAAAATTTAGAACCATTTTTTTTATTTTATATCAAATAACCCATCAACCAAATATGTTTGACAAAACCATAAAGTATTCAGAGAATATCAATAAACGCCCCAAAAGTACATCAGAGTCAATAAAACGGAAAATCATTTTGCATATAATGCGATTATGCTGAGCCGTTCCATTTCGAAGCGAAAGTATCTGAAACATAAATTGATAACCGTAAGCACAAAGCTTAATGAGTTCCACAAAATACCACATAACATACATACATGTCAGCTCAAGGCTGTAGCGGGTCTATTTCACCCCGAAGTCTATTGCAACTCATATGTCTGCACAAGGCTGTACCATGTCTATTGCACCCCTGGGTGTATTTCACCCCTTAGTCTATTTCAACTTATATGTCAGAACAAGGTTGTACCGGGTCTATTTCACACCCGGTTCAACTTCACCCCCCCCCCCCCCACACACACACAGACAGATATATATATATATATATATATATATATATATATATATATATATATATATATATATATATATATATATATATATATATATATATATATATATATCAAATAGGGACACATGCATAAAACACATACAACTGGAGTCACAAAGACTACAACCACATACAATCCCTAGTGTCCTACAGTATAGTGAGCAAACTTAGCTTGTAAAGCAACCTAGAAGTCAACACGCCCATAAAATCCCACGACAAGTGCTAAGTGCCACCTAGATAAGCACACAAGGCAAAAGTTTAATCTATATATTAGGACATTAACAGGTGAAGAAAATCCACAAGTCAAAAGTCAACCCTCAAGGTCAAGTGAAAAGTCAACAGTCAATGTT
Source organism: Lactuca sativa (assembly GCF_002870075.4). NCBI lineage: Eukaryota > Viridiplantae > Streptophyta > Magnoliopsida > Asterales > Asteraceae > Lactuca > Lactuca sativa. Next base: position 212,591,860 of record NC_056623.2, on the reverse strand, counting down.
GACCCCAGCCGAACGCCATGACATGGTCTTCCTTGGCCACACCTTGGCCTACATACGACCAAACTGTCTGAAAAATCTCATCCTACATGTTGTGGTGACCTATGACCATGTCGTGGTAGCTGGGGGTTCCAACAAGTTAATGTATTAAGCTGTTTTCTTTGATTCCAAGAGCTCCAAAGCTCATATTTGGTCTGAAATGAGATCTAGAAGGATAAAGTTTTTGACTTTGTCCATTAGGACCACCCAAAAGGTCCAAAACCCAGTACTCTAACTCCTAAAAGGCTTAACAATGCAAGAACCTAACCAATAAGCACTTATTCCATAAATTCTGAAGTACATCCTTTCCATAAGTGATTCAAACACCAAAAGTAACCTAAAATTTGGTGCTTTATAGACATGCATGTACAATGCATATATTGAACCCATATTGTAACACCCGAAAAATACAACAAATTTTAAATTTTTCAAAAACATCTCGATTCCATTAAATCTTTACAAAAAGGTTTTCAATACAAAACATTTAACGTGTTCCCAGAATCACAATACTACAAAATCATGAGGAGCGGTACGATCACGCCTTCGCCTTGCCACAGTCTCCTGAAGAACCTGAAAAACATGAAACCACAACTGTAAGCCCGAAAGCTTAGTGAGATATCCCCAAAATACCAGCCACAAATACCTACACGCATAACATGCCATAACATATCCGATCACAGAACAGCCATGCACTTTGGGCCTACTGTGTGACTGGTCCGCCGCACCCGCCTACAGTCCACCTGGTCCACCCTCTGAGTCTATCCACATACATCGAGTCTGTAGTGTGAATGGTCTGCCCGCTCCCGGGCCTTCAATCCACCTGGTCCACTCTCTGAGTCTACAGTATGACTGGTCCGCCCGCACCGGGCCTTCAGTCTATCTGGTCCACTCTCCGCGCCTTCGGCACGTCTGGTCCGCCCTTTCGGGGCCTACAGCCTATCCGGACCGCTTGCTGGGCCTTCGGGACAACCGGTCCGCCCTGGGTATCTTGGCCTACAGCACACAGCAGGACCCGCCTCAACCCAACTCGAGTCCAACAACCATGTGCACATATACATACAATCATACAGAAATTGACAGTCAACAAGCAGATCAGACAGATCACATAACATATTATCATCCTAACCTGGCTACCGACCTAACAGGTCACTAGCATAGCATCTCCCTATCTCTCAGGATACCGATCTCAATCAAGTCTCTAAGATATACCACCCTAGCTCTCAGGATGCAAACATATCACAACAACAACATAAAAACTACCCGGATCTCAATCCGATAAGGGCTGGCCTTGGTGCCGTAGACCCTGTTGATATAGTGAGGATAACTCACCTCGAAACTGCCGACTGAACAGATAACCAAGCTGCTCCGATCACTGATACGATCTCCACCACTGGACAACCACCAATGCACTCAAAAGAACTCCCCAACTGCAAGGAAACTCGAATCCAAGCAAAGCCCCTTGCTCCACACCTTCAAACTCCCAAACTTTCTTTAACAAATACTTCTCCAAGCTCCAATCCACTCAACAATGGTGTTTCCTCACGCAATCAAGGCCTCTGGAACTCAAGGGATGATAAAGGGGCTGTTAAGGAAACATAATGTTCTTTATATAGGGCTCAACCCCGAGAATTAGGGTTTTCTCCACTCAGCGCCTACTCACCGAGTCCACCTCATTGAATCGCCGAGTCGGCTACTTAACACGCGACCAAATCGCGACTCTACTCGCCGAGTCCATCCATGGACTCGCCGAGTCACTCTTTCCCAATTTACTATTTTAGCCCATCAACTCTACTCTTGATATTTCGGGATGTTACAATTCTCCCCCACTTAAATTAGGCTTCGTCCTGGAAGCCTACAACAATTCAATCCCAAAGATATTCCCACAACGCGCCGCCTGGCCTTACCCGAGCCAAATCCCTCAAGGCATACCCATCGAAACTCAAACACACTTTCTCTTTCCTTACGGTGTCCTGACCACCATCTCATACCGGGCACCGGTTTCACCCTCTGATAATCACATGATGCATCACTGCTCCAAATCTCAACAACCACTCGACCAATACGGCTAGAAAACCATGAACCATCGGATCCCCGATCCGAATCCCACTCTATCCATTCCATGTTGACGGAAAGATCCATTCTTCAATCTCAGAGCAACTCCCACGAGTTCACCTCCTGGGATCACATACATATGCTGAACTAACTCTAGCACCCTCAGGTTGGGAAAGCCTGATATTCTGATGATATTCACAAACATCCCCCAAGATGGACCACTAATACCTACCCAACACCCTGATCAGAATCACACTAAGAGCCCAAGACTCTCTCCCTGCATCCCTTCCGAGCCTCTTGGCTCTACACCTACGGAATTCCTTCCGC